>NC_142488.1:137228629-138472915 GCF_049115385.1 Moschus berezovskii | reverse complement strand
AGCATCAGTCCTTCCAATGAATATTCAGGACTGATTTCCTTTAGGATGGACTGGTTGGATCTCCTTGCAGTCCAAGGGACTCTCAAGAGTCTTCTCCAATACCACAGTTCAAAAGCATCTATTCTTCAGTGCTCAGATGTCTTTATAGTCCAACTCTCACATCCATACATGACTACTGGAAAAACAGTAGCTTTGAATAGACAGAACTTTGTTGGCAAAGTAATGTCTCTGTTTTTTAACATACTGTCTAGGTTGGTCATTACTTTCCTTCGAAGGAGCATGTGTCTTTTAATTTCATGGTTGTAGTCATCATCTGCAGTAATTTTGGAGCCCCCCCAAAATAAAGTCCGCCACTGTTTCCACTGTTTCCTCATCTAATTCCCATGAAGTGATGGGACTAGATGCCATGATCTTAGTTTTCTGAATGTTGAGTTTTAAGCCAACTTTTTCACTCTCTTCTTTTACTTTCATCAAGAGGCTCTGTAGTTCTTCTTCACTTTCTGCCATAAGGGTGGTGTCATCTGCATATATGAGGTTATTGATATTTCATCCAGCAATCTTGATTCCAGCTTGTGCTTCATCCAGTCCAGCATTTCTCATGATGTACTCTGCATATAAGTTAAATAAGCAGGGTGACAAAATAAAGCCTTGACGTACTCCTTTCCCGATTTGGAACCAGTTTGTTGTTCCATGTCCAGTTCTAAATGTTGCTTCTTGACCTGCATGCAGATTTCTCAGGAGGCAGATCAGGTGGTCTGGTATTTCTATCTCTTGAAGAATTTTCCACAGTTTGTTGTGATCCACATAGTCAAAGGCTTTGACATAGTCAATAAAGCAGAAGTAGATGTTTTTCTGGAACTCTCTTGCTTTTTCCATGATCCAACGGATATTGGCAATTTGATGTCTGGTTCCTCTGCATTTTCTAAAATCAGCTTGAACGTCTGGAATTGCATGGTTCACGTACTGTTGAAGCCTGGCTTGGGGAAGTTTGAGCATTACTTTGCTAGTGTGTGAGATGAGTGTAATTGTGCAGTAGTTTGAACATTCTTTGGCATTGTCTTTCTTTGGGATTGGAATGAAAACTGACCTTTTCCAGTCCTGTGGCCACTGCTGAGTTTTCCAAATCTGCTGGCATATTGAGTGCAGCATTTTCACAGCATCCTATTTCAGGATTTGAAATAGCTCAACTGGAATTCCATCATTTCCACTAGCTTTGTTCGTAGTGATGCTTCCTAAGGCCCAGTTAACTTCACATTCCAGGATGTCTGGCTCTAGCTGAGTGTGAGTGATCACACCATCATGATTATCTGGGTCGTGAAGATCTTTTTTGTATAGTTCTTCTGTGTATTTCCTGCCACCTCTTCTTAATATCTTCTGCTTCTGTTAGGTCCACACCATTTCTGTCCTTTACTGTTCCCATTGTTGCATGAAATGTTCCCTTGGTATCTCTAATTTTCTTGAAGAGATCTCTAGTCTTTCCCATTCTATTGTTTTCCTCCATTTCTTTGCACTGACCCCGGAGGAAGGCTTTCTTCTCTCTCCTTGCTATTCTTTGGAACTCTACATTCAAATGGGTATACCTTTCCTTTTCTTCTTTGCCTTTAGCTTCTCTTCTTTTCATAGCTATTTGTAAGGCCTCCTCAGAAAACCATTTTGCCTGTTTGCATTTCTTTTTCTTGCAGATGGTCTTGATCCCTGCCTCCTCCAGTGTCATGAACCTCTGTGCATAGTTCATCAGGCACTCTGTCTATCAGATCTAGTCCCTTAAATCTATTTCCCACTTCCCCTGTATAATCATAATGGATTTGATTTAGGTCATACCTGAATGGTTTAGTGGTTTTCCCTACTTTCTTCAATTTAAATCTGAATTTGGCAATAAGGAGTTCATGACCTGAGCCACAGTCAGCTCCTGGTCTTGTTTTTGCTGACTCTATAGAGCTTCTCCATCTTTGGCTGCAAAGAATGTAATCAATCTGATTTCGGTGTTGACCATCTGGTGATGTCTATGTGTAGAGTCTTCTCTTGTGTTGTTGGAAGTGGGTGTTTGCTATGACCAGTGTGTTCTCTTGGCAAAACTCTATTAGCCTTTGCCCTGCTTCATTCTATACTCCCTGATTAGCAACTGTTTGAATCTGCCCTCTGGGACCCAGGGAATGTCTAGGAAGCTGAATGAAGCCTATTTCCTACAAAAAGCAATTGGGAATACAGATAGGATTTGTACCCAGGAGGGCCTCAAGGGTCCTCCTCTGTTTCAGGGTTATTCTGAAAAGATAAACTAGTATGAATTTTGCTCATGACGGAAAATGCATGATTGTGAAATACAGGTGACTTTTGCAGGGTGTTGAGGATATGTTGGAACTGACAACTTGTGTGGTTTCTTTGGAGCTTTTTTTTCCTCACCTGAAATGAGGAAGATGAACTAAATCATCCTCAGGAACTTTCTGACTCTAATGCTCTTTGGTTAGTCATATCCAGGAAAGTCAGAAAAGGGAGATATTACTTTGCTATATTCCAAGGGAGTGATTATATGAAAATAGCACTGGTTTTGGAATAATTTATGTTAGAAATGCACTTAGAGTTTATACAATTTTATTAAAAGCTGTTAATGGAGTTATTATTCTGATAATAAGCTGTTATTAATTCTCAGTATTAATGATATTCATTGCAACACAAGATTAATCCAGTACTAAAATTTAAGCTCTCACTTTGAATATAAGGGCCATTTTCAATGTGATAATGCAAAGATTAAGAATAACATTGTAAGAAAAGATGTCTTTTTAGAATGGAAGAAAATGTGCTTGTGTGTTTTTTCACAACACTGAGGAAAAACAATTTTGCTTTGTCTTGTAATCAGAAACTTTTAATATGCAATCTTAACTTGCTCAGTGAACTAGAATCTGAGCTTTTGTAATCAGTTCCTTGGTTAAGCCAGCTGAATTATAATTGATTACTTCTATAACTTGTTTAAATTTTGTTGTCATCTTTATTCATCACTGATTTATCATTTGCAGTCTAAGTACTGAGTTTGAAGTGTGATGTTCTTTTATTAAAATACTAATTTCTTACTTTTGTTAAAGACTCAAATGTTTTCTGGCATATCATATTTGTCCCTTCACTGTTGAACATGGCTGCTCTGGCAGTTCTTGGCAAGCCTGCTCAACCACATGTAACCTGTATTGAAGTGCTTTTCATGGAATGTATCATTCATTAATACCATTATCATTAGGGTGAGTTTGGTGAGGGTGGGGGAGTTAAAGAGAGTTGGTGGTATTTTACAGGCTGTACCATTGCTTTGTCATCAGTTTGATTAGGATGTGAACACTTCATTTATTTTGGTACCTCAACAATTATATGTTGCTGCTGCTGCTGCTAAGTCACTTCAGTCGTGTCCGACTCTGTGTGACCCCATAGACAGAAGCCCACCAGGCTCCCCCGTCCCTGGGATTCTCCAGGCAAGAACACTGGAGTGGGTTGCCATTTCCTTCTCCAATGTGTGAAAGTGAAAGTGAAGTCGCTCAGTCGTGTCCGACCCCTAGCGATCCCACGGACTGCAGCCTACCAGGTTCCTCAATCCATGGGATTTTCTAGGCAATAGTACTGGAGTGGCTTGCCAATATGTTAAGGTTTATAAATATCTATTGTGCTTTCAAAAATATCTGTACTAATAATACCAATTAACTATATTTCATATTTTTTTAATACAAATAGATTTCAAACATGTTATCTCATTGAATTTCAAATACATTATCTCACTGAATCTTCATAAGAGCCCTACAAATTGCTTGCTTTGTATTACAGCTGTAGACAGTAAGTCTCAGAACCAAGACTGCACTGGTAGAAAATGGCAGTCTCATCTTGCTTAATGCAAGACACACCTTTCATACCACATTGCCCCCACATAGGCAGAGGGCAGTGGTGAGTTTTAGGACTGTCCATTCATTAATCTCTTTCTTCTTGATAATAAAATCAACTGACTCAAGACTTTTCTAAATAGGTTCACTTTGCATTTAGCTCTCTCTTTAAAAATGTTCACAAGGTTATTTAACTTTTTAATGTTGCATGGCATTTTAGCTTCATAAAAATGTCTTCAACCTCATTTAAAAACTCCTAAGCCAGTTCATAGACTAATTACCAGTCATGGATGTTCTCTCTGAGCTACGGTCTTTCTAATATGATGAATGCTTATCTCTACTAGGTTGAATGGATTCTAAATGAAGCGATTAATTTAAAAAAATCAATTAGTATGGAGGGCAAATACTGTCCTCACAACAACCTCTAGTTTAGAGTAGTCCCCCTTGTATAGAGGTGGTTGTGTGGCAATTGAGGTGAACAGGGAGGAACCCATACCAAGGGAACAACCCCTAGGGCCCACTAACTGTTCTTTCTCTGGGCAGGGGCAGGGGGCAGATGGGAAGGGATTTTCTCAGAGCTAACAACTTTCTGTTCCCTTGCCCACTGAGGAATGACCGCCCTTGACTTGTTGGCTCAGTTAGCCAATGATCAGGTTCTGTGAAGGAACATGTATTATACTGAGTACCTCCCTGTCTTGTTCTCCCATTGTAAGTTAGAGAATCAGAATGTAAAAGATCCTCACTGGGTATACACTAATCTCTGTATAGAAACTTGCCCCAAACTGTGAACTTAAGGTCTGTGAGCCTCAGGATATTTTGGAAATGAACAAGATGTCAAAGTCAATTACATGGAGATAATTAACTTGGGCTTATTTTCTTCTGACCTTAACTCATTATTTTTGCAAGCTAATTGATATCTGTAGTTAAATTAACTAGATTTCTCTAGTGGAACTAGTGAACCTTCTGATAGCAGACTTGGTTGATGCAATTCAGGGGTGGGTAACATCCTTGTTCTTCATGTTTAAGGACACCACAAGTTCTGGTTTGTCCTGTTTTCATGCTTACTGATGATTGAGTCTATTTATGTGCATTTCCATCCTCAAAATTACCCCAGCATGGGTGATAAATTATATAGTTATCCTATTTATTATTTTTCTTTTACTGCCTATAACTTGAAATAGACATGGGTACCCTGACCTTCCAGGTAGGCTATAATTATTTTTATATACCCTATTTTCTGAGATCCTCAAGCAGAGGTGCTGACCAGAAAGAGATGTATATGTGCAGTCAGCTTTATTATAAATGATTGTTGAAATAGTTTGCTAGGGCTTCTCTAACAAAGGACCACAGTCTGGATAGCTTGACCAAAATTTATTGTGTCACATTTCTGGAGGACAGAAGTGTGAAATCAAGGTGTATCAGCAGGGTTGGTTCCTTCTAAGGGCCGTGAGTGAAGAATCTACTCCAGGCCTCTCTCCTTGGCTTGTAGGTGTGTTCACATGCTCTTCTTCCTGTGTGTGCACATGGTGTGCTCTCTGTGTACATTCTCCTTGTCTCCACTTTTACCCGTATTTTATGGTCACCAGTCATATTGGTGACATTATTTTAACTTTTTACCTTTGTAAAGAGCAAATAAAGTCTTTATGTCTCCAAGTAAGGTCACATTCTGAAGTACTGGGGATTAAGATTTCAGTATATGAACTGGTGGGACAATTGAAACCATAACAATTATTATTTATAAAATACGCACCAGAAAATAGTTGATAAGGATCACTCCATTTAAATCAAGAAACATACTTATAAATAGGTTCTACCTCAGGCTGATTTTACAGTTGAGGGACCTATGGCTCAGTGAGGTGACTCACCCAAAAACATACAACTACTAAGTTGGGGCACCTGGGAATGAACTCAAAGCCTGGAGCTTTAGTCACTGTGCTCTGCTGCTCCTGTCACACACAGAGGCTACTCTGAGATGGTGCAATGCTGGGGCTTGGGAAAGAATTTATACTCCCCAATCTTTCCCTTATTCAATTTGGTTCAGTTGCTCAGTCATGTCCAACTCTTTGCAACCCTATGGACTGCAGCACACCAGGCCTCCCTGTCCATCACCAACTCCCGGGGTTTACCCAAACTCATGTCCACTGAGTCGGTGATTCCATCCAACCATTTCATCCTCTGTCATTCCCTTCTCCTCCTGCCTTCAATCTTTCCTAGCATCAGGGTCTTTCCCAATGAGTCAGCTCTTCCCATCAGGTGGACAAAGTATTAGAGTTTCAGCTTCAGCATCAGTCCTTCCAGTGAATATTCAGGACTGATTTCCTTTAGGATGGACTGGTTGTCTCTCCTTGTAGTCCAAGGGACTCTCAAGAGTCTTCTCCAACACCACAGTTTAAAAGCATCAGTTCTTCAGTGCTCAACTTTCTTTATAGTCCAACTCTCACATCCATATATGACTACTGGAAAAACCGCAGCCTTGACTAGACTGACCTTTGTTGGCAAAGTAATGTCTCTGATTGTTAATATGCTGTCTAGGTTGGTCATATCTTTCCTTCCAAGGAGTAAGTATCTTTCAATTTCATGGCTACAGTCACTATCTGCAGTGATTTTGGAGCCCAAAAAATCTTCAGTGATTTTGGAGCCCACTGTTTCCCCATCTACCTATCATGACGTGGTGGGACCAGATGCCATGATCTTAGTTTTCTGAATGTTGGGTTTTAAGCCAACTTTTTCACTCTCTTCTTTCACTTTCATCAAGAGGCTCTTTAGTTCTTCTTCACTTTCTGCCATAAGGGTGGTGTCATCTGCATATCTGAGGTTATTGATATTTTGCCCATCTATCTTGATTCCAGCTTGTGCTTCATCCAGTCCAGCATTTCTCATGATAAGCAGGGTGACAATATACAGCCTTGACATACTCCTTTTCCTATTGGAACCAGTCTGTTGTTTCATGTCCAGTTTTAACTGTTGCTTCCTGATGTACATACAGATTTCTCAAGAGGCAGGTCAGGTGGTCTGGTATTCCCACCTCTTGAAGAATTTTCCACAGTTTGTTGTGATCCACACAGTCAAAGGCTTTGGCATAGTCAATAAAGCAGAAGTAGATATTTTTCTGGAACTCTATTGCTTTTTTGATGATCCAGCGGATGTTGGCAATTTGATCTCTGGTTCCTCTGCCTTTTCTAAAACCTGATTGAACATCTGGAAGTTCACGGTTCACGTATTGTTGAATTGGGATTCTTAAGAAAAGGGGCTGGGGGAGAGGTCACACTGATTTAAATGTCCAGTAATGTTTAAGGGGAGAGTGGGAGGAAAGATTGAGGGCAGGATGAGATGGTTGGATGGTTGGATGGCATCACCGACTTAAGGGACATGAGTTTGAGCAAAGTCTAGGAGATGGTGAAGGACAGGGAAGCCTGGCATGCTGCAGTCCATGGGGTCACAAAGAGTTGGACATGACTTTGCAGCTTAACAACAACAGAAGGAAACTGGGCTCCTGGAATTTGGGGGGTGAGTGGTAAAGAGAAAAGAATCCCTTACATGAGGAAATGACACAGAAAGGGGGCTACATATATGTGCACAGATGTTTCTAGAGTCTACTCCTTACTGTTGCTGCCTCCCTGTTTCCCTAGCAGGACTATTTCATATAGACTCTTTACTCTAAAGTGAGTAAGAGATTTAGGGACCAGAAGTCTTATTTTTGGCTTATGGGCTGAGGGTGAGAGTGAAGGGGAAGGACAGGATAAGACTAGTATGAGTCATCAATGGCATGGCCTTCGAGTAGGACCCATAAGACATAGTCACTTGTGAAGCCACTGACAGTGATTGAACCTGTCACTTTGATTTCTGAGTGGAATATGGCCGGGTAGAAATCTGTGTTAATTGAAAATCATTTTCCCTTGTGATTTTGGGGAGTTCTGTTCCTGTTTTCAGGGCACTATAAGGGAACTTTTTTTTTTCTTATATGTATTTGCTTCATAATGCCTCTTATTCCTCTGGAAATAAGTCTCTTTTCTAGCATTGAGGATGCTGTTCAGTAGAATGGTAAACATTCTTTCTTTGGGCCAGCAGACCTTAGCAATACAGTCAAGAAAGAACTATGGAAATATGGAAATTGTTCAGGTTTCACACTGACTATAGCACCTGAGGAAGATTTACAAGGTTCTAGCTGAGAGACGGAGAAGGCAATGGCAAGCCACTCCAGTACTCTTGCCTGGAAAATCCCATGGATGGAGGAGCCTGGTAGGCTGCAGTCTGTGGGGTCACTAAGGGTTGGACAAAACTGAACGACTTCACTTTCACACGTTGGAGAAGGAAATGGCAACCCACTCCAGTGTTCTTGCCTGGAGAATCCCAGGGATGGGGGAGCCTGGTGGGCTTCTGTTTATGGGGTCACACAGAGTCGGACACGACTGGAGTGACTTAGCAGCAGCAACAGCAGCAGCTGAGAGACAGGTGATGTGACATTTGTCCCCATGTTGCCACAATGCTCTCTGACAGGCAGTGCTGATTTTCCTCTGCTTTTCCATTTGCCATTCAGGCTTCATCAACTGGATGAGCATATATAAAACTAGCCAAGCAAACATTGCTGTTGTGATCTTTTGACCTTTGGCCTTTTGATTTTTCAGCTTTATTTCTCCTTGATAGAGAGGCAGAGCAGGCTGACATCATTAAATGAAGCCTGAGAAAACATGTTTATACAGTCTTTCATAAAACTCTCTGCCAGTCCTAAGGGGAAAAACATACAGAGAATTCAATCTTTTCCAGAAAGATATTATGGATCAGATAGGTGCTAAAAAAAAGTGATGAAGTTCACAGTCATCTGAGCATATAGCTGGTCTCTGAAGGCTCTTGAGAGGAAAGTGCCTTTAACAACTATTTGTAAACAATAAGATGAAACGCTTACATTTGAACAAATCTTTACAGGTTTTGCACCATTTTCATTTTTACTGTTCAGTTAATGCCTTTAACAGCTTTGTGAAGCTGACAGAGTGAATGCCATTATTTGGGTGCCTTAGGGATGAGACATATTGGAATGTTAGCATTGCTGGGTGGTAAGGAAGTAGAGGAAGGTGGTATGAGTCGAGATATAGTCTGGGGAGGGTATGACCAATTCAGTTGCAGGGTTGTCCATAGGGTATGGCTTCTTTGGGCTTTTGTCAACATCTGAGCCTAGCAAGCTCCAGGAGTTGGTGATGGACAGGGAAGTCTGATGTGCTGTCATCCATGGGGTCGCGAAGAGTCAGACATGACTGAGCAACTGAAATGAACTGAACCTAACACTGATGCTTTTTATGGGAGCCCTATCTGGTGAATAAACCATTAGAGTGGGGGATTTTAAGTGTTAATAAGAATCCAGTAGGAAGAAAGATGGTCCTGAATTATCAGCAGTGGGCCTTGGAGAAGTACTGGGAAGAGGGTTAGTGGAGGAGGGATGCTCAGCATTCAGTAGAGCAGGCAAGATGACCAGCATCACAGTTTATTGCTTGGCAGAGAAAATGAGACAGAGTTCTGCTCATAATGATTGAGGTATACAGATGCGCAGGCTCATCTCTGGCACACTGAGCCCTGAATTGACGAGATCATTTTCCAGATTCCACCAGTTAACAGGCTTGAGGCTGTCACCACACATGGGCTTGACTTAGATTGGACCAGGAATTAATGTAGGATTAAATCTATAGGTAAGTTTCAATTGTGACTCTGCTTGCAAGCGATTGTGGAAAGCAAATAGCAGGAATTTGAGACAGGAATTAACAACCGCCATTCTCCCCATTGGAGAAGGGAATGGCAACCTACCAGTATGCTTGCCTGGAGAATTCCATGGACAGAGGAGCCTGGCAGGCTGCAGTCCATGGGGTCACGAAGAGTTGGGCATGATTTAGCGACTAAACCACCACCATTATTCCCATTGTATGGAAACCCAAGTGTGCCAGAGTTACCATCAGAGAACAGCCCATAAGATAGGCCAAGCACACATTTTTGGTTTCTCCTGTTCTTTCTTCTATATGCTATGGGAAGGCCTAAGAAAAAGCAGAGAAGCTTTACTGGTATTTTGCACATTAAGCTGCAGGTATAGTTCCAGCATTAGGACAGCAGGCTCAGTGGTGAGGTAGAAGATTGGAAGTGAAAGAGAAGAAAAGTAGGCTGTGCCACAGAAAGAGAGGACAACCAGTGGGATGCAGGGAGAACTGGGAAGCTTGGTATATATTTAAAAATCTTCGTAGCAATTGCTTGTTTCAGTAAAATCTGATATATTTATCTGTTTTAGATTTTCTAGGAGTTTCCCTTAGCTTAGCACCTTGCTACTAAGATATGGCATAACAATGCCTTTGTTTTCTATATTCACTTATTCATTGTATATAGTAGATCATTGTTATATATTTATTGCATACATAGAAATTATTTGGGCAAATTAGAGAAGATCAAATATATACTCATTTAAATTCTCATAAGATAAGGTGAACTAAAGTGTCTACAGAAGAGGGAATCAGGCCATGAGGATAAACCCTAGGAGTATGCCAAGTGTGCTCTCGAGTAGAGATGTGCAGTCAGTGTTTTTCCAAATACCTGGAGATGGAAAATGTTGAGATGATTATAAGTGTCTAAAATCCACAGCCAAAGATTCCATGTGCTCAAGAATCAGTGAAGTGATAGATTTGAAGGCATGGAATACCCCTTGCCTGTGCTCCTACAGCGCTTGTTTGGTTCTGCTTTACATTGGTTCTTAACATGTTTGCTTCCTTTGCTAGAGGAGAAGTTTCTCAAAGATAGGTATGAGGTCTTATTTCATTTCCTGTTTTTATAGCATATAGCAGTATTCTGAACATAGTAGAAGCTAAATAACTTAATGGATTTAGAATTAAGGTAACCTGGGAAATGGAAATATCTATGATAGTACTTTTATTTCAAAGATGGTTCTATTCTAATCTGAAAAGAATCAAGTATTTAGAATCATATCCCCAGAAAGAAGGAATATAAATGAATATGTGGTATAATAAAAATACAACTAATGTAGCAGGCAAGAACACCTGGGTTCTTGTTCTAACTCCATTGACCATTTACTATATGATTCTGGGTGAGAACCTTCTCCATGAGCCTTTCTTATCCTTGTCTTCAAAATGAGCCCATTTAGTTCATCATTCCTGTGTTCCCTTCCTGTTTAACAATCGGAATCCAAAAAGTAAAGCAATGTGGAAAATGCACCAAGATGTTGAGTCTCCCTGTTCTTTGAGTCATATAATAAGGTTTTTCTGATTAGTGAGCCATACAAGTTCATTTCAGAGAATAGAGAATTGCAGAAAACAAAGAAAAAATAATCCTACCACCCATGGATAACCACAGTGGGCATTTTGGGGTATTTCCTTGTAGTTGTTACTGTGTTGGGGGCAGGGGCAGAAAGAAGAGGAAGAGGAGGAAAGGGAGGGGAGGTGAGGGGAGAAGGAGACAAAAGAGAATGAAGAAAGACATATTTACGTTTATGCTTGGTATGCTTTAGTCAGTTAGTCATTTTGAACATTTTTTATACCATTAAATATTACTAGAGAAGTGATTTTTAGTGGTTGAATTACATTTCATTAATAGGCATCATAATTTATTTCACCAATTCCCTGTTATAATGTGATGCACTTCTTTTAATATAGATCTTTACAAATCTTAGCCTATTTTCTTATGATAAATTGATAGCATCTGAATATTTTGCCTGTTATCTGATATCTGTGGCCAGGTTACTCTATAGGAAATGGTGCAGTTCATGCTCCACCAGGAGCCCATGAGAGGACCATCTCAATATACTGCCTGCATGGAGTAGTTTATCCTTATGTTTTATAATTTTGAAGTTTTGATAGATGAACCTATTTCATTATTTTAATTTAATTATATTCCCAAAATACTGATGAGGTAGAATATTTTCTATGGTGTTTATTGGATAAGTACATGTTTTCTTGTGACTTGTCTATTTGATCACTTTGCCTGTATTTTGCGGGGTGGGGTGGGATTTGTCATTTTTCTTTTCTTGATTTGTAAAAGTTTTTTGTCTACTAAAGATACTAACTCTCATATACAATATTTTATAAATATTGACATTTTATCATTTATCATATTTTATCATTTGCTTTCTGTTTTTGAATGATTTTTGTCATGCATGAACTTTATATTTTCAGATAGCCAAATCTATTAATCTCTTTCTAAATTTTTTTCTTTGATGTTCTGCTTAGAAATGTCCTTCTTGCACCAAGATTTTATTTAAAAAAATGTAGCTATTTCTTCTCCTTTGAAGGGGGGATGGTGGGAGGAAGCGAACAGATACCCATGCTTGCTTTGTGATTGTGGGTGTCTAGTGTGAATGCATTTTTATTGTGCTTAATCAAGTAATTGTTTCCTTTATTGTCTTTGTTTTGTAGGCACAGTTATAAGATGGGAAAATTTATAAGTGTTATAATAAAATTATGCAAGCCTATTTGATTCCAGTTCAGTGTAAACCCTCAGGTATTTTATTTTCTTCACCACTTCTATTTTATTTTTTTTAAATCAATATTTTAAAATATAAAACTTGTGTTGAATTTCTTTAAATCTAATTTTTCTTGTATAAGATTTTAAACACAGATCACTTCTTTTTTCTTTTACGCTGATATTCCAAAACCTATAAACAAGGATTTGGAAAATTGGAACCAAGCATTGAACTCTCTTTATTAAGTAGACATTTGATGAGTGTGAGCTTTTCCTTATCATATGAACCTCTTACAATAATAAATGAACAGATGAACCTTACCCTCTAGCCTAATCTTTTCTTGCTCTATGGCGCCACCCTGTGGCTTGAACCTGATCAGATTACCCCCCCTTTCCTCTCCCTCATCTTGTTTTCTTTCCAATGCTTTTGTGATCCCTACCCGACACATCTCAAATGTCCTACCCTTGGCCTGGTGCTTTGATTTATCTTTCAGAGTCCAGATCAACAAACTACTTTCTTTTTGGAATTTCTGAACCTCTCTCAGCATCTACAAAACCATTTGCTTTAAAAATGATAGCATTTGTTTTATACCATAAGTAGTGAAGTGAAAGCTCAGTCGTGTCTGACTCTTTGCGACCCCGTGGAATGTAGCCTACCAGGCTCCTCTATCCATGGGATTTTCCAGGCAAGAGTACTGGAGTGGGTTGCCATTTCCTTCTCCAGGGGATCTTCCTAAGCCAGGGATCGAATTCTGGTCTCCCTCATTGCAAGCAGACGTTTTACCATCTGAGCCACATGACTACTGGAATACTTGCCTGTCTCGCACTAGTCTGTAAATCCTCTGAGATGAGACTCATGTCTGATTTCCCATAATGCCAAACACATAACATTCCTTGAAGGAAGGAAAGTTTCAGTCCTTTGGATTTTCTCTGAATGTTAAAATATGGCGGTATCCTTAACTCAATATCAGAGATGATAAAGATCTTACTTCTAAGGCCTGGTATGGTGTTACAGGCCAACGGTTCCTAAGCCACTGGAAGATACAGGTCCTAAATTAATTCCAAAAATCATGATGCCCCAGCTGTGACCCAGACCAAGTATGAATCACTGGGAGTAGAATTCAGGCATCAGTTTGTTTTTGTTTTTAATAAAGAACTCCATATGTGATTCCAATGTGTAGCCAAGTTAGAAAATCAGTGTTCCAAATACTTTGGAACTGGATATTGAAGATAGAAAAACATTCTAGAGAACATGCTTTGTTTCCTGTAGCTTTTATATACTTTCCTGCTCCACTTATTTGCTTCTAAGACTGTTTGGAGTCCTGGATTAGCCAGCCCCTCTGACGCTTGCTCCACGGAAAAAACGCTATGACCAACCTAGACAGCGTATTAAAAAGCAGAGACTTTACTTTGCCAACAAAGCAAGACTGTCCCCCTGCGCCCCCCTGTGGGTACTAGATGTTTTGCAGGTACTAAACACGCCAGAGAAGGCAATGGCAAGCCACTCCAGTACTCTTGCCTAGAAAATCCCATGGATGGAGGAGCCTGGTGGGCTGCAGTCCGTGGGGTTGCTAAGGGTCGGACACGACTGAACGACTTCACTTTCACTTTTCACTTTCACACATTGGAGAAGGAAATGGCAACCCACTCCAGTGTTCTTGCCTGGAGAATCCCAGGGATGGGGGAGCCTGGTGGGCTTCCGTCTGTGGGGTCACACAGAGTTGGACACGACTGAAGTGACTTAGCAGCAGCAGCAGCAAACACGCCAGACGGAGAAGGCAATGGCAACCCACTCCAGTGTTCTTGCCTGGAGAATCCCATGGACGGAGGAGCCTGGTAGGTTGCAGTCCATGGGGTTGCGAAGAGTCGGACACCACTGAGTGCCTTCACTTTTCACTTTTTTTTTCACAATCAAAGCTGTGGTTTTTCCAGTAGTCATGTACAAATGTGAGAGTTGAACCGTAAAGAAAGCTGAGTGCTGAAGAATTGAGGCTTTTGAACTGTGGTGTTGAAGAAGACTATTGAGAGTCCTTCGGAGTGCAAGGAGATCAAAGCAGTCAATCCTAAAGGAAATCAACCCTGAATATTCATTGGAAGGACTGATGCTGAAGCTTAACCTCCAATACTTTGGCCACCTGATGCGATAAACTGACTCACTGGAAAATACCCTGATGCTGGGAAAGAATGAAGCCAGGAGGAGAAGGAAACAACAGAGGATGAGATGGTTGGATGGCATCACTGACTCGATGGACATGAGTTTGAGTAAGCTCTGGGAGTTGGTGATGGACAGGGAAGCCTGGCGTGCTACAGTCCATGGGGTCACAAGAGTTGGACCCAACTGAGTGACTGAACTGAACTGAGACTTGGAGAGCTGATGGTATGGAGGGTATAATTCTGAAGGCCTATATCCAGCTTGGACACTGTAAGGTAGACATAGAGAATCCTCTCTCACTTGGATTTTTTTTCCCCCTCTATTCAGGTCCTTAATGTATTGGCTAAGACTTTGACTGTGTGGATCACAAGAAACTGTGGAAAATTTTGAAAGAAATGGGAATACCAGACCACCTGACCTGCCTCTTGAGAAACCTATATGCAAGTAAGGAAGCAACAGTTAGAACTGGACATGGAACAACAGACTGGTTCCAAATAGGAAAAGGAGTACATCAAGGCTGTATATTGTCACCCTGCTTATTTAACTTATATGCAGAGTACATCATGAGAAACCCTGGGCTGGAGGAAGCACAAGCTGGAATCAAGCTTGCTGAGAGAAATATCAATAACCTCAGATGTGCAGATGACACCTACCTTATGGCAGAAAGTGAAGAAGAACTAAAGAACATCCTGATGAAAGTGAAAGAGGAGAGTGAAAAAGTTGGCTAAAAGCTCACCATTCAGAAAGCTAAGATCATGGCATCTGGTCCCATCACTTCATGGGAAATAGATGGCGAAACAGTGGAAACATTGTCAGACTTTTATTTTTGGGGGCTCCGAATCACTGCAGATAGTGATTGCAGCCTTGAAACTAAAACACGCTTACTCCTGGGAAGGAAAGTTATGACCAACCTAGATAACATATTAAAAGGCAGAGACATTACTTTGCCAACAAAGGTCCATCTAGTCAAGGCCATGGTTTTTCCCGTGGTCATGTATGGATGTGAGAGTTGGACTGTGAAGAAAGCTGATCACCAAAGAATTTATTCTTTTGAACTGTGGTGTTGGAGAAGACTCTTGAGAGTCCCTTGGACTTCAAGGAGATCCAACCAGTCCATCCTAAAGGAGATCAGTCCTGGGTGTTTATTGGAAGGACTGAAGCTGAGGCTGAAACTCCAATACTTTGGCCACCTCATGCGAAGAGTTGACTCATTGGAAAAGACCCCAATGCTGGGAGGGATTGGGGGCAGGAGGAGAAGGGGACGGCAGAGGATGAGATGGCTGGATGGCATCACCGACTCGATGCTCATGAGTTTGGGTGAACTCCGGGAGTTGTTGATGGACAGGGAGGCCTGGCGTGCTACGATTCATGGGGTTGCAAAGAGTCAGACACGACTGAGCAACTGAACTGAACTGAACTGAATCTAATAGATGAGACCCACCCACATGGGGGAGGATAATCTGTTTTATTCAGTCTACCAAATCAAATGTTAATCTCTCCAGAAATACTATCAAAGACACAACCAAAAAAAATGTTTAAATATATGGGCACCCTATGCTTAGTCAAGATTATGCATAAAGTTGACCACCACAGTGGGAAATAAAAGAATATTTAGAACCTCTTGCTACAAATTGTGAGCAAAATCTGTTCTAGATAGTGGGTTCATTCATATAACCTCAAAAGAACTTGCAGGGTTTTTTTATAGGTACATTTTTGTCTTTGAGAAAGTGCCGTGATGTCTGATGAGACATGAGGTATCATCTTTGTTAAGTTCCCCATCAATTTGTGTTTCAGATACTTCCTAGAATAATTTCTGCCCAGAGCTGATGACTGAGTCATTGTCAGTTTGATTAGGTATATTTCTTTTGACATAAATGCACTTCGGTGACATTTAAAATGGAATGAACACTATTCTGGGCAAGAGAACCAAGCAATAAATTTCTCGTGCTTTGCAACTCTGAGCCTTCTCAAGGTAGTGTACCTTCAAATTCAAACATATGGGCAGTATAAGTTTATATTCTCCAACAATGCATTTTTCATACTTATTTCTTCATTTTATTATTATTTTTTTTTTTGGCTTTCAAAAGAAGCAGATTTATAGTATAGGGCTCTCTAGTCCTCTGAGCCACATCCACAGTTAAGTATTTCCACTTAGAGTCTTAAGCCGATTGTTTAAAAGCTAAAACTGGTTAACCTTAAGTTTCCATCTGAGTGTAATGTCCTTTATGGTGTCAGCATGGTAGCTCCAGAAGACATAATATAACACTGCAATGATGCTTATAGCAAGACTCCCAAGGGTAAGAGAACAGGGTTAGAACACAAATTCCATAATGTGTGCTTCACAGGTTGGGTTAAGTTAGAATGGCTGCTATCCAAAAGTCTACAAGCAATAAATGCTGGAGAGGGTGTGGAGGAAAGGGAACCCTCTTACACTGTTGGTGGGAATGCAAACTAGTACAGCCACTATGGAGAACAGTGTGGAGATTCCTCAAAAAACTGGAAATAGATCTGCCATATGATCCAGCAATCGCACTCCTGGGCATACACACCGAGGAAACCAGAATTGAAAGAGACACATGTACTCCATTGTTCATTGCAGCACTGTTTATAATAGCCAGGACATGGAAGCAACCTAGATGTCCATCTGCAGATGAATGGATAAGAAAGCTTTGGTACATATACACAATGGAGTATTTTTCAGCCATCAAAAAGAATTCATTTGAATCAGTTTTAATGAGGTGGATGAAATTGGAGCCAATTATACAGAGTGAAGTAAGCCAGAAAGAAAAACATCAATACGGTATACTAACGCATATATATGGAATTTAGAAAGATGGTAACCTGAACCCTGTATACGAGACTGCAAAAGAGACATAGGCATATAGAACAGTCTTTGGGACTCTGTGGGAGAGGGTGAAGGTGGGATGATTGGGGAGAACGGTATTGTAGCATGTATATTATCATAAGTGACCAGTCCAGGTTTGACGCATGATACAGGATGCTTGGGGCTGGTGCACGGGGATGACATAGAGGGAGGATATGGGGAAGAGGGAGGTGGGAGGGGGGTTCAAGAAAGAGAACACATGTACACCCGGGGCGGATTCATGTCAATGTACGGCAAAACCAACCAATATATTAATGTAAGGTAATTTGCCTCCAATAAAATAAATTAAAAAAAAATCTCTGTGCCTTGAATATTTTTTATCTATAAAAGGTATTACCAGATGTCCCAATAACACTGAATGGTTTTGTAAAGAAAAAACAGTCTCTTGAAAGGCTGACATTATTATATATGATTACATGATTGAGTAGAGCTCTTCAAGCTTTAGAGGCTTTCTCCAGATGTCTTTCTATCTTTGCATGTCACTGTGGTGTGGTGAGTCAGGGCTTATAATAATGAGTGATTTGAGAATCAGAAAGGTCATATGATTAGTTACTGGCACAGCCAGGACCTGTGCAAACGTCTGACCAAGACCCTTATACTTTTCACTATATGTTTTTAGAGGAAAATATGTATGAGTGTATGTGTGAATATCTGTGTGTATCTGAGTATGTCAACATATATGCATGCAACCATGTGTGTACATATTATAGATTTGTGTGTGCGTGTTCAGGTGCATGAATGTGTAAGTGTGCATGAGTACATGAGTGTTCAATGTACACATGTGTGCATCTTTTTTGAAAGTGTGCATGTGGTTATGGAATGTGTGTATATGGTTGCATGCAAGAGTGTGTGAATATATGCATATTTGTGTAAGTATACATATATATGTGTGTGTGTTCTAGGAATATCCCTGGTGGTCCTGGACAGTTTATTGGATGCTTTCATGTTACTGCATTGATTGCATTTGGCTGAATGTAAGGAAAAACAAAACCAAACTCAAAACCCTTACAAAGGTCATGCCACTTAAGGGCTTTATTTCCTCACATAATAAAGAATATAGAAGTATTCCAGGCCTGAGGCCTGGTACAACTGCTCCAGAAGTCATGTTGTTCCTGGTTTTTGTGCTCTGCTCTCCCTAGCAAATGGACATGGGAATGGCTCAGGAGGGAATAAGTTCTTGAATGTCAGGAAGTATAGGAGGCTTGCACAGTTTTCAATCCAAGGTAATGGGTAGAGAGCATATGGGGCTTAGGAGGAACACAGTAAGCATCTGCAAATGACAGGAGCACTGTGGCTTAGGATGTGGACCTTAGAGTAGGACATAAGCTTGAATCCTACCTCGCAGTAACTAACTGGCAAACTTTGGACAAGAGACGTAAGCACTTGTACCACTGATTTCCTAATTTTAAAAAGTAGAGATAATCATAGTTGTCTCAGAAGATTGTGCATCTGAAGCTCCAAGAAGGACATCTGACAGGGAGTAGAGCGTTACCTATCACCATGGATTTTCCTATTTTACAAACATGTGGTTTTAAATGGTCACTCTGGCTCATGTAAAAAAGGTAAACATTTATTATTACGCTTCTTAGGCACTGTATCGGAGAAGGCAATGGCAAGCCACTCCAGTACTCTTGCCTAGAAAATCCCACGGATGGAGGAGCCTGGTAGGCTGCAGTCCGTGGGGTCGCTAAGTGTCGGACACGACTGAGGGACTTCACTTTCACTTTTCACTTTCACACATTGGAGAAGGAAATAGCAACCCACTCCAGTGTTCTTGCCTGGAGAATCCCAGGGACGGGGGAGCTTGGTGGGCTTCTGTCTATGGGGCCACACAGAGTCGGAGACGACTGAAGTGACTTAGCAGTAGCAGGCACTGTATCCTGAAAGCCTTCCATTCTGCTTTTAAAACAGCATAGAGCCATGTTGACCCAACTTCAAGGTCAAGATGTATGCCACAGAAAGGTATTTCATGACTCCTCAGGGACATTTAGTTAGTTTACTGATTTGTTAAAGATCCATCCATCATTTTATAGGGATTTAAATTTCACAAAGGAAACCAACATGCCATTGAGGGCATTCATGTATCACAATGTGTGGAACAGAGATTAAATGAACAATTTCTTGTTTGCTCTTTGATTCTGATGATGAGAGAAGTCAGGTGCCTTTATTTTCTGATGGCCACCTTTCCAGGCTGGACAGTAACAGTAGTGTGGTGAGCTTGCTACTTTAGGCCTCAGGGTTGCAACCGCATGGCCAGAGACAGGCCTGGCAAACCACCACAACAGTCCTTTCTTGAGGCCACAATAACAAGTTCCCAGAAATCACAGAATATGGAGCTATGAAATAGACACACTGTGCTTTGTTTCACCTTTCCTACTTGCTCAGAGTTGTGTTAAACCAACAGCCAGAGACAGTAACTGTGGAGACTCTGGAAACTTCCCTAAAGAGAAGTGAAAGTCACTTAGTTGTGTCTGACTCTTTGTGAACCCATGGTCTATACAGCTTATGGAATTCTCCAGGCCAGAATACTGGAGTGGGTAGCCTATCCCTTCTCCAGTGGATCTTCCTGACCAAGGAATTGACCCGTGGTCTCCTGCTTTGCAGGCAGGTTCTTTACCAACTGAGCTAATGGCCATTATTGATCTTAATTGAAAAAGTAACCTGCATGCTGACAGTGCCTAATCCGCATTTAATCTGGATAATTTGGTTGGTTGCTTACAGTTTGAAAAGCTCCTTTAAATAGATTTTTTGTTACTATAAAGAAGACTAGATATTAAGTGAATATTGAAAATAAGTACTGGCAATGCATATATCTCTCCTAGTAGCTTTATCATTTAAAAGGATGACAAATATTTACAGCCCACACTGATAGGAATTTCTCAGAATTAAAATGCATAGAACAGAGAACCACTGGAATATAAATTGATCAGATTATTTATTAGGTAAAAGTCAGCTCTATGATGGCAGGGAATGAATCTGTCTTTTTCAATACTCTATCCTAGTTGCCTGGCCCAGTGCCTGGCACATGGTAGGCAGGGTTCAATAAATATGTATTAGCTGAATGAATAAATAACTTAAGCTTGGTGGAGGAAAATGTCAGATCCTACTGTTGTGGTATTTTGATTTCTCTATAAAGAGAAAAATCACATTTATCATCAATAAATACCTGATCAGGTATAGCCATATAAATCTAATTTTTTTCCTCTGGATGCTCAGTTCTTGACTCCAGTGTCTTGGCAGAGAAGAACTCAGATTAATTTCTCCTCCTCAGATATTCTGCAAGACAATCTAAGCCATTTTTCAATTCATTCCTCTTCTTCACCTCCTATATTTAATGTCACTAAGTCCTCCAATTCCACTTAAGAAATCTCTGCTATGTAAAACCTTGTCTCTCTCCCATCTGCCATTGCCTTAGGTCAGGCAGTCATTTCTCACCTAAATACATGTTTTAAAGTATACATAAATTAATGAACAATATTTTAACCAGACTTTTTGCCTCCAGTCTCTCTTCCTTCTAAACTACCATCAATGCAGCATATAATCATATTGATATTTGACTAAATTATTTTTAAACAGATGCAGAATTCTACCAGGTAAGACTATATAACATGTTACCGTTAGTTCAGTTCAGTTCAGTTCAGTTCAGTCACTTAGTCGTGTTTGACTCTTTGTGACCCCATGAACCGTAGCATGTGAGGCTTCCCTGTACATCACCAACTTCCGGAGTTTACCCAAACTCATGTCCATTGAGTTGGTGATGCCATCTAACCATCTCATCTTCTGTCATCCCCTTCTCCTCCTGCCTTCAATCTTTCCCAGCATCAGGGTCTTTTCAAATGAGTCAACTCTTTGCATGAGTTGGCCAAATTATTGGAGTTTCAGCTTCAACATCAGTCCTTCCAATGAACACCCAGGACTGATCTCCTTTAGGATGGACTGGTTGGATCTCCTTACAGTCCAAAGGACTCTCAAGAGTCTTCTCCAATACCACAGTTCAAAAGCATCAATTCTTCAACACTCAGCTTTCTTTATACTCCAATTCTCACATCCATACATGACTACTGGAAAAGCCATAGCCTTGACTAGATAGACCTTTGTTGACAAACTAATGTCTCTACTTTTTAATATGCTGTCTAGGTTGGTCATAACTTTCCTTCCAAGGAGACACTTCAGTTCAGTTCAGTTCAGTCGCTCAGTCATGTCCGACTCTTTGCGACCCCATGAATCACAGCACTCCAGGCCTCCCTGTCCATCACCAACTCCCGGAGTTCACTCAATCTCATGTCCATAGAGTCGGTGATGCCATCCAGCCATCATTAGTTAAAAGTTTTAAATAAATTGGCTCAAGGTTACCTTTCCAGTGGCAGTTTCTGGCACTTATTTCCAGTCTCTTTTTTTCCAATCTTTGAGCCTTTTCATACTCTTTGCCTCCTCAGGGTCCTAACACATGCTGATTTCTTATTATTGGATTCTTCTTCCTCCTTCAGCTAGTTGATGGTTACTTACTACTAAGTGTTCAACTTATAAATTACGCAAGCCTTAACTAAGCCCTCTATTCTAGATTAGACTCTCCAGCTATAGAATCCTGTAATGTTCTGAACTACTTTGTAACACTGAAAATGCTTCTACTAATTTATTCAGTATCTGTCTTCTTTGCTAAATTGTAAAGGGACCATATTTGTCTTGTTTATCCCTATGTTCCCTGTAAGAAATATGGTATTGGCACATAGTGGGTACTCAAAATATATTTGTTGAATGAATGAATGTTAGCTGATATATGACCACATCATTCACTGACATGACTTGGTGGGTTGTTGAAGTATAGTTGTGATTTTCAATGTTGTGCTTATTTCCAGTGTATAGCAAAGTGATTCAGTTATCCATATATATTTACATTTTAAAAATATTATTTGCCATTATGATTTATCACAGAATATTAAATATAGTTCCATGTGCTATATAGTAGGACCTTGTTGTCTATCTATTCTATATATAATAGGTTGCATCCACTAATCCCAAACTCCACTCCATCCCTCCAACCCCACCCCTTTGGCAACCACAAGTTCATTATCTGTGTCTGTGAGTCCATTTCTGTTTCATAGATAAGCTCATTTGTGTCATATTCTAGATTCCACATATAAGTGATATCGTATGGTGTTTGTATGCGGTTTTCTGACTTACTACACTTAGTATGACAATCTCTAGTTCCATTGATGTTGCTACAAATGGTATTATTTCATCCTTTTTATGGCTGAGTATTATTTCATTGTATATATGTACCACATCTTCTTTATCCATTCATCTGTCAATAGACATTTAGGTTGCTTCCATATCTTGGCTATTGTGAATAGTGCTGCTGTGAACATTGGGGTGCATGTATGTTTTTTTAATTTTGAATTATAGTTTTGTCCAGATATATGCTCAGGAGTGGGGTTGCTGGATCATATGGCAACTTTATGTTTAGTCTGTTAAGGAATTTCCATACTGTTCTCCATAGTGACTGCACCAATTTACATTCCCACAGTGTAGGAGGGTTCCCTTTTCTCCACGCCTTCTTCAGCATTTGATATTTGTAGGTTTTTTGATGATGGCCATTCTGACTGGTGTGAGGTGATCCCTCATTGTAGTGTTAATTTGCATTTCCCTAATTATTAGCAATGTTGAACATCTTTTCATGTGCCTGTTGGCCATCTGTATGTCTTCTTTGGAGAAATGTGTGTTTCGTTTTTTTGCCCATTTTTCTATTGGGTTGTATTTTTGTTGTTGTCAGGTTGTATGAGCTATTCATATATTTTGGAGATTAAGCCCTTGTGGCATCATTTGAAAATATTTTGTCCCAGTCTGTAGGTTGTCTTTTCATTTTACCTATGGTTTCCTTTGCTGTGCAAAAGCTTATAAGTTTGATTAGGTCCCGCTTCTTTATTTTTGCTTTTATTTCTATTGTTTATTTTTGTTTTTATTTCTATTGCCTAGGAAGACTGACCTAAGAACACATTTGTATGATTTGTGTCAGAAAATGTTTTGCCTATGTTCTCTTCTAGGAGTTTCATGGTGTCATGTCATATGTTTAAGTTTTTAAGCCATTTTGAGTTTATATTTGTGTATGGCATGAGGGTGTGTTCTAACTTCATTGATTTACATGTGGGTGTGATGACTTTTTAAAGACAATATCCACATAAAATCTATAGCCAATCTACCTGAAATATTCCCTAATTTTCCACTGAAATATTATGAGTATTTATTCTGCCCTAATCACATGCCAGTAACTGTGCTAGATGATGGAGATATAAAGACAGGTAAGATATAGAGCCTCACATGAAGGAGTACAGGTGTAATTAAGAGACACAGACAGCTGAATGAATTATATAATTTTCTGTGATGAGCACACTAATAGAATTTACTGTAAAACATAATAGTAGCACAAAATAAGGATTATGTAATTATGAATACCAGTGGTACAGTGGCAGTGAAGAAGGAAGTTCAACTAAGGTGTCACTAAAAAGGTGATGCTTGATTTGATTCTTAAAGACTCATTAGGTGTTCACTATGTGGATAAGTAGAGGAGCATATTGTCCCAAAGAAGAAATAGCTTGTGGGATGGCGTCATAGCTTGGTTTTCCTGGGAATCAGACTCTGAGTTGGAGTTTAGTGTGCAGGCTATTTATTAAGGAGTACCCTTGGGTTCAGTACTTATGAAAGGAAGGAGAAGCAGCAGGACTGATCAGAGGGAGAAGTCCATGCATGATACAGGTCTTGGAGGATACCACAAGGACCTTGTAAGCTGAGATGGTTTTACAGAGTTGTGACTTGTCCCCTTTTGGGCCAAAATGCCCATGTCTTTTTGTTCCTGCATTGGTCATTAGATGTGAATTGCCCCTGGGAAAGGGTGTGACCTTGGGCAAACAAGGGTGTGACCTAGCTCTCTGCAGCTGAGGCAGTCCTTCAAAGATCTGCCAGTTGAGGGCTGTCCACTGATAGAATTCCCATCAGTTGAGGCAAGAAGTACTTCCTTGAAGAGGGATCTGGGTGTATCATCCATGGTAGATCTTAAAGGAAGATCTTATATACCATCTATGTATCATCTTCAGTTCAGTTCAGTCATTCAGTCATGTCCAGCTCTTTGAGACCCCATGGACTGCAGCACGCCAGGCCTCCCTGTCCATCACCAATTCCCGGGGTTTACCCAAACTCATGTTCACTGAGTTGGTGATGCCATCCAACCATCTCATCCTCTGTCGTCCTCTTCTCCTCCTGCCTTCAATCTTTCCCAGCATCAGGGGTTTTTCCAATGAGTCAGTTCTTCACATCAGGTGGCCAAAGTATTGGAGTTTCAGCTTCAGCATCAGTCCTTCCAATGAATATTCAGGACTGATTTCCTTTAGGATGGACTGGTTGGATCTCCTTGCAGTTCACAGGACTCTCAAAAGTCTTCTCCAACATCACATCTTCCTTAGATGTAAGGAAGAGGAAAAGAGCATTCCAAGTCTAGAAGCCAGAAAGTAATTGCATTTTTTTTTATTACGGGGGCATAAGATGGTGATGTTAGACTGATGGCAAAAGATGATGTTGGTGAGATGAGTAAAAGCCAGATACTGATGATAAGTTATGCAAATTCAACAAGCAGAGAGACAAGCAAATGTAACTTCCTGAAACAAGAATAAAATTTTCATATGTTAGGGAAAAAAGGAAGGTATATTTAGGCAAAGATGGTGACATTAGAGTAGTGGTAGTGGGGATGGAGGAGAGGTAATTGAATCAAGACATGGTAAGCAGGTAGAAATTGAAGAATATGTTGATTAATTGAATGCATATGTTTTGGGAGATTGATGAGGAGAAAGGAGTTCTTGAGAACGATGCATGGTTTTTAATAGGAACATTAGGCCGTGAGTGGTTCTATTAACCAAGATAGGCAAAGGGGAAGAACAGATCTGAATAGGGGGTGAAGGAGGTACTGAGCCTATGCGTAGACAGGTGGATTTGAAGTTATCTGTTATAACTTGAGGTTACTCACAGGAGCTGTTCTGTAGGGAGATGAATATGATGTCTAGAAACGTAGTCGAGAGAGCTGAAGTCGTACATTTGGGATCTTTAGCACATACATGATAACTGAAGCTATGGTACCATATGAGAAAGAAGATTTGAGGGTTGAGGATTGAAGGGAAGAACCCCAACTCATAGATGATGGCCAAGGAATAAACTTGTTACAACACCAGAAGAGTTGAAAGTAGGTAATGGGACTTAATGAATGAAAGCAAAACAATTTGTTCTTACAGCTTAACAAACATGGTTAACATCAGCATAGTTGTCCAGTTTCCCATGCTTCTGAGTCCCTCTGGGTAATGTGAGAGGCCCAGAGAGATGCTAGGTACATGGTAGGTTCCACTGCACGATAGCTGAGGAAATCGCTGCCAAGGACTCATCACATTTTGAAGAATAAGCAAACATTGTAGCAAGCAGTAAACAAGCCAAGCTAGTAACAATTCCTCAGGGAGTGAGCACTTACACAGTAGTCATGCTGCGATCGCCTTGACCTACATAATTGCACATGTGATTAGCCACAGAAACAGCTTAGCGTTCGGGAGACCCATAGCCTTGCAGTTTGGCTGGTGGTGAGCTGCCTCTCCATGAAGGGATGGATGTGATTTCGTTTGACCCTCACGGACACAAGCAGGTAGGCAGAATATGGATCTATTCCCCATATACAAAGGAGAAAATAGCTCCTTAGAAAGGAAACCTGGCTTTTCGTTCTCCAACATATGAAAAAGCCAGGACTGAAACCCAGGTCTTCTGACTTCTGTATAAACTTTTCTTGGTATTTAACATGATAAGCATGACTCACCATTGGGAATTCAAGGCTCTGCCCAAGTTTGGAGCCCTCTGAAGTGTGTCTGATAGAGATGGGAATGGTCTTGTGAGTGTTTTTTATAATTTGGAATTCAATTCACTCCAGTGAAATTTCCCAGCAAGTGATATTCCCAGAGCCAACTCAGAATCTTGTGGGGACAATGCTCAAGGTTAACAAGAGGTGAATCCAAAAGGAATGAGCATTCCTATCTTGTATATACTTGCCCTTCCAATTTCCCAGAGCTTCCTCTACTGTGATTTCTGGTAATTGTATTAGAAAGTAACACCACAGTTTCTCACTGAAGGCAATTAATGGTTTAATTAAACTTGGATTCATTAACTTGTGTAGATTTTTACAAAATCACCTTGCCGAAGCCTGCAGAGTGTGCCCTAATGACCTATGAACAAGCCACACGTATAGTCTTAAAATTCTATGGTGAATTTTATAAACAAACTCTGCAGTAAATGCAGTGGCTGGGCTGAAATATGTCATCTTGTGCTCTTTTAAAAGGTGCTTAATTTTTTTAATGGAAAGTGCAATTTAGCTGACAGTCATCTCTTTGCTGCTGCATTGGAATAAATTAGATTTAAAGTCATGGAGTAGAGTGCACCATAAAAAGTGGGTCTTTATGCAGAAAGGAATAAAATAGAAAATGTAAGGAACCCACAGGAAACTGAAGATTTGACTGTGAATATTGATGAAGGTGTTTGATTATTGACTTCTTTCATTGCTGTGACAGAGTGTTGGTAACAGTGGACAGTGTGTTAAGCAGGAAAAGTAGTTCAGGTAGAATGGAAATATCTTGATTGACAAAAAGGTCATAAGGGGATCTATGATGATCAAATGAAGTTACATTGATGTTGGAATTGATATCTGGTTGGCACTAGAAAATGGGTGAAGGCCCATGCTAAATCCTGCAAACCAGACTGGTCCACTGATGCAGAATAGGGGAGATCTATAAATTAAGCCATAGTAAAAGTATTGGAAAGCAGGTTGAATGTCAGAAAAGTCAGATATAAAAACTCAGGGAGGTAAGAGTCATCATCAAGCTGGTGCCATGGTGGGCAGGTGGAAATGGGTTTGCTCACAAAAAGACAAAAACCCATTAAAAGAGCCAGCATTCATGCTTGCAGAGGCTTGGGGTGGCGGTGGGGGTGGAATAATTAAGACTTAATGTTTAGCTGGTTAGCTATTGAATATATGCCAGAAGTAGGAATGGGTTGTGGGTGGAGGATGAGTAATTCCATATCTGTGGATGGGAAGAATTCAGCTAGATCCAATGTTCAATTCTAAGTCTCTTCTAATATGATCTCTCATTACCTCTTCCTTGATATGTCCCTTTTTTGCACCATTTATCTTTGTTGTTCCCCTACCTCTCTAGCTTCTCCTTCTCTGTCTCCTTTACTGGCTAATCTTAACTCTTGCTTCACTTGCAGATATTAATGGTTCTCAAAGCTCTGTCATAAGCTCTTTCTTGTTCTCTACTTATTCTCTGTGCTAGTCTCACACTTTCAATTCAATATATAGATAGTTGATTCCCATATATATGTATCTCTCTCTATATATAGCTATATCTTCAATTCAAATATGTCTTGAGATTTAATCCAGTGTTTCTCACAGTTGCTTTGAAAACTTGAATAATATGTTTATTCTTTTAAAAGAAAGATAATTTGTACAGATGCCCAAGTACTGAGTTTGATTATTATTCTTTTTTGAGTTTAATTATTTTTATATTCTTCTTATAAGAATTCTTCAAAGATATAAATCCCATGTGTTTTCCTTATAATTAAAATGACATTTCAAGTTAAATATAATGAAAACTATAAAATCACAGCTGAATGTGATAGATAATCTTGTTTTGCTAAAAATAAGTCACTTCCTTCATTGTGGATATGGTGTTGACTGCTAAAGGACAGATTTTTTTGTTTTTAATTCAGCATGCCTATGCCTACACTATGTGCTCTGGGATGACTCAATTATGTAACAATACTTCTTTTTTTAAACGATGGTGAAACTTTAAAAATTATATGTAATAGACTTCCATGACATCAGTTGGCCTTCACTTGGCTTGAATGCACCATTTATTGTTAATTCCATTCTCCTAGTTGATTAAAAATGCTTATTTATTTTTATAACTTTTTATAGAAAATGTTAACCATCACAGTGAAAACAGAATTAAAAAAAAAAATCCTTGAGAATATGTCTATGGACCCCCACCTTGATATTGAGTACTTCACTTTCAAGTTTTATGGGAAAGTTAAAGTCTAAACTAAACTCATCCTTTTCTTCTACTTCAATCATCTTCTTACCCTATGTAAGCATATCTCATAAGTATCTCAGTAGTGGGTACCACCTGATTTATCTAGTCATAGAAGTGAGAAAACAGATTCATCCTTGACCCCATCCTTCTCTCTGCCATCTACAGAGAATAAAATATCAGGTTTTGCTGAGCATACCTTCAAAACATCTCTAGAATTTACCTGACTATTGTTGCTCTATTTCATGGCATCAAAATAGCTAACCTTACATTCTGTCTGGTTTCATTGTTTGTAAAAACCTAAATTGTAAATTGAATCTTTCAGTTCAGTACAGTTCAGTCGCTCAGTCATGTCCGACTCTTTGCGACTCCACGAATCACAGCACTCCAGGCCTCCCTGTCCATCACCAACTCCTGGAGCTCACCCAAACTCATGTCCATCGAGTCGGTGATGCCATCCAGCCATCTCATTCTCTGTCGTCCCCGTCTCCTCCTACCCCCAATCCCTCCCAGCATCAGACTCTTTTCCAGTGAGTCAACTCGCTGCATGAGGTGGCCAAAGTATTGGAGTTTCAGCTTTAGCATCAGTCCTTCCAATGAACACCCAGGATTGATCTCCTTTAGAATGGACTGGTTGGATCTCCTTGCAGTCCAAGGGACTCTCAAGAGTCTTCTCCAACACCACAGTTCAAAAGCATCAATTCTTCGGTGATCAGCTTTCTTCACAGTCCAACTCTCACATCCATACATGACCACGGGAAAAACCATAGCCTTGACTAGACGGACCTTTGTTGGCAAAGTGATGTCTCTGCTTTTTAATATGCTATCTAGGTTGGTCATAACTTTCCTTCCAAGGAGTAAGCATCTTTTAATTTCCTGGCTACAATCAGCATCTGCAGTGATTTTGGAGCCCCAAAATATAAAATCTGACACTGTTTCCACTGTTTCCCCATCTATTTCCCATGAAGTGATGGGACCAGATGCCATGATCTTCATTTTCTGAATGTTGAGCTTCAAGCCAAACTTTTCACTCTCCTCTTTCACTTTCATCAAGAGGCCTTTGAGTTGCTCTTTGCTTTCTGCCATAAGGGTGGTGTCATCTGCATATCTGAAGTTATTGATATTTCTCCCGGCAATCTTGATTCCAGCTTGTGCTTCTTCCAGCCCAGTGTTCCTCATGATGTACTCTGCATATAAGTTAAATAAGTAGGGTGACAATATACAATCTTGATGTACTCCTTTTCCTATTTGGAACCAGTCTGTTGTTCCATGACCAGTTCTAACTGTTGCTTCCTGACCTGCACTGAATCTTTAACCAAGTCTTATTCAAAATTGGTAGGCTGGGTGTTTGGGCAATTACTTTTTAGGATTTTTATTGACTAACTCATGGAAAGTACACTGCATGGACTTTGTAAGCCATTGGACTTCTTGGTTGATTTGCTACTGTTTTTTAGTTTATGAGCAATTGGCTTCACTCCAATGACAGAGCTACAGAGGAAACTACAATTTATTATCTCAGAGTAAAATTTAAGTCACTTATTTCACAGTCGAAAAGGTTTGGGCAAATGAACTTGTTTAAGCAGAAGAGATTACTCCTGTAATGAAAAAAATATTATGGCCCTAAAGCATTAGGTCTTAGGGTACCTAAAGGTTTTCCATTTTCTTCTGGATGTTTAGATGCAATCTGCTTTTATTGGGGGAGATGGGGATGGGTATAGTAAGAATGGAAGAAGGCTTGAGAGAATGGCTTAGGAAATCCATAATTTGTTCTAAGAAACTCTATGATTTTTTTCATGTTGTTTACCCACTCTTTCATAGTACCTGGAATATAGAAGACACTCAAATATTTGTTGAATGAATGAATTCTCAACTCATCATTGCCCATATATGCCCCACTGGCCCTGGAATCTAGGGAAAGACAAAATCAGAAAGGAATAAAATGTTAGGGATGGCATAGACTTTCAGGAGTGTTTAGTGCAAGAGTTTTTATACTGTGTTCTGTGGACTTGATGATATTCTCTTGCCCTCTCTTCAACCAGAGCAGAAACTCTTCAATTGGTTTTACATACTAGGGTTCCTCAAAAGATTTTTTTTTGGGGGGCGGATATTTTTGACATTAAAAAAACTAAAAGTGGAGTTTTTTCTTTTAAGATCAGTTTGGTTCAAGCCAATCATTTGGCAGATGAGGAAACTGAGGCATAAATGGAGAAACATATTTTTTCAAAGTACATAAACTGGAGTTCAGTTCTAACATTCCACCTCCAGAAAACAGAGGAGGAACTTTCCAGGATCTTGGAAATTTGTTGCATACATTTACTTTCACTACCTTTGCTGAAAGTGTCAGAGTGATAATAATATCAAATCCTAGAATGGCTGAATTTGAAGAGATGAAGTAATCTAATTCAAAAGTTTTTATACTTTTCTCTACCCCCAAGAGTAATGAAAATAAAAACAAAAATAAAGAAATAGGACCTAGTTAAACTTAAAAGGTTTTGCCCAGCAAAGGAAACCATAAACAAGGAGAAAAAAAAATCCTCAGGATGGGAAAAAATATTTGCAAATGAAGCAACTGACAAGAGATTAATCTCTAAAATAAACAGATAGCTTATGCAGCTCAATATCAAAAAAGCAAACAACCCAATCAAAAAATGGGTGGAAGACCTAAATAGATATTTCGCCAAAGAAGACACACAGATAGCCAACAAACACAAGAAAATATGCTGAATATCACTAATTGTTAGAGAAATGCAAATCAAAACTGCAATGAGGTATCACCTCACACCAGTCAGAATGGGTATAATCAAAAAAGAAAAAATTCTACAAACAATAAATTCTGGAGGGGGTGTGGTGAAAAGGGAAACTTCTTACACAGTTGGTCGTGATATAAATTGAAGCAACACTATAGAGAACAGTATGGCGATCCCTTAAAATACTAAAAATAGAGCTATAATATGACCCAGCAATCCCACTCCTGGGCAAATATCCAGAGAAAACCATAATCCAAAAAGATAAATGCACCCCAATGTTCATTGCAGCACTATTTACAATAGCCAGGACACGGAAGCAACCTAAATGTCCATCAACATAGGAATGGATAAAAAAGATGTGGTACATATATACATTGGAATATTTCTCAATCATAAAAAGGAAAAATTGTGCCATTTGTAGAAACATGGATGAATCTAGAGACTGTCATACAGAATGAAGTAAGTCAGAAAGAGAAAAACAAACATTGTATAATATTGCTTATCTGTGAAATCTAGAAAAATTATACAGATGAACTTATTTTCAAAGCAGAAATACAGATACAGATATAGAGAACAAACGTATGGGTACCAAAAGGTTAAGAGGGGGTGGGATGAATTGGGAGATTGGTACTGACATATATACACTACTAATATACCACTATGAATAAAATAACAGTGGTATAAAATATACATAAAACCGTATAAAACCATAATCACAGAAAACTAGCCAATCTGATCACATGGACCACAGCCTTGTCTGACTCAATGAAACTAAGTCATGCCGTATGGGGCAACCCAAGACGGACGGGTCATGGTGGAGAGGTCTGAAAGAATGTGGTCCACTGGAGAAGGGAACAGCAAACCACTTCAGTACTCTTGCCTTGAGAACCCCATGAACAGTATGAAAAGGCAAAATGATAGGATAGTGAAAGAGAAACTCCCCAGGTCGGTAGGTGCCCAATATGCTACTGGAGATCAGTGGAGAAATAACTCCAGCAAGAATGAAGGGATGGAGCCAAAGCAAAAACAATACCCAGTTGTGAATGGGACTGGTGGTGTAAGCAGGGTTCAATGCTATAAGAGCAATACTGCATAGGAACCTGGAATGTTAGGTCCATGAATCAAGGCAAATTGGAAGTGGTTAAACAGGAGATGGCAAGAGTGAATGTAGATATTCTAGGAATCAATGAACTAAAATGGACTAGAATGGGTGAATTTAACTGAGATGACCATTATATCTACTACTGTGGGCAGGAATTCCTTAGAAGAAATGGAGTAGCCATCATGGTCAACAAGAGTCCAAAATGCAGTACTTGGATGCAATCTCAAAAACAACAGAATGATCTCTGTTGGTTTCCAAGGCAAACCATTCAATATCACGGTGATCCAAGCCTATGCCCCAACCAGTAACACTGAAGAAGCTGAAGTTGAATGGCTCTTTGAAGACCTACAAGACCTGCTAGAACTAACACCCAAAAAAGATGTCCTTTTCATTATAGGGGACTGGAATGAAAAAGTAGGAAGTCAAGAAACACCTGCAGTAACAGGCAAATTTGGCCTTGGAGCACGGAATGAAGCAGGGCAAAGGCTAATAGAGTTTTGCCAAGAGAACTCACTGGTCATAGCAAACACCCTCTTCCAACAACACAAGAGAAGACTCTACACATGGACATCACCAGATGGTCAACACCGAAATCAGATTGATTATATTCTTTGCAGCCAAAGATGGAGAAGCTCTATACAGTTAGCAAAAACAAGACCAGGAGCTGACTGTGGCTCAGATCATGAACTCCTTATTGCAAGATTCAGACTTAAATTGAAGAAAGTAGGGAAAACCACTAGACCATTCAGGTATGACCTAAATCAAATCCCTTATGATTATACAGTGGAAGTGAGAAATAGATTTAAGGGACTAGATCTAATAGGCCGAGTACCTGATGAACTATGGATGGAGGTTCTTGACATTGTACAGGAGACAGGGATCAAGACAATCCCAATGGAAAAGAAATGCAAAAAGCAAAATGGCTGTCTGAGGAGGCCTTATAAATTGCTGTGAAAGAAGAGAAGTGAAAAGCAAAGGAGAAAAGGAAAGATATAAGCATCTGAATGCAGAGTTCCAAAGAATAGCAAGGAGAGATAAGAAAGCCTTCCTCAGTGATCAATGCAAAGAAATAGAGGAAAACAACAGAATGGGAAAGACTAGAGATCTTTTCAAGAAAATTAGAGACACCAAGTGTACATTTCATGCAAAGATGTACTCGATAAACGACAGAAATGGTATGGACCTAACAAAAGCAGAAGATATTAAGAAGAGGTGGCAAGAATACACAGAAGAACTGTACAAAAAAGATCTTCATGACCCAGATAATCACGATGGTACGATCACTCACCAAGAGCCAGACATCCTGGAATGTGAAGTCAAGTGGGCATTAGAATGCATCACTACGGAAAAAGCTAGTGGAGGTATGGAATTCCAGTTGAGCTATTTCAATTCCTGAAAGATGATGCTGTGAAAGTGCTGCACTCAATATGCCAGCAAATTTGGAAAACTCGGCAGTGGCCATAGAACTGGAAAAGGTCAGTTTTCATTCCAATCCCAAAGAAAGGCAATGCCAAAAAATGCTAAAACTACTGTACAATTGCACTCATCTCACATGCCAGTAAAGTCATGCTCAAAATTCTCCAAGCCAGGCTTCAGCAATACATGAACCGTGAACTTCCAGATGTTTAAGCTGGTTTTAGAAAAGGCCGAGGAACCAGAGATCAAATTGCCAACATCTGCTGGATCATCAAAAAAGCAAGAGAGTTCCAGAAAAACATCTATTTCTAATTTATTGACTATGCCAAAGCCTTTGACTGTGTGGATCACAATAAACTGTGAAAAATTCTGAAAGAGATGGGAATGCCAGGCCACCTGACCTGCCTCTTGAGAAACCTATATGCAAGTCAGGAAGCCACAGTTAGAACTGGACATGGAACAACAGACTGGTTCCAAATAGGAAAAGGCGTACGTCAAGGCTGTATATTGTCATCCTGCTTATTTAACTTATATGCAGAATACATCATGAGAAACGCTTGGCTGGAAGAAGCACAAGCTGGATTCAAGATTGCCAGGAGAAATATCAATAACCTCAGATATGCAAATGACACCACCCTTATGGCAGAAAGTGAAGAGGAACTGAAAAGCCTCTTGATGAAAGTGAAAGAGGAGAGTGAAAAAATTGGCTTAACGCTCACCATTCAGAAAACAAAGATAATGGCATCTGGTCCCATCTCTTCATGGGAAATAGATGGGTAAACAGTGGAAACAGTGTCAGACTTTATATTTTGGGGCTCCAAAATCACTGCAGATGGTGATTGTAGCCATGAAATTAAAAGACGCTTACTCCTTGGAAGGAAAGTTATGACCAAGCTAGATAGCATATTGAAAAGCAGAGACATTACTTTGCCAACCAAGGTCCGTCTAGTCAAGGCTATGGTTTTTCCAGTGGATCATGTATGGATTTGATAGTTGGACTGTGAATAAAGCTGAGTGCTGAAGAATTGATGCTTTTGAGCTGTGGTTTTGGAGAAGACTCTTGAGAGTCCCTTGGACTTCAAGGAGATCCAACCAGTCCATTCTAAAGGAGATCAGTCCTGGGTGTTCACTGGAAGGACTGATTTTAAAGCTGAAACTCCAATACTTTAGCCACCTCATGCGAAGAGTTTTCTCATTAGACAAGACCCTGATGATGGTAGGGACTAGTGGCAGGAGGAGAAGGGGACGACAGAGGATATGATGGCTGGGTGGCATCACCAAATTGATGCACATGAGTTTGAGTAAATTCCAGGAGTTGGTAATGGACAGGGAGGCCTGGCGTGCTGCGATTCATGGGGTCGCAAAGTGTCGGGCACGACTGAGGGACTGTACTGATCTGAGCTGAACTGATATATAAAATAGGCTTCCCTGGTGGCCCATTGATAAAGAATCTGCCTCCAGTGCAGAGGACCTGGGTTTGATCCCTGGGTTGGGAAGATCCCCGCGAGAAGGGAATGGTAACCCACTCTAGTATTCTTGCCTGTAGAATTTTATGGACAGAGGAACCTTGAGGGCAATAGTCTATGGTCGCAAAGAGTCTGGGCATGACTGAGCGACTAACAGTTTCACTTTCATAAATATATAACTAATGAGAACCTGCTGCATAGCACAGGACTGTCCACTTGGTGATCTATGGTGACCTTAATGGGAAGGAAATCCAAGAGAGGAGATATATGTATATGTGTAACTGATTTGCCTTGTTGTACAGTAGAAACTAAAACAACATTGTAAAGCAACTATACTGGAATAGAAATTGATAAATAATTTTTTTTTTTTTTACTTTTAGGCAGAAAAACATCTTCATTCACATGAAATATTACATAGAAGCCTATTGTTTTAACATTCTTTTGGTATTCAATAAATATTTGTTGAACCCTATTCTAAGGTCTGCAGATATAGTATTAAGAAGACATGGTCTTTACTTTCATGAAGGTCACCTTCTATGAGTAGAGGAGAAAGCTATTAAACAACTAAACTAATAAACAAACAGTGTAATCTGACAGAGGAAATAGAGGTAGACTTTAGTAATAAACCAGTCATTGGAAATAAATCAAGAATCAAAGTCAGATATTGTGAAAGTAGTATGTGGTTTCCAAATTATTTTACTACTTCTATATTTTAATCATGTTAACAATGAAATACCAGAGATCCAAATTGTATGCTGCTAAATGGTGATAAGAGCTCCTCTGGTGGCTCAGACCTTAAAGAATCCGCCTGCAATGCGGGAGACCTGGATTTAATCCCTGGGTTGGGAAGATCCCCTGGAGGAAGTCATGGCAACCCACTCCAGTATTCTTGCCTGGAGAATCCCCATGGACATAGGAGCCTAGTGGGCTACAGTCCATAGGGTTGCAAAGGGTTGGAGATTGAAGTGACATAGCATGCAAATGGTGATAAAGAGGAATGTTTGGGTAAAGCAATGGTTTCTTTCTTATGAGGAAAAATATACTAGTTTAAAAAGTGTACATAGCTTTTTCAGTTAGCTTAAATCTGTAATTGCAATTGTGATACATGATACAAAGGAAACAAAGAAGGTGCCAGGATAGAGGATACCTGAGACTGTGGCTATGGATAAAGACTGGTGAGGGAGAGTACCCCATGTACACTTGTGTGGATTGGCACTATGAACAGGTGCTCACCTGAAGGGGAAAGTTAGAGCTGACACTGAGTTCAAACTCTGCTTGCCAGCTTAGTGCCTTTTGTCAGGTGGCATTTGCTTTGAGTTAGGGTCACCTTTTGCTTCCTCCAAAGGTACTGCCTGTTCTCCAAGGCCTGGACCTACAGGGATGAACCCATCCAAGAGGGGACTTTGCTCTGATTTACAGAAACAGGCTACATAAGGGAGCTACAGCACTGATCAGGAAAGATATCTCTGAAGAGGTAGCATTTGAGATTTGACTTAGAAAGATAAGAAGGAGTCCATATAAAGATCTGTACTTGAGATAGAAGGAATAGCAAGAGTTGTCTGGTTGCTGTTGAGTGGGCATTTGCCTGGTCTATTGAAAAACAGTAAATAGACTAATGTGGCTAAAAGAAGCAATAATGAAATTAGAGAAGTGATGAAGGGCAACTTTCCAAGCCATTGCATTTTGAGTTGGATGGGACATTATTGGAGGTTTATAATCAGAGCTGCTGTGGTTAAAGTATTTAACCCCAATGGTGTGCTGCTCAGTGTTTAACAAACCACAATCTGGTTGCTTATTTTTTTGATGTAAATACCCCCATCATGGCCGTTTTCACATCACTAAATGTAGAGTTGAGAAGACATGGTAACAATTGGCATGGAGTAGTCTGGCCCAGTTGGAGTACCTCAATTTGCAGATGTTAAAACCGTGGAGATCAGTATGGTCAGATCAGAGAGGACCTAGCTTCCCAAGATAAGGGGTATATACTTCATTGTATAGAAAGCCCAGGAATGGCCCAGGAAGCCATTGGTGAATCTTAAGCACAGATAGCATGGCTAAATTTGTGCTTTGCAAAGTCTTGGGGTATAAATTAAGGGTAGTACATGTGTTATACTCATCTTATAAATGAGAAATGTGTATAGAGATATGAAATATCTTATAACAATGGGTTTTGAAGAGAATATTGGCAAAACCAAAACCCATGAGTCAGTGACAAACCTGAAATCTGAAGCCAGCTTTGCCAAACATTCCTTTTGATAAAACATCGGTAATTGGAAAATAGGGAAAATATTGATTTTCTTTCTTGATCTGAGATGTTTAATAGAACAACAGTAAAAGGACATGTGGGAGAGTGGTGCTGACAACACAAAAGTATGCCTGTTGTCGATAGTCCAATAAAAATGTCACTATTGAAAATGGGTGACTCTCAAAAGCTGAATCATCTCCAAGAATGTTGAAACAGTTGATAAGTTGGAATTAAAACAGAAATACTAATTGTACCTCTGTGTCCCTCTAGAAAGATAAACAAATGTCTGAGGATTGCCACTCATAATCCCATTAATAAACTATTTAACTTCACTAAAATATGCCTTAATTGCACAAGACAATAGTTTATAATCAACCTGACAGTGGAAATAGAGGCAGACTTTAGTAATAAAGTAGTTATTTGAAATACATCAAGGATGAAAGTCAGACTCTAGTTAATTTATTGAAAATAGTATGTGATCTCCAAATTATTTTATGACTTCTATATTTCATTATGCTAATGATTAAATACCAGAATTCCAAGTTGTGTGTTGCTAAGTGGTATTAAGGAATGAGAAATGTTTGGATAGAATGTTGGGTTCTTTGTCATGAGGGAAAATATGTGAGTTTAAAATTTATACATGGTTTCTTCAGTTGGCTTAAACCGGTATCAGGAGGTTTCTTAAACAAGGTGAAATTTGTCATTTCTTTTGGAATACAACCAAGAAGAACTAATTAGCAGGAAAAGTTTTCCCCTGCAGGCTGCAAAATTAGTCTTGAGGTCAAAATAAATGATAATGAGAAAGTTGGGTTATTAAGTCTCAGCATAGTTTCCAAGGATAAATATAAAAGGTCACTGAATAGAGTATTATCATAGAGAAGCTTTTAGCTTGCAGAGATTTAGTTAATACAGGTTACTGAATTTTTAACAAATTTGCATCATATATATTTCCTTCATCTCTACTGAATCATTAAATTAGAAAATATAAGCTCCCAAGACATTTTAAGATGAGTGTTGAATTCAAAATGTGCTGGTGACTTAATTTTTCAATAGGAAACTGTGGGCTTATTTTCTCAAGAAATCATATTCTGGTTTAAATACTGAAGTACTTCCTGTAATTTTTATTCAGTGAGAAGGAAGCATAATTCTCTCTGCCTTCTGCTTGACTTTCATTCATATATTCCACAAATATTTATTGAGCCTCTATTTTGTGCACAATAATGTGGCAGGCACCGTGTTAAATGCATCAATGTGTCCATTAAGGATGTAGCTTGGTTGGGGAGATAAAATACATTCTTCAATTTGCATATCACAAGATGAAATGTTACAAGTATCATGTGAGAAGTACAAATACCATACTCTGTGACCCCAAAGGACCACAATACTACTAACCGAGACAAAAGTGCAGGCTTCTAAATTAAGATTAGAACACATGAAAATGAATGGTGGGAATGTGTGCCAGGTAGAAGGAGTAAGTTTAAACGAAGACTTGGGGCTGAGGAAGTACAGAATGCATAAAGGAGAATGTAATTCAATGAAGCTGAGATGTGTATCAAGAAGAGTAATGGGAAATGAGGTAAAAATAGCTTTGTTAGTTAATTCATTCATCAACAAGTGTTTGTTGAGAACCACCTATGTGCCAGGGACTGCTCTGGACAGTGGTGATGGAAGAGTGGATAAGGCAGTCTTTAATCTCATGTAATGTTGCAAAACTCCTTAGATGCTAAATATAGAATTTTGATAGCCTGCAGGCAAGGGGATTATCAAAAGTAGTATGGCAGAAACATGATCATAACTTTTCAGAAAAAAAAGTATTTTACAAAGCTACTAGAAATGTGTTTTCACTAGTAGAAACTGCTAGAAAACCTGTGCTATTCCCAGTTAATGCTTAAAAAAGTAAAACAACTGAAATAATAACCTTTGTATGGAATATTACATGTTTTTTTTCATTTTAAAGAATATATTTCACATCTATTATCTCACTTGTTCCTTCTGTCAACCCCATGACCTCAGATGTCTTCATTATTTCCAGTTTATAGATGAGACCTAGAGACAAAATGACTTTCTGATAAGCATACAGCTTTAATTAAGTGTCCGAACAGGATATGAAAACAAATATTCTGTCATTCCAAATCCCCTATTTTTTAGTCTTCAGCCTCAATAGACTCAAAGACCCCCAAAACAATCTTCCCATGCATATTTTTTCCTTTCTCATTTCTTATCACATTACTCTAACATTAGATGCAATGAAACACTGAAAAGATTATTATGGGCATAGATTTCTGAAAGTCTTTTCAACTGTCAGTTTGGATTTAAATTAAAAATAGTATTGTGGGACTCATACGAGCACATCACAAGGCTAATCCCAGCTGCCTTATTAATGCTGATTCCTGACTTCTAGTGGGGTGATGTGTATGCTGTTTTACAACATTTCTGGATTGGTGTGGGTGAATCTATCAAAGATCCATTGTTGGCCTTCTTTTTCTTCCCCCTGAAGATCCTCCATATAGATTTCATAGATCTTTCAAAAAGGTGACTTCTTTCAAGGGTACAGCAACATTTATCTTTCATGGAGTGCAGGAATGGCATTTCCCTTGAGAAGAGCTATATTGATTATTTATTAGGGTTTTATCCCAGTGGTGCTGAGGTGGAGGGAGACTACAAAGGAGAATCAGGGTTTGGACAGCCGTTTGGAAAGTTAAAAGGCAGCAACCACCTGTTCATAAATTTTTCTTGCTGATATAATAGCTGCACTAAATGACACAGGTATCTAGTCAATTGTATAACAGCTCCATCAAAGAGGTCTTTTGGCAGCACAAAGGTAAATCCATCTGTAACAAATATTCTCTGCATAGCTCCATTGGTAACTATGGGGAGCCATTCCATATCACTGGAATGCATGATCTTGTTGAATTCTCATAACTGCTTTATGAAAGAACCAGCATTATCCCCTGTATTGTTGATGTGTGATTCTTGCTAAACACACCCTCTGCCTTTGCACAAGCTGCTTACTATTCTGGGAATAACCTACTCCACCTTGTCTGTCTGCTGAACTCTCTCTAAATGTTGAAGTGTTCCCCACCCTGTGACTCTTTCCTTTGTCATATACTCTAGTCATTCTTTTCATAACCTTCTGCCTGGCTCTGGGCTAGGCATTTGGGATACAATAGAGCATAAAGCAGACAAAAAAATTGCTTACTGAGATGTTTTATAGTGAGGAGAGACAATATACCACACGAAAAATGTAAGACCTGCAGACTGATAAGTTTCAGTGCCCTGAAGAAAAGAATGCAGTGTGTTGTAATACACATTGAGGATGGGGGTGGTGACTGTGTGGTCAGGGAAGCTTCCCCCTGCTTCTGTCTCACTATCTTTCACTTGTTTTCTTCACTGTTCTTCACTCCACCTGTCAGTTTTCTTGTCTTCTTAAGAGACTGTAGACTTCTGGGCCACGTGGGTGATTCCCATTTGCAAAGTTTCCCATCTTTGAATCCACTGATGCAGCGGATCACTTCAGAAATACTTGTCGAAGTGACCTGAGGAAACTTAGGCCATGAGCAGTCAAGTAACTTGCCTAAAGTTACACCACTACAAATGTAGACATCACAGACTGAACCTGGTGCTGCTGACTCCAGGTACAGTATTTTTTTCTCCTACATTACAGCCTTCTTTATGTTCTTTCCTTGACCCCTAAGGCCCTACATGATCTATACCACTACCACACTCAACCCCCAACTCTGACTTTGTCTCCTACTCTTCCCTCACTCTGTGCAAATCCACCGGCTGCCTTGTTGTTCTGTGAGCAGGCCATGCATGCTCCCACCTCTGGTGTGTCTACCTGTTTTCTTTGCCTGCAATGCCCTTTCTCCAGTGTTCTTTTCCTATGCAGGACCCTGGCCAACCTCCTTGCCTCCTCCATGTCCTCACCCAAATACCAACTTCCCAGTGAGGGGTCATCCTCTGTTGCCCCCTTCTGCTCCTGCCCTCAATCTTTCTCAGCATCAGGATCTTTTCAAGATGGTTGGATGGTGTCACCAACTCAATGGACATGAGTTTGAGCAAGCTCTGGGAAATGGTGAAGGACAGCGAAGCCTGGCCTCCTGAAGTCCATGGGGTCGCAAAGAGTTGGACATAACTGAGCGACTGAACAACAGCAAAGAAGGGTAGGATCTTGTTATGTTTTATTTAACATTGTGTCTTAAGGTCCTAGAACATAATAGTCATCTAGCAACTGTTGAATGAACTTTGAACAAATTTATATTTAATCAGATATGGCTTATACATCATTCAAAAGCAATCCCTTCCTGTAGAAAGTCAATACAGAGAGCAAGCAAAGGTCATGCTGTATTACCACTGGTCCTTTGATGCTATAGCACCTATGCTAAGCATAGCATAGTGCTGGGGCTTGAGTGGGTAACAGGAAACGCGGTACATTCTTCAGAGTAAGTGGGTGAAAGTTACTTAGTCGTGTCCAGCTCTTTGAGACCCCATGGACTGTATAGTCCATGGGAGTCTCTAGGCCAAAATACTGGAGTGGGTAGCCTTTCCCTTCTCCAGGGGATCTTTCCAACCCAGGGTTCAAACCCAAGTCTCCCACACTGCAGGCGGATTCTTTACCAACTGAGCCACAAGGGAAGCCCAGGGTAAAATGCTGCCTTATTTATATTTGCTGGCTCTCTCTCCACTTGAGCATCAGGATAAAGTCTGTATGTCTGGCCAACTTCTACCTACTCTTCTGTTAGCACTTTGTTAGGCACACTGAACAGATGTGTTCATGAACTGTTCAGAGAACAGGTTCACAAACAATTAGCAATTGGGCATTTGCTGGGTTCCCTTCTAATACCTTTCAGAGTCTTTCCTCTAAAAGAATATCAGTACTTGATTCTCCAACTGGGTCATGAATTTGATCTGGACTTCCTTCCATTAGACATGGGATAATAATGGGAGTGATGGGCTCTCTTTAAAATGACCCTTCTCTGCCTATTAATTTTACTTTTCTATTTATCCATGGAAGTCCTGCATCCTACAGCAAAATAGTGACTAAGATAGGCTCTTTTCAACTTGGCAAGCAAAGGATCTTCCACAGCCAAATTGTATTTAAATAAATAGATCCTGACTTCTTAGCTCTTTGCTTATAATACTTCACTTGTTTTTCTAGTTGTTTTTAGAGGTCATCCAAATTTTGTTTAAGTGCTGCGGCAGCATAAAAATTACTTCAAAATAAAATTTTGAAACATTAAGCATTATCAAATATGATGTTTCAGTGGTATGCTTTGTAATCTTCATTTATTTTTCAGAATTTGTCCTATAATAAAGGGCTTTGAGGACATGGTCACTAAATTCAAATTAGGTAGAATGAAATCTGACTTCTCTGGAATTTTAGTAGCTGAAGCTCTGTCTGCTTTTTTACCACACAGTCCAGTTGTATCCAGCCCCTCCTGCCATTTCCACACAGTGAGCGCACACCAGCCTAGTTCCTTGTTTTGCATAATTCTACAGAAGTCTAGTTTCCTTGCACAAGACACACAACCTCACAGGAGACCACACAGCCATACTAAATCTCATTCCTTCAGATATATAATGAGGCAACAGGCTGTTCGTCACATGACTGAGCTACATTCTGATGCACACACACTCCTCTGTACCGTCATACTCAGGCCCCCCACATGGCAATCTAGCCCAGTTTTCCCCAGAGACACACAAATACACACTCTCCCTAGGGCTCAAAAGTTTCCTTTTTCCCTTATAAGAGTCTTATCTATGACAGAAAGTGCAAGCCCTTCTTCAGATCGATAGTGTAGAAAATGATGGACAGAAGAGAAATGAGTGAAGCACATTAGAGAAATACTAGTAAAAAAAGGTGGGGGATAATTGTTTATTTACTAGCTAATATCTACAGCATAGCAATGACCATTAAAATGTGCAGAATCTGAGCAGTTAAGTAAGCACTTACTTTGTTTACTAAATATATCTCTTAGATTATGGTATTTTTATAAAATGAAATGAATTTCTCTGAGGTAATGATCAAAACTTCCTTCAGCAGCAAGTGTCTTTAAGTCATAGACCATATTTAAATATGTGTAAAGAAAACACAGTAAGACTGAATTATTCTGAGAGCTATGCAGAGAAAGAATTGTGAAGTTCTGTGGAGAGTTTTCCATGATTAATCAATATAGTACTGATAGACACGTGTGGAATTACCTAGGGCTGGGGAAAGAACTAGCCAATAGCATCAGAGATTTATAGGCTGCCACGTTTCTGACAAATGCACTCATTTTTTCTGTTCTTTAAAAGCTATCTCTGGAATGCTGTGAAAAAGATATTTTGGTGAATGTTTTTATATATTTCTGAGAAAACAACAGAAATGGGAGTGGGAGCAGAGGAGATTGTACTGTTTAGAACGTATTACAATTTAGAATCTCATTATTTTTTTCCAGCTTTATTGACCTATAGTTGACATATAACATTGTGTAGGTTTAAGGTGTACAACATGATGCTTGATACTTATATATTAGGAAATGATGACTGCAGTAAGGTTAGTTAACACACCCAGCACTTCACATAGTTAACCTTTGTGTATGTGGGTGTGTGTGTATGTTTGGTGAGAACATTTAAGATCTATTCTCATCAGTTCAGTTCAGTTCAGTCACTCAGTCATGTCTGACTCTTTGCGACCCCATGAACCGCAGCACACCAGGCCCCCCTGTCCATCACCAACTCCCGGAGTCTACCCACACTCATGTCCATTGAGTTGGTGATGCCACCCAACCATCTCATCCTCTGTCATTCCCTTCTCCTCCTGCCCTCAATCTTTCCCAGCATCAGGGTCTTTTCAAATGACTCAGCTCTTCGCATCAGGTGGCCAAAGTACTGGAGTTTCAGCTTCAACATCAGTCCTTCCAATGAACACCCAGGACTGACCTCCTTTAGGATGGACTGGTTGGATCTCCTTGCAGTCCAAGGGACTCTCAAGAGTCTTCTCCAACACCACAGTTCAAAAGCATCAATTCTTTGATGCTCAGCTTTCTTTATAGTCCAACTCTGGGGACTATATATAGTCCACATCCATACATGACTACTGGAAAAACCATAGCTTTGACTAGATGGACCTTTGTTGGCAAAGTAATGTCTCTGCTTTTTAATATGCTGTCTAGGTTGGTCATAACTTTCCTTCCAAGGAGTGAGTATCTTTTAATTTCATGGCTGCAGTCACTATCTGCAGTGATTTTGGAGCCCCCCAAAATAAAATCAACCACTGTTTCCACTGTTTTCCCATCTATTTGCCACTCTCATACTGACTTTCAGTTATAGAATTCATATTGTTAATTATAGCCAGCATGCTGTACATTAGATCCCCAGTATTTATCTATTTGAAAGTGGAAGTCTCTATTCTTTGATCAACATTTTCCCATTTCCCCCACCCACAGCCCAGTGCAACCACTAATTTACTATTTCTGTGTGTTTGGCTTTTTTAGGCTCCACGTATAAGTGGGGTCAGACTTTCCTGGTGGCTCAGAGGGTAAAGAATCTGCCTGCAATGTGGGAGACCTGGGTTTGATCCCTGGGTTGGGAAGATCCCTTGGAGGAGGGCATGGCAACACACTCCAGTATTCTGGCCTGGATAATTACACGGACGGAGGAGCCTGGCGGGCTACAGTCCATAGGGTCGCAAAGAGTCGGACACGACTGAGCAACTAAGCACACAGAACAGGACAAGAGGTTCCCAGTGGTTTGCGGGTGGGCTTCTTGATGGGATTGGTGATGTACTTAGTAGGATCCTTAGCAGGATCCACTTCCCTTTAGTGCCCTCTGAGAGTCCTAACTGCCTGTCTCCTAGCTTCTTTGCAACCCCGGTCTTGCAGCTCCAGACTCATCCTCTGGGAAAAGGGAAGAGGGAAAAGGGCCTCTGGCAGCATCCTGTGCATCTGGGAAGCCAGGCACTAACTCACAGGTCCCCACATTTCCCTTCATCACAACTGAAAGCATTTCTGGGCATTAAGCTGCGCTGCCTTGCAGGTCAAGCTGCTCCTTTTACCCTCTCCCCTGCATCCCAACTGGGATAGTTTTTTTCTTTTTTTTACTCCAGTGAAGTGCTGGAGCTTTACCTCTGGGAACCTTGACTTCCACAAAGGCTTCCTCATCTGTGGGCAAGCACCTGAGACCGTGCTCTCCAGGGGCTCTGGGACCACGACCAGAAGGGTCCAAAGGGTCCACAGCCATGACCAGGTCTGTATACCAGTTACCCTACGAGTGGATTGGCAAGACTCCTCCCAGGGCCCTTGGCCTTCAGTGTTGGATCCCACAGCTCCCACAAAGGCACTTTCATACAGGGATGGGGACAAATTGTTGTCCAGGGGAAGACTCAGCCATGTTGCCAGCAGCATTTTAAAATCTCCATTTGGAAGTTGGAATGTAGCTTCAAGCCTTCCTTTTGGAGAAGGATGGGGCAGCTATAGATGCCCTGAGTCACTGCTTCAGTGTTTCACTCAGCTTTAAAAAGCATTCTAACCAGAAAGCAAGTACCCAGCATGATTTGCTTTACCTGGGGATGTTTCTTACTTCACTGCAAAAATTAGTGTAGTTCCCCTGTGTCCATGCCAAGAATCCAGGCTGGTGGAAGAAAAAACAAGGTGGGCTAGAGAATTTTGATGGAGTTCTATGCCTGAGTGAAAGTCTTATTCTGCCTTTTACTTCCATGGTCAATGAGAAGTAACTGGATACTCTTTGCTTTTTCTACTATTTCATTTTTGTTTTTAATTTTCTAAAATATTATATATACTATTTATATATATGTATACAAAAGCTTTCATGCTTGATAAAGAGTTGAGAAAGAACAACAAAGAGAAGGATAAATTGGAAAATGTAGACTAAATGAAATGGGAGCACTGAATAAAATAGAAAAAGTGAAACAAACTAGGTAAAAGTAATTGCATATGTTCTTCCCAAACTCTACTACTTCTGGGTTGTTAACCTGATTGCTAAACTCAAAGCCTTCTACTGGTAACTATGGATGGTTTCAAATAAGTAAAAATAATATGGAACAGGCAGGTTTGGAATTATTGTGGGGAAACTTTAGAGATCATGGAGAATGTTGAGAAGAATTGAAGGAGAAAGGGAAATATGCAAGTATATGCATATCCAATGTCTGCTTCTGAGAAAGATGCAAGGCACCATACAGAGAAGAATACATTTTCTAAAAGGAGAGATCTGATCTTTGGCTAAAACACATAAACCAAGTGATAGAATGGAGTATGTTAAAAAACTGTCTGAGGATACCTGTCATGAAACAAAGATGTAAGTTTCTTAAGATCTGTAAAAAATTGGAAAACATGCATCATGTAGTAATCCTTATTTTCATATAAGAAGTATATGAGTGAATTAGATAAAATGAACGTTTTGCTTTCCACAAACTCTAGGACGATTTTGTCAAGAGGGCTTTGGGGGAGTGTTAGTAGTGATGTGATTGGGTATTCCCCTGTGCAGGGACTTGCATGCTGCCTAGGACAGCCAAGGGCGAAGACATTTTGTAGTTCGATAATGTTGACTTTTTGGTGCCAGAGGCTTGTTAAATATGCCAACAAAAAAATGCATGTTTCTAAAAAAAATATGTACTTCTATGGGTTTATATTTTTTCTAGTATAGCAGTCAACCAATAAGTAATCATTTCATTAATCAATAATTATGCTAAATAGGGCTGAGGTTAGGCTACCTCCTGCTGCTAAATGAATATATAGCCAAATGTATAATGGCCTGATTAAAATATAGATTTATTTCTTGCTCATTTAAAAATGTAAAAGGATGTTTCTGGTTGGGGAAGTTGATTCTCCTACAATCGTTCCAGGCTGGCACAGATTTTGCCATCATTATACTTGGCCACCTTCGTCTCCATGGTAATTTTCATTCAAATCAGCTGAAAGGGGGATGGAGCATGAATACACTTGAGAGATTCTAATGCAGCAGGAATTAATATAGCACACTTATTTCCTCTCAAAGTTTGTTGGCTAGATCTCATTTGTATAACCACAGTTGATACAATGAGATTAGGAAATAGAATCTACCATTGTGTGAATTGTTAACAATTTCTATGATGTTTGCCATCCTGGTTGAAATATTCCTTTGGATCCTTCTCACACATAGCACACATTTGAGACCTCTTTAAGTGAGACACCCCAAAATCTCGCAGTCACTAAATCTTGCTTAATCAGATCCTGACATAGTTATTTATGTTTTGTGTGTGTGTGTGCATGCTCAACTGCGTTCAACTCTGCGACCCCATGGAATGTAGCCTGCCAGGCTCCTCTCTCAAATTTCCCAGGCAAAAATACTGGAGTGGGTTGCCATTCCCTTCTCCAGGGGATCTTCCCAACCCAGGAATCGAACCCACGTCTCCTGTGCCTCCTGCATTGGCAGGCAGAATTTTTTACCTCTATGCCACCTGGGAAGTCTCTATGTTCTACCTTTGGGCTTCCCTGGTGGCTCAGAGGTTAAAACGTCTGCCTCCAATGCGGGAGACCTGGGTTCGATCCCTGGGTCGGGAAGATCCCCTGGAGAAGGAAACGGTAACCCACTCCAGTATTCTTGCCTGGAGAATCCCATGGACGGAGAAGCCTGGTAGGCTACAGTCCACGGGGTCGCAAAGAGTCGGACACGACTGAGCGACGGAATGGAATGGATGGAATGACTTAAAAAGAAAAGCTGAATTATCACTACTTACCTGTACCTCATTGTACCCAATATAGAATGGTGGGATAGGGCAGCCCAATAAGAAATCCCATTCAGACAGGAAAAATTGGGAAACATGCCACAATCCCTGATCTACAGCAGTAACAGGATTCTACTGGGCAAATACTGTATCATTTCCCTGCCATGGCAGTGAAGAAACTTCTGTGATAAGCCCCTAATTCTGCTTTCTCAGAGGAATTCCTTCTTTCTGTTACTCTCAGTGGCCCCTGGTTATCTATACATTCTGCAGTGTTATTTATTGCTCATTCTTCTTCATTGCCACATCTGAAGTGAGTGAGAAAGAAATGAACAGCCCTGACAGCTGACAGCTGGTAGCAGGCATGGTAACTAAATTTAGGCCATGGTGTTTACTGCTAAATAGCTAGGCCATGGTGTTCCCTGCTGAAATAAACAATTCCATACAATATCAACAATATTTGGAAAGAGATCACTCTGTGACCTTGATGAAATAAGAGGAAAAAACAAGTCCACTCAGTTATCAGGACCAAACACAGACAAAAAGCCAGAACACTACATAACCACAAAAAATAATTAAACTCTTCTCATTCCTGGTAATATAACTGCTTTACCAATGGCAAATCTAGCCCCAAATCATTCCTTCTACTTCCTGGCTAAAGCTTATGATCCTAAATAACAGAATTGTCATTACCTGATAGCACTCAATCCAGAACAGACCCCCATTTATTTAAATTCTCCCTAAAATTATGTAGCATAAGCCCAAACGTTTCCATCTGCTAAATACTGAATTGTCCCTCCACCCCCCAAATTTTGCAGTCATAACCTCCCACACCTCAGAATGTAACCGTAATTGGAAGTCCTGTATTTGAAGAGGTGATTGATACTAGTCAGATTAGATTAGGGCCCACTCTAAAGATCTCATTTCAACTGAGATCTGAGTTAAGTTTTCCCAGGCAAGAATACTGGAGTGGGTTGCTACTCCCTGAAATGAGACCTTTAGAGTGGGCCCTAAATCTGGTCTGACCAGTATCCTTAGGAAAGAGGAGATTAAGACTCAGACAGCAGACATGAGAACCCAGCCATAAGTAAGATAGGGCAAGACGTGCTGGAAGAAACCAAACCTGCTGATGCCTGATCTCAGACTTCCAGCCTCCAGAACTATGAGAAATATATTTCTGTGAAGCTGTCCTATCTGCAGTGCTTGTTATGGTGGCTGTAACAAACATGACTCCTCCTTCCTGTGGCAGCCAGTGATTGCTCTTGGTGTGTAGGCTTCCTTGTTTCGAGTTAGAAAACCTAATTTTGACTATAGGAGTTTCCCTTGTGGTCTTTGGAACTGGACTTTATTGTGAATGTGGAGGGGACATTCTCTCTCTGGGAAAGGTATAGGTTTTGCAATATTCTTCTTTCTGGTACCAATTTGGGGGTCAGTTATTTTTTTCAGACTATATATATGCACACTTTTGGAAATTTATTATATATATATGACAGTATCTGAACATATACTTTATCCTACAGGATAAAGGGAAAAAGTATGTTGGCTCATGGGTAGATACTTATAGAAAGTAATATTTAAGGAATCCCTCTGATTCTGGATCAGTGTCACAGGCAAGATAGTTTTTTTTTTTTTCCTCTGCCAGTAAAATAAACAACAAACAAACAAAATTTTGTGTAATATTCTGGGATGCTGCAGTTCAGAGGGGTTCTCTTCCATGACTCAGCTGAGGCCAGCAGAGTTGGTATTTATAATTAAGTGTAGCAGATGGAAGGCAGATGGTGGAGGGCAGTGGGAAAGAAGCCAGCTGATCATGTCTGCTTATCAGTGGTAGGATAGCCCTGGTGAGGGGTTTTACAGAGCAGCCAAGACCAATATTTTCACAGGACAGTGTCAGACTGAGGTGATATTGAGGCTGTTTGTGTGCCCAACCAGAAAGATGGGAACCCAAGTCAAAGCTGGAATTCATACTCAGGCAGGTCATGGCTTATCAAGTAGTAGCCAGGCCCCAAGGGAGTGTACAGGAGCCAGTTTACTCTAGTAACCATTCATGGTGCATCTTGTGGCCAAGAGAAGATTTGAAGGCCTTGGCCTGGTTTCTGGGTCTTGTCCTTCTGCTTCCTAAGAAGACAAGACCTTGACTTAACCCTGAGTTAGCGCCAGATACTTTAGACCAAACCCACGAGAAGCTTGGTGTCTGTGGAAGAGGTTAGTCCCATTCCATTGTTAAAGTGCTGAAAAGGATGAATGCTGCCATTCCATTTTCCTGGTGTTTTCTGGATGTTCAGAAATCACACATGAGGACAGATATGAATTTCATTAGATACTATAAGTTCCAAGGATCTACTGTATAACATGGTAACTATAATTACACTATATCATATACTTGAAATTTGCTAAGAGATCTTACACCTTATTATGACAGAAAGTTAACCATGTGAGGTGATGCAGGTGTTAATGAATTTGACTGTGGTGATTCTCTTTGCTCAGTCGTGTCTGACTCTTTGCGATCCCATGGACTGTAGTCTACCAAGCTTCTCTGTCCATGGGATTTTCCAGGCAAGAGTACTGGAGTGGGTTGCCATTTCCTTCTCCAGGGGATCTTCCTGATCCAGGGATCGAACCCAGGTCTCCTGCATTGCAAGCAGACAATTTACCCTCTAAGCCACCAGGGAATCCCCTCACAATGTATAGATGCTACTAAGTCCAAGCTGCTTCTGCTCCCCTAAAGAACCGTCTTACCGAGGTCTGGCTATAGTTTCTTTTTTTGAAATTTTATTTTAAATTGAAAGATAATTAGTTTAAAATATTGTGATTGTTTCTGCCAGTTTCTTTTGTATTAATGGAACAAAGAAAGGGGGAGCCGAAGAGGTAAAGTGAAAAGGCCCTTCATGCTAAGTCTATTCAGTTATGTCCCACTCTTTGTGACCCCATGGACTGTAACCTGCCAGGTTCTTTTGGCCATGGGATTCTCCAGGCAAGAATAATATGTATGCCTATGGCTGATTCATGTTGAGGTTTGACAGAGAACAACAAAATCTGTAAAGCAATTATCCCTCAATTAAAAAATAAATAAAATTTTTAAAAAAATTAAAAAAGAATACTAGAGTGAGTTGCTGTATCCTTCTTCAGGGAATCTTCCCAACCTAGGGATTGAACCCTAGTTTCTCATTTGGCAGATGACCACCTGGGAATTATGGTTATAAAATGCATTTCTGTGATAATTGATGGTTTTGAATATCTTTTCTTGTGATTGTTGGCAATTTATTTATGTTTGCGAAACAACAGAATATGTTCCTAATTTTTATGGAGGTGTTTATCTTCTCTTTTTTGAGTTATAAGAATGCTCTGTGTATTCTGGATATACTATAAATATTTCTTCCTAATCTGTTGTCTTCTTCAAGAGATGTCTGCTGCTGCTGCTGCTTAGTAGCTTCAGTTGTGTCTGATTCTGTGCGACCCCATAGACGGCAGCCCATAAGGCTCCCCCATCCCTGGGATACTCCAGGCATGAATACTGGAGTGGGTTGCCATTTCCTTCTCCGATGCATGAAAGTGAAAAGTGAAAGTGAAGTCTCTCAGTCGTGTCTGAATCTTCACGACCCCATGGACTGCAGCCTACCAGGCTCCTCCGTCCATGGGATTTTCCAGGCAAGAGTACTGGAGTGGGGTCCCATCACCTTCTCTGAAAAGATGTCTAGTCTTTCCCATTCTATTGTTTTCATCTATTTCTTTGCATTGATCCCTGAGGAAGGCTTTCTTATCTCTCCTTGCTATTCTTTGGATCTCTGTATTCAAATGGGCATATGTTTCCTTTTTTCCTTTGCCTTTCACTTCTCTTCTTTTCTCAGCTATTTGTAAGGCCTCTTCAGACAACCATTTTGCATTTTTGCATTTCTTTTTCTTGTGGATGGTCTTTTTTTTAAATTTATTTATTTTAATTGGAGGCTAATTACATTATTGATTGGTTTTGCATACATTGACATGAATCACTGCCTCCTGTACAATGTAACGAACCTCTGTCCATAGATCTTCAGGCACTCTGTCTATCAGATCTAATCACTTGAATCTGTTTGTCACGTCCACAGTATAATCATAAGGGATTTGATTTAGGTCATACCTGAATGGCTTAGTGGCTCACAATAAAGGACAGAAATGGTATGGACCTAACAGAGCAGAAGATATTAAGAAGAGGTGGCAAGAATACACAGAAGAACTATACAAAAAACATCTTCATGACTCAGATAATCATGATGGTGTGATCACTCACCTAGAGCCAGGCATCCTGGAATGCAAAGTCAAGTAGGCCTTGAAGCATCACTACAAACAAAGCTAGTGGAGGTGATGGAATTCCAGTTGAGCTATTTCAAATCCTAAAAGATGATGCTGTAAAAGGGTTGCACTCAATATGCCAGCAAATTTGGAAAACTCAGCAGTGGCCACAGGACTGGAAAAGGTCAGTTTTCATTCCAATCCCAAAGAAAGGTAATGCCAAAAATTGTTTGAACTACTGAACAATTACACTCATCTCACACACTAGCAAAGTAATGCTCAAAATTCTCCAAGCCAGGCTTCAACAGTAGGTGAACAGTGAACTTCCAGATGTTCAACCTGGATTTAGAAAAGGCAGAGGAACCAGAGATCAAATTGCCAACATCTGCTGGATCATCAAAAAAATAATAGAGTTCCAGAGAAACATCTACTTCTGCTTTATTGACTATGCCAAAGCCTTTGACTGTGTGCATCACAACAAACTGTGGAAAATTTTGAAAGAGATGGGAATACCAGACCACCTGACCTGCCTCTTGAGAAATCTGTATGCAGGTCAGGAAGCAACAGTTAGAACTGGACTTGGAACAACAGACTGGTTCCAAATAGGAATAGGAGTACGTCAAGTCTGTATATTGTTACCCTGCTTATTTAACTTACATGCAGAGTGTATCATGTGAAATGTACTGATGTACTTCATTCGGGCTGGATGAAGAACAAACTGGAATCAAGTTTGCTGGGAGGAAATATCAATTACCTCAGATATGCAGATGATAACACCCTTATGGCAGAAAGCAAAGAAGAACTAAAGAGCCTCTTGATGAAACTGAAAGAGGAGAGTGAAAAAGTTGGCTTGAAACTTACATTCAGAGAACTAAGATCATGGCATCTGGTCCCATCACTTCATGGCAAATAGATGGGGAAACAATGGAAACAGTGACAGACTTTGTTTTCTTGGGCTCCAAAGTCACTGCAAGTGGTGACTGCAGCCATGAAATTAAAAGATGCTTGCCCCTTGGAAGAAAAGTTATGACCAACCTAGACAGCATATTAAAAAGCAGAGACATTACTTTGCCAACAAAGGTCCGTCTAGTCAAAGCTATGGTTTTTCCAGTAGTCATTTATGGATGTGAGAGTTGGAATATAAAGAAAGCTGAGTGCCGAACAATTGATGGTTTTGAACTGTGGTGTTGGATAAGACTTGAGAGTCCCTTGGACTGCTAGGACATCCAACCAGTCCATCCTGAAGGGTGTCATTCCTGAATATTGATTGGAAGGACTGGTGCTGAAGCTGAAACTCCAATACTTTGGCCACCCGATGCAAAGAACTAACTCATTGGAAAAGAGCCTGATGCTGGGAAAGATTGAAGGCGGGAGGAGAAGGGGTTGACAGAGGATGAGATGGTTGGATGGCACCACTGACTCAATGGACATGAGTCTGAGTAAACTCTTGGAGTGGGTGATGGACAGGGAGGCCTGGTGGGCTGTAGTCCATGGGGTCACAAAGAGTCTGACACGGCTGAGGGACTGAACTAAATCTGTTGTCTAACCACCCAGGAATTGAACCCATGTCCGCTGTGTTGTTGGCAAATTCTTAACTGGCTGAGCCGTCAGAGAAGCCCCTTAGGCTGTTGTTGTAAATATCTCTTGGTTTCAGGTGGGGGAAAGGATATGTTAATTTATAGCCTGTAGCCAATTCACAAGCAGGTCAGGTCAGGATGTTTCCTGTGAGTTGAACAAAGGTATTTTAATTTAACTTTTAGGCATGGGTTCCCTGGTAGCTCAAACAGTAAAGCATCTGTCCACAATGTGGGAGATACGGGTTCGACCCCTAGGTTGGAAAGATCCCCTGGAGAAGGAAATGACAAACCACTCCAGTACTCTTTCCTGGAATAATCCCATGGACCGAGGAGCCTGGTAGGCTACAGTCCATGGGGTCTCAAAGAGTCTGACACGACTGAGCGACTTCACTTCACTTCTTTTAGGCATGGGGGCTTCCCTGGTGTTTCAGACAGTAAAGAAGGTGTCTGCAATACAGAAGGCCTGGGTTTGATCCTTCAGTCAGGAAGATGCCCTGGAGAAGGAAATGGCTCCAGTATTCTTGCCTGGAGAATTCCTTGGACAGAAGATCTAGAGGGCCACAGTCAGTAGGGTCAGAAGGAGTGACTAACACTCAGTCATGGGGGGCAGGGTTCCTGGAGATGGGGCATTATGCTATAGGTGGCCTTCCTTTAACTATTAACTCAAATAGCAAAAAACAATAGAAAACTAAGGTTAAACTAAAAGAAACAGATCTGCTTTACAGAATTTTGTTGTTTTCTGCCAAATATCAACATGAGTCAGCCATAGGTATACATATGTCCCCTCCCTCTTGAACCTCTCTTCCATCTCCCTCCCCACCCCACCCCTCTAGGTTGTTACAGAACCCCTATTTGAGTTCCCTGAGTCATACAGCAAGTTCCCATTGGCTATTTACTTTACATTATCTTTCAATTAAAAAAATAAATTTAAACAGCAATAAAAAATAGATTAAAAAATAAGGGAAAAAAAGTAACAGATCTAATATGAAGTCAAATTTGTTTTTCCCTGTTACATATATGTAGACTTCACAGGTGGCACTAGTGGTGAAGAATCCACCTGCCAAAGCTGAAGAATAAGAGATTCAGGTTTACCCTGGGTCGGGAAGATCCCCTGGAGGAGTGCATGGCAACTCACTCCAGTATACTTGGCTAAAGAATTCTGTGGACAGAGGTGCTTGGCAGACAACAGTCCATAGGGTCACAAAGGGTTGGACATGACTGAAGCAACTTATCATACATTACATATATATATCAAATCATAATGTTGTATACTTTAAATACATTCAGTTTTGTCAATTATATCTCAATAAAGTTGGAAAAATTTGTAATTATTTTGTCTATAAACTGGCAATAACAGCCCTCACTATTCTGTACCTAAGTGTTTCTTTTTTAGTTGATGATGGTAATCACTCTTATTTTATGGACTTACTATGTGCCATGCACTCTGTATGAATTTTATGTGTATGATATTATTTAATCATTAAGAGTCAGACTAGCATACTTGTGAGGAGTATAAAATTCAGTAAAAGTGCTTAGATCAACATCCTAGATTCATCACTTACAAACTGTGCAGACTCTGGGCCTAGTTTACAAGCACTGTAGATAGCACTGGGATTAACAAGAGGCATAGAACCTGATCATTGACCTTGTGGAGCTCACAGACTAGTAGAGGTAGTCAGTCTAGCACAGGGGTAGGTAAACTATGGTCCCATTCACTAAATCCAGCCAGGTGCCTTTTGTTATAAATAAAGTTTTATTGAAACACAGTCATGCCCATTTGTATACATATTGCCTATGCTTGTTTCCATGCTACAGTGGCAGAGCTAAGTAGTTGTTACAGACAGTCATGTGGCTTGCAAAGCCTACAATATTTACTATCTGACCCTTTACAGAAAAAAAAAAAAAAATCAAACCTTGCTCTGGTGCAGTGGTTTCAGGTCATCATTCTAATGCATACCAGTGAAGAGCACAGGTTTAGTGTCAGACAGACATAAGTTCAAAAAAGAGCTTGGCAACTTTATGCAGCCATGTGACCTTGAACAAGTTCCTCTCCGTCCTTCAATTACCTCATCTGAAAAACAAAGATAATAATAATACCTACCTTATTGGACAGTGTGAAGATGTGAGGGTGAAATGAGGTAGGCCACATGAAGAGTTTAGCACAATGTCTGGCACATAGTAAGAGCTCATTTATCTGATATTATTAGTGTTGTTGATGTTGTCAGCTCCTTACTGGAAGCTCACTACCTTTGCTAGAGTTGTAAATTGTGGGTGGAGAGAGATATCAGATAAAGTGATAGTGGAATCTTGAATGTGAGACAGATAACAGAAGCCACTGACAGGATAAATCGTTTCCATTGACACATATGAGTAACAGGGAGGCATTGAAAGCTGATAAACAGTGGGAGAGAAGAGCATTGTAAAAAATGCTGCTTGGGGAAGATTTTATGTATCTTCCTCTTTCTTTTTTCCACACAGCATTTTCCTTATTCACACAGTATGATTTAGTATTTATTATGCATATTTTTCATTGTCTAGCTCTTCAGTTCAGTTCAGTCGCTCAGTCGTGTCCGACTCTTTGCAACCCCATGGACTGCAGCATGCCAGGCCTCCTTGTCCGTCACCAAATCCCTGAGCTTGCTCAAACTCATGTCTATCTCCTATGGCTAGATTTATGGTTCCATGGGACCAGGGATCGTTGTTTTGATTACTAATATATCCCAGGCACCTAGGCCAGTGCCTGACATGTACAAGGCACTCAATAACTGTTGAATGTATTTGGCCAGCAATGTGTACAAGGAGCATGATGCAGGAATATCACTTAGGAGATCAATGTGCTCACCAGTAAGTGTGAGAACATGGGTAGTAACTTAGGGTAGTGGCAATGATCATTGAAAGATAAAGATAACTGTTTTGTTTCAAAATATTTTCAGGACTTAGTAACTAATGACCAAGAAGAGTCAAGGAAAAGTTTGTCAAAGTAACATATTTTTCTCTCTGAAAAAATTATATATTTATAAAGTATTACACCTGGTTGGGTCCTCAGATCAGTTAACAGGTATAGTTTGGCAACAGGGAAATGCATATGTGAGGGGAAATACAATGCTGGCAAACACCTCCTACCGTTTTTTTTGATAAAATGAACCACCTAGTATCTTGTCCTGAAAGCATGTAGGGATGAACAAGTTCTAGCCTCTTACCTGTATCTGAGTTGCTATGATTTCTATTACAACCTAGCCAGCTTTACTGCTTCAGTATAATTTTGTGTGTGTTGTAGTACTGATGCCTTGTTTCAGTCAGTTCAGTTCAGTTCAGTCGCTCAGTCGTGTCCAACTCTCTGCAACCCCATGAATCACAACACGCCAGGACTCCCTGTCCATCACCAACTCCTGGAGTTCACTCAAACTCATGTCCATTGAGTCGGTGATGCCATCCAGCCATCTCATTCTCTGTCGTCCCCTTCTCCTCCCACCCCCAATCCCTCCCAGCATCAGACTCTTTTCCAGTGAGTCAAGTCGTCGCATGAGGTGGCCAAAGTATTGGAGTTTCAGCTTTAGCATCAGTCCTTCCAATGAACACCCAGGATTGATCTCCTTTAGAATGGACTGGTTGGATCTCCTTGCAGTCCAAGGGACTCTCAAGAGTCTTCTCCAGCAGCACAGTTCAAAAGCATCAATTCTTCGTCGATCAGCTTTCTTCTCAGTCCAACTCTCACATCCATACATGACCACGGGAAAAACCATAGCCTTGACTAGACGGACCTTGGTTGGCAAAGTAATGTTTAGTTTTAGTATAACACTTATTCCTGTTTCTCTAAAGACTTCATAAATATACATTAAATTGCTAGTGCATGAAGATGCTACAGATATTTAATTGCTTAAAATTTTCTGACAAAAATGCTCTTTTTGAAGACCTCTCTCTTTAGGACCTAGGGTGAGTGAAAGTGTTGTCTAGAATGGTCTATTTCTGTATCAGTCGTTGTCTTGCACCTTCCTTCCATGGCTCTAATTTTCAATGGTAGATCAACAAGTCTGGCTGCTGCTTGTTACAGATACGAATTAGATTCCCCCTTTAGCTCATATTTTGTGGCCCCATTTTTCATCTTATTCCCCTGAGGAGAGCAGTCCCATTGAATTCAGCATACCACAGGTTCCTGAATGAATGCACCCTTGTCATTTTGAAAATACCATTGTCATTTTGAAGCATCTTTATTTTGGTTTCTTTATTTTGCTACAGGACAAGGGACAAAAGTGATTATGGTATAAAATGTAATTCATTGTTACTAAAACTTAAATTGCAAACCAAGGCAGAAGCCATGGGAGGACAAGACAAAGAAACAGAGTGGTCATCTGTTCTATAGTAAAAGGAAATATCTGTAAGACACTGTATTGGAAAAAAATGGAAGATACTTGTTATTGAGAATTTTCAGGCAGATTTTCAACTAGTACCATCATGCACTTACTAAACATGCACTTAGGTTGACTTAGTTGAGGAAGAAGCACGTTGAATATTTCCTCTATCTGGTGCCTTTCAGGCTCTGCAGCCTGGAGAGGAGAGATGTGGAAGGATGGTTAACACTCTGTAATCAGACTGTCCTGGAACAGATCCTAGCTCTGCCACTTGTAATGTGACTCTGAAAAAGTCCTACACCTTTCTAAGGCTCAGTTTTTATATCTGTGAATTGAAGACCATACCAACTTCTCAAAGTTTCTGTGAAGATTAGAATAGATAATGCATGTAGATGACTTTGCACCTCGTAAATCTACACTGTACTTATCATTATTATTACACAGACTTTTTGCTTCTGCCCAAACCAGAAAGCTTTTTTTTTTCCTTCCTCATATCATTGGGTTTCAAGGACAGCCACTCTTCTGGCCACATAGTTTCCTATGCTTGGTGGAATTTTCACCATCTTTTCATTCAAGACCTATTTTTAGATCCAGTGACACCCCACTAAAAATTATGCCCACATATGATGCCCACAATTAATTTTTGCTGGTAGTATTTATTTAGGACCTAGCTGATAGTATCTTTGTACTTTCCTAGAACGGTAACTAAATTGTAAGGCCCTTGAAGGCAGAAACTACATCATATTTAATTTTGGAGCCCAGATTCCTAGCATGGTACAAATCTTTCCAGATTCTGTATAATGTTTTTATTTATTTATCTGCACTGGCTCTAAGTTGCAACATGTAGAAACTTCGATTTCATTGTCGCATGTGTGTGCACTCGTGCTAAGTGGCTTCAATCATGTCTGAATCTTTGCGACCCTATAGACCATAGCTTGCCAGGCTCCTCTGTCCATGGAATTCTCCAGACAAGAATGTTGGAGTGGTTTGCCTTGTCCTCCTCCAGTGGGTCTTTCCAACCCAGGGATCGAACCTGCATTTCTTATATCTCCTGCACTGACAGGAAGGTTCTTTACCATTAGCGCCATGTGGGAAGCCCTAGTGGTGGCATGCAGGATCTTTAATTGTGGCATGTAGGATCTTTTAGTTGTGGCATGCAAACTTAGTTGGCAGCATGTAGTATCTAGTTCCCCAAGCAGGGATCAAACTTGGATCCCCTACATTGAGAGTCCTGGGCCACCAGGGAAGTGCCGCTATAATGTTTTTGAAAAGTGAAAGTGAAGTTGCTCAATCGTGTCTGACTCTTTGTGACTCCATGGACTATAACCTACAAGGTTTCTCCATCCATGGAATTTTCCTGGCAAGAGTACTGGAGTGGGTTGCCATTTCCTCCTCCAGGGGATCTTCCCCACCCAGGGATCTAACCCGGGTCTCTTTTTACCATCTGAGCCACGAGGGAAGCATTAGGTGGTAGCAATTGTGATATTGGTGAAAGCTAAATGTAGTGTCACAAGTTGAGCATTAGCCTGTATATTCACAGTATTTTGGGGTAATTGGTATGTTTTCAGCAGACCTGGATTAAATCCAGGATTCCCTACTTCCTATCTTTATGACTTTGGATAAGGCATTTCACCTCTGTACATCTCCATAAGGATTAAATGAGTTAAAATGTTTAAAGTACTTAGTACAATACCCAAAACATAGGAATGACAAAGCTGTTTTTAAAAAATTATTTTATACAGACATACACATTCCTTTCGATATTCTTTTCCATTATTGTTTGTCACAGGGTGTTAACTATGTTGTAGTTCCTTGTGCTATTCAGTAGGACCTTATTGTTTATCCATTCTATATCTAATGGTTTACATCTGCCAACCACAAATGCCTAATACAAAACCTCTCCCATCCTCCCTCTCCCTCAGCAACAACAAGTATAATCTCTATGACAGTGAGTCTGTTTCTATTTCACAGATAATTTCTTTTGTGTCATATTTTAGATTCCACATATCAGTTCAGTTCAGTTGCTCAATTGTATCCAACTCTTTGTGACCCCATGGACAGCAGCACGCCAGGCTTCCATGTCCATTACCAACTCCTGGAGCTTATTCAAACGCATGTCCATCAAGTCGGTGATGCCATCCAACCATCTGATGCTCTGTCATCCCCTTCTCCTCCTGCCTTCAATCCTTCCCAGCATCAGGGTCTTTTCAAATGAGTCAGTTCCTCGCATCAGGTGGCCAAAGTATTGGAATTTCAGCTTCAGCTCAGTCCTTCCAATGAATACCCAGGACTGATTTCCTTTAGGATGGAATGGTGGATCTCCTTGTAGCCCAAAGGACTCTCAAGAGTCTTCTCCAACACCTCAGTTCAAAAGCAGCAGTTCTTCGGCACTCAGCTTTGTTTATAGTCCAAATCTCACATCCATACATGACTACTAGAAAAACCATAGCTTTGACTAGACAGACCTTTGTTGGCAAAGTAATGCCTCTGCTTTTTAATATGCTGCCTAGGTTGGTCATAGCTTTTCTTTCAAGGAGCAAGCATCTTTCAATTTCATGGCTGCAGTCACCATCTGCAGTGATTTTGGAGCCCAAGAAAATAGTCTGTCACTGTTTCCATTGTTTCCCCATCTACTTGCCATGAAGCAATGGGACTTGATGCCGTGATCTTTGTTTTCTGAATGTTGAGTTTTAAGCCAGCTTTTTTACTCTCCTCTTTCAGTTTCATCAAGAGGCTATTCAGTTCTTCTTCACTTTCTGCCATAAGGGTGGTGCCATCTGTATATCTGAGGTTATAGATATTTCTCCTGGCAGTCTTGATTCCAGCTTGTGCTTCATCCAGTCCAGCATTTCTCATGATATATTCTGCATATAAGTTAAATAAGCAGGGTGACAATATACAGCCTTAATGTACTCCTTTCCTGATTTGGAACCAGTTTATTGTTCCAGTTCTAACTGTTGCTTCTTGACCAGCATACAGATTTCTCAGGAAGCAGGTCAGGTGGTCTGGAATTTCCATCTCTTGAAGAATTTTCCACCAGTTTGTGGTGATCCACATAGTCAAAGCCTTTGGTATAGTCAATAAAACAGAAGTAGATATTTTTCTGGAACTCTTTTGCTTTTTTGATAATCCAGCAGATGTTGGCAATTTGATCTCTGGTTCCTTTGCCTTTTATAAATTTGGCTTGAACATCTGGAAGTTCATGGTTCACATACTGTTGAACCATGGCTTGGAGAAGCCTGGCTTGGAGAATTTTGAGCATTACTTTGCTAGTGTGTGAGATGAGTGTAATTGTTCAGTAGTTCAAACAATTTTTGGCATTACCTTTCTTTGGGATTGGAATGAAAACTGACCTTTTCCAGTCCTGTGGCCACTGCTGAGTTTTCCAAATTTGCTGGCATATTGAGTGCAACCCTTTTACAGCATCATCTTTTAGGATTTGAAATAGCTCAACTGGAATTCCATCACCTCCACTAGCTTTGTTTGTAGTGATGCTTCCTAAGGTTTACTTGACTTTGCATTCAAGGATGTCTGACTCTAGGTGAGTAATGACACTATCATGGTTATCTGGGTCATGAAAACCTTTAAAAATAATTCTTCTGTGTATTCTTGCCACCTCTTCTCGATATCTTCTGCTTCTGTTAGGTCCATACCATTTTTGTCCTTCATTGTGCCCATCTTTGCATGAAATGTTCCCTTGGTATCTCTAATTTTCTTGAAGAGATCTCTAGTCTTTCCCATTCTATTTTTTCCCTGTATTTCTTTGCATTGATCACTGAGGAAGGCTTTCTTGTCTCTCCTTGCTATTCTTTGGAACACTGCCTTCAAATGGGTATAGCTTTCCTTTTCTCCTTTGCCTTTCATGTCCTTTCTTTTCTCAGCTATTTGAAAGACCTCCTCAGACACCATTTTGCCTTTTTGCATTTCTTTTTCTTGGGGATGATCTTGATCAGTGCCTCCTGTACAGTGTCACGAACCTTAGTCCATAGTTCTTCAGGCACTCTCTCAGTTCTAATCCTTTGAATCTGTCACTTTCACTGTATAATCATAAGGGATATGATTTAGGTCATACCTGAATGGTCTAGTGGTTTTCCGTACTTTCTTCAATTTCAGTCTGAATTTGGCAATAAGGAGTTCATGATCTGAGTCACAGTCAGCTTCCAGTCTTGTTTTTGCTTAGTGTATAGAGCTTCCCATCTTTGGCTGCAAAGAATATAACCAATCTGATTTCGGTATTTACCATCTGGTGATGTCCATGTGTAGAGTCTTCTCTTGTGTTGCAGATATAAGCGATCTCATGTTATAGTTGTCTTTCTTTTTCTGACTTATGTCACTTAGTACGATAATGTCTAGGTCCATCCATGTTGCTGTATATGGCATTATTTCATTCTTTTTTATGGCTGAGTAATATTCCATCATATATATTAATATATAGCATATCTTCTCTACCCATTCATTTGTAGATGGATGTTTAGATTACTTCCATGTCTTGGCTATTGTAAATAGTGCTGTTATGAACATTGAGGTGCATGTATCTTTTAGTGTTTTTTGGATATATACTCAGGAGTATAATTGCTAGGTCATATGGTGGCTCTATTTTTTAATATTCTGAGGAAACTGTATGCTTTTCCATAGTGTCTGGATCAAATTTCCATTCCTACCAACAGTGTACAAGGGTTCCCTTTTATCCAGATTGTTGCCAACTTTTGTTATTTGTAGATTTTTTTTTCAGGTGTGAGAAGATATCTGATTGTGGTTTTGATTTGCCTTTCTTAATAATTAGCAATGTTGAATATCTTTTCATGTGCCTGTTAGCAATATACATATATGCACACACACTTAGTGTGGTATTCATTCCTTTTAGTGCATTTCTTATTTTAGTTATTGATTTCTTCCTTTCTAGTTCTTATTAAAACTCTCACTCTGTTCATCCATTCTTCTTCTTAGTTGAAGGAATATCTTTATGATCGTTACCTTGGACATTGATACATTGTCCATGGTAATGGACATTGGGTACATTGCTTATCCATTTCATTTAGTTCTCTTTCTTAGGTTGGGTATTGCTCCTTTGTTTGGAACATATTCTTTTGTCTCCTCATTTTGCCTGATTCTCTTCATTTATTTCTGTGTATAAAGTGGGTTGGTTACATTTCCTGATCTTGGAGAAGTAAGGTGGTGTAGGAGAAGTGAGCTGGTATAGGAGACATCCTATGGGGCCCAGCAGCTTCTTAACTTGTGGTCATCACAGTTAGATGGATCAGAGGTGTGTCCTATGTGAACACTTTTGTTGTGCTTTGGCAGATAATTGTGGGTACACTTGTAGACAGTGCTGGCCCCTGATCCAGCTGGCTATGAAGGCATACCTTGTGCATTTTCTGCAGGCACACTGGTGGGCATGGTCAGTTCTCTGCACAGCTGGTTATGTGGCATGGTAGTACATGACTGCTATGGCCCCTCTACGCAGGGTAGGCTTCCTGTGGGGCTAACTGTGTGACTACTATAGTCGACTGTTTTGTGGGTGGCAAGCCCTCTGTGCTAAAATAAGCTAGAGAAAGGATGCTAATATGGTGCTTGCCAGTGCTGGTGTCATTGTTTTAGAACAAGATTCTACAAATGGCTACCACCAGTGTCTAAATCCCCAGGGAAGTCCCAGCTGTCTTTTCCCTCTTGAGGATACTCTTCACGATCAGCAAGTGTTTGTGACCCAGGAACCATTCAAACTCCTGAGCTGAGGCTTGGACCATGGGAGATCTTGTGTGTGCCCTTTTAGGGTGGAGTCTCTGTTTCCTATAGCCTTCACCTCTTCTGAATGTAAGCCCAGTTGGTTTCTAAAGGCAGACATTCTGGGGGCTCATCTTCCCAGTGCAGGACTCCCAGGCGGGGGCTCAGTCATCTGGCTTTTGGGGGAGGACCTATAGAGTTGTGTGATCCCTCTTGCTTTTGTGTCACCAACCTAGGGGTGTGAGTCCTCACTAGACTGCTTCTCTGCCCCTCCTACTCATCTTGTTGTGGCTTCCTCTTTAATTATCTGTAGAAAATACTTTCTTCTAGTGTTAATGACATTGTCATATGTACATCTCTCTGTAAGTGATTGTAATAGTGCCTATAGGAGAAAGTGTACAAAACATCTTTGTATCCTTACTATCTTGAGCCCCCTTTCTTTTTGTAGAATTTTTTTTAACTTGATACAGTTCCAGTAATTGATTTCTGCTTATGCTTTTGGTTTCATATCCAGAAAATCATTGCCAAGACCAATGAGTTTATCCCCTGTGTTTTCTTTTAGGAGTTTTATGGTTTTAAGACTTACATTTAAGTCCTTAATCCACTTTGAGTTAATTTTGTGAGTGGTGAAATAGAGGTCCAATTTCTCCTCTCTCTCTCTCTTTTTTTTTTTGCATGTGAGTATCTAGTTTTCTTAGTAATATTCATTGAAGAGACTATCCTTTCCTCACTGAGTATTACTGGCTTCCTTGCTTAGTATGAGTTGTCTACATATGCATGAGTTTATTTCTTTTTTCTTGATTATATTCAGTTTATTTATGTATTTGTTTTTGCCAGTACCATTGAGTTGTTTTTTTTACAATAACAGAATTATCTGAAAAAAAAATAAAAGCATCCCATTTACCATAGTATCAAAAACAATAAAATACTTAATAATAAATTCACCAAGGAAGTGAAAGATCTATACTCCAAGAACTATAAGACATTGATGAAAGAAATTGAAGATACAAATAAATGGAAAGATGTTGGCATGTTCATGAACTGGAAGGGTTACTACTATTAACAATGCTCATACTACCCAAAGGCTTCTACAGATTCAATGCAGTCCCTATCAAAATTTCAATGGAACCACAAAAGACCTTATAACCAAAGCAATTTTGAGAAATAACAAAACTAGAGGCATCACCCTTGTTGATTTCAAAGTATATTACAAAGTAATAATAAATAAAACAATGTCTGCAGTATTTCTTTGTGTATATACACCACAATTTGTTTATCCATTCAGCAGTTGGTTGGCACTTGGACTGTTTATAAATTTTGGATGTAATAAACAGTGGTGTTATGAGCATACTTGTACAAGTCATTATGTGAAAATATATTTTCATTTCTCTTGGATGGATACCTAGGAGTAGATTCCTGTTTCATATAAAAGTGTATGTTAAACTTTTAAATAAATTGCCAAACCATTTCCTAAATGTCTGAAACCATTCTACAGTCTCACCAGCAATGTGTGAGTGACTCTGTTTCTGCATATCCATACCAAACTTTGATTGTCTTTTCATTTTCTTTATACTATTGGGCATGTAGTTGTATCACATAGTGTCGTTAATTTGTATTTCCCTATTGACTAATCATTTTGAGCATCTATACAAGTGTTTATTTGCCATTTTTATATCTTCTTTTCAAAAGTACCCATTCAAGTGTTTTGTTTAGCATTGGGCTGTGTTGACTTATTAGTGAGTTGTAAGACTCCTCTATATATCGTGGATACAAGTCTCTTATCAGATATGTGTTTTGCAAATATTTTGCTATGGACTTTAATTTTAAAAAATAGTTTTCATTTTAAAAACACTGTATTTTGAAGAGCTAAAGTTTTCTTTTTGATAAAGTCCCATTTATCAATTTTTCTTTTGTTTATGCTTTTTGAGTCTTATTTGTTTCACTCAAAATCATATTTTTCTTTTATGTTTCTTCTAGGAAATGTAAAGTTTCAGTTCTTACATTTAACTTTACTATCTTTTGTGGAAATTTATTATGATATGAGGAGCAGGTTGTGATTTATATTGATTTTCTATTTGTCTTTCAAGAGTTTGACTACTGTGTTTCTAGTTTTGCTTCTCTTTGTGAATACTTTGCAGAGGGTTCACTGAACTTCTTGGATCTTTTAAGTTGATGGATTTTTAAAAAGTAAAATGTAAGAGTTTTCGCCATTTTTTCTTCAGATATATTTATGCACCCCCCCATTTTTCATTTTGAGACTTTTGTTACACATAGGTGGCATTCTTTACATTGTCTCATAGAACTGTGATGCTCTGTTCACTTGTTCTTTGGCTTTTAAAGATCTTTTAAAAATGGAGTAATTTTCTTTATCTATCTTTAAGTTGGGGCTTCCTTGGTGACTCAGTGGTCAAGAATCCACCTTCCAATGCAGGAGACACTGGTTCAGTCCCTAATCCAGGAAAGATCCCTAGGAGAAGGAAATGGCAGCCCACTCCAGTATTCTTGCCTGGAGAATCCCGTTGACAGAGGAGACTGGTAGGCTACAGTCCATGGGGTCTCAAAGAGTTGGACATGCCTGAGCAACTAACCTCTTCACCTTCAAGTTTACTGTCTTTATTATGCAAACTCAAATCTTCAGCTGAATCCATGTAGTGTTTCTTTCATGTAAATTATTGTACTTTTAAAATCTTGAATTTCCATTTTTCTCTTTTTTTTTAATTTTAATTCTTCTGTTGTGATTTCTGATTTTTTAACTCACTGTTACCACATTATCCTTTAGATAATAAAACATGTTTTCTTCAATCCTTTAAGTATATTTATAACAGTTGTTTTGAGGCTACTGCTAAACTCAACATCTAGGTGTGATCAACTGTTTGTTTCTCTCCTAAGTCTGGGTCACACTTCTTGTGTGCTCGTTGAGTAATTTTTGGTTGAAATAGATTATTTTATATCATATAGCATTTCTGGTTTCTATTTTTTCCTAGTTTTTAAAAATCATGATTGTGTTTTGATTTTTGTAACTTGCTTGGACTACTGTGGGGTCTGTCTCCTGCCCCTGTGTAGCCCCAGATATCTCAAATAGGTTTTCATTTTTCCTGTTTAAAAATTCTTGTGTATATATTTTTAGTCTGACTTCTTAGGAGTTGTGCCTGTACGTAAATAGGGTAGTCATCAACCTTCAACTTGGGAAAAGTTTGTCCTCAGATACTTTGAGCCCATTAGACCTCCATCTATTTGCATACAGAACTGTGTCATTTCAGAAATGCAATTCAAAGTTGCATTCAATTCCCGAGTTTCCCTTGGCTTTCATTTTTTTTTTTTAATGGTTTCTTCTGGATCTCACCTGTTCATCTAGGGTTGTGTGAAAGCCAGTCTCAGCCTCTCATGGCTCTCGAATTTCTAGGATCACCCCCTTAATTTTTTTTCTTATCTATTCACCCTGAATCATTTTAGCACGGCTGGGCTTACAAGGCCCTGGGCATTTCCTTTGTGCTCTGAGATGACTCTGTCACTTTAAGCCAACCAAGCCTTCAATTATCTGCCTTACTCCCTCACCCCCCACAAAGCAATTTGAATTCACCACCACTGTCTGCAAAGGTGCTATTTGTGTTGTCAGTTTCAAATCACTGAACTACACTCAGATAGCTGAGTGGAGGGTGTATGGATGGGAGGAACTCAAAACAGGCAGTCTGTAGATTCACAGTAGATTATTGCCATTTTCACCCTGTGTTGTTTGGGTTTTCAAGAACATATGCTTCTCAGTGTGTTTGGCTGTGCTCAGTTTCCTATGTCTCAAAATAGTATGAAAAAATTTTAAAAAATTTATGCTTGATTTCTGCAAAAAGGGAATCATTCTACTTTCTCACCTTGGTACTAACATAAGTCCCACTCCTGTGGTTGATTTTGATTGTGCTTAGCTTGTTTTTAAAATATTGTAGTTTTATATATCTATTTTTTTTTCAATGAGCTCTGGAATTATTGTATTTGTGTTTCAAAAACTTTATTTCATCTTGGTTGTCAAAATTATTAACATGGAGTTGTTTATAATTTTCATCTTTTTTCATGCAACCATACTTATTTTTAATGGATTCATTGAGGTATAATTGACCCCAAAAATGGTACACATTTAAATAAACAATCTGATAAGTTTTGACATTTTTTTACTCATGAAACTGTCAGTACAATACATCCATCCCCCTTACAGGTTTTCATGTGTCATTTGATAAATTGTTCTCTGCTGTTGTCTCCAGGCTCCACCATCCCCAGACAATGACTGATCTGTATTCTGTGAAATTTTTAGTTTAGATTGGTCTTAAATTTTTAGAACTGTACATACATTGGATCATATAGCTCTACCCTTTTCTATATATGGCTCCTTTCAGAGAGAGTAATTTCAGATTCACTGGTGTTAATTCCCATGAGGCAAGAGTGGAATGAGTTGAGAGGATAGCATTGACACATGTATATTACCATATGTAAAATAGATGACCAGTCCAAGTTTGATGCATAAAGCAGCACACTCAAAGCTGGTGCTCGGGGGGGATGGGGTGGGGAGGGAGGTGGGAGAGGGGTTCAGGATGGGGGACACATGTGCACCCATGGCTGATTCATGTCGATATATGGCAAAAACCACCACAATATTGTAAAGTAATTAGCCTTCAATTAAAATAAATTAATATATTTTTTAAAAAGTGAAAGTATTAGTCACTCAGTTGAAGCAAAACTCTTTGCAACCCCATAGACTGTAGCCTTCCAGGCTCCTCTGTCCATGGGATTCTCCAAGCAAGAATACTGGAGTGGGTTGCCATTTTCCTCTCCAGGGAATCTTCCCGACCCGGGGATCAAGCCCTGTCTCCTGCACTGCAGGCACATTCTTTACCATCTGAGCCACCAGGGAAGCCCATGCTGCTGCTGCTAAGTCACTTCAGTCGTGTCCGACTCTATGTGACCCCATAGACGGAAGCCCACCAGGCTCCCCCGTCCCTGGGATTCTCCAGGCAAGAACACTGGAGTGGGTTGCCATTTCCTTCTCCAATGTGTGAAAGTGAAAAGTGAAAGTGAAGTCGCTCAGTCGGGTCCGACCCTTAGCGACCCCACGGACTGCAGCCTACCAGGCTCCTCCATCCATGGGATTTTCCAGGCAATAGTACTGGAGTGGCTTGCCATTGCCTTCTCCTAGGGAAGCCCATATTAATTCCCATATCAGATAGTAAATTCCTCTTAAATTCTGAGCAGTATTTTATTATATGGATATAGTGCAGTGTGGTTACCAATTACTTGATGGACATTTGGGTTGGTTTCATTTTTTGATCCTTACAAACAAAGCTGCCATGAACATTTTTGTACATGTTCTTGAATGGATGTTGCTGTTTGGTAAATACCCAGTAGTGGATTGCCTGGATCAAATGGTAGATGGATGTTTAAACTTTTAAGTAACTGTTACAGTCTTTTCCAAAGTGTTTGTACCTTTTAGTATACCTATCAGCTGAGTATTAGAATTTCAGTTCCTTCATATTCTTGCCAAAATTGGCAATCTTTTTTTTTTTCCCCTTTTTGGCCATGCCACAAGGCATGTGAGATCTTAGTTCTCTGACCAGGAATTGAACCCATGCCCCCTGCGATGCAAGTGCAGAGTCTTAACCACTGTACTGCCAGGGAAGTCCCATGGTCAGTCTTTAAAATTTTAGCTCTTATAAATGCATGTATCATTATCTCACTATGTTTTTAACTCACATTCCTTAGACTAATGATGTTGAACATCTTTTATTTCTTATCCTTTTATGCCTTTTTTTCTAACATGCCTTTTCAAATTTTTGCCCATTTTTTTTTTAGTGGGTTGTTTTCTTATTACTAAGTTTTGGGAGTTCTTTATTTTGAAAACAATTTCTTTATTAGATGTGTGCTTTGCAGATATTTTTCTCCCAACTCGTTGTTGATCTTTGAAGTCTTTCAAGAGTATCATTCAAAGAACACAAGTTTTAGTATTGAAGACATTCAGTTGGTGATTTTTTTCTTTTGAGTTGTGCTTCTGATGTTGTATTTAAGAAATACTTGCCTAACCTTCGGTTTCGTCTTTTCTTCTAGAAGTTTTGTAGTTTTATAGTTTTGACTTCCGTATGTAGGTATGTGATCTATTTTGAGTTAATCTTTATATATGATGCGAAATATGGATTTAAATGCTTTCTTTGTTGCTTATGGATAGTCACTTGTTTCAGCACCATTTTCTAAATAAAGTTTTTTTCTGAACTGAACTGTTTTTGCACCTCTGTTAAAAGTCAGTTGGCCATAAATGTATTATCTATTTCTGAATTCTATCTTCTGATATATTGATATTAATATATCTTTACACCAGTAATACAATGTGTTCATTACTGTAACTTTAAAATAAGCCTTGAAATCAATTTCTTCAACTTTGTCCTTTTTCAAAGTTATTTTGAAGTAATTAAAGTTATTTTGCATTTTCATGTAGATATTAGAATAAATTTATTAATTTTTACTGAAAAAAGCCTGGTATCATTTTGACTGAGGTTACATTAACCTTATAGATAAATTTGAGAGTAACGGACAGCTCAATAATACCAAGTCTTCTGATTCATATCACTCCATTTACTTAGATCTTTAGTTTTTTTGAGCAAATTTTATATTTGTATATTTTATAGGTTTCAGTATCTAGGTCTTCTTGCACAGTTTTCATTAGATTTATCCTTAAATTTCATATTTTTGATTATATAATAAAGTCATTTTAAATTAGGTTTTCAAATGATGAATATTTCAAGATGATATAATTAAAAATTTTTTTTTCTTGTGTCATTGTACTATCTAGTACCATCAGTTCAGTGATGAATGCTAATGGTGAGAACAGAAATCCTTGGCACATCCTGGATATTAGGAACAAGTTATTCAGTGTCACCCCTAACTAATATATTAGTTGTAGTTTTTTCACAGATGCCCTTTATCAGGTTAGGTAGTCTCTTTCTATTTCTAATTTATTGAGAGATTTTTAACTGGAAAGGATGTTGGATTTTTTTTTTCAAATGTGTGTTGTATATCAAGATGATCATGTGGGTTTTCTTGAGTTTGTTAATATGTGAATTACATTGACTTTCAAATGCTAAAGCAATTTTGCATTTCTAAGATAAACTCCTCTTGTTTATGACATTTAATCCTTTCCTATATTGGATTTGTTAAAACTTTGCTTAGTTTTTTTTCTTTTTTGTACATAGGTCCATGAGGTGTACTCATTTGTATTTTTTTTTTCTCCAAATTATCTTTGTCTGGTTTTGGAACCAAGGTACTGCAGGTCTTAGGTAATGAGTTTGGAACTACTCAATTTTCTGAGTTCATATAGAACTTTATGTAAAACTGCTATGGTTTATTCCTTAAATGTTAATATTCATCAGTATAATTATATGGGCCATCATGAGAAGGATTTTTACTACTACAGTTGATCCTTGAACAACACAGGTTTGAATTGTGTAGGTCCATTTATGTGGGGGTTGTTTTATGTGTGTGCTACAGTACTACATTTCTACAGCTGGTTGAATCCATGAATATGGAACCACAGATACAGGGAAGTAACTGTTAAGTTACATGTGAATTTTCAGCTGCACAGAGGGTTGGTGCCCCAGTTCCCTCATTATTCAAGGGTCAACTATGATTCAATATATTCGGTAGATATGGATATCTGTTTCTTCTTAAGTGATTTTTATTCACCTGTAGTTTTCAAGGAATTTGATAATTTCAACTAATTTGTGAAATTTCCTGTCATAAAATTATTTATAACACTCCATGTTTATAGTTTTCATATGTGTGGAATCTATACTTATGTCAGCCTTCTCACTCCTGATGTAAGGTGATTAACTCTATCTTGCTTCTTTTTTCCTGGTCAGTCTCATTAGAGATTTATTGATTTTATTGCCTTTTCTCAAAGGTTTAGCCTTTGGTTTCTTCTTTTTTCTATTGTATTTTCTATTTTCTCTCGTATTTATTTCCATAATAATGACTATTATTTCCTTTTTTCCTGCTTACTTTGAGTTTAATTTACTCTTTTTCATTCTAGTTTCTCCTCCCCACCCTAGTTTTATTGAGATAAACTGATATACAACATTAAGGTGTCTTTATTTCTTAATGTGAAAATTCAGGTCATTGGTTTGCAACCTTTCTTTATTTTTAATATATGCATTTAGGATTGTGAATTCCCCCAAATGTTGCTTTAGCAAAATCCCACACATTTTGATAGACAGTATTTTAATTTTCATTCACTTTAATTCATTTTTCCTGTGACTTCTTTGTTCCAGAGATTATTTAGGTTTTAATGATCTCTTAATATTTAATTTTCTAGAAATCTTTGTTATTGACTTTTAATTTTATTCCTTTGTGGTCAGAGAGACTATGACATGTGTGTCTTTAATCCATTTAAGTCTGTTGAGGCTTGTTTTATGGCCCAATATGTGATTTATATTTATGAATGTCTGCTATGTACTTGGAGAATATGACTTCTGCCATTGTTGGGCTAGCTGTTCTATAGATGTCAGTGAAGCCACTTACATGACTTTGCCATTCAGATTTTCCATACTCTCAATTCTCTTGCTGTTTGCTTTCTGTCCAATGTGATCTTTTTTAAACCTCCTGGTGTGGAAGATTGAATCGTTAATTTTAAAGCTTTCTTCTTTTTTAATGAGGGACTTACTACTTTGCATTTTCATATAAATACTGCTTAGCTGCCTGCTACAAATTTTAGTTTATTTTGTTTCATCTTCCTTTAGTTCAAAATAATTTCTGATTTACTGTGTGATTTCTTATTTGGTCCTTGAGTTATTTAGTGGTACATTGTTTAATTTATTAATATATACTTATTTTCTTGATTCCTTTCTGATATTAAGTTCTAATTTAATTTTGTTTTAATCACAGAACAGCATATGATTTCTTTCCTATTTTTTAAATGGAATGTCATATAAATACCAAATAAGTTAGTTAGGTTGGTAACTTGTTTAACGTTGTTGTTGTGTTTTTTTTTTTCTCTAGTAAAGACCACAGTAATGGTATATTACTGGTATAATGGTAATGAAATAAAATTATTTGTAAATCTTGACAAACAAGTCAGATTAAATTCTATAGATCCAGTTATGTTTATTCCCCGTTATGGTTGTGCTTCTAAGGAAATCATGTCATATTTTTCTCTGCTTTTATTTATCTTCTTAATCTATGTTGAATGGGGAGGGAGAGAAGAAAGATGGGAAGGGTTGGAAAAAGAAAGAGAGGGCATGAGGAGGGAGGGAGAAAGAGGGAGAGAAATGGGGAGAAAAAGAATTTTGCTCTGTTTTCATGTACCACCTACTTTCTGACTCCTAAATATCCTCCAGCTCAGACTTGTGTACCTACATCTCTACCTGACATCTCTACATTTATTTTAATTTTTTAAATTTTAATTGGAGGCTAATTAGTTTACAATATTGTGGTGGTTTTTCCATACATTCTCATGAATCAGCTATGGGTATACATGTGTTCCCCATCCTGACCCTCCCTCTGACTTCCCTCCCCATCCCATCACTCAGGGTCATCCCAGTGCACCAGCCATGAGCACCCTGCCTCATGCATCGAACTTGGACTGGCGATCTACTTCATGTATGATAATATACATGTTTCTTTTCTGTAATCATTGATTTGCTAGTTCCCGGTTACAGTTATTGGTAGTAGAGCTCATGAACACCAGTGCACAGCTGCCTTTTATCTCAGCAATAATTCTCACTACTTAAGGATGTTGTTATATCTTATCTGATGCAACAGTGTTACCGGTTCTGCTGGATCATTTTAATTATGGCTACTTAAGGGCCTATGGTACTTAAGGGCCTTTACTCTTCCTTGTTATACCCTGCCCCTGTTCTTTGCATACAATGCAGTGGTAGAGCACATAGGCTTTGGAATGAAAATACTAACATTTGAATCTTGTCTGTGCTTCCTAATCTTGTCAAGTTACTTAATTTCTTGGTACTTCAGTTACTTCATCTGTAAATTGAAAATAATGATAATACTTTCTTCGTAGGGATGCTATGACATTAAATAAGTTAACGTTTGTTAAGTGCTTAGAAATATGCCTGACACTAGTAAGAAAAAATATTAGCTTGTAAGTAGCTCAAATGTCATCTCCATGGCCCTGATGCCCTGCTTCAACAGCCATCCGGTCATTTTAAATCACATTATTATGCATATTTAAATCCAACTGTGTATTGTAATCTATAATCATTTTGTTTATTGTCTATTTCCATACCATCATACCTCTTCCACAAACACAGACAAAAGTTATCAACATGAAGACAGCTACTTAGTCTACTTTAATCATTTGTGTATTCCCAGTGTCTAGAAGCATCTGGCACATAGTAGGTGTTAAGTAAAATTTGCTCAGCCAGTAAAAGATGTTAAATGAATCCATGGTATTTTTTAAAGATCAGCCCTCTGGTGGTGGCAAAAGTGATGCATAGCCCTTTTACAATAAATTTATTAATTTCAATAGATTGTTTATATTTACCTACTTTCCAAAGTAATTTTGTTTTACAGAAAAGTACTCAGGTATAAGGGAAAAGGGGAGGGGATCCAAACAAACCTGATTTAATATAATTGAGGGCTGCATGTGGTTGTTAATGCAGAAAAGAGGTGAGGATGTAAAAGAACGAGGACATTTCATTAGCATTGTCATAATAGGTGTCTTGTATAAATTATACCATGCAATTTCCACGACAACCCTCTTAAGCAGACTCTTATCTCTACTTTGCAAATGAAGATAGTGACACTTAGGCAAAAAGAAGGATATTTCATAGCCATTAGTGATGAAAAGTAACCATGCCAAGCTGCAGATGGTAAACTTTGTCTGGTTTCTTTTAGAGAAATTTGTCACATGAATGCTTATGTGTAAAGAACATTGAACAGTACATTGGGTAGTGTCTTCCATTGTAGTCTTACAGAACATTCTGAGATGTTATCCAAGTGATCGTTTCTTATATATTGGCCTTTGATAGCAACATAATAACGAGGGCAAATTGTTATTTGACAGCAATAAAAACGAGGGAAAAGCAGTTATAAATAACAAGATGAAAGTGTTTCTAAAGGAAAGTAAAATACAGCAATCGAGGTATAGAATTTTTGATTGTATAATTTCATGTAAGAATAGTTTGCTGAATCTCAACTATTACATTAGATTGGTAGCCTCAAATATCAATTATCTCATTTTTTTCTTTTATACAAAAGTAACACAACTTTTACTTTTATGTAGAACATTTGCAAATAGAGACATTTTTAGGAAAAACATGTTCCCCATATTCCTGCTCCTATAAATTGTAGTTCATTAACATTTTATGTTTCTTTCCAGACATTTTTCTTTTCTAATTGCATTTCTCTGTATGTGGATGCTTGTATTTATACACACTAAAAAATGGCATTCAGGATTCCTATTTATAGCTGAGTGGGAGACTAGATACTCTGAACTATCCTCCTGTGGCAAAACAACTAAAAATAGTAGACAAAATATTTTTAAAAGCATATTTTCAGTTGCATCACTAAAATTAAGCAAAATACTTAGAGGAGAGAAAGGAAATGAAATTGGGAATCCAGGAAATTAAACGAGCACTGAAACTATGTTTTTATTCCAAGGGATATCTATCAAACCTTATGACTTTGAGCTTCTTTATAATGGCTACTCTCATGGACAGGTAACTATGCATCTAGTGTGCCGATGGTATATGTGTGCATGCTTAGTCATATATGACTCTTTGCAACCCCATGGAGTATAGCCCGCCTGGCTACTCTGTCCATGAAATTTTCCAGGCAAGAACACTGGAGTGGATTGCCATGCCCTTCTCCAGGGGATCTTCCGAATGCAGGGATCAAACTCATCTTCCACATCTCCTGCACTGGTAGGCTGATTCTTTTACCACTGAGCCACCTGGGAAGCGCTGTGCTGAAGGTTCAGTTCAGTTCAGTTCAGTTCAGTCGCTCAGTCGTGTCCAACTCTCCGCGACCCCATGAATCACAGCACGCCAGGCCTCCCTGTCCATCACCAACTCCCGGAGTACACTCAAACTCATGTCCACAGAGTCGGTGATGCCATCCAGCCATCTCATTCTCCGTCGTCCCCTTCTCCTCCCGCCCCCAACCTTTCCCAGCATCAGAGTCTTTTCCAGTGAGTCAACTCGTCTCATGAGGTGGCCAAAGTATTGGAGTTTCAGCTTTAGCATCAGTCCCTCCAATGAACATCCAGGATTGATCTCCTTTAGAATGGACTGGTTGGATCTCCTTGCAGTATAAGGGACTCTCAAGAGTCTTCTCCAACACCACAGTTCAAAAGCATCAATTCTTCGGCGATCAGCTTTCTTCTCTTGGTTTATTCATATTGTTAGTACATAATTATTAATATCATCCTTTTTCACTTATAAAAGTATCTTGGTCTGGGTAATACTTATATTGTTGCCCTAGGCACGGGCTGCTGAGGAGAAAGATGCTGTCACAGACATGAAATCTTAACACTATCTAAGCGTAAGTCAGGATAGAAGTAGAGAAGGCACAAAGAAATCCCTAAAATATGGTTACAAGCATTGGGGAGATAAAGACACTGCTAAACATACATAAATCAGATGCCATTTGGGATAAGACTGAAAAATTGTACACCACTTGCTAACCTCTGTGTGTCTCATATGACAGAGTTGATGTTCACAGTATTGAAACCAGTTATTTTAAAATGTTATTTGAAAAAGCTGAGTTAGATTTGCTTAGTTTAAGAATATAAGGATGTGTAACAAAATAAAGCTTCCTGAAAACATAATTTGATAGGAAAAAGATTAATGCTAAAGTCCCTCTTAAGCATTAAGATTAAGCAAAAGTACATAAACGGTGAAATTCCAGATGTTCAAGCTGGATTTAAAAAAGGCAGAGGAACCAGAGATCAAATTGCCAACATTCGCTGGATTATCAAAAAAGCAACAGAGTTCCAGAAAAACATCTACTTCTGCTTTATTGACTACGCCAAAGCCTTTGACTGTGTGGATCACAACAAACTGTGGAAAATTCTTTGAGATGGGAATAGCAGACCACCTGACATGCCTCCTGAGAAATCTGTATGAAGGCCAAGAAGCAACAATTAGAACTGGACATGGAACAACAGACTGGTTCCAAATCGGGAAAGGAGTACATCAGTGCAGTATATTGTCACCCTGCTTATTTAACTTATATGCAGAGTACATAATGCAAAATGCTGGGCTGGATAAAGCACAACCTGGAATCAAGACTGCTGTGAGAAATATCAATAATCACAGATATGCAGATGAACCACCCTTATGACAGAAAGCTAAGAAGAACTAAGGAGCCTCTTAATGAAAGTGAAAGAGGTGAATGAAAAAGTTGGCTTAAAACTCAACATTCAGAAAACGAAGATCATGGCATCTGGTCCCATCACTTCATGACAAATAGATGGGGAAAGAATGGAAACAGTAAGAGACTTTATTTTGGGGGGTTCCAAAATCACTGCAGTTGGTGAATGCAGCCATGAAATTAAAAAAATGCTTGCTCCTTGGAAGTAAAGCTATGACCACCTAGGCAGCATATTAAAAAGCAGAGACATTATTTTACCAACAGAGGTCCATCTAATCAAAGCTATGGTTTTTCCAGTAGTCATGAATGGATGTCAGAGTTGGAATATAAAGCTGAGCACTGAGGAATTGATGCTTTTGAACTGTGGTGTTGGAGAAGACTCTTGAGAATCCCTTGGACTACAAGGAGATCAAACCAGTCAATCCTAAAGGAAATCAGTCCTGAATATTCATTGGAGGGACTGATGTTGAAGCTGAAACTCCAATACACTGGCCACATGATGGGAAGAACCGACTCTTTGGAAAAGACCCTGATGCTGGAAAAGATTGAAGGCAGGAAGAGAAGGGGTTGACAGAGGATGAGATGGTTGGATGGCATCATCAACATGATGGACATGAGTTTGAGTAGGCTCTGGGAGTTAGTGATGGACAGGTAAGCCTGACGTGCTGCAGTCCATGGGGTCACAAAGAGTCGGACACGATTGAGCAACTGAACTGAACTAAGTCCATCTGCAAAATGTAAATGAATTTGATATCTAAATCTTCATCAATGCAAGCTAGACACAAATAAGTGTAATATAATGCAGGAGCTCCATCCCTTGTCATGTTCAGAACCACCACATGAGGTTCAACTCTCTGTCCACATTTGTTTCCTGCATTTTCCCTGGGAATAGTATTGGAAAGGCTTAGAAGGTTGATGGAAAAACAGGTATCTGGCAGTAACCAATGGAAAGTAGATTAGACTTCCTGTTCATGCTATTATTTTTCTTATTTCTCCTGCATTCTGCTATGTAAAAGTTTACAAAAGTCACAGAAATTAGGATTAAGAGGAGCTTTCTTTTGTATAATTTTCTTGAGGGTATAGAAATTGATCAGATAAAATTCTTGGTGGCTCAGATGGTAAAGAATCTGCCTGAAGTGTAGGAGACCCAGATTTGATCCCTGGGTCAGGAAGATCACCCGGAGAAGCAAATGGCAACCAACTCCACTATTACTGCCTATTTAATTCCATGGACAGAAGAGCCTAGCAGGCTACAGTCCATAGGATCGCACAGAGTCTGACACAAGTGAAGAGACTTAGCACACAGTCTTTGATAGCTTTGTAGATTTTTTTTTTTTAATTTCAGAGGGGGAAAGGAAACTGGGAAGATTTCTAGCCAACTATCGAGTCACAGTTTCTACAGAAGCAATAATTTTATTTCCATAACTAGTTAAAATTAACAACTATAACTCTGAAAAACCAAATTGCCATGATTAAAAGTATAACAACTGTATCTCAGTTCAGTTCAGTTCAGTCTCTCAGTCGTGTCTGACTCTCTGCAACCCCATGAATCTGAGCAAACCAGGCCTCCCTGTCCATCACCAACTTCCGGAGTTCACCCAAATCATGTGCATCAAGTCGGTGATGCCAACCGGCCATCTCATCCTCTGTCATCCCAGTCTCCTCCTGCCCCCAATCCCTCCAAGCATCAGAGTCTTTTCCAGTGAGTCAACTTGTCGCATGAGGTGGCCAGAGTATTGGAGTTTCAGCCTCAGCATCAGTCCTTCCAATGAAAACCCAGGACTGATCTCTTTTAGGATGGACTGGTTGGATCTCCTTGCAGTCCAAGGGACTCTCAAGAGTCTTCTCCAGCACCACAGTTCAAAAGCATCAATACTTTGGCACTCAGCTTTCTTCACAGTCCAACACTCACATGCATACCTGACCACAGGATAAACCATAGCCTTGAGTAGATGGAACTTTCTTGGCAGAGTAATGTCTCTTCTTTTTAATATATTATCTAGGTTGGTCATAACTTTCCTTCCAAGAAGGAAGTCTCTTTTAATTTCATGGCTGCAATCCCCATCTGCAGTGATTTTGGAGCCCCCAAAAATAAAGTCAGCCACTGTTTCCCCATCTATTTCCCATGAAGTGTTGGGACCAGATGCCATAATCTTAGTTTTCTGAAAGTTGAGCTTTAAGCCAACATTTTCACTGTCCTCTTTCACTTTCATCAAGAGGCTTTTGAGTTCCTCTTCACTTTCTGCCATAAGGGTGGTGTCATCTGCATATCTGAGGTTATTGATATTTCTCCTGGCAATCTTGATTGCAACTTGTGCTTCTTCCAACCCAGTGTTTCTCATAATGTATTCTGCATAGAAGTTAAATAAGCAGAGTGACAATATACAGTCTTGACTTACTCCTTTTCCTATTTGGACTCAGTCTGTTGTTCCATATCCAGTTCTAACTGTGGCTTCCTGGCCTGCATATAGGTTTCTCAAGAGGCAGGTCAGGTTTTCTGGTATTCCTATCTCTTTCAGAATTTTTCACAGTTTATTGTGATCCACACAGTCAAAGGTTTGCATAGTCAATAAAGTAGAAAGAAATGTGTTTCTAGAACACTATTGCTTTTTCAATGATCCAGGATATGTTGGTAATTTGATCTCTGGTTCCTCTCCCTTTTCTAAAACCAGCTTGAACGTCTGGAAGTTCACACTTCACGTATTGCTGAAGCCTGGCTTGGAGAAATTTGAGCATGACTTTACTAGCGTGTGAGATAAGTGCAATTGTGTGGTAGTTTGAGCATTTTTTGGCATTGCCTTTCTTTGGGATTGGAATGAAGACTGACCTTTTTCAGTCCTGTGGCCACTGCTGAGTTTTCCAAATTTGCTGGCATATTGAGAGCAGCACTTTCACAGCATCATCTTTCAGGATTTGAAGTAGCTCCACTGGAATTCCATCACCTCTACTAGCTTTGTTTGTACTGATGCTTTCTAAGGCCCACTTGACTTCACATTCTAGGATGTCTGCCTCTAGGTGAGTGATCACACCATCGTGATTATCTGGGTCGTGAAGATCTTTTTTGTACAGTTCTTCTGTGTATTCTTGCCACCTCTTCTTATTTTCTGCTTGTTAGTTTCATACAATTTCTGTCCTTTATCGAGCCCATCTTTGCATGAAATATTCCCTTGGTGTCTCTAATTTTCTTGAAGAGATCTCTAGTCTTTCCCGTTCTGTTGTTTTCCTCTATTTCTTTGCATTGATCGCTGAGGAAGGCTTTCTTATCTCTCCTTGCTATTCTTTGGAACTCTGCACTGAAATGGGAATACCTTTCCCTTTCTCCTTTGCTTTTTGCTTCTCTTCTTTTCACAGATATTTGTAAGGCCTCCTCAGACAGCTATTTTGCTTTTTTGCATTTCTTTTCCATGGGGATGGTCTTTATCCCTGTCTCCTATAAAATGTCAACAACCTCTGTCCAGAGTTCATCAGGCACTCTATCTATCAGATCTAGTCCCTTATATCTATTTCTCACTTCCACCGTATAATCATAAGGGATTTGATTTAGGTCATACCTGAATGGTCTAGTGGTTTTCCCTACTTTCTTTAATTGAAGTCTGAATTTGGTAGTAAGGAGTTCATGATCTGAGCCACAGTCAGCTCCCGGTCAGAATGTGGTCCACTGGAGAAGGGAATGGCAAACCACTTCAGTATTCTTGACTTGAGAACCCCATGAACAGTGTGAAAAGGCGAAATGATAGGATACTGAATGAGGAATTCCCCAGGTCAGTAGGTACCCAATATGCTACTAGAGATCAGTAGAGAAATAACTCCAGAAAGAATGAAGGAATGGAGCCAAAGCAAAAACAACACCCAGTTGTGGATGGGACTGGTAATAAAAGCAAGGTTCAATGCTGTAAAGAGCAATATTGTATAAGAACCTGGAATGTTAGGTCCATGAATCAAAGCAAATTGGAAGTGGTGAAACAGGAGATGGCAAGAGTGAACATTGACATTCTAGGAATCAGCGAACTAAAATGGACTGGAATGGGTGAATTTAACTCAGATGACCATTATATCTATTACTGTGGACAGGAATCCCTTAGAAGAAATGGAGTAGCCATCATGATCAACAAAGAGTCCGAAATACAGTACTTGGATGCAATCTCAAAAATGATAGAATGATCTCTGTTCATTTCTAAGGCAAACCATTCAATATCATGGTGATCCAAGCCTATGCCCCAACCAGTAATGCTGAAGAAGCTGAAGTTGAATGATTCTATGAAGACCTACAAGACCTTTTAGAATTAACACCCAAAAAAGATGTCCTTTTCATTATAGGAGCCTGGAATGCAAAAGTAGGAAGTCAAGAAACACCTGGTATAACAGGCAAATTTGGCCTTGGGGTACAGAATGAAGCAGGGCAAAGTCTAATAGAGTTTTGCCAAGAGAATGCATTGATCATAGCAAACACCCTCTTTCCAACAACAAAAGAGAAGACTCTACATATGGACATCACCAGATGGTCAACACCTAAATCAGATTGATTATACACCTATGTCTAGATCACAGTAATATACTAGTTATAAGTAGATATAATTTAAAAACTGATTATTAAAACCTATAATATCTATTTTTAAGGAAAATGTCAATTATTTTAGAAAGTAAATAAAGTACAATTTAACAATTAATATATAGATGTATGCTATCAGATATTATAGGTTGCGTGTAGATTTACTTTCACAATTTCAACCTAGGAATAAAAATACTTTATAATGATTTTAAACTTTTATATAATTTTTTTTTCAGATTTTACAGTTTCACTAATTGTCCTTCAAAATTACTCTTGGTAATGGCTCAATTACATCCTATACTATTTAAACTATTCCCTTTTTCATAGTATTTAGTTTATGTAATATTTGATTCTCATCATTAATATTGAAGTGAACATTCTATGCATAAATCTTTGAGAGTATCTAGTGATGCTTTTAAGCTATAGTAGAGGTGAAATGGCAGCCCACTCCACTGTTCTTGACTGGAGAATCCCAGGGATGGGTGAGCCTAGTGGGCTGCCATCTATGGGGTCGCACAGAGTCAGACATGACTGAAGCAACTTAGCAGCAGCAGCAGCAGAGGTGAAATGGCAACCCACTCTAGTGTTCTTGCCTGGAGAATCCCAGGGACGGGGGAGCCTGGTGGGCTGTGGTCTATGGAGTCACACACAGTCAGACACGACTGAAGTGACACAGAAGCATTAGAGGTGAAATGGTGGAGAAGGCAATGGCACCCCACTCCAGTACTCTTGCCTGGAAAATACCATGGACGGAGGAGCCTGGTAGGCTGCAGTCCATGGTCAGAGTCAGACACGCTAAGAGTCAGACACGACTGAGCGACTTCACTTTCAGTTTTCACTTTCATGCATTGGAGAAGGAAATGGCAACCCACTCCAGTGTTCTTGCCTGGAGAATCCCAGGGATGGAAGAGCCTGGTGGGCTGCCGTCTATGGGGTCACACAGAGTCAGAAACAACTGAAGCGACTTAGCAGCAGCAGCAGCAGAGGTGAAATGGAGAATTCAGGACTGCGTTTCATAGGATTCAGATAGGATGCAAAATGCTCAAATCCTGCACTGTCAGTCTCTCATCCAAGAGTGTCGTGTATGGAGGGAGCAATGACAAGTAGGTTCCATATCAGAGATTTTTCTGGTAAGAGTGAGTTTGAGCCTTTGACTCAAATTCAAAGCTTATGAAGACCTTCTCTCTCCTAAGTCCAAATCCAAACGTCTCCACCAATCAACTACTCAACCTGAATTGATGGACACATAAAATTATAACCATTTATAGCCACACCTATCTACCTATTCCCATTCCAAGCCACTAGCAGCCATGGATTTCATCTCCATTTCTAAACTTTTGTCAGTTTTAGAATGCTATGTAAACTGAATCATATAAGTTGTAACCTTTTAAGATGGGTATTTTTCTGTCAGCATAATCCCTCTAAGATCCATGTAAGTTTTTGCATGTTCATTTTGTTTTATTGTTGAGTGGTATTCCATGGTGGGGCTTCCCAGGTAGCACTAGTGGTAAAGAACCCACCTGCCAGTGCAGCAGATGTAAGACACGCAGGTTTGATCCCTGGGTCAGGAAGATCCTCCAGAGGAGGGCATGGCAACCCACTCCAATTATTCTTGCCTGGAGAACCTCATGGACAGAGGAACCTGGCAGGCTACAGTCCATAGGGTCACAAAGAGTCAGATATGACTGAAGCGACTTAGTATACATTCCATGGTACGGATATAACACAGTTTGTTTAACTAGTCCTCTATTGAGGAATGTTTTGGTTCCAGGTTTTGACTGTTACAAATACAGCTGGTCTGAACATTCTTGTACACAATTTTATGTGGACATGAATTTTGATTTATCTGGGGTAGAGGCCCAAAAGCACAATTGCTAAGTCATAAGGGATGCTAGGAGGGATTGGGAGCGGGAGGAGACAGGGACGACAGAGAATGAGATGGCTGGATGGCATCACCGACTCGATGCACATGAGTTTGGGTGAGCTCCAGGAGTTGGTGATGGACAGGGAGGCCTGGTGTGCTGTGATTCATGGGGTCACAAAGAGTCGGACACGACTGAGCAACTGAACCGAACTGAACTGAAGGTTAACTCATGTTTAGTTTTGTGAGAAAGAGTTTCCATAGTGACTGTAACATTTTACATTCCCAGCATCATTGTATGAATAATCCAGTATCTCTGCATCTTCGTCAGTACTTGGTGTTCTCATTGTTTTTCTTTTAGCCATTCAAATAGGTCTGTTTTAGGTTTATTTATTTTATTGCATGAATTTCATTCTATTTTGTGCCTGTTCTATTAGAGGATGGATTTTTAAAAATTTATTAAGAGCACTTTCTTTATGAACTATATTAACACATCACCTTTTTTTAAAAAAATAGCTATTTTCCTTAAAATTTTTTTTGCATACTAAAATATTAAACTTTTAGGTAACCCAATTTTTCCTTTCCCTTGCAAATTATTTTATTACTTTTATGTTTAGGAAGTTGTTGTCTACTGAAAGATTAGTCACTTGTATATTCATTTTTAAGTTTTGTATTTTGCATTTGATTTTTTGACTTATCTAGAATTTATATATTTCATATATAGGTTAAAGAACTGTCATGCATCATTTGCTGTGTAAACAATTATTTCCAAACTATTTGAATAGTTGTTTTCTCATTGGTGAATGCTATTTTCTTTATCACTTGCTCCATTTTTATTTAGGCTTGATTTTGTTTTAATCATATCTATGAGATTCTATCAATCTGCCCATCAGTTCTTGTGCCAGTACAATTTAGCTGGGATTTTGGCAATAACTTGCTAGCAGTCAAATTAAGACTGGGTTCCTGGATCTTAGATATTCTATGTAAATCACTGGAAGTGGGGCCATATGCTTTAGTAACGAAATGCCAAATGTCAGCATTTTCTTGTTATGAAAATGTAGAGGCCTGACTTATTCATATTATGTAGGAAACTCTGATTGTGCTTCCTAAGAGGTTCTGCTCTGGAACTGTGTACTTTCAATCAGGTATCCGGGATACTTGGCAGTAATTCCCACCTCTTCCTTCGACTAGATCCAAATAGCTGAGAGTCATTCAGGCCTCTTGGAACAGCCTTGGATGTCCAGTAATTCCCCTTGATAGATCTTACCTTTAATATTAACTCCCATTTATACTTTCACAGTGTTGTAACATTTGTAGAGGAGTCTTTTAAGGAAATGAATGGAATATACTCAGGTCAGTGTATTATAAGCAATGGAATCTGTCTCAGTTTCCCAGAATTGCACTCTGTAAAGGAGTGAAGATCTATCACTAACTGATAGTTTAAGAAATAATTCACCAGAGGGTAGAAAAAGGGCTTCAGTTCCTTCTGAAGGTATAATAAGATTTCAGAGTCTATTCCATGGATTTACAAGTGTTTATGCAGAACCTTTGTCATTTTATTTATTTTCTTTCTTTTCAAGATGACACTCTGGTCGTATTGCTCTGAAAGTAAATCTTAGTCTAAGTACCAGTTTCAGTTTCATTTCACAAGTACCACAGTGTAAACAAGGATATTTTTGGAAGTGAATAACATACAACCCAACTCAAAATTGGTTATATAATGAGAGGAATTTGTAGATTCATATAACTGGAAAATTCAGAGAAACTATGAGCTTTGGACAGTGTAATTCAATGACCAAACAGGATCGCCAGCCCCTAGTTTATTTCAGTTTTCCATGGTGTTAATATCATGCTAAGGCCAGTTATTCCTGACGTCACAGGTGGTTGTTAGCAATCCCCTAGGAATATGTTTCCTTATTCAGGAGAGAGAATGAGTGCGTCTTACCATTCCCAGTGATATTGTGTTCAGGTATTTGGAAAATACCAATGCACTTCCCTGGTGGATCAGATGGTAAAGCGTCTGCCTACAAGGTGGGAGACCCTGGGTTGGGAAGATCCTCTGGAGAAGGAAATGGCAACCCACTCCAGTACTCTTGCCTGGAAAATCCCATGGACGGAAGAGCCTGGTAGGCTACAGTCTGTGGGGTTGCAAAGAGTCAGACACGACTGAGCGACTACACTTTCACTTTCAGTGCATTCAGAATTCACCTCCAGAAGTTAGGAGTAAGGTTAATCCTATACAAAATCACCTGGTAGAGCAAGTTCAGGATCCTGTTACCATGAAGGAGAGGAGATGGATGCTGGGCAGCAAACCAAAGCTGTCTGCTATACCCATTATTCAGCACTTTAGGGACAGTTTGTAAAAGAGCCTCTGAAGGATGATTTGTATTAATACAGCTGGCTGTTCTAGTTGAACCCTATAAAGACTCTGAATACTCCTGGATCTCAATCAACAACAAATACATATTTATTGACTCTGTACTACATGCCAAGCAGTTTCCTGCCATTGCACATATCCTGGGAAGAATAAAAGGGATTATTTCTCATCAGAATACTGGGTTTACGGGGTAAAATTTGCAAAATTTGTGCAAAATCCACTTTGTATAGATGAATCCTTTATTGGATAAATTGGTATGTGGTCAGCACAAAGGCAGTTGAGCTGCTCCAACTGCCCCTTCTCCTCAATCCATAGTTGTTTATTGAGTGGTGCTGCTAACAAAAATTAAATACAGAGGGAAAATATTAAAAGCTGCAAAGGAAAAGCAACAAATAACATACAGAGGAATCCCCATAAGGTTATCAGCCTATTTTTCAGCAGAAAGTCTGTGGGACAGAAAAAAGTGGCAAGATATATTTAAAGTGATGAAGGGGAAAAACCTACAACCAAGATTACTCTACCCAGCAAGGCTCTCATTCAGATTTGATGGAGAAGCTAAAAGCTTTACAGACAAGCAAAAACTAAGATAATTCAGCACCACCATACCAGGTTTACAACAAATGGTAAAGGAACTTCTTTATGCGGGAAACACAAGAGAAGAAAAAGGCCTAAAAAACAAACCTAAAACAATTAAGAAAATGGTAATAGGAACATATACATATCAATAATTACCTTAAATGTAAATGGATTAAATGCTTCAACCAAGATACAGAATGGGTGGCTGGATACAGAAATAATACCCATATATATAAGACCATATATATATATGTGTGTGTGCGTGTATATATATATATATATATATATATATATGTAAAAGACCCTACAAGAGCCCACTTCAAACCTAGGAACACATACAGACTGAAAGTGAAGGGATGGAGAAAAGATATTCCGTGAAGTAGCCATACTCATATCAGAAAAAATAGACTTTAAAGAGTATTAGACAAGACAAGGGAGGATACTACACAGTGAAAAGTGAAAGTAGCTCAGTTGTGTCCAACTCTTTTTGACCCCATGAACTGTAGCCTGCCAGGCTTTTCTGTCCATGGAATTCTTCAGGCAAGAATACTGGAGTGGGTAGCCATTCCCTTCTCCAGGGGATCTTCCCAACTCAGGGATCGAACCCAGGTCTCCCACATTGCAGGCAAATACTTTACCATCTAAGTCACCAGGGAAGCCCACTACACAGTGATCAAGGGATCAATCCAAGAAGAAAATATAACAATTGTAAATATTTATGTACCCAACATAGGAGCACCTCAATACATAAAGCAAATGCTAACAGCCATAAAAGGGGAAATCAACAGTAACACAATAACAGCAGGGGACTTTAACACTTCACTTATACCAATGGACAGGTTATCCAGACAAAAAACTAAGGAAGCATAAGCTTTAAATGATACATTAGACCAGGTGGAACTAATTGATATCTGTAGGTCATTCCATTCAAAAGCAGAGTACACTCTTTTCTCAAGTGCATGTGGAACATTCTCCAAGATGGATCACATCTTGGGTCACAAATGCTAATCACATTTTGAACATCAGGAGATTTTACTTTCCAGATGCACTGTTTATCTGACTAAACATGCTATTAATTCCCATCAAGCCCTTACAGCTTCAAATCTTTGAGAACCTTTGTCTTTTTTAAGCAGACTGGACATTTTAAGAGATATAGGAAAAAAATGTTTTAAGTACAAAGACTTAAACAGATGATTTAGATGATTTTCTCCAGTGATTTTTGTTTTCTTTCATATACTTAACAGGTGTATTAAATATTATTAAAGGAAAAACAAGAAGAAAAGATAAGGATATGATCCATCCAAATCTTGGGAAAAGTTAAATGAAAAATCAAATCCAGGGGTTTTTTTTTTTTTTTTTTTTTGTAATTTTAGTACAAGAGCATAGTGTTGATGTCTACCAGTATGTCTGTCAGTCTTTATAATATGTGGCTATCCATAATGCAGTTGGGGGCTTCCCAGGTAGCTCAGTGGTAAAGAATCTGCCTACCACTGAAGGAGGCTACCAGTGACGGAGACTCAGGAGACACTGGTTCAGTTGTCCACAGGGTCACAAAGAGTCATACATGACTGAGCACACACAGCACAATAATGTAGTTGGACATGCAAAAGTAATCTGTGAGACATTTGAAGTGACTGAATTAGTTTGACTTTTCAAAATAAGCCCTGTGAGACTTATTTCTTCCAGGTAACTTGTAGTCTTGAAGCAGCTTTGGCTCAAAATGTAAATTCACCCACAATGGTGTTGCAAACTCTCTAATGGAATGATTGATGTTTTCCCACACTTCAGTAAGCATTTTCTATCATTTTTTTTTCAGATAGATTTACTCAATATTGTCAACTTGGAAACATAAAAAAATCTAAGGAAATTTATGACCTATAAATTTTTATTAGGTAAATAATCAACAAAAATGCACACATATGATCACTAAATGACATGTGCAAGAAAGTTCATAGCAATTCTATTTATAATAACCCCAAACTGGAAACAATCCAAATGTCCATCAAGAGTAGACTGGATAAACACATAGACTATACCAGACAACACTGAGAAGGAGTAATCTATAGATTTTCAGAGTAATGTGGAGAAATTTCAAAGCATAATTTTGAGCAAAAGAAATCATCAAGGAGAAAGCACATAGTGTCTGATTACATTTATACAGAGTACACAACAGAAACTTACCTAAGCTGTTAGAAATTCAGGAGGGTAGTGATCTTTGGGAGAGTTGCAACCAACAGGGCATGAAGGGAGCTAGTATGTTATATTCCTTCATCTATGTGATGGCTGTGGGTGTATTTGGTTAATGAAGATTCATTGACTACTTAATATTTGTGTAACTTATGTGTGTACATGCATTTCAATAAAAAATAATGACAAATGGAAAAAGCCTCAAAGGAAAGTAATTTAAATTAGTAACTTTAAAATGATCATACTTTGGAGTGGTGCCTTGTACCTGACTGAGGTTATAATGAATCCACCATGAAGTGATCCTTGTAAAATAAAGTTTTCTTTGATATACCCATTTCATTAGGTTTATCTCTTTTTATTTTTATTTTTTTAAATTTATTTATTTTAATTGGAGGCTAATTACTTTACATTATTGTATTGGTTTTGCCATACATTGACATGAATCTGCCCCGGGTGTTTTAGGGTGAATCTAGTATGACTGTGTACTGGTGTCCAGGCTTGCCTTCGGGGCCTTACAAGGAATTCACAGATGATCTTTTGGTTGATAATTGGAAATCTTCTCTGTTGTTTTAAAGATATCACTAACAGTTGAAGGACTTTTTGGTTAGAAGTTTTCCATCTCAGGCATAACTGCATGGGGTTTAATTCTCAAGGACTTCCTGTAGAGAACTTCATTATTAGGAAGATCTTTATACAGGGTGCCTTCTAGAGCCTGCAACGTCTCTCCCAAAAAGTCTCCCTCCTTGTTAATCCTTGGATTCTGCTCTTGTGGTCAGAATATGTTACCCCAGCTTACAGTAGGATGGGGGCACAAACATGAACATGGTAGACATTACAAAGAGTATATTTCTGGGTCTTTCCTCAGCCAATCTGTAGGAACTTCAGATGCCTCAAATTCATCCTATAGTGTTTTATCCTTGTGGGGAAGAAGGTCTCATGTACATTTACTTATCACATCCTTCAACTTCTACATGGCATTTGTCACTTTCCCCTGATGCTAAAGATGCCTCTGTTGGGTGTCTATTTCTGGCCTCTTCATATATCCATATTATTACTGGCCAGTATGATTAGCTGCGTAGTTCACTGTGTGTCATGTTCTAAATGGCTGCACCCCACCTGACTCTACACATGGACATCACCAGATGGTCAACACTGAAATCAGATTGATTATATTCTTTGCAGCCAAAGATGGAGAAACTCTATACAGTTAGCAAAAACAAGACTAGGAGCTGACTGTGGCTCAGATCATGAACTCCTTATTACAAGATTCAGACTTCAATTGAAGAAAGTAGGGAAAACCACTAGACCATTCAGATATGACCTAAATCAAATCCCTTATGATTATACAGTGGAAGTGAGAAATAGATTTAAGGGACTAGATCTGATAGATAGAGTGCCTGATGAACTCTGGACGGAGGGTCGTGACATTGTACAGGAGACAGGGAGCAAGACCATCCCCATGGAAAAGAAATGCAAAAAAGCAAAATGGCTGTGTGAGGAGGCCTTACAAATAGCTGTGAAAGGAAGAGAAGTGAAAAGCAAAGGAGAAAAGGAAAGATATAAGCATCTGAATGCAGAGTTCCAAAGAATAGCAAGGAGAGATAAGAAAGCCTTCTTCAGCGATCAATGCAAAGGAAAGCAACAGAATAGGAAAGAATAGAGATCTCTTCAAGAAAATTAGAGATACCAAGGGAACATTTCATGCAAAGATGGGCTCGATAAAGGACAGAAATGGTATGGACCTAACAGAAGCAGAAGATATTAAGAAGAGGTGGCAAGAATACACAGAAGAACTGTACAAAAAAAATCTTCACGACCAAGATAATCACGATGGTGTGATCACTCACCTAGAGCCAGACATCTTGGAATGTGAAGTCAAGTGGGCCTTAGAAACCATCACTATGAACAAAGCTAGTGGAGGTGATGGAATTCCAGTTGACCTACTTCAAATCCTGAAAGATGATGCTGTGAAAGTGCTGCACACAATATGCCAGCAAATTTGGAAAACACAGCAGTGGCCACAGGACTGGTAAAGGTCAGTCTTCATTCCAATCCCAAAGAAAGGCAATGCCAAAGAATGCTCAAACTACCGCACAATTGCACTCATCTCACACGCTAGTAAAGTCATGCTCAAAATTCTCCAAGCCAGGTTTCAGCAGTACATGAACCGTGAACTTCCAGTTGTTCAAGCAGGTTTTAAGAGAGGCAGAGGCACCAGAGATCAAATTGCCAACATCCGCTGGATCATGGAGAAAGCAAGAGAGTTCCAGAAAAACATCTATTTCTGCTTCATTGACTATGCCAAAGCCTTTGACTGTGTGGATCACAATAAACTGGAAAATACTGAAAGAGATGGGAATCCCAGACCACCTGACCTGCCTCTTGAGAAACCTATATGCAGGTCAGGAAGCCACAGTTAGAACTGGACATGGAACAACACACTGGTTCCAAATAGGAAAAGGAGTACGTCAAGGTTGTATATTGTCACCCTGCTTATTTAACTTATATGCAGAGTACATCATGAGGAACACTGGGATGGATGAAGCACAGGCTGGAATCAAGATTGCTGGGAGAAATAGCAATAACCTCAGACATGCGGATGATACCACCGTTATGGCAGAAAGTGAAGTGGAACTAAAAAGCCTCTTGATGAAAGTGAAAGAGGAGAGAGAAAAGGTTGGCTTGAAGCTCAACATTCAGAAAACAAAGATCATGTCATCTGGTCCCATCGCTTCATGGGAAATAGATGGGGAAACAATGGAAACAGTGTCAGACTTTATTTTTTTGAGCTCCAAAATGACTGCGGATGTTGATTGCAGCCATGAAATGAAAAGACGCTTACTCCTTGGAAGGAAAATTATGACCAACCTAGATAGTATTTTAAAAAACAGAGACATTATTTTGCCAACCTAGGTCCGTGTAGTCAAGGCTATGGTTTTTCCAGTGGTCATGTATGGATGTGTGAGTTGGACTGTGAAGAAAGCTGATCTCTGAAGAATTGAGGCTTTTGAACTGTGGTGTTGGAGAAGACTCTTGAGAGTCCTTTGGACTGCAAGGAGATCCAACAACTCCATTCTAAAGGAGATCGATCCTGGGTGTTCATTGGAAGGACTGATGCTAAAGCTGAAACTCCAATACTTTGGCCATCTCATGCGACGAGTTGACTCACTGGAAAAGACTCTGATGCTGGGAGGGATTGGGGGCAGGAGGAGAAGGGGACGACAGAGAATGAGATGGCTGGATGGCATCACCGACTCGATGGACATGAGTTTGAGTGAACTCCGGGAGTTGGTGATGGACAGGCCTGGCGTGCTGTGATTCATGGGGTTGCAAAGAGTCGGACATGACTGAGCGACTGAACTGAACTGAACTGAAGCTAATAATAGCAAGAGGAACATGTGTGTCACTTATTGAGTTCATGCTAATGAGTGGCTGTCTAAGCTCTTTAAATGGATTATCTCATTTGATTTTTATGACTACCTTCTAAGGAAGACACTCCTCATATCCCTGTTTTATATATGAGAAAATGGACACACAAAGACATTGTATAACTTGTCCCAATTCACACAGCTTGTATGGAGTAGAACCAGGATATAAACCCAGGTCTGTCTATCACAAGAGCCCAAGATCAACCCTTAATCTAAGGAATTTCTGTCACAAAAAAAATAAAAGAAGGAACTTGAATTGCCACTGTTTTATGACAGCTAAGAGACACAGTGTGCATTGTATTCAGAAGTGTTCCTTCAGTGACTGGACCATCACCTTTTGGCTAGATATTGTCTCTGTCTTCCCTTGCAGTGTGACCTTTTCTAAGAGTGCCTCAGTCCTCTATGAAAAGCAGTTCTTTGCCCAGACATGTTTGATCCTAAGCTAACTTTTATATATATTTACAGTATTCAGTTTTGTCACAAGCTCTTTATTTTAAACTATTTTCATTTTACTAGGTGATATTGTTAGTATATCATTTTAGCTAATGATGCATTTTACTTGTTTGCTCTCTGACTTTATAGGTTTTGATTTATTTGCATATAATAGTATTCGTTTTATAGCATATTTAAACTTTTTTCTCTTCAAGTGTGGCCTCTAATCTCTTGGTAGGCTCTATGTTATTGCTCAGTCGTGTCCGACTTTGTGACCCCAAGCACGCCACGCTTCCCAGTCCATCAGCATCTCTGAGAGTTTGCTCAAACTCAGGTTCCTTGAGTCGGTGAGACCATCCAACGATCATGTCCTCTGTTGTCCCCTTCTCCTCCTGCCTTCAATCTTTCCCAGCTTCAGGGTCTTTTCCAATGAATCAGTTCTTTGCATCAGGTGGCCAAAGTATTGGAACTTCACCTTCAGTATCAGTCTTTCCAATGAATATTCATGATTGATTTCCTTTAGGATGGACTGGTTTGATTTCCTTGCAGTCCAAGGGACTCTCAAGAATCTTATCCAACACCACAGTTCAAAAGCATCAATTCTTTGGCACTCAGCCTTCTTTATGGTCCAACTCTCACATTCACACATGACTACTGGAAAAACCATAGATTTGACTATACAGCCTTTTGTCGCAAAGTTACATCTCAGCTTTTTAATATGCTGTCTAGGTTTGTCATAGCTTTTCTTCCAAGGAGAAAGCATCTTTTAATTTCATGACTGCAGTTACCATTTGTAGTGATTTTGGAGCCCAAGATAATAAAGTCTGTCACTGTTTCAATTGTTTCCTCATCTATTTGCCATGAAGTAATAGGACTGGATGCCATTATCTTCGTTTTTTAAATGTTGAGTTTTAAGCCAGCTTTCTCACTGTCATCTTTCACTTTCATCAAGAGGCTCTTTAGTTCTTCTTCGCTTTCTGCCATAAGGGTGGTGTCATCTGCATAGCTGAGGTTATTGATATTTCTCCTGGCAATCTTGATTCCAGGTTGTGATTCATCCATCCTGGCATTTCACATGATGTACTCTGCATATAAAATTAATTAAGCAGGGTAACAATATACAGTCTTGACATACTCTTTTATCAATGTTGAAACAGTACATTGTTCCATGTCTGATTTAACTGTGGCTTCTTGATCTGCCAACAGGTTTCTCAGGAGGCAAGTAAGGTGGTTTGGTATTCCCATCTCTTTAAGAATTTTCCACAGTTTGTTGTGATCTACACACTCGAAGGCTTTAGCATAGTTAATGAAGCAGAATTAGATGTTTTTCTGGAATTCTCTTGCTTTTTCTTTGATCTAGCGGATGTTGCCAACTTGATCACTGGTTCCTCTACCTTTTCTGAATCCAGCTTTTACATCTGGAATTTCTTGGTTCACATACGGTTGAAGCCTAGCTTGAAGGATTTTGAGCATAACCTTGTTATCCTGGGAAATGAGCATAATTTTATGGTAGTTTGAGCATTCTTTGGCATTGCCCTTCTTTGGGATTGAAATGGAAACTGACCTTTTCTGGTCCTGTGGCCACTGCTGAGTTTTCCAAATTTGCTGGCATTTTGAGTGCAATACTTTAACAGCATCACCTTGAGGATTTGAAATAGCTCAGGTGGAATTCCATCACCTCCACTAGCTTTGTTCATAGAGATGCTTTCTTAGACCCTCCATAGTGGTAGGTCCTATAAGGTTTCTTTAAAACCATTATTTCCACTTAGCATTTCATGTTTGAGGATTGGTTTTTAAATACTTGTATTTCTTTTAGTTTTTATCTTGTTATCTTTGTTGTTTTCTGTTATAAAAGCATATTTTAATCTCACTAATAGCACATCCTCTCTATCTTTCATACCTAAGGGGGTGGGAACTGGCCCCGGAGATCTGTGTGGCATGGGAGTACAATGGAGGTGTGTGTGTGTGCTTGTGCTCAGTCCAATCAGTTTCCCGATATTAGAGATCCAGCTCCATAAGCTTACTTTGTCATGGTTCTCCTTTTACAAAGGAACTTTTAAAATTTCAGAGTAGTTGTGATAGTCCAATAATAATAGTAGTTGTAGTAATAGTAACAGTAGCATCAACTATAATTTACAAAGCATCAGTACACTAGGCATGGATCTAGGTGCTTTGCTTCCACATCTTATTTCATTTCCCTATAAACCTACAAGTAGGCATTTTATTCATAAGAAGTTGAACTCCAAGAGATTAAGTCATTTGTAGAGCCTAGATTTGAATCTGATAGTGGTGGTTTAGTCACTAAGTCATGTCTGACTCTTGCAACCCCAGGGACTGTAGCCCGCCAGGCTCCCCTGCCCATGGGATTTTTCAGGCAAGAATACTGGAGTGGGTTGCCATTTCCTTCTCCAGGGATCTTCCTGACCCATGTTTCCTGCATTGCAGGTGGATTCTTTACCACTGAGCTACCAAAGAAGCCCATCTAGATCTATCTAAATTCTAAAACCTTCACTTTTTCTGTAAGGATCTCTTGCACACAGATGCCTTGGGGAAAACAGGATGCCTAAAAACAGAGGAGATGGAGGACTTCCCCAGGTGCTCCCCTTCCACCTGAATTCATTTAGTTCTTCCTGCAAAGGGAACCTTCCCCATCCCAACCAGACAGCTGGTCATGTTGTTGTGCAGGACCAAAGACCTTTCCAGACCGAGCTGACACAAGGATCTGGTCTTCATGGGGACAAAGCAGCCACTGGATGAAAGTCTGTCACCTTGGCTTGCTTCCCTACTTCCACTCTGGCTCATATCAGCTGCTTCTGGGTATTCAAAAACCCCTGTAGGCAGGCTTTCATCCCGGCTGTTTCATCAAGACAGTGTATCAGTTTTGCCTCTCTGCTAATGAGCACTAGAAGTAGCTTTCCTCAGCAAATTCTGTTTCTTTCTGAAGACAGACCTGCTGAAGCCCTGAATGTTATCCTCTGTTTTCTCTCCTGGTTATTTAAACACTTTAAAATACCTATAGGAAGAACACAGTGGCAAATATCCAACATCACCTCCTATTCACAATTCAGGATCAAGTTTACTTTTGCAACCAGAGTAACCAGTACAGTCTACGGCCATACCACCCTGAACGCGCCCGATCTCGTCAGAGTAACCAGTACCAGCTGCTGTGCAACTCATTCTTAAAGTTCCTTTTACATGAAGTCATTTAAGATTACTTAACCAAGCTATCAACCCTCATCTGCCTAGCTAAGACTTTATTTAAAAAAATATAAACTTTGTTTATTTTTCTCTTCCAAAGTTTAAAAACCTATTCGGATATAACACAATGACAGCTTTTCTTTGCAGTTATTGGAAATTTCTCCAAAAGATTTGCAAGTGTGTTTTGTACTTGTTTGTAAAAGTTAGATTTGCTGTCCTAAGTAGAGGACTGCAAAAAGTACTAATATTGACAAGAGAGCATAAACATACAAGGTGGCATTTTAAAAATGTTGACTTACTAGAGGAGGTAGAAAGGATCATTGGGAAAACCACAGTGCTGGAGATCAGAAAATCTGCTGTCTTAATGACCAAGCATGAGATATTGGACATGTCACCTTACCTAAATATCAGTCTTCCCCTTACTTAAATGAAGGTGGGAGGAATGAGACTAGATGGTTCTTTCATTTCTAAGAGTCTTTATATGTCATCTGGCAGAGGGAGACACCAGCCCCAAATCCCAAATTACAGGAGTACAGAAGAGTGGATTGGAGCGGAGAGACAGTTGCTTAATGTGATAGTTATTAACTTATTTTCTCTCATATATGAATCCACACTTCTTTGCCTTCCTTTGTGTTATTGGAATTGGACTCAGTTCAGTTCAGTTGCTCAGTCGTGTCCAACTCTTTACGACCCCGTGGACAGCAGCATGCCAGGCTTCCCTGTCCTTCACCAACTCACAGAGCCTGCTCAAACTTGTGTCCATCGAATCAGTGATGCCCTCCAACCATCTCATCCTCTGTCATCCCATTCTCCTCCTGCCTTCAATCTTTCCTTGCATCAGGGTCTTTTCCAATGAGTCAGTTCTTCGCATCAGGTGATCAAAGTATTGGAGTTTCAGCTTCAGCATCAGTGAATGAATAGTCAGGACTGATTTCCTTTAGAACGGATTGGTTTGATCTTGCAGTCCAAGGGACTCTCAAGAGTCTTCTCCAACACCACAGTTCAAAAGCATCAATCCTTCGGCGCTCAGCTTTCTTTATAGTCCAACTCTCACATGGAATTGGACTGCTGCTGCTGCTGCTAAGTCACTTCAGTCGTGTCCGACTCTGTGTGACCTCATAGACGGAAGCCCACCAGGCTCCCCCGTCCCTGGGATTCTCCAGGCAAGAACACTGGAGTGGGTTGCCATTTCCTTCTCCAATGTGTGAAAGTGAAAAGTGAAAATGAAGTCGCTCAGTCGTGTCTGACCCTTAGCGACCCCACGGACTGCAGCCTACCAGGCTCCTCCATCCATGGGATTTTCTAGGCAAGAGTACTGGAGTGGCTTGCCATCGACTATGCAGATGTTTTTCCTGTGCCAGCTGACTTGTTACTAGGTTATACCAATAGAGGGCGCTAGAGTAGCACCGCTGGACTAGAGCAGGAGGAAGCCTTTCTGAGTGCTGTTTTCCATTGGGATTAGTGTCAACGTGCTGATAGAGTTAACTTTAGTAGACTTCACTGTCGAGCAGTGGCCCAGTTCTTCTGGTATGGTTCTTTGCCACCACAGTGGCACTCGTCACAGTTCAGCTGTGGCCCGTGCTTTCCAGCCAGTTTCTACTCCATCCAGTGATGGATTGCCCCTTTTGGCCTCTGGCAAGTGTTCGTGTACTGGCATACTGTGTGTTTCTGGAGAAGACATATCTCTCCCGTCAGATGTTTGAATCTAGCTTTGGGGAAGGCCTCTTTTAAATTTCTCAGTTCCTTATGCTCCATCTCCCTCAACCCTAGAGTCCCTTATACCTCTTCTAGAAGTTAACCATGTTTAACTACTTAACAATTCTTCATAATTCTCTTAATGGAAGTACTGGTATGGTTTCTGTGTGTCATCTGAATGGACCCTGACTGATACATTTAATAACTGGCACAGCAAGCAATACACACACACACGTGTGGCTTAGGACAGAGGTCAAAATAAACTGACCAATAAGACCTTTGGAGGAGGGAATAGAAAAAAAAAAAAGGTGTTAGAGAAGGATATGAAAAATGTTACTTTCATATGTAGAATCTGCCTTATTTACAGCTGGGCTGGCTCTATTGTCAAAGGGGATGTGACTGAGTATGGAAGAGAGCTTAGGAAAATGAAACTAATAAAAACATGTTTATTGAGTTCCAAAACACTGACTTCAAAACAATTAAATTAATAAAGTAGTTTCACTCTTTTTTCAACTCAATGAAACTTTTAAAAATTAAATTGCTTTTAACTCATGATTTGTTAAATCAATAAATGTAGTTTTTTATTTAATTGCTTTTGAAGTTGCTGTTTTTGAATGTAATAAAAGTTAAAAATTTTTTCTTTTATTACCTTACTTGTTTTAAAGGTTCTCAATCAAGCTTTTCTCTCTACTTAGCCCCAAAGAACAATTTGCAAAGTATCAGTGCCCTGCAGGGAATCAGGGATGCTACCTGTAAGGAGTAAGCCCACAAAGCTGTGAAATTACAGTGAGGGGACTAAATGCCATCGATAGGCAGATATTTCAAACTTCCAGCTACTCTCTTGGTCATTCTCACGTATAGTACTTTTCCCACCGTCATTCTTGAGTGATGACATTGTATCAGACTTTGCTGGAAAAGTGAAACCATCAGAGGCATGGCTCATTTTCCTACTATCAGGCTTATAAGAATATTTACCATCCGTAGCTCTGTCCCATTTTTCCTTCCTTCTGCTACAACAGAAGAAGATGACTTTCTCATATCAAAGGCCGACTAGCTCCTTACCCTCTGAATCCCATCCTCATTTGCTTTCTTAAGGCCTTATTGAGTCAATTATCAACTCTTCTCCCTTTGCTTTATTATTTTCATTATTATAAAAATTATGTTTTTATGATAAAAATTATACATAAAAGAGACACATTTCTTGTCTCTGTTTTCATCTCACATGCAGTATTGAACCTCATCTTTTTGCCCCTACCCCCATTAAAATTGTTGAGTCAAAATCACAAACACATTCCTTGTCACAAACCCATAGGACACATCTCAGTCCCATTTTACTCAAACTTTCAAATCATTTGTCAGTGTTGACCAGTCTTTACTTGAAACATGATTCATTCTTGACTTCTTTTACACAATACTCACCTGATTATCTCACTGAATATGTAATCTCAGTCCCTTTGCTGGCAGTTTCTCGTCTAAATATTGGGGTTCTTCAGGATTCAGTTCCATAATCTTTTTTCTTTACATTCTTTCTTGAAGTGATTTCATCAATTACAATGGATATATATAAAATATTATTATGGCTGAATTGTGGCCCCACAAGAGTCTTAAATTCTTAAAGTCTTAACCATCAGTATGTGACTGTAGTTGGAGGTAGGCCTTTTAAGAGGTGTTGAATAAAAACATATAAAATTTGTGTATTATTAATATATCTCCAGGATGAATTTTGTATATCCTCTTTTTCTCTATTTGCCTTGTCAATACTCTTAATGGAAAGGTATTTTACTTTTAATATTATATTAGCTCTGTACTTGGTCTTCCTCTTTCCCTTCTTGCCGGCCTTCCAGTCATTCTCCATGCCATAGCCAGAGTGTTATATATGGAATATTTGTGTACACTCAAAATTCCTATGTTGAAGCCTAACCCCTAAGGTGATGGTATTAAGAGATGGGGTCTTTGGGAAGTGATTATGTCATGAGGGATGTCCTTATGAGTGTGATCAGTTCAGTTCAGTCACTCAGTCATGTCCGACTCAGTGACCCCATAAACTACAGCACGCCAGGCCTACCTGTCCATCACCAACTCCCAGAGTTCACCCAAACCCATGTCCATTGTGTCGGTGATGCCATCCAACCATCTCATTCTCTGTTGTCCCCTTCTCCTGACCTCAATCTTACCCAGAATCAGGGACTTTTCAAATGAGTCAGCTCTTTGCATCAGGTGGCCAAAGTATTGCAGTTTCAGCTTTAGCATCAGTCCTTCCAATGAACACCCAGGACTGATCTCCTTTAGGATGGAGTGGTGGGATCTCCTTGCAGTCCAAGGGACTCTCAAGAGTCTTCTCCAACACCACAGTTCAAAAGCATCAATTCTTCGGCGTTCAGTTTTCTTTATGGTCTAAATCTCATATCCATACATGACCACTGGAAAAACCATAACCTTGACTAGATGAACCTTTATAGTCAAAGTAATGTCTCTGCTTTTTAATATGCTATCTAGGTTGGTCATACCTTTCCTTCCAAGGAGTAAGCGTCTTTTAATTTCATGGCTGCAGTCAACATCCGCAGTGATTTTGGAGCCCAGAAAAATAAAGTCAGCCACTGTTTCCACTGTTTTCCCATATGTTTGCCATGAAGTGATGGGACTGGATGCCATGATCTTAGTTTTCTGAATGTTGAGCTTTGAAACAGCTCTTTCACTCTCCTGTCACTTTCATCAAGAGGCTCTTTAATTTTTCTTCACTTTCTGCCATAAAGGTGGTGTCATCTGCTTATCTGAGGTTATTGATATTTCTTCTGGCAATCTTGATTCCAGCTTGTGCTTCCAGCAGCCCAGTGTTCCTCATGATGTACTATGCATATAAGTTAAATAAGCAGGGGTGACAATATACAGCCTTGATGTACTCCTTTTCCTATTTGGAACCAGTCTGTTGTTCCATGTCCAGTTCTAACTGTTGCTTCCTGACCTGAATACAGGTTTCTCAAGAGGCAGGTCAGGTGGTATGGTATGCCCATCTCTTTCAGAATTGTCTGCAGTTTACTGTGATCCACACAATCAAAGGCTTTGGCATAGTCAATAAAGCAGAAATAGATATTTTTCTGGAACTGTCTTGCCTTTTTGATGATTCAGCGGATGTTGGCAATTTGATCTCTGGTTACTCTACCTTTTCTAAAACCAGCTTGAACATCTGGAATTTCATGGATCACGTATTGCTGAGGCCTGACTTGGAGAATTTTGAGCATTACTTTACTAGCGTGTGAGATGAGTGCAATTGTGCAGTAGTTTGAGCATTCTTTGCCATTGTTTTTCTTTGGGATTGGGATGAAAACTGACATTTTCCAGTCCTGTGGCTACTGCTGAGTTTTCCAAATTTGCTGGCATATTGAGTGCAGCACTTTCACAGCATCGTCTTTCAGGATTTGAAATAGCTCAACTGGGATTCCATTACCTCCAATAGCTTTGTTCATAGTGATGCTTCCTAAGGCCCACTTGACTTCACATTCCAGGATGTCTGGCTCTAGCTTAGTGTGAGTGATCACACCATTATGATTATCTGGGTTGTGAGGATCTGTTTTGTACAATTCTTCTGTGTAATCTTTCACCTCTTCTTAATATCTTCTGCTTCTGTTAGGTCCCTACTATTTCTGTCCTTTATCAAGCCCATCTTTGCATGAAATGTTGCCTTGCTATCTCTAATTTTCTTGAAGAGATCTCTAGTTTTTCCCATCCTATTGTTTTCCTCTATTCCTTTGCTCTGATCCCTGAGGAAGGCTTTCTTATCTCTTCTTGTTATTCTTTGGAACTCTGCATTCAAATGGGTATATCTTTCCTTTTCTCCTTTGTTTTTCACTTCCCTTCTTTTCACAGCTATTTGTAAGGCCTCCTCACACAGCCATTTTGCTTTTTTGCATTTCTTTTCCATTGGGATGGTCTTGGTCCCTGTCTCCTGTACAGTATCACGACCCTCCGTCCAGAGTTCATCAGGCACTGTCTATCAGATCTAGTCCCTTGTATAGTCATAAGGGATTTGAATTAGGTCATACCTGAATTGTCTAGTGGTTTTCCCTACTTTCTTCAATTTCAGTCTGAATTTGGCAATAAGGAGTTCATGATCTGAGACACAGTCAGCTTCTGGTCTTGTTTTTGCTAGCTGTATACAGCTTCTCCCTCTTTGGCTGCAAAGAATATAATCAATCTGATTTTGGTGTTGACCATCTGGTGATGTCCATGTGTAGAGTCTTCTCTTATGTTGTTGGAAGAGGGTGTTTGCTGTGACCAGTGAGTTCTCTTGGCAAAACTCTGTTAGACTTTGCCCTGCTTCATTCTGTACTCCAAGGCCAAATTTGCCTGTTACTCCAGGTGTTTCTTGACTTCCTACTTTTGCATTCCAGTCCTTTGTGATGAAAAAGGACATCTTTTTTGGGGTGTTAATTCTAGAAGGGCCTGTTGGTCTTCATAGAAGTGTTCAACTTCACCTTCTTCAGCGTTACTGGTCGGGGTGTAGACTTGGATTGCCGTGATATTGAATGGTTTGCCTTGGAAATAAACAGATCATTCTGTCGTTTTTGAGATTGCATCTAAGTACTGCATTTCAAATTCTTTTGTTGACTATGATGGCTACTCCATTTCTTCTAAGGAATTCCTGCCCACAGTAGTAAATATAGTGGTCATCTTAGTTAAATTCACCCATTCCAGTCCATCTTCATTTGCTGATTCCTAGAATATCGATGTTCACTGTTGGCATCTCCTGTTTGACCACTTCCAATTTGCCTTGATTGATGGACATAACATTCCAGGTTCCTGTGCTTCTATTATCAGTCCCACTCACAACTGGGTGTTGTTTTTGCTTTGGCTCTGTCCCTTCATTCTTTCTGGAGTTATTTCTCCACTGATCTCCAGTAGCATGTTGGGCACCTACTGACCCAGGGAGGTCCTCTTTCAGTGTCCTATCATTTTGCCTTTTCATGCTGTTCATGGGGTTCTCAAGGCAAGAATACTGAAGTGGTTTGACATTCCCTTCTCCAGTGGACCACATTCTGTCAGACCTCTCCACCATGACCTGGCCATCTTGTGTGGCCCCATATGGCATGGCTTAGTTTCACTGAGTTAGAGAAGGTGTGGTCCATGTGATCAGATTGGCTAGTTGTTTGTGATTGTGCTTTCAGTCTGTCTCCCCTCTGATGCCCTCTCTCAGTGTCGACCGTCTTACTTGGGTTTCTTTTACCTTGATGTGGGTTATCTCTTCACGGCTGATCCAGCAAAGCGTAGCCACTGCTCCTTACCTCGGACGTGGGCTAGCTCCTCTCGTCCGCTGCCCCTGACCTTGGACGTGGGGTAGCTCCTATCGGTCACGGTTGTGTGCCGCCGTGATGTGTGTGAGTGTGATTAGTGCCCTTGTAATGAGGTCCCTCCTGCCATGCGAGGTTGTAGTGAAAAGATAGCAGTCTGGAATACTGAAGAACTTTCTCACTAGACACCAAATCAGCCAGTGTCCTGGTCTTGGATGTCCCAGCACCCAGAACTGTGAGCAATAAATATTTACTGTTTATAATCCACTACTTTGTGGTATTTTTGTATATTATAGCAGTCTGAACAGACTAAAATAAAGTCGTCTTTAGAAATATAAATATGATCATGGTGCTAGACTTCATAAAGTTCTCTAATGGTTTCTATTGAACTTGGAATAAAATTCCAACTTTTAATCTGGCTTCTTGCCTCTCTCTTTCTTTTTTAAACCAGTCTCCCTCTTAGCTCTAGCTAACCTGGTCTATCTTCAGTTTCTTGGATATGCTAAACTCTTTTCTGCTTCAAGACTTATCATGTTTCATCTCCTTGAAATGCTCTTTCTGTCATTTCTTGCATGGCTTGTTTCTTTTATTAATGATAATCTCTTCAGAGAGACTATTTATGATTGTAATATCTAAATAGACTGTGCTCTGTTATTAGTCTTATAAATACCCTTATTTACTTCTTTTGTAGCATGTGTTCAGTCTTACAATTATTTTAATTGTCAACATACTTGCGTTTTGTCTGGTATCTCAACTAGAATGTAATTATGAGGTCAGGATTCATGACTCTATTATATTCTTCTTTGTCTCCAGAATAAAGAACTATTTGATGAAGGAATGAATGCCTTTCTTTTTTGCCTCTTTGGCTTAACTATTTTCTAAATTGTGAGCCTTGATTCTTGATGTCTCCTCAACTGCACTTAACTCTGTCTACTCCCTTTACTGTACTTTCTTTTCTGCTCCATATATACTTGTCAGAGTCCAGTTTGCAGCTATTTGAGTTCAGCCTGTTAATTTCAATCTGGGCCATAGGCAGCCTACTTGTTAAATGATTGCTCTCTGTTATGTTTGATCTTCAACTGGTAAAATGAGCCTTACCCCCATAAAAGGAGGTGAAAATAGTGATTAACCCAAGACTAGAATTCTATTTTTCTTGAACTTTGAGAGAAAAGAGTCATGCTGATCTGGGATACTCTCATTTTGAAACATCTTGATTCTGAGAATGCTAGTAGTCAACCAAAGGACCACATTGAGAAAGGGGAGTTTGTACTAGTGACCCAGTAATGTCCTCCAAATTTTCATAAGACTGAAGAGGAACATTCGGGACATTTTAACATTCTCTCATACAAAGAATGTGAGAAATAATGAATATTAACAAGTAAATGAAACAGGGTTCAAAAATTCTTGATTCAGTTTTTATCTTCCTGTGAAGGACAACTACAGTATCTAATTAGTTTGCAATTTTGTTACATGATCTACTTTGATATTGGCAAAGGGGTTGAAGGGGCAAAAAGAATAATTACTCCACCCCTTTTCCTATTTGCTACTTCAGAAATATTTACTCTTTCATTAATAATAATCGAAGAAATGCCAATGGAAATAGCTAAGATTCAATAAATAATTAATTCATTTCACAAATATTTATTAGATACCAATTACACATCAGATCATAGGGGTATAACAGTGAGTAAGACCCTATTCCTATCCACTAGGAATTTAGATTCTACTGGGAGAGATAGGTAGGTATTACCACATGCCTACTAAATTAACAAAAGGTAAAACTCAGGCAATTCTACAGTGAGGCCTAATAAATCAAATATGTAAATTTTTCTGGTAGTTTATAAGTAGTCACAATCTTGTCAAGGTACAGTGTTTGGTAATATACAGTTCAAAGGACATAAATAGATAGATATTCACACACCCAGTAATCCCATTTTTGAAAATGTAGCTCCAGAAAGTGACTCAAAAGGGGGAAAAAAAAAGATTCTTATGTATAAAGGTATTTATAGCTGCTCAATGTACAACAAATTGTAAATAAAAAAAGATTGCTATGTTGGGGGAATTGTTAAAAGAGTAATAATGTCTTAGCTTTAATTTTCATAGTAAACATATCTGGAGACTAGGATCAAAGCAAAATTAGTTCATTTGGGAGATGAAAGTGTTACCAGAAGGAGACTAGGGAAGTGAGACAGGGAAGGAAAGAAGGTCAGTAAAGGGTTCATTATCAAGGCATCCACAACTGAGAGTGAGACAATTCCATGGGAAAAATATGAAAATGAGATCATATACTTTAGAATCATACTGCTTGTGGCATGCTGATTCCCGAGAATCATAGGTTGGGGCCTGTTCCAAGGTGGTGGTAACACTTCTTCACATCCCACTGGCTCTGAGCATGGCCAGACTGGCTTTTAGTGGTTGGGGATGGGGTGGAGGAAATCCCTCAGTCACAGATGCAGATACAGGCACTTATCCATAGTCTGGAGCACACTGAAAGATTGGCAAGTATAACAGTGCAGTTACATAATATATTGCCATTAAATGAGAAAAATGAGTAAGCCATGTGCATATTTATAAACAGAAAGAGTTGTCAAACAGCACAATACTATCATGCAGTGTCTACAACCATGCAAGAACTAGTTATGTCATTAGAACATTGGATCTTATAAAACAGTACTGTTAAACTGAGGCTTTTTTTTTTTTTCGGTGTGCGTGTTGCAAAAATATCTATAGATTATTTTGGAGGGCACCAAAATCACTGCAGATGGTGACCGCAACCATGAAATGAAAAGATGCTTCCTCCTTGGAAGAAAAGTTATGTCTAACCTAGACAGCATATTAAAAAGTAGAGACATTTCTCCAAAGAAGACATAAAGATGGCTAACAAACATATGAAAAGATGTTCAACATCACTCATTATCATAGAAATGAAAATCGAAACCACAATGAGGTACCATTTCATGCCAGTCAGAATGGCTGCTATCTAAAAGTCTACAAGCAATAAATGATGGAGAGGGTATGGAGATTCCTTAAAAAACTGGAAATAGAACTGCCATATGACCCAGCAATCCCACTGCTGGGTATACACACCAAGGAAACCAGAATTGAAAAAGACACATGTAATCCAATGTTCAAAATTCTCCAAGCCAGGCTTCAGCAATATGTGAACCGTGAACTTCCAGATGTTCAAGCAGATTTTAGAAAAAGCAGAGGCACCAAAGGTCAAATTACCAGCATCCGCTGGATCATGAAGAAAGCAAGAGAATTCCAGAAAAACATCTATTTCTGCTTCATTGACTATGCCAAAACCTTTGACTGTGTGGATCACAATAAACTGTGGAACATTCTGAAAGAGATGGGAATCCCAGACCACCTGACCTGCCTCTTGAGGAACCTGTATGCAGGTCAGGAAGCAACAGTTAGAACTGGACATGGAACAACAGACTGGTTCCATGGTTCCAAATAGGAAAAGGAGTACGTCAAGGTTGTATATTGTCACCCTGCTTATTTAACTTATATGCAGCGTACATCATGAGGAACGCTGGGCTGGAAGAAGCACAAGCTGGAATCAAGATTGTCGGGAGAAATATCAGTAACCTCAGATATGCAGATGACACCACCCTTATAGCAGAAAGTGAAGAGGAACTAAAAAGCCTCTTGATGAAAGTGAAAGAGGAGAGTGAAAAGGTTGGCTTGAAGCTCAACATTCAGAAAACAAAGATCTTGGCATCTGGTCCCATCACTTCATGGCAAAAAATGGGGAAACAGTGGAAACAATGTCAGACTTTATTTTTTTGGGCTCCAAAATCACTGTGGATACTGATTGCAGCGATGAAATTAAAAGACGGTTGCTCCTTGGAAGGAAAGTTATGACCAACCTAGATAATATATTGAAGAGCAGAGACATTACTTTGCCAACCAAGGTCCGTCTAGTCAAGGCTATGGTTTTTCCAGTGGTCATGCATGGATGTGAGAGTTTGACTGTGAAGAAAGCTGATTCCGAAGAATTGATTTTGAACTGTGGTCCTGGAGAAGACTCTTGAGAGTCCCTTGGACTGCAAGGAGATCCAACCACTCCATTCTGAAGGAGGTCGATCCTGGATGTTCATTGGAAGGACTGATGCTGAAGCTGAAACTGCAATACTTTGGCCACCTCATGCAACGAGTTGACTCACTGGAAAAGACTCTGATGCTGGGAAGGATTCGGGGCGGGAGGAGAAGTGGACAACAGAGAATGAGATGGCTGGATGGCATCACCGACTCTATGGACATGAGTTTGAGTGAACTCCGGGAGTTGGTGATGGACAGGGAGGCCTGGCGTGCTGTGATTCATGGGGTCACAAAGAGTCGATCACGACTGAGCGACTGAACTAAACTGAACCCAATGTTCACTGCAGCACTCTTTATAATAGCCAGGACATGGAAGCAACCTAGATGTCCATCATCAGATGAATGGATAAGAAAGCAGTGGTACATATACACAATGGAATATTACTCAGCAATTAAAAAGAATACATTTGAATCAGTTCTAATGAGGTGGATGAAACTGGAGCCTATTATACAGAGTGAAGTAAGCCAGAAAGAAAAACACCAATACCGTATACTAACGCATATATATGGAATTTAGAAAGATGATAATGATACCTCTGTATGCGAGACAGCAAAAGAGACACAGATATATAGAACAGTCTTTTGGACTCTGTGGGAGAGGGCGAGGGTGGGATGATTTGGGAGAATGGCATTGGAACATGTATATTATCATATGTGAAACGAATCACCAGTCCATGTTCAATGCATGATACAGGATGCTCGGGGCTGGTGTACTGGGATGACCCAGAGGGATGGGATGTGGGAAGGGAGTTCAGGATGGGGAACACATGTACACCCAGGGCGGATTCATGTCAATGTGTGGCAAAACCAATACAATATTTTAAAGTAAAATAAAACTGAAAAAAAAAAGTAGAGACATTATTTTGCCAACAAAGGTCCATCTAGTCAAAGCTATGGTTTTTCCAGTAGTCATGTATGAATGTGAGAGTTGAAATATAAAGAAGACTGAGTGCTGAAGAATTGATCATTTTGAACTGTGGTGTTGGAGAAGACTCTTGAGAGTCCCTTGGACTGCAAGGAGATCCAAACAGCCCATCCTAAAGGAAATCAGTCCTGACTATTCATTGGAAGGACTGATGCTGAAGCTGAAACTCCAATACTTTGGCCACCTGATGCGAAGAACTGACTCATTTGAAACGACCCTGATGCTGGGAAAGATTGAAGACAGAAGAGAAGGGGACGACAGTGGATGAGGTGGTTGGATGGCATCACGGACTCAACAGACATGAGTTTTAGTAAACTCTGGGAGTTGGTGATGGACAGGGAGGTCTGGCACGCTGCAGTTCATGGGGTTGCAAAGTCGGACATGACTGAGTGATTCAACTGAACTGAAAGATAGCTAGTGAACAAAAATGATCTAATGTTAACAAAATGACTCTTCAATTAGAATCAATAAATTGGTGTCCTTTAAATGCTAGCTGTAGGGATGGCAAGGAACAGATACAACAGTTCTAACACAAAGAATCAGTGGAATTTTGTGACACCTTGGATTTGGTAAGGGAAGGAGAAAAAGTCTTCAGAGATGATCTGAATATTTGTGACTAATCAAATGGAGGGGTGGTGGCATCTTGATTAGTGCTGGAAAAGTCAGGAGGAAGATCTTGTATTAAGGTAGAAGACTGGAGAAGGTGAAAGTCTGTGATGTTCTTTGGAGTATTTCTAAATATTGCTTTAAGGTTGGGGAGGCTTGAGATATTCACTGAGGATACCATTTTTGAAATGTAGAGAAAATTGGAAAAAAATTCCAAATAAAATGCACAACCCCCCAAAAGCCCTGAAAAGGTACACGAAGAGGGAAAATGGTCCCTTTCAAAGGGAGTGGTTTTCTCCTTAATCATTCTAAAGTTTGTTTCTTAACTTTCTTCTGTCCAATGGAGATTAGGAAGACAATCTTTGCTAATTAATTTTAACAATACAAGTTTTAATGAAAGGAGATAAAACACTCGAGGAGGCAATATAATTAGTGAATACTGTTAGCTTATAAATTTTATACTTATTGGAACATGAACATTTTTTGCCTGGCTCCTTGGCTGGCATTAATCTCATCTTGTATCTCTGGACTTTTGCCATGGCTTAGTTTTAACAGAGCCAGAATATCTGCTCCTTGATTGCCTCTGATAAAAGGATGAAAGCAGAGATAATTATGCAAGGAACCACTTTGTCACTACTTCCACAGTTTGACTTAAGATGCTCTAGACATTGACATAAGTAGGCCGCAGTGTTTTATTGACCTCATTTAACAAGAAAGCAACATTTCTTTTATTTGTGCCATTAATATGGGCAAGGGATAAGAAAAGTGTAATAAATTTCTAATTTAAATTTGGAACCAATAAAGGGAGAAAGTTTGACTTGTGCATGTTTGCAGTTCTGTGAGTCACGGCCAAGTTTTTAAACATAAGCCATCTGCCAGCATAATACTTTTAATGATACATTTACTTGAAATTCTTTTCACATGCTCCCCTGAGTTCCTATACTCAAACAGATCAGAAAGAATATTTGGCTCAGGCATTGGGGCTTCTATGATCTACTGTCTCCATTGATTTGAGTTGACAATAACTTTCATCACTTAGTGTGTTTCCTTGGGGGCTAATATTCCATTTATCTTATCTCTTTTTTTAAGGATCTTTGATATTATCTAACATTAGTTCCCAAGCTTTGTTGGCCATTGTATTTGTATTTGGCTGGAAGTTGTATTTTTCATAGGAGTTAATAAGTGACCACCTGATGTTTTGAATCTTATCAACAGTAATATTTTGGTGGCAGTATAAATAGAATGAAAACTTAATTTTCACAGAAGGATTTACAGAGCTTCAGCTAGTAGGCTATTTCTAAGAGTCACCTAGTGATTTCCCTTTGCTGTCATTTTTTGCTTATTTTTCTGTCTGGATTTTTTTTCCCTAAGTACTTCTGGAATCAGAACATCTACAATATATTTCATTTCTTTGTTTTGTTCTTCAGTTCAGTTCAGTTGCTCAGTCGCGTCCGACTCTCTGTGACCCCATGAATCACAGCACGCCAGGCCTCCCTGTCTATCACCAACTCCCGTGTTTTGTTCTTACCAGTTCTTTATTTATAAACTTCACTTTGTCTTCAGTATTTGGAGAATAATATACCTTTTTTTTTTCTTTTTAAATTTTCAGTGTTTTCAATACCTAGTACAAGACATGTTCAATACCTCTCTTCAGACTCCTTTTGAAGTTCCAGAAGACTGTTTCAATATAGGTTCATTTAGTTAACCAGCAAATATTCAGTAAGGACCTACTGTTTACTAGATTCAGTAGTATTAATAGTCACTAGAAATAGATGACCAAGGCACACATTCTATCCCCTGGGAGCAGCAAAATATAGTGGTTAAGGACAGAGATTTCTGAGTCAAGCTTGGGTTTCAGTTCCAACTATGATGGTTAATGTTATATGTCAACATGGCTCCGTTTCCATGGTGCCCAGTTCTTTGGTCAAACACCAGTCTATATGTTACTGTGAAGGTTTTTTTTTTTTAAGATGTAGTCAGCGTATAAATCAGTTGACTTTGAGTAAAACAAATTATCTTGCATAAAGTAGGTGAGCCCCATCCAGTTGTTGAAAGACTCAAGAGTAAAGTGTAGGGTTCCCCAAAGAACAAGTTGTTCTGCCCCAGGAATAAAGAAGTTCTGCCTGAATTTTCAGACTGCTGCTCTGTGGAATTCAGATTCAAGACTGTGTCATCAACTCTGACCTGAATTTCCAGTCTGCTGGCTCGCTCTATATGTTTTGGACTTGCTAACTCCCGCAATCATGTCAGCCAATTCCTTAAATCTCTCTCTTTCTCTCGATACATAGATATACATACATATGTTATAACAGTATCTATATAAATATTTTACAGCTGTATTCATATTTTGTTGGTTCTCTTTCTCTGGAGAACTCTATTATAACAGCTCTTCTATTTACTGATTAGACTGGTGACTTTGCCTATCTGAGCCTCAGTTTCTTTTTTGTTAAGTGGGTTTTAATGAGGATTAAATGAGTCAGTATATGTGAAAGCATATATTACCATAGTGAAAGTAGTGTTAGTCGCTCAGTTGTCTCTGACTCTTTGCGACCCCAATGGACTATAGCCTGCCAGGCTCCTCTGTCCATGGAATTCTTCAGGCAAGAATCCTGGAGTGGGTTGCCATTTCCTCCTCTTGGGAAATCTTCCTGTTCCAGGGATCGAAGTCAGTTCTCCTGTATTACAGGCAGATTCTTTAGTATGTGAGCCACCAGGGAAGCCCATGTTACCATACCTGGAACATACAGTAAATGCTGAACAAAAGGTAACTCTAGCTTCATAAGCTGCTTAATGTGTGAAGGGTCAGGTGTGATACACAGTGCTAAGAGATGCAAAGGAGTGCTAGGAGTTAACAGGGGACAATTATCTGATACCGGGACGAGTCTGATTAGGAAAGGATTTCTGGAGGAATTAATACTTGAGGTGAGTCTTAAAGATTTAATAGAAAGACTCATTCATGTAATTGAATTATTTTGGAGAAGACAGAGTGCATTTATTTTAGGCTCAACTCAGTGACAGGCAGAGAAGGCAATGGCACCCGACTCCAGTACTCTTGCCTGGAAAATCCCATGGATGGAGGAGCCTGGTAGGCTGCAGTCCATGGGATCGCAAAGAGTCAGACACGACTGAGCGGGTTCACTTTCACTTTTCACTTTCATGCATTGGAGAAGGAAATGGCAACCCACTCCATTATTCTTGCATGGAGAATCCCAGGGATGGGGGAGCCTGGTGGGCTGCCGTCTATGAGGTCACACAGAGTCAGACACGACTGAAGCGACTTAGCAGCAGCAGCAGCAGCAGTATCAGCAATGACAGGCATCAAGACAATAAAGGTAAATGATATACAGACATTAGCTTCAGAATGACGAAAATGAAGAAGTTCTGCTGTGCTTAGTCACTCAGTTGTGTCCGACTCTTTGCGACCCTATGGACTGTAGCCCACCAGGCTTCTCTATCTATGGGGCTCCTCCAGGCAAGGATACTGGGGTGGGTTGTCATTCCCTCCTCCAGGGGATTTTCCCAACCCAGGGATTGAACCCAGGTCTCCCACATTACAGGTGGATTCCTTACACTCTGAGCCACCAGGGAAGCCCAAGCTTAGAATAAATAGAGATCCAATCACTCTGGCAGAACCAAGGCTTGTGGAGAGAAATCCAGATACTGTAACTGACTCTGAAGATGGCATATGGCTTTTTAGCTGCCATGCATTAGAAATATCACTGTCTTTGTAGTTGTGCCTGAGTCATAGAGTCTGGGTCTAAATGATTTAATTCCAATTCCAGAGCAAGGAAAGAAGTAAGAGTGGAGGGGAGGTGTGCATTGCATAGGCTTATCTTATGCAATAAGATAATAATCACAATAATCACAAAGCAACTTGATTTTTCATTTTTACCTTCTACTGAATCTTTAATAGGTGAATTATTTTTCCATCTGGAGGAAAAGTCAATGCCACTATTATTCTGATCATTCTTAGATAAATTAAAAAAAAACTATTACTTTTATATATCAAGTTTACTTCAGTCACTCAGTCGTGTCCAACCCTTTGTGGCCCTGTGGACTGCAGCACTCCAGGCTTCCCTGTCTATCACCAACTCCCGGAGCATGCTCAAACTCATGTGCATTGAGTCGGTGATGTCATTCAACCATCTCATCCTCTGTCATCCCCTTCTGCTCCCGCCTTCAATCTTTCCCAGCATCAGGGTCTTTTCAAATGAGTCAGCTCTTTGCATCAGGTAGCCAAAGTTTTGGAGCTTCAGCTTCATCATCAGTCCTTCCAATGAATAGTCAGGACTGATTTCCTTTAGGATTGACAGGTTTGATCTCCTTGCAGTCCAAGAGACTCTAAAAAGTCTTCTCCAACACCACAGTTCAAAAGCATCAATTCTTCGGTGCTCAGTTTTCTTTATAGCCCAACTCTCACAGCCATTCATGACTACTGGAAAAACCGTAGCATTGGCTAAACGAACTTTGTCTAGGTTGGTCACAGCTTTTCTTCCAAGGAGTAAGAATCTTTTAATTTCATAGATGCAGTCACCATTTTCAGTGGTTTTGGAGCCCCCACAAAATAAAGTTTCTCACTGTTTCTATTGTTTCCCCATTTGCCATGAAGTGATGGGACCAAATGCCATGATCTTAGTTTTCTGAACGTTGAGTTTTAAGCCAACTTTTCCACTCTCCTCTTTCACTTTCATCGAGAGGCTCTTTAGTTATTATTTGCTTTCTGCCATAAGGGTGATGTCATCTGTGTATCTGATGTTATTGATATTTCTCCCAGCAATCATGATTCCAGCTTGTGCTTCATCCAGTCGAGCATTTCACATGATGTACACTGCATGTAAGTTAAATAAGCCTTGATATACTCCTTTCCCAATTTGGAACCAATCTGTTGTTCCATGTCCAGTTCTAACTGCTGCTTCTTGACCTGCATACAGATTTCTCAGGAGGCAGGTAAGGTGGTCTGGTATTCCAATCTCCAAGAATTTTCCACAGTTTGTTGTGATCCATAGTCAAATGCTGTGTTGCTCACTTGTTTATATAACAAACACTATATCAATTCAGAAATTAGAATAAATCAACATTTCAGTGTTTAAATCTAGGGCTTTTTCAACTCCCTTTGCTAGGGTTTTATAGTGGAAAGTCTACAGTCATGGAAAGAGGGTGTAGTAAGCTTAATTTCTTTCTTTTTCACCTCCTTCCTTGAGGTTGGGGGTACATTGAGGAGAGTAGTAAGGGGAAAAGACAAGTTCTTATTTGATGGACTTGATATGTTATCTAAACATAGGGTATGTGTGACCTTGGTTTATATCAGAGGTGACATTACAAATAGCTCATGGTAAACTATATTTTACTTAATACACAGAGAAAAAACATTTGGTCTTTCATGTGAAAAAGAATTAGGTTCCTTCATTACACCAAAATTTCAGACAGATTAAAGAATTGATGTGAAAGAAGGAAAATATGTAAGAAATATCTTAATGTCAATTTGTATATAAATTTGTATATCGATAATGTCAATTTGTATATCAATTTCTTATAACACGTTGCCCCAGATTCAGATACTTAGAGCAGTAATATTTATTATCTCCATCTGTTGTTAGGTCAAGAATTATGGGCATGCCTTACCTGAGTTCTCTGCTTCAGGATCTTTCATAGGCTGTTGGCTGGGACTACAATAATCTGAAGTTACCTCTAGAAAGTTCCACTTCCTAGCCATTTACAGGATTTTTGGCAGGACTGAGTTCCTCACATGTTGTTGGACTGAGTCTTCTGTGATTTTTCAGCTGTTACTTGGAGGCTGCTTTCAGTCCTTTGCCGCATGGGCCTCGCAAGTACAACATCTTGTTTCATCAAAGCAAGCAAATCAATAAAGCAGGAGATAGAATGCCAGAGAGAGAGGGAGAGAGGGAGAATGCATACTCTTGAGCAAATGAGCAAGTGGGAGAACGCTATCAAATAGAAGCCAGTTTTTTTTTTTTTTTACAAATATTTATGGAAGTGATGGGCCTCCCTGATGGCTCAGACAGTAAACAATCTGCCTGCAATGCAAGAGATCTGGGTTCGATCAATGGGTCACAAAAATACCCTGGAGGAGGATATGTCAACACACTCCAGGGGACAGAGGAACCTGACAGGCTACAGTCCATGGGGTCGCAGAGAGTTGGACATGACTGAGTGACTAATACTTTCACTTTCACTATGGAAGTGATATCCAAAGCTTGAAATAACAAAGGAAAAGAGTGATATATTTGACTACATCAGAATTATAAATGACATGAATACATGCCATAAAATGGAGAAGATATTTTCCACAAATTATAAGAAAAAGGAAAATAATCAAAATAGAAACAAATGGGCAATATACATGAATGAAAATTTACAGAACATAGACTAGCCAACAAACATAGTATGGCATTGTGATCAACTTCACCAGTAATTGGAAAAATACAAATTAAAACAGCAATGAGATGCCAGTTACACCATGATATCAGCAAAAAAAAAAAAAAAATTAATGGACATATGATACTACATGATGGTGTAGGGAACCAGGAACCTTGATACACTGCTGGTGTATAATTAAACTGTTAAAACCAGTTTGTTGAACAGTTTGTAATATCTAATAGAATTGAAGGTGATAGTCTATAGCCCACAAATTTCAGTTTTATATATTTGTTATTGAAAGACTCTAAACTGAAGTAAATTTTTAAGTAATCAAAAGTATCAATAGCATCATTAATAAGGAAACAAGTAAGTTCTGATAGATTCATAGTGCACAGAAATTAAAAGAATGAACTAGATATTATATGTGATAAATCTGGATTTTGAATGAAATCAGAACACCATTCACAAAGATTAAAAATAAACATGAACATATACATATACTGGTTGTTGATGCAAACATATTACAAAAGTGTGAAAAACAAACTGGAGTACACAACAAATCAAGATAGTGATTGCATCTGGGGAGGAAGTAAGTGTTTAATCAGTAGTAGTATGATACAAAATATTTCAGTGTTTATTGCAAATGTTAATTCCTTAAAAGATCTATGGCTAATATGCCAACATATTGGTCAAAATCACAAAGAGTCAGACACGACTGAGCATTTGAAAAACAGCAACAGCATTGGTCAAATAGGTTACTTTATGTTGCATTAAAATATATTGAAGAAATTTCACTGGTTTAATCCATGGATTAAATCCCCATCACCCCCACCCCGCCACTGCCCCAAACCTGACACCAGTCTTCTTCAGGTTGGCAGCTCTCTGAGGCTGGTGCTCTTCAGAGGCTTGGAGACTCCAGCTGCTTCCACATTGAAAGTACTCCGTATCAAACTTGGGATATGAAACATCACTACCGAGGGAGAGGAGTAGGCACAAGCAGTGTACCAGCTCTTAATGACCTTCCTTAAAATGGGTACCTGGCACTTCCATTAACATTTTATTTGATCAATTCAGTTCAGTCACTCAGTCGTGTCCGACTCTTTGAGACCCTATGAATCACAACATGCCAGGCCTTCCTGTCCATCACCAACTCCCAGAGTTCACTCAAACTCATGTCCATCGAGTCGGTGATGCCATCCAGCCATCTCATTCTCTGTCGTCCCCGTCTCCTCCTGCCCCCAATCCCTCCCAGCATCAGAGTCTTTTCCAATGAGTCAACTCTTCGCATGAGGTGGCCAAAGTATTGGAGTTTCAGCCTCAGCATCAGTCCTTCCAATGAACACCCAGGACTGATCTCCTTTAGGATGGACTGGTTGGATCTCCTTGCAGTACAAGGGACTCTCAAGAGTCTTTTCCAACACCACAGTTCAAAAGCATCAATTCATACATTGATATGAATTTGACCCGGGTTTACATAAGTTCCCCCTCCTGAACCCCCCTCCCACCTCCCTCCTCCCTTTATCCTCCCTCTGGGTCATCCCCGCATGCCAGCCCCGAGCATCCTATAACATGCATTGACCCTGAACTAGTGATTCATTTCACATATGACAACATACGTGTTTCAATGCCATTCTCCCAAATCATCCCACCCTCACCCTCTCCCATAGAGTCCCAAAGACTGTTCTATACATCTGTGTCTCTTTTGCTGTCTCGTATACAGGGTTATCATTTGCATCTTTCTAAATTCCATATATATGTGTTAGTATACTGTATTGGTGTTTTTCTTTCTGGCTTACTTCACTCTGTATAATAGGCTCCAGTTTCATCCACCTCATTAGAACTGATTCAAATGTATTCTTTTTAATGGCTGAATAATACTCCATTGTGTATATGTACCAAGCTTTCTTATCCATTCGTCTGCAGATGGATTGTAAAATAATTTGTCTCCAATAAAAAATAAATTAATTACATAAAAAAAAGCATCAATTCTTCGGTGCTCAGCTTTCTTCACAGTCCAACTCACATATCCATACATGACCACTGGAAAAACCATAGCCTTGACTAGATGGACCTTGGTTGGCAAAGTAATGTCTCTGCTTTTTAATATGCTATCTAGGTTGGTCATAGCTTTCTTTCCAAGGAGTAAGCGTCTTTTAATTTCATGGCTACAATCAGCATCCGCAGTGATTTTGGAGCCCCAAAAAATAAAATCTGACACTGTTTCCCCATGTATTTCCCATGAAGTGATGGGACCAGATGCCATGATCTTTGTTTTCTGAATGTTGAGCTTCAAGTCAACTTTTTCACTCTTCTCTTTCACTTTCATCAAGAGGCCTTTTAGTTCTTCTTCACTTTCTGCCATAAGGGTGATATCATCTGCATATCTGAGGTTATTGATATTTCTCCCGGCAATCTTGATTCCAGCTTGTGCTTCTTCGAGCCCAGCATTCTTCATGATGTACTCTCCATATACGTTAAATAAACAGGGTGACAAAATACAACCTTGATGTACTACTTTTCCTATTTGGAACCATTCTGTTGTTCCATGTGCAGTTCTAACTGTTGCTTCCTGACCTGCATTTTATTTTCTAGGACAGGTCAAATGGCCTTAGCAGAAGTATAAGAAAGCTTTTAGTTATTGAAAAATATTTTTTTACAAACACAAGGATATTTGAGGAACATTAATAGTCACAAGGAGATCCAACCAGTCCATTCTAAAGGAGATCAATCCTGGATGTTCATTGGAAGGACTGATGCTAAAGCTGAAACTGCAATACTTTGGCCACCTCATGCGACGAGTTGACTCACTGGAAAAAACTCTGATGCTGGGAAAGGTTGGGGGCGGGAGGAGAAGGGGACAACAGAGAATGAGATGGCTGGATGGCATCACTGACTCTGTGGACATGAGTTTGAGTGAACTCCGGGAGTTGGTGATGGACAGGGAGGCCTGGCGTGCTGTGATTCATGGGGTCACGGAGAGTCGGACATGACTGAGTGACTGAACTGAACTGAATAGTCGCAAAGAGTCGAACACGACTGAGCAACTGAACTGAACTGAATTGAATAGTCTCTCTGTTATGACTGTTCATTTGGAGTGATAGGAACATAGATTTGTTCTGCATTTTTATTTATTTCAGCTTTGTTAAGGTATGGGCTTCCCTGTGGCTCAGCTGGTAAAGAATGTGCCTGCAATTTGGGAGACCTGGGTTCGATCCCTGGGTTGGGAAGATCTCCTGGAGAAGGGAAAGGCTACCCACTCTAGTATTCTGGCCTGGAGAATTCCATGGACTGTATAACCCATGGAGTTGCCAAGAGTCGGACACTACTGAGCGACTTTCACTTTCACTTGTTAAGGTATAGTTGACAAATAAAATTGTAAGATAATTTAAATTGTACATTAATTTGATCTACATAAATACCAATAACCTCAGATATGCAGATGACACCACCCTTATGGCAGAAAGTGAAGAGGAACTAAAAAGCCTCTTGATGAAAGTGAAAGAGGAGAGTGAAAGAGTTGGCTTAAAGATCAACATTCAGAAAACAAAGATCATGACATCTGGTCCCTTCAATTCATGGGAAATAGATGGGGAAACAGTGGAAACAGTGTTAGACTTTATTTTTTTGGGCTCCAAAATCACTGCGGATGCTGATTGAAGCCATGAAATTAAAAGACAGTTGCTCCTTGGAAGGAAAGTTATGACCAACCTAGATAGTATGTTAAAAAGCAGAGATATTACTTTTCCATCAAAGATCAAGGGTATGGTTTTTCCAGTGGTCATGTATGGATGTGAGAGTTGGACTTTGAAGAAAGCTGAGCACCGAAGAATTGATGCTTTTGAACTCTGGTGTTGGAGAAGACTCTTAACCAGTCCATCCTAGAGGAGATCAGTCCTGAATGTTAATTGGAAGGACTGGTGCTAAAGCTGAAACTCCAATACTTTGGCCACCTCATGCGAAGAGTTGACTCACTGGAAAGGATCCTGATGCTGGGAGGAATTGGGGGCAGGAGGAGAAGGGGACAACAGAGGATGAGATGGCTGGATGGCATCACCAACTTGATGGACATGGGTTTGAGTGAACTCCGGGAGTTGGTGATGGACAGGGAAGCCTGGCGTGCTGTGATTCATGGGGTCGCAAAGAGTCGGACACGACTAACTGAACTGAACTGAAACATGAGAGGATTCTTTCCATTTAGTTAAACAACATATCCATCACTGCACATATTTCTTTTTTGGATGACAGCATTTAAGTTCTACTCATTTTACGAATTTAAATTATATAGTGTGGTGTTATCAGTTGTATTCACCATGTTATTCACTAAATCCTCAGACCTTATTTAGCTTATAGCTTTAATTTTAAAACATTTCCTTTGCTTTGTTTTTCAGTATTTTAAAAAATCCTGACCTAGACAAAAAAAAAAAAATGTGAGCATATGAATACTCTCTACCATTGTTCAACAATAGTTTCCCACATGTTAACATTACTTGTATACAAGTGGATTTTGAGTCAAATAAGTTTGAGGAATGCTGGGCAAAATAGGTCAGGCTTCTTTTCTATAGGACTTCCCAGAGCTTTTAATGAATTCTGCTGAGCATTAACTATGTGATTTTATTTCTTGTTTAGTTTGCCTTTTTTTCTTCCCTGCAAAAGTTTTAGTATGTGTGTTTTATAGAAGTCTAACTTTAAAATATTGCTTACACTGAAATGTAATTCACATTGATTGCTGACAGAAGCCCAGGAATCAGAAGATACGGGTTTGAGACCTGGCTCAGTTCTATCAGTGAACCACTGAATGTAGGAAGAACTTTAGAGCCGGAAAGCATCTTATTATATCTGACTTATTTTTGATATAACTGTAAGCGAAGAATGGAAAAGTCTACATAAACATTATGTATAAAGGGTCAATTTCTTCCTATAGTTTGTTAACAATAGCAATAAGAAACTGATATAAGCTTTGTGAGGTAGATCACCTCCTATAACTGTTTTCCTTAATGTGTATCATTAAGTTTCAACAAAAGATAATAATATTAATAAATTGAAACTAAAGTATAAGACTCTTAAGTGTGTATTGGACTATGCATACAAAGAAACAAGTTTGATGAAAGTATGCCATAGCAGAAACAATTGATTAGAAATAGAAAACACGAAACAAAATTGGGTGTTATCCTGCTTCTATCACAGAAATCTGATGTAAACATACACAGATCACTTCCTGTCACTTGGCTGAAGGTTCTCTATTTGTAAAACTATTTCAGACTCATCTGAATCTAATGTATTCATAGCCTATACCTGCACGGGATTTAGTTAAATCATTAAAAAAATCTTGTATATGAATATTAATCACTATCTAGCACTGACCTTTACATATTTTTAGTTTCTCTCTCTCTCTAACAGCATATAAATGAAATTGAAGAAAAAATTTGGAAACTGCATAGAGGAAAAGCATTTGGGATAAGGGAAGAAAGCGACTTCTCATATTCCATTTCTCTAGTTTGCAAAGGCAAAATAAAATTTCCAGCTCACTAATTCTGTTTAGTTTTGACAGACTATGAAATTAATCCCAGCAGTGCTATATTCCACAAACCGAGCTACCCAAACTTTATGTACGATAATAAATTGGTGATGGGATCTCAAAGGAATACTATAGAATCAATAATTTCAGTGACATAGCTTTATTCTTAAATCCCAGAGCTAGTCATGAAATTAAAATATTTATATGAATATATTTTGAGTCACATAAGTACAGTGCTCTTTTTTAGACCATCCAATCCATACATAAGGGAGGTTGGGTAACATTAAAAGAAATCATATCATCTTTTATCATCTTGATTTCATCCTGAAGTATTAAATTATTTGGCATTCATTCTTGGCTTTTAAAGGACTTGAAATATTGTGACCAGCAGAATCTACTGCAATCTATATTTTAATTTTGGATATATGCTATTATATCTGAAAAAATCAATAAGGTGTGTATTTGCTTAAGACAAAGTGTAACTACTGGGTATATACATATGATATATACAATTTAGTAGGGCTTCTTTCTAAAATTGCTAATAAATCTATGAACATGTAAATGGTGAGGTCATGTAAAGTATGTCTCAGACATATCTGCACTCTTAGCAAAGGGTGGAGGTTCAGTGAAAGAGGATCATGTTGTTCTGAGTGTTTTTCAAAAGCACAGCATTACGCTGCCCATCCTGTAAACTGCATAGTCAGTAAATTCAAAGGTACCTATTTTAAAAAGTACATCACAATATAGTTGGAGGTAAAAGAGCTCTTAAGCATTGCTTTATTGAGCACTTAATATCTGTTAGTGAAACTCTTATGATGATAAGCAAATGTGAAACTATGAGGTGGACAGTAGAGCATTGAAAAGACTGGAGCTTACCTCAGAAGGGTGCATTCATAGCAAGTGCACACAATTGTGTCACATGAAATTATTCCACTTCATAATATTTGTGTAAATTGATCATTGCATGTTAATCATTGACATTATAATTTGATCATTAAATATCATTTGAATAGCTGTTATATTCAACATAATGTTAATGCCAAGTGTATTTATGTCATTTCAATATTTGGAAAAAAATTACTAATCTGTGTATTATATAGAACCTTCTTTAGTTAGAAGGTTCAATTATGCAGAATAATAGATATTCTAAGTATTCAAATAGTTTCATGTAGACAGAGTCATAAGATTCTGTAACGTATATTTCATTTATTTTTATCCATTTATTCAGTATTTATGTATAGTTTTCCCATAAAAGTCATTAAATTTAGCAATATGTTAGATGCAAGCAACAGCTATTTAACAGGTACTGTGAGATCCCCTCCAGGAGGGCATGGCAACCCACTCCAGCATTCTTGCCCATGGCCAGAGGAGCCTGGTGGGCCACAGTTCATGGGGTTGCAAAGAGCTGGACACGACTGAAGCAACTTAGCTCACATGCATGCAAACGTGTGTTAAATCTGCTCCTGGTCTAATGCAGAGAATTTACAGACATCAGTATATGCACAGTGCCAGTCAACTGATTGAACTTACTGATGGAACAGACTGTTATGGCCGAATGGAACCTTAGAATCTCCGAATCTGAGATGAATCTGAATCTCTTACATATCCTAGTTTTGCAGATGAGGAACCTGAGGCCCACAGAGAAGTAACTGAGCCAAGATCATGTAGTAAGATAGGATCTTAGCTAGGTCTCTGATTTCCTGACTTCCAGGCCACTGTGATATTTTTTTTCCTTTTCATATACTGGGCTGTTTGCATAGTTATATTTTTCCTCTCAGTCGTCTTAATTAGCCTTTCTTTGTTTTAACATTGTATCCACACAATCCAAGAAAAAGCTAAAATGAAGGGATACGATTTTGACCGTGAACATTTGAATTCTCTTTGGCTAACAAAATGATAGGATACAGAATGAGGAATTCCCCAGGTCGGTAGGTGCCCAGTATGCTACTGGAGATCAGTGGAGAAATAACTCCAGAAAGAAAGAAGGGATGGAGCCAAAATGAAACAAATACCCAGTTGTGGATGTGACTGGCGATAGAAGCAAGGTCTGATGCTGTAAAGAGCAATATTGCATAGGAACCTGGAATGTTAGGTCCATGAATCAAGGCAAATTCGAAGTGGTCAAACAGGAGATGACAAGAGTGAACGTCGACTGATGGACATGAGTTTGAGTGAACTCCGGGAGTTGGTGATGGACAGGGAGGCCTGGCGTGCTGTGATTCATGGGGTTGCAGAGAGTCGGACATGACTGAGTGACTGAACTGAACTGAACTGAACACAGTGGATGTGTAGAAGGACATGTTGGGAAACGGTTCTCTGTGACTGTTTCATGACTCTGCATGGTTGCTGTCCTCTGATCCTTTGCAGTCCAGTTAAGAATGTTTGTATAAGGAGAAATTGTAGGATAGGAAAGCTTAGCAACCAGTCCCAGGAGCCAGTGGAGGGTAATAAAGATAAAGACGTCTTTCTTTTCCCAGATATGTGCTTGCCCAGCATTAAGATGAGGTTGCAATCTCTCCAAAAAGAGAGGCTCAGCAGCAGCCCTCTATAAGACCAGTCTCCTTAGTTGGTGCTTCCTCTCCTTTGATTCAACTTGCTGCACATACTAGTGCCATCTGACCCTCACTTTGTTACCCCAGGAGGATGTGGGCTCAGGACACTGTTGCTAAGGCACTACTCTGACTGCATCTGGTGTGAGTAATAAATGGTCTTTGTCTCTGATCCAGAGGTCTTGTTTCAAGTATATAGGCTAATTTGTTAGTTTGAAAGTAAGATAAAAGTTTCAGTCTTCCAAGTTTCTAACTTGACAGGCAGAGGATGGTGAATTGTCTGAGTACTCGAATTAGTTCATGTTGTAATGAAATACACGATAATTACCCATGAGAGCACAAGTGTTTCTGGGTTGTAGAACTGTTAGATATTTCCCCATTAATCACTAAAAATATTTTGAATTGCAGTATGTAGTTGTCTGTTTTCAATTGCATGGTTTAGACACCAAAGTGTTCCTTAGGGACAAACGAAACAAAGTGGTGCTCTTTGAATTTATGTCTCTGGCATTCTAACTTAAGCATGGAGTCATTTAATTTTTACCAGTGGCAAAATTACTTTCTGTACAAATGGACCTTAGAGATCAGTAGTCCAACCTACTCATATTTAAACTTTCATATTTGTAATTAATGGAAGTCTAAATTTTCCAACTTTTGTTGGGACCAGATGGTTGGAATGAAACAAATTTAGAGCATGTCTAGTGTACAAATTAAAATCTATGAAAGTACTTCTAGAATCACTATTGTAGTTTGAGTTAATGTCAGCCACATAATTAACCAAGATGAGCACTATTTATTCTCAAAACTACCCTGTGGTGTAAGTAGCATTCTCACCATTTTGCAAATGAGAAAATCCAGAATCAGAGTGGTTAGCAAGGACAGAAAATGTTAGTAAATAGAAAAGCTGTATTCAAGCACAGGTTTTCTGGGTCCACATCCTCTTAATTTGAACACTCCCTTCTTATCAACCTATGAAGAGAAAATGAAAGCTTTATAAGCATTATGGTATAATGGAAATAACATTATTGCAGTCTGAAGGCCTACTTTGGAGTACTGATTTTTCCATATAATATTTTTTCTTAATTTGTGGAAGTCATTTGAAGAATGTTGAGGATAAAGAGTTTATGGCACTACTAGTAAATGACAGTCTCGAAACTAGTGTCTGGGTCCTGACTCCTAGTTCAATGTACTTACTATACCATGTTACTTACATTTACAACAGTTCAGATATGGTTTGTGGTATTTTGTGTCTTCAAATTTCATCTACTTACATTTCTAACAGCACAGAAAGTAGAAGGGAAATTCCAATCTAAGAGAAAAATTTTCCCAATAGAGCTGGTAAAAGAACATAAAATTTTAGTCAAAGAAGGCCTGATATTTATTACTTGCAGAGGATAGTGATATTTTATTTTTGCGAATGATCTCTGCATCCTTGAACTTATCATTTGATTTGGGGACAATTGGCTAGATTGTATTACATATCCATATTTGAGTAATTTTTCAAATTCATTCCTAATTATTTTTCATACCTTTTTGTAGATCATTTAATTTACAGATAATTTCTTTTCTGTGATATTTTCCAATAACTTAATTTAAAGATAATTGTTTCCCATTTAGAACAAATGTACTTTGATCTCAGGAGAATAGTGTATTGGCTTCATAAGACTTGTTCCCATTTGAATTTGAAATGCAAGCATCCTGAAATAATAAATATTCAGATATGAGTTGGATACATGCCTTATTTAAAACTCAACATGTAACAGATATAATCACACATAAGGATGTTCAGTTCCTTTCCATGGAGATTTTCATTGCAGACAATAACAATGGATTTTATGTATGTATGTATGTATATATATATATATATATAATTTTATATGTTTATACATACACACACACACACACACACACACATACACAAAAGATATAATACTGGGTAGCTACAAGCAGGTGGTTTGGGACCAAGGAAAATTTAGGTAAAAATAGGAGTAAGATCCATTTGCTGCCTCATAGAAATCACAGATAGCCAGGGATAGACGCCTGTAAATAATTCAAATACAAAATTAAAAGTGTGAAGACCCTTGAATTGTAGGCCAATGAGCAAGTAGGACCAACCCAAGGTTTGTAAGCAGCAAAGTAACATGATCAGGTTTATATTAAAAAAAATTATTTGGTGGCTGATTGTGAGGTAGAGAAAAATGACATTCAGGACATTGAATTAGCATGGCAGTGCTAAAGTCCAGGTAAGAGAGAACCTATAGGTGTGCTGATGTATCTGAATGTGGTATCCAGGACAAGGACAGTTTTTTTGTAAATTTATTTTTTAATTGAAGTATAGTTGATTTACAATGTATTAATTTCTAATGTACAGCAAAGTTACTCAATTTTATACAAATATATACATTCTTTTTTATATTCTTTTACACTACAGGTTATTACAAGATATTGAATATAATTTCCTGTGCTGTACAGTAGGTCCTTGTTGTTTTCCTATTCTCTATATAATATTTTGCTTCTGCTAATCCCAAACTCTCAATCCTTCCTTCCCCCTTGGCAATCACAACTCCGTTTTCTATGTCTGTGAGTCTGTTTCTGTTTTGTAGATGGGTTCATTTGTGTCATATTTTATATTCCACATATTAGTGATATAATGTGGTGTTTGTCTTTCTAAAGGAAATGGACTCTTTTTCCTGCTGGGCCGATTACATCTGGAGCTTACATCATATATCTTGGTATGACAATTTAAGAGATGTAATGTAAGGTAAAAAATAAAATAAAATAAAATCAGTCTTAAAAAAAAAAAAAAAAGAGATACAGACACTGGAATTGTGCCTAAAGCATGTGTAACAGTGAGCATATGCTTTTAGGGGCTGGACAAGTAACACGGACAGGCATTTGATGAGGATGATGTAGAGATGATTCATTCCAGAGCCCTGTTCAAGAAAAATAGTTTTATGATAATTTTCTATTCTGAATCTCTCTGACTCTTTTGTAAATTTTTAGCTTAGCGTGAAGAAGCAGTTTAAAAAAACTGTCAAAAGTATAGGAGAAATAAAGACTCCATTAATAGAGATTATTACCTAAAATAGGGTGAGCAATGCAGTACTGAGTCACTCGAAATAGTCTTAAAATAGGGATTAGGAGCTTGAGCCGTGGTCTGCCAGTTACTCAGTTGTGTGACCTTGGGTAAGTCACTAAGATTCTCTGGCTTTCAAGTTCATTATTAATAGAATGGGCAGATTTGACAAGGCTAGCATTCTTATATTTTATCATTTTTATATTTATTTATTATTATTACTTTTTAATTTATTTATTTTAATTGGAGGAAATTACATTATTGTATTGGTTTTGCCATACACTGACATGGATCTATCCCGAGTGTACATGTGTTCCACATCTTGAACCCCTCTCCCACCTCCCTCCCCAACCCATCCCTCTGGTTCATCCCAATACACCAACCCCAAGCATCTGTATCATGAATTGAACCTGGACTGGTGATTCATTTCACATATGATAATATATATGTTTCAATGCCATTCTCACAAATCATCCCACCCTCACCCTCTCCCACAGAGTCCAAAAGACTGTTCTCTACATCTGTGTCTCTTTTGCTGTATCGTATACAGGGTTATCGTTATCATCTTTCTAAATTCCATATGTATGTGTTCAGTTCAGTTCAGTTTAGTCACTCAGTCGTGTCCGACACTTTGCGACCCCATGAACCACAACACGCCAGGCCTCCCTGTCCATCACCAACTCCTGGAGTTCACTCAAACTCGTGTCCATCGAGTCGGTGATGCCATCCAGCCATCTCATTCTCTGTCATCCCCGTCTCCTCCCACAGCCAAACCCTCCTAGCATCAGATTCTTTTCCAGTGAGTCAACTCGTTGCATGAGGTGGCCAAAGTATTGGAGTTTCAGCTTTAGCATAAGTCCTTCCAATGAACACCCAGGATTGATATCCTTTAGAATGGACTGGTTGGATCTCCTTGCAGTCCAAGGGACTCTCAAGAGTCTTCTCCAACACCACAGTTCAAAAGCATCAATTCTTCGGCGATCAGCTTTCTTCACAGTCCAACTCTCACATCCATACATGACCACGGGAAAAACCATAGCCTTGACTAGATGGACCTTGGTTGGCAAAGTAATTTCTCTGCTTTTTAATATGCTATCTAGGCTGGTCATAACTTTCCTTCCAAGGAGTAAGCGTCTTTTAATTTCATGGCTGCAATCAGCATCCGCAGTGATTTTGAAGCTGAAAAAAATAAAGTCTGACACTGTTTCCACTGTTTCCCCATTTATTTCCCATGAAATGATGGGACCAGATGCCATGACCTTTGTTTTCTGAATGTTGAGCTTCAAGCCAACCTTTTCACTCTCCTCTTTCACTTTCATCAAGAGGCCTTTGAGTTCCTCTTCACTTTCTGCCATAAGAGTAGTGTCATCTGCATATCTGAGGTTATTGATATTTCTCCCGGCAATCTTGATTCCAGCTTGTGCTTCTTCCAGCCCAGCGTTCCTCATGATGTACTCTGCATAGAAGTTAAATAAGCAGGGTGACAAAATACAACCTTGATGTACTCCTTTTCCTATTTGGAACCAGTCTGTTGTTCCATGTCCAGTTCTAACTGTTGCTTCCTGACCTGCATACAGGTTTCTCAACACAACACATATAATATATGTGTTAGTATACTATATTGGTGTTTTTCTTTCTGGCTTACTTCACTCTGTATAATAGGCTCCAGTTTCATTCACTTCATTAGCACTGATTCAAATGTATTCTTTTTAATTGCTGAGTAATACTCCATTGTGTATATGTACCACAGCTTTCTTATCCATTCGTCTACAGATGGACATCTAGGTTGCTTCCAGGTCCTGGCTATTATAAACAGTGCTGCAATGAACATTGGAGTACATGTGTCTCTTTCAGTTCTGGTTTCCTCAGTGTGTTTGCCCAGGAATGTGATTGCTGGGTCGTCAGTTCAGTTCAGTTCAGCCGCTCAGTCGTGTCTGACTCTTTGCGACCCCATGAACCACAGCACGCCAGGCCTCCCTGTCCATCACCAACTCCCAGAGTTCACTCAAACTCATGTCCATCGAGTCAGTGATGCCATCCAGCCATCTCATTCTCGGTCGTCCCCTTCTCTTCCCGCCCCCAATCTTTCCCAGCATCAGAGTCTTTTCCAGTGAGTCAACTCATTGCATGAGGTGGCCAAAGTGTTGGAGTTTCAGCTTTAGCATCAGTCCTTCAAATGAACACCCAGGATTGACCTCCTTTAGGATGGACTGTTTGGATCTCCTTGCAGTCCAAGGGACTCTCAAGAATCTTCTCCAGCACCACAGTTCTAAAGCATCAATTCTTCGGCGATTAGCTTTCCTCAAAATCCAACTCTCACATCCATACATGACAACTGGAAAAACCATAGCCTTGACTGGATGTATCGCACCTCTATTTCCAGTTTATTAAGGAATATCCACACTGTTCTCCGTGTCGCAGCTCTATTTCCAGTTTTTTAAGGAATATCCACACTGTTCTCCATAGTGGCTCTGCTAGTCTGCATTCCCACCAACTGTGTAAGAAGATTCCTTTTTCTCCGCACCCTCTCAAGCATTTATTGCTTGTAGACTTTTGGATAGCAGCCATTCTGACTGGCCTGAGATAGTACCTCATTGTGGTTTTGATTTGCATTTCTATGATGATGAGTGATTTTTTTTTATTAAGGTTACATTTTCTTTTTTTTTCTTTTTATTTTTATTGGAGGCTAATTATTTTACAATATTATATTGATTGGTTTTGTCATACATTGACATGAATCCGCCCCGGGTGTACGTGAGTTCCCCCTCCCGAACCCCCCTCCACTTCCCTCCTCCCCTTATCCTCCATCTGGGCCATCCCCACATACCAGCCCCAAGCATCCTGTAACACGCATCGACCCTGAACTGGCGATTCATTTCACATATGATAATATACATGTTTCAATGCCATTCTCCCAAAACATCCCACCGTCACACTCTCCCACAGAGTCCCAAAGACGGTTTTATACATCTGTGTCTCTTTTGCTGTCTCGTATACAGGGTTATCATTTGCATCTTTCTAAATGCCATATATATGCGTTAGTATACTGTATTGGTGTTTTTCTTTCTGGCTTACTTCACTCTGTATAATAGGCTATAATTTCATCCACCTCATTAGAACTGATTCAAATGCATTCTTTTTAATGGCTGAGTAATACTCCATTATGTATATGTACCAAAGCTTTCTTATCCATTCGTCTGCAGATGGACATCTAGGTTGCGTCCATGTCCTGGCTATTATAAACAGTGCTGAAATGAACATTGAAGTACATGTGTCTCTTTCAATTCTGGTTTCCTTGCAGTGTATGCCCAGGAGTGCGATTGCTAGACCATATGGCAGTTCTATTTCCAGTTTTTTGAGGAATCTCCACACTGTTCTTCATAGTGGCTGTACTAGTTTGCATTCCCGCCAACAGTGTAAGAGGGTTCCCTTCTCTCCACACCCTCTCCAGCATTTATTGCATGTAGATTTTTGGATAACCGCCATTCTGACTGGTGTGAAATGGTACCTCATTGTGGTTTTGATTTGCACCTCTCTGATTATGAGGGATGTTGAGCATTTTTTCATGTGTTTGTTAGCCATGTTTCTGTCTTCTTTGGAGAAATGTCTCTTTAGTTCTTTGGCCCATTTTTTGATTGGGTCGTTTATTTTTCTGAAATTGAGCTGCAGAAGCTGCTTGTATATTTTGGAGATTAATCCTTTATCAGTTGCTTCATTTGCTATTATTTTCTCCCATTCTGAAGGCTGTCTTTTCACCTTACTTATAGTTTTCTTTGCTGTGCAGAAGCTTTTGATTTTAATTAGGTCCCATTTGTTTATTTTTGCTTTTATTTCCAATATTCTGGGATGTGGGTCTTGGAGGATCCTGCTGTGATTTATGTCAGAGAGTGTTTTGCCTACGTTCTCCTCTAGGAGTTTTATAGAATCTGGTCTTACATTTAGCTCTGTAATCCATTTTGAGTTTATTTTGGTGTATGGTATTAGAAGTGTTCTAGTTTCATTCTTTTACAAGTGGCTGACCAGTTTTCCCAGCACCACTTGTTAAAGAGACTGTCTTTTCTCCATTTTATATTCTTGCCTCCTTTGTCAAAGATAAGGTGTCCATAGGTGCGTGGATTTATCTCTTGGCTTTCTATTTTGTTCCATTGATCTATATTTCTGTCTTTATGCCAGTACCATACTGTCTTGATGACTGTGGCTTTGTAGTAGAGCCTGAAGTCCAGCAGGTTAATTCCCCCAGTTCCATTTTTCTTCTTCAAGATTGCTTTGGCTATTCGAGGTTTTTTTTGTATTTCCATACAAACTGTGAGATTATTTGTTCTAGTTCTGTGAAAAATATCGTTGGTAGCTTGATAGGGATTGCATTGAATGTATAAATTACTTTGGGTCATATACTCATTTTCAGAATATTTATTCTTCCAATCCAAGAACATGGTATATTTCTCCATCTATTAGTGTCCTCTTTGATTACTTTCACTAGTGTTTTATAGTTTTCTATGTACAAGTCTTTTGTTTCCTTAGGTAGATACATTTCTAAGTATTTAATTCTTTTTGTTGCAACAGTGAATGGAATAGTTTCCTTAATTTCTCTTTATATTTTCTCATTATTAGTGTATAGGAATGCAAGGGATTTCTGTGTGTTGATTTTATATCCTGCAACTTTACTGTATTCATTGATTAGCTCTAGTAGTATTCTGGTAGAATCTTTAGGGTTTTCTGTGTAGAGGACCATGTCATCTGCGAACAGTGAAAGTTTTACTTCTTCTTTTCCAATTTGTATTCCTTTTTTGTCTTTTTCTGCTCTGATTGCTGTAGCCAAAACTTCCAGAACTATTTTGAACAGTAGTGGTGAGAGTGGGCACCCTTGTCTTGTTCCTGACTTTAGGGGAAATCCTTTCAATTTTTCACTGTTGAGGATAATGTTTGCTGTGGGTTTGTCATATATAGCTTTTATTGTGTTGAGTTATGTCCCTTCTATTCCCACTTTCTGGAGGGTTTTTATCATAAATGGATGTTGAAATTTGTTGAAGTCTTTCTCTGCATCTATTGAGATAGTCATATGATTTTTATTTTTCAGTTTGTTAATGTGGTGTATTACATTGATTGATTTGCTGATATTGATAGAATCCTTGCATTCCTGGTATAAATCCCACTTGGTCATGATGTATGATCTTCTTAATGTGTTGTTGGATTCTGATTGCTAGAATTTTGTTCAGGATTTTTGCATCTGTGTTCATCAGTGATATTGGCCTGTAGCTTTCTTTTTTGGTGGGATCTTAACCAGGTTTTGGGATTAGGGTGATGGTGGCCTTATAGAATGAGTTTGGAAGTTTCCCTTCCTCAGCAAGTTTCTGGAAGAGTTTGAGTAGCATAGGTGTTAGCTCTTCTCTAAATTTTTGGTAGAATTCAGCTGTGAAGCCGTCTGGACCTGGGCTTTTTTTTGCTGGAAGATTTCTGATTATAGTTTCAATTTTTTTGATGGGCCTGTTAAGATTTTCTATTTATTCCTGGCTCAGTTTTGGAAAGTTGTACTTTTCTAAGAATTTGTCCATTTCTTCCAAGTTGTCCATTTTATTGGCATATAATTGCTGATTGTTCTTTGTATTTCTGTGTTATCTGTTGTGATCTCTCCATTTTCATTTCTAATTTTATTGATTTGGTTTTTCTCCCTTTGTTTCTTGATGAGTCTGGCTAGTGGTTTGTCAATTTTATTTATCCTTTTAAAGAATCAGCTTTTGGCCTTGTTCATTTTTGCTGTGGTCTCTTTTCTTTGTTTTGCATTTATTTCTGCCCTAATTTTTAAGATTTCTTTCCTTCTACTAACCCTGGGGTTCTTCATTTTTTCCTTTTCTAGTTCCTTTAAGTGTAGAGTTAGGTTATTTAGTTGACTTTTTTCTTGTTTCTTGAGGTATGCCTGTATTGCTCTGAACCTTCCCCTTAGCTCTGCATTTATAGTGTCCCACAGGTTTGGAGTTGTTGTGTTTTCATTTTCATTCATTTCTATGCATATTTTGATTTCTCTTTTGATTTTTTTTCTGTGATTTGTTGGTTATTAGGCAGCGTGTTTTTCAGCCTCCATATGTTGGAATTTTTAATAGTTTTTCTCCTGTAACTGGGATCTAATCTTACTGCATGTGGTCAGAAAAGATGCTTGGAATAATTTCAGTTTTTTTGAATTTACCAAGGCTAGATTTATGGCCCAGGATGTGCTCTATCCTGAAGAAGGTTCCGTGTGCAGTTGAGAAGAAGGTGAAATTCATTGTTTTGGGGTGAAATGACCTATAGATATCTGTTAGGTCTAACTGGTCTGTAGTATCATTTAACATTTGTGTTTCCTTATTAATTTTTTGTTTAGTTGATCTATCCATAGGTGTGAGTGGGGCATTAAAATCTCCCACTATTATTGTGTTATTGTTAATTTCCCCTTTCATGCTTGTTAACATTTGTCTTGCATATTCCAGTGCTCCTATGTTTGGTGTATATTCATTTATAATTGTTATATCTTCTTGTATTGATCCTTTGATCATTATGTAGTGTTCTTCTTAGTCTCTTTTCACAGCCTTTTTTTTAAAGTATGTTTTATCTGATATGAATATTGCTACTCCTGCTTTCTTTTGGTCTCCATTTTCATAAAAAGATTTTTCCAGCCCTTCACTTTCAGTCTGTATATGTCCCTCGTTTTGAGGTGGGTCTCTTGTAGACAACATATATGGGGGTCTTGTTTTTGTATCCATTCAGCCAGTCTTTGTCTTTTGGTTGGGGCATTCAACCCATTTACATTTAAGGTTATTATTGATAAGTATGATCCCATTGCCGTTTACTTTATTGTTTGAGTTGATACACTCTTTCTCTGTTTCCTGTCTAGAGAAGAATCTTTAACATTTGTTGGAGAGATGGTTTAGTGATGCTGAATTCTCTCAGCTTTTGCTTGTCTGTAAAGCTTTTGATTTCTCCTTCATATTTGAATGAAATCCTTGCTGGGTACAGTAATCTAGGCTGTAGGTTATTTTCTTTCTTCACTGTAAGTATGCCCTGCCATTCCCTCCTGGCCTGAAGAGTTTCTATTGAAAGATCAGCTGTTATCCTTATGGGAATCCCCTTGTGTGTTATTTGTTGTTTTTCCCTTGCTGCTTTTAATATTTGTTCTTTGTGTTTGATCTTTGTTAATTTGATTATTATGTGTCTTGGGGTATTTACCCTTGGGTTTATCCTGTTGGGGACACTCTGGGATTCTTGGACTTGGGTGATTATTTCCTTCCCCATTTTAGGGAAATTTTCAACTATTATCTCTTCAAGTATTTTCTCATGGTCTTTCTTCGTGTCTTCTTCTGGGACTCCTATGATTCGGATATTGGGGAGTTTAACTTTGTCCCAAAGGTCTCTGAGTTTGTCCTCATTTCTTTTATTTCGTTTTTCTTTTTTCCCCTCTGTTTCATTTATTTCTACCATTCTATCTTCTAACTTACTTATTCTATCTTCTGCCTTCATTATTCTACTGTTGGTTCCCTCCAGAATGTTTTTAATCTCATCTATTGCATTATTCATTGTATATTGACTCTTTTTTATTTCTTCTAGATCCTTGTTAAACCTTTCTTGCATCTTCTCAATCCTTGTCTCCAGGTTATTTATCTGTCACTCCAATTTGTTTTCAAGATTTTGGATCATTTTCACTATCAATATTCGGAATTCTTTATCAGGTAAGTTCCCTATCTCTTCCTCTTTTGTTTGGTTCAGTGGGCATTTATCCTGTTCCTTTATTTGCCTGATATTTCTCTGTGTCTTCATCTTGCTTATATTGCTGTGTTTGGGGTGACCTTTCCGTCTTCTGGCAGTTTGTGGAATTCTCTTTATTGTGGAGTTTCCTCCCTGTGGGTGAGGTTGGATGGGTGACTTGTCAAGGTTCCCTGTTTAGGGAACCTTGTGTCAGTGTTCTGGTGGGTGGAACTGGATTTCTACTCTCTGTAGTGCAATGAAGTGTCCAGTAATGTGTTATGAGATGTCAGTGGGTTTGGTGTGACTTTGGGCAGCCTGTATTTTGAAGCTCAGGGCTATTTTCATGTGTTGCTGGAGAATTTCATGGTATGTCTTGCTCTGGAACTTGTTGACCCTTGGATGGTGCTTGGTTTCAGTGTAGGTATGGAGTCGTTTCATGAGCTCCTATTGATTAATGTTCCCTGGAGGCAGGATTTCTCTGGTGTTCTCAGGATTTGGACTTAAGTCTCCTGCCTCTGGGTTTCAATTTTATTCTTGTAGTAGCCTCAGAACTTCTCCATCTGTCACTTCCAAGGTGGTTCCCTCTGTTTTAGCTTCTGTTTGCTGTTCTCTTCAGTGTCTAATTTCCGCCCTGATACTACTGGACGGTGGTGTACACTTCTTAAGGCTCACTTTTTCAGTCATGCTGTGGGAACGGAGGAATGCTGCAGACAAGTACCTCTGGTGTCTGTGGGAAGTGTTTGGAGTGTCTTGGCCACACTGGACTTGTCCCTGCTCATGGTGCATGTGCTGTCCCAGTCTACAGTGCACAGGCTCTAGGTTCCTCTGCCGGGAACTGTCTGAGGCTGGCGCTGGGTTGCATGCACATCCCAGGTCTAAGTCACTCAGGTTCAGGTACTTGGGTACTCCACAAAGGCGCAGACTTGGTTGGGTCTGCGTTTTGTGTCCTTACCTGGTCTGAACAGCTCATCTGACCAGGTGTTTGGTGAGTGCTGTCGCTGCGACTTATCGCCTCTCTGGTCCCTGCCACTCAATTGTTTGGGTGTACGACCAGTGCACCTTCTCAGGCAGATGTCGACCGGCCGGAACCCCTAGAAGTCTTGGTTAGCAACCAAGCCTGTTTGCAGTTTGGTATCAGATGCCTCACTGGGGCCGTGATTGCCCCCTTCCTGCTCTGGCTGCCCTCCCCTGCCTGTTTCAGCTGGTGATGGGCCATCCGCAGCCAGCTAGCTCTGCTCAGTCCTTTGTTCTGTGAGTGGGACTGGCGGAGTCTTAGGTTAGGGCTTTTTGCCTTTTCGTGGGTTAGCTTTCCCACAGTCTGCTTGCTCTCTCCAGTTAGCTCTCTCAGATTGCCCTTGGGGCATTCAGGCCTGGTCCTTTCTCTAAGCAATGCAGCCCGTGCCTCCCTGCCCAGCTCCCGCTTGCTAATGGCGGATGTGGGCGTCTGCGCTACTTCTCCGCTGGGAGTTACCATTGGGCGCATAATTTGTGGGTTTTAATTATTCATTTATTTTTCCTCCTGGTTATGTGGCCCTCTGAGGTTCCAAGGCTCACCACAGACTCGCCAGTGAGAATTTCCTGATGTTGGGAAACTTCTCTTTTAAGCCCCCCTTCCTAGGACGGATCTCTGTCCCTTCCTCTTATCTCTCTTTTTATCTTTTATATTTTGTCCTACCTTCTTTCGAAGACAATGGGCTGCTTTTTTGGGTGCCTGATGTTCTCTGCCGGCATTCAGAAGTTGTTTTGTGGAATTTACTCAGCGTTCAAATGTTCTTTTGATGAATTTGTTGGGGAGAAACTGGTCTCCCTGTCCTATTCCTCTTCCATCTTGTTCCCTCCCCCGCATTCTTATGTTTTAATGTACCTTTGCATCATCTGGGGACTTTGCTAAAAATGCAGATTCACTGACCCTGTTGCCAGAGATTCTAATACAGTGAACATGTTACGAACATGTAAATCTGTTACAAAAGGATTTGTGGATTTCTCTGCATTTGGATGGTTGTATTTAAAAAATTAGCTCTGATTCTTCAATCAGTAATTAACTGTTTTCATTTGCAACAGAACTACACCTTGTCTTTCAGGCACAGTTTTGAGTGATCTATCTCTAGCTTTCCAGTTTTGCTCTCCTGTTCATTTTTTCTTTTACTTCATCCTGGGAACAATGGAATGGGAATACTTTAAGAGTAAAAATCAGGGAAAAATGGTATTTTCTTAATGACTGTGACCACATTGCTTTTCCCTTCCCCACCTCCTAACACAGAGAATTTTAGAAAATTAAACAATGGAGAGAACTTCTCTACCCGAGTTATGCAACTGGTTTGGTCTGCTCTCAGTAAACCCAATTGCAGACATATATTTTAACACTCATAAAAGAGTCCGCCTGCAGTGCAGGGGACCCAGGTTCGATTCCTGGGTTGGAAAGATCCCCTGGAGAAAGAAATGGCAACTCACTCCAGTATCCTTGCCTGGAGAATCCCATGGACAGAGGAGCCTGTCAGGCTGCAGTCCATGGGGTCGCAAAGAGTCGGACATGACTGAGCAACTTCACTTTCTCTGTTTCATGGAAATACAGGCCAGTCCTCAGCTAACTCAGCAATACAAGGGCAAAGGGATAACATCAGAGTGACAGAGAAGTTTAGGATCCTCCCAGAAACAGCCTACAGATCTGCCTTTACGTAGTGGCGAGAGAGTATCTGTGTTTTCAACTATGAAATATTGGTCAGTGAGAATTCGATTCAAGTTAAGAGATTGCTTTGGTGTAGGTAATTATGTAAATTTCATCACAATCATATTTACATTAGTTTTACATTAGTATTGGCACTTTCATTTCCTACTCATCTTTATGACATGATAAAGGCACACACAAGCAAAACAGTGAGAAAATGGCATCAAGAGGTATTGCTGTATAAGAGATAAAACATCCCTACCTTCTTTTTTTGTGTGTGTGTGTGTTCCTATTTCTTTTTAAGTTTTTTTGAAAAAATTATTTATTTTAATTGGAGGTTAATTACTTTACAATATTGTATTGGTTTTGCCATACATTGACATGAACATCCCTAGCTTCTGAAGCATCATTTTATTCAGCTAAAGCATTCTCTATATTTCTTTGTCGTATCAGGCACTGTTCAATAGAAGCATAATCTGAACCACACTTGCAAACCATATATGTAAATTTAAGTTTTCTGGTACTGGTACTACCTTAAATTGGTACTACATTAAAGAAGTAAAAAGAAATATGAATTTTGAAAATGTATTTTATTTGCCACAATTTATTTGAAATATTTCAAGTGTTGAAACTACATGTGGCTAGTGGCTGCAGCACTGGGTGGCACGATTCTAATCAGTTACCTGTGAGTTTTCAATCATTTGTCACCAGCTCACTGTATTCCTGTCCATCCCTAGTTTGATCATGTTCCTAACGGACTTCACTGTCCATGAGTCTCTTGGTCTGTCTCTTCATCCTTAATAACGTGTTGTTCTTCCCCTCCGTCTCAGTCCCCCATCATTTCTGTGGACTCACCATGGTCCTGTTATCACTGATAATTTCTAGTGTTTGTGTTGTTTTGATATATGTATACTGTGAAATGATCATCACAGACAAGCTAATTTACATATCCATCACCATGCCTTTTATACTTTTTTTAGTGAAAACACTTAATATCTACCCTCTTATCAAATTTCAAGTCAAGCACACAGTATTATTAACTGTAGTCACCGTGCTGTACCTTAGGTGTCCAGAACTCATTCATCCTGTATAACTGAAAATTTGTACCCTTTAACTAGTATCTCCTCATGCCCCCATTTTCTCAATCGTCTTTTAAACTGTATTAAATTTTGTTCAGTTCTTTTAATGCACTAGGCTCTCTCTGGCCTCACAGCCTTCACCATACATTTTTCTCTATCTAGAACATTCCTTTCCCTCTTCATACCTGGTTGTGGTTAAACATCACTATGAGATGCTTCCTTTCCTCATCCCCAACCTCTGAGTGAGTGAGTAATAGTTGCTCAGTCATGTCTGACTCTTTGTGACCCCATGGACTGTAGCCCACCAGGCTCCTCTGTCCATGGAATTCTCCAGGCATGAATACTGAAGTGGGTTGCCATTTCCTTCTCCACCCCATCCCCCAACCTCTCTCTAGACTGGGCCAGTTTCTCCTGTCTTCTGTCACAAGCGCTTTATACAGCTCCTATTATAGCACTTATCACAAGGTTTTTATTGTAGCTGCTTTTTGAGCTGATGTATTCTCTGGTAGACCATTGGCACTATGAAGACAAGGGTTGTGTCAATAGTATTATCCATGCAACTTTCCTTCATAGCAGTTTCCACTATTACTATAAATTTATCTGAGATTTTTCCTTTAGGAAATGGTTCTTCTTATAGATTGTAAGTTCCTTAAAGTCAGGAACCATATTGTATTGTTGACTGTTGCATTCCCAATGCATAGAATGGCACCAGATATATTATAGATGCCACATACAGGTCTTTTAAAGGGACGGATGAATAGACTGTATAAAACCAAACTGCATTGGTTGGTTTGCAGATGTACTACCATATGATAGACTGAAATACTTGTTTGTTAGCTACTATAGTGAAGTGGGAATAAGGGTCTGAATGTATACTGGTTGAAAGTTCAGTTTATCCTAGTACACCAGCCCCAAGCATCTTGTATCATGCATCGAACATAAAAAAAAAAAATAAAATAAAAAAAAGAAAGTTCAGTTTATGTGCAGTTGTAATGTATAAAGACTGACGCCTAACTGTAGTACTGCAGTATTCATTTTTTGAGTGTTTGTCATGCACCCAACACTATGAGGGTCTTTTTATGCATTATTTCCATTCTTGAATCAGCCTGAAAAGTAATTATCATTTACTGATTTTTGTAGCTGAAGGTACTTAGTCTTAGAGAATCATAGATGTCCATGTTTTTTCTCCTTTTACAGCTCTGAGAGGTTAACGACTTTTCTCAATTAATAAGGGCTAGAGGTGGTGGCAACCCGCTCCAGTACTCTTGCCTGGAAAATCCCATGGATGGAGGAGCCTGGTTAGCTGCAATCCATGGGGTCACTAGGAGTCGGACATGACTGAATGACTTCACTTTCACTTTCATGCATTGGAGAAGGAAATGGCAACCCACTCCAGGTTCTTGCCTGAATCCCAGGGATGGCGGAGCCTGGTGGGCTACCGTCTATGGGGTCATAAAGAGTCGGACATGACTGAAGCGACTTAGCAGCAGCAGCAGAGGTGGGACTGGAACTTGGGTCCATTTGCCTCCAAAGCCTAGCATTCATAGTGCAGCCTGGACCGACCCTCAGTGAGGTCTGCAACGATCCCTACTATGATGACTTCTTTGATCACGTAGTAACCTCTCTGCACCAGAGAGGAGAAAAGATAATTTGTGGTATAAAGGTCACTTAGGACATCTCTGTTGACTAGAATTCTGTCTCAGTGAGTTTTCCTATGGTGTAACACATAGTCACGTGTTCCTGGTGCTGACCTAATAAATACTACTTGACTCTTGTATCTTTACTACTTATTGTCTTAGACTTGGAGTATATGGTTTGTTAGATCAAATGGGCAGTGGAAAATTTCTTACCTTCTTGTATGTTAAATTGGCTAAAATAATACTAGTAACTATTCCAGAGATTTTGATGACTATGTAAATGGAATAATGCATTTAATGTCCACAATGTGTTTGACACTTAACAAATATTCAGTTCAGTTCAGTTGCTCAGTCATGTCTGACACTTTGCAACCCCATGGACTGCAGAACACCAAGCTTCACTGTCTATCACCAACTCCTGGAGCTTACTCAAACTCATGTCCATAGAGTCAGTGATGCAATCCAACCATCTCATTCTCTGTCATCCCCTTCTACTCCTGCTTCAATCTTTCCCAGAATCAGGATCTTTTCCAGTGAGTCAGTTCTTCACATCAGATGGCCAAAGTATTGGAGCTTCAGCTTCAGCATCAGTTCTTCTAGTGAATATTCAGGACTGATTTTCTTTAGGATGGATTGGTTAGATCTCCTTGTAGTCCAAGGTACTCTCAAGAGTCTTCTACAATACCACAGTACAAAAGCATTAATTATTTTGCACTCAGCTTTCTTTATAGTCTAACTCTCATGTTCATACATGACTACTGGAAAAACGATTGCTTTGACTAGATGGACCTTTGTTGGCAAAGTAATGTCTCTGCTTTTTAATATGCTGTCTAGGTTGGTCATAGCTTTCCTTCCCAGGAGCAAGCATCTTTTAATTTCATGGTTTCAGTCACCATATGCAGTGATTTTGAAGCCCAATGAAATAAAGCCTCTCACTCTTTCCTTTGTTTCCCCATCTATTTGCCATGAAGTGATGGGACCAGATGCCATGATCTGGTTTTCTGAATGTTGAGTTTTAAGCCAGCTTTTTCACTCTCTTCTTTTACTTTCATCAAAAGGCTCTTTAGTTCTTCTTCACTTTCGGCCATAAGGGTGGTGTCATCTGTGTATCTGAGGTTACTGATATTTCTCCCAGCAATCTTGATTCCAGCTTGTGCTTCATCCAGTCCAGCATTTCTTATGATGTACTCCACATATAAGTTAAATAAACAGAGTGACAATATACAGCCTTGACGTACTCCTTTCCTGATTTGGAACCAGTCTGTTGTTCCATGTCCAGTTCTAACTGTTGCTCCTTGAGCAGCATACAGATTTCTCAGGAGGCAGGTCAGGTGGTCTGGTATTCCCATCTATTTAAGAATTTTCCACGGGTTGTTGTGGTCCACACAGTCTAAGGATTTGGCGTAGACAATAAAGCAGAAGTAGATGGGCACAATAAAGGAAAGAAATGGTATGAACCTAACAGAAGCAGAAGATATTAAAAAGAGGTGGCAAGAATACACAGAAGAACTATACAAAAATGATCTTCATGACCCAGATAACCATGATTGTGTGATCACTCACCTAGAACCAGACATTCTGGAATGCAAAGTCAAGTGGGCCTTAGGAAGCATCACTATGAACAAAGCTAGTGGAGGTGATGGAATTCTAGCTCAGCTATTTCAAATCCAGAAGATAATGCTGAGAAAGTGCTGCACTCAATATGTCAGCAAATTTGGAAAACTCCGCAATGGCCACAGGACTGGGAAAGTTCTCTTTTTGTTCCAATCCCAAAGAAAGGCAATGCCAAAGAATGTTCAAACTACCACACAATTGTACTCATCTCACACACCAGCAAAGTAATGCTAAAAATTCTCCAAGTCAGGCTTTAACAGTATGTGAACTGTGAACTTCCAGATGTTCATACTGGATTTAGAAAGGCAGAGGAACCAGAGATCAAGTTGCCAACATCCAATGGATCATTGAAAAAGCAAGAGAGTTCCAGAAAAACATCTAATAAATATTAGGTATTAATATTTGTATGACTTACTGAACCTGGTTGATTTGGCTAATTGGAAGATAGGACTAGAGCTCTTGTATAGCAATATCCTGTCTGTCTACATGGCCCTAATGTGCTTCGGGAGAAACAGTGGACCCTGAGTTTGTGCTTCATGAAGTATGAGTCAGAGCTAAAGTGACGAGATTTTAGGATTCTTTTTTTTTAAGAGTTGAAATATAAGTCGGCTTGCAGAAGATAGTCAAATTTATAATCTTCATGCTTTGCTATACAATTCAAAATTGATGGCAGTGATTTCTTATAGAAGTGCTTTTAAAAATAATTTCCCTGTCTAGATACATTTGCATTGACAGTGCACACAGAATCTGAGGATTAAATGAGAAGAGATAACTTGAAATGAAGAATATTTATGATCCTATGGCGGCTACTGCTGCTGCTAAGTCACCTCAGCTGTGTCCGACTATGTGCAACCCGATAGACGGCAGCCCACCAGGCTCCCCTGTCCATGGGATTCTCTAGGCAAGAATACCGGAGTGGGTTACCATTACCTTCTCTCCACCTATAGTGGCTGCTGCAGCTGCTGCTAAGTCACTTCAGCCGTGTCCGTCTCTGTGTGACCCCATAGACGGAAGCCCACCAGGCTCCCCTGTCCCTGGGATTCTCCAGGCAAGAACACTGGAGTGGGTTGCCATTTCCTTCTCCAATGTGTGAAAGTGAAAAGTGAAGTCGCTCAGTCGTGTCCAACCCTTAGCGACCCCACAGACTGCAGCCTACCAGGCTCCTCCACCCATGGAATTTTCTAGGCAATAGTAATGGAGTGGCTTGCCATTGCAAAGGACTGCAATCCTCCATTTCGAGGCCCAGCCCCTATTCTGTAGATTACAAAGGAAAGCCTCAATGTGGAGCTTCTAGCAATAAGAGGTACCTTGTTTGTTCGAATCCTCATTTGATCTGACCTCTGATAATGCTAAGGTCTGTAGTATTTCAGTGTAACAATCACTTAAACTCAGAGAAGTATTGTCAGAAATATTACTGTTAAAATCCTAGTATACTGTATCATACAGTGGAAGTGAGAAATAGATTTAAAGGACTAGATCTGGTTGAGTGCCTGATGAACTATGGATGGAGATTTGTGACATTGTACAGGAGACAGGAATGAAGACCATCCCCAAGAAAAAGAAATGCAAAAAAGCAAAATGGCTGTCTGAGGAGGCCTTACAAATAGCTATGAAAAGAAGGGAAATGAAAAGCAAAGGAAAAAAGGAAAGACATACCCATTTGAATGCAGAGTTCCAAAGAATAGCAAGGAGAGATTAGAAAGCCTTCCTCAGGGATCAGAGCAAAGAATTAGAGGAAAACGATAGAATGGGAAAGACTATAGATCTCTTCAAGAAAATTAGAGATAGCAAGGCAAAATTTCATGCAAAGATGGGCTCAATAAAGGAAAGAAATTGTAGGGACCTAACAGAAGCAGAAGATATTAAGAAGAGGTGGCAAGAATACACAGAAGAACTGTACAGAAAAGATCTTCATGACCAAGATAATCACGATGGTGTGATCACTCACCTAGAGCCAGACATCTTGGAATGTGAAGTCAAGTGGGCCTTAGGAAGCATCACTATGAACAAAGCTAGTGGAGGTGATGGAATCTCAGTTGAGCTGTTTCAAATCCTGAAAGATGAGAGAAGGAACAAGATGGCGGAGGAATAGGACGGCGAGACCACTCTCTCCCCCACAAATTCATCAAAGGAACATTTGAACGCAGAGTAAAGTCCACAAAACAACTTCTGAATGCTGGCAGAGGACGTCAGGCACCCATTGTCTTCGAAAGGAGATTACCCGCCAAACGGTAACTCCCAGTGGAGAAGCAGCACAGACGCCTGCATACGCCATTAGCAAGCGGGGGCTGGGCAGGGAGGAGCCGGCTGAACTGCTTAGAGAGAGGACTGGGCTTGAATGCCGCGAGAACAATTTGAGAGAACTGGGGAGAGCAAAGCAGACTGTGGGATAGCTTCCCCACGAAAAGGCAGAAAGCTCTAACCTAAGACTCGGCCAGCCCCACTCACAGAATAAAGGACTGAGCAGAGCGAGCCGGCTGTGGTTGGCCCATCCCCCATCCCCCACCGAGACAGGCAGGGAGGTCAGCCAGAGCCAGAGCGGGCAACCACGGCCCCAGAAAGGCATCTGATACAAACTGCAGACAGGCTTGTTGCTAATCAGGACTTCTTGGGCTCGGGCCGGTCGATATCCCCCTGAGAAGGTGTGCCGGTTGTACACCCAGAAAACTGAGTGGCGGGGACTGGGGAGGCGATAAGTCGCAGAGACCGCGCTTGCCAAACACCTGGTCACCTGAGCTGCTCAGACCAGGGAAGGCACAAAACGCAGGCCCAACCACGTCTGTGCCTTTGTGGAGTACCTGAGAACCTGAACTTGAGCGGCTCAGACCTGTGAAGTGCATACAACCCAGCGCCAGCCTCGGACAGTTCCCAGCAGAGCAACCTAGAGCCTGTGCAGTATAGACTGGGACAGCATACGTGCTGTGAGCGGGGGCAAACCCAGTGTGGCCGAGACGCTGCGAGCACTCCCCACAGACGCCAGAGATATTCGTCTGCAGCGTTCCTCCCTTCCCAAAACAGGACTGAACAACTGAGCCTTAAAAAGTGTCCACCCACCCCCTAGTATCAGGGCGGAAATTAGACACTGAAGAGACCAGCAAACAGAAGCTAAAACAGAGGGAACCACCTTGGAAATGACAGATAGAGACGTCTAGAGGCTACTCTAAGAATAAGACCAAAAACCAGAGGCAAGAGGCTTAAGCCAGAATCCTGAGAACACCAGAGAACTCCTGACTCCAGGGAACATTAATCGATAGGAGCTCATCAAACGTCTCCATACCTACACTAAAACCAAGCACCACCCAAGGGTCAACAAGTTCCAGAGCAAGACATACCACGCAAATTCTCCAGTAACACAGGAAACTAGCCCTGAGCTTCAATACACAGGCTGCTCAAAGTCACTCCAAACCTATCGGGGACCAGCCTCGATATGGCCCAGGGTATCCTCGGGATGAACGGCGTCGGCGTCAGAGAGAGAGAGAGAGAAAGAGAGAGACAGGGGCTGATGATTCCTTTGTTTATGCTGGAAACCAATAAAACCCCAGCACGGGGTTTGCTCTGTTTACGTAGGCCGCAGACGCCCTCTCGAATCACTGGAGGCATCCCACCAGGGCACCCCCTCGAGTGGGTCTTAGAAGTCCAGGCAGATAAGTAAACTCAGAGGGCCCAGCGCTCCAAGGATCTCAACCAGAAAAAGGAGAATAGAGAAAAGGATGGAAAAAGAGAAAGAACGACACGGGGAGATCAAGCTTCAGTGAGCAAGGCCCAAAACTTTATTTTCCAGTGCTGCTTTTATACCCTAAGTTATGTGCATAAGAAACAGAGAAAGGGAGGTATAGAGTCACACCAAAATCACTTGGGGTCAGCAGTCTTGACACTTATCAGGATCAGGGCTTATTTTTGTGTGTCTCGTGATAAAACTTTTAGGTGGTTTACATCATCTTCTGGCCAGGGGGCCTGCTAACAGTTTCTGGCCCTCTCTCCTAACAATAGGTTAGTTAGCAAGTAAAAGGCTTATATTCTTTTAAGGTGACTTTCCTAGAGTCAGGTGCTAGACACATAACAAAGTTACATTCCTATAAGACACCGGTGTAGTGAGCTGCAAGAAAGGAATTTATTAACTTAAGATCTGATGTGGTTAAATCAAAGGCTACTACTTATATTCTCTATATGTGATTAATATATTTCCAAGGATACAATAGATAGAGGAAACTTTGCAGCAAGCATTGATTCAACAATGAAATCTTTTTTAGTACTATTCTAATGATTTTAACTTCTTCAACAGATTCCTCTATTTTAGAATATTAGGCTTTCTGTCCTTGCATGGCTGGGAGGCTATAAACAGTCACACTCATAGTTGTAAGAGCCCGGACAAACTTGTCATGCAAGTTAGAAAGCTATCAGAGGGGCTTGGATTGGAACACTCCTATTAAGCCGAGGAGAACTTTTTAACTACAGTTCTGAATTAATGTTTTCAGAGAAAGGTGGTTGGGGGGAAGCCCCCGTAAGTATTAGAGGACTTGGTAAGAGGCGTAAGATAGTAAAGCAGTCAGACTCCGGTTTTCTTTGGGGTAGATGCTCAGGTAAGTCCAGGGGGTTCCTCGAGTCCTGATTAGCCTTTGCCTGTCAGGCCTCTTCCCCAATTGACCTTTGCCACGGGTAGGATTTCCCTCGCTGGCTCCCGGCACAAACCCACTGACATCTCATAACTCATTACTGGACACTTCATTGCACTCCAGAGAGAACAAATCCAGCTCCACCCACCAGAACACCGACACAAGCTTCCATAACCAGGTAACCTTGACAAGTCACCTGTCCAGCCCCACACACAGCGAGGAAACTACATAATAAAGAGAACTCCACAAACGGCCAGAAGAGGGAAAGCCCACCCCAAGCAAAGCATTACAGCAAGATGAAGAGGCAGAGAAATACCCAGCAAGTAAAGGAAGAAGATAAATGCCCACCAACACAAACAAAAGAGGACGATATAGGGAATCTACCTGATAAAGAATTTCGAATTTTGGTGGTGAAAATGATTCAAAATCTTGAAAGAAAATGGAGTTACAGATAAATAACCTGGAGAAAAAGATTGAGAAGATGGAAGAAAGGTTTAATAAGGACTTAGAGGAAATAAAAAAGAGTCAATATACAATGAATAATGCAATAGATGAGATCAGAAACACTCTGGAGGGAACAAACAGTAGAATAACAGAGGCAGAAGACAAGATAAGCAAGCTAGAAGATAGAATTGTAGAAATAAATTAAATAGAGAGGAAAAAAGAAAAACAAATTAAAAGAAATGAGAACAATATTAGAGACCTCTGGGACAATGTTAAACGCTCCAACATTCGAATCATAGGAGTCCCAGAAGAAGAAGACAAAAAGAAAGACCATGAGAGAATACTTGAGGAGATAATAGTTGAAAACTTCCCAAAAATAGGGAAAGAAATAATCACCCAAGTCCAAGAAACCCAGAGAGTCCCCAACAGGATAAACCCAAGGAGAAATACTCCAAGACACATATTAATCAAATTAACAAAGATCAAACACAAAGAACAAATATTAAAAGCAGCAAGGGAAAAGCAGCAAATAACACACAAGGGGATTCCCGTAAGGATAACAGCCGATCTTTCAACAGAAACTTCAGGCCAGGAGGGAATGGCAAGACATACTTAAAGTGATGAAAGGAAATAACCTACAGCCCAGACTACTGTACCCAGCAAGGATCTCATTCAAATATGAAGGAGAAATCAAAAGCTTTACAGACAAGCAAAAGCTGAGAGAATTCAGTATTACCAAACCAGCTCTCCAAGAAATGGTAAAGGATCTTTTCTAGACAGGAAACACAGAAATGGTGTATAAATTCGAACCCAAAGCAATAAGGAAAATGGCTACGGGATCGTACTTATCAATAATTACCTTAAACATAAATGGGTTGAATGCCCCAACCAAAAGACAAAGGCTGGCTGAATGGATACAAAAACAAGACCCCCATATATGTTGTCTGTAAGAGACCCACCTCGAAACGAGGGACACATACAGACTGAAAGTGAAGGGCTGGAAAAAGATATTCCATGCAAATTGAGACCAAAAGAAAGCAGGAGTTGCAATACTCATATCAGATAAAATAGACTTTAAAACAAAGGCTGTGAAAAGAGACAAAGAAGGACACTACATGATGATCAAAGGATCAATCCAAGAAGAAGATATAGCAATTATAAATATTTATGCACCCAACATAGGAGCACCGCAATATGTAAGAAATTTACTAACAAGTAAGAAAGGGGAAATTAACAATAATGCAATAATAGTGGGAGATTTTAATACCCCACTTACAACTATGGATAGATCAACTAAACAGAAAATTAACAAGGAAACACAAACTTTAAATGATACAATAGACCAGTTAGACCTAATAGATATCTATAGGACATTTCACCCCAAAACAATGAATTTCACCTTTTTCTCAAGCGCACACGGAACCTTTTCCAGGATAGATCACATCCTGGGCCATAAATCTAGCCTTGGTAAATTCAAAAAAGTTGAAATCATTCCAACCATCTTTTCTGACCACAATGCAGTAAGATTAGATCTCAATTACAGGAGAAAAACTATTAAAAATACCAACATATGGAGGCTGAACAACACGCTGCTGAATAATGAACAAATCATAGAAGATATCAAAAGAGAAATCAAAATATGCATAGAAATTTATGAAAATGAAAACACAACAAGCCAAAACCTCTGGGACACTGTAAAAGCAGTGCTAAGGGTGAAGTTCATAGCAATACAGGCACACATCAAGAAAGAAGAAAAAAGTCAACTAAATAACCTAACTCTACATCTAAAGCAACTAGAAAAGGAAGAAATGAAGAACCCCAGGGTCAGTAGAAGGAAAGAAATTGTAAAAATTAGGGCAGAGATAAATGCAAAAGAAACAAAAGAGACCATAGCAAAAATCAACAAAGCCAAAAGCTGGTTCTTTAAGAAGGTAAATAAAATTAACAAACCACTAGCCAGACTTATCAAGAAACAAAGGGAGAAGAACCAAATCAATAAAATTAGAAATGGAAATCAACTGACAACACAGAAATACAAAGGATTATTAGAGAATACTATCAGCAATTATATGGCAATAAAATGAATAACCTGGAAGAAATGGACAAATTCCTAGAAAAATACAACTTTCCAAAACTGAACCAGGAAGAAATAGAAAATCTGAACAGACCCATCACAAGCACGGAACTAGAGGCTGTAATCAGGAATCTTCCAGCAAACAAAAGCCCAGGTCCAGACGGCTTCACAGCTGAATTCTACCGAAAATTTAGAGAAGAGCTAACACCTACTCTACTCAAACTCTTCCAGAAAATTGCTGAGGAATGGAAACTTCCAAACTCATTCCATGAGGCCACCATCACCCTAATCCCAAAACCTGGTAAAGACCCCACAAAAAAGAAAACTACAGGCCAATATCACTGATGAACATAGATGCAAAAATCCTTAACAAAATTCTAGCAATCAGAATCCAACAACATATTAAGAAGATCAAACATCATGACCAAGTGGGCTTTATCACAGGAATGCAAGGATTCTTCAATATCCACAAATCAATCAACGTAATACACCACATTAACAAACTGAAAAATAAAAACCATATGATTATCTCAATAGATGCAGAGAAAGCCTTTGACAAAATTCAACATCCATTTATGATAAAAACCCTCCAGAAAGTGGGAATAGAAGGGACATACCTCAACATAATAAAAGCTATATATGACAAACCCACAGCAAACATTATCCTCAATGGTGAAAAACTGAAACCATTTCCCCTAAAGTCAGGAACAAGACAAGGGCGCCCACTCTCACCACTACTATTCAACATAGTTCTGGAAGTTTTTGCTACAGCAATCAGAGCAGAAAAAGACGTAAAATGAATACAAATTGGAAAAGAAGAAGTAAAACTTTCACTGTTCGCTGATGACATGATCCTCTACACAGAAAACCCTACAGACTCTACCAGAAAACTACTAGAACTAATCAATGAATACAGTAAAGTTGCAGGATATAAAATCAACACACAGAAATCCCTTGCATTCCTATACACTAACAATGAAAAAATAGATAGAGAAATTAAGGAAACTATTCCATTCACTGTTGCAACGAAAAGAATTACTTAGGAATCTACCTAAGGAAACAAAAGACTTGTACATAGAAAACTATAAAACACTACTGAAAGCAATCAAAGAGGACACTAACAGATGGAGAAATATACCATGTTCATGGATTGGAAGAATAAATATTCTGAAAATGAGTATATGACCCAAAGTAATTTATACATTCAATGCAATCCCTATCAAGCTACCAACGATATTTTTCACAGAACTAGAACAAATAATCTCACAATTTGTATGGAAATACAAAAAACCTCGAATAGCCAAAGCAATCTTGAGGAAGAAAAATGGAACTGGGGGAATTAACCTGCCGGACTTCAGGCTCTACTACAAAGCCACAGTCATCAAGACAGTATGGTACTGGCATAAAGACAGAAATATAGATCAATGGAACAAAATAGAAAGCCCAGAGATAAATCCACACACCTATGGACACCTCATCTTTGACAAAGGAGGCAAGAATATAAAATGGAGAAAAGACTGTCTCTTTAAAAGGTGGTTTTGGGAAAACTGTTCAGCCACTTGTAAAAGAATGAAACTAGAACACTTCCTAACACCATACACCAAAATAAACTCAAAATGGATTAGAGAGCTAAATGTAAGACCAGAAACTATAAAACTCCTAGAGGAGAACGTAGGCAAAACACTCTCCGACATAAATCACAGCAGGATCCTCCATGACCCACCTCCCAGAATATTGGAAATAAAAGCAAAAATAAACAAATGGGACCTAATTGAAATCAAAAGCTTCTGCAGAGCAAAGGAAACTATAAGTAAGGTGAAAAGACAACCTTCAGAATGGGAGAAAATAATAGCAAGTGAAGCAACTGATAAAGGATTAATCTCCAAAATATACAAGAAGCTCCTGCAGCTCAATTCCAGAAAAATAAACGACCCAATCAAAAGATGGGCCAAAGAACTAAACAGAGATTTCTCCAAAGAAGACATAAAGATGGCTAACAGACACATGAAAAAATGCTCAGCATCCCTCATAATCAGAGAGATGCAGATCAAAACCACAATGAGATACCATTTCACACCAGTCAGAATGGCTGCTATCCAAAAGTCTACATGCAATAAATGCTGGAGAGGATGTGGAGAGAAAGGAACCCTCTTACACTGTTGGTGGGAATGCAATCTAGTACAGCCACTATGGAGAACAGTGTGGAGATTCCTCAAAAAATTGAAAATAGAACTGCCATATGATCCAGCAATCGCACTCCTGGGCATACACACCGAGGAAACCAGAATTGAAAGAGTCACATGTACTCCAATGTTCACTGCAGCACTGTTTATAATAGCCAGGACATGGAAGCAACCTAGATGTCCATCTGCAGATGAATGGATAAGAAAGCTGTGGTACAGTTACACAATGGAGTATTATTCAGCAATTAAAAAGAATACATTTGAATCAGTTCTAATGAGTTGAATGAAACTGGATCCTATTATACAGAGTGAAGTAAGCCAGAAAGAAAAACACCAATACAGTATACTAACGCATATATATGGAATTTAGAAAGATGCAAATGATAACCCTGTATACGAGACAGCAAAAGAGACACAGATGTATAGAACAGTCTTTGGGACTCTGTGGGAGAGGGTGAGGGTGGGATGATTTGGGAGAATGGCATTGAAACACGTATGTTGTCATATGTGAAACAAATCACTAGTTCAGGGTCAATGCATGTTATAGGATGCTCGGGGCTGGCATGTGGGGATGACCCAGAGGGAGGATAAAGGGAGGAGGGAGGTGGGAGGGGGGTTCAGGAGGGGGAACCTATATAAACCCGGGGAGAATTCATGTCAATGTATGGCAAAACCAACCAATATAATATTGTAAAATAATTTGCCTCCAATAAAAAATAAATTAATTCCAAAAAAAAAAATCCTTAAAGATGATGCTCTGAAAGTGCTGCACTCAATTTGTCAGCAAATTTGGAAAACTCAGCAGTGGTTACAATACTGGAAAAGGTCAGTTTTCAGTCGAATCACAAAGAAAGGGAATGCCAAAGAATGCTCAAATAACTGCACAATTGCACTCATCTCCACATGCTAGTAAAATAATGCTTAAAATTCTCTAGGACAGGCTTCAGCAATACATGAACCATGAACTTCCAGATATTCGAGCTGGTTTTAGAAAAGGCAGAGGAACCGGAGATCAAATTGCCAAAATCCGCTGGATCATCAAAAAAGCACGACAGTTCCAGAAAGACATCTATTTCTGCTTTATTGACTATGCTAAAGTCTTTGACTGTGTGGATCACAATAAACTGTGGACAGTTCTGAAAGATGGGCATACCAGACCACCTGACCTGCCTGTTAAGAAACCTGTATGCAAGTCAGGAAGCAACAGTTAGAACTGGACATGAAACAACAGACTGGTTCCAAATAGGAAAAGGAGTACATCAAGGCTGTATATTGTCACCCTGCTAATTTAACTTATATGCAGAATACATCTTGAGAAACGCTGGGCTGCAAGAAGCCCAGCAAGAAGCACAAGCTGAAATCAAGATTGCCAGGAGAAATATCAAAAACCTCAGACAAGCAGATGACACCCCCTTAGGTCTTAAGGTCTTAAGGTCTGCTTCACCTTAAGCAGAAGGTGAAGAACTAAAGAGCCTCTTGATGAAAGTGAAAAGGGAGAGTGAAAAAGTTGGCTTAAAGCTCAACATTCAGAAAACTAAGATCATGGCATCCTGCCCCATCACTTCATGGCAAATAGATGGGGAAACAGTGGAAACAGTGGCTGACTTTATTTTTCTGGGCTCCAAAATCATTGCAGATCGTGATTGCAGCCGTGAAATTAAACGACACTTACTCCTTGGAAGGAAAGTTATTACCAACCTAGACAGCATATTAAAAAGCAGAGACATTACTTTGCCAACAAAGGTCCGTCTAGTCAGGGCTATGGTTTTTCCAGTGGTCATGTATGGATGTGAGAGTTGGACTATAAAGAAAGCTGAGCACTGAAGAATTGATGTTTTTGAACTGTGGTGTTGGCGAAAACTCTTGAGAGTCCCTTGGACTGCAAGGAGATCCCACCACTCCATCCTAAAGGGCCCAGTCCTGGGTGTTCATTGGAAGGACTGATGTTGAAGCTGAAACTCCAATATTTTGGCCACCTAATGCAAAGAGCTGACTCATTTGAAAAGTCCCTGATGCTGGGTAAGATCAAGGGCAGGAGGAGAAGGGGACAACAGAGGATGAGATGGTTGGATGGCATCACCAACTCAATGGACATGGGTTTGGGTGGACGCCAGGTGTTGGAGATGGACAGGGAGGTCTGGTGTGCTGCGGTTCATGGGGTTGCAAAGTGTTGGACACGACAGAATGACTCAACTGAACTGATACAGTATTATTGGCTTCGTTTTATTGTTACAAACAAAATTTATAACAGGAAGGAGCTAGTTCAAGTCATATATTTAGTCACTAATGGTTTAATTTAAATAAAATTAAAAGAAAAATGACAGATTTTTAACTTGTGTAAAAATGGTTCAGAAGCAATCTATGAACAAAAAGAATTGTTTAAAAGGAATCTTCAATCATACATGAAAGATATGTTTAATTTAAAAAGTCAGTAAAATATATTCACAAATTTTGCAGAGATGAATATAATATAAGAGAACACATTTATTTATCCCTCATCAGTCATGGTGAACTTTTCTCTCCCCCAAACTGCCATTTTGTCTTTATATACTTGCTATAATAGCACTTATCTAGTCAGCCCTATATCAGAATTATTTAGGTTCATGCCTGGCAAGTTCTTGAATATAGAATGTTATAAAAGCATTATCTCTTATATATTACTACCAGATACTACAGCTGCACATTCACACAAGAGCATAGGAGAGAATGCAGTTAAAAATAAATAGGGAAGACAAAAAAAAAAAAAAAAAATATATATATATATATATATATACTTTAAAACTGGTTGGTATACTGCTAAATTATTACATTAGCAAAGTAAAGACATAAATATCATCATGAGCATGTACCAGTGGTATAAAGTGAGGCCAAATTCTGTGACTCATCTCCTCAGCTCTGTGTTTATAGGCTTTGCATTGAGCTTTCCCCAAAACCTGATATCCTCCACCAAGGAGATATAACTTAATTATGAGTTCTTGTTAGCATGTAAGATTGAGATTATCAGAAATTTTAGAATGAATTCTACTTCGGTCAGATTGATGGACTTGATATTCTTAAGAATTCTTCCAATAAAATAAAAATAGATCATGGATAAATTAAAACAAACTAACTGTTAAAGCACCATCATGTTTCATGAAAGCAATGAAAACCTCTAAGGGTTCGGAAAGGAGACTAATGAAACAGAAAATCAGTGGACCGAAACTTCTCAAGGTGAGTGGTAGCAAATATGAAACTTAGAGTTGTTCTGTCAGCAAAAGTCAATTGTAGTTTTGGATCTGGGACTGCCCCACCTTCTCCTTGCCCCTGCAGTATGCAAGAGATGAAAGATTTCTGCATTCATTCTATGTCACTGAAGAAGTCTAAGTATCATGGTGTCATCGGTGCCTATATCTTATCTTCCTATAAAAGGAGATACCAGTACTCTTTGGAGGAAAGCAACTCCCATTTAGATCTTCAATGTTCTGACCAGTTAAATTCAGTCAAAATAAAACAGCACCAAAAACATGAATTAATTGATCATGAGTGAGAATTAAAAAAAAAAAAATTAAAAACCCTAAAAGTTTTCAACTTTGTATATATAAGGACTCCCAATATATAATGTAAAGTCATGATTTAAGCAATGTTTAAAGACATGAAAACTGAATGCAATAAAATTAACAATCAGCGAGAGAGTATACAAGATGACCAGCAAATTTGAAAAAGAACAAAAGAGAATTCTTCGTAATAAAATGTCTTTGCAAAATGTTTGGAGATTGGCTTCTAACAGCTTTACTTGTTCATGGTGATGCTGTGTGAGGCTGAGGAGGCAGTTATTAGATGCATTGTTTCCAGGAATTTCTGGATAATGGATAAAGCAGGAGTACCCAGCTAGAGTATGATTCACCCCACCTTTCTGAGGAAGGTGAATGGATATTCTGCACTTACCTAACTTCTTTACAACTCACTATTTGATCGTTTATGACCCACTTAACCTGTCTCCCTGTTTCATTTTTAAAGATTGAGGGTAAATCAAGAGCACGTATATAACAATAAATAAAATGCATTAAAGTGCAGTGCATTTCTATATGTAGATTAATCTTTTAAAAAATTGGCAACATCTACTGTGCTGCTGATGCTGCTAAGTCACTTCAGTCGTGTCCGACTCTGTGTGATCCCATAGACGGAAGCCCACCAGGCTCCCCCGTCCCTGGGATTCTTCAGGCAAGAACACTGGAGTGGGTTGCCATTTCCTTCTCCAATATGTGAAAGTGAAAACTGAAAGTGAAGTCGCTCAGCCGTGTCCGATCCTTAGCGACCCCACGGACTGCAGCCTACCAGGCTCCTACATCCATGGGATTTTCCAGGCAAGAGTACTGGAGTGGCTTGCCATTGCCTTCTCCGAATATATACTATAGAATGGTGTAATTTTGTGATCAATGAATAAAATACATTCAAGATCATAATTTTGCAATTTAGTTTTATGAATTTGGCTTTGCAATTTAACTTTGTGAAATTACTTATGGAATTCTTATGAATTTGAAAAATACTGCATGGACCTTTTTTTTTTTTTTTTTTTATAACATAACAGCCATAGCACAACCAAAGATTTACTTAACTGCTGAAGTATGAAAGAAAATGCTTCCTTTGAGTTTCCTCTAAACTCCAAAATTTCCAGTTGTCTTTCCCCTAGTAAAGTAAATACTGATGGCTGGCAGGAAAACTTCCTTATTACATTACAATTATTGGTTTATGTTTTGTCAGATTTAACAATGCCCAGTGAGAGAACATGAACCTAATTTACAGAAAGACTAAGAGATTTATGGACCTTAGAGGCATATTGGAATTAATATGTTTCACACTTATAAATTAAAATTTGATCTACTTCTCCATAGCTTATTGTCTTCTGAAACACTATATACCTAATCAAAGTAAGAATTGGGACCAGTGGATTTTAATCATGTGCTAAGTTAGCTAAGGATATTTCACTTCAGTTCAGTTCAGTCGCTCAGTCATGTCCGACTCTCTACGACCCAATGAATCACAGCACGCCAAGCCTCCCTGTCCATCACCAACTCCCGGAGTTCACACAAACTCATGTCCATAGAGTCGGTGATGCCATCCAGCCATCTCATTCTCTGTCGTCCCCTTCTCCTCCCGCCCCCAACCTTTCCCAGCATCAGAGTCTTTTCCAGTGAGTTAACTCATCGCATGAGGTGGCCAAATTATTGCAGTTTCAGCTTTAGCATCAGTCCTTACAATGAACACCCAGGATTGATCTCCTTTACAATGGGCTGGTTGGATCTCCTTGCAGTATAAGGGACTCTCAAGAGTCTTCTCCAACACCACAGTTCAAAAGCATCAATTCTTCGGTGATCAGATTTCTTCACAGTCCAACTCTCACATCCATACATGACCACGGGAAAAACCATAGCCTTGACTAGACGGACCTTGGTTGGCAAAGTAATGTCTCTGCTTTTTAATATGCTATCTAGGTTGGTCATAACTTTCCTTCCAAGGAGTAAGCGTCTTTTAATTTCATGGCTGCAATCAGCATCTGCAGTGATTTTGGAGCCCAAAATAATAAAGCCTGACACTGTCTCCACTGTTTTTCCATCTATTTCCCATGAAGTGATGGGACCAGATGCCATGATCTTTGTTTTCTGAATGTTGAGCTTCAAGCCAACCTTTTCACTCTCCTCTTTCACTTTCATCAAGAGGCTTTTGAGTTCCTCTTCACTTTCTGCCATAAGGGTAGTGTCATCTTCATATCTGAGGTTATCGATATTTCTCCCAGCAATCTTAATTCCAGCCTGTGCTTCTTCCAGCCCAGCGTTCCTCATGATGTACTCTGCATATAAGTTAAATAAGCAGGGCGACAATATACAGCCTTGACGTACTCCTTTTCCTATTTGGCACCAGTCTGTTGTTCCATGTCCAGTTCTGACTGTTGCTTCCTGACCTGTATACAGGTTTCTCAAGAGGCAGGTCTGGTGGTCTTGTATTCCCATATCTTTCAGAATTTTCCACAGTTTATTGTGATCCACACAGTCAAAGGCTTTGGCATAGTCAATGACACAGAAATAGATGTTTTTCTGGAACTCTCTCGCTTTCTCCATGATCCGTCGGATGTTGGCAATTTGATCTCTGGTGCCTCTGCCTTTTCTAAAACCTGCTTGAACATCTTTGAGTTCATGGTCCACATATTGCTGAAGCCTGGCTTGGAGAATTTTGAGCATGACTTTACTAGCGTGTGGGATGAGTGCAATTGTGCGGTAGTTTGAGCATTCTTTGGCATTGCCTTTCTTCGGGATTGGAATAAGAAATGCAAAAAAGCAAAATGGCCGTCTGAGGAGGCCTTACAAATAGCTGTGAAAAGAAGAGAAGTGAAAGCAAAGGAGAAAAGGAAAGATATAAGGATCTGAAAGCAGAGTTCCAAAGAATAGCAAGGAGAGATAAGAAAGCCTTCCTCAGTGATCAATGCAAAGAAATAGAGGAAAACAGCAGAATAGGAAAAACAAGAGATCTCTTCAAGAAGATTAGAGATTCCAAGGGAACATTTCATGCAAAAATGGACTCAATAAAGGACAGAAATGGTATGGATCTAACAGAAGCAGAAGATATTAAGAAGAGGTGGCAAGAATACACAGAAGAACTGTACAAAAAAGATCTTCACGACCAAGTTAGTCACGATAACGTGATCACTGACCTCGAGCCAGACATCTTGGAATGTGAAGTCAAGTGGGCCTTAGAAAGCATCACTACGAGCAAAGCTAGTAGAGGTGATGGAATTCCAGTTGAGCTATTTCAAATCTTGAAAAATGATGCTGTGAAAATGCTGCACTCAATATGCCAGCAAATTTGGAAAACTCAGCAGTGGCCACAGGACTGGAAAATGTCAGTCTTCATTCCAATCCCTAGAAAGGATATTTAGTAGAAGATAATTAAGGCTGTAAGAGCCTGACTTTCTGCCATTCTCATCCTCACATTTAGTAAAGCTCTAAATTTTGCATTTCTTCTTCCTATGGTTTCTTTTATGTTTATCTCTTCCTTCCCATCTCCACCTTTGTATAGATCCTTATCCCCTCACTTCATGTGTTTTGCAGTTGTCTTTTGAATCACCTCCTTTCTTCTGAGATCCAAAGTACTGTTTCTGACCCTGTTGCTTACTGGTTCCTGTTGAAATCAATGGTCACCTTTCACAATATGCAATCCTTTATCTGCTTCTGGTGTCTTCTATACTCCCTATCCTTCCAAGTTCAGTATTAGAATATTTCTACTGCCCTCTCAGGTATTTCGATATCTCCCTTTGTCTGTAGGTAGACACTTTTCCCAAAAGTCATGCAATTTTCTTCCTCCCAGAATAGTAATATGATACCACCCACCTTAAGGGTTTATTTTTCATTTACGATATTTTACATGACTTATAGTGCCATTTCTCCAGAGATTCTGGACTCATGTTACACGAGAAGAACTTTTGTTGTTTATCAGTCACTAAGTCATGTCTGAGACTCTTTGCGACCCCATAGACTGCAGCACACCAGGCTCCTCTGTCCTCCACTATGTCCTGGAGTTTGCTCAAATTCATGTCCATTGAGACCTCGTGGACTGTAGCCCATTCGGCTCCTCTGTTCATGGGATTTCCCAGGCAAGAATACTGGAGTGGGTCACCATTTCCTTCTTCAGAGGATTTTCCCAACTCAGGGATCGAACCTGTGTCTCTTGCATTGGCAGGTGGATTCTTTACTCCTCAGTCACCAGGAAAGCCATGAGTAAAACTTTATACCTGTTTTACAATTCTTTTGGTGCATAATTTTCTCTTCTTGTTTTCTGGGTGTCTTTTATACATAATATTACAAACCACATGATACTGGGTTTTATAACTCTTTCTCCTCTCTAGATAGTTTTCTTCCTTTTTTCCTACATCCATTTTCTTTCTGGAAACACTTCTTGTTCTCTACTGTATTTGAGGATAAGTATTTTTTCTCCTAGTTTGTTTTGTTTCTGCTCTAGTGTCCTGTTTGCTTTGTTGAAGTCATAGTATCCATTTGGGTAAACATGCACAGAGCATATAGTATGTCCATTATTATAGAGTGATCAGCATCCTTGCAGCATGTATATATAGATTTCTTTTTCTGTACTTACTTTTTCCTGATAGCACCATATTCCATTCCATACCGTCGCTCAGTCATGTCCGACTCTTTGCGACCCCGTGGACTGTAGCCTACCAGGCTTCTCCGTCCATGGGATTCTCCAGGCAAGAATACTGGAGTGGGTTACCGTTTCCTTCTCCAGGGGATATTCCCGACCCAGGGATCGAACCCGGGTCTTCTGCATTGGAGGCAGACGCTTTAACCTCTGAGCCACCAGGGAAGCCCAGCACCATATTAGGATATATTAATCTTTTCATGTGAACTAAATTGCCAGCCTCTTCGTCAGCCTTATCAGTTCATACAATGTAAACCATTTTTCTAATATGCATTACACTTATTTTCAATGGGAAAGTATTAACGTGGGAATACACTGCATTAAAAGACTACTCAATAAATTACAGCTATGTCTTCCAGTGCTATACTGGCCTTACATATAATAGACATTCAAATATTTTCTGAATGAAAGTGATATTTATATGTATTTATGTTCTCAAAAGAAAGAGTGTTATCATGGGTTATACTCAGTGTTGTCCTAATGTTTTAGAGACTTTCTTTGGCGATTCTAAGCTCTCCATCTTTGAGATAGTCAAACTTACATTTCGTTGATCACCTGGTAAAGACTTTAAAACATCCAAGGGTGATTACTCTAGAGCAGAGGTTAATAAGCTATGTAGCACAGATCATATCTGACCTGCCACTTGCTATCATAAATAAAATTCTGTCAGAATACAGTCGTGTTCAATTGTTTCAGATTATCTGTCTGCTTCCATTAGTGGAAGTTAAATAGTATGAACAGAAAAAGCCTAAACTATCTGCCATTTAGCCTAAAGAAAAACGTTTGCTGACCCTTTTTCTAGACTAATATTGAGATGCTGTTGATACTAGTGATTATTGTAAAATAATGTTCTAAGAAAGTAAGTCCCTTAATATATAAACTTCTTTGGCCATAAAAATGTATATGTCCCACAGTGCTTTTTCCTTTATAGTCTAAGCAATAGTTCTTAACTGAGGGTATGTTAGTATCTTGAAATTTTATTCACATTTTGTGTTTGTATATGTATATATGCATTCTGGTGGAGAGGGCACACGATTATCATTATCAAATTACCCATGCAATCTGTGTGTGATAAAAAAAAGTCACTACTGCATATATTTCTTTTTATGATTATTATAAGATCTCATGTTAAAATTTTGACAACACCTGTGATGACTTTCCCCCCATGTTTGGCACCTCTAAATTCTACATTGTTTAACCTGAATGCTTCATTTCTACCAGACTGTCAAACTGCTATAAGAAAATACAGACATAGCATGGCATTGTCAGATTCTAAATGTTGCATTCCTATTGTCAACTTTTCTTTTTGAAGAAGAGTAAGTGTGAATACTGAAGAGAGCTCAGTGAGAAGTTCTTTTTGCAAAAACCATTTTATTGAGGTATGATTGACATGTAAAAAGCTGTCCGTATTTAATATATACAACTTGATACATTGGGGCTTCCCTTGTGGCTCAGCTGGTAAAGAATCTGCCTGCAATGTGGGAGACCTGGGTTCAATCCCTGGGTTGGGTAGATCCCCTGGTGAAGGGAAAGGCTACCCACTCCAGTATTCTGGACTGGCAAATTCTGTGGACTGTATAGTCCGTGGGGTTGCAAAGAGTCATACATGACTGATTGACTTTGACTTTTGATGTACTCCTAAAACCATCACCACCAACAAGACTCTAGAAATATCCATCACCTCCCAAAATTACCTCCTGCTCCTTGATCATAATGATGTGTGTTAAGGGCACTTAAGATCTACCTTCTCAACCAATTTTAAGTAAGCAACTCAGTTTTGTTAGCTGTAGGTAATGTGCTGCTTAGTAGTTCTCTAAAACTTCCTTCTAGTTTCCTAAAAACCTTCCCTGAAAGCAAAGCAATTACTGGAAAGGGATTTTATAAGGAAAAATGACTATGTGTCAGCAAATTCTTTCCTTTTCCTTATGGACTCACAACTATACTATGTTTCCCATCCTCGCCATAATCAGTTGGAAACATTTTATTGAATTCTGGAAGATGGAGTGTAGACTGAAGTGATGGACCTCACATTCAGGGCTGGCTCCAGAACACTTCTGTGTGATCTTCTGTGCACTATTCCATTTTTAAACAGGGTAAATGGGATTTTTCTTAGGCCTTAAGGGACAGTGGAATCATTCTTTGTAAGAAGCCTTGATTCTTTATTGACTGTGGAGCATACCACCATAGTTACTTTTGGAACTGTTTATTACAACCATGAATCTAGACTGACTACTTGAGGGACAGACTAATACACCAATCAGACTGTGAAGAATTGTGTCAATGTTTTTTTAAAAAAGAAAAGATCTATAGTACTATTGAGGGCCCAGGAAGGCATTCAGTTGTTAAAAGGGCTGAATCACCCCCTTCTTTTTAACTATTTGATTATGATATTGACAGATTTTAAAACAGCCTTTACTAATACAATCATTAGCATATTTTTTTCTAAGCGAGAGTCCATCTTTTCTTTAGTGTATATTGAACTTGTTCTATTCCCTCTGGCTAATATCCAGGTCATAAAAAAATACAAAATTTTATTTGTAAACAACTGAGGGTAGTTATGGAGTTTCCCAGGTGGCATAGTGGATAAGAATCCACCTCCCAATGTAGGATATGCAAGAGATGTGGGTTCAATCCCTGGGTCAGGAAGAGCCCCTGGAGGAGGAAATGGCAACCCACTCCAGCATGCTTGCTTTCAAAATTCCATGGACAGAGGATCCTGACAGGCCACAGTACACAGGGTCACAAAGAGTCAGATATGACTGAGTACACAGGGATGGTAGATCGACATCAAGGTAAACTCAATTATGAATCTTTCTAGGCCAATGAAAATAACAAAATAAAAAGAAAGTTAAATTAGAAAATGTTGAATGAAAAGCAAAAACCTAAAACTCAGCTTATGATCCCATAGGCAGACCTGAATTCATTTTCTCTAAGGAAGAACTCCTGCTGACCATACATAACTTTATGAGAATAGAGTTTTTAATAACGCTTTCCCTCTTACATAACCATGGCAATTCCTTCACTAGGCTGAAAAGGAAGTATCTAGGGTCAAAAGAAGTCTCTTATAAAATGGCAAACTTTTCACGTTTCTTTAAAGGAAAAAAGTAAACCCAAAGGTTGGGGTCAGTTTCAGCGTACCCTCCTCTTCTGAAGAAAATGTCTTTATGTATATGTCCACATGTACACATAGGAGGGCCTGCATGTGCATTCATGTGCTGTCTCAATCCTACCAAATCCTACGGGAAGAAAAAAGCTATTCAGAAGAGTCTGTAGCTAAGAACTTCAGGACTTTCACTTGCTATCCTGAATAGATGGAATATCATATAAACTGTAAATACGGCAAGCATCATTTTAGCCTGTGAAATCATAACTAACTTTAACTGCCGTGGAGCTTTCCCTTATTTCTCTCTTTAAGTATTCTTTTCTGGGCAGTACAGGCTGCTGCTGAGTTTCTGCTCAGTTCAGTTCAATCACTCAGTCATGTCCGACTCTTCAACCCCATGAACCGCAGCACGCCAGGACTCCTTGTCTATCACCAACTCCTGGAGTCCACCCAAACCATTGTCCTTTGAGTCGGAGAGGTTATTTATATTTCTCCCAGCAATCTTGATTCCAGCTTGTGCTTCCATAAGCCCAGCATTTCTCATGATGTACTCTGCATATAAGTTAGATAATCAGGGTGACGATATACAGACTTGAGATACTTCTTTACCTATCTGGAACCAGTCTGTTGTTCCATGTCCAGTTCTAACTGTTGCTTCCTGACCTGCATACAGGTTTCTCAACAGGCAAGTCAGGTGGTCTTGTATTCCAATCTATTTCGGAATTTTCCACAGTTTACTGTGATCACACAGTCAAAGGTGTTGGCATAGTCAATAAAGCAGAAATAGATGATTTTCTGGAATCTCTTGCTTTTTTGATGATCCAGTGGATGTTGGCAATTTGATCTCTGGTGCCTCTGCCTTTTCTAAAACCAGCTTGAACATCTGGAAGTTCACGGTCCACATATTGCTGAAGCCTGGCTTGGAGAATTTTGAGCATGACTTTACTAGCATGTGGAGATGAGTGCAATTGTGCAGTCATTTGAGCATTCTTTGGCATTCCCTTTCCTTGGGATTCGACTGAAAACTGACCTTTTCCAGTACTGTAACCACTGCTGAGTTTTCCAAATTTGCTGACAAATTGAGTGCAGCACTTTCACAGCATCATCTTTCAGGATTTGAAACAGCTCCACTGGAATTCCATCACCTCCACTAGGTTTGTTCGTAGTGATACTTCTTAAGGCCCACTTGACTTCACATTCCAGGATGTCTGGCTCTAGCTGAGTATGAGTGATCACACCATCGTGATTATCTTGGTCGTGAAGATCTTTTTTCTACAGTTCTTCTGTGTATTCTTGCCACCTCTTCTTAATATCTTCTGCTTCTGTAAGATCCATACCATTTCTGTCCATTATTGAGCCCATCTTTGCATGAAATTTCCCTTGGTATCTCCAATTTTCTTGAAGTGATCGCTAGTCTTTCCCATTCTGTTGCTTTGCTCTATTTTTTGCATTGGTTGCTGAGGAAGGCTTTCTTATCTCTCCTTGCTATTCTTTGGAACTCTGCATTCAAATAGGTATATCTTTTCTTTCACCTCTCTTCTTTTCACAGCTATTTGTAAGGCCTCCTCAGACAGTCATTTTACTCTTTTGCATTTCTTTTTCTTGGGGATGGTCTTGAACCCTGTTTCCTGTACAATGTCACGAACCTCCATTCATAGTTCATCATGCACTCTGTCTTTCAGATATAGTCCCTTAAATCTGTTTCTCACTTCCACTGTATAGTCATAAGGGGTTTGATTTCGGTCATACCTGAATGGTCTAGTAGTTTTCCCCACTTTCTTCAATTTCAGTCTGAATTTGGCCATGAGGAAATCATGATCTGAGCCACAGTCAGCTCTTGGTCTTGTTTTTGCAGACTGTATAGAGCTTCTCCATCTTTAGCTGCAAAGAATATACTCAATCTGATCTTGGCGTTGACCATCTGGTGATGTCCTTGTGTAAAGTCTTCTTTTGTGTTATTGAAAGAGGGTGTTTGCTATGACCAGTGCGTTCTCTTGGCAGAACTCTATTAACATTTGCCCTGCTTCATTCCATGCTCCAAGGCCAAATTTGCCTGTTACTCCAGGTGTTTCTTGACTTCCTACTTTTGCATTCCAGTCCCCTATGGGTGCTAGGTTTAGAAGGTCTTGTAGGTCTTCATAGAACCGTTCAACTTCAGCTTCTTCAGCATTACTGGTCGGGGCATAAACTGGGTTTACCATGATATTGAATAATTTTCCTTGGAAATGAACAGAAATCATTCTGTCTTTTTTGAGGTTGCATCCATGTACTGCATTTCAGACTCTTGTTGACTATGATGGCTACTCCATTTCTTCTAAGGGACTCCTGCCCACAGTAGTAGATAGAATGGTCAGCTGAGTTAAATTCACCCATTCCAGTCCATTTTAGTTCACTGATTCCTAGAACGTCAATGTTCACTCTTGTCGTCTCCTGTTTGACCAGTTCCAATTTGCCTTGGTTGATGGACCTAACATTCCAGGTTCCTATGCAATAATGCTCTTTACAGCATTGGACTTTGCTTCTATCACCAGTCACATCCACAACTGGGTATTGTTTTTGCTTTGGCTCCATCCCTTCATTCTTTCTGGAGTTATTTCTCCACTGATCTCCAGTAGCATATTGGGCACCTACCGACCTGGGGAGTTCATCTTTCAGTGTCCTGTCTTTTTGCCTTTTCATAATGTTCATGGGGTTCTCAAGGCAGTGAGTTTCTGCTCATGTGCATAGTAAATGCTGAGGCGTCGCCTTGGAGTTGGCATTATGATCAATCACAGCCTTACCTTGTAGAGCAACTTCCCATCTTGGTGACAGGACCTATATCTTTCAACGCATATTGTTTTGAAAACCTTAGAGTCTGACCTCTAAAATACCATAAATATGCTAATAGCCGTTCTCTACATTTTCTCCTTTTTTTACACTTCTCCTTTCCCAAAGAAAACACACAAATTTAATAAAGGAACAGCAGCCTTAATCCCGAGTTTTGAGGGGGTAGGGCAGGGAGCCAGGGATGGAACTCTGCCTCATTAAGTGGTCATGTGATAAAGAGCAGTTTCTTTGTCTGTCTCAAAGGAACTTTTCATTACTGTGTGTACCCTTCCTAACTTTCTGGTCCTACCTCTGCCACTAAGCTGTTGGTGACATGATACACTAAATAATTTTGGATTACTGCCACAGAAATATTTTCATGTGTGGAATATGTTTTGCCTAAAGTGGATCCACCCTGCCATCACTCCTCCAAACTCTCCTCCTCTCTTGTTGCCTAGCAACCAGCCTTCCTTCAAGTCAATGTTGAAATGTCCCTACCCACTGTTAAGTCTCTTTCCAGCCACCAAACACAGATGGTTTTCCTCCTGTTGGTGTTCCCAGACTATATAGTACACACTCTTTACTATTACGATTATCTCACTTTATACTCATTTGTTAATATATTAGTCTCCTCCATAGGACCTTGAGCTCCTCAAGGTCAGAGAACACATCCTGTTCGTTTATATAGCACCTAGTTCAAACCTGGTATGTGCAGAGTAGTCATCAAAAAATAGATACTGAATAAATTTAAGAGTATGTCATTTCTGCATTTAATCAGCATAGCATAATAGTTTAGAGTAGGGGCTTGCAGATCGACTGTCGGAGATTCAAGTCCTACCCTTTTTTGCATATCAGCCTTGTGACCTTCAGTTCAGTTCAGTTCAGTTCAGTGGCTCAGTCATGTCCGACTCTTTGCGACCCCATGAATCACAGCACGCCAGGCCTCACTGCCCATCACCAACTCCCGGAGTTGACTCAAACTCATGTCCATAGAGTCGGTGATGCCATCCAGCCATCTCATTCTCTGTCGTCCCCTTCTCCTCCTGCCCCCAATCCTTCCCAGCATCAGAGTCTTTTCCAGTGAGTCAACTCGTCGCATGAGGTGGCCAAAGTATTGGAGCTTCAGCTTTAGCATCAGTCCTTCCAATGAACAACCAGGATTGATCTTTAGAATGCACTGGTTGGATCTCCTTGCAGTCCAAGGGACTCTCAAGAGTCTTCTCCAGCACCACAGTTCAAAAGCATCAATTCTTTGGAATCAGCTTTCTTCACAGTCCAACTCTCACATCCATACATGACCACTGGAAAAACCATAGCCTTGACTAGACGGACCTTTGTTGACAAAGTAATGTCTCTGCTTTTTAATATGCTATCTAGGTTGGTCATAACTTTCCTTCCAAGGAGTATGCGTCTTTTAATTTCATGGCTGTAATCAGCATCCACAGTGATTTTGGAGCCCCCAAAAATAAAGTCTGACACTGTTTCCACTGTTTCCCCATCTATTTCCCATGAAGTGATGGGACCAGATGCCATGATCTTTGTTTTCTGAATGTTGAGCTTCAAGCCAACCTTTTCATTCTCCTCTTTCACTTTCCTCAAGAGGCTTTTGAGTTCCTCTTCACTTTCTGCCATAAGGGTGGTGTCACCTGCATATCTGAGGTTATCGATATTTCTCCCAGCAATCTTGATTCCAGCTTGTGCTTCTTCCAGCCCAGCGTTCCTCATGATGTACTCTGCATATAAGTTAAATAAGCAAGGTGACAATATACAGCCTTGACGTACTCCTTTCCCTATTTGGAACCAGTCTGTCGTTCCATGTACAGTTCTGACTGTTGCTTCCTGACCTGCATACAGGTTTCTCAAGAGGCAGGTCAGGTGGCCTGGGATTCCCATTTCTTTCAGAATGTTCCACAGTTTATTGTGATCCACACAGTCAAAGGCTTTGGCATAGTCAATGAAGCAGAAATAGATGTTTTTCTGGAACTCTCTCGCTTTCTCCATGATCCATTGGATGTTGGCAATTTGATCTCTGGTGCCTCTGCCTTTTCTAAAACCTGCTTGAACATCTGGAAGTTCACGGTCCACATATTGCTGAAGCCTGGCTTGGAGAATTTTGAGCATTACTTTACTAGCGTGTGAGATGAGTGCAATTGTGCGGTAGTTTGAGCATTCTTCGGCATTGCCTTTCCTTGGGATTGGAATGAAGACTGACCTTTTCCAGTCCTGTGGCTACTGCTGAGTTTTCCAAATTTGCTGGCATATTGAGTGCAGCACTTTCACAGCATCATCTTTCAGGATTTGAAACAGCTCCACTGGAATTCCATCACCTCCACTAGGTTTGTTCGTAGTGATGCTTCCTAAGGCCCACTTGACTTCACATTCCAGGATGTCTGGCTCTAGCTGAGTATGAGTGATCACACCATTGTGATTATCTTGGTCGTGATGATCTTTTTTCTACAGTTCTTCTGTATATTCTTGCCACCTCTTCTTAATATCTTCTGCTTCTGTAAGATCCATACCATTTCTGTCCATTATTGAGCCCATCTTTGCATGAAATTTCCCTTGGTATCTCCAATTTTCTTGAAGTGATCGCTAGTCTTTCCCATTCTGTTGCTTTGCTCTATTTCTTTGCATTGATTGCAGAGGAAGGCTTTCTTATCTCTCCTTGCTATTCTTTGGAACTCTGCATTCAGATGCTTATATCTTTCCTTTTCTCCTTTGCTTTCGCTTCTCTTCTTTTCACAGCTATTTGTAAGGCCTCCTCAGACAGCCATTTTGCGTTTTTGCATTTCTTTTTCTTGGGGATGGTCTTGGTCCCTGTCTCCTGTACTATGTCACGAACCTCCGTCCAGAGTTAATCAGGCAGTCTATCTATCAGATCTAGTCACTTAAATCTATTTCTCACTTCCACTGTATAATCATAAGGGACTTTATTCATATCATATCTGAATGGTCTGGTGGTTTTCCCTACTTTCTTCAATTTAAGTCTGAATTTGGCAATAAGGAGTTCATGATCTGAGCCACAGTCAGCTCCTGGTCTGGTTTTTGCTAACTGTATACAGCTTCTCCATCTTTGGCTGCAAAGAATATAATCAATCTGATTTTGGTGTTGACCATCTGGTGATGTCCTTGTGTAGAGTCTCCATTTTTTTTGTTGGAAGAGGCTGTTTGCTATGACCAGTGCATTCTCTTGGCAAAACTCTATTAGCCTTTGCCCTGCTTCATTCCATTCTCCAAGGCCAAATTTGCCTGTTACTCCAGGTGTTTCTTGACTTCCTACTTTTGCATTCCAGTCCCCTATAATGAAAAGGACATCTTTATGGGGTTTTAGTTCTAAAAAGTCTTGTAGGTCTGCATAGAACCTTTCAACTTCGGCTTCTTCAGCACTACTGGTTGGGGTATAGGTCTGGATTACTGTAATATTGAATGGTTTGCCTTGGAAACGAACAGAAATCATTCTGTCGTTTTTAAGATTGCATCCAAGTACTGCATTTCGGACTCTTTTGTTGACCATGCTAGCTACTCCATTTCTTCTAAGGGATTCCTGCCCACTGTAGTAAATATAATGGTCATCTGAGTTAAATTCACCCATTCCAGTCCATTTTAGTTCACTGATTCCTAGAATGTTGATATTCACTCTTGCCATCTCCTGTTTGACCACTTCCAATTTGCCTTGATTCATGGACCTAACATTCCAGGTTCCTATGCAATATTGCTCTTTACACATCGGACCTTGCTTCTATCACCAGTCACATCCACAACTGGGTATTGCTTTTGCTTTGGCTCCATCCCTTCATTCCTTCTAGAGTTATTTCACCATTGATCTCCAGTAGCATACTGGGCACCTACCGACCTGGGGAATTCCTCATTCAGTATCCTATCATTTTGCCCTTTGATACTGTTCATGGGGTTCTCAAGACAAGTATACTGAAGTGGTTTGCCGTTCCCTTCTCCAGTGGACCACATTCGGCTGTGGTCCATGTGATCAGATCAACTAGTTTCCTGTGATTATGATTTCAGTGTGTCTGCCCTCTGATTTTCCCTCGCAATACCTACCATCTTATTTGGGTTTCTCTTACCTTGGGCGTGGGATAGTTCTTCACAGCTGCTCCAGTAAAGTGCAGCTGCCGCACCTTACTTTGGATGAGGGGTATCTCCTCAAGGCCGCTCCTCCTGACCTTCAATGTGGAGTAGCTCCTCTCCGCCCACCTGCGCCCATGCAGCCACCGCCTTTTGGATGTGGGGTAGCTCCTCTCGGCCACTGGCCCTGGCCTCAGGCGTGGGGTAGCTCCTCTCGGCTATGCTTCTTTGCGTGGTCAGTTCCTTCTCTGTTTAGTTATCTGTAAAACAGGGATTCAAATAGTACCTGCCTAATGGAATTGTTGAGTAGATCCAATGAAGAAGTGGATATAAGGTACAATAATGTGCCTGAAACACTAAATCTTCTACATATGTCTGTTTTCTTAATTTCAAATCTCCTTCCTCTGTGTATCTCTTAACATACCAAAACTGCTTAGGTAAATGATATTGATAGGGACTAGGAAGAGACTTTTTCCCCACCAGGCACAAGTCCCGATCTGAAATAGGGAACAAATTTATATTGAATGAATATTCACCAGTACTTATGTCCTTTGTGATAGATGAAACTATGTAGTATTCTATTTATGTTCAACTACGAATTTAACCACAGTTCATCAAATTTTCCCTTTTCCTGCAATTACAGAGGAAAGGGAGGTGTGGGTTCAATTTAAAGACCCCACATAAAACCTTGAACCCCAAATTCTTGGTCAATTTCAAGATAAATTGTTGCATGTTACGCATGGGCCTATTCCATTTTTAAGAATTATTTTGCAGTGTTTTTCTTTAGATATGCATATATCCAGGAACAAGTGCAGGTTAACAGCTTGTATTTAAAGGTCACTCTGAATCAAAAAACCAAGTAGAATCCTGTAGTTAACTTCCAAAAAATAATTTGAAGAATATCTTGTCATACTGTTAAAGCTATAATTACACTTTATATTCTTCTTATTACTCAGCAAATTGTATCTTTTCATAGAAACTCTTTGTCCTTGAAAATAGTTTATTACAGCAAAGCAAACTCTAGGTTTCCAAGGCAGATAACTTTCCTGAGATATGTTTTAGATCATCACAGGCTGTCTTTGTTCTGTTCTTGTCTACATTTTTCAAAGAGTTAGAAATATCTACAATGTATTTAACACAGTTACAGCTGCCTTTAAAAAATGTTGCCTATCTCGTTGATGTAAAACAATATGACCAACAAATTGGGTGGGGGGTGTGAATAGAAAGCAGACTGTATGGTTTAGAATCTCCAGAATATTGCTGTAATATAGTGATTATAGTAATACACACACATACATACACATAGTATTGCAGCTGCCTATCATAAGGTAAACCTTATTTTTAGTCAATAGGAATTTAACTCAAATAACCAAGGTTGCAAACAACCTTAGTGAACTTGAGTAGGGATCTACAAAGAAAGTTTATATTTTTATTTATGAATTTATTAACATTTTCTTTCAAAATATTTTATAACATTTTAGGAGAAAGTTTTCAGTTTCCAATCTTACTAAATACTCTATTAAGAAACATGTGCCTACATTAACCTCTTTGAAGCAAGTCAAATCAAGCAAGTCATCTGAAGTCATTTGGTTTCTGTAGGAAATCATGTGCTTTGACAGTTGTGCAGGAGGGAGGAAATGTGGTAAATTATGAATTCTAATGGCTATAGAATAGCAGGAACCTTGGGGTTTCACAGGTGGCATAGTGGTTAAGAATCTTTCTGGCAGTGTAGAAGATTCAAGAGATGTGGGTTTGATCCCTGGGTTGGGTAGATCCCCTGGAGGAGGAAACGGCAACCATTCCAGTATTCTTGCCTGAGAAAGCCCATGGACAAGGGAATCTGGTGGGCTACAGTCCATGCATGGGGTCACAAAGAGTCAGACACAACTGAGCACCCAGGGACCTTGCCTGTATTTTTTTCAGTGATACATATTTAGAGCCTAGGGCAGGGCATGACACTTATTACGTGCTTAATAAGTATTTGTTGAATGAATGGATGAATATTTATCTAATTATAAGACCTGTAGAGGACCATGGCATAAATTTTGGAAAATATATAAATTACCATAATGCCATTCATAATTCAGCCACTCAGGAGTGGTAATATATATATATATATATATATATATATATTTATATTTATATTTATATTTGCCTTAGTTACATTCTTTTGGCTTCGAGAAAAATGAACTCTTTTAATCCACCACAAAGTAGGCTCTTAATAGGAGTCTCTCATGGTGTCTAGGAGCTTGTGGTCTTTCATTTCTGCCTTTTTTTCTTTATTCCCTTGCTTTTTTCTGTAGACTTGTTTTTTTCCCTTGTGTTTCCTCATCAGTGTATAATTGTGGAATTCCTTCCCTGCCCCACCTCCCTAGGACAACCTATTTCAGATAGTTCAATTTAAGCGACTGCCATCATTTGATTCTGTTCTTGGTCTCTTAAGACCCAGGAGAAAAACTTTACTACTTGGCCAGTTAGTAGATGACCTCCCTCTAGGGCACCTAAGCACTTACCTCTGTCCAATTCTGATCAACTGGAAGATTGTGGTTATCTTGCAGGATTTTGAGGTACCTAATCTTACCTGTTCAGCATGGGCAGCAGGGTTGTATTTAAGGAGCTACCTAATAGACATTCAGTGGATGTAAGATCTGTGAGATCAGTAACTGTACCTTTCACCATTTCTGATGCATAAAATTAGTTGCTCAGTCGTGTCCCATTACTTCACAGTCCCATGAACTATAGCCTACCAGGCCCCTGTGTCCATGGAATTCTCCAGGCAAGAGTACTGGAGTGGATTGCCAATTCCTTCTCCAGGGATCTTCCTGACCCAGGGATTGAGTCCAGATCTCCTGCCTTGAAGGCAGATTCTTTACTATCTGAGCCACCAGGGAAGCTTGTTTGATTGGTAGTTAATAAGCAAATGATGAGTGGACAAATCAAATAAAGGGCATAAAGGTGGGAATCCTGGAAGCCGTTTTTTAATTGAGATATAATTGATACACAACATTGTGTAAGTTTAAGGTAGACAGTGTGTTGGTTCAAAACATTTATCTATTGTAATAGGATTATGATAAAGGAAATAGGAAAGAGGTCATAGTGTGTACATGGAGAAGGTATCAGTTCAATTCTGTTACTCAGTCGTGTCCGACTCTTTGTGACCCCATGTATTATAGCAAGCCAGGCTTCCCTGTCCATCATCAACTCCCGGAGCTTGCTCAAATTCATGTCCGTTGAGTTGGTGATGCCATCCAACCATCTCATCCTCTGCTGTCCCCTTCTCCTCCTGCCTTCAATCTTTCTCGGCATCAGGGTATTTTCTAGTGGATCAGTTATTTGCATCAGGTGGCCGAAGTATTTGTGCCTCAGCATCAACCTTCCAATGAATATTGAGGACTGATTTTCTTTAGGAGTGACTGCATCCATGAAATTAAAAGATGCTTACTCCTTGGAAGGAAAGTTATGACCAACCTAGACAGCATATTAAAAAGCAGAGATATTGCTTTGCCAACAAAGGTCCGTCTAGTCAAAGCTATGGTTTTTCCAGTAGTCATGTATGGATGTTAGAGTTGGACTATAAAGAAAGTTGAGCACAGAAGAATTGATGATTTTGAACTGGGGTGTTGGAGAAGACTCTTGAGAGTCCCTTGGACTGCAAGGAGATCCACCAGTCCACCCTAAAGGAGATCAATCCTGAGTGTTCATTGGAAGGACTGATGTTGAAGCTGAAACTCCAGTGCTTTGGCCACCTGATGTGAAGAGCTTAATCATTTGAAAAGACCCTGATGCTGGGAAAGACTGAGGGCAGGAGGAGAAGGGGACAACAGAGGATGAGATGGTTGGATGGCATCACTGACTCAATGGACATTGGTTTGGGTTGACTCCGGGAGTTGGTGATAGACAGGGAGGCCTGCCGTGCTGTTGTCCATGGGGTCACAAAGAGTCGGACACGACTGAGCAACTGAACTGAACTGGACTGGACTGAAAGGACATCAAATCAATCAATCCTAAAGGAAATCAGTCCTTCCAATGAACATTCAGGACTGAAGACAATGTTTTGACCAAAGGATAAATTGGGCTGAGAAGTAGAAAGACTCCACATTGTTTATGACTTTGAATTTCAGTCTAAAGAGTTTCTATTTTATTGCATAGGCAAAACTTTTGCACAAATAAGTGATGTAGTCACTTTTGAATTTCAGAATAAGTCCAACTATCAAGGCACACTATGGTAGATGTGTTTAGCAGACATGGATATGGTTGTATTAGAAGGAATTGGGAAGGAGAGCTTGCAAGTAGCAAGATCTTAGCTGCTCAGAATTTTCAACACACTTATTTATATTAGCTTCCAATCAGGTATATCCTATTGCCTGTGGAATCCTTTTTTATTGTTGTTGTTTAAAGCTACTCCTGACATTTTCTCTTTTGATCTCTATAAGTGCATAGGTATTTACTGAGGTGAGAATGAACTGATTCCCTAGTGTTTGCTAATTATAATCATGTGTCAGCTAGGGCCAGAACACAGGGCTTCTATAGGGATTTGCTGCAGCATTAGCAAGCTATTGATATTCAGAATACTCTGTTTGCTAGAACATTTAAAATTAAGTTTAAAAATATTTGTCTGTTGCTGCATTTAAATGTTTTAATTGTCTTAAATGCTTAAGAGTATGAATACCAAAGTGCCTGGAGAACATTTGCACGGAATGGTAAATAAAACATATGCCCCCTACTGTGATTTATGGCAATCAGGTAAAGTTGCTTTGTTTGTTTGTACATTACCAGAAAAATGGGGTGTGATCCCACAATGGTGCTACCAAATAGTGTCCGAGGACTATCATTTTTCTAAATCCAGCAGGGAAAGACAGACCTCCATATTTTCATTAAATTATTCTGTAACTCAGAAGCCACACTTTTTAATTCTACAATCAATCAACACCTGTGATCGTAAGGATTTGTGCTAGGAGAGATAAGCTAATGGAGTAGGAAATGGCAGCCCACTCCAGTATTCTTGCCTGGAGAATCCCATGGACAGACAAGTCTGGCCAATTACAGTCCATGGGGTTGCAGAGAGTTGGACATGACTGAGCATGCGTGCACAGATAAGCTAAAGAGCAAGGCTGCTCAGTCTCCACAGTACTGACATTTTCTGTGGAGATAATTTTTTTAGTTTGGGGATTGTCCTGTACACTATAGGCTACTTAGCAGCATCCATGTTCTCTTCCAAGTGGATGCCCTTAGGGACCCTCACATACTCAGTTGTTAATAACCAACAATATCTCTACACATTGTTAAATGTCCCTTGAGGCACAAATCACCCCTTGGTTGAGAACCACTGGTCTAGCATAAAACACAGTTCTTATCCTCAAGTAGCTTACAATCAAGCCATTTTGTGACCCAGATTTTAGAATCAAGAAACCTCAGGTTTGAATCTTCACCTTGCCAGTTACTAGTCATATAACCTTAGCTAAGTTACTAAACCTCTCCGAGATGCACTGTATTTACCTTTAAGGGCATTTAAAGAAATACTACTTAATTTGCAGAGTCATTGTGTAGATTATAAAAAAAAGCAAAGAATGTTATGAATAGCATCTGCTAAAATGGCTACTAAAGTACTCAAGACCAACTGTGCTTATTGCTGGGTTGTACTGCTTTCTACCTGGCCTCAATGAGATCCTTTCTCCAATTTAAGGCTGATGCCTCATGTATGCGCTGGTCCCTACCTCTTTCTGCTTTCTCAGTAATCTGATTTCATGATTTGTCTCTTCGCATTGCTTTTTCCCTTACAGATGGACTCTTATCAGAGAGAGGATTATAAATATTAAATGAGATTATACCTGTGAATCATGTAATCAAAGAGGAATCTGCCAATAAAGTGGAAAACCTAGGTCAGGCCAAAATGCTACTGATAAATCACATTTATTTTGAGGATTGGTAAGGGTTTAACGTTGCTTGTTAGCAACTTAAGAAGCTTTCATACTTCTCCCACTGTGAGATATTCCATTCTTGTTTTCTCTTTATTACTGAGAGAATATAATTCAATGAATTAAATAAAGAATAACCAAGTTGTATTAGCGGCTAGGTCATGCTGTGGTAACAAACAACCTAAATATCTCAGTGACTTAAAGTTTATCTCTTGCTCCTTGTTGCTACAGCTACCCTTGTTCATCTATGTATTGTCTAGGGCTACTTTTGCACTACAAGGGCAGAGTTGAATAGCATATACATATAACGACAGATTGTGTGTGGCCCAGAAAGTTCCAAATACAGACTGTCTAGCTCTGTGCAGAATAAAGTTTGCCACACCTGTCTTAAAGGGTTCTTCCAGATGTAAACATACCATAATTAATCATATTCCACTTATCCTAAGAAGTCATATGGCCATGCCTACCAACATTTCATGCAAAAGAAGAGCCTAGCCTTGATCATTTACTTCCAGTAGTTGTCTCTATCTTGCTCTCTTCAGACCTAGGGATAAGTCTAAGAGATTTACCTGCAAGATGAATCATATATAAAAAAATCTATTCTATCTTTTCAGTAGATGCCACTGATAGAAGAAATCAGAAGTTGCTCTTACAATTAGGCAGGTAGAAAACAAGTGTCATGTTTGGGAGCGGTACACTTAAATTATAAAAAATATCAGTTCTTCCTCTAATTTTAATTCTAGTACTTAGTTATGTGTGACAGATACTGTTGGTTGCCAACCTGATGACCATTTCCCCTTCCTTCCTTGCTTGTAGAAGTATGGCTTTGTTAGGGCAGCACCTTCCCTTCTTCCCTGTGTTATTCCTGACTTTGTGCCTCAAAGCTGCAGCAGTTATTTTGCGATCATGAAGCAACAAATCGGGGACAAAAGCTTCACATAGTAAAGGGTAAAGAGTAGAAATAAGGAAGGAATAATGGTATAATTGAACTGCCAGACTGACTCTGGAATCACCAACTTTCAGACATCTTGGTGAGAAAATATTTCCATTGCTTAAGCCCCATTAAATTGTGTATTTCCTAAGTTTTAGCTTCCCAAATCCAAAGTCATAAATTGTCCCCTTGGACATACAAGTATTTAACCATTTTTAGTCTCCAGTCTTGAAGCCTTTATTGGTAAAATAGAGATAATTATATTGTCTTTCTGAGGATGAATTTCTATAAAGTATGTGTACAGGAATGGCTCCACCATGGCACCCTGGCTACCTTGCATGTCTCCAAAGTTTGACCCGAATCTTGGCAGAACACCCCACAATCCTCTCACATGGCAAGATGGAAGTCTTGTGAAGATTGTCACAATCTGTTTCTCATCCTCTTCCCTGTTTTGTGAGAGGCTCCAGATCTTATGAAAGTCTTCCAAAAGGCAGTTTATCATCTGTCTATCTCTGGTTATAGTGAATATGGGGCTTTCCACTTCGCTTTACCCTTTAAGGTACAACTCCAATCTCTTGTGTCATTAATTCTGCAAAGCACTTTGGCTCGTTTACAACAGCAAACCAACATATGAGTCATCTGTCGTCAGGTCCCTCTGATACAGTGTCATCTTGAGGGTCCAAGGACATGGAAGCCTGGCATGCTGCAGCCCATGGGGTCACAGAGTAGGACAGGACTGAGTGACTGAACTGAACCTCAACAAACCAGGACATGTGTATATTGCTGATGTCAGAAGACAAGGCCAATAGTTGTGATAAAACCTCTCAATCTGCCTCTAGTCAGAAGATACATGATTTTGGGCTCTCTGAACAATAGAATAATTTTCTACAATAAATACTATAGCATGATACCATGCTGATTTTGCTTTTGCTCTCTTCGAAAGTAATGAAATGTATCGATTTCTGCTGTTTATCTCCTTACTGGTCAAATCTATGGAACTGTGGCAAGCCAACCTAGCAGCTGTTGCATTTATAGATGCTTGCTTGACTGAGAGCAAGGACTCGGTAAATGTTAGTAAAGCATTATAGTAATGATGTTGTGGTTGTTTAGTCACTAAATCATGTCTGACTCTTTGCGACCCCATGGGCTGTAGCCTTTCAGGCTTCTCTGTCCATGGAATTTATCAGGTAAGAATACTGGCGTGGGTTGCCGTTTCCTTCTCCAAGGATCTTCCAGACCCATGGATTGAACCCATGTCTTCTGCTTGGCAGGCAGATTTTTTACCACTGATCTACCTGGGAAGCGCCATTATAGTAATACTAATAGCATTATAATAATAATTAATATTATAATCATGTTTCTGAACCTCAGATATTTTTTTGTACATAAAATGGTGATTACATGGGAAAGAATTAACATTAAGTTCTTAAAGAGTCATTTGCATATATAATAGTATTAAAAACTATTTCTCAGGTCACGGAGACATTGTTTTTATTCATAGTTTTGATTTATGATATAAGGTTATTATAATTTAAATATTAATCTCTATAGTATTTATTGTAGAAAATTATTCTATTGTTCAGAGAGCCCAAAATCATGTATCTTCTGACTAGAGGCAGATTGAGAGGTTTTATCACAACTATTGGCCTTGTCTTCTGACATCAGCAATATACACATGTCCTGGTTTGTTGAGGTTCAGTTCAGTCACTCAGTCCTGTCCTACTCTGTGACCCCATGGGCTGCAGCATGCCAGGCTTCCCTGTCCATCACCAACTCCCAGATCTTACTCAAACTCATGTCCATAGAGTCAGTGATGCCATCCAACCATCTCATCCTCTGTCGTCCCCTTCTCCTCCTGCCTTCAATCTTTCCCAGCATCAAGGTCTTTTCCAATGAGTCAGTTCTTCGTATCAGGTGGCCAAAGCTTCAGCTTCAGCATCAGCATCAGTCCTTACAATGAATATTCAGGGCTGATTTCCTTTAGGATGGAATGGTTGGATCTCCTTGCAATCCAAGGGACTCTCAAGAGTCTTCTATAATACCACAGTACAAAAGCATTAATTATTCTGTACTCAGCTTTTCTTTATAGTCCAACTCTCACATTCATACATGACTACTGGAAAAACCATTGCTTTGACTAGATGGACCTTTGTTGGCAAAGTAATGTCTCTGCTTTTTAATATGCTGTCTAGGTTGATCATAACTTTTCTTCCAAGAAGCAAGCGCCTTTTAATTTCATGGCTATAATCACCATCTAGAGTGATCTTGGACCCCCCCCCAAAATAAAGTTTCTCACTGTTTCCATTGTTTCCCCATCTATTTGCCATGAAGTGATGGGACCAGATACCATGATCTTAGTTTTCTGAATGTTGAGCCAACGATTTCACTCTCCTCTTTTACTTTCATCAAGAGGCTCTTTAGTTCTTCTTCACTTCCTGCCATAAAGGTGGTGTCATCTTCATATCTGAGGTTATTGATATTTCTCCCTGCAATCTTAATTCTAGTTTGTGCTTCATCCAGCCTGGCATTTCACACGATGTCCTCTGCATATATAAGTTAAATAAGCAGTGTGATAAAATACAGCCTGATGTACTCCTTTCCCAATTTGGAACCAGTCTGTTGTTCCATGTCCGGTTCTAACTGTTGCTTTTGAACTGCATACAGATTCCTCGGGGGACAGGTCAGGTGGTCTGGTGGTCTCATATCTTGAAGAATTTTCCAAGTTTGTTGTGATCCACACAGTCAAAGGCTTTGGCCTAGTCAATAAAGCAGAACTAGGTGTTTTTCTGGAACTCTTTTGCTTTTTCAATGATCCACAGATGTTGGCAATTTGATCTCTGGTTCCTCTGCCTTTTATAAATCCATATTGAACATCTGGAAGTTCTTGGTTCATGTACTGTTGAAGTCTGGCCTGGAGAATTTTGAGCATTACTTTACTAGTAGGCAGGATGAGTGCAAGTGTGCAGTAGTTTGAGCTTTCTTTGGCATTGCCTTTCTTTGGGATTGGAATGAAAACTGACCTTTTCCAGTCCTGTGGCCACTGCTGAGTTTTCCAAATTTGCTGGCTTATTGAGTGCAACACTTTCACAGCATCGTCTTTCAGGATTTGAAACAGCTCCACTGGAATTCCATCACCTCCACTAGCTTTGTTCGTAAGGCCTAATTGACTTTGTATTCCGGGATGTCTGACTTTAAGTGAGTGATCACACCATCGTGGTTATCTGGGTCATTAAGAATCTGCCTGCAATGCAGGAGACCCAGGTTTGACTTCTGGGTCGGGAAGATCCCCTGGATAATGAAATGGCAACCCACTCCAGTATTCTTGCTGGAGAATCCCATGGATAGGGGATCTTGGCAGGCTGTAGTTCATGGGGTCACAAGAGTTGGACACAACTTAGCGACTAAAGAGAGAGAGAGAGATCTTTTTTGTATAGTTCTTTTGTGTATTCTTGCCACCTCTTCTTAATATCTTCTGCTTCTGTTAGGTCCATACTGTTTTTGTCCTTTTTTGTGCCCATCTTTGCAGGAAATGTTCCCTTGGTATGTCTAATTTTCTTGAACAGATCTCTAGTCTTTCCCATTCTATTGTTTTCCTCTATTTCTTTGCATTGATCATTGAGGAATGCTTTCTTATCTTTCCTTGCTATTCTTTGGAGCTCTGCATTCAAATAAGTATATCTTTCCTTTTCTCCTTTACCTTTAGTGTCTTTTCTTTTTTCAGCTATTTGTAAGGCCTCCTCAGATAAACATTTTGCCTTTTTGCATTTCTTTTTCTTAGGGATGGTCTTGATCACTGCCTCCTGTACAACATCAGGAACCTCCGTCCATACTTCATCAGGCACTCTATCAGATCTAACTCCTTGAATCTGATTTTCGCTTCCACTATATAATCATAAGGGATTTGATTTAGGTCATATCTGAATGGTCTAGTGGTTTTCCCTACTTTTTTCTATTTAAGTCTGAATTTGGCAATGAGGAGTTCCTGATCTGAGCCACAGTCAGCTCCTGGTCTTGTTTTTGTGACTATATAGAGATTCTCCATCTTTGGCTGCAAAGAATATAATCAATATGATTTTGGTATTGACCATCTGGTGATGTCCTTGTGTCTCTTTCAAAAGTGACTATCAATGTAATGAAGAAGGCGAAGGATGAAACCAAGTGGATATCCATGGGAAGAACATTTCGGGCACAAGAAATGGTGAATGAAAATACTGAGATGAGAGTGTGTTTGACATGTCTAAGAACAGTTGGCAAGATCAGTGGAGATGGAAAGGAGTAAATAAGAAGAAAATGGTATGAGACAAGGTCAAGGAAGTAGCAAAGAGCCAAAGCAAGTAGGACCTTTATGGCCTTGGGACAGTGTTACCTTTGACTCTGAATAAAATGAGAAGACATTGAAGGATATTAAGTAGGATATTGATGCAATCTGACTGACTTTTTAGAAGGATTATCCTTGATACTTTGTGGAGAAAAGTGTACTGTGGAGAAAATGCCTACTATAAGGTAGGTAGAGCAGACTCAGTGGAGTTTTGTTTGTTTGTTTGCTTTTTAATACAGAAGATATCATAGCATGTTTTTTATGCTGATGAGAATGTGTGGCATTCTTTATAATTTTTAAACTGTCTTCATCCATCTTTCATCTTTTTATTTAGGTAACCAGGGCATGAAGACTTTTTTTATATTCACAGATGTGTATTTTTCTTTCCTGTGGTTTATTCCTTCTTAATTTCTTCCAGCAATTTAAACATACTAATTTGTTTTTTTGTTTTCTGATTCTTGATCTTGTAGGCTTGATTATACATGTGTTTTATAAATGTGAGTTGTGAATTTCTGTTTAACTTGGAGTTGTATAAATCTCAAGAGCACTGGCTTGAGGATGTTTCCATTCTTGGATAATTTGCATTTGCTTCTACTAATTACCCTAGGGTCAAAAGAAAACTAATCTTCACTCCTTTAAGTTAATTGTTAGCTTGGAGTTTCATAAATCTTGCTAGGATTTCCCATTCAAAGACCACAAACTTTCTTTTTGTTATTTTGCCTACAGTAGGCCTTTTATTAAGAGAGTCTGGACTTGCAAGTATCTTGGGTCTCGATTCTCAGGTCGTGTGTATATACATTCTGTTTTTCTTTTCTTTCATAGTTCACTATCCAAATGTCCTGCTAACTGAAAAGTACAAATAGAACTCTAGTGCAACTGTAGAATCAATTTTAGATTAGTACTTTGTTTTTCAGATTCTTTGCATGTCTGCCATGTTAAATTAATAACAGCTAGCACTTTCTGAGTGTGGATTATGTAACTGACACAGATCTCAGCTATTTAACATGCTGTATCTCATTTGTACACCTAACAAAATTATGGTAAGACACTATAATTTTCTCCATTTTAGAAGCTGAGAATTTGGGAGATGAGGCAAAAATAACTTGACTGAGTTTAACAGCCTATAAGTGAAATTTTGTTAATTTTTTCTCTTTTATTAGGTTGTAATAAAATCTATTGGTTGATTATTGCTTTTTATAGTTTTATTAACGATAACTGGCCTATAATAAACTGCTCATACTTACAGTGTATAAGTTTTGACACACACATTCACCCACATGTAGCAATAACCATAATCCAGATAATGAACATATTCTTCACCACCATAGTGTTATTGTGTCACTTTAATAATCATTCACTGCCATCTTCTCTAACTGCTGTCTTTCTTCAGGCAACCCTTCATTTACTTTCTGGCCTTAGAGATTTGTTTTTATTTCTAGGAATTTATATAAATGGAAAATATTTCTTTTAGTTATATATATATTTTAATGGCAATTTGTTGTATGTTGTTGTTATTGTTCAGTCACGCAGTCGTGTCCGACTCCATGGACTGCAGCACAACAGGCTTCCCTGTCCTTTACCATCTCCTGGAGCTTGCTCAAACTCACATTCATTGAGTTGGTGGTGCTATCCAAACATCTCGTCCTCTGTTGTCCCCTTTTCCTCCAGCCTTCAATCTTTCTAACATCAGGGTCTTTTCCAATGAGTTGACTCTTTGCATGAGGTGGCCAAAATATTGGAGCTTCATTATCAGCCCTTCCAATGAATATTCAGGGTTGATTTCCTTTCAGTTCAGTCAGTTCAGTTCAGTCACTCAGTCGTGACCGACTCTTTGTGACCCCATAAATCACAGCCCGCCAGGCCTCCCTGTCCATCACCAACTCCCGGAGTTCACTCAAACTCATGTCCATTGAGCCGGTGATGCTATCCAGCCATCTCATTCTCTGTCGTCCCCTTCTCCTCCCGCCCCCAATCCCTCCCAGTTTCAGAGTCTTTTCCAGTGAGTCAACTTGTCGCCAAAGTATTGGAGTTTCAGCTTTAGCATCAGTCCTTCCAATGAACACCCAGGACCGATCTCCTTTAGAATGGACTGGTTGCATCTCCTTGCAGTCCAAGGGACTCTCAAGAGTCTTCTCCAACACCACAGTTCAAAAGCATCAATTCTTTGGCGATCAGCTTTCTTCACAGTCCAACTCTCATCCATACATGACCACTGGAAAAACCATAGCCTTGACTAGACGGACCTTTGTTGGCAAAGTAATGTCTCTGTTCTTTAACATACTATCTAGGTTGGTCATAACTTTCCTTCGTTTCGATTTCCTTGCAGTTCAAGGGACTCTCAAGAGTCTTCTCCAACACCATAGTTGGAAAACGTCAATTCTTCAGTGCTCAGCCTTCTTTACGGTCCAACTCTCACATCCATACATGACTACTAGAAAAACCATAGCTTTGACTAGATGGACATTTGTCTGCAGTTATTTGTTGCATAGGAAATGTTCATAGTGAAGATCAATAAAGTACAATATAGTCTCTTTAGTGGAGTGACTATTTCATTTCCCCAACCTAGCATGATGCCTAGTATTCATTTATTTTTTCTGTAATTTATTTATTTACCATTTATTCATTCCTTTCTCAGGGAGATTCACTCCTACTTAGATTAATGAAATCTGTTATAAGCTCTCATAGTGCCTTAGTCTTCTGTACATCCCCCCACCCCCAAATCTCATCACACTTGCCTGTTTACTTGTCTGCTTTACCTACTCAAGTATGCACAAGTATAGAAGTTGATGAATGCTGCCATTTATTTAACACTTGGTAGATATCAGGTGTTTTGCTATTTTTACTTGTCTATTGTAGCTAGATCAATCACAAGAAAACCACTTTGAGTTTTGTTGGGTATTACTATTCCCATTGGACAGACGGGAAACTGAATTTCACAGATATTAATATCTATTCAGTTCAGTTCAGTTCAGTTCAGTCGCTCAGTCGTGTCCGACTCTCCGCGACCCCATGAATCACAGCACGCCAGGGCTCCCTGTCCATCACCAACTCCCGGAGTACACTCAAACTCATGTCCACAGAATCGGTGACGCCATCCAGCCATCTCATCCTCTGCCGTCCCCTTCTCCTCCCGCCCCCAACCTTTCCCAGCATTCATTTATCCATTCATTCATTCATCAGCTATTTGTTATGTGCCTGTCAAGTCTATGCCATAACTTCTTAGTCTCTGGAGATACAACAGTTTTGCTAAAGCAAGCATGGCCCCTGCCTTCATATAACTTACTTTTAGTGTTAGAAACAGACTTTAAACAAATGATGAAAAAATTTTTATGAAATTTTGCTATGAGTATTATAGACTGAAGAGTCTATAACAAAGAATTGATATTTACAGGAAGGTCAGGGAAATCCTTCCTAAGGAAGAAAAATGTAGTGTGAGATTTGAAGGACATATAAGAAATAGTCAGGTTAACACATGAGTTACAAATGTTTTCAATATGGGCAAATATCAATATGGTCTTAATAAATACTATTGAGATGAAATGGGCTAAAGGATATTCAGAGAATTGGACATTTGGAGGATGAATTTTAAAAACAAATTGTGTGTACAAATATGCTGCATATACCATAAGTAAAAAACAAAACATCTGTATAGATGGCTAACAAACACATAAAAAAATGCTCAGCATCACTCATAATCAGAGAAATGCAAATCAAAACCACAATGAGGTACCATTTCATGCCAGTCAGAATAGCTGCTATCCAAAAGTCTACATGCAATAAATGCTGGAGAGGGTGTAGAGAAAAGGGAACCCTCTTACACTGTTGGTGGGAATGCAAACTAGTACAGCCACTATGGAGAACAGTGTGGAGATTCCTTAAAAAACTGGAAATAGAACTTCCATATGACCCTGCAATCCCACTGCTGGGCATACACAGCAAGGAAACCAGAATTGAAAAAGACGCGTGTACCCCAATGTTCATTGCAGCACTGTTTATAATAGCCAGGACATGGAAGCAACCTAGATGTCCATCATCAGATGAACAGAAAAGAAAGCTGTGGTACATATACACAATGGAATATTACTCAGCCATTAAAAATAATACATTTGCATCAGTTCTAATAAGGTGGATGAAACTGGAGCCTATTATACAGAGTGAAGTAAGCCAGAAAGTAAAACACCAATACAGTATACTAACACATATATATGGAGTTCAGAAAGATGGTAATGATAACCCTGTATGCGAGATAGCAAAAGAGACCCAGATGTATAGAACAGTTTTTTGGACTCTGTGGGAGAGGGTGAGGGTGGGATGATATGGGAGAATGGCATTGAAACATGTAAATTATCATATGTGAAACGAATCACCAGTCTAGTTTCGATGCATGATACAGGGTGCTCAGGGCTGGTGCACTGAGTTGACCCAGAGGGATGGGATGGGGAGGGAGGTGGGAGGGGCATGAAGGATGGGGAGCACATGTACACCCTGGGCGGGTTTATGTCAATATATGGCAAAACCAATATAATATTGTAAAGTAAAATAAATTAATTTAAAAAAGAAAAAGATATTTAAATCTTCATAAATCAAGAGTTTTGAATTAAACATAATTAAAAATGTTTGATTCATTATACAACTTGTTTTTTAAATTTCATTATGAAATCTATTGCTGATGTCATGTCATATTGAAAAACATTTGTGATTCTCTCATTAAAAAAAATAGAACTTCAAAGCTATCACCAAATACTAATAGTTAACAAATATTCTAAGTATATTATTTACTTTAAAGGTCACAAGAGCCCAGTGAGATGAATATTATCATCTCAAATTTACATTGAGGGAACTAAATTTCAGAGATGACATACATTTATTTATTTATTATTTTATTTTTATTGGAGGCTAATTATTTTACAATATTATATTGTTTGGTTTTGCCATACATTGACATGAATCTTCCCCGGGTGTACATGAGTTCCCCTTCCTGAACCCCTCTCCCACCTCCCTCCTCCCCTTATCTTCCCTCTGGGTCATCCACGGACACCAGCCCTGAGCATCCTGTAACATGCATTGACCCTGAAAAGGCGATTTCTCCCAGATTATCCCACCCTCACCGTCTCCCACAGAGTCCCAAAGACTGTTCTATACATCTGTGTCTCTTTTGCTGTCTCGTATACACGGTTATCATTTGCATCTTTCTAAATTCCATATATATGCGTTAGGAGAAAGCAAGAGAGTTCCAGAAAAACATCTATTTCTGCTTCATTGACTATGCCAAAGCCTTTGACTGTGTGGATCACAATAAACTGTGGAACATTCTGAAAGAGATGGGAATACCAGACCACCTGACCTGCCTCTTGAGAAACCTGTATGCAGGTCAGGAAGCAACAGTCAGAACTGTACATGGAACAACCGACTGGTTCCAAATAGGAAAAGAAGTACGTCAAGGCTGTATATTGTCACCTTGTTTATTTAACTTATATGCAGAGTACATAATGAGGAACGCTGGGCTGGAAGAAGCACAAGCTGGAATCAAGATTGCTGGGAGAAATATCAAAAATCTCAGATATGCAGATGACACTACCCTTATGGAAGAAAGTGAAGAGGAACTCAAAGGCCTCTTGATGAAAGTGAAAGAGGAGAGTGAAAAGGTTGGCTTGAAGCTCAACATTCAGAAAACAAAGATCATGGCATCGGGTCCCATCACTTCATGGGAAATAGATGGAAAAACAGTGGAAACAGTGTCAGACTTTATTATTTTGGGCTCCAAAATCACTGCAGATGCTGATTGCAGCCATGAAATTAAGAGACGCTTACTCCTTGGAAGGAAAGTTATGACCAACCTTGATAGTATATTAAAAAGCAGAGACATTACTTTGCCAACAAAGGTCCGTCTAGTCAAGGCTATGGTTTTTCCCGTGGTCATGTATGGATGTGAGAGTTGGACTGTGAAGAAAGCTAATCGCCGAAGAATGGATGCTTTTGAACTGTGGTGTTGGAGAAGACTCTTGAGAGTCCCTTGTACCGCACGGAGATCCAACCAGTCCATTCTAAGGGAGATCGATCCTGGGTGTTCATTGGAAGGACTGATGCTAAAGCTGAAACTGCAATACTTTGGCCACCTCATGCGACGAGTTGACTCACTGGAAAAGACTCTGATGCTGGGAAAAGTTGGGAGTGGGAAGAGAAGGGGACGACGGAGAATGAGATGGCTGGATGGCATCACCGACTCTGTGGACATGAGTTTGAGTGAACTCCGGGAGTTGGTGATGGATAGGGAGGCCTGGCATGCTGTGATTCATGGGGTTGCAGAGAGTTGGACACGACTGAGCGACTGAACTGAACTGAACTGAACTGATACTGTATTGGTGTTTTTCTTTCTGGCTTACTTCACTCTGTATAATAGGCTCCCTGGATCATAAGGCAGTTCTTTTTCCAGTTTTTTGAGGAATCTCCACACTGTTCTCCATAGTGGCTGTACTAGTTTGCATTCCCACCAACAGCGTAAGAGGGTTCCCTTCTCTCCACACCCTCTCCAGCATTTATTGCATGTAGATTTTTGGATAGCAGCCATTCTGACTGGTGTGAAATGGTATCTCATTGTGGTTTTGATTTGCATTTCTCTGATTATGAGGGATGTTGAGCATTTTTTCATGTGTTTGTTAGCCATCTTTATGTCGACATACATTTAAAAAGACTGAAATCAGTGCGATTTGCCCAAGGCCCCTGAGGCAGAATTGGCATAAGATTTAAAAATTTGATTCAGGGAATTCCCTGACTGCCCCATGGTTAGGACTCAGTGCTATCATTACCATAAGAGTGGGTTTGATCCTTTGTTAGGAAAATAAGATTCTTCAAGCGGCTTGGCGTGACCAAAAATTTAAATAAACAAAGATTTTAGTTCAGTGATTTTTTTCAAACAAAAAAGAAAAAAGATATGAACTGAGCTACTATGAGTCAAAAGAATAAATTCCAAGGAGGTGTTAAATAATGAATTAGAGTTTATAAAATAAAGACAGAGTGTGATTTTGTCTATCTAGACTTGGTCTCTCATTTATATAGTATTTATTAGATGCTCTCCACCATCACTGTTTATTAGAAGCTCTCCACTTAGAGAAAATTCTTGTATTTTCACTTTTAAATACAACCTCAAATGTTGCTTGCCATTCTTTAGTTTTCCCTTCCCTCCTATTTAGAAGGCCGTGAGACAACAGAGAGTCATATTACATTAGAATTTCCAAGGAGGAGGTGTCTAGGCAACAGAATGGAAAATAGATGAAGGACAGTATCTAACTGTCTGTATCCTACTCTCAAACTATAATTTACTTTAACATGGCTATTTATCATGAAGATACCTATGCAATGGATTTAACAGGCAAGGATAACCAGTAATGGCTTAGTGAATGCATTTCAGTTCTCTTTCTTACGTTCATTTGTGTATTCAGAGCTGTTTTTTTAATGTGCATTCATGTATACATGTGTACACAAGTATGTGTGCTCTTCTATAGCAATGATATTAAAATATCATTGGTGTTTTTCCAGCTATTATAAATACTCTCATTCAATCCTTTAAATGTGACTAATTACAAAATAGGAAACCGAGGCTAACATTACTAATCTGTGCACATCTGTTATGTTCCAGATAGAGTATCAGTCCCTGAGCCTAACAAATTATTTATTGTATAATCCACCCAGTGGGCCCCATGAGGTAGATTATTATTATCTCTATTTTACTCACGAGGAAAATGTGAGTCATAGAGGTTAAGGAATTTTCCTGATATCTCCTGACTAGTTATTTGGCAAGTTTGAATTAAATACAGATGTGCATGCCCCCAAACTTTATATTAATGCATATTCACATGACTCTTCATAGATCATGAAATAGTAAACAGTGGTGCTGGGACTCTAACCACATGTGCTGATGACTTGACAAGATGTAATATTAGATCTCTTATTAAATGACAATACCACTTTGAGGGAAAAATGAATTTAAAATTGTTGGGTTTAAAAACAATTTTTTTAGGTTTAAATTATTTTGAATGTAACCATTAAAGTGTTACAACTGGATTTCAAAGGAAAGCTTTAGTTAAAATCACCATGTGCATCCCTTAATTTACTTTGGCTCACTAAATGTTAAACAAATGTTTACTTTTGTTTTGGAGTTATTTAGTTGGAGGTTAAATAAGGTTCTTCTTTTAGGAATGTATATTGAGCTCTTCCACTGCAGCTGCATGTATTAGATGTTCTATGTTCAAAAGTGATCATTTGATGTTATAGTCCATGATACAATTTTAGATGTAAACCATTGATTTGAATGAACAATAATGTAAATTACTTAAACTGATGAAATTATGTTACACAACCATTCTCTATGATTGACATAAATTAACCATTTAACACTGAAGTAAACACCATACTACTGCTGTAGGTGTTGAATTGTTCTGATGAGATTTTATTTTATTCTAATCATTAGTTTTATCTACTTATGTACCCACTGCACTTTTCATTCAGATACCACTGTACTTGTGCAGAAATCAACTGCTGCTTTAAAGTAAATGCTCATTTTGAGGAAAGCTTAATGTTATGATCTTTCCTTTAATTGAAGCATTAAAGTGATGAATACACACAATGAAAAATTTAGTAGCTATTCTAAAGAATTTTAATGACATGAAAAAATGAAGAAGGATGAGATTCGGAATACAAAACTGTGTTTTCAGGTTGATCTCAGCCTAGTTGTTGTTGTCACTGAGTCATGTTCAACTCTTTGCAACCCCATGGACTAAAGTGTGCCAGGCTTCCCTGTCCGTTACCAACTCCCGGAGCTTGCTCAAACTCATGTCGACTGAGTTGGTGATGCCATCCAACCATCTCATCCACTGTCGTACCTTTCTCTCCTGCCTTCAGTCTTTCCCAGCATTAGGGTCTTTTCCAAAGGGTCGGCTTTTCAGATCAGGTAGCCAAAGTATCAAAGCTTCAGCATCAGTCCTTCCACTGAATATTTAGGACTGATCTCCTTTAGGATTGATTGGTTTGATCTCCTTGCAGTCCAAGGGACTCTCAAGAGTCTTCTCCAATACCACAATTCAATAGTATAAATTATCTGGCTCTCAGCCTTCTTTATGGTCCAACTTTCACATCCATACATGACTATTGGAGAAACCATAGCATTGACTATACAGACCGTTGTCAGCAAAGTAATGTTTCTGCTTCTTAATACGGTGTCTAGGATTGTCATGGCTTTTCTTCCAAGGAACAAGGGTCTTTTAATTTCATGGCTGCAATCACCATCTGCAATGATTTTGGAGCCCAAAAAAGCAAAGTCTGTCACTGTATCCATTGTGTCCCTATCTATTTGCCATGATAAGATGGGACTGGATGCCATGATCTTAGTTTTTTGAATGTTGAGTTTTAAGTCAGCTTTTTTGCTTTCTTCTTTCACCTTCATCAAGAGGCTCTTTAGTCCCTCTTTGCTTTCTGCCATAAGGATAGTGTTATCTGCTTATCTGAGGCTATTGATATTTCTCCTGGCAACCTTGGTTCCAGTTTGTGCTTCATCCAGCCTGGCATTTCATATGATGTACTCTGCATACAAGTTAAATAAGCAGGGTGACAATATAAAACCTTGACGTACTCCTTTCCTAATTTTAAATCAGTCCATGTCCAGTTCTAACTGTTGCTTCTTGATCTGCATACAGATTTCTCAGGAAGCAGGTAAGGTGGTCTGGTATTCCCATCTTTTGAAGAAAATTTCACAGTTTGTTGTGATCCATACAGTCAATGTCTTTAGTGTAGTCAGTGAAACAAAGGTATATGTTCTTCTGGAATTCTCTTGCTTTTTCTATGTACAAACATATGTTGGCAATTTGATCTCTAGTTCCTCTGCTTTTTCTAAATCCAGTTTGTACACCTGGTAGTTCTCGATTCACATACTTTTGAAGCCTAGCTTGGAGGATTTTGAGCATGACCTTGCTAGCATGTGAAATGAGTGCAGTTTGCGTGGTAGTTTGAAAATTCTTTGGCAATGCCCTTCTTTGGGATTGGAATGAAAACTGACCTATTCCAGTTCTGTGGCCACTGATGAGTTTTCCAAATTTGCTGGCTTATTGAGTGCAGCACTTTCACAGCACCATCTTTTAGGATTTGAAATAGCTCAACTGGAATTCGATCACCTCCACTAGCTTTGTTCATAGTGATGCTTCCTAAGGCCCATTTGACTTCACATTCCAGGATATCTGGCTCTCGGTGAGTGATCACACCATCGTGGTTATCTTGGTCATGAAGATCTTTTTTGTATAGCTCTTCTGTGTGTTCTTGCCACCTCTTCTAAATATCTTCTGCTTCTCTTAGGTCCATACTGTTTCTATTTTTTATTGTGCCCATTTTTGCATGAAATGTTTCCCTTGGTATGTCTAATTTTCTTGAAGAGCTCTCTAGTCTATTGTTTTCCTCTATTTCTTTGCATTATTCATTTAGGAAGGCTTTCTTATCTCTCCTTGCTATTCTTTCAGTCTAATTACAGATATACATATAAAGAAAGAGTAGATATAAATGAGAAATATATATATAATTTTTATTCTATGTATTATACTTTCCATAATTTTCCAGTGAAACTAACACTTATTATAAACTTAGTTTTAAAAATATGCACACTGGAGAAAGTAGAATAATGAGCATAATTTGACAACCTGATAATACAGTTTTTTTTTTTTTTTTTAACATAGTATTAATACTAAGAGTCTCACTGGAGCTGCAATTTATAAATCTTTTTTTCCCCTCTCTCCCTCTCTCTCTTCCTCTTTCTAACCCATGTTTATTTTGTTCTTTAAAATATTTTTTATTATTTTTATTATTATCAGTTCAGTCACTCATTCATATCCAACTCTTTGCAACCCCACGGACTACAGCCTGCCAAGCTTTCCTGTCTGTCACCAACTCCCGGAGCTTGCTCAAACTCATGTCCACTGAGTTGATGATGCCATCCAACCATCTCCTCTTCTGCTCTCCCCTTCTCCTCCTGCCTTCAATCTTTCCCAGTATCAGGGTCTTTTCCAATTAGTCAGTTCTTCACGTCAGGTGGCCAAAGTATTGGAGCCTCAGCTTCAGCATCCGTCCTCCCGCTGAATATTCAGGACTAATTTCCTTTTGGATTAACTGATTTGATCTCCTTGCAGTCCAAGGGACTGTTAAATGTGTTCTCCAACACCACAGTTCAGAAGCATCAATTCTTTGGTGCTCACGATTATACAAATAATTTAAAATCATTCCATAAATTTTATGCTTGTATGTTTTCTGTAGGAACACGAATTATCCATATGTTGACTTCTCTTTCCTGTCTTGACCCACTTCCATAATATTTCCTCTTGTCATATTCTTTTCTGTGTAATATTTCACTGTAGCCCACCAGGCTCCTCTGTCCATGGGATTTCCTAGAATGGGTGGCCATTTCCTTTTCCAGGGGACCTTTCTGATCCAGGGATCAAACTTGGGTCTCTTGCACTGGCAGGCAGATTCTTTACTGCTGAGCCACCTGGGAAGCCCACAATACCTAAAAGGTACTGAATAAATATGGGTTAAAAAATGAATTTTAAATTCAGCTCAGTGGTAAAGTTCATTGCCATATGTTTGACTCCAACTGTTTCTCTCTTCTGCTTCCAGTAGAAAAGAGGCTTTCCAATTTGGGCTTTCTAGGTGGTGCTAGTGGTAAAGAACCCCCCGGCCAATGCAGAAGACATAAACGACGTGGGTTCCATCTCGGGGTTGGAAAAATCCCCTGGAGGGGAGGACATGGCAACCCACTCCAGTATTCTTGCCTGGAGAATCCCATGGACAAAGGAGTCTGGCTGGCTATAGTCCATAGGGTCACATAGGATCAGACATGACTGAAGTGACTTAGCACAATTCAGATTTGGCAAATAATAAAGTAATGATAAATAAAATAATAAATTAAAGTTTTCTCATTTCTTCTCAGCTAGACCAAAAACATTGGGGAAAAGTTTCATAAAATCTGAGATAGAATCTGTCACAAAAGCTGTGTCCTTCCCCTTGAATTTATTCCCTTGTCCTGTTGATTTCATCATGAATTTTTTTCAAATATTTAAAGGTGTGATCATCCTGATACTGTTTAAACTGTTCCATATTGTAGAAAGAGAATGAGAGCTGACAGTATTCTTTCGGAAGTTGGCAAAATGCTGAGACTCAAAAAATAGTAGACAAGAAGATCCTAGAAGATTTAAATATATAAATCCTAAATGTAAAATATTAATAAGAGAATCCACTGGTGCATTAAAAGATTAATTTACTACAGCTCAACAAGATTTATTCAGAATGTAGGGATTACTTGATACTAGAAAAGTATTAATATATTTGTGTAATTCACCATATTAATAGGCCAATTCAGATTTTTTGCATTGTTGATAACCATGCATAGATGGACGCTTCCTTAACATGTTCAGTTGTGAAATATTGACAAAGGTCTCATCAAAAAGAAGAATCAGGCAATAGTGCCAAGTATCACCTTTCCCTGAAAGTTCAATAAATACTAGTCAGTGCAGATAGTTAATACACAAGAGAATAAAATAACAGGTAAACCTATTAGGAAGGAGAGCATAAATAAGTATCATATACAGATGATAGGAATATATACTATTAATAATCCAAAATATAAATCAACTGAAACATTGCTGACAAAAGGAAAAAACTGGTTGATCACAAAGTTAATATATGAAAATCAATAACTTTCCTAAATACAAATGGCCACTATTAGAAAATACAGTGGTAGGACAGGTTCTCTTTTCCATAGCAGCAGAGTGATAAAATAAAAAGGAATAATATCGGTACAAATTAACCTGTAGAGAAATCACAGCTCACAATGGATTTTCAAATAAAAATTAAGCAAAAATAGAACCACTTGGAAATTTTGAAGCTCTTTTTTACGTAATACTTAGAACAAAGCAGAAACCCAAACCTTAAACTTTGACTTTATAGGAAGTCATAGGAATTAATCACACTGCAGTTTAAACCAGAGAGAATGTGAAAAATTCTATAGAGAAAAATCAATAACTTTAAAAATTCTTATTTTAATACAAGAAGACTTGAAAAGAAATTAAACATGCAATTCAAGAAACTAGGAAAAAATAAATTTAAGGATAGCAAGAAGTAATATTTAAAAAATATACCAGAGCAATTCATTAAATTGAATAAAATTATGGGATCACTAAATAAAAGGAGATCCTTTTATTTGAAAATAGATTTGAAAATAACAGGAAAAGGCAAATTAAACTCATTCATTAATTTGCCTTTTCCTGTTATTTTCAAATCTATTTTCAAATAAAAGGATCTCCTTTTATTTAGTGATCCCATAATTTTATTCAATTTAATGAATTGCTCTGGTATATTTTTTAAATATTACTTCTTGAGAGTCCCTTATACTGCAAGGAGATCCAACCAGTCCATTCTAAAGGAGATCAATCCTGGATGTTCATTGGAGGGACTGATGCTAAAGCTGAAACTCCAATACTTTGGCCACCTCATGAGACGAGTTGACTCACTGGAAAAGACTCTGATGCTGGGAAAGGTTGGGGGCGGGAGGAGAAGGGGACGACGGAGAATGAGATGGCTGGATGGCATCACCGACTCTGTGGACATGAGTTTGAGTGTACTCCGGGAGTTGGTGATGGACAGGGAGGCCTGGCGTGCTGTGGTTCATGGGGTCGCGGAGAGTCGGACACGACTGAGCGACTGAACTGAACTGAACTGAACTGAACTGAACTGATTGTAACCACAAATAAAATATGGTAATAGCTATGTACTATTTTGGGGTAATATATTTGAAAGCTCTGATTAAAAAGGTTGTTTTCTCAGCAAATATATATTACCAAAAATGGTGCAGGAGACTTTCAACCAAGGTCACGCTAGAAGCCTGTGCTTTTATTGTCTCCTCTGTTTCAAGTCCATATTCCTATAGAAATATTTTTTATGGAATCATATATTTTAAAATTTATCATTTTTAAATAATGTAATGTAAATTGGATATATAAAAGTTCAATGGAATGTCACCACTATTCTTATAGATTGATTTAAGAATTAATAAAAAGCACAGAGTTTCTCTTAATGACATTAGAAGTTTAAGTAAATGGGGGCAAACTGTTTAGGTATAAAATTTTAACATGAAAGTAAAAGTCAGTAACAGCATTCTCTGTAATACACACTGTTAAAAACTATCAAACTTGCAAGTTTTATTTTTCTAATATCTCTACAGAGATAGTCTCCATTTTGGAATTGTGTAAAGTATCTTTTGTCTTGAGTTTTCCATTTTGCAGTAGACATTAGGAACATTCAGTTATCCTATTTTATCATTTAAAGGATACATATTTTTATTTTTCTTTACTTTTTCCCCATTACATTAGCCCTGCTGTGAATGTGCATACACTCTTTGGAGTTTATGCTCTGTTGAGATGTATTAATCATATTAACTTAGGCTCCAAGAGAACAGTTTTACTTTTGTTAATAAATATTATGTGTTCTAGATCTCAGACCCAAGGAATTTCTCTTCAAATGTGTTTTTCTTGAGCTCTGTTCCTTTTATGTAATAAAAGAAACCCATCTCTTTATTTCCAAGTTTTCTTTTCACTTCTTTCTCAAATTGTGACTTGTACAGACACAGAGTAAATCTTAAAAGTTATTATTGAATCTAAAGGATCAAGAAGTCTTGTTTCTTTTCTGCTATATTTCTTATTAGGGTACAAATTTTAGAAACTTGCAACTAATCACAAAATAATAAAAACAGAACAATCCCAGTTCTCTGGGATCTAACACAGTCTTTAATGTTTTCTCAACACCTCCCTCTCCACACACACATAAAGGCTATTTTAATGGATGTAACGGATAAAATAATTGAATATTTGTTCTCACTATCATCCATGCAATATCAACATACCTATTCAAATATATATATACTCTAGCTTCAAATAACATCCCATTTAGTAGCAAAAATTCATAAGCGTATAATACAGAGACTGGTAGACAAATAATTTTTCCATAAATATGTTCACATTTAATCCCTGGAACCTATAAATCTGTTAATTTACATGAAAAAAAGGGACTTCGTATATGTGGAATCATACATATGTATGTTTTTTTTTTATTGGAGGCTAATTATTTTACAATATTATATTGGTTGGTTTTGCCATACATTGACATGAATTCGCCCCGGGTGTACATGAGTTCCCCTTCCTGAACCCTCCTCCCACCTCCCTCCTCCCCTCATCCTCCCTCTATGTCATCCCTGTGCACCAGCCCCAAGCATCCTGTATCATGAGTCGAACCTCGACTGGTGATTCATTTTACATATGATAATATACATGTTTCAATGCCATTCTCCCAAATCATCCCACCCTCGCCCTCTCCCACAGAGTCCCAGACTGTTCTATACACCTGTGTCTCTTTTGCTGTCTCGTATACAGGGTTATCATTTCCATCTTTCTAAATTCCATATATATGCATTAGTATACTGTATTGGTGTTTTTCTTTCTGGCTTACTTCACTCTGTATAATAGGCTCCAGTTTCATCTACCTCATTAGAACTGATTCAAATGCATTCTTTTTAATGGCTGAGTAATACTCCATTGTGTATATGTACCAAAGCTTTCTTATCCATTCATCTGCAGATGGACATCTAGGTTGCTTCCATGTCCTCACTATTATAAACAGTGCTGCGATGAACATTGGAGTACATGTGTCTCTTTCAGTTCTGGTTTCCTCGGTGTGTATGCCCAGGAGAGCAATTGCTGGATCATTTGGCAGTTCTATTTCCAGTTTTTTGAGGAATCTCCACACTGCATTCCCACCAACAGTGTAAGAGGGTTCCCTTTTCTCCACACCCTCTCCAGCATTTATTGCATGTAGACTTTTGGATAGCAGCCATTCTTGAGGAAATGACCATTAAGGTGAAATATGAAGAATGAATGGGAGTTAGTCATGTGAGGAACAGAAGAAAAGAAAGAAAGGCAATGGCTTTGAGCATAGTGACTGAAGGGCAAGCTGAGGCCCAGAGGCAGGTAGGCACTAGAGCTTGTAGAGTCTTATCGTCCATGTTAAGGACATTAGATTCTATCCTGAGAACAGGCACTCATTGAAGGGTTTTAAGCCAGGGGAATGATACAGTTCAGTCTTTTTTTTTTTTTAATTTTTAATTTTTATTTTAATTGGAGGCTAATTGCTTTACATTATTGTATTGGTTTTGCCATACATTGACATGAATCTGCCCCAGGTATACATGTGTTCCCCATCTTGAACCCCCCTCCCACCTCCCTTCCCATCCCATCCCTCTGGTTCATCCCAGTGCAATAGCCAGGACATGGAAGCAAACTAGATGTCCATCTGCAGACGAATGCGTAAAAAAGCTGTTGTACATATACACAATGGAGTGTTACTCAGCAATTAAAAAGTTCAGCCTGTTTTTAAAAAGTTCTTCTCACTATTACATAAATAGTGCTTTGGAAGAAAACTTGAGAAATCAAGGATGCCATTTATTTATTTGTTAATTGGAGGCAAATTACTTTACATTAATATATTGGTTGATTTTTGCCATACATTGACATGAATCCGCCCTGGGTGTACATGTGTTCCCCTTCTTGAAACACCCTCCCACCTCCCTCTTCCCCATATCCTCCCTCCAGCTCATCCCCGTGCACCAGCCCCAAGCATTTTTGGATTAGTGCAAATGTGTTTAAGTCGCTTTGGTTGTGTCTGACTCTGCGACTCTATGGACTGTATCCCAGGCTTCCCTGGTAGCTCAGCTGGTAAAGAATATGCCTGCAATGCATGAAAACTGTCTTCAATCCCTGAAGAAGGGAATGGCTACCCACTCCAGTATTCTGGCCTGGAGAATTCCTTGAACTGTATAGTCCTGCCAGGTTCCTCTGTCCATGGTATTCTCCAGGCATGAATACTGGAATGGATTGTCATACCCTCTTCCAGGGGATCTTCCTGACCAAGGGATCAAACCCACATCTCTTATATCTTCTGCACTGTCAGGCAGGTTCTTTACCACTAGTGCCACCTGGACCACTAGAGAAATCAAAGATGGCACTAAATTTTGGCTTGAGCAATTTTAATGGATAGAGGTATCCATTAAATACTGAGATGAGGAAGACTGGAAGAGGAGCAGGATGGGCAGAGAAAATGGAATTATGAACATGAAATTTTGAGATATCTGTAAGACTTCTATGTAGAAATGCCAAATAGTCAGTTGCATATTCAAAGTTGAATTCCAAACTAGAACGAAAAATATAGGATCATATACATATATATATATGAGTGAGTGAGTGAAGTTGCTCAGTGGTGTCCGATTTTTTGCGACCATATTGACTGTAACCTACCAGGCTCCTCAGTCCATGGAATTCTCCAGGCAAGAATACTGAAGTGGGTTGCCATTTCCTTCTCCAGGGAATGGGCATGGATGAGATAGACTAGATAGAAAATATGAGATGAAAAGGCCTATGGGAGAAAGTAATTCCACACACAGAAATGTCGGTTGTCAGTCTCTTATTAGCAATTCTGAAATTACCAAAGCTATGAAATATATTTTAAAAACTTAATTGTAAGTAAAACTTGAACTGATCTTAACATATTTAGTGACAAAATCTAGCTATCACTTATGTGAGTCTTTCAATGGCCTCTTTGTCTAACATGTAATCATTTAAATTTGGATGTGGTTTTCAACCTGAATATTGATATGTCTGATTAAAGGCTATTGCTCCAAACCCACTAGGTTATTAGGTAATATGTTATATGTAATATATGCTCTGTGTTACTTCCTGATATCTAATATTTTATTTCTGCACATCTTGTCCTAAGTGGTTTAGATAACTTACCCATAGCATGTGATAATATACAGGAAGACCAAAGAACATGGCATGTGTCTGGGGCAAAATGTGAAATGGTCATAAAAGAAGCTGAAAACATAGGGATAGGAAAGGCCATGCAGATCTTTGTACATCATATTAAGAAATGTGATACTTAGATTAAATCCAGTGATACTTTTTGTTTGCTTTTTATAGATAAATTTTTATTCCTATTCTGTAATCAGTGAACCTGAAACTCAAACAGGGTAACTAACTTGCCCAGTGCTACACGCCTAATAAATGGTTGGTTTCTCATCTAGGTCAAATAATTCTAGAGATCTCAATCTTAACTATAACAATGTAGTGCATAATAATCAGTGTGGATTGGCAAATATTTTACCTGTTATGTATGAATAGTATATTTGTGTGTGTATATGCATTTTTATTTGCTACTATTTTTTTTTTTTTTACAAATTTAGGGATGCATAATTTGCAAACAGAAAATTATATATGTTCTGCCATGAAATTGTCTAACAGTCTACGTAATGAAGAGTTTGATCACCCACACTCTATACCCATCTCTGGGTAATCATAAGATCAGTTTCTATTACTGTAGATTAGTTTATACTTTTTAGAACATTTTATAGATGGAATAATAATATATATAAAGGGATAAACCATATATATGTGTGTGTATACATATATAATTTCTTTTTATTACTGAGTGGTATTCCACTCTCTTCATAAATTGTAGTTTATCTCTTCACTTGTTGATGGACATTGCTTCCCCCCACCCCCTTAGTTTTTAGTCATAAAATAAAGCTGGTGTGAATACTTATGCACAGTCTTTGTATGGCTATATGTTTTCAGGTGTTTTTTTTTTTTTTTCAATTAAACACTTCAAGATAAAATGGCAAGTTTGCATGGTAGATGTATGTTTAACTCTAAACAAGAAACCACACTAAAAATGCTATGCAAAGAGATTTGATCACTAGTATTTTCCACTGCTCCACCCTTACTGACACTGTCGGTCTTTTTGGTTTTACCCATTGTAAAGTTGTGTAGTGGTATATTGTTGTGGTTTACTTTGTACTCCCATGATAATTAATGATGTTTAATGTCTTTTCATGTGTTTATCAGCCATTTGTATGTCTTTCATGAAGCACTTATTTAAATATTTTGCTGTTTTTATTGGAATGTTTGTTTTCTTATTACTGAGTTGTAGAAATACTATTTTAAATGTTTGCTTCAGGGTTTAGGCTCAGATTTAATGGGTGGTTCAAGTATAATTTCAATTTTCTTAGCATTTGCTACATGGCGTTGGACTTGTACTAAGCACAGATACTTTAGGGTTAATGCTGAGACTTGTGTGGCTCCATGTGCACTGAAGGGTTTCTGTTTTTCTGGTTCTATCTCTTTTATTTCTTCCTTGCTCTCTATTTTGCTGAGTTTCCTTTACTTGGTTCATCTGGAAAGTTGGTGTGATTTCTATTGGAGTTTCGGTTTCCAGCCCAGTCCTTGAATAAGGTCTTTAGAGCAAAGTTGAAGGAGAAGGGAGGAGGAGAGGGGAGGGAAGAAAGAGAGGTGAAAGAGATCTCCACAGAGATCACCTCTCCAAGTTTTGACCTGTCTTCATGATCCACCTAGTTGATCTTTGTGCTCTGTATATGATAGTGTTTTTAATGACAGAACTGAGAGATGGCATTGGCCTGGACTAGGGTTCGGAGAAGGCAATGGCAACCCACTCTAGTACTCTTGCCTGGAAAATCCCATGGGCAGAGGAGCCTGGAAGGCTGCAGTCCATGGTGTCAGTAAAAGTCGGACACAACTGAGCAACTTCACCTTCACTTTTCACTTTCATGCGTTGGAGGAGGAAATGGCAACCCACTCCAGTATTCTTGCCTGGAGAATCCCAGGGACGGGGGATCCTGGTGGGCTGCTGTCTATGGGGTCACACAGAGTTGGACAAGACTGAAGCGACTTAGCAGCAGCAGCAGCAGCAGTACAATTGCTACTGTGGATGGTGACTGCAGCCACAAAATTAAAAGATGCTTGCTCCTTGGAAAAAAGCTATGACAGACCTAGATTGCATATTAAAAAGCAGAGACACCATTTTGCCAACAAAGTTCCATATAGTCAAAGCTATGTTTTTTTTCCAGTAGTCATGTATGGATGTGAGAACTAGACCATAAAGAAGGCTGAGCACTGAAGAATTGATGCTTTTTGCTGGAGAAGACTCTTGAGAGTCCCTTGGACTGTAAGGAGATCAAACCAGTCAATCCTAAAGGAAATCAACCCTGAATATTTATTGGAAGGACTGATGCTGAAGCTCCAAAACTTTGGCCACCTGATGTGAAGAGCTGACTCATTGGAAAAGGCCATGAGGCTGTGAAATACTGAGGGCAAGAGAAGGGCACAACAAAGGATGGGATGGTTGGATGGCATCAATGGACATGTTTGAGCAATCTCCGGGAGATGGTGAAGTACAGGGAAGCAGGCATGCTACAGTCCATGGGGTCACACACGACTCAGTGACTGAACAACAATTGCTGCATCAATATGTGTGTGTATGAAATTTAGTCTCCTGGGTACCATATTGGGGCTGGAATGATATGATAACCATCCTTACTCTGTAAAGAGCAAGTGGCCATGGAATTTTTGCTAATAACAAAGGATCATTTCAAAGTTCGAGAGCCTGAGAAAGAGGAATGAACCAAGGAGCATCTCATACCTAGCTTAATTTAAGCCTTTTTCTCGATTTATTCATTACTTTATGTCTTTACTTTGAAAAATAATATCAGTCATTTCACAAGAAAACTACACAGATTTCTTTTAAATCTCTAAAATTTTAATATAATACATTTAAAAATCAAGAAATTATGTGAAGGGGAGGCAGGATCAAGCTGTGTTTTGTTTTTGTTTCTTTTTTTTGGTATTTTGTAGTTAATGTGTCATCAGTTGGAAGGTTAGTTTCTACACAGATTAAATCGTTGTATCAAAACTAGAGTCTGTTTAGCAAGGTCTTTAATATGTATTAATGCCTGAGAAGCACTTCAAGTATATTAAAAATTCTTAATCTTAGTTTCACATAAAAATCATCTGAGGAAATTTTTAGAACTTCTAATTCTCAGGATGCATCCCAGACCAATTAAATCAAATTTTGAATTAAGGGATCCAATTATTGGTATATTTTAAATATTCCCATTTGGTTCCATTATATAGTCAAATTTGAGGGGCACTCCTTTACAGTATCTTAACATATCTGTTGCCTCAGAAGATTTATGTGAGTGGGACCAAAATATCACCCCCAAATATGCCTCATTGGCATAAGGATTATTTTAGCCTGATTATTTTTAAGAAACAGCAGACGTAGGAAAAACTCTGAAAACTTAGTAGAAGCAATCCTTTTGTAAGAGCTATTTGCATTTATAAGGAAAATCTCCATTTGTAAGGGTGTCTTGGACTTTACATTTCTAGAATCGCTTGTTAATGCAGAGGCCAAGGATTTAAATCTGCATAACAGCCTTTACTCTTGTTTACTGTGCTCTTCTTGTTCACCTCCTATAACTGGGCTCCCTTCCCACAGCCCCCAACATCTTATTTTGTCTTTAGCTGGAGATGGTATTTAAGATGATGACTTGGACTGTTTCAGGAATTATCAATTTTCTTGGGTCTTTCCCATGTATACAGGAGTGAAAAATGTTATTAAAATTCTGTTTGTTTTTCTCCTGTTAATCTGTCTCTTTATTATAGGGAGGTCTCAGCCAAGAACCTAGAAAGGTAGAGTGGAAATGATCTTTCCATTCCCTTATATGACAGAGTTCTATCTTTAAATTCAGAAGCAGTTATCGGAAAGTTAACTTGTCTAGATGACTGAAAAGTGATTATTTAAAAAAATTATTTTATTGAAGTATAATTGATTTATGTTAATTTCTGCTGTACAGCCAAGTGATTCAGTTATACATATATATGTGTGTATATATATACATATACACACATATATATTCTTTTTCATAACTTTTCCATTATGTTTTATCACAGAATATTGAATATAGTTTCATGGACCTCATTGTTTATCCATTGTATATATAATAGTTTGCATCTGCTAATCCCAAACTCCCAATCCATCCCTCCCCTATCCCTGCTCTCCTTCTTGGCACCCAGGAGTCTGTTCTCTATGTCCATGAGTCTGTTTCTAAAAATACAGAATGCTTCATGAATTAGCCTGTCATCCTTGTGCAGGGGCCATGCTAATTTTTTTTGTATTGTTCCAGTTTTTAGTACATGTGTTGCCAAAGCAAACAATTGCTGAAAAATGATTCTCAATCTAGAACATTATTTCACAAATACTGTATGGTCCAGTGACCATCTGCATAAGAATTTCCCATGCCTATAAAATCCAAATACTGCGGTCTTATCTCAAACCAAAACAACCAAAGTCTTTTGGGATAGAGTTCAGAAAAGGAAATTTTTTAAAAAGTTGTACTAGGTAAATCATACGTACATTAAAATCTGAGTGGTCAAAGTTGTGCTTTACTGTGAAAATAAATGAGCTTGAATTGTATTTTTATATTGCATGAGATATACCGTACATTTTTACAATGCTGAATGAGATCTTTAACAATTACCTTATGGATTTGCTTTGTAGCAAGTTGTGAATTGTGAGCCTGCTCAAACTGTTGGACTTGTCTGTGAGCTAATAATGCGGTGATTTATTTAATGATTTGCTCATTTGTTTGGATGCTGATGTCTTTTCATCTGTAAGATTGCACCAGCTGGTTCTGATTAGGAATTATTACATGAAGTGCTTTGTTTGTGTTGAAATGTCATTATATTTATGATATTTATTAGCACTTCATATTTTGTATGTGAACATGTTCTGCAGAATTACTAGTATTTCAAAGGCTTCAAGTATAATTTGAGTACTTATTAATTTAAAATTTGACACTTCCAATAGAGTTAATATGCTTGCTTTTATTTTGACTCCTAATATTGAGGCAAATAGTGACTTTTTTCTTGAACTATTCATTCTGTTGCCCTGAAACACGTAGTATATCAGGTATTTCTCCAGAAAAGATGGGTTTGTCAGGCAAGTGTATTCTCCTCGGTTCGTTCTTGTCCCAACAAAAATTTGAAGCGATGGATGTTAGAGCCCTCCACGTGTCATAGCTCTCCGGCAGACCATGTTATAGCTTTCGGGTCTTGGAGAGACCATATTATAGCTTTTAGACAGATCAGTGTTACAGCAACGTGTTACAGCTCTATTTTATTTAAAAAATAACGGGAAAATCCATCCTCGAGGTGTGAGGGCATGCCAACCCAAAGACACGAAGAGAAGAGAGTGGGGGAGTGTGCCAGCGTGCAGGAGAGAGAGACCCCCCAGCCCTTTGGCTCCTCTTTTTATATGTTTTTTCCTCTCCCTGTGCCTGCCCTATGTAAATTGGGCTAGCCAGGAGTGCTGTTTGTTCTAGCTGAGGTCCTCACTCTGGTCCTCAGACCTTCCTTTGTTCTATTTCCGTGGGCTTTTCGTTCCTTATCTTTTAGCTACCGCCATTCTGGACTCCTGTTTCCTATTCTAACTACCTAACATTCCCCCCTCAAGAAATGGGAGGCCCAATTCTTTTGAAATAGGAGTGCCGAGGTCTTTCTGGCTACTTCCTGCTGAACTGGGATGGCCAGGGGCATTGGGCCTCCCACTCTTGTTAGTCTCAGTCTTTACAGTGGTGTCCATCTAAGGGTGAGTGATATTTTTCGTGGTTGGCTATAGTTTTATATCTTTGTTGAACTGGCACTGCATTTTGTAGCTTGTTGACCTGGGCAGACAAAACAGATTAGACAATTGGTAATACATGGAACAATCATAAGCAGCATCAATATGGCATAACAAGGACTAGTAGGGGCATTAGCCAATTCCAAATTCCCATCGCCAGGATGGCTCAAGTCCCTCCTTGTTCAGGGATCAAAAGATCTATCTCCTGTCTGTTTTGGAGTACAGTCCTAACCAAGCTGTGTTGGCACTTTAGAGCTGTCCTGAGAAATCTTATTCCCAGAAACTAGATTTGGGGGATGTTTATTAGAATGACACTCATTTGTAGTTCTGAATAGGTATCTGAGATCTCCCAGGGGCTCACAGGTATATTGAGAGTCCTATTTTTTTTTTTTTTCCCGTGGTTGACTTGTGAGTAGTGAATCCAGGAGTCATGTCCTGGTACCTTGACTGCTGTGGGGGTAGAAAGTATTACAGGGTAGGGGCCCTTCCATTTGGGCTGGAGTTGAGCCTTTGGGGACCCATATTTCCAGACTTTAATTAGAACTTGAGTCCCTGGAGCAAATAGTGGTGACTCCTTAGAATCTTTTGGGTCCTGGTTCACACCCCACAAGTGTATATCCTGTTGGCATTGCCCAATGGCCATGGTATAAGACTGGAGGGTATGAATCTCTGAATCTAGGAAGAGGTCATTGAAATAAACAAAAGGTTTCCCATATAACATCTCATAAGGACTAAGACCAACCTGTTCCTTAGGGGCAATATGGGTAGGGAGGAGAGCTATTGGTAAAGCCTCCTTTTTATTGTTGATTTTAAGAATTGGCTGGGTCTTTCTACTTTTCCTGAAGACTGAGGCCTCCAGGCACAATGCGGATAATAAGTAATGCCCAATGCTTTAGAGACCTTTGGGTGACCTTAGAAGTAAACGATGTCCCATTGTCCCTTTGTAATGACCTGGGCAGACCAAATCTTGGAATGATTTAATGGAGCAGTTTTTTTGTTTTACCATCTCCTCAGCCTTCTCAGTCCAGGTTGAAAAGCCTTCAATCCATCCTGTGAATGTATCTATCATGACTAATAGGTATTTATACCCTTGAGAAACTGGCATCTGGGTGAAGTCCATCTGCCAGTCCTCTCCTGGGTAGGCCCCACGTCTTTGGAAGGTCTGGGCCAGCAGGAGTCTTTGAGCTCCTTGGGGGTTGTTTAATTAGAAGGGGGACAAGAGAAGACCAGTTGCTTTATAGTGGTTTGGAAGCCTGTTTCTCTGAAGGACCTTTCTAGTAATCTTTGGAGGGCCTTTCCCCCTAAATGAGTGGTAGCATTTAATGAGTTAACCAACTTCCATTGGAGGTTTCCAGGCAGAAAAAGGAGTCCCTCCTTTTGCAACCACCCCATATGATCTTCTTGAAAGCCCTCACTCTTAGCTTTAAGAGTCTCACCTTCAGTATATGAAGAAGTTTCTGGCAAATTCGTCTGTGGAACTAGCGTGGCAACCCCTATTGAGTCATTGTTCTGTAATGCTGCTCTCTTAGCTGTGTGATTAGCTGCTTGGTTCCCTTGTGCCACTTCCGTGTTCCCTTTTTGGTGTCCTTTAGAGTGGGAGACTGCAACCTCAGTGGGCAGATGGACTGCCTCCAAGAGTCTAAGAATTTGATCACCATATTTGATTGGGGACCCTTGGGTGGTCAAGTGGCCCCTTTCTTTCCAAATAGCAGCATGTGCATGTAGCACCAGAAAGGCACACTTGGAGTCAGTGTAAATGGCTATTTGTTTTTCCTTTTCCCAGTTGTAAAGCTCGAGTCAGGGCTATGAGCTCAGCTAATTGGGCTGAAATACCTGATAGCAGGAGCTTAACCTCTATGGTCTCAAAATTGGAGACTACTGCATACCCAGCTCTTCTTTTTCCATCCAAGACAAAGCTGCTTCCATTGGTGTACCAGATTTCCTCAGGATTGGTCAGAGGATCTTCTGACAATCCCTCTCGGGGTTTTGTCCAGTGGTCCAAGGTTTCTAGACAAGAGTGAAAGGGGAGAGAGCCCTCGGGGGTAGGCAGGAGGGTGGCTGGGTTAAGAACCTCACAAGGGGACATAGTGAGGCATGGATTTTCCATCAGCACTACTTAATATCTGAGGATTCTTTGATCAGACATCCATAAATGGCCTCTCCCATTTGGGAGTTGCTTCACTTGGTGGCTGGTAAAAATAGTTTGCCCCCAAAGGAGAGTTTTAAAGCACCTTCTATCATGATTGCAATAGCTGTAAGATTTCAAAGGCAGGAGGGCCAGTCTCAGGCGGTTGGATTGAGCCTCTTGGATAAGTAAGCTACAGGCTGGGGTTCAGATCCCAACATTTGAGTTAACACACCCAAGGCTATTCCCTCTCTTTCATGGACATAAAGTTGGAATGCTTTTTCTGGGTTTGGCAACCTCAAGGCAGGTGCCTGAGTTAAGGCCTATTTTAGCGTAGCTTCTGCCTTCTTTTGAGGAATTCCCGACATCAGTGGGATTGAATCATCCCATCTCTTTAAGCTTTCATATAAGGCCTGGGCAATTAGACCATAGTTGGGTATCCAGATTCTACACTACCCAGTTAGCCCCAGGAAAGTTTGCAATTGTTTTCGAGTCATGGGGAACAGCAACTGGAGGATTCCTTGTACCTGATCAGAGGACAGCCTCCTGGACCCGTGTGTAATCTGAACTCCCAGGTAAGTGACCTTTGTCTCGACCATCTGTGCCTTAGCACGGGGAGACTTTATATCCCTTTTCTGTCAAAAAGTTTAGAACCTGAATTGCATGTTGTTGGGCATTTTTCTCATCTGGAGAGCAGATTCGTAGGTCATCTACATATTGTAATGTTTTTTCATTAGGTCTCAGGTCCAGATCTAGGAAATCCTGGCTAAGGGCCTGTCCAAACAAGTGGGGGCTATCTCTGAACCCCTGAGATAATACTGTCCAAGTCATCTGTTGGTGTTTTTCTCCTGGGGCCTCCTACTCAAAGGCAAAAAGATATTGGGAAATTTTAGCCAATGGTATGCAAAAAAAAAAAAAAAAGTATGTTTGAGATCCAAGACTGTAAACCACTTGGCACTGGGTGGGATTTCTCCCAAGGTTACATAGGAATTGGGTACTGTGGGGTGGAGGGGGACTAGAGCTTCATTTATGATCTGGAGATCTTGAACCATTCACCAGGTTCCATCCTTTTTCTTTACTGAGAGGATTGGGGTGTTACATGGTGAATTGGTGGGGACCAGTAGCCCACAAGCAAGGAATTTATTTATTAAAGGCTGTAGTCCCTCCTGAACCTCTCTTTTGAGGGTATATTGTTTCCAGTTAGGAAACCGAGTGGGATCTCGGAGGACAATGATGACTGGTTCAGCTTGGTGGGCTCCTCCAGGAGTCCCCTAGTCCCACACCTGGGGGTTAATTTTGTCCTCCCATAGTTTTTGGTCCCTCTCTATTAGAGAAGGTATAATGGGTTCTTCAGTGGTAACCAGGAGCTGTAGAGCTCTAGGGGTTGAAAAGCTTCCCATCACAAGGGTGGTCTCCAGTTTAGTGAGTATATCTCTTCCCAACAAGGGAGTTGGACACTCAGGGACCACCAGAAACTTGTGGGAAATTATTTGTCCATCCCAGTAACAAAGAAGTGCTAGGGTGAATCTTTTAGTAGTTGTTTTTCCTGTAGCACCCAAAATGGTACAGGTTTGGGAGGAGAAGGATACAGAATAGGAGGTCAGCACAGAGTAGGTAGCCCCCGTGTCAACCAAGAAATTCTCAGACCTACCTGCCACATCCAGTTGCACCCTTGGCTCCAGCCCCGTGATGGTTATCTGTGACAGGCGGGCTGGCTGGAGTGGGCCACTTCAGTCCTGTTGAACCATTGTGAGGGAAGGGTTGGTGCTTGACCTTGAGGCTCTTGGGTCCCAAGAGCAAAGTGCCGCACAATGTTCCAGTTGATGGCATTTGTAGCAAGCCACTTTAGACTTGTCACAGTTTGGACACTCTTTGGCCCAGTGCCCCACCTGTCTATAGATTAGGCATTTGCCTCATGCCTTGTCCTTTAAGGATTCGGGGTTTGCCATAGGGCTTCCCTGGAGGGTGGCCATTATCTGGACATGCCTTGTCTCTTTCCTTCTCTCCCTCTCCTGGGCATTGGCTTCCTTCTCCTGTTCTCTGTTATAAAAAGTATTGGTGGCTGTCTGGACCATCTCATCTAAAGAGGAAGCAGGGTCCTCCTGCTGTAGCTGTTGTAACTTAATTCTGATATCTGATGAACATTGGGCCAGGAATTTGTCCTTTAAAATCACCTATCCCTCATAAGAGTCTAAGTCCAGATTGGTAAACTTTTGGAGGACCTCTTTTAGCCTTTCCAGAAAGGCAATGGGGTTCTCATTGGGCTCCTGAGTTATTGCTGAGACCTGGGCATAGCTGAGTACTTTTTGCTGCGCTGCTTTCAGTCCTGCCTTCACACAGGTTAGAAAATGATCTCTTTCCCATATGTGCTCAGGATCATTATTTCCAATTAGGATCAGAGGAGGGGACTGCAGTTTCCCCTACTGGGTATTTATCACTTGACATGTGAAGCCCTGTTTCATACTTTCGGGCTTCCTTTAAGATCCTAGTATGTTCAAGGTCAGATAAAGTTTGAGTAAATATGGCCATGATGTCCTTCCATGTCAAGTCAAAGGCCAAGGTAATATGTTGGAATGTATCTATATATTTGCCTGGGTCATCTGTATAGCTTCCCAGGTCTTGTTTGATCTGTCTTAGTTCTGAGAGGGAGAAGGGCTTATGGACCCGGGTTGGTCCGAATTCTCCTCCAGTTTCAACTAAGGGACATACTCGAGCTGGATTTTGTGGAGGGGGTGCTCCTGGATATGGTGGCACATTTGGATACAAGGAAGGAAAACCAGGCAACTTGGGAGTTGTGGGAGGCTCCAGTCTCTCCAGGGGCGTGGGAGGTGAGCCTTTACGGGGGGGTTCCTTCTCTTGGTTGCCTATGCCTAACACCATTTGCCTAGTAGGCTCACTTTTAGGGCATACAACAATCCCATACTTCCTTCATATCTCTTATATCTCTTAAAGTGAAAAGTGAAAGTGAAGTCACTCTGTCATGTCCGACTCTTTGCAACCTCATGGACTGCAGCCTACCAGGCTCCTCTGCCCATGGGATTTTCCAGGCAAGAGTACTGGAGTGGGTTGCCATTGCCTTCTCATATCTCTTAGTCAGGAGAAAATTTGGACATAGGGGATCTCTGTCCATTTTCCTTGTCTTTTGCACAATAATTCTAGCTTCAGAATGGTATTGTAATTTAAACTCCCATCCGCAGACCAGTGTTCCTCATCCCCCAGTGGATACTGTGGCCACACAGTGGCACAAAAAGAATTTTAAGTGACTTTTCCTTAGAGTTAGAGGATCGAATAGCTTCCAGTTATCAAGGATGCATCTCAAGGGTGTCTGCCGGGAAGTGGATTGGTTATTTCCCATCTGAAAGACAGTCATGACAGGGAGGAAAAGAAGAAGAAAAAAACTAATAAGCCGCCTTCAATTTCCATGGATGGACTTCCTTAGGGGTGAGTCTTTCTGAAGCTTATCCTACCCAGTACTGTTGCAACCTGAGAGCCAGGTGTCCCCGGGTCATGATGCAGATCTCCAGGCAGGCTGAGGCATGACAGCCTCCTAGAGATCGAATCCCTGGACAGGTTGCGGCATGACGACCTCCTGGGACCCCTGGTCTGGCGGATCCCCAAGCAGGTTGAGGCATGACAACATTTTGAGGACCAGATCCCTAGGCAGGTCAAGGCAGGTTGACCTTCTGGGACCCCTGGACTACAGTTTGGCATACCCAAGATCTCCAGCATGACTAGTGCTCGGTAGAATTAAGAGGTTGTAATTTTAACACATGGCCAGTTTGTTCACTGCAGATGGGAATAGATATCATGATGTAAAGCAATCCAAACCTGTGCCCTGAGACTGGGAAACAGTGAAACCGTCATAAGCCTTGTCCTCTTACTCTAAGGGATTGTTAGTCACTGATTTCCTCCCTTAGTCTTCCATAAGAGCAGGTTAAGGTGTCTCCACAGGTAAACATTTCACTGTCATAGACCCACTTTATATTACAACAGAAGTAATGACAAAGGAGTGGGTTATATGGCCCTGTTAGGGGCATTAATGTATTTTAATAATTGGCTGGGTGGAGCAACATTGTCTCCAAAGGGGCAGAGTTCTAATTGTAGGAATTAGTAATTGGCTTAAGAACAAATTTGTTAAGAGGCAACAGACCAGATGTTCCATAAAAGTGGAGTGGAAATTTGATCCAAGGGTATGTTTGTAACTTAGGAGAAGGGTAGTAAGGGTTTGGGCCCAAACGGCCTGCAGGGCTAGCTCCCAAAATGGCAAACACTATCCCTGGAAGCCCAATTGCCTTTGAAGGGATGCCAACTGATAGACTTCTAGCAGGCACTGTGTGCCTGTTTCCCGGCCTAGCAGGTTCATTGAGAGAAGCTGATGTTGTAGGAAACATGGAAGATGAAGGCCTGAAATCTAGAGGGATTTGATATTATACAGTATTTCCCTCCCAAGGGCCAGCTATTTTCTGGTTGTCCCTCCAGAAGATTGTAGAGGCGATATTGTGGGCCTGGACAGGGCTCAGGAAAGAGTATGCAACAGGAGGGAAGGGGGAAAGGCACAACCTTTGAAAGAATGACATAGCAGGGAATAACAGAAACCAATTAAAATAACTTGGGTCCAAGATGACAAGTCAAATTCAAGTAAACCTTAATTCCCAATCTGTAAACCAAATAACACACCCAGAGGTGGCAGGACAGCTCCAAGGCAGTGTCAAAAGAAGGAGGAGTAGGTGGTTCCCCAATGGTTTGGATGATCCTCCCACTCATTAGCATATGAATTCACTCTGCTCCCCAAACCTAGCCAGGCCACATTCCTTGGCCCAAGCCCTTGCCCTCTGCAATGGACCACACCCTGCAAAAATGTGCTTCTCTCTGAATCCTAACAAATGCACCTCTTACCTATCTCTTTGTCTCTCACTGAATTTTTGCAGTGAGACATCAGAGCCTGAGCTTCATTAGGTTCTGAAGCCAGGCATCCTGGGTTTTGGCTGGGCTTGAGTCTCGGGAGAGAGAGATGAAGGACAGGAAGAAAAAGCAGTGGGAAAAAACGTGCCAAGGAATCCCCTTCATAGCATGCCAGAAAATCTGCTAAATACCTGACCTGTGCTCACAGTTTTCACTGGCCTGGTCCTTGGCACAAAGAAGATTAAGGACAGAAAAACCCCCACTGGCTCGGGTAACAGCTACAGGGGCTCAGCAGAGAGTGCCTTTGGGAGATACCAAAGAGTAGCCTCTCCAGAGCCCCTCAGTTGCACCCACTGCCACCCACCTGTTCGCAGGGGGGTTTGAGGAAACAAGAAACAAGAGATTGTAAATGAATTAAGATTTTGTTAGGCGTAGGGAAAACCACTAGACCATTCAGATATGAGCTAAATCAAATCCCTTATGACTATATAGTGGAAGTGAGAAATAGATTTAAGGGACTAGATCTGATAGAGTGCCTGATGAACTCTGGACGGAGGTTCATGACATCGTACAGGAGACAGGGACCAAGACCATCCCCATGGAAAAGAAATGTGAAAAAGCAAAATGGCTGTCTGAGGAGGCCTTACAAATAGCTGTGAAAAGAAGAGAAGTGAAAAGCAAAGGAGAAAGGAAAGATATAAGCATCTGAATGCAGAGTTCCAAAGAATATCAAGGAGAGATAAGAAAGCCTTCCTCAGTAATCAAGGCAAAGAAATAGAGGAAAACAACAGAGTGGGAAATATAAGAGATCTCTTCAAGAAAATTAGAGATACCAAGGGAATATTTCATGCAAAGATGAGCTCAATAAAGGACAGAAATGGTATGGACCTAACAGAAGCAGAAGATATTAAGAAGAGGTGGTAAGAATACACAGAAGAACTGTACAAAAAAGATCTTAATGACCAAGATAATCATGATGGCGAGATCACTCACCTAGAGCCAGACATCTTGGAATGTGAAGTCAAGTGGGCCTTAGGAAGCATCACTATGAACAAAGCTATTGGAGGTGATGGAATTCCAGTTGAGCTATTTCAAATCCTAAAAGATGATGCTGTGAAAGTGCTGCACTCAATATGCCAGCAAATTTTTAAAACTCAGCAGTGGCCACAGGACTGGAATAGGTCAGTTTTCATTCCAATCCCAAAGAAAGGCAATGCCAAAGAATGCTCAAACTACTGTACAATTACACTCATCTCACACGCTAGTAAAGTCATGCTCAAAATTCTCCAAGCCAGGCTTCAGCAATACGTGAACCGTGAACTCCCAGATGTTCAAGCAGGTTTTAGAAAAGGCAGAGGCACCAGAGATCAAATTGCCAACATCCGCTGGATCATGGAGAAAGCAAGAGAGTTCCAGAAAAACATCTATTTCTGCTTCATTGACTATACCAAAGCCTTTGACTGTGTGGATCACAATAAACTGTGGAACATTCTGAAAGAGATGGGAATCCAAGACCACCTGACCTGCCTCTTGAGAAATCTGTACACAGGTCAGGAAGCAACAGTTAGAACTGGACATGGAACAACAGACTTGTTCCAAATAGGAAAAGGAGTACGTCAAGGTTGTATATTGTCACCCTGCTTATATAACTTATATGCAGAGTACATCATGAGGAATGCTGGGCTGGAAGAAGCACAAGCTGGAATCAAGATTGCTGGGAGAAATATCAATAACTTCAGATATGCAGATGACACCACCTTTATGGCAGAAAGTGAAGAGGAACTCAAAAGCCTCTTGATGAAAGTGAAAGAGGAGAGTGAAAAGGTTGGCTTGAAACTCAACATTCAGAAAACAAAGATCATGGCATCTGGTCCCATCATTTCATGGGAAATAGATGGGGAAACAGTGAAAACAGTGTCAGACTTTATTTTGGGGGGCTCCAAAATCACAGTGGATGCTGATTGCAGCCGTGAAATTAAGAGACGCTTACTCCTTGTAAGGAAAGTTATGACCAACCTGGATAACATATTAAAAAGCAGAGACATTACTTTGCCAACCAAGGTCTGTCTAGTCAAGGCTTTAGTTTTTCCCGTGGTCATGTATGGATGTGAGGGTTGGATTGTGAAGAAAATTGGTCGCTGAAGAATTGATGATTTTGAACTGTGGTGCTGGAGAAGACTGTTGAGAGTCCCTTGGACTGAAAGGAGATCCAACCAGTCCGTTCTAAAGGAGATCAGTCCTGGTTGTTCATTGGTAGGACTGATGCTAAAGCTAAAACTCCAATACTTTGGCCACCTCATGTGACGTGTTGACTCACTGGAAAAGACTCTGATGCTGGGAAAGGTTGGGGGCGGGAGGAGAAGAGGACAACAGAGAATGAGATGGCTGGATGGCATCACCGACTCTGTGGACATGAGTTTGAGTGAACTCCTGGAGTTGGTGATCGACAGGGAGGCCTGGCGTGTTGTTATTCACGGGGTCGCTGAGTTGGACAAGACTGAGCGACTGAACTGAACTGAAATGATGTCCCACCAGCCATAGGGGTGAGAACTCCCTACCTTAACTGGAGGTCTTCTGGATTTAAGACTGAGTCGCGTGAGTTTTCTGCTGAGTTCATTTTTTGTTCTCCCAGTCTCCAGAACAATGGGCCTTTTCCCTTGTGCTGGGTTTTCTTCACCTTCGGCTTCTACCATGGGAGCTTTCCCAGAGTTGGGCTCTTGCTGTGCTTGGCCTCCTCCTTGTTGGGGCTGCGCCATATAGCTCTTAGACAGATCAGTGTACCAGCTCCATGTTACAGCTCTATTTTATTTAGAAAATAGCAGGAAAATCCATCCTGAGGTGTGAGGGCATGCCGACCCAAAGACACGAAGAGAAGAGAGTGGGGGATCTTGCCACCGTGCAGGAGAGAGAGAGAGACCCCCTGCCCTTTGGCTCCTCTTTTTATATGTTTTCTCCTCCCCCTGTGCCTGCCCTTTGTAAACTGGCCTAGCCAGGAGTGCGGTTTGTTCTATCTGAGGGCCTCATTCTGGTCCTCTGACATTCTTTTGTTCTATTTTTGTAGGCTTTTCCCTTCCTTATCATTTATTTTTTTATTTTCATTTATTTAATTTTTATTGGACGCTAATTACTTTGCAATATTATATTGGTTGGTTTTGCCATACATTGACATGAATCCGCCACGGGTGTACATGTGTTCCCCATCTTGAACCCACCTCCCACCTCCCTCCCCATCCCATCCCTCTGGGTCATCCCAGTGCACCAGCCCAAACATCCAGTATCATGCATCGAGCCTGGACTGGTGATTTGTTTCACATATGATAATATACATGTTTCAGTGCCATTCTCCCAAATCATCCCACCCTCGCCCTCTCCCACAGAGTCCAAAAGACTGTTCTATACATCTGTGTCTCTTTTGCTGTATCGTATACAGGGTATTCATTATCATCTTGCTAAATTCCATATATATGCGTTAGTATAGTGTATTGCCGTTTTTCTTTCTCGCCTACTTCACTCTGTATAATAGGCTCCAGTTTCATCCACCTCATTAGAACTGATTCATAAGTATTCTTTTTAATGGCTGAGTAATACTCCATTGTGTATATGTACCAAAACTGTCTTATCCATTCGTCTGCAGATGGACATCTAGGTTGCTTCCATGTCCTCACTATTATAAACAGTGCTTCAGTTAACATTGGAGTACATGTGTTTCTTTCAATTCTGGTTTCTTCAGTGTATATGCCCAGCAGTGAGATTGCTGGGTCGTATGACAGTTCTATTTTCAGTTTTTTAAGGAATCTCCACACTCTTCTCCATAGTGGCTGTACTAGTTTGGATTCCCACCAACAGTGTAAGAGTGTTCCCTTTTCTCCACACCCTCTCCATCATTTATTGCACATAGACTTTTGGATAGCAGCCATTCTGACTGGTGTGTAGTGGTATCTCATTGTGGTTTTGATTTGCATTTCTCTGATTATGAGGGATGTTGAGCATTTTTTCATGTGTTTGTTAGCCATCTGTATGTCTCCTTTGGAGAAATGTCTGTTTAGTTCTTTGGCACATTTTTTGATTGTGTTGTTTATCTTTATGGAATTGAGCTGCAGGAGTTGCTTGTATATTTTTGAGATTAATTAAATATGATCCCGTTGCCATTTTCTTTATTGCTTTGGGTTCGAGTTAATACACCCTTTCTGTGTTTCCTGTCTAGAGAAGGTCCTTTCATATTTGTTGGAGAGCTGGTTTGGTGATGCTGAATTCTCTCAGCTTTTCCTTGTCTGTAAAGCTTTTGTTTTCTCCTTCATATTTGAATGAGATCCTTACTGGGTACAGTAATCTGGGCTGTAGGTTACTTTCTTTCATTACTTTAAGTATGTCTTGCCATTCCCTCCTGGCCTGAAGAGTTTCTGTTGAAAGCTCAGCTCTTATCCTTATGGGAATCCCCTTGTGTGTTATTTGTTGCTTTTCCCTTGCTGCTTTTAATATTTGTTCTTTGTGTTTGATCTTTGATAATTTGATTAATATGTGTCTTGGAGTATTTCACCTTGGGTTTATCCTGTTAGGGACTCTCTGGGTTTCTTGGCCTTGGGTGATTTTTTCCTTCCCCATTTTAGGGAAATTTTCAACTATTATCTCCTCAAGTATTCTCTCATGGTCTTTCTTTTTGTCTTCTTCTTCTGGGACTCCTATAATTCGAATGTTGGGGCGTTTAACATTGTCCCAGAGGTCTCTAACATTGTCCTCATTTCTTTTAATTCGTTTTTCTTTTTCCCTCTCTGTTTCATTTATTTCGACAATTTTATCTTCTAGCTCGCTTATCCTGTCTCCTGGCTCCGTTATTCTACTGTTTGTTCCCTCCAGAGTGTTTCTGATCTCCTCTATTGCATTATTCATTGTACATTGACTCTTTTTTATTTCCTCTAAATCATTATTAAAACTTTCTTGAATGTTCTCAATCCTTTTCTCCAAGTTATTTATCTGTAACTCAATTTTGCTTTCCAGATTTTGAATCATTTTCACTATTAAAATTCGAAATTCTTTATCAGGTAGGTTCCCTATCTCTTCCTCTTTTGTTTGTGTTGGTTTGCATTTATCCTGTTCCTTTACTTGCTGGGTATTTCTCTGCCTCTTCATCTTACTTATATTGCTGTACTTGGGGTGGCCTTTCTGTCTTCTGGCAGTTTGTGGAGTTCTCTTAATTATGTAGTTTCCTTGCTATGTGTGGTGTTGGACGGGTGGCTTGTCAAGGTTCCCTGGTTAGGGAAGCTTGTTTCAGTGTTCTGGTGGGTGGAGCTGGATTTCTTCTCTCTGGAGTGCAATAAAGTGTCCAGTAATGAGTTTCAGATGTCAATGGGTTTGGAGTGGCTTTGGACAGCCTGTATATTGAAGTTCAGGTCTATTCTCCTGTGTTGCTTGCAAATTTGCATGGTATGTCTTTCTCTGAAACTTGTTGACCCTTTGGCGGTGCCTGGTTTCAGTGTATGTATGAAGGCATTTGATGAGCTTCTATCAGTTAATGTTCCCTGGAACAGGAGATCTCTGCTGTTCTCAGGATTTGGAGTTAAGCCTCTGCCTCTGGTTTTCAGTCTTATTCTTGCAGTAGGCTCAAGACTTCTCCATCTGTCACATCCAAGTCAGTTCTTTCTGTTTAAACTCTTCTGTTTGCTGGTCTCTTCCGTGTCTAATTCCCGCCCTGATACAAGGGGGCGGTGGTGGACATTTTAATAGGTTCACCTGTTCAGATGTGCTGTGGGGAGGGTGGGACACTGCTAGCAAATATCCCTGGCATCTGTGGGGAGTGTGCGCAGTGTCTTGGCTACACTGGGATTTCCCCCACTCGCGGCGTGTGTGCTTTTCCTGTCTATGCTGCTTAGGCTCTAGGTTGCTCTGTCGGGAACTGCCCGCGGCCGGCACTGGGTTGCATGCACTTCCCAGTTCTGAGCGGCTCAGGTTCAGGTCCTCAGGTACTCCACAAAGATGCAGACTTGGTTGGGCCTGCATTTTGTGCCTTCCCCGGTCCAAGTAGCTCAGGTGACCAGGTGTTTGGCAAGCATTGTCACTGCGACTTTTCGCCTCCCTGGTCCCTGTCGCTCGGTTTCTGGGTGTACAGCTGGCGCACCTTCTTGGGCGGATAACGACCAGCCTGAACCCAAGAAGTCTTGGTTAGCAAGGAAACCTGCCTGCAGCTTGGTATGGGAAGCCTCTCTGGGGCCGTGTTTGCCCCTTCCGGTGCTGGCCGCCCTCCCTGCCTGTCCCGGAGGGGGATGGGGGATGGGCCGCCCATAGCCGGCTCACTCTGCTCAGTCCTTTGTTCTGTGAGCAGGGCTGGCGGAGTCTTAGGTTGGGGCTTTTCGCCTTTTCACAGGCTTTTCGCCTTTTAGATGCACAGTCTGCTCAGCTGTCTCCTGTTAGCACCCTCAGCTTGCCCTTGGGGCGTTCATGCCTGGTCCTTTATCTAAGCACTGCTGCTGTGCCTCCCTGCCCAACCCCCACCTGCTAGTGGGGGGGTGCGTGCTGTTGTGCTGCTTCTCCGCTGAGAGTTTCCTCTGCGCACTTAGTCTGTGGGTTTTAATTATTTATTTCTTTTCTCTCCTGGTTATGTGGCCCTCTGAGGGTCCAAGGCTGGCCACAGACTCGCCAGTGAGTGTTTCCAGGTGTTTGGAAACTTCTCTCTCTCTCTTTTTAAAGCCTCCCTTCCTCTTTTGTCTCTCTTTTTATCTTTTATACTCTTTCCTACATCCTTTTGAAGAAAATGGGCTGCTTTTCTGGGTACCTGGTGTCCTCTGCCTCATTCAGAAGTTGTTTTGTGGAATTTACTTAGCGTTCAAATGTTCTTTTGCTGAATTTGTGGGGGAGAAAGTGGTCGCTCTGTCCTATTCCGCCGCCATCTTCTATCCCCTCCTTCTTCCCTATCTTTTAGCCACTGCCATTCGGGACTCCTTTTTCCTATTCTACCTGACAAGTTTATTTAAGGTAAGCAAAGAATTGTAACTCAAAGTCTGCAACAATGATGAGTCATGTGCAAGTTCCTGCATGACAAGGGAAGGACAAGTCTTTTTGAAAGGGGAAGAGGAAGTTGGGAGGGTTAGAGTAAACACAGACTCCATGGCTTTTCATTGGCTGAGTCCTTGCCTGAAAAGAAGGATCTTTCTGTTGGGCTCTGCTGTCAACACAGGATCAGAGAGCTCCCCTTTCCATCTACCAAGTTTATTTAATAGAGATTTCTATTTATTAATATTTTATAATTCATTATATGAGCTTTTCCTGAGCAAATACTAGAGGTACAAAGAAAAGAATAGATGTAGATTACTCTCTCAGGGAAATTATTGATCATCTCCCCAACCAGCTTTTAAGCTCAAGGAGAATAGAAACTATATAATGTTCATCAGCACTTGGCATATTGCCTAAAGCATTGAGAGTGATCAAGATATAATTGTTGAATAAAAGGATGAACAGTAGTGAAAATAATATAGGTATAAATGATAGTGATCACTTCTTGAATAATATGGCCTGCACTTTAAGAGAGATACATATACTACCCAAAGAAGATTCAAGAAGGACAAAAATTATTTCAGAGTAGAAGGGCCAGGAAAGATTTTGTACAGAGATAATATATGAATTGGACCTCGAAGGTAAAAGAACCTCTTCTCACCTACTCTTTCATTTCTCCTTAAGGAAGGTGGTATGACTTACTCATGAACTTTGGGGATAAGGAACAGAGTATATATGTTAGTGGAAGCACACTGATTGAAATCACCCACCCTGACCAGGCACCATAGCATGAGTTGTTTGACGACCAGAGGTCCTAGTAAGGAACATGGAACTAATACTATGCTTCCACCAACCGGAAGAGTTTGGAAAAGGTCAAAAGGAGATACCACATGTCCCACCACCAGGAAGGAATCTGAGTCAGAATGATTGGCTAAAGACAACCCATCAACTAATTCCATCACCATAAACTGCTCCACCTCCTCTCCATTCTTCTTTAAACCTAGCTTCCTTTCCTCCCTTTGGAATCTTTGAAGACCAGAGATATTTTCATTTACTCTGTTAGTACTTGGATCTTAAGTTCTATGTCTCTATAGGAGGTTTTTTGAGAGACTGTATTCTTGTATTTAAGGGAGTGTCTAATAAGGACTGCCAGGTCTATGTGTGTGTTTTAACTCTGTGTTTTGTGTTGTGAATTTTGATGGCTATTTTGCTTTGGCCACCATTTGGTTTAGACCTACTGCCATTTTGCTAGAATTTGATTTTCTTTTCCTGTGTCTTGAGACCAGGACTCTAGCTCTGCTCTCAGGAACAATTAATCTAGACCATCTCTAACTCCTGAGACTGAGGAAAAATGGGAAAAATGCTTTAAATATTTTATTTATTCCAACTGTTTTTTATAAGCTAGTAAACTTTATATTGTAATATCTAATTCATGACTAAGCTTAGAAAATGAAGCTAGATCTTGCGTTGTGTCTGTCCAAATATGTCTTGGTATGTCTTTGTCTCTGGGTAATATTTTTGACATTAATTTGTAAATAAGCTCTATTTAATTGACTTAAAGAAAACTAAGTGCTAAAAAATCAAATAATTCTAAATTAAGCAATAAATTCCAGGTTCATGTGAACTGAGAAATATTCAGTTATTAATGTTTGTTGACCTATCTAATATAGACATGTCAGAGTAGTTAACATTAAGTAGAATATTTTCATTGTACCTAGGTTTAATGTAAGTTAAATATTATCATATCTGTTACAAAGTTGTCAACCAGAGAATTACCTCAAGTGAAGAAACTTCTCAGTTCAGTTTAGTTCAGTTGCTCAGTCGTGTCTGACTCTTTGCAACCCCATGAATCACAGCATGACAGGCCTCCCTGTCCATCACCAACTCCCGGAGTTCACTCAAACCCACCTCCATCAAGTCGGTGATGCCATCCAGCCATCTCATTCTCTATTGTCCTCTTCTCCTCCTGCCCCCAATCCCTCCCAGCATCAGAGTCTTTTCCAGTGTGTCAACTCTTCGCATGAGGTGGCCAAAGTATTGGAGCTTCAGCTTTAGCATCAGTCCTTCCAATGAACACCCAGGATTGATCTCCTTTAGGATGGACTGGTTGGATCTCCTTGCAGTCCAAGGGACTCTCAAGAGTCTTCTCCAGCACCACAGTTCAAAAGCATCAATTTTTCAGTGATCAGTTTTCTTCACAGTCCAACTCTCACATCCATACATGACCATTGGAAAAGCCATAGCCTTGACTAGACGGACCTTTGTTGGCAAAGTAATGTCTCTTCTTTTTAATATACTATCAAGGTTGGTCATAACTTTCCTTCCAAGGAGTAAGCGTCTTTTAATTTCATGGCTGCAATCAGCATCTGCAGTGATTTTGGAGCCCCAAAAAATAAAGTCTGACACTGTTTCCACTGTTTGTCCATCTATTTCCCATGAAATGATGGGACCAGATGCCATGATCTTTGTTTTCTGAATGTTGAACTTCACGCCAACCTTTTCACTGTCCTCTTTCACTTTTCTCAAGAGGCTTTTGAGTTCCTCTTCACTTTCTGCCATAAGGGTAGTATCATCTGCATATCTGAGGTTATCGATATTTCTCCCAGCAATCTTGATTCCAGCTTGTGCTTCTTCCAGCCCAGCGTTCCTCATGATGTACTCTGCATGTAAGTTAAATAAGCAAGGTGACAATATACAGCCTTGACGTACTCCTTTTCCTATTTGGAACCAGTCTGTCGTTCCATGTACAGTTCTGACTATTGCTTCCTGACCTGCATACAGGTTTCTCAAGAGGCAGGTCAGGTGGTCTTGGATTCCCATCTCTTTCAGAATTTTCCACAGTTTATTGTGATCCACACAGTCAAAGGCTTTGGCATAGTCAATGAAGCAGAAATCGATGTTTTTATGGAACTCTCTTGCTTTCTCCATGATCCAGAGGATGTTGGCAATTTGATCTCTGGTGCCTCTGCCTTTTTAAAACCTGCTTGAACATCTGGGAGATCACGGTTCACATATTGCTGAAGCCTGGCTTGGAAAATTTTGAGCATGACTTTACTAGCGTGTGAGATGAGTGCAATTGTGCGGTAGTTTGAGCATTCTTTGGCATTGCCTTTCTTTGGGATTGGAATGAAGACTGACCTCTTCCAGTCCTGTGGCCACTGCTGAGTTTTCCAAATTTGCTGGCATATTGAGTGTAGCACTTTCACAGCATCATCTTTCAGGATTTGAAATAGCTCAACTGGAATTCCATCACCTCCACTAGCTTTTTTCGTAGTGATGCTTTCTAAGGCCCACTTGACTTCACATTCCAAGATGTCTGACTCTATGTCACTGATCATGTTATCGTGACTATCTTGATCGTGAAGATCTTTTTCGTACAGTTCTTCTGTGTGTTCTTGCCACCTCTTCTTAATATCTTCTGCTTCTGTTAGGTCCATCCCATTTCTGTCCTTTATTGACCTCATCTTTGCATGAAATATTCCTTTGGTATCTCTAATTTTCTTGAAGAAATCTCTTGTTTTTCCTATTCTGTTGTTTTCCTCTATTTCTTTGCATTGATCACTGAGGAAGGCTTTCTTATCTCTCCTTGCTATTCTTTGGATCTCTTCATTCAGATGCTTATATGTTTCCTCTCTGCTTTGCTTTTCACTTCTCTTCTTTTCACAGCTATTTGTAAGGCCTCCTCAGGCAGCCATTTTGCTTTTTTGCATTTCTTTTCCATGGGGATGGTCTTGCTCCCTGTCTCCTGTACGATGTCATGAACCTCCGTCCAGAGTTCATCAGGCACTCTATCTATCAGATCTAGTCCCTTTAATGTATTTCTCACTTCCACTGTATAATCATAAGGGATTTGATTTAGGTCACATCTGAATGGTCTAGTGGTTTTCCCTACTTTCTTCAGTTTATGTCTGAATTTGGCAATAAGGTGTTCATGATCTGAGCCACAGTCAGCTCCTGGTCCTTAGGATTATATAACAATAATGTATCCTGCCTGGCGACAGTCTCTGGATTAAACCTTCTGGCTAATCCTGTTATCTTAAAATGTGAATTATCAGAGTAGGTCTGGTGAGGTCTTTATAACCTCCAGACATTCTTTGGATTCATTGGAGAGTATATAACTCCATTGCTAACACTAGCAAGGGGTACTCTTTCTGCCTGTTTCTGATGCCTATGTCAGAAGCTCTCTCTATCCCTTTTATACTTTAATAACACTTTATTATACAAAGAAGTGAGCGGTCAATCCTCGTCTCTGGCCCCGGATTGAATTCTTCTCCTCTGGAGGACAAGAATCCCAGCGTCTTTTCATGGTTCAGCAACAACCTTTCTGTAAAGTTTCTGATTTTTAATATGGTGTCTAGCTTGGCCATAATTTTTCTTCCAAGGAGCAAGCGTCTTTTAATTTCATGGATGCAGTAACCATCTGCAGTGATTTTGGAGCCCAAGAAAATAAAGTCTGTGACTGTTTCCCCATATATTTGCCATGAAATGATGGGACCAGATGCCATGATCTTAGTTCTCTGAATGTTGAATTTTAAGTCAACTTTTTCACTATCCTCTTTCACTTTCACCAAGAAGCTCTTTAATTCTTCTTCACTTACTGCCATAAGGGTGGTGTCACTGCATATTTGAGGTTATTGATATTTCTCCCTGCAATCCTGATTCCAGCCTGTGCTTCATCCAGCCCAGTGTTTCTCGTGATGTTCTCTGCATATAAGTTAAATAAGCAGGGTGAAAATATACAGCCTTGACATACTCCTTTCCCTAGTTGGAACCAGTCGTTGTTCCATGTCTAGTTCAAACTGTTGCTTCTTGACCTGCATACAGATTTCTCAAGAGGCAGGTTAAGTGATATGGTATTCTCATCTCTTAAAGAATTTTCCAGAGTTTATTGTGGTCCACAATGTCAACGCTTTGGTGTAGTCAATAAAGCAAAAGTAGATGTTTTTCTAGAACTCTTGCTTTTTCAATGATCCAACAGTTGTTCACAATTTGGTCTCTGGTTCCTCTGCCTTTTATAAATCCAACTTGAACATCTGGATGTTCACAATTCAAGTACCATTGATGCCTGGCTTGGAGAATTTTGAGAATTACTTTTACTAGCATGTGAGATGAGTACAATTGTGTGGCAGTTTGAGCATTCTTTGGCATTACCTTTCTTTGGGATTGGAGTGAAAACTGACCTTTTCCAGTCCTGTGGCCACTGCCGAGTTTTCCAAATTTTCTGGCATACTGAGTGCAGCACTTTCTTAGCATCGTCTTTTAGGATTTGAATTAGTTCAACTGGAATTCCATCACCTCCATTAGCTTTGTTCATAGTGATGCTTCTTCCTAAGGCCCTCTTGACTTCGCATTCCACAGCTTTCCATCCCTGTTTTATTTTAAAAGTTCAGTCTGAGAAACTATGAGTATTGCAGCAAAAAATCTATGATTAGTTATGGTTATATAAATTGTCAGCCCAAAATTAGTGAGAGTAGACATATTCTGACAAGAGACTAGTCTTCATTTTGTTATATTTGATAAAAATTAGGGCAGTTTTGGAGAAGGCAATGGCAACCCACTCCAGTACTCTTGCCTGGAAAATCCCATGGATGGAGGAGCCTGGTAGGCTGCAGTCCATGGGGTCTCAAAGAGTCGGACACTACTGAGTGACTTCACTTTCACTTTTCACTTTCATGCATTGGAGAAGGAAATGGCAATCCACTGCAGTGTTCTTGCCTGGAGAATCCCAAGGATGGGGGAGCCTGGTGGGCTGCTGTCTTTGGGGTCGTACAGAGTTGGACATGACTGAAGCGACTTAGCAGCAGCAGCAGCAGGTCAGTTTTAGGGAGAAAAAAATGTTTCAATAAATGTTAAATTCCAGTTTGTTAGTGGAGGTCTGAATCTAGTAAAACTCATTTCTTGGATAGTTCTTTGCTGTTATGCGATATTAATGTAAAATTTAGTTGAATTCTTAAAGAACACCCTAAGTTTATTTCTGAAGTTTATCTCAGTAATCTGTCTTTGGATTAAGATCAGATGCCTCATGACCTGTTACCAGGACTGGAAAAAGACATAATTTAAGGGACTGTCTCCAACATGGATGGAAGGATTTTTTTAAAAATTCAGTTCAGTTCAGTTCAGTCGCTCAGTCTTGTCCGACTCTTTGCGACCCCATGAATAACAGCACGCCAGGCCTCCCTGTCCATCACCAGCTCCCGGAGTTCACTCAAACTCATGTGCATCTAGCTGGTGATGCCATCCAGCCATCTCATCCCCTGTCGTCCCTGTCTCCTCCCGCCCCCAATCCCTCCCAGCATCAGAGTCTTTTCCAGTGTGTCAACTCATCGCATGAGGTGGCCAAAGTATTGGAGTTTCAGCTTTAGCATCAGTCCTTCCAATGAACACCCAGGATTGATCTCCTCTAGAATGGACTTATTTCAAAATCACTGCAGATGCTGATTGCAGCCATGAAATTAATAGATGCTTACTCCTTGGAAGGAAAGTTATGACCAACCTAGATAGTATATTAAAAAGCAGAGATATTACTTTGCCAACCATGGCCCGTCTAGTCAAGGCTATGGTTTTTCCCGTGGTCATGTATGGATGTGAGAGTTGGACTTTGAAGAAAGCTGATCGCCGAAGAATTGATGCTTTTGAACCGTGGTGCTGGAGAAGACTTTTAGTGTCCCTTGGACTGCAAGGAGATCCAACCAGTCCATTCTAGAGGAGATCAGTCCTGGGTGTTCATTGGAAGGACTGATGCTAAAGCTGAAACTGCAGTACTTTGGCCACCTCATGCGACGAGTTGACTCACTGGAAAAGACTCTGATGCTGGGAAAGGTTGGGGGCAGGAGGAGAAGGGGACGACGGAGAAGGAGATGGCTGGATGGCATCACCGACTCTGTGGACATGAGTTTGAGTGAACTCCGGGAGTTGGTGATGGACAGGGAGGCCTGGCGTGCTGTGGTTCATGGGGTTGTGGAGAGTCGGACATAACTGAGCGACTGACCTGAACTGAACTAACTTATGCAAAATGAAACTGAAAAGAAATTGACTTTTAGATTAATTCCCACTTCCAAAGGCCCCTACACTGGACTGGTCTATAGAGAAGAGAGCTCACCTGATCTCACCTTAAAATGATGCTGAAACAGTGGAGAAACTACACTACACCAGGATGAGACGATGACGACGTTAGAGGTAGACACTTTGCCCAAGATGCTGGATCTGATTCTTATGATCATTTACAATGTTTTCTTGACTTCTTAGACCTTTACATATAAAGCAAATGCTTTTCTATCATAGGCCTCATCCTATGCTAGTTTTAGAAACCAATCCAATTGTTGACTTTGTGGCCAATTACCTGTGTCTAGTTCTGGGTTACCTTGATAAAATTTACTTAAAAAATCATAGTCATATTCAGGTCACTGTTGATATTACTAGATGGGGTCCCCTCACCGGGCCAATTAATAATGTGTACTCTGACTCTGGCCATAATTTTGATCTTTCTTCTATTACTAGAGCTCAATCAGAGCAATAAGCAAAGTTTCAACAAAGGAGGAAAAAATCTCCCCCAGTTATGGGATGGATTTATATAGATAGCATCAGTTCAGTTCAGTTCAATTCAGTCACTCAGTCGTGTCCGACTCTCCACGACCCCATGAATCACAGCACGCCAGGCCTCCCTGTCCATCACCAACTCCCGGAGCACACTCAAACTCATGTCCACAGAGTCAGTGATGCCATCCAGCCATCTCATTCTCCGTAGTCCCCTTCTCCTCCCGCCCCCAACCTTTCCCAGCATCAGAGTCTTTTCCAGTGAGTCAACTCGTCGCATGAGGTGGCCAAAGTATTGCAGTTTCAGCTTTAGCATCAGTCCCTCCAATAAACATCCAGGATTGATCTCCTCCAGAATGGACTGGTTGGATCTCCTTGAAGTATAAGGGACTCTCAAGAGTCTTCTCCAACACCACAGTTCAAAAGCATCGATTCTTCGGCGATCAGCTTTCTTCACAGTCCAACTCTCACATCCATACATGACCACGGGAAAAACCATTGCCTTGACTAGACGGACCTTTGTTGGCAAAGTAATGTCTCTGCTTTTTAATATACTATCAGGCTATGGTAATTTAGGTTTAAAGTCTCCTCTATGTTGGAAACAATTAAATTATACTAAGGATAATCAGTATAGTAACACTAGAAAACTGGGCATGGGCCTTATAGACAGTGCCAATATATAATTTCCCTGGAAGATAAAGATTTGTACAGAGTAGACTAAGTCAGATTACCTGGGATATACTGGGCTACATCTAATGGAAACTCTTAAGTCTTACTTGTGATTTTCCTAATACTGCTGGCTATGTTATTTGTATTTCACCTGTTTTACAAAATTGCTGCTTTTTACACTGCCAAAAGTGTGATTGAGACCTCTGATAAAATAATATATAGTTCCATATGAGATCAATGATGGTAACAATGTAACTCTCGATATGGGAAGAAACAACAAGAGGGAATGTTTTCTTGGACTAAGAGTCTAGTAAGACAGGTGGTCCAGAGAATTTTGAATACTGTTTCATGGCCTAGTCCAGTAACAGCACATTGAGAGGCCTGTCAACAAAATCTTTGCCAAACTTGACAATGGACATTCTCAGCACCATGGGATAAAATGGTCATGAAATGCCCCCCTCAAAATCATGGTCAAGTTTTTGAGCAAAAAGGGGCACTGCCAACTAAAAACTGACACTTGCATCTACGTCTACAAAGATTAAATCATGGCCACTGAAACTGCTGACCTTCAACTCCTCTGAAAGAAGTTCAGGGTGAAAATCAGGAATGAGGCACTCTGTGCTCTGGGAAAAACTGACAGAACAGGCCTGCAGTTAGTTAGATCTTTTTAGGAGACGATTTTATGATTGCTAATTCTTGCATCTTCTCATACCTAGGAGAAACAATGATGTTATTGATGGTGACATCTGCTTTGGCTATTAAGGAATTTCTTACAATTAAAAGTCAAAATAGAGTAGATGTAGTTCAGACATCCTGGGAAATAACTAGGTGATACTATGGGTGTAATTTCAGACTAGAGTTTGTATTGCTAAACACTTGAGTTTTCTGAGTCATGTCAGGCTTGGATGCCACCATTCTCAAAACAATGTCTGCTGGAAGCTAGTAACTGCAACCTTACTTTTTATAAAGCTAGTTGCTTACCTGGCTACAAGTCTTCCCGAAGTGCCAGGTCCAGACTGGGTTTCAGGCCTAGACTTCTAAAAAGAAATGAGATTTATTTTGTCTATTAAAATTCCAGTTCTCACTCCTCCAACTACTTCTAATTGGGTCAGTTACACCAAAATGACAGACCAAGGGACTGAGATTTTAATCATATAAGACTCAGATCTAGGACTTGGAACTCAGAAATACTTCCAACTCAGTGTTTATTCTCCAAGCTCAGGCAGTCCTATGCCCCATTTTGACAGGAAGTTATCATAGTCATAGTGGCCTAGTTCCCTAAATTAAAACTGAGCAGGACTCTGTGGGGCTCTGGAGTACAGATACATTCTGTGTTCTCCATTTCTTGTCTGTAGGATATAGGCTTCATTCATCCTCCTTGATCTTCCCTAAGTTCCAAAGGGTGGATTCAAACAATTTCTAATCAGGGAATGGAAGGGATACAGAAACAGAGGAAAAACAATCAAATGGTGGTACAGTTTTGAGACAGGGTCCTGGTTCCTACTAAAAAAAAAAAAAAGGCATAACAATGTCTTTGAGTTCTTCCACACAACTGGAGCCCCCATCCAGGTGGAGGATGGTAACTTCAGACTGAACACAAGATTCCTGGAGCACAGCTCTGTTGCCTCACCACCAATTAAAAAAAAAAAAAAGAAAGAAAGTCACAAACCCTGCAGCCCTCACCCAAATATTGCCTCCTGTTTCTGGGGACCAGTGATGACCATCCTGTTAGGTCTCCTGTTTGGCCCCTGTCTATTTCATCTCTGAGAGGAGCCAACAGTTTCAAACTAAATTGCTGTTATTACAAGGGTGAATGCTGGTTACAGGCAAAAAATACCTTGACTTAGATCAGGTAGAGAGAGACTTCTGCTCTACTTTGCAGGCCTACGCCCGAGCCCAGCAGGAAGAAGTTACAGAAGAAAGAGACCTCCACCCCAATTCCCAAGAAGTATCTTGAGTACGAACTCTCTAGGGGAAGATGTTAGGGGAAGTACACTTATTGAAACTGCCCACCCTGGCCAGTCACCATAGTAACCACTTGCATGAGTTGTTTTAGGATAGGAGGTCCTGAACTAATAAGTCTCCACCAACCGGAAGAGTTAGGTAAAGGTCAAAAAGAGATACCACATATCCGACCACCTCCCAGAATCATCTCTGGCATCCATCTTGGCTGAACAAGGCGTGCACCACCAGGAAGGACTCTGAGTCAGAATGATTGGCTAAAGGCAACCTGGAAACTAATCCCATCACCATAAAACCCAAGACTGCAAGCCACTGGCAGAGCTGTTCTCCTGGGTTCCCTTACCCTACTACTCTCCACCAAGGTGCCCTTTCCCAATAAAATCTCTTGCTTTGTCAGCACATGTGTCTCCTTGGAAAATTCATTTCTGAGTGTTAGACAAGAGCCCAGTTTGGGGCCCTGGAAGGGGTCCCCCTTTCTGCAACATATATATAGATGTTGAAGAAAAAAATGCACAACCTAAAAGGTGAGAATTGTGTTTTATTTTTTGGCTCAAAATGGAGGATTTAAGCCTGGGACACAGCCTCTCAGATAGCTCTGTGAGAGTGCTTTGAAGAAGTTAGGGAGGAGCCAGGATATATGAAGTTTTTGCAACAAAGACAAGGTAGTTGGAATATTAAAAGATTAATGTTAAAGAAGACTGAACGTCTCAAATGAATGAATTTAGTGCTTTTCTAGCTATGGGAAGATGCAAAAGTCTGGGTCTCGTTGAAATCATTTCTTTGATATGCACCTCCACTATTTGGGGTCAGTTTCCTGTGTTTCTTCATCTGGAGGGTCCTCTGGAACATTGTTGGGCTGCAATGACTACCTGCCTGATGGCGGCACATCCTGTTTCTTTTGGGAATTTGAGTTCTCTCTTAAGGCTCACTGTGGGAGGTGGCTATACTGTGATGGCTTGATGACTGTAACATCCTTTGTTTACTGGCAGGGCAAGCAACGTGTTTTTCATTAATATAGTTTTTTTTTTCCTCACCCCTTACTGTTGTTGGTAGTATAGGGAAGAAAAATAATTTTCTCTCTCCCCTTCTATGTTCTTGGCTGAGATTCCACTGTAATAAAACAATAACAGGAAACAGGAGCAAAACAAACAGAAATTTAATAACAAGTATAATTCCAGTACACATATGAGAGAGACCCAGGAAAACTGAGTAATGCCCCACATGACCCAAACTACCAGTTTAAGCATGAACTTCAGCTGGAAACAAAAGTTGTTGGCGTGGGAGCCAGCTATGATCAGTTCAGTTCAGTTCAGTCGTTCAGTCGTGTCCGACTCTTTGCGACCCCATGAGTCACAGCACGCCAGGCCTCCCTGTCCATCACTAACACCCGGAGCTCACTCAGACTCATGTCCATCGAGTTAGTGATGCCATCCATACGGACTACAGCCTTGTCTAACTCAATGAAACTAAGCCATGCCATGTGGGGCCACCCAAGATGGGCGGGTCATGGTGGAGAGGTCTGACAGAATGTGGTCCACTGGAGAAGGGAATGGCAAACCACTTCAGTGTACTTGCCTTGAGAACCCCATGAGCAGCATCAAATGGCAAATGACAGGATACTGAATGAGGAATTCCCCAGGTCAGTAGGTGCCCAGTATGCTCCTGGGGATCAGTGGAGAAATAACTCCAGAAAAAATGAAGGGATGGAGCCAAAGCAAGACAAATACCCAGTTGTGGATATGACCGGTGATAGAAGCAAGGTCTGATGCTGTAAAGAGCAATATTGCATAGGAAACTGGAATGTTAGGTCCATGAATCAAGGCAAATTGGAAGTGGTCAAACAGGAGATGGCAAGAGTGAATGTCGACATTCTAGGAATCAGTGAACCAAAATGGACTGGAAAGGGTGAATTTAACTCAGATGACCATTATATCTACTACTGTGGGCAGGAATCCCTTAGAAGAAATGGAGTAGCCATCATGGTCAGCAAAAGAGTCCGAAATGCAGTACTTGGATGCAATCTTAAAAACGACAGAATGATTTCTGTTCATTTCCAAGGCAAACCATTCAATATTACAGTAATCCAAGCCTATGTCCCAACCAGTGATGCTGAAGAAGCCGAAATTGAACGGTTCTATGAAGACCTACAAGACCTTTTAGAAATAACACCCAAAAAAGATGTCCTTTTCATTATAGGGGACTGGAATGCAAAAGTAGGAAGTCAAGAAACACCTGGAGTAACAGGCAAATTTGGCCTTGGAGCATGGAATGAAGCAGGGCAAAGACTAATAGAGTTTTGCTAAGAGAATTCACTGGTTATAGCAAACACCCTCTTCCAACAACACAAGAAAAGACTCTACACATGGACATGACTAGATGGTCAACACTGAAATCAGACTGATTATATTCTTTGCAGCCAAAGATGGAGAAGCTCTATACAGTTAGCAAAAACAAGATCAGGAGCTGACTGTGGCTCAGATCATGAACTCCTTATTGCCAAATTCAGACTGAAATTGAAGAAAGTAGGGAAAACCACTAGACCATTCAGATATGACCTAAATCAAATCCCTTATGATTATATAGTGGAAGTGAGAAATAGATTTAAGGGTCTAGAGCTGATAGATAGAGTGCCTGATGAACTATGGATGGAGGTTCGTGACATTGTACAGGAGACAGGGACCAAGACCATCCCCATGGAAAAGAAATGCAAAAAATCAAAATGGCTGTCTGAGGAGGCCTTACAAATAGCTGTGCAAAGAAGAGAAGCGAAAAGCAAAGGAGAAAAGGAAAGATATAAGCATCTGAATGCAGAGTTCCAAAGAATAGCAAGGAGAGATAAGAAAGCCTTCCTCAGCGATCAATGCAAAAAATAGAGGAAAACAACAGAATAAGAAAAACAAGAGATCTCTTCAAGAAAATTAAAGATACCAACGGAATATTTCATGCAAAGATGGGCCCAATAAAAGACAGAAATTATATGGACCTAACAGAAGCAGAAGATATTAAGAAGAGGTAGCAAGAATACAGAGAAGAACTATACAAAAAAAGACCTTCATGATCAAGATAATCACGATGGCGTGATCAGTCACCTAGAGCCAGACATCTTGGAATGTGAAGTCAACTGGGCCTTAGAAAGCACCACTACGAACAAAGCTAGTGGAGGTGATGGAATTCCAGTTGAGCTATTTGAAATCCTGAAAAATGATGCTGTGAAAGTGCTGCACTCAATATGCCAGCAAATTTGGAAAACTCAGCAGTGGCCACAGGACTGGAAAAGGTAAGTCTTCATTCCAATCCCAAAGAAAGGCAATGCCAAAGAATGCTCAGTCTACCACACAATTGCACTCATCTCACACGCTAGTAATGTCATGCTCAAAATTCTCCAAGCCAGGCTTCAGAAATATGTGAACCGTGAACTTCCAGATGTTCAAGCAGGTTTTATAAAAGGCAGAGGCACCAGAGATCAAATTGCCAATGTCCCCTGTATCATGGAGAAAGCAAGCGAGTTCCAGGTAAACATCCATTTCTGCTTCACTGACTATGCCAAAACCTTTGACTGTGTGGATCACAGTAAACTGTGGAAAATTCTGAAAGAGATGGGAATACCAGACCACCTGATCTGCCTCTTGAGAAACCTTTATGCAGTTCAGGAAGCAATATTCCGAACTGGACATGGAACAACAAACTGGTTCCAAATAGGAAAAGGAGTACGTGAAGGTTGTATATTGTCACCCTGCTTGAAGTGAAGTTGCTAAGTCCTGTCCGACTCTTTGCCACCCCATGGACTGTATAGTCCACCAGGATCCTCCATGCATGGGGTTCTCCAGGCAAGAATACTGGAGTGGGTTGCCATTTCCTTCTCCAGGGTATCTTCCCGACGCAGGGATCGAACCCAGGTCCCCCACATTGCAGGCAGGCGCTTTAACCTCTGAGCCACCATATATAACTTATATGCAGAGTACATCATGAGGAACGCTGGGCTGGAAGAAGCACAAGCTGGAATCAAGATTACTGGGAGAAATATCAATAACCTCAGTTATGCAGATAAGTATCTAGAGATGTAGTCAAACCCTCTTTCTAGTTCAGAGAGGGAGACATGCTTACAAATGGATATTTCCCTTATTAATGCAAAATGTCCGTTACAAAAGGGTACTTGAATTCAGTTTTCAAAACTTTTCCTGTGGCTGCTGTTTCTTAAAAATAACCAGTTGAGGATAATGCTAATTTCAAAGAGGTATTTTTTGGGGTGACATATTCTGTTCCCTTTCAGTAGTAAGGCTGGATCTAGAGAGGGGAAATTGTATCATTTTTTTCCATGCCCAAAATTTTACATGATGCTTTTTGTAAGAATAAGCCTACAGTTATCCATTGGTGCCTAGTACTGACTGGGTAAGTCTGCCTAACTCTAGAGTAGAGTATTAGGAAGCCCATTGTTGTTAAATATCTAAGCCTGATTCTTCCATATTAGTGTAACTGGTAAGAGTTAATTTTGACTCCATACTAGATCTGCTTCTGTGACTTTAATGTTTATCTTGATGATTTTGTTATTATAGGTATAAATAATGACCTGCCTAAAGGAGCCCTGCCTGACCCTTGGGCTAAGGTGCTTTTGTTTGGCTCACAGGGAGATAGCCTACCCCTGTCCATCTGTGAAGGACAGTGACATTCTTGAGTTCTTTGTGGGAGAAATTGACACTACTTGTCTGCTGCTTGCTGGCTTGGCTCAGAAATTCACATTTGGTTGGGGCTGGAATTGCAGATAGCTATGGCATCCTTGTTTATTGGTATGGCAGGATATATTCCATTTCACACCACCTGTGAAATGGCTGTAAGAAAGCAAAACTAGTACATCCCCCCTGCCATTCTAGGCGATATTTGCAATAATTCAATGTATTTTCCACTTTGTTTACTCACCTCCTCCCATCTCTGATCCATAAAAGAAACTAGCATCTAGGCCATGACAAGATGGTTATTTTGAGATGTTAGTCCGCTGTCTTCTGGGTCAGCTGGCTTTCAGAATGAAGTTGTATTCCTCACCTCAAAACTTCATCTCGCAGATTTATTGGCCTATCTTGCAACAAGCACAGCAAGTTTCGACTTGGTAACATTAGTCCTATTACTTCTTTGGTATTCATCTATTTGCTCCTTGTTCTCTTTCAATTATTGGTTGAGGAATTATTGGCATGTGAAAAGTAGGAATGCCATACACTAGTTCCCTAAAGCACAAACTATTACTATGTCTACTCTATGCCTGAAACTATGCAGTGATTAATGTGTACTTTTGCTCAGTCTTAGTAACAATTCTATAGAGGCTACTAATAATCATTTTTGTTTTACATGTGAAGAAATTGATTTCATTGGAATTAGATCACTCATCCAAGGTCATACATCCATTTAAGTGATGAGCTCGGGGCTAAAACCAAAATATGTCTGGCTCTAACATATTATACAGCAAGAGTAGAGGTGAATGGCACCACTGATCATAGACAAAGATTCAGAAAAAAATGCGAAAAAATTGATTCTAGGTTAAATAATTCAATTTTGTTATGCATCAGTTCAGTTGCTCAGTCATGTCTGACTCTTTGTGACCCTGTGGACTGCAGCACACCAGGCTTCCCTGTCCATCACCAACTCCTGGAGCTTACTCAAACTCATCTCCATAGAGTCGGTGATGCCATCCAGCCATCTCATTCCCTGTCGTCTCCTTCTCCTCCTGCCTTCGATCTATGCCAGTATCAGGGTCTTTTCCAATGAGTCAATTCTCCATATCAGGTGGACAAATTATTGGAGCCTCAGCTTTAGTATCAGCCCTTCCAATGAATATTAAGGACTGAATTCCTTTAGGATTGACTGGTTGGATCTCCTTGCAGTCCAAGGGGCTCTCAAGTGTCTTCTACAACACCACAGTTCAAAAGCATCAATTCTTGGCGCTCAGCTTTCTTTATAATCCAACTGTCATATCCATACATAACTAATGGAAAAATCATAGCTTTGACTAGACATGCTGACCCATGTCAGCAAAGTAATATCTTTGGTTTTTAATATGCTGTCTAGTTTGTTCATAGATTTTCTTCCAAGAAGCAGTTCAGTTCAGTCACTCAGTTGTGTCCGACTCTTTGTGACCCTATGGACTGCAGCATGCCAGGCCTCCCTGTCCATCACAAACTCCTGCCTTTCCCAGCATTAGGGTCTTTTCAAATGAGTTCAAGGAGCAAGGGTCTTTTAATTTCATGGCTGCAGTCACCATCTGCAGTGACTTTGGAGCCCAAGAAAATAAAAGGAAATATCAATAACCTCAGGTATGCAGATGACACCACCCTTATGGCAGAAAGTGAAGAGGAACTAAAGAGCCTCCTGATGAAATCGAAAGAGGAGAGTGAAAAAGCTTCTAAAAACCCAACATTCAAAAAATATAGAGCATGACATCTGGTCCCATCACTTCATGGCAAATAGATGGGAAACAATGGAAACAATGAGAGACTTTTTTGTGCATATGATCTGAATAGGTAGGCTATGGGCACATGGTTGATTTCTCTGTGTAACATACATATAATTGAACATAAAAGACTAAAAGCTTTTGTTAAAAGAAATAAAACAAAAATGACTTGCACCATACATAGAAAGTTTTGAGTTAGAGTTAATGTTATTTGGTGGGGGATCTATGGTGGATGAATTATTGATATCATGACAGAGAGGGTAATCATTATGTAAATTATTTCAGAATAAGGACTCTTCAATTTAGCTTTCAAATTGGAAGATGTTATCTTTCATGATAAAAGAAATGAAGGTCTATGAAACTTCTCCCACTGTACCACCAGAAGGTGATTTATAGTAAGGCATATCTAGACAGCCAGAGGTAGCTCCATGAAATATTTACAGAATTGAAGGAAAATTAATTTGTTAATTAGGATGGTAGTCAGGAATTTCTCAAAACTTTGAAAAATTTTCCTTGAGTTAAACTAGGTAAGTTTCATGTAATAGCAAGATGAAAAAAATGTCCTTTTGGATTTAATCAATGATAGTGACATATTGAAAGATACTGATTTAAAAATACAAAGTACAGAGGAATAAAGTCAGGACTAGCATGGAAAGAAGTTTATGCCCATTTTCAGTAAAGATTTTGCCCATAGTTAGGAGTGGAATGCTTGGTCTTGAAGAGCATAAATTATACCGTGCTTAAGCCTGATCACACTTAATCTCTTGATCAGGAGTGGATTGAGTTCTTTTCAGCTAATCTTTGTTGTCTTTATAATCTCTGAAAATGAAAACAAACAAACAATAGTGGTAAACTTCAAATACTTGTCTAAGAGAGAATGTGAACTGGGCAGGTATAGCAAGCATTTAGAAATACTACTTTGGTAGAAGCATAGATAGATCAAGAAAGCTGAACTACTCCAGACTGGTAACATAATAAGAATTCTTTATAGCAGCTTAGTGCAAAATGTCTTGTAATGTCTTTGGCTTTACAAAATATAATCATCGTCATAACTATAACTTATGGAATAAAACTAAAGCATTTTAAAGTATTATCACATTCATATGTCATTTTATAAAGATGGCTTATTCTTAAAGGTTTTAATCTAGTATATAACATGAACAATGATAACAATTTATACAGAACAGTTTCAATCTGAATGTGGCAATTTTTGACTTTAACAAATCTTCAGGTTATAAAAATTCCAAAAGTAGGTCAAGAAGAGACATAGGTGCCTTTTTTAGAGGAGTGTAAACACATTTAAATGTTTTTTTTCCCTGCCATTTCAGTTTCTGAATATAATAAATACAAAATGCACCCAATTGTACCACAATGGGATTAAATCTGGAAATTTGCTATGGTGCAGGATTTAATGTATCAACCCTTTTAGCTTTCAGTTTTCAAAAGCATAATCCATATTACCTGAAATGAATGTTAGCAGCAGTAATTGGCAAAACATATTATGAGGAAATTGATTTTTTATGAGTATATATGATATTTATAAAATTCTATATTTTATATCAAATACTGAAAAAATCCTAATAATTTCACTTGTAAGAAAAGAGATTAAAATGATACTGAGAGTTTAAAACCACCATATTTCAAAAGTTTCTGTTGACTTTAGCAATACGAAGACCATCAGTTAACTTAGCCAGAGCCATTGTAGTAGAGTGGGTAGAAATTGGACTGAATGGGTGGAGGAATAAATGGAAAGTGAAGAAAAGGAGACAGCTATTGTAAATAGATTTTGAAAAGTTGTCAGTGAATGAGGAGAGAGAGCTAATTTCTTTAGCTAAAGAAATTAAATCAATAAGGAAAGTTTCTTTTTTTAATTTTTTATTATTAACACATTAGAGACTGGAATATGTTTTCATGTATTTGGGAAGGTGAAATTCTATCCCAATGTGTTTATCTGCTCATCACTTGATAAATATTTGCCTTTTTCTTCCAGTTTCTGGTGACTACTGATAACTGTTGTAAATATTTACATACATGAATTTGAATGGGAATAGAGCAAATAAAAATGTAAAACTTGCGCTTCTTATCTATTTCCACTCTTTGTTTTTTAATGCTCCTCATGTCATTACAAGCCATTGGTTAATTTCTACTTAAAATTGACTTTAAATTTCTTTTTCTCTTTAATTTTTTTGTATGACTGTACTATATTTTTAAACTTTTTACTTTATATTGCAGTATAGTTGATGTTGTGATATTTTCACATGTAAAATAACAATGTTGATGTTGTGATATTTTCACATGTAAATAACAATGTTGTGATATTTTCACATGTAAAGCAAAATGATTCATATTTATATGTATACATGTATCTATCAATTTCTTTTTTGTCAATATTCTTACTTCTGTTATGAATGAGTGACCTTGCAGAGTTTCAGCCATTTTTCTTGAATCAGTGCAACCTGGATATCTGCAAGCCTTCCATTCATTTCTAGAGTTTGAAAATTGTTGATTCTGTACTTTTTGCCAGTTTTTTCATTGATTTTATGGAGAATGGAATCTTTGAATGTTCTTATTCTACTATTTTTGCTAGTAACCTAGCCTTTACTTCTTATTTTTTTCTGCCCCTTATCTATCTCCATCTACAATCACACTAATTTTAGACTGTTACATATTCCCCTATACATTTCTAAGGCACTGTTCATATTTTTACAGTATTCTTTCTGTCTCTGGTTTAGGCTTAATAGTTTCTTTTGTCATGTTGTTAGGTTCAGTTGCTTCTTTTCTGTCTTATCTATCATTAAATCTAGACAATAAATTTTTCCTTTCAATATTGCAATTTGAGAGTCTTAGAATTAAATTTTTTAATTTATTTTAACATCAATATATTAATATCAATTAATATTAATGTTTACACTTTAACCTCTTGTACATTGTTATAATAGCTGTTTTAGTCTTCCTGTTGTTTTTATCATCTCTTTCATATCTGAGTTTGTTTCTAATGACTTAATTTTCTCCCTGTAATGAGTATGTTTTTCTGCTTTTTAATATGTCTAGGAACTTTTTGTTGTGTGTTAGACATTGCCATTTTACATTGTTGAGTGTCTCGATTTTCACATCTTTGTAAAAGAGTGTTAATATTTATTTTTTGGCAGCTTTTTGGGTTACTTGCAGACTTTCTTGACCCTTCAGAAGCTGGTGTTTGGGCTTTCTTATAAGACACTGGAAGTGGTCTCTACTTAGTGCTAAGAGTATTCAACACAGTCTCTTCATTCTGCCTGGTTGGAACTCAGAAGTCTCCCTGTCCTACATAGACTCTAGAAATTATTAAGCTTACCAATACCCAGGATATGTTATTTGATCTCTTGGAGTTTCATGCTGTACATGCACAGATTAATATTCAGTAATAAACTTAAGAGCACCACTTTGCAGAAATCTGCAGTTCTTTCTGCATATGTCTTGCCTCTATAGTTGTCTGCTCTGTTATTTCTAGATGTTTGATCCTCCCCAAACTCTGATCTTTGCTTCCTTAAATCAGCAAGACCACTACTTTAAACTTTATTTCTCTATCCCATGTTCTGTGGTCCAAAACTGCCTCCAGGTGTACAGCTGTGGTGGTCTTTGAGCTCACTTCACCTGTTTTCCTTATTTTGGAGGTCGCAGTCTTAAACTGATTGTTGTCCATGATCTGAAAACAATTGTGTCATATATTTTGCCCAGTTTTCTAGCTTCACAGCAGAAGTCTAGCATCAGTTAATCTGTCATGGCAAGTAGAGAATAGAACCCTCTTTGATGAATTTCTTCTGGAAAGTTCACATGTATCTTTCTTTAGCCTTGAAATTCAGTAATTTCTTCCTGATAGGTTTTCATACTGAATGTTCTGTACCATTCCTGCCCCCCACCCCGAGATACAGTATATCATTTTTCCCCTGCATATTCAGGCCTTTGTTCTCCTTGATGTGTCTTGTTTCATTCACCTTGCTTCATTCCTCAGGAGTGTGAGTTCTGTGTGAGGTGGAAATCTTTTGTCTGGTTTTCAGGTATTGCTTTTAATATTATAAAATCCATTTTGTCGTTTGCTTTTATTTAGCATAATTTATTCATGCTTTATCTTTAGGCCTAACTGTATTTTCTATAAAGTTTATGTATAATTATGTTGTTTCTAATATTATCTTATACCTATACTGTTTAGATCTTTTCCATTTATTTTCTAGGTTCTATTATTATTCATCTTCATCATCATATAATCTAAGTTTTGAAGTTTAATTCTTATTGATGATCTTTTTGTTTTATATAACTCATGCTATTTAATTTTTTTTTTTCTTGAGAAAGTGAAGCAATAATTGTCTGAACCTGGATTCTGAGTCCTTGGATAATTTTTCCTGTGATGTGTTGTTCACTGACCTTTTTTTCATGTTTAATTCCTTCTTTTAATTAAACAAATAAGTTTTTAAGTTTATTTGCATATTATAATGCTTATTTCTTTGTTCAATATTATTATTTGTATTTTATGAGCTCAACCATATTATAGTGGTGATGGCAGAGATAGTGGTGTAGGAATACCAATATCTTTGATAAGGGTTTATTTCCTAGGCCAACTTCTTACCATGGATACCTGTCTTTTCCCTAGTGGCATGACTTCTCTCAGTTACTGGCATTCAAGTGAATGTTCCTTCATAGAAAATCCCTTAAGCTGTGGGCTCTCTGTTGTAGGTTTAAATGATTATTGTTTTCCTTCTGTATTTATTCCATTTCCCCTCTGGAAATCACAGCTGGTTCTAAGGTTAGATAATAGATAAACATGTTATATCAATATGGTTTCTTCTTTAAGTCCATGTTTCATACCATTCTGCATATTTTCAGAAGTGTTCTCTGTTTCTTCAATTGTTTGTCCATCTTTCTCAGTCCAGTTACTCAAAAGCATTATTGAATATAATGCTAAGTAGCATTTATTACTTTGGACAAACTCTGAATCCTTTTAAAGGTGTAAAAATGTATGTACTTTATGTCTGAATCTTCTCTTGTTTTTCTTCATATAGCATAGTATTTTGTAGACATATTTCAAACTTGTATGTTTTGATTGTGGTCATTATCTCATGGCTTTGAAGATAGATCCTGTCCAATGCATACACTCACACTCTACTTTGTTCTTATGCTATTGAAAGTTTTAAGACACAGAAGTAGAACTGCAGGTTTCCCAGGTGGCTCAGTGGTAAAGAATTCGCCTGCCAATGCAGAAGATGCAGGAGATGTGGATTTGATTCCTGGGACTGGAAGGTCCCCTCTTGGACGGCATGGCAACCCTTTTCAGTGTTCTTGCCTGGGAAATACCACGGACAGAGGAGCCTGGAGGGCTACAGTCCATGGGGTCATGAAGAGTTGGGCATAACTTAGTGACTGAGCATGCATGCACACAAGTAGAACAGTAAGGCAACATTGCTCTTCACATTTTAAATGGAGAAATTGTATTAATTTTAATAGGATTTCTAGTAGAATAAATAACTTATTATTTAAGGATGGTTCATTATTGTCTATTTTATAGAAAAAAATACAGTATATTTTTGTACTAATTTACCACTAAAACAATAACTCCAAATTTATGTAGCAGATTCTTAAGAGCTTGGTTTCAAAACCAATAATTAAAGACATTTGCTGGCAAAATTTCCCTCCCTTCCCTCTCTGGGACCTTGTTTAGCTGAAGGTAGTTAAATAGATGTCCCATAATCCCTTACTACTCATGTGATCCTTAGACCAGAAGCATAGACTTCCCTGGAGACAGTGTACAAAACAGAAAATGTCAGACCTTCTGAATCAGGATTTGCATTTTAACAAAATCCTGAGGTGATTCTTATGCATGTTAAAGTGTGAGAAGCACTGATAGTAACAAAAGTGTTCCCAGATCTTAGAAAAAGTTTTGTACATGACTTCAGGCCCAGTAGATGTGTGTCTCTCCATATTTTTTCCTTTTATTGCCATATGTAAGGAACTGTGGTTAAGAACCAGTGGTGTGGGGGTGACTTCCTGAAAAAAGGAAAATCCTGATTCCTATAGTTGACCAGTTTCCTTGGTGTGAGTACTCCCACTGTGGCTAATTTCAAGCTTAAAATGTGGTGTCACTGAATGTGGAATTGCGGAGAGGTGAATAATCTATTCCCTCATGCCTTTACAAGCTGCCTGCAGCACACCACTGCTGAGAATGTATTTATTCCTGTTGCTATTGTGTAAACACAGGCTCTGTTACTGAGTTTCATGATATTTGGTGGCTTTTTGGATGTGCTTCTTTTGCTAGTCTGTATCTTGGTTAAATGAAATGAGATTGAGTATTAAGACAGAATTGAACCTTGGAAAACTCTTTGTTTTTCTTTATCCATTTGATCTATACTAATTATATCTTCAGATAACATTTTATAATTGAAAGTAGTCATATGTCTAGATTTTTGCTTTAAGTAAATAATATAGAATATTATATCTTCCAAATAGAGAATGTTTTTCTTTTATTCTAATGTGTTTTAAACTTTACTACCTGGTATAATCATTTGAATACTCTTAGAGGACAGTGTGAGTATTTTACCCTCCAAAATGGCTGACTTGAATAAGGTCATAAGGCAAATGGAGACAAAACAAATGAGAAACCATAACTCCAGTTTTCCTGCATTCCAGTCATGACAGTAGTTTGTGTCAAAGACATTTTAATGTAGAGAATGATAGATGGAGTTTCTCAGAAACTATAGTTGTCCCTCTTCTGGATCTAAAATTCCGGGGCATTTTGAAACTGATTCATTGGCAAGTAACATTATGCGTTATTGAATCTAACTAAGAAAGGTTAGATAACCAAACTTACCTCTGTTGTCTGTGCTTTCCTTATTAAGCCTAAGATTGATCCAAGAAAATCAGTTTTGCATTTTTTCTCTTTTATAGACATCAGCAACTTCATTGATTATACATATGATGAAAGAGAAAGGTTAAATAAATTACTCAAGTAAATACAGTTATTTAGTAAATGTAGAGCCATGTTAAAATCTGGTTCCACTGGAATACTAAACCCATGTTTTTCTTTATTGCATTGCACTTTATATGTTTAATGTCCTTTGTTTCTTATAATGAGTATGAATTTTTAAACTACTCTTACTTTTGAGGAAGTTGATCAAATAGCAACAATGTGCAGTTATAGTTCAAAAATGTATCAATAAAGACTGTTCCAGACTTGTTATTTGTAAAATATTATCAGCCACCCACAATTACAGAAACATTTTACTTATAGAATAGATAAATTGATAGAAACAGAGAGTAGATTAGAGGTTTCCAGGGGCTGGGTGGAGGGGGAAATGGGGAGTTGCTGCTTATTAATTATGAAGTTTCTATCTAGGGGCGATGAAAAAGTTTTGAAAATAGTAGTGATGGTTTCATAACATTGTGGATGTACTTAATGCCACTAAATTATACACTTCAAGTAGTTTAAATGGTAAATTTTATGTTTTGTATACTTTACTGCATTAAAAAAAAAAACATTAAAACAGACACAAAGTCTCAAAAACACAAAAATTGACATGGTCATCATGCTACCTGTATTTATGGAGAAGAATCATCTTTGGAAATGCTCCAAATTACTTTTTCATAATCTAGAGATTCTAAGAGAATATTCTCATTTTTAACAAACACAGCTAATGCTAGTAATAGTTTCTATATTTGAATGGACTTTTATAATTAAAGAGAAATTATAATAAATTATAGTGGGAATATTAATTTGTGTATGTTTTATTGACTTTCTTAGTAAGCTGAGTGACAGCTGATGAAAAACCATTGACTGGAGAATGTTGGATCCCACCAGAAAAAGATACCCTGCATCCAAGGGCAAAGAAGCCCCAACAAGAAGGTAGGAGAGGCGAAATCGTGTTTAGAATCAAACCCCATACCCTCCAGAGACGCTTTGAGGGCTCAAACAAAACCTTGTGTGCACCAGGACACAGAGACTAGCCCCACCATAGAGTCACCAAGGAGAAGACCCACAAACTGGAGAGCAATTATATCAAAGAAGTTCTCGCACTGTTTCAAAAGTTCTAGGATCATATATGTTTTATTAGCTATTGCATTTATAACAATTGGCCTAGGACTAAGGACAGGGTTGACACTAAAAAACATGTGTTTTCTGCTTATCTGCTTAGGATTCCTTTTAGAAGATGTGGACATGAAAAATAAAAAGTGAATAATTTCATAACAAAAATCTACATGGATAATGCTTATGTATTTTTTTCTGACGTAGGTGAATGGTATTCTGTAGATATAGGCTAATAATAGTTCATATTTCAGTTTAAAGTGAACTGTATAGTGCATAGTCAGAAGAGTGGTTTTCTAGTGAGAAGATTTACTATGTACACCTCCTTAAAATGATACTTTGCAGGGATTGAAATAAAGATCTCAACGTCCTTTTGCATTTTCTAAAAACTGAGAACTCCCTGAAGTTATTAGAGCAGTAAATGGATGCTCCTCTACTAGTCATGAATATTCTGTAGTAATGCCTATCCACTAATGAATATTTTTGAATTCTTTTTGCTTTGCATGTTCAAAACCAATATTTTTTGCTTAAAATACTGATTTTTGATTATGTATATCTTATAGAAGTTTTCCTCCTGACCTTGTGATTTTCTTGGTTAAAACAGTCATCCAGAGCTCTAAGAACTAAAGCATATTTTATTTAGAGTTTTTACCATAAGTGGCAATTTAATACACTCACTCTGGATTCTTCTGCCTCCATGGCATAGTGATTTGGTTTTAGGAAGCAATTACACAGCTGCAGTGGATTGAGCTCAGAGCTTGTTAAGTCTTTGTCTTATAAATTGAGTCAGAAAAAAATGTTTGGTCTGAGTATACTGAAAATTTAAAAGATGTATAAATGCATTTAGAGATTCATTTCTCTTTAACAATTCCCTGGAGTCTTTAAGAAAGACACATCATCTTGGAATCCTTGAAAGTTTAAAATAATGTGAATAGGATCAGAATAATTCTTTCTCAAGTGCATTCAGTTCAGTTCAGTCGATCAGTAGTGTCCGACCTTTTGTGACCCCATGAACTGAAACATGCCAGGCTTCCCTGTCCATCACCAACTCCCGGAGCTTACTCAAACTCATGTCCATTGAGTTGGTGATGCCAACCAACCATCTCATCCTCTGTTGTCCCCTTCTCCTCCCACCTTTAATCTTTCCCAGTATCAGGGTCTTTCCCAATGAGTCAGTTCTTTGCATCAGGTGGCCAAAGTATTGGAGTTTCAGCTTCAGCATCAGTCCTTCCAGTGAATGTTCAGGACTGATTTCCTTTAGGATTGACTGGTTGGATCTCCTTGCCATCCAAGGGACTCTCAAGGGCCTTCTCCAGCACCACAGTTCAAAAGCATCAGTTCTTCGTCACTCAGCTTTCTTTGTGATCCAACTCTCACATCCATACATGACTACTGGAAAAACCATAGGTTTGACTGGATGGACCTTTGTTGACAAAGTAATGTCACTGCTTTTTAATATGCTGTCTAGGTGCATTAAGATGATAAAATATAGCCAGCATATATAGCCAGGGCTTCCCTGGTGGCTCAGCTGGTAAAGAATCCGCCTGCAATGCAGGAAACTTGGGTTCAATCCCTGGGTTGGGAAATCCCCTGGAGGAGGGCATGGCTACCCACTCCAGTATTCTGGCCTGGGGAATTCCATGGACTATTCCATGGGGTCACAAAGAGTGGCACACGACTGAGCGACTTTCACAAAAAATGATAAAATATAGCCAGCATAGTGTTTAGAGCTTAAAGAGCTCACAGAGATGATCTTGTCAAATTGATCAACATGTGTAGAGGGGTAGACTCTTACCTAACGTCGCACAGTGTGTCAACAGCAGAACCTAGTAAAATTGGTTCCCATATGGTGTGCATGCATGCTCAGTTGCTCAGTCATGCCTAACTCGGCTCCTCTGTCCATGGGATTCTCCAGGCAAGAATACTGGACTGGGTTCCCTAGGTGATTTTCCCAACCCAGGGATCAAACCCAGGTCTCCTGCTTTGCAGGCAGATTCTTTACCAACTGAGCTACGAAGGAAGCCCCTTAAGTAAGATTGATACTGTTATTTCCTGAATCTGCTCCCAAATACAGTGCACACTAAATAGGATGAAAATTCAAAGTAAGTTGCTTCTGAAAACTACAGTGCTTCATTGGGTGATTAATTACCACCTGGACACTTTAACTATGTCCTAAATCAGAAGCCTTGTGCTTCATAAGTTTATAAAAGTTTATAAGTTTATAAAATCATTAGCCATTTAAATTTAAAATTTTAAATAAGTAAAAGTCTTATTTTTATTAGCAACTGCGAGATGTAAAAAATAGCATCTAAGAAGTTTTATAACCATTAGAAATGTTTTATCAGTATTTTCACTTTTCTTTTTACTTTAAAGACATTTGCATGCTCAACAGTCTGGACTAGTCTCAGATTGCCAGATAAAATATAGGGCACTTGGTTAAATGAGAAACAAGGGATATGTATTCTTTTGGTATAAGTACCCAAATATTGTATGGAACATGCTTATATTAAAAATAATTATTTGTTTTTCATTTGAAATTCAAATTTGATTGGAAGTACTTTTCTTTTCTCTTTTTTTTTTTGTGGTAAATCTGGCAACTCTAGACTGGTCAGAAAGGTAAAGCATCGCCTACATGTCCTTGTTTTTTGACAACTGGGTTGAAACCATAGGGAACATGCATAAGCACTTCCATTTTATCTTAGCAGTTATATAAAAAAGAAAATCCAGAAATAATAAGTGCATTTCACATACTCATATCTTAACTTTATTAAACTATATATATATATATATATATCACATATTATACATTTTTTTTATCAGTCATGTTGTCAGGATGCATGTTTAACTATGTATTGAAGTCACTGTGTCTTCAGTGTGTTAAGATCTTCAAACATGATCATGCATTAAAAAAGTACTTTTCAAGCAGTCACGATGAGTCAGAATTCACTGCGTTCAGTCAAATATGAGTTTAAATAGAATAACAAATAATTGTCTTCTGTCTGCTTCCAGTGAATTATATGCCAAGAAAAGGGCTGGAAAAGGCACTGATGCTAAAGCAGTGATCCGCAAACCTGGCTTCACATTGGAATCACCAGGAGAGCTTTAAATTACATGTGTGGGTCTCACCCTCAGATATTCTTATTTAATTGATTGGAGGTCTATCCTGAGCATTGGGGATTTTTGAAAGCTCCTCCAAATGCTCCTAAATATGTACCCATGCTTTCCTAAATTAGTGGTTCTCAAACTTGTTTGTATGTTTAATGACCTAGGGAATCTTTAGGTAAATACTTGAATGATCAGACCACTCTATAGACCAATTAAATAAAAAAGGGAGGAAGGTTAAGAATCTGACTTCAGTATTGTAAAGCTCCTCACATTTATTTCAGTATCGAGCCAAATTATAAAATCCACTGCTTTATAGGATTTGTGTGCACGTTACACATTTCTCTTGGAGAAAATGTATTCTAGTATTGTTGCCTGGAGAATTCTACTGGACAAAGGAGCCTGGCAGGCTACAGGGCTATAGTTCTGTGGTTGTAAACAGTTGGACATGACTGAGCAACTACACATCTCTCTAAGAACAGGACTTTGAGTATTTGCTTTATTTTTTTTTTAAAGTTATTACTTTCACTTTATTTATTTATTTTTTTTGGTAATTAATCTATTTTTTATTGGAGGCAAATTATTTTACAATATTATATTGGTTGGTTTTGCCATACATTGACATGAATTTGCCCCGGGTTTACATAAGTTCCCCCTCCTGAACCCCCCTCCCACCTCCCTCCTCCCTTTATCCTCCCTCTGGGTCATCCCCGCATGCCAACCTCGAGCATCCTATAACATGCATTGACCCTGAACTAGTGATTCGTTTCACATATGACAACATACGTGAGTATTTGCCTTATTAAAACTTAAGAGAAATTAAAGACAGAGCTATAAGAGGTAATGGTGATATTGGTTCTTTCAAAGAGCTGTCTGCTATGTGAGCATCATAAAAGGAAAAAAAAAAAAAAGGAACGACAATGACAAAACATCAAGCACATATTTGAGACTTGCCTATGGAACTTTCTGCCATAGCTGGAAATACAATTGACTTCTGGGTTGCATTTTGGTATATGAATTTTCCTGCACCAGGATAACTAAAAATTCCAAACTGAATGATCAACAACACAAGTTTTGGAACACACATATAAAAACCTGCTGTTTCACTGAATACTGAAAACCCTGATGTTAGCTGTTTTCTGTCATGCACATGTGTCTGAACCAGCTCTGTGAGCTAGTCAGGTAGGCTTCATGAACCATAGAAAATTGTGGAAGCCCACAAGTAGGACTTCTGAATCTTTATGTTTGCATCAGTTTAAATGGATGGATTTGTTTTACCTTGAGCCATTATATCAAGTACCATCAATTTTTTAATTCAGATAGCTCTCATTTATACATATTAATGCCTATTAATTTCTTAATGAATTTCTACCTATATGGCCAGATAATAACTTCCTTTTTTCACTTCCTTCAGGTAGTGACAGTGAGTAGGGTATAAAGGGGTGGGAATGTGGGTGCAATGGAAAGAGCCCTCAATCAGGATTCAAAAACAGTCATTTAGTTCTTGCTCTATCCGGTATTACATATATCACTTCATTTTCCGAGCCTCAGCTTCTTTATTGTTCCAATGAGTGCAATACTTGGGTTCAGCCTCACAGAGTTGCTGTGTGAATCAAATTAGTTTGGTATGTTGTTTTTTTGTGAGATAGCTAACAATAAAAATCTAACAGCAGCAGGAGAGCCAATGGAGAATTTGTGGACTTAGACATGCCAGTTGAGATGGTGTAAGTTCCGTGGGAACTGACCTAGGATACGGTGCATTTTTTCAGGCAAGTGAAAGAAGTCATTCACTGGCAGAAGTTAGGGGCCGAGAGGTTGCAGAAGGGACTAGAAGTTTGAGAAGAACAGAAACATTGGATCATCTTTCCCTGATCTCTAGGAATGTAAGCTTTTTGAGTGAGGTTACCTAGAAGTATATAGGATATTGTTGGTTCACTGCCTTGTGAGTTCCCTGGGTGAGGTTCAAAACTGGACCCCATACAGACAGGGCAAAGAGAGAATGAGGAGAGAGGCAGACCACTCCATGTTTGTACCTGGCAGTGTTAATAAGCTAGAGAACTTACACAGTACCTGAAAGACAAGTACATCTGAGTACCCGCCCACCAGAATCTTAAAAAATTATATAGAGGCCTTCATGGGGTTCACTCAGGTATACAGTGTAGGTGGCCTCAATACTCTTTACTCTCTGAAGGCTGTGTCCTTGAAGTAACTCCTAGTGTGGGAAGAGTGGGTAGAATGTACATTCCAAGGACAGGGAAAGGGATAAACAGCCCACAATTTCCTTTATCCAGCTCTAGAATCCTCTCAATGACCTCTAACAGATACACAGTTAATTTAAATTTGATTTAAAAAATAAATTTTTAGCATATTTAAGTAAAAACATTGTTAGGGAAATATACTAAGTCTACTAAAAATCACTTTTTTATCTGACATTCAATTTTGTGTATTTTTATTTGCTAAATCTAACAACCCTATTCTTGAAGGTTTTGGGGTTGTCAGCTTTGCTTCTTCTCTCAGTCATTGTGGAGGAGATTGTTTCAGGTATTGGTTCTTTGCTACCTGCCTCATGGTAGTGTTGACTGAATATCATTGGATTTATATATCTGGCATGATCTGCACAAGGAGTTTCATAGTTAGGCATTTTCATCCCCACTTTACATATTCAGTTCACTCGCTCAGTCGTGTCCAACTCTTTGTGACCCCATGAATCACAGCACGCCAGGCCTCCCTGTCCATCACCAAACAACTCCCAGAGTTCACTCAAACTCATGTTCACAGAGTCGGTGATGCCATCCAGCCATCTCATTCTCGGTCGTCCCCTTCTCCTCCCGCCCCCAACCTTTCCCAGCATCAGGGTCTTTTCCAATCAGTCCACTCTTCGCATGAGGTGGCCAAAGTATTTCAGTTTCAGCTTTAGCATCAGTCCTTCCAATGAACACCCAGGATCGATCTCCCTTAGAATGGACTGGTTGGATCTCCTTGCGGTACAAGGGACTCTCAAGAGTCTTCTCCAACACCACAGTTCAAAAGCATCAATTCTTCGGTGATCAGCTTTCTTCACAGTCCAGCTCTCACATCCATACTTGACCACAGGAAAAACCATAGCCTTGACTAGACAGACCTTTGTTGGCAAAGTAATGTCTCTGCTTTTTAATATATTATCAAGGTTGGTCATAACTTTCCTTCCAAGGAGTAAGCGTCTTTTAATTTTATGGCTGGAATCTTAGGAAACTGAAAATCAGAATGATTAGAATGTTTGTCTAAGTTTTAATGTCTAATTAGTGGAATATTAGGTAATTAGTTACCATCAGATTCCACATGCAGTGTTATTTCAACATGGCCCTGGCTGTCTCTTGCACTGATTAGGTCTTAGCACTTTAGGTTTATTTTTAAAAATTGATGGTTTTGTTAAGGTATAGTTGATTTATATAAATTGCAGATATACAACATAGTGATTCAAAATTTTTACGGGTTATACTGAATCTATAGTTACTATAAAATATTGGTTATATTCATTGTGTGATACAATATATCCTTATAGCTTATTTATTTTATACATTGTATTTTGCACCTCTTAATCCCTTACACCTATCTTGCTCCTTATTCTTTCCCTCTCTCTACTGGTAACAAGGAGTTTGTTCTCTATATCTGTGGGTCTGTTTCTATTTTGTTATATTCACTTGTTTGTTTTATTTTTAGATTCCACATATAAGTGATACTGTTATAGTATTTGTCTTTCTCTTTTTTCACTCAGCATAATAATCTTGAAGACTATCTATGTTGTTGCAAATAGCAACATTTCACTATTTTTTATGACTATGTAGTAGTCTGTTGTATATATGTATCACATCTTCTTTATGTATCTCTCTGTTGAAGGGAACACTTAAGTTGCTTCCATATTTTGACTACTGTAAGAATTATAAATAAAGCTGTTAAGAACATTGGGATGCATATATCTTTTTGAATTAATGTTTTCATTTTGGATATGTATCGAGGAGTGGACTTGCTGGGTTATATTATTGTCTTATTTTTAGTTTATTAAGGAATTTCCATAATATTTGGCTGCACCAATTTGCATTATCATTAAGAGTGTACAAGGCTTCCCTTTTCTGTACATCCTTGCCAACATATGTTGTAATATTTGTGGTCATTTTGATAATAGCCATCCTGACAGCTGTCAGGTGATATCTCATTGTGGTTTTGATTTGTATTTCTCTGATGATTAACGATGTTAAGCATCTTTCTTTATGACTGTTAGCCATCTTTTCCCAAGAAGGCTGCATGTCTTCTTTGGAAAAATGTCTATTAAGACCTGCCCATTTTTTAATTGGGTTCCTTTTTTTTTTTAAATGAGTTATGTGAGCTGATTTTTTTTTAATATTAAGCTCTTATCAGTCATATTATTTGCAAATATTTTCTCCCATTCAGTAGCTTATCTTTTCATTTTTGTCAGTATTTTACTTTGCTGTGCAAAAGCTTTTACATTTAATTAGGTCCCACTTATTTATTTTTGCTTTTGTTGCCTTTGCCTTAGGGAGGAAGATCTGACAAAATATTGTTATGCTTTATGACAAGTGTCCCAATTCTGGTTTCTTCTAGGAATTTTATGATTTCTGGTTTTGCATTTAGGTGTTTAATCCATTTCGAATTTATATATGGTGTGAGGAAATGTTATGCTGCTGCTGCTAAGTCACTTCAGTAGTGTCCAACTCTGTGTGACCTCATAGACGGAAGCCCACCAGGCTCCCCCTTCCCTGGGATTCTCCAGGCAAGAACACTGGAGTGGGTTGCCATTTCCTTCTCCAATGTGTGAAAGTGAAAAGTGAAAGTGAAGTCTCTCAGTCGTGTCCAACCCTTAGCGACCCCATGAACTGCAGCCTACCAGGCTCCTCCATCCATGGGATTTTCTAGGCAAGAGTACTGGAGTGGCTTGCTGTTGCCATCTCATTCTTTTACATGTAGCTGTTCTGCTTTCCCAGAACCATTTAGTGAAGAGACTGTCTTTTCTCCATTGCGTGTTCTTGCCCCCTTTGTCATAAATTAATTAACCATAAGTCTGAGAGTTTTTTTCTGGGCTCTCTATTCTGTTCCATTGATTTGTATGTCTGTTTTTTGTTCCTGTACCATACTGTTTTGATTACTATGTGTGTGCTTAGTTACTCAGTCGTGTCTGACTCTTTGTGATCCCATGGGCTGCAGCCCACCAGTCTCCTCTGTCCATGGGGATTCTCCAGGCAAGAATACTGGAGTGGGTTGCCATGCTCCACTCCAGGGGATCTTCCCAACCCAGGGATCAAATCCAGGTCTCCTGCATTGCAGACCGATTCTTTATCAACTGAGAGACCAGGGAAGCCCTTTGATTACTGTGGCTTTGTATTAGAGTCTAAAATCAGGGAGCATGATTCCTCCAGTTTTGTTTTTCATTTTCAAGATTGTTTAGGCTACTTGGGATCTTTTGTGTTTCAACACAAATTGTAATATTTTTTTCTAATTCTGTGAAAAATGCTACTGGTTTAAAAAAAAATGCTATTGGTAATTTGATAGGGATTGCATTGAATCTTCAGATTTCCTTGGGTAGTAGAATATTATAACTTGCTTAACATGTCTGGTAATGGACACTGCCAAAATAATGGAAAGAAAATTATACAATTGAATGAACAGATTTAATTGTTAAATGTAACTGTATGTGTTCATCTTTTTTGAATGGCGAAATTTACAATTAGTACATTCTTTATATGTGCTCAGCATTTTTCATATATGTCTCATTTATTTTTTATAAACATTGTGCCTTGGAAGTATTATAATGATCATTTAATAGGTGACAAAACTGTGCTCTGAAATACTAAATATCTTACTCAAAGTCACATTGCTGGTCAGTGACCTATGTTTGGTTTATAATCTAGCTATATCTTATCCCCTGTATGAGTGTTCCTGGCCTCCCCACAGTATAATGACCATTTTCTATTGCCACATACCCTGAATTATTTCTCATCATTCTACAATGCATTTTTTAAAATGCACTTGGAAGTTGTCTGGAAACAAGAGGATGAATATAGAAAAAAAAATCCAAAAGATTGTACTGAAGCATTTTCTCACTCATGCACAGAGAGACAGACTTTCTAGGAATTCCCTATCGTAAAACAAATAAATATATTAATATTACTATTTCACAGTTTACTAACATAAATGCATCAATGAGTCATGTAAGGAAATTTGTAAGTATCAGAGATGGTGTCAGAGATCAGTAGTCAAAGGATGGACTATTTAACATATGGTGTTTGAACAATTAGTTTCAAGGTAATTGAAAAAACCCGAAAATCCAATCCTTACTTCACACCATAGACAATAATAAATTCCAAATGAATTACAACCTAATTGTGAATCAGAAACTTTAAACATGTTTAAAATGTGTTATAAAACATTTGCATGATCTTGTGGGAAAGAAGATTTCTTTTAAAAGATTTATTAAAATGAAAATGACATCAAGATTTAAAACACTCATGGGACAAAAAAGGTATCATGAAAAATTTAAAAGACAAAGGACGTATTAGGAGAGGATATTTCCAACATAAACAATAGAGAAAGGATCAGAACTCATAATATATGAAGACATTCTACAAATGAATAAAAAGAGTATAAATAACCCGGGAGAAAAATAGGTGATAAATACCAGTAGGCAATTCACAGTAGAAAAATTGAATGACAAAGATACGGAAAAATGTTGTACCTTTATAATAATCAGAGGATTGTAAGTAAAAACATGAATGAAATACCATTTTAAGCTCTTCAGACTGGCAAAACCTATAAAATCTGGCAGTAACAAGTATACACTTCTGATGAGTAAGTAAATTAGACCAACAATTTTGCAGAATGCAATTCAGAAATAGCTAGAAAATCTGAATATATGCCTGTACTAAACACCAGCAATTCTACTTCTAGATATAATTCCTAGGGAAACTCTTCTATTTGAATACAGAGAGACATACATCAAGTGAATGCAGCACAGTTTGTGATAGATAAAGATTGGAAATAAATGCCCATCAGTAGAAAAATATCAAAATAAAGTTTGGTATATTCATGAAGTATGATATTGTGTAGCGGTTAAAAATAATGACCATGATAGATTTTTAAAATGTGGGACGAAAGATTCCCAAAATATTATATGGCGTGAAACTATTTATAGAGAGATATATGTAATATGGATACCATTTATGTAATTTAAAAACATATAGCAGCAATATATAGTATTTATGGAAATAAATATGTACTTATAAAATGTGGATGGGTAGGATAAACACAAAATTCATGGTTTCCTCTGGGGATGGGCTCAGGTAGGAGAAGAGGATTGAGAAGGAATTTCTAGGAACAAAATGATCAGAAAAGTTTAGTTGCTTATATTTTAAAAATATGATTTGAGTATAGCAAAATAATACCTGTCACATTCTAGGTCATAGATACATAGATGTTTGCTATAGTAGTTAAGCTTGACTGACAAAGGTGTGTCTAGTCAAAGTTATGGTTTTTCTAGTAGTCTTGTATGGATGTGAAAGTTGGACCATAATTCTTCGGCTGAGTGCTGAAGAATTAATGATTGAGAATTGTTGTGCTGGTAAGGACTCTTGAGAGTCCCTTGGACAGAAAGGAGATCAAACCATTCAATCAACTCTGAATATTCATTGGAAGGTCTGATGCTGAAGCTCCAGCCCTTTGGCCACCTGATGCGAAGAGCTGACTCTTTGGAAAAGATCTTGATGCTGGGAAATATTGAAATGGCAAAAGGAGAAGGGGGAGGCATAGCATGAGATGGTTAGATAGCATCACTGATTTAATGGACGTGAATTTCAGCAAACTCTGGGAGATAATGGAGGATAGAGGACCCTGGCATGCTGCAGTCCATGGGGTCACAGAGAGTAAGACAAGACTTAGTGACTGAACAGCAACAAACATAGTAGTGTCTGTACTTTTTGCATTGTTAACATTTTCTTTTTTTTTCCAAATTGAATAAAACAGCTTGAAGCTCAGAGGTGTTTGTGAATTGTGTAAGACAAGCAAGGTAAGGAAATACATGACTCTGCAAAGGTAAATTCATATGCAGTTGAAAAGGCTAATTACTGTGACAGAAGAGCAAAGTATTCTAAATGGGCCTAAGGAGATTTTCAAGTCCTTTTCTTTGTGAAACATTATTGATTAATATTTTGCAGTGTTCGGAAGTGTTTCATTAGAAGCGATTGTTTTCACTAACTCTTACTTCCATCTCTGAATTTCAAAATCTTTGCTGGAGCACTATTCTCTTTGCATCTGTAGGTTGATAACTAACTTACAGCAGACACTAAGTCATGATTTCGCTGTCTTCACAGTATTACCAGATGATAACCCCTGCTCAAAGGAAGAAGTGGTTCAGTTCAGTTCAGTTCAGTTCAGTCGCTCAGTCGTGTCCGACTCTCCGCGACCCCATGAATCACAGCACGCCAGGCCTCCCTGTCCATCACCAACTCCCTGAGTACACTCAAACTCATGTCCACAGAGTCGGTGATGCCATCCAGCCATCTCATTCTCCGTCGTCCCCTTCTCCTCCCGCCCCCAACCTTTCCCAGCATCAGAGTCTTTTCCAGTGAGTCAACTCGTCGCATGAGGTGGCCAAAGTATTGCAGTTTCAGCTTTAGCATCAGTCCCTCCAATGAACATCCAGGATTGATCTCCTTTAGAATGGACTGGTTGGATCTCCTTGCAGTATAAGGGACTCTCAAGAGTCTTCTCCAACACCACAGTTCAAAAGCATCGATTCTTCGGCGATCAGCCTTCTTCACAGTCCAACTCTCACAACCATACATGACCACGGGAAAAACCATTGCCTTGACTAGACGGACCTTGGTTGGCAAAGTAATGTCTCTGCTTTTTAATATACTATCAAGGTTGGTCATAACTTTCCTTCCAAGGAGCAAGCGTCTTTTAATTTCATGGCTGCAATCAGCATCTGCAGTGATTTTGGAGCCCAAAAAAATAAAGTCTGACACTGTTTCCACTGTTTTTCCATCTATTTCCCATGAAGTGATGGGACCAGATGCCATGATCTTTGTTTTCTGAATGTTGAGCTTCAAACCAACCTTTTCACTCTCCTCTTTCACTTTCATCAAGAGGCTTTTGAGTTCCTCTTCACTTTCTGCCATAAGGGTAGTGTCATCTGCATATCTGAGGTTATTGATATTTCTCCCAGCAATCTTGACTCCAGCTTGTGCTTCTTCCAGCCCAGCGTTCCTCATGATGTACTCTGCATATAAGTTAAATAAGCAAGGTGACAATATACAACCTTGACGTACACCTTTTCCTATTTGGAACCAGTCTGTTGTTCCATGTCCAGTTCTAACTGTTGCTTCCTGACCTGCATACAGGTTTCTCAAGAGGCAGGTCAGGTGGTCTGGGATTCCCATCTCTTTCAGATGTTCCACAGTTTATTGTGATCCACACAGTCAAAGGCTTTGGCATAGTCAATGAAGCAGAAATAGATGTTTTTCTGAAACTCTCTTGCTTTCTCCATGATCCAGCGGATGTTGGCAATTTGATCTCTGGTGCCTCTGCCTTTTCTAAAACCTGCTTGAACATCTGGGAGTTCACGGTTTACATATTGCTGAAGCCTGGCTTGGAGAATTTTGAGCATGACTTTGCTAGCGTGTGAGATGAGGGCAATTGTGCGGTATTTTGAGCATTCTTTGGCATTGCCTTTCTTTGGGATTGGAATGAAGACTGAGCTCTTCCAGTCCTGTGGCCACTGCTGAGTTTTCCAAATCTGCTGGCATATTGAGTGCAGCACTTTCACAGCATCATCTTTCAAGACTTGTAATAGCTCAACTGGAATTCCATCACCTCCACTAGCTTTGTTAGTAGTGATGCTTTCTAAGGCCCACTTGACTTCACATTCCAAGATGTCTGGCTCTAGGTCAGTGATCACGTTATCGTGACTATCTTGGTCGGGAAGATCTTTTTTGTACAGTTCTTCTGTGTATTCTTGCCACCTCTTCTTAATATCTTCTGCTTCTGTTAGGTCCATACCATTTCTGTCCTTTATCGAGCCCATCTTTGCATGAAATGTTCCCTTGGAATCTCTAATTTTCTTGAAGAGGTCTCTTGTTTTTCCTATTTTGTTGTTTTCCTCTACTTCTTTGCATTGATCACTGAGGAAGTCTTTCTTATCTCTCCTTGCTATTCTTTGGAACTCTGCATTCAGATGCTTATATCTTTCCTTTTCTCCTTTGCTTTTTGCTTCTCTTCTTTTCACAGCTATTTGTAAGGCCTCCTCAGACAGCCATTTCGCTCTTTTGCATTTCTTTTCCATGGGGATGGTCTTGGTCCCTGTCTCCTGTACAATGTCACGAACCTCCATCCAGAGTTCATCAGGCACTCTATCTATCAGATCTAGTCCCTTAAATCTATTTCTCACTTCCACTGTATAATCATAAGGGATTTGACTGAGGTCATATCTGAATGGTCTAGTGGTTTTCCCTACTTTCTTCAATTTAAGTCTGAACTTCGCAATAAGGAGTTCATGATCTGAGCCACAGTCAGCTCCTGGTCTTGTTTTTGCTAACTGTATACAGCTTCTCCATCTTTGGCTACAAAGAATATAATCAATCTGATTTCGGTGTTGACCATCTGGTGATGTCCATGTGTAGAGTCTTCTCTTGTGTTGTTGGAAGAGGGTGTTTGCTATGACCAGTGAATTCTCTTGACAAAACTCTATTAGCCTTTGCCCTGCTTCATTCCGTGCTCCAAGGCCAAATTTGCCAGTTACTCCAGGTGTTTCTTGACTTCCTACTTTTGCATTCCAGTCCCCTAGAATGAAAAGGACATCTTTTTTGGGTGTCGGCGCAACGAACCACACAAAGAGGTGCGGCCGTGAGGAGCTACCCCACGCCTGAGGCCAGGGCCGGCGGCTGAGAGGAGCTACCCCACGTCCAACAGGCGGTGGCTGCGCTGGCGCAGGAGGGCCGAGAGGAGCTACTCCACGTTCAAGGTCAGGAGGGGCGGCCTTGAGGAGATACCCCTCGTCCAAGGTAAGGTACAGCAGCTGCACTTTGCTGGGGCAGCTGTGAAGAAATTTTCCACGACCAAGGTAAGAGAAACCCAAATAAGACGGTAGGTATTGCTAGGGGGCACCAGAGGGCAGACAAACTGAAATCATAATCACAGGAAACTAGCCGATCTGATCACATGGACCACAGCCGAATGTGGTCCCCTGGAGAAGGGAATGGCAAACCACTTCAGTATACTTGCCTTGAGAACCCCATGAACAGTGACAAAGGGCAAAATGATAGGATAATGAATGAGGAATTCCCCAGGTCGGTAGGTGCCCAGTATGCTACTGGAGCTCAGTGGAGAAATAACTATAGAAGGAATAAAGGGATGGAGCAAAAGCAAAACCAATACCCAGCTGTGGATGTGCCCAGTGATAGAAGCAAGGTCCGGTGCTGTAAAGAGCAATATTGCATAGGAACCTGGAATGTTAGGTCCATGAATCAAGGCAAATTGGAAGTGGTCAAACAGGAGATGGCAAGAGTGAACGTCGACATTCTAGGAATCAGTGAACTAAAATGGACTGGAATGGGTGAATTTAACTCAGATGACCATTACATCTACTACTGTGGGCAGGAATCCCTTAGAAGAAATGGAGTAGCCATCATGGTGAACAAAAGAGTCCGAAATGCAGTACTTGGATGCAATCTTAAAAATGACAGGATGATTTCTGTTCGTTTCCAAGGCAAACCATTCAATATTACAGTAATCCAGGCCTATGCCCCAACCAGTAATGCTGAAGAAGCTGAAGTTAATCGGTTCTATGAAGACCTACAAGACCTTTTAGAACTAACACCCAAAAAAAAGAAGTGGTTAATTAGTGTTTATTTCCACCTTATTTTTAGAATTGATGGTTATGGTAATTCACGGCATGCTGGTTTTCTGGGTATCTGGTGGAGTGAGATTTCAGAAGATCTAGGGTAATACTTGGAGAAGGCAATGACAACCCTCTCCTACTCTTGCCTGGAAAATCCCATGGGCACAGTCCATGGGGTCGCTAAGAGGCAGACACGACTGAGCAACTTCACTTCCACTTTTCACTTTCATGCATTGGCGAAGGAAATGGCAACCCACTCCAGTGTTCTTGCCAGGGGAATCCCAGGGACGGCAGAGCCTGGTGGGCTGCCGTCTATGGGGTCGCACAGAGTCGGACGCGACTGAAGCGACTTAGCAGCAGCAGCAGCAGGGTAATACTACTTGAGTTCTTAAAGAGGGCTTTTTATGAGAGCCCTCCAGAAATTTAAGGGCTTCCCTAATGGCTCAGATGGTAAAGAAACCACCTGCAATGCTGGAGACACTGGTTTGATCCCTGGGTCGGGAAGATCCCCTCGAGAAGGGAATGGCAACCCACTCCAGTATTCTCACCTGGAGAATTCCATGAACAGAGGAGCCTGGCAGGCTACAGTCCATAGGGTTGCAAATGGTTGGACGTGACCGAAGGACTAACACTTTCATTTTCCCTAGATTTAAATGAACTACATGAAACATAATGCTTAATATTTACTAAGGATTTTTGAAGTGTTGGAGTTCTCAACTCGTTAATATACAATTCAAGATTTCTCAGAGAGGAAAACTAAATGATTGAATGCTGAGTGTTAGTGAAAAGCAACAGACACTTTAGATTGGGTGTAAGGTGACTTGAATGTTAACAGTAGGCCTGTCTCTAACTATCTCTGCAAACTGAAATCAGGTACTCCCCCAACCTGGGGAATCAGTCAGTTTCTCTATCTGTATATTGACAAGGATGGGCTAATAAGAGATCACAAGTTGGCACTAAGAGCACAGTTTATCTCGTAGGTAGATTTATTTGATGTAGACAGGAGTCTTGCCTGGAAAATCCCATGGAGGGAGGAGCCTGGTGGGCTGCAGTCCATGGAGTTGCTAAGAGTCCGACACGACTGAGCGACTTCACTTTCACTTTTCACTTTCATGCATTGGAGAAGGAAATGGCAACCCACTCCAGTGTTCTTGCCTGGAGAATCCCAGGGACGGGGAGCCTGGTGGGCTGCCGTCTATGGGGTCGCACAGAGTCGGACACGACTGAAGCGACTTAGCAGCACCAGAAGCAGACAGGAGCAGCTTCTGTTACAGCTGATCGCTTCCTTATCCTTCAAATACTTTTCTTCCCTTTAACTTCTAACGTACCACACTCCGTTTTCCTAGATTTCCCTAGCACTTGCTTCTTAGTCTCCTTTGTTGGGAGTCACCTAAGACTAGTCCTTGGATCTCTTATCTGTTTACATAGCATAAATTCTACTCACCCCCTTGTGAGTGCTGTCCAATGTCATGGTTTTAAAGCCATATATTTATTGACAATGCTCAAATATATATCTTCAGCCTTGACAGCCTCCCTGAATTCCAGATCCAATTGCCTACTTGATAAGTCTACTTTTATGTCTAATATATTGCTTAAAATCAACACGACTAAATCTGAACTCTCATTTCCCATTCCTCCTGTACTTTAATCTACTCTTCAATTTGCCTCCTCCATACTCATTAAAGAAAACTCTGTTCTACTACTCATGCCAAATAAATACCTTGGTGTCATCATTGATCCTCTGTTTCTCTAATACACCTTGCCTAATGCAATCTTGTTGGCCCTAACTTAAAAATATGTCCATAATGTATCAAGCAGTAAGAAGTCTTACACTGAAGAGCCATTGAGGGAGCAGAATCCCAACTGCAAAAAACAGGGACATCAGGGTCAAAGGAAAGAGATAGTTGATACAAACAGTGGGGAAAGAGAGCCAAGATATTAGTGAAAAAATATGGTCATTTAGTTTGAACACTTTGCAGAAATCAAAGAAAGGGAACTTTATAACCATAAAGCAGGAAAATCTAATATTCTAACCCACCCCAAGGAGTGCGTCAAGGCTGTATATTGTCACCTTGCTTATTTAACTTATATGCAGAGTACATCATGAGGAACGCTGGGCTGGAAGAAGCACAAGCTGGAATCAACATTGCTGGGAGAAATATCAATAATCTCAGATATGCAGATGACACTACCCTTATGGCAGAAAGTGAAGAGGAACTCAAAAGCCTCTTGATGAAAGTGAAAGAGGAGAGTGAAAAGGTTGGCTTGAAGCTCAACATTCAGAAAACAAAGATCATGGCATCTGGTCCCATCACTTCATGGGAAATAGATGGAAAAACAGTGGAAACAGTGTCAGACTTTTTTTTTTTTGGGCTCCAAAATCACTGCAGATGCTGATTGCAGCCATGAAATTAAAAGACGCTTACTCCTTGGAAGGAAAGTTATGACCAACCTAGATAGTATATTAAAAAGCAGAGACATTACTTTGCCAACAAAGGTCCGTCTAATCAAGGCTATGGTTTTTCCCATGGTCATGTATGGATGTGAGAGTTGGACTGTGAAGAAATCTGATCGCCAAAGAATTGATGCTTTTGAACTGTGGCGTTGGAGAAGACTCTTGAGAGTCCCTTGGACTGCAAGGAGATGGATCTAAGGGAGATCAATCTGGATGTTCATTGGAAGGACTGATGCTAAAGCTGAAACTGCAATACTTTGGCCACCTCATGCGACGAGTTGACTCACTGGAAAAGACTCTGATGCTGGGAAAGGTTGGGGGCGGGAGGAGAAGGGGATGACCGAGAATGAGATGGCTGGATGGCATCACCGACTCTGTGGACATGGGTCTGAGTGAACTCCGGGAGTTGGTGATGGACAGGGAGGCCTGGCGTGCTGTGATTCATGGGGTCGCGGGGAGTCGGACATGACTGAGCAACTGAACTGAACTGAACTGAACCCACCCCAAGCCCCTAACAGTTTAGGAAAATGAATTTCACGTAAATGTAATCAAAAGTTATCAGGAAAATCTACTATACCAATGAATAATTTTAAAAATAAACTTATTATATTTTTAAAGCAGAAAAAATATACTACAGGCAAGGAAAGCATTTGTAGAAAGACAGATCCACAAAGCAAAATGTGTTATCTAATATTTCAAAACAGGTTAAAAGGGATTGACAAAATAACATAAAATATGAAAGAACAATATAAATTTGAATCAAACTCAGGATGATGTGATTATGCCAAGAAATAATTATAAATAAAATCATTTCAGAAATAAAGATTAAATTAGAAGGATTACAAGCACAAGTTAGCATAAAATGGTGCTTTTAAGAGAAATAAAATGTGAGAAGTATAAATTTAAAAAATAAATGAAGAAAAAGATGAAAAGAACTTGAGATAAGGCTTAGCTGGTTTGTTTTGAAAATCTATAGGACCCAGACTGTTCGATTTTTTTAGACCTTACAACAGGCTCTTTGCATCCACCCACAAAATGGATTGTGCAAAAAAAATCCCTTCCAGTTTCAGCTGCTGTTCTCAAATAGACCCTGCATATTTTCCAAGAAATTTTAGGATTTGCCTGTTCTTACATAATCTTAGCTATTCTTAGCAAGGGAGCCCCTCACTTTCTTCTGTTTCTTCTTAGCTTGATGTAAAATTATTGCCTCATATTTCTTTTCTTGAATTTTTAAAATTAGTTTTGCCATTGTCTTGTGGTTTAAAGTACTGCTGTTGACAGTATTCATATAATAGGATTCCCCAAGGAAAAATTAAAGCAATTTAAAAATAAATTCTAAAAAATATAATGCAATAAAACTTTTATGGAATAAACATATCTTAATACTGTATTAGGAAGGGTACAAAACAGACCTGGAAAAAATAAACTGGAACAACAAACAAAGAAGTATATGCAGTAAAACTGTGGAGTTTTAAAGGAGATAAATAGAAATAACCTTTCGGGCATCTAGGCAAAAATATCTAGTCCCTTAAGAGAGAAGGAAAATCAGATTCTCATTTGGACTTTTCAAGCCAAACTTACCTTGAAAAAAGTTGAGGGCCAAGGAAAAAAGTGTCAGAAATCAAGAGCAAACAAAAGTCAGGAGATTATCAGAATGTCCAGAGAAAAATGCGAAGCAGCTCATCAGAATTGCCTGCCCTGGAATTGACGAAGATAAACACTTAGACATGGGTTCACATTGTGCATTTTTTGAGAGTTGTCTTTGTGGTGAAAATAATTATTCTGAATTTCCGGGGTGTACATTCATGCATGATCAGTAGGCTCTAACCACTGTATCAACTCATAGCCTCAGAGAGGGCCCAGGGCAGAGAACAAACGATTTTTGTCTGCTTTATAAAGTGTCAAGATGAAGTGAGTCAAACTCCTCAAGAAATTTCCACAGCAACTGTTCCTTGGATCTGAGTTGATGCCCAAAGGACAAAAGAGTAATCTGAGATACCATGTCAAGCATCACACGGGTCTCTCTGAGAAGAGATCTCCTATGTGTTGCTAGGCCCTGTTCTAGAAAACATAACAGGATCCTAGTACTGAATTTTCCACCTTAGATTCATATCTCAAGGAGCCATTCTCATCTTTAGCCTGGCTAAGACTCACCAACACTGAAAGAAACCTGAATTATAGATTGTTATACATAGAAAAATTCCCCTTCTTTCCATTCTATCCTACATCTACATCTTTTTTTTTCAATCTCTGATCCATCCCTTTCAGCTCCATCTCTTATTACTGTGGCCCTTATTATGCTCTGTTTTCTTTCCTTGGGAAGAAGTTTTATAGTGTGAAGTATAAGTCTATACCTGCTGAATTAAGATGTCTCTGGGTTCCTCTTCTGACTTTCCCATATACTTAACAGCTTGGCAAATTACCTAAGCTCTCTGTTACCCAGTTTATTTTTCTGTAAAATGAGGATAATGATAGTTATTGTGAGGCATAAATGAGAGAAGATATGCAAAGTACTCAATATATGTTAGCTTTTGCTATCAGCAGAAGTAGTAGTGGTAGCGTTAACTTTATGGGTGTGTTTCTATGTGTAAATCCAGTTAACATCTTTCAGATCTTAATTGACCTTTCAGTAAATTATGGTAAACTTTCATAAACTCTTGGCATCTATGACCCACACACATTTATTTTCTTTTTGCTTTTGTGAGTGCTTCCCCCCCTTCTTCCTATTCTCCATTATAGGGTCATTCTTTACTCCCTGGTGTTTAAATGTTAGCATTCCTTGGAGCTCTGTCCTAGGCCCTCTTCTTACTCCACCCTCTTCCTAGGTGAGATCACTAGTATTTCATTCTTGAAAAAATGCCTTCAGTTCAGTTCAGTTGCTCAGTCGTGTCTGACTCTTTGCGACCCCATGGAATGCATCATGCCAGGCCTCCCTGTCCATCACCAACTCCCAGAGTTTACTCAAACTCATGTCCATTCAGTCAGTGATGCCATCCAACCATCTCATCCTCTGTTGTCTCCTTCTCCTCCCGCCTTCAATCTTTCCCAGCATCAGGGTCTTTTCTAGTGAGTCAGTTCTTCTCATCAGGTGGCCAAAGTATTGGAGTTTGAGCTTCAGCATCAGTCCTTCCAATGAATATTTAGGACTGATTTCCTCTACAAATGACTGGTTGGATCTCCTTGCTGTCCAATGAACTCTCAAGAGTCTTCTCCAACACCACAGTTCAAAAGCATCAATGCTTTGGTGCTCAGCTTTCTTTATAGTCCAACTCTCACATCCATACATGACTACTGGAAAAACCATAGCTTTGACTGGACGGACCTTTGTAGGCAAAGTAACATCTCTGATTTTAATATGCTGTCTAGGTTGGTCATAACTTTTCTTCCTAGGAGCAAGCATCTTTTTCTTTCATGGCTGCAGTCACCATCTGAAGTGATTTTGGAGCCCAAGAAAATAAAGTCTGTCACTGTTTCCATTGTTTCCTCTTCTATTTGCCATGGAGTAATGGGACCAGATGCCAAGATCTTTGTTTTCTGAATGTTGAATTTTAAGTCAACTTTTTCACTCTCCTCTTTCACTTTCATCAAGAATCTCTTTAGTTCTTCTTAGCTTTCTGCCATAAGGATGATGTCATCTGCATATCTGAGGTTATTGATATTTCTCCCGACAATCTTGATTCCAGCTTGTGATTCATCCAACCCAGCGTTTCTCATGATGTACTCTGCATATAAGTTAAATAAGCAGGGTGACACTATACAGCCTTGATGTACTCCTTCCCCTATTTGGAACCAGTGTGTTGTTCCATGTCCAGTTCTAACTGTTGCTTCCTAACCTGCATACACGTTTCTCAAGAGGCAGGTCAGGTGGTCTTGTATTCCCATCTCTTGAAGAATTTTCCACAGTTTGTTGTGATCCACACAGTCAAAGGCATTGGCATAGTCAATAAAACAGAAGTTGATGTTTTTCTGGAACTCTCTTGCTTTTTCAATGATCCAGCCTTCAAATAAATAGTTCTAGACAAGACTCCTTTTCTGTTCAAGATCAATATTTAGATGCTATCGAACTGAAGCACATAGGTTGCCAGTTATTTCTCCAGCAGAAACTAGTTTATTCAGGATCAGCAGATAATTGCAATTGAATGTCTGCAGCAATAGCAAGCCACAAAAAAAATTATTGACAAAAAATTAAATGAATAAAAATTACAAGCCACACACAAATTCCCACAGGGCAAGGGAAGGAGGAAAATACTTTAAAAAATGGGGAAAAAGAGAAGGACAAGAGAGGAAGTTGGGAGAGCTGTAGTAAGCAAAGAATCTATGACTTGTCATGGGCTGAATCCTTGATGGGAAAGAAGAGGAATCTTTTGTTGTTGTTGTTGTTGGGCTCTGCTATCATTGCAGGATGTGAGAGCTCCCCTTTCTGGTCTCCCAACTCTACTTAATTAAAGTTTCCATTTATTAACATTTTACAGTGCTTCCCTTGTGGCTCAACTGGTAAAGAATCCACCTGCAATATGGGAGACCTGGGTTTGATCCCAAGGTTGGGAAGATCCCCTGGAGAAGGGAAAGGCTACCCACTCCAGTATTCTGGCCTGAAAAATTCCATGGACAGTCCAGGGATTTGCAAAGAGTAGGACACGACTGAGCGACTTTCACACACTACAATGCTTATTACTCATTCTCACTTGGATATCTCCCAGAAACCTCAACCTAAACATGTCCAAAATTGAACCCATCTTTCCATCAAACTCATCAATTTCTACAAATGTAAACATGATCCATCTAGTTGTTGTTCAGTCACTCAGTCATATCCAACTCTTTGCTACCCCATGACTACTTACCCTTTAGTTCTCTATTAAATATCACTTTTAACAGAAAGCCTTCTTTGACCTCTCAGACTAGATTAACTCCCTCTATTTTGCACTCCGATAAAACCTCAAATTTCATTCTCAATATTATCTTCACAATTGAGATAAATTATTGATATAATTATTTAATGAGCCTACAGATTGAGAAGTAGTAAAGAAATTATAGTTATCATCATCATCATATGTTGAGTTATTTTGCTTTAAGGTCATAGGAAGGGAAGAGTTGTTAGCTATTCATAGTTCTTGATTTTGAAAGAGAGAAAAATATGGAAAATGGGGCCCATAGGCATGTGGAGGCAGGGAAAACTTTCTAACCACAGCCTTGTTCCTGGCATATAGATTGTCACTAATTAGTTCTGTCTCTAAGGGTGCATATTAAAGCATGTAATATGTAAATTATAAGAAGTCAGGGTCATTATCTTCAAAGGGAAAATATTATTTTTCTGCTCTGCAAAGGCTTATGGTATAATGGTTATAAAGAGTAGTGATCAGAATAATTGCCATCACTCCTTTGAGAGTGCGTATATGTGAATATGGATCCCTGCACAAGCCCAAGAATGATTATCTTCAAACTTTGCTTTGACTTTGATTAATCTGTCTTAAAGGCCAGTCATATAGAATAGATCAGATGATTTCACTGTCATGTACAGTAAACCTAGAGTGTGTTTTTCCTCTTTGTAGATTTGTTCCACAGCCTACAAAACTATCTTGGGATTGTAGAGCAAAACCTGATCAGACAAACCCTGCTCATCTCCAGAATAGTGCAAAGAAACTCTTCAGCTGTGAACAAGGAAGTTGAGACCAAGGCTGCAAATGCAAACACTATAGCAATGAAGGGCTTGCCAAAACTCTGCTGTACTTCTCTTTTGTTTTGCTGCTGTTCATTAACAAGTTCTTTCTAGTTCATGAAGAATTTTATTTTTGAAAACATTGGTAGATTAAAAGGAATTAAATTCTAAGTAATATAAATAAAAAATCATTTATAAAAATCAAGTTAAAAAGAAATGCTTACTGTAGGTTACTGAGGTCAACCACTGTTTAGAGTTCAGTATGCTATGTCTTTCCCTCTTCTGTTTGGTATGATTTATCTGTCTCTGCAACGCCATAGCACTTACTGTGTCCATGATGTAATGAATCCTCAACACAGGATATCTTGTGAAATTTTGTATCACTCATGTGCATGTGTCTTCAGTCAGAACACTACTAAAGTGCTTTTTTAAAATGAACTTTTTATTGAGATAATTATATATCCGTGTTGCACTGGGATGAACCAGAGGGATGGGATGGGGAGGGAGGTGGGTGGGGGTTCAAGATGGGGAACACATGTACACCCAGGGCAGATTCATGTCAATGTATGGCAAAACCAATACAATATTTTAAAGTAATTAGCCTCCAATTAAAATAAATAAATTAAAAAAAAAGAAATACAACAGAAAGATTCCTGTATACTTTGCTGGGTTTACCCGAGTGGTAATATTTTATAAAACTATAGTACTAGAAAACAACCAGGAAATCTATATTGATACAGACCTTATTTAGACTTTCTGTTTTGGGTGTACTTTGTGTGTATGTATGTGTGTGAAGTTCTCTACTATTTTATCATTATCTGGTAGATTCACGTATATCCACTACGATAATCAAAACACTGAATAATTCCAGCATCACAAGGATCCCTTATTTTGCCCTTTCATAGCCTTAATACCACCCTCTCTCATGCCATGCCAAAACCTAATCCCTAACTCCTAATTCACAGTCCCATCCACTAACCTGTCTTCTGTCATCTAGCGTGTCACCTCTGGGAACTGGTTTTTATTCACTCAGCATTAATTTCCCTGAACATTCATCCAGGTTTCCATGTGTTATCAGTAGCTTAGTCCTTTCTACTGCTGAGTAGTACTCCATGGCACGGATGTATTACAGTTTGTTTTACCAATCATTTGTTGAAGGACATCTAAGATGATTCCAGGTTTTGTGGAATCATGTTTTTCTGTGAACATGTTTTCATTTCTCTGTTATCAGTGCCTAGAAATGCAATTGATGTTTACTTAAAAAAAAAACTGCCAAACCGCTTTCCAGAGTGGCTGTACCATTTTATATTCCCATAGGCAATGTATGATATGGTTTCTGCATATCCTCGCTAGCATTTGATGTCACTATTTTTTTCAAGCCATTGTGGCATGTCATGATATTGTATTATTATTTTAATTTGCAATTCATTTACAGCTAGTAATTTTGATTATCTTTTCATGTGCTTATTTGATGGCTATAGATCCTTTTTGGTAAAATGTCTGTTTATGTATTTTCCAAATTTTTTTTCTTTAATTCTGAGTTCTTTATTTATTCTGTATATATTTTGAATGTACAGTTTGCAAATATATTCTCCCACTTTATAGCTTATATTTTAATCTTCTTCAAATGAACTTTCAGAGAAAAATTTAATTTTTTAAGAAACTTGATGAAAAGCATTATATGAGGTAAAATTTTGGTTTTTTTTTTTTTTGCTTTTCTTGATTGATCTTGATGTTGAGCCTATGAACTCTTTGCTGTGCCCTAAATCCCAAAGATTTCTCCTATACTATTTTCCCCCAGAGTTTTATAGTTTTGTATTATACATTTAACCATTGTGAGTTAACTGTGTCAGGCATAGGTCATTTTGGGTGTGACGGTTAATACATGTCCAATTGCTCTAGCACCATTTGTTGCAATTAACTGCATTGCTTTTGCAACTTTGCCTAAAATTAGTTGGGCAATTTTTTGTGGGTCTATTTCTGGGTTCTCTGTCCTGTTCCATTGAGAACATGTCTGTCCCTCTGTAAATATCATACTATTTTGATTATTGTAGCTATGTTGTAAACTTTAAAATATGATGGACTGATTCTTCCTAGTTTATTCTTTTTTATATATATTTTTAGCTGTTGGAGGACCTGTACATTTCTGCATAAGTTTTCAAATAATATTCTGTGTATCTATAAAGAATCTTTCTTTGATTTTGATAAGGATTACATTAAACCTATAAATAACTTTGAGGAGATATGATATCTTTACTATGTTTTCTTTCAATCCATAATCATGGTTTGCCTCTCCATTTATTCAGGTTTTCTTTTATTTATTTCATTAACATTTGTGATTTTTAGCATATGGATTTTGTACATGTTTTATTAAGTATTCTTATAAGTATCATTTAAAAATTTCACTTTCCATATGCCCATTGTTGGTATGTAGAAATATGATTGATTTTTATGTCTTCATCTTGTATCCTGTACCTCTGCTAAAATCATTTTTTACTTCTAGGAGTTTTTGTTTTTTTTTTTAGATTACTTGGGATTTTCTATGTTGACAATTGTCATTTGCAAACAGAGATTATTTAATTTCTCCCTTTCTAATCTGTTTGCCTTTTATATTTTTTTCTTGCATAATTTCACTGGCTAAAACTTATTGGTATGTTGAGTGAAAGTGGTGAGAGCTGACATGTTTGCTGCATTCCCAATTTTAAGGGAAAATTATCCGGTGTCTTACAATTAAGTTACTATAAATATTTTGTAGATGGTCTTTATCAGGCTGAAGTAATTCCCCTCTACTCCTACCTTGATGATTCTTTTTCATGAATGTGTGCTCTAGGTTTTTTCCATTTTTTTTCTATAACTATTGATATGATTATATAATTTTTTCTTCTTTTGCTTATTAATATGGTAGATTATAATAATTAATTTAAATTGCTGAACCAAACTTGCAAATCTGGAATGAATGCATTTTGTCACAGTTATGGTATATAATTATTTTCATATATATATTTTTATACAAATATATATATTTTTAATTTTCAAAATTTTTTATTAGAAAACTGAAATTTACAATGTGTTTATATCACTTACTGAGTACATGGCATTTAAAAACAACACCATTACAGAAAGATAGCAGAAATACAAAGTCTTAAAACCTACAGGATTTCGAAAACATTATCCACTGAGGCCTTAAATGTAGTAGACTTTACGTAAAAAGGAAAAGCAATGAGTATACAAGTATATAGCCAGTTTAAGAAGTTAGCAAAATAAACAGAATAATCATAAAGAAAAGAAAGCAACTAATAATACCAGGTATTAATGCGATAAAAATAAAGATAAAATTGAGAGGCTCAACAGAGTCAAAGCTGCCTTAAAAAGCTTCTCTATGAAGGGAAACATCATGTAACAATAATCAACAAGAAAAATCTTGCAAATAAACAATACTCAAAATGAGAATTACTCATAGAAACATTAAGAATATAAATAATAGAAACAACTTTATGCCTATACATTGGAAGATTAGTTGTCTCGTATACAGGGTTATCATTACCATCTTTCTAAATTCCATATATATGTCCATCTGCAGACAAATGGATAAGAAAGCCTTGGTACATATACACAATGGAGTATTACTCATCAATTAAAAAGAATACATTTGAATCAGTTCTAATGAGGTGGATGAAACTGGAACCTATTATACAGAGTGAAGTAAGCCAGAAAGAAAAACACCAATACAGTATACTAATGCATATATATGGAATTTAGAAAGATGGTAACGATAACCCTGTATATGAGACAACTAATCTTCAAATATTTTTATATTTTTTGCTGGACTTTATATGCTAATATTTTATTGAGAGTTGTTGAACGTAAGATCATGAAATCATGAGCTCTATTGGTATGTAGTTTTCCTTTGTTTCTTTTTTTTTGATACTATCTTTATCTGGTTTTGTTATTGAGTAATACTGCTCTCATAAAATGAGTTGGAATGAAAATGCTTTTTTAATCATGGAAAATGACATAATCTGATTTTTGAAATAATAGTTCTGAAAATGGGATGGAGGTTGGACAAAAATAGAATATGGTGTTATGGAATCTAGTTGGAATGATGGCTTTACATAAATAACACTCATAGAAATTAGGAAAAGAAAACTAGATCTGTGAGGTGTATAACTTTGGAACATGGATATTTCAAAAGAGGATGGAGAAAAAAATAAAACAAATGAAGACCACTAAGATGGAAGCACTGGTATTATTTATCCATTATCTGACAGCATTACCCGAAACAATCCCTTCAATAACACACAGTTTTTCTCTCACTGTTTTTGTGAGTCAGGAATCTGGGCACCACTTAGCTAGGTCCTCTGCTTCAGGATTTCACAAGACTGATATCATGGTTTCAGTTGAAACTGTGGTCTTATCTGAGGCTCAAATGGAAAAGGATTTACCTCCAAGCTCTTGTGATTGTTGGTGAGATTCAGTTTTCTATAAATATTGTTGGACTGAGGATCTCATTTTTCTTGATAGCTGTTAGCTGGAGGTCAAATTCAATTCCTTCTGTCATGGGAACTCCTGAACATAAGCACTTGTTCCATCAGAGTTAGCAAGTGAGAGACTCTTCTAACTACACAGATGCCACCTTTCTATTTAGAATAATCCCAGAAGTGGACTAGCATAACTTTTGCTATATTCCTTTGGTCAGAATCAAGTCGTAGGGCTTAGCTACAGTCAGAAAGAAGACATCATAAAAAGGCCTGACTACCAAAGGCAGTGACAACTAGGGGTCATCCCTTACTTTCACAGCCACAGTCAGTTAAGAGGAAAATCAGGAGAGTTTTATCTGATAGCTGAGTGTGGCCCCAAAATTGAGACAGTGGGGTAGAAAAATAAAGTAGTGATAAACAGTAGTGATAAAAGTAGTAATAAACAGTAACAGATAAACAGCTGAAAATATCACACTCACAACCTCTTTGTGTGCCACTGGGGAATCAAAGTCAATAAAATATTTTGTGGGACAACATGGTACATGGAAGATTACATGTATAAATACCTAGGGCAAGGCTTTGTACCCAGGAGATTTTCTTTAATATTTGATTCAGAAGTGTATAAAAATGAATCAGTGAGTAAAGAAATCACTGAAATTACAGAAGCCTGGAGTTCATGCAAGAAACAGAACTGGTATTCCTCAGTAAAAGCACTTGAGAATCACATTGATAGCATGCATATATGCTCAGTTACTCAGTCACGTCCAACTCCTTGCGACTCTATGAGTTGTAGCCCACCAGGCTCCTCTGTCCTTGACATTTCCCAGGCAAAAATACTGGAGTGGGTTGCCATTTCCTCCTTCAGGGAATCTTCCTGACCCAGGGATCAAACTCATGTCTCCTGCATCTCCTGCATTGACAGCCAGATTCTTTTCCACTGGGTCACCTGGGAGGCCCGAAGTTGATGGCATATTGCATTAAAAGGGATGAAAATATTATTCAAAACAAAGATTGTTATCTTCACAGAAAATTATTTCTTCTGACAACCAACTAATCAACGAATAAAATATATTAAAGGAGAACATCAAGTACATACCAAGTTGGAAATATCTGAACATAAAAATTATAAATGCATGGGGCTGTTAAGAATTTCTCATCCATTAGAGGTAATGCATTTTAATTTCCTATGTAATTCCAAAGAGTAAGATGAACATTTCCTATTTCCAAGTATAGATATATTCTCAGCTATAATCCAGTTTCTTTGAATGTACTGAGATTTGGTTGGTATTAATCTGAAGCCCTTTGTTAAGTAAATTTATTACTCTATTTAGACTTTCTGTCAAAAACAACCAAACAAAAAACCCCCTAAGTTTCTAACTTTGTCTCTTCAACTGAAGGAAGAAATCAACTATAATTAAGATTCTTGTGCCTTCTCTTGCTGACTTACATGTTACCACATAACGACACATAATCCATTATCATTGGTTGAGTTGCTTCTCATTTTATCAAATAAACAAATATTTTTATCAAATCAACAAATATTTAATGAGACTCTATCATGTGCAATTCACCATAACAGCTTTGAGTAAATCTTCCACAATTTTCTCATACTCTCCTCTCTTCTGAAGAGTGTTTAAGTTTGATTTGGGGAAATTTAGCAGGATAAATAAGCCTTTATATAAAGCTTTGAACGGATGTGCATGTATCTACAACAGTGTTCCCACAGTATGCATCAAAAAGAATTTACAAACTCTTTTTATTTATTTTTAAATTTATTTATTTTAATTGGAGACTAATTACTTTACATTATTGTATTGGTTTTGCCATACATTGACATGAATCTGCCCCGGGTGTACATATGTTCCCCATCTTGAACCTCCCCCTCCCACCTCCTTCCCCATCCCATCCCTCTGGTTCAGCCCTGAGTGTCCTGTACCATGCATCAAACTTGGACTGGCGATTTGTTTCACATATGATAATGTACATGTTTCAATGCCATTCTCCCAAATCTTTTTAAAAATAAGAGGAAATGAAGTTTGCTGTTGCTGCTGCTGCTAAGTCGCTTCAGTTGTGTCCAACTCTGTGTGACCCCATAGACGGCAGCCCACCAGGCTACCCCATCCCTGGGATTCTCCAAGCAAGAACATTGGAGTGGGTTGCCATTTCCTTCTCCAATGCATGAAAGTGAAAAGTGAAAGTGAAGTCGCTCAGTCGTGTCCGACTCTTTGCGACCCCATGAACCACAGCACGCCAGGCCTCCCTGTCCATCACCAACTCCCAGAGTTCACCCAAACCCATGTCCATTGAGTCGGTGATGCCATCCAATCATCTCATCCTCTGTCGTCCCTTTCTCCTCCTGCCCTCAATCCTTCCCAGCATCATGGTCTTTTCAAATGAGTCAGCTGTTCACATTAGGTGGCCAAAGTATTGGAGTTTCAGCTTCAACATCAGTCCTTCCAGTGAACACCCAGGACTAATCTCCTTTAGGATGGACTGGTTGGATCTCCCTGGAGTACAAGGGACTCTCAAGGGTCTTCTCCAACACCACAGTTCAAAAGCATCAATTCTTCGGCATTCATAGAGATAATTTATATTGCTACTAAATATCTATATAACATATATAACCAAATAAGAAAGCTGCAGATGAAAATAACCTAAATTTGAATAATACTATTTGGAGCAGTTTTGGCCTCCCTGGTAGCTCAGCTGGTAAAGAATCTCCCTGCAATTCAGGAGAACTGGGTTTGATCCCTGGGTTGGGAAGATCCCCTGGAGAAGGGAACGGTTACCCACTCCAGTATTGTGGCCTGGAGAATTCCATTGACTATATATGTCCATGGGGTTGCAAAGAGTCAGACATGACTGAGTGACTTTCACTGTTACAGGGAACAATGCCTCCATTTACATTGTCGGTATTTTTTTTTTCTGCATATATGCACTGACACTGGCTTTGTGTCTATTTTTGTCAATGAATTATAATAGAAATGAATTTCACATAGTAAAATCATAAACATCTGGGCTTTGCAGCACATAATCTGCTGAGTTTTGAATATGAAATGATTTTTATTTCCTTTACAATAATAAAAGGAAGAAGGATATCATGAGGTAATTTATGGTATTCTGCTACTATGAAAGAAAGAGTCTCATTTGCACCATTGTTTACAATCTCCTTTATGGCCATCTACTGTTCCGTGTTGAAGGAAGGGATATGGTGAACTTGAAATCTGAGTTATGTCAGTTTCTAGGACAGTGCCTGGCGTATGATAGGCACTAAGTAATATTTGATGAATGAATGAATAAATTGCAATGAATAAAATTTCATGATCAAATTTGAGAACCCACTTCAGGCAGGTACTGAGTATCAGCATCATCTTAAAATAATTTTACTAGGCACAGACTTGCAAAATCTGGAAATTGACAAAGCTAAGCTTCCCTGGTGGCTCAGATGTTAAAGAGTCTGCCTCCAATGTGGGAGACCCGGGTTCGATCCCTGGGTCGGGAAGATCCCCTGGAGAAGGAAATGGTAATCCACTCCAGTATTCTTGCCTGGAGAATCCCATGGATGGAGAAGCCTGGTAGGCTACAGTCCACGGGGTCGCAAAGAGTCGGACACGACTGAACAACGGAATGGAACGGAACGGAACGGAACTAACAAAATTGGCCCTTACTCACAAACAGGAAGAGAGAAGTGAAAGAAAGAAAAAGACTGTATACAATCCAGAAAAACTGTATACAATACTAGTGCCAAGGCAGGTGGGTGAGAAGGTCCAGACCATGATGGTATAATCTAGATCTAGTTTAGATAGAGGAGGAGAGACAGGATTACAGTCTGGCACGGGAGACATATAATCAAGCAATCCAAATACATAACATTTTCAAGAACCCCCCAGTGCTGCTAGTGGTAAAGAATTCACCTGTAATGCAGGAGATGCAGGAGAAACAGATATGATCCATGGATTGGCAAGGTCCCCTGAAGGAGGGCATGGCAACTCACTCCGGTATTCTTGCCTGGAGAATCCCATGGACAGAAGAGCCTGACAGGCTACAGTCCATAGGGATGCAAAGATTTGGACATGACTGAGCACGCACCCAGTTGTATGTATACCTTTGTATTACCTATACTTTGCATGTTGGCATTCAAGAAATGTTTGCTAAAAAAATAAATCAGAGGAGTTTGAGAGAAGTGGATGATCTTGTGAAGGCTAAGGATAGCAATAAGAGGAATAATAGATTTCAAGGATGACCAAAAATCTTTGTCTATACAACTGAATGTAGAAGTGAATTCACAGAAAGTATATTGAAGGAATAAAGGGCATAAGAAGTAGATATCTTGCAAACAAAAGAGACTGTTTCATGGAGAGGATCAAAATCAACATATTGTTTGAGGTACCACTGAGGTGAGGAGAGAATTAGGAGGTCTGAATTGCAAAGGAGCATCTAGTCCCAAGTTTGGTTAGTGGATGATATGGAAATTGTTTGTTCACAGAGATTTATTAGGAATTCTTATCTATTTACAGTGCAAGTGCTTAATGCTGAAAGGGTATCATATAATATATGTTATCAATTAAGGTTCTAAATATAGCATTGTAATAAGAGGACTCTGATTTGCATTGTGCTAAAAGTTCAGGAAAATGTATATGTGACTTCCTAATGCAAATTATGTAGGAAAATTCATGAAAATGTGCATGAGTAGATTTACAACATAAGTATGTTTCTATTGTTTCTTTATTCAATCTCAACAGTTTTTCTGTTTATAAAAAAAATCTTTTGAGATTTCTGACTTTAACTAGTAGTATTCCAAATAATCACATTTGGGAAAATAGGCAGTATTACAAATCAGTGGGATTTTAGCCAGACAGACCAGGTATTAAATTTTTTCATTACCTGATATGTATTGATGAATAGATTACTTAATGAGCTTCAGTTTTCTCACTTGAAAATCACATCAATAATAGCATGTAATATGATATTGAATATTTGTTGATTCTTAGGTAGACACTCGGGAATATGGTGATGCATTTTGCAATAAATCCTTGCCTAATCAGAGTCCCCAGTTGTTTAGGAGAGAGATGTTGCAAAGATCATCATCTTTCTAGATGATCCTGATACAGGAGGAAAAAAAATCAATGGGATGTACTGGGCCTTGGGTGTTGGAACATATGACTTTGAGAAATGATCAGATTAGCTGCACCAGTAGAGTTTCAAGGTAGTCAGTGGTAAGTTGTTGGGGAGACGATCTTGAATTGAGATGCCAGCTGTAAGGCTGGCACATGGGACAGAGAAGAAGGGTTTAAGATGGTATGAAGAATGCTGATAATCTTATGGAGGCTAGCTATTGAAGAATTTTCTCTTCCTTTATTTCTTTTGACTTTGTATCTCTGCTTTTCTTAAGCTATCTGTGTGTCCTTCTATTGGGGACCAGCCTCGATATGGCCCAGGGTATCCTCAGGATGAACGGCGTCGGCATCAGAGAGAGAGAGAGAGAAAAAAAGAGAGAGAGACAGGGCTGATGATTCCTTGGTTTACGCTGGAAACCAATAAAACCCCAGCATGGGGTTTGCTCTGTTTACGTAGGCCGCAGGCGCCCTCTTGAATCACTGGAGGTACCCCACCAGGGCACCCCCTCGAGTGGGTCTTAGAAGCCCAGGCAGATAAATAAACTCAGAGGGCCCAGCGCTCCAAGGATCTCAACCAGAAAAAGGAGAATAGAGAAAAGGACGGAGAAAGAGAAAGAACGACATGGGGAGACCAAGCTTCAGTGAGCAAGGCCCCAAACTTTATTTTCCAGTGCTGCTTTTATACCCTAAGTTGTGCACATAAAAAATAGAGAAAGAGAGGTATAGAGTCACGCCAAAATCACGTGGGGTCAGCAGTCTTGACCCTTATCAGGATCAGGGCTCATTTTTGTATGTCTCGTGATATACAAAAGTTTTGGGTGGTTTACATCATCTTCTGGCCAGGTGGCCTGCTAACAGTTTATGGCCCTCTCTCTTAACAAAGGTTAGTTAGCTAGAAAAAGTCTTATATTCTTTTAAGATGATTTTCCTAAAGTCAGGTGATAGACACATGACAAAGTTACATTCCTATAAGGCACAGGTGTAGTGAGCTACAAGAAAGGAATTTATTAACTTAAGATCTGATGTGGTTAAATCAAAGGCTACTACTTATTTCCAAGGATACAATAGATAGAGGAAACTTTGCAGCAAGCATTGATTCAACAATGAAATCTTTTTTAGTACTATTCTAATGATTTTAACTTCTTCAACAGATCCCTGTATTTTAGAATATTAGGCTTTCTGTCCTTGCATGGCTGGGAGGCTATAAACAGTCACACTCATAGTTGTAAGAGCCCGGACAAACTTGTCATGCAAGTTAGAAAGCTATCAGAGGGGCTTGGATTGGAACACTCCTATTAAGCCGAGGAGAACTTTTTAACTACAGCTCTGAATTAATGTTTTCAGAGAAAGGTGGTTAGGGGGAAGCCCCCATAAGTATTAGAGGACTTGGTAAGAGGTGTAAGATAGTAAGGTAGTCAGACTCCGGTTTTCTTTGGGGTAGATGCTCAGGTAAGTCCAGGGGGTTCCTCGAGTCCTGATTAGCCTTTGCCTGTCAGGCCTCTTCCCCAATTGACCTTTGCCACGGGTAGGATTCCCTCACTGGCTCCCGGCATCCTTCAGTTCAGTTCAGTTCAGTCACTCAGTCATGTCTGACTCTTTGCAACCCCATGAATCGCAGCATGCCAGCCCTCCCTGTCCATCACCAACTCCCAGAGTCTACTCAAACCCATGTCCATCGAGTCGGTGATGCCATCCAGCCATCTCATCCTCTGTCGTCCTCTTCTCCTCCTGCCCCCAATCCCTCCCAGCATCAGGGTCTTTTCCAATCAGTCCACTCTTCGCATGATGTGGCCAAAGTATTGGAGTTTCAGCCTCAGCATCAGTCCTTCCAATGAACACCCAGGACTGATCTCCTTTAGGATGGACTGGTTGGATCTCCTTGCAGTCCAAGGGACTCTCAAGAGTCTTCTCCAACACCACAGCTCAAAAGCATCAATTCTTTGGCAATCAGTTTTCTTCAGAGTCCAACTCTCACATCCATACATTACCACTGGAAAAGCCATAGCCTTGACTAGACAGACCTTGGTTGGCAAAGTAATGTCTCTGCTTTTTAATATGCTATCTAGGTTGGTCATAACTTTCCTTCCAAGGAGTAAGCGTCTTTTAATTTCATGGCTGCAATCAGCATCTTCAGTGATTTTTGAGCCCCCCCAAATAAAGTCTGACACTGTTTCCACTGTTTCCCCATCTGTTTCCCATGAAGTGATGGGACCAGATGCCATGATCTTTGTTTTCTGAATGTTGAGCTTAAAGCCAACATTTTCACTCTCCTCTTTCACTTTCCTCAAGAGGCTTTTGAGTTCCTATTCACTTTCTGCCATAAGGGTGGTGTCATCTGCGTATCTTAGGTTTCTCCCAGCAATCTTGATTCCAGCTTATGCTTCTTCCAGCCCAGCGTTCCTCATGATGTACTCTGCATATAAGTTAAATAAGCAGGGTGACAATATACAGCCTTGAAGTACTCCTTTTTCTATTTGGAACCAGTCTGTTGTTCCATGTCCACTTCTAACTATGTGTCCTTCAGTTCAGTTCAGTTCAGTCGCTCAGTCGTGTCTGACTCTGTTTATGCTATATCAAGCACTGCTATAGGCACTTTACAAGTTATATAGTACTTAAGCCTATCACAGAAAATGGAAAGATAATATCTCTCCCTTGGGCACTGGAAGCAGCAGTCCTGGGAAGCAGGACTTTCTTAGACTCTTGGCTTAAGCCCTTTTGGAGGTTGCCTTTTGACCCTACCCATAGATCCTGTAGACTCCAGGACAAACAACTAAAAGGGAGGGAGCACAGCCCCACCCATCAGCAGAAAATTGGATTAAAGATTCATTGAACATGGCCTTGCCTACAGAGCAAGTTTTCCACACAGCCAGTCCATCCTATCAGGAAGCTTGCACAAGTCTCTTCTCCTGGGAGGGCAGACAGAAGAAGCAAGAACACAGTGCCACAGCCTCCGGCATGAAAAACACAAGCTAACCAAAATGATCATGATCATTACAGCCTTCTGTAATTCAGTGAGGCTATAGAACCATGTAATTCAGGGCTACCTAAGATGGATGAGTCATGGTGGAGAGTTCTGACAAAACGTGGGCCACCAGAGAAGGGAATGGCAAACTACTACAGTATTCTTGCCTCGAGAACCCCATGAACAGTAGGAAAAGACAAAATGATATGACACTGAAAGATGAACTCCCTAAGTTCAAAGGTGTCCAATATGCAACTGGGGAAGAATGGAGAAATAGCTCTGGAAAGAATGAAGAGGGTTGGCCAAAGTAGAAATGATGCTCAGTTGTGGACCTGTCTGGTAGTGAAAGTAAAGTCTGATGCTGTAAATAAAAATATTGCATAGGAGCCTGGAATGTTAGGTCCATGAATCAAGGTAAATTGGTCAAGCAGAGAGATGGCAAGAATAAACATCAACATTTTAGGAATCAGTGAACTGAAATGTATAGGAATGGGCAAATTTAATTCTGATGACCATTATATCTACTACGGGCAAGAATTCCCTCGAAAAAATGGAGTAGCTCTCATAGTCAACAAGAGAATCAAAAAAGCAGTACTTGGGTGCAATATCAGAAACAATGGAATGATCTGGTTCATTTCCAAGGCAAAACATTCAACATCACAGTAATCTAAGTCTATGCCCCAACCAAAAATGCTGAAGAAGCTGAAGTTGAACAGTTCTATGAAGACCTTCAAGACCTTCTAGAATTAACACCCATAAAAGATGTCCTTTACACGATTGGGGACTGGAATGCAAAAGTAGGAAGTCAGGGATACCTAGAGTAAGAGGCAGGTTTGGCCTTGGAGCACAAAATGAAACAGGGCAACAGAGTTTTGCCAAGAGAATGCACTGGTCGTAGCAAACACCTTCTTCCAACAATACAAGAGACAGCCTTACATATGGACATCACCAGATGGTAAACACTGAAATCAGATTGATTATATTCTTTGCAGCTGGAGATGGAGAAGTAAAAACAAATCAGTAAAAAAAGGCTGGGTGCTGACTGGCTCAGATCATGAGCTCCTTATGGAAGATTCAGGCTTAAATGGAAGAAAGTATGGAAAACCACTAGACCATTCAGGTATGACCTAAATCAAATCCCTTATGATTATACGGTGGAAGTGGCAAATAGATTCAAGGGATTAGATCTGATAGACAAAGTGCCTGAAGAACTATGAACAGAAGTTTACAACACTGTACATGAGGTGGTGACCAAAACCATCCAAAGAAAACAAAATGCCAGAAAGCAAAATGGTTGTCTTAGGAGGCCTTACAAATAGCTGAGAAAAGAAGAAAAGCAAAGGCAAAGGAGATAGGAAGAGATATACCCAACTGAATGCAGAGTTACAGAGACTAGCAAGTGGAGATAAGAAAGCCTTCTTAAGTGAAAAATGCAAAGAAATAGAGGGAAAAAGTAGAATTGGAAAGACTAGAGGTCTCTTCAAGAAAATTGGAGATACCAAGGGAGCATTTCATGCAAAGATGGGCACAATAAATGACAGAAATGTCAAGGACCTAAAAGAAGCAGAAGAGAATAATAAAAAGAGGCAAGAATATACCAAAGAACTATACAAAAAAGGCATGATGTCCCAGATAACCACAATGGTGTGATTCCCTCACCTAGAGCCAGACATCTTAGAGTGTGAAATCAAGTGGTCCTTAGGAAGAATTACAACGAACAAAGCTAGTGGAGTTGATGGAATTCCAGTTGAGCTATTTCAAATCTTCAAAGATGCTGCTGCAAAAATGCTGCACTCAATATTCTGGCAAATTTGGAAAACTCTGCAGTAGACACAGGACAGGAAAAGGGCAATTTTCATTCCAATCCTAAAGAAAGGCAATGCCAAAGAATGTTCAAACTACCATAAAGTTGTGCTTATTTCACATGCTAGCCAGGTAATGCTCAAAATCCTTCAAGCTAGGCTTCAATAGTACACGAACTGCTTACTTCCAGATGTACCAACTGGATTTAGAAAAGTCAGAGGAAGTAGAGATCAAATTGCCAATCTCTGTTCTATCATAGAAAAAGCATGAGAATTCCAGGAAAACATCTACTTCTGCTTCACTGACTACACTAAAGGCTTTGTATGGATCACAACAAACTGTGAAATATTCTTAAAGAGATGGGAATACCAGACAATACCTGCCTCCTGAGAAACCTGTATGCACGTCAAGAAGCAACAGTTAGATCTGGACATGAAATAACATACTGGTTCAAAATTGGGAAAGGAGTACATCAAGGCTGTATGTTGTCACCGGGGTTATTTAAATTCTATGCAGAGCACATATGCAAAATGTCAGGCTGGATGAATCACAAACCAGAATCAATATTGCTGGGAGAAATGTCAACAATCTCAGATATTCAGATGATACCACTCTAACAGCATAAAGCAAAGAACAATTAAAGAACCTCTTGATGAAGTGAAAGAGGAGAGTGAAAAAGCTGGCTTAAAACTCAACATTCAAAAAACTAAGATCATGGCCTTTGGTTCCATCACCTCATGCAAATAGATAGAAGTGGAAACAATGACAGATATTATTATATTGGGCTCCAAAATCACTGTGGGTGGTGACTGCAGCCATGAAATTAAAAGATGCTTGCTCCTTGGAAGAAAAGCTAAAACAGACTGAGACAGCATATTGAAAAGCAGAGACATCACTTTGCCAACAAAGCTCAGTATAGTTAAAGCTATGGTTTTTCCAGTAGTCATCTATAGATGTGAGAGTTGGACCAAAAAAGGCTGAGAACTGAAGAACTGATGCTTATGAACTGTGAACCTGGAGAAGACTCTTGAGAATCCCTTGGACAGTAAGGAGGTCAAACCAGTCAACCCTAAAGGAAATCAACCCTGAATATTCATTGGAAGAACTGATGCTGATGTTCCAATACTTTGGCCACCTGATGTGAAGAGCAGAATCATTGGAAAATACCCTGATGCTGAGAAAGATTTAGGGCAGGAGGAGAAGGGGTTGACAGAGAATGAGCTGGTTAAATGACATCACCGACTCATTGGAGATGAGTTTGACCAAACTTTAGGAGATAGTGAAGGACAGGGAAGCCTGATGTGCTGAAGTCCATGGGATCGCAAAGAGTCAAACACGACCCAGCCCTGGTAGCTCAGCTGGTAAAGAATCATCCTGCATTGCAAGAGACCCTGGTTCGATCCCTGGGTCAGGAAAATCCCCTGGAAAAGGGAACAGGCTACCCACTCCAGTATTCTGGCCTGGAGAATTCCATGAACTGTATAGTCCATGGGGTTGCAAAGAGTCGGAAACGACTGAGCGACTTTCACTTTGGGAGATAGTGAAGGATAGGGAAACCTGGTGTACTGCAGTCCGTGTGATTGCAAAGAATCGGACATGACTTAGTGACTGAACAAAAACAGCTGTTCTTGTTGCCATTAAAATGCAATTAATTCCATCACTTTTACCCTAGTTTTTTATCTATTATTGATGTATGTAGTCATAGTTTAAAAGACTGTCATTATCTTTTCCTTTTTGAAAGTAGGTTCAGGAAAACTGTCACTATTTGCAGATGACATGACATTCTACATAGAAAATCATGAAGATGCTACCAGAAAGCTACTAGAGCTCTTCAATGAATTCTATTAATTTGCATGATGCAAAAATAATATACAGAAATTTGTTGCATTTTTATACACCAACCATTAATATCATAAAAAATCATCATAAATATCAGAAAAAAAATTAAAGAAACCATCCCATTTATGATCGCTTTAAAAAGAATAAAATGACCATTCTACCCAAAGAAATCTACAGATTCAGTGTAATCCCTATCAAAATACCAGTGACATTTTTCACTGAACTGGAATAAGAAATTTTAAATTTTAAAATGAACCACCTCCAAGTAGCTGTAACAATATTCAGTTACTGGCACAAAAACAGAAAAATAGATCAAGTTTCTCATTTTTAATCAGAAATCTCTAGCTTTATGAATTTATTCAACAGTTAATTGCAAAGAAAACTGTTTATTTCTTTAATGGATATTTATTTTTTTAACTTTTAAAAAATTATTTATTTTAATTGGAGGCTAATTACCTTACAATATTGTAGTCGGTTTTGCCATACATTGACATGAATCAGCCATGGGTGTACATGTGTTCCCCATCCTGAACCCCCCTCCCTCCCCATCCCATCCCATCCCTCCCCTCAGGGTCATCCCAGTACACCAGCCCTGAGCACCCTGTCTTATGCATCAAACCTGGACTGATGATCTATTTCACATATGATAATATACATGTTCCAATGCTATTCTCTGAAATCATCCCCACCTCACCTTCTCCCACAGAGTCCAAAAGTCTGTTCTTTACATCAGTGTCTCTTTTGCTGTCTCGCATATAGGGTCATCATTACCATCTTTCTAAATTCCATATATATGTGTTAATATACTGGATTGGTGTTTTTCTTTCTGACTTACTTCACTCTGTATAATAGGCTCTAGTTTCATTAATGAATATTTATTGACTGTTACTCTCTGGCAGGCATTTTGGTGGTAGACTCTAAGAATATCGCAGTGAACTAAATCAAGCCTCTGCCCTCATGAGGTTTGTATTCTACAACTATTAAATATTTCCATTCAAGGAATCCCTTCCACTCAAATGTTAGTCGCAAAGAATATGATGAAATTCTTTGATTTAATTATTATTTTAGATATAATTATTTTGAAAAGCCTGTTTATTTTGTTTGCTCTTTGTAGTCATCATTTATCAGGAAGATAGTCCCTTCTATTCATAGTTTGCTAAGGAATTAATCTTGAATAGGGGCTGATTGTTTCAAATACTTTTCTCCATTAATTGAAATAATTATCTAGTTTTTCTTATTTTTTTATGAAGTAAATTATATCAATATTTGAATGTTACACCAGCTGTACTTTCATGGAACACACTCCACTGAGCTATAATGTATTATGCTTTTATATTACTAGATTGATTTGCAAAAAAATATTGTTTCTAAAGATAGTTGTGTTGATGTTTATAAGAAATATTGTTTGTAGTTTGATTTTTCTTCTGAAGCACGTGTCTGGTTTTAGAACCAAGATATGGTGGCCGAAAAAATGTAGAATGTGCCAATGGACTCATGTGGATTCTGTTTAATTAGGAGATATATATTAAGAGATCTGTAGCAAAGAGTATTAGTAGGAGATTATAATTATGTGTTAATGAATATTATTAAATATAATTATATAATAAATGGCAAATATATAAATTATGTTTTATGTATATATCAACATAAAATCAAACAATGAAGCAATTGAAAGTGAAATCAAACAGGAAAACATACACACACATGTGAAAGAAGGAAGAAATGAAGAAAAGGAAGGAAGGAATATTTAATAAATTTAAAATAAACCTCGTGGCTTATTCTGAGCTGCCTGAACAATAAATTGTCTGTGACTCCGGGTTTCTCCTTCTCTGAGCCAGACTGGTTGCACCCAAGTTCAGTGCTTAATGAGGAAAATAACCTGTATCACCCCAAGAAACCCAAGTTGTTTAAAGTCTGGAGAGCTGGAGTTCCCGTATCAGTTCAGTTCAGTTCAGTCACTCAGTCATGTCCGACTCTCCGCGACCCCATGAATCACAGCACGTCAGGCCTCCCTGTCCATCACCAACTCCCAGAGTTCACTCAAACTCATGTCCACAGAGTCGGTGATGCCATCAAGCCATCTCATTCTCTGTCGTCCCCTTCTCCTCCCGTCCCCAACCTTTCCCAGCATCAGAGTCTTTTCCAGTGAGTCAACTTGTCGCATGAGGTGGCCAAAGTATTGCAGTTTCAGCGTTAGCATCAGTCCTTCCAATGAACACCCAGGATTGATCTCCTTCAGAATGGACTGGTTGGATCTCCTTGCAGTCCAAGGGACTCTCAAGAGTCTTCTCCAACACCACAGTTCAAAGGCATCAATTCTTCGAAATCAGCTTTCTTCACAGTCCAAATCTCACATCCATACATGACCATGGGAAAAACCATAGCCTTGACTAGACGGACCTTTGTTGGCAAAGTAATGTCTCTGCTTTTTAATATACTATCTAGGTTGGTCATAACTTTCCTTCCAAGGAGTAAGCGTCTTTTAATTTCATGGCTGCAATCAGCATCCGCAGTGGTTTTAGAGCCCCCAAAAATAAAGTCTGACACTGTTTCCACTGTTTCCCCATCTATTTCCCATGAAGTGATGAGACCAGATGCCATGATCTTTGTTTTCTGAATGTTGAGCTTCAAGCCAACCTTTTCACTCTCCTCTTTCACTTTCATCAAGAGGCCTTTGAGTTCCTCTTCAATTTCTGCCATAAGGGTAGTGTTATCTGCATATCTGAGGTTATTGATATTTCTCCCAGCAATCTTGATTCCAGCTTATGCTTCTTCCAGCCCAGCGTTCCTCATGATGTACTCTGCATAGAAGTTAAATAAGCAGGGTGACAATGTACAGCCTTGACGTACTCCTTTTCCTATTTGGAACCAGTCTGTTGTTCCATGTCCAGTTCTAACTGTTGCTTCGTGACCTGCATACAGGTTTCTCAAGAGCCAGGTCAGGTGGTCTGGTGTTCCCATCTCTTTCAGAATTTTCCACAGTTTATTGTGATCCACACAGTCAAAGGCTTTGGCACAGTCAATGAAGCAGAAATCGATGTTTTTCTGGAACTCTCTTGCTTTCTCCATGATCCAGCAGATGTTGGCAATTTGATCTCTGGTGGAGTTCCCATATAGCTCCTATATAAAGCTGGCACCAGAAAACAGACTGCCTTTTGCCTAGGGGGTTGTTTGTAACTCATTTGACAAGGTCATATTGTTTCTGTGCCTCGAAGAAGGGATAGAAACTTCATTCATGCTGTGTGTCCAACAGGATTAGACCCTGACCTATGTTTTTGTGTGTTAATGGAATAATGACAGGCTTGTAATTTATCATTTCTTGTTGATTCAGTTCTTGAAATTTTTTCTTCTCCCTAACAATTCCTTAACTCTTGCTGTTTGATATTTTGGAATATGTCCTGAGCTTTCTTCAGTGACAGGTGGTAACTACAAGTGGATCAAACATGTTCGTCTCTGTTTTACCTTCACCTACTACCAAAAGACCTCTTGCTCTTCCCTTATGGTAAGTTTGTTCACTCAGTAGCCTATATCTTCCCTTCCTCTTTTCTCTTCATTATTACCACAAGAAACTTATACCCCTTACCCTAAAAAATCTCTCACTAAGGTCAACAATGACCGAAGGATATTTTAATTCTGTTACCAAACAAATCCCAGTTCTTAGGAGCCAGAGAATCCTGGTGGTATTAGTCTTGTATGGATCTAAGAGTTTATGGCCAATGTTGTATGAATGACTATGGAACAGATTAACATAAATAGTTTTGTAACTCATGAAATACAATTTAACTAATGCAGTGACCATTTTCAAATTAAATTATAAAAATCCTTTGTCTACATTGTGTATTATCTGTGGGTAATATAATTGATTGTTTCCAAAATGCTAGGCCAGGTTGTGTCTTCCTTTATATATAAATTTCATCCTTACCAATTTCCAACACAATTTCTGGCTCACTATACAATAATTAAAATTTCATGGCCAAGAAGCACATGAAAAAATGCTCAATATTCTAATTATTAGAGAAATGCAAATCAAAACTATGATGAGGTATCACCTCAGACCAGTCAGAGTGGCCAGCATCAAAAAGTCTACAATAAATGCTGGAGAGGGTGTGGAGAAAAGGGAACCTTCCTACAATGTTAGTGGGAATGTAAATTGGTAGAGCCATTAGGGAGAACAGTATTAAGATTCCTCAAAAAACTAGGAAAAAAACTACCATATGACTCAACAGTCCCACTACTGGCATATATCTGTATAAGACTCTAATTCAGAAAGATACATGCACCCCTATGTTTATAGCAGCTATTTATAGTAGCCAAGACATGGAAGGAACCTAAATGTCCAATGACAGAAGAATGGATAAAGAAGAGGTGGCACATGTATACAATGGACTATTACTCAGCCATAAAATGAATTAAATAATGCCATTTGCAGCAACATGAATTTACCTAGAGATTATGATATCCAGTAAGACAGAGAAAGACAAATATCATATGTTATCACTTATATATGAAATCTAAAAAAAATGACACAAATAAACTTATTTGCAAACCATAAATAGACTCACAGACATAGAAAACAAATTTATGGTTACCAAAGGGGCTAGAAGGCGGGGGGGGGGGGCGGGGAGAGAAATTAGGAGTTTGGGATTAACATATAAATACTATCATATATAAAATAGGTGAACAATAAGGACCTACCACAGTAAGTATACCACAGGGAACTCGTTATCTTATGATAACCTATGATGGAAAAAATCTGAAATATAATGAATGAGTCACTTTGCTGTACACTTGAAACTAGCAGATTGTAAATTAACCATCAGTTCAGTTCAGTCGCTCAGTCGTGTCCAACTCTTTGTGACCCCATGAATCACAGCACGCCAGGCCTCCCTGTCCATCACCAACACCGGGAGTTCACTTAAACTCATGTCCATCGAGTCAGTGATGCCATCCAGCCATCTCATTCTCTGTCGTCCCCTTCTCCTCCTGCCCCCAATTCCTCCCAGCATCAGAGTCTTTTCCAGTGAGTCAACTCGTCACATGAAGTGGCCAAAGTATTGGAGTTTCAGCGTTAGCATCAGTCCTTCCAATGAACACCCAGGACTGATCTCCTTTAGAATGGACTGGTTGGATCTCCTTGCAGTCCAAGGGACTCTCAAGAGTCTTCTCCAACACCACAGTTCAAAAGCATCAATTCTTCGGTGATCAGCTTTCTTCATAGTCTAATTCTCACATCCATACATGACCACTGGAAAAACCATAGCCTTGACTAGACGGACCTTGTTTGGCAAAGTAATATCTCTGCTTTTTAATATGCTATCTAGGTTGGCAATAACTTTCCTTCCAAGGAGCAAGCGTCTTCTAATTTCAAGGCTGCAATCAGCATCTGCAGTGATTTTGGAGCCCAAAAATAAAGTCTGACACTGTTTCCACTGTTTTCCCATGAAGTGATGAGACCAGATGCCATGATCTTTGTTTTCTGAATGTTGAGCTTTAAGCCAACCTTTTCACTCTCCTCTTTCACTTTCATCAAGAGTCTTTTGAGTTCCTCTTCACTTTCTGCCATAAGGGTCGTGTAATCTGCATATCTGAGGTTATTGATATTTCTCCCAGCAATCTTGATTCCAGCTTGTGCTTCTTCCAGCCCAGCGTTCCTCATGATGTACTCTGCATATAAGTTGAATAAGCAAGGTGACAATATACCTCGATGTAAAAAAACAAAAATCCAGCTTAGTGATCCAGATTCTATGGAACCTCCTAACTTCAGATTTGCTGTAGTAATACATGACCAGGGAAAGTGACGTGTGATTTAATGTAATAAAATTTGTTTTGTGCATCTTCATTCCCGATGAGATACCAAATGACACATTTCAGTGATTTAAGAAGCTGCGATATCACATTCGTTTCTTTTTCCCACTTATGTGAAGTGACTGTTTTTCATATTTTACTGTGTCAGCACCGAAACTTGTTAATGTGATTCTTTATTCTCATGTTCACAATATAGCACTGTAACCACTAGTTAATAGCATAGGTATAAACATAATGCCAATTACATTGTAAAAGATTATTGTCATAATTCGTTCACTACTACCTCAACTTGTTCTTTGGCCAAACACAAATATAAAGCTGCTTATTTTTATGTTCCATTTATATTTTTTACAACATGGTTTAAATCATTCTATCCTAATTTTCAGTGTCTATGTGATATATTTACAAGTTTGCCATATTCATATTTTACCTCTACTATTATTTACTTCTATCTTTTTATATCAAATTATTTTTGTACTTGGTTTCTTCCTAAGAAATAATATCCCTGAAGACAAGGTTTTATGTATTGATTAGCTTTTTTTCTAATATCTATTCAAATACAGCATAGTTATTAGCCTACACTGCTTGTCAACATGCCAATCAAAATCATCTCACACATACCCAATGATCAATTAATTACCACTTTGAAAAAACAGGTTATGAAACCTCAGGCCATATGCCCATACATGTATGCACACACTCATATATACACACAAAGACATACAATTACATATACATATTCATGAAACAGACCTTTCCTTGATAATTTTGTTTTCCTTTTTGTATTTGGGTTTTATGTAGAAATTCAGAATTAACATAACGAGCTTCAATTTAGAGACAGTGAAACCATGATGGAATTAATGTAAATGACTTGATTTACAGTAAGCTTTTCTAAAAAACAGCATTTAGCAAATGAGAATTAACATTCTTGTTGCAATTTCAATCACTAATTTGCAATTTGCTAAAGAATTAGTACTTTTTACTAGCAGGTGTTAATTTGTAAATAAAATAAAAATTCATGAGATCCTTAAATTACCTAGAGTCAGGGTCTTTCTAGCCCAGAAATCTTCCCATGGAATGAGTTTTCATAAAAGTTATTGACAGATTTGGAGTATAAATTCCTGTTTTTGTCATTTCTGAAATGGAGTTTGTAATTTTTTTTTACTTTTCTATGGAGTGATTATGATGATATATGTGTGAGAAACATTAACCTTCAGAGACAAACCAAGGCTTGATCTCTAAATATGAAAAAATATTCAGTGGTGGTGCTGGTCTGGTAATATACTTCTGAAATTACCACTGACATACTGTAGACTTAAAAAGATAAATTTTTGTGTATCATCATATAATTTCACACTAAATGAAAATGGTGTTAATTGGAGGATAAACGAAAAGAAGTTCAAAGCTGTTAGATTCAGAATAAGAACCAGATAGGGTTGTAGAGGCTAGGGGATGAGAATCTTACGAATCAATTGGTCATAGGTTGGTCAGGACTTGAAAATTCCCCTTAGCTTTTTCTGTGGTTTTAATGTTCTATGGCCACTGAGTGGCTCACTAGCTGGCTGTTGAATGAAAGAATTAGAGGAAAAGTTATTTATTTGGCCCATGATAGAGTGAAATGTTGGAGAAGGCAATGGCACCCCACTCCAGTACTCTTGCCTGGAGAATCCCATGGATGGAGGAGCCTTTTGAGCTGCAGTCCATGGGGTTGCAAAGAGTCGGACACTACTGAGCGACTTCACTTTCACTTTTCACTTTCATGCATTGGAGAAGGAAATGGCAACCCACTCCAGTATTCTTGCCTGGAGAATCCCAGGGATGGGGGAGCCTGGTGGGCTGCCGTCTGTGGGGTGACACAGAGTTTGACACAATTGAAGCGACTTAGCAGCAGCAGCAGCAAAGTGAAATGTGCACAATTAGATGGTACAACAGTTCTTCAAAATCATAATCACACAAAATAGCATAAAAGACAAAGTAACATTCACTTTATTAGGCTTAAGTAGTTGAGACATCTGTTTAGAACATTAAACATTAAAATAGAAAAATGCAGGTAATGATTGACATTCTTACATGAAATTGGGTTTTCTGGTCAAAACATGTCAGCATTCACGTTCATTTCTATTGTCTCCCCCTTTCATATACTTTATGTATGCCTTTCAAACCCTTTTCAACTAAAGAGATTACAGTGAATTCAATGATAAACAAATATTTTTAACTTGGTGATTGAGCCCTGCATCTTCCAAGAGACCTAGCTGCTAACTGTGGAACTCTTAAGAGATTTTGCCTATAGGAAAAATGTATAACCTTAGAGAATATTATTGTACACTAATCATCCTGTTCAAACATTTGTGATACGACTTTGCCATTAAACAGTACTTTTTTTTCCCCCCAAAAAAGCGTGACTGTAAGAACATGAATGTGCTCAATCGTGTTCGACTATTTGCAAACCATGGATTGTAACCCGCTAGGCTCCTCTGTCCATGGGATTCTCCAGGTAAGAATACTAGAGTTAGTTGCCGTTTCTTCCTCCAGGGGATCTTCCCAACCCAGGGACTGAACCTGAGTTTCCTGCTTGGCAGGCAGATTCTTTACCACTGAGCCACCTGGGAATTCTGCATTTCTGTAATAATTGATGGTTTGACCATCTTTTCATGTGATTGTTGGCAATTTGTGTTTGTGAAACAACAGTGAAAATATATTCCTAATATATACCTAATATATTCCTAATATAGACCTCAATATACCTATTGAGGTATTTATCTTCTCATTTTTGAGTTGTAAGAATGATCTGTGTATTCTGGATATACTATAAATGTTTCTTCCTAAAAAGAAAAAAATGTTTCTTCCTAATCTGTGGTCTAACCACTTTTTTCTAATGATATTTTTTAATGAGCACAGAATTTAACTTGGTGAACGTTTTTAATCAATATTTTAGCTCAAATTTAGTGCTTTTATGTACTCTGTAAGAAACATTTGCTTACTCCAAGGTCACAATGATGTTTGCTTTGTTTTCATTTTGAAATGGAAATGGTAAGGTTATTTTACCTTAATAGTTAGGTGTATGATCGATCTTCCTGGAAGATGAGGTTTACATTATACCTGAGAATATCCAGATTTATGTTAATATTTATTGAAAAAGACTTTACTTTTACCTTTAGGTTGCCTTGCTAACTTTGTCAAAGCCAGTTGGCCATACAGTTAAATATATAGAGAAATAAACACTTCCATGATGTTCCATTGATTAATCACTATTTTCTTCTCAAATATTTTAGCTTGATTGCAAATCTTGGAAATGAGTAGTATGATACCAACAAATATGTTATATTTTTTTAATATTGTTTTGATTATATCTTTTTTCATGTGAATTGGATTGATTTTCATAGAAATTTAAGACTCAACTGCTGAATTATTACCAACAAACAAACAAACAAACAAAAAAAAACAGCTGGCAAATTTGACTTACATTTCTTAAGTCAGAAATTCTTATTTCTTTGACTTTATAGACAAAATTGGAGAAAATTGGTATCTAAACAGTAGTGTCTTCCAATCTTAGTCCAAAATAATACACTTAATTGTTTTCTTTCAAGATTAGACTCAAGATACTGAGTTTCAGAAAATATACCAGAGGTGCAGTGCCCTTCCCATTGTATCATCTCAGGGGATCCATGGCATATATCTGGCATCACTGATGTGATTAGCCTGTATCACTTGGTTATATTAGTGTTTGTCACATATCTACACTGAAAATTAATATCTTTTCCCTTTCCATGCTTTATTATTTGAAAGTAAATAATAAGTAAAGTAAGTAAAACCTATACTCCAGGATTGTGGGAGTGAGGCAAAAAGGAAGATTAAGTGCCACTTCTGGGAGGAGTACTATATATAGGTACTTTTTGAAATTATTCTATAAAAAATTTGTATCTTTTCTATTTAATTATTTATATCAATATGGACTCAGGTATGTTTACTTTGTCTTTGGAGTGATAATCCAGTGGTACAGTATACATTCTATTGCTACTGTTATTCCAGATTTGGCCATTGGGAGCTCTTTCAGATTGGCTCCTGTGTCCCCTCAATTGTCCCTGTCCTTTTGTTTTCTTGAACTCTTCATAACTTTCTATACTATAAGATGCTCTAGTTTAATCTCCTAATTTCCCTGCCTCATCCCTAAATTTGGTCATTTATCCTCCAAGGAGCCCTGATCCCTTTTCTTGGAGAATTTCAAGTCCAATGGGGGAGATGATCATTGACCTTTCTCTTCACATCAAAGGGGCAGAATGAAGTGGAGGGAGACAGCACTAATTGGCACTCTGCTTTCCTTCTCTCCTTAGAGCCGCAGGCCCAGTGAGGACCAAGAGTGTCAGGGTATTGACTGAAATGGCTTGGGGAGGGCTGTTTGAATAAGGATGCAATTGCCACCTTCAGCGTGTCTGTGTGCTGTACCCCATTCCAAGGCGTGCCATTCATCTGGCTAAACTTGTGATTGGCACGTCTTGGAATGAAATAACGTACAACAACAATGGTGGTCCTGGAGGAGAAGGTATGGCTGCCTGAGTCTTTCCTTGAACCATAGCACCATGTTTTCAATGCTGGGCTGCATCAGGGCACCATTGTGCATGACTTCTAAGGAATAAGATGCAGACAATTAGGGGACCCTAGGAAAATCTTCATATGTATGTTCTTGAGGGTTTAAAAGTTTGATAAAAAGGGACCTGGGCATATGGACCACAACATGGGGGAAGTTATAATGATCCTCTGTTTTACCATTGATATTTCTCTCTGCAGAACCAGATTTTCCCTTTCTTGGATTCACCTTCAATTGTAATTGAAGTCACCAAAGAAGTAGGAGTAACCATTGTTAAGTTAGATGAAGCTCTGTCAGTCTGATATATAGTATTCAACACTTATTTGTTGATTTATTATGTGTATGCTTTTTCACTTATTTTTTAGTTATGTGAAAAATGGATGGGCAGTGGGGAACTATATTTTAGAACTCTTTTTAAAATTGATTTATTTATTTTAAATGGAGGCTAATTACTTTACAATATTGTAGTGATCTTTGCCCTCCATTGACATGAATCAGCCACAGTAGAACTCTTGATAATGATAAAATGATTCTGTTTTTCCCATTTGTTCACCTTTGGATTTTTATTCTTGACCCTGCACACAGAGGGAAACAGAGAAGATAGTAGTTGGGTAGTTGGAGACCATCTGCAGAACTGGAGCAGTGCAACAGAAGCAACTTACACATTTTACATTCTTCTATGGAAACTTAGTCTTGAAGCTCTGTAAAGGTAAGCCTTCTTCAACGAAATTAGTGGTTATGGAAAACTAAGGGTTTTGGTATCCCTGCATCTCAGGAGGCCACAGGTTTCACTCTCACTTCAATTCTTGGCAAAAATTTAGGTTGTGATCAAAGGATGGAAATTTCTTTATCTGTCTTCTAACATTTTTATGCATGTACAAAGGCTTCCCAGGTGACTCAGCAGTAAATAACCTGCCTGTCAATGGAGGAGACAGAAGAGATGCGGTTTTGCTCCCTGGGTCAGGAAGATCCCTTGAAGAAGGCAATTGCAACCCACTCTGGTATTCTCTGTGATGCAGTTGGTTAGCGTGTTTGACCAGTAACCGAATGGTTGGTGGTTTGAGCCCACCCAAGGATGTGTCTTTCCTGCTATAGAATGTAAAGGATTCGTAGCTCTACCTAGGGCTTCCCTGATAGCTCAGTTGGTAAAGAGTTCGCCTGCAACGCAGGAGGCCCTGGTTCAGATCCTGGGTTGGGAAGATCCCCTGCAGAAGGGATAGCCTACCCACTCCAGTATCACGACTGAGCGACTTTCACTTTCACCAGTATTCTTGCCTGGAGAATCCCATGGACAGAGGAGCTTAGCAAGCTACAGTCCATAGGATCACAAACACTTACATGACTGAGCACACATGCATGCACAACATGTGTATACTACTTATGATATTTTCTTTCCTGTATCACATGAGCTAAGGCTTTCTCTCCACAGTCTCACTACTCCAGATGTGTGTAGGAAGTGACTATGACACCATTAAAGATTGTTCTCAGATTTCATTGTGGATTTATTTTGGAAAGGTGTGAGAGTTTATGTGTGAGTGTGTTTGTGTATAATTGTCCTGAAATGTGTAAGGATTCTTATTTGACACTGAAGTGGTCCTGGATGATTTTCGGGAGTAATGTATGTGGAGAAAACTGATACAAATGGTACAACCACTTCAAACATGGCTACAGAACAGCTTCTAAATAGAAGTAATATGTTCCGTGGAATATGAAAATATTACAGCTGGGCATGGCCTTTGGATTTTGTCATGAATCAAGATGCCTTAGAAATGGTCTCAATTTGATGGAAAGTAAATCCTAAAGGAAATAACCTGTTTCAAAGAAACCCATTTCAAAGAAACCCATTTCAAATATTCAAAGGAATGTTTTAGAGACTTAAGTCTGTAAATAACTTCATGATTCAGTATTTGAATAACGATAGCATGTAAGGGCAGCAGAGGGAGCATATGAGAAGAGTGAGCATAGAGAGAAGGGATCAGTTGCTCAGTTGTGTCCGACTCTTTGCAATGCCAGGGACTGCAGCACAGGCTTCCCTGTCCATCACCAATTCCTGGAGCTTGCTCAAACTCATGTTCATTGTGTCAGTGATGCCATTCAACCATCGCATCCTCTGTCGTCCCCTTCTCCTCCTGCCTTCAATCTTTCCCAGCATCAGGGTCTTTTCCAATGAGTCAATTCTTCTCATCAAGTGACCAAAGTATTGGAGTTTCAGCTTCAGGATAAGTCCTTCCAATGTATATTCAGGACTGATTTCCTTTAGGATGGACTACTTTGATCTCCTTGCAGTCCAAGGGACTCTCAAGAGTCTTCTCCAACATCACAGTTCAAAAGCATCGATTCTTCACCAATCAGTTTTCTTTATGGTCTGACTCTCATATCCATACATGACCACTGGAAAAACCATAACTTTGACTCCATGGACCTTTGTCAGCAAAGTAATGGTAAGAAATGGATTTCTCGAGTGAGGGAACCAATGTGAATGTGTGTTAAGAATGGTTCTATGTACAACAAAGGGATTCAGACATATACACACATTGTTATAGCTTCTTACATGGTATTGAATACAGTTCCCTGTGCCATACCATAGGTCCTTGTATCTATCTTTTATATTTGGTGGTTTGTATCTGTTAATCCCCAAATCATCTAATTTATCTCTCCCCCTAGTTTAGTTCTTGTGTACACCAAGGTCAAAAATGAAAGTTACGTTCAGCAGTTGGGTTGGGAGGTAGAATATGTGCTCCTTGTCTCACAAAGAGAAAAGGACCAGTCAACATAGGGACTTGGCAACCTGGTAATGTACTATTTTTGTCTTCTGGTCTCCAGTAGAACCAAAATACTCAAGTACAGTTGGTTCAGTACTCAACTGCCCACTTCAGGAACTCTCTGAATTCTTACTCTGCTGCTCAAGATAAACACAAAGGGATGCAGCTGTTTTTGTCTTTTTTTTTTTCTTTGTTCACCAGGCAAGAACATCCTCTGTGTTCCATTATACTTATATAAAGAAACTTGACTGGAGGGCATTGCTGAGGTAATAATAAGTACCAGCCAAAATACCATCAGAACTGAAAGAGATGACAAGTTTTGTGTCCATAATAAACCCCTTATCACAGACCAGATACTTGGGTTATAGATGGCTCAGATATATTTACTGAAGATGTGAAAGTTCTAACATTTTTGTGAAATGGGGACTATTGAAAGTCTATTGAAAGTAAAAAAAGAAAAAAAAAAAAAAGACCTGGGAAACTGCAGTTTATATGTCCCCTTCCCTAAGTCTCTTTTCCCCCTCTCCATAGCAAGTGACAGGTGGAAATGTGTTTCCAAATCCTCTTTCCTCTCTCTCTGAAGGATTGGCATAAGATGACTCATTCTCTTAGACTGTGGCTGGTCTGTGACCTCCTTTCACCTAACCATGCTCTCTTTCATCTTCTATCAGGTTCAGTTGGTCATCAAAAACCAGAGTCCTTGGCACCTGTGTCACAGAATGGAAAATTGGAAGAATATATTATCAACAGCCAAACTTTTTGATCAAGGGCTGAGATAATCTAAAGCTGAGCGGAGGAAAAGATATCTCTAGGATTTCACCTCATGTCTCTCTTAGCATTGAAGAGCCGTATATTAAATGATTAGTTTCTTTTCAAGAGACACAGAGATGGGATTTCTGCCCTCACAGAATTTGCATCCCTGACTGATGTCTCCTTTCCTTCCTAAAGGTTTTACTGTGCTTTCACTAATATGGATTTGAAATGAAGGAATTTGGGGGGACCATGGAGTATGGGGGTGTTTTAAATATTTTGTTCTTGTTTTGTTTGGGTTTACTTCGGGGGAAAACAGATATTTTCAATACTTAGTTCCTAACAACTTGAAAGATAACATGTTAGAGCAAAGATACTTCTTAAATGAGGAAGGAAAGCCAGGAAGGAGCTCATTCTCTCTGGGGCATGAGAAATATCCAAGGGTACACAGAAGAAGTGAGGGGAAACTTGCTCAGGTAGAGATGGAACTTGTCAGGCAGTATGTTTTTATGGGAAATGATGGCTATCATGCTGTGGCAGTCAGTATTGGGTAGATATTAGGAGAGCTATATTGATGTAAGGTGGATTGGGCAGAGGGGCCAACTTAAGCCATGCTATGTGCACTGCCCTATTTAGGAAGATGCCATTGACATATACTCTATTATCAAGTATGCTTTTCTGTATAGAGTAGTGCTCAACAAGTACACCTTGGTTGGTGGCTTAAGTCCCTGAGAAAAATTTGTCCCAAAGAAGTTATTCATGAGTCTATAACCCTTTATTATAAAGAGATATGGCCACAGAGAAGGAGGCATGCACAGGGATATAAGCCTACCTAAATTCTGCTATGAAAAATTCCCTGATTTAGACAGTATCAAGACTCTGTTAATATGATGCTCTCCATACTCAGCAGTGTAATGCCACTTCATCTTTGTAGAAGGAACAGGGTTCCCTCCCTGGTGGACTGTCTATGAAAATTTCACCATGGTTTTAGGTCCTATATACCACAGAACATCTGAAAGCCCAAGATTGGACATGGATGTGGCAGCTGAGGCTAGATGGAAGGAATATTCACTGATTTTTCAGTTCAAAAATTGCCAAGCACATACAATGTGCCAGTCCTCATGTGAGGCACTGCAAATATAGTAGAACAGGAGAGGCAAAACTTCAAGAAGCATTTAGTACAAATATACAATAGCTAGTAAAAAAAAAAAAAAAGATGTGAACTGTGCACAACAGCCCAAAGTACTCTGGCCGACAGTAATGTGTATTGAGGATTGGCCAGTGCTCTAGAAAGAAGTCGTGGTCATTTCAAAGACAGTGATCAGGGAAGGTTTCTCTGAGAAGACACTGAGTAAAGTCCTGTGTTATGAAGGGAGAGAATCAATTCCTAATTTCTCAATTCTCCAAGACTTCCTTTCTGCCTTAGTGATGGAGCTAATCCCAGTTTTTCCTGTTGATCTTTTCTCACTGTCCAGTTTCACCTCCAACACACATAGTTCTACCCTTGCCCAAGGGATTTTGTGGTGCAAATTCATGGAAATATTGAGATACTTTGTTTAAAGAAATGGAAAGGAAAGGGGATCAAACAAAGAACCTGTCAAGTTGGATGATATATCTCCATAATGGGAGAATAGGAGTTGATGGAAATAAGAAAAAAAAAATTAACTGCTGCCATGATGCTTTATGTAGAGGGAGTATCTCTTCTCTGGGAGGTTTCCAAAAATCACCAGCAAGAAATTGAGTGTATTTTTTAAAAGGGAAGAAAATACATTGAAGACATTTGAAAATGATGCTTTTGCTGGTATTGATTATCCTTGAATGTGAGAAACCAAGATCAGAGACTGAGCCATCAGTTTCTTGTCTCAAAGGAGTTGCAGCTGCTTGTTAAACTAATAGTACATGTGCACAAGTATTGTTTGCGAGACTTAATCTTACTTTCTACCCTCTTCCAATTTAAAACCAGTGCATGGCTACTATGCATGTTGCTTGTGCTTCTGCATTCCTGCTAGATTAAATTGAGAATGACCTAGTTCAAGACACCATGGTGGTAAGAGAGAAGGCTGAGTTGGACAACAGACTACAGTCAAGCTCTCTGATGACAGAGCTCAACACATCTGCAATGTCAATAGGAAATTGAGCCCTCTCTATTATGATTTCCTTTCTCTCTTATAGGAAATAGAGGGGGGAATGGTGTTTCCTCATTTGGGGTAATATTCACAGAGAGAACAGAGACATAAAGTGACCAGGGGTCCTTAAGATATACAGCTGGGAAGAGGATCATTGGGATAAACAATGTTGAGAAGAGTTAAAGTCTTCTTGAAAATACTGGCACAGTTGGCCTCCATATCCATGGATTGCACATCCACAGATCCAATCAAGCACAGTCAAAAATATTTGAAAAAAATTCACAAAGTTCCAGAAGGCAAAGCTTGAATTTGCTGAGGACCAGTAGCTATTTATATAGCATTTCTAATATATTTACTACTATGTACATAGCACTTACATTGTATGAGGTATTATACATAATATAAAGATAATTTAAATTATACAAGATCATACTAAGAGAAGTTAGAAAGAGAAAGACAAATACCATATGCTATCACGTATATGTGGAATTTAAAATATGACACAAATTAATATATCTATGAAACAGAAACAGACTCAAAGACAGAGTATAAACTTGTGGTTGCCAAGAGGGAGGGAGGGGATTGAAGGAAGGATGGATTGGGAGTTTGGGGTTAGCAGATGCAAACTATTATATGTAGAATAGATAACATCAGGTGACTCAGTGGTAAAGAATCTGCCTACCAATCCAGGAGCCATAGGAGATACAGGTTTGATCCCTGGCTCAGGAAGATCCCCTGCAGGAGGAAATGGCAACCCACTCTAGTATTTTTGCCTGGAAAATTCCATGATCAGAAGGAGCCTGGCGGGCTACAGTCCATGGGGTTGCAAAGAGTCAGACATGACGGAGCATGCCACCACCATGCAGATAACAATGTCCTACTGTATAGCAAGGGGAACTATATTCAATATCTTACAGTAAACCAAAATGGAAAAAAAAATATGAAAAAGAACATATATACTAATAACTGAATCACTTTGCTGTACACCACAAACTAACACAGCATTGTGAATAAAGTATACTTCAATTTAAAAAAACCCCACAAAACCAAAAAATGTAAAGTATATGAGAGAGTATGCACAGGTTATATGCAAAAACTCTGCCATTTTACATAAGGGGCTTGAACACCCTCAGATGCTGGTGTCCGTTGGGGATACTGGATACCAAGGGATGACTGTATTTTTGGAAAAATGTGGGACTTCTTGTGGCTACTATAGTAATATAGACCAGATATTTTCCCTATTAAATAAGGAAGATTTCAAGACTTTCAGACATCAAGACAGTTTCCTTTATCTGTCTTGATTATTGTTTCAATAAAATTTATAAACTAAATATAATTTTCCCATACTTGTCCACCTACCTATTTGAAAGATCTTCAGCCACTAGTTTTCAAGTTCTAAAAAAAAAAGAACAAAACTCAAGTTTTAGACTAGCATCTTCTCACCTGTACTGCCAGCATTTTCAGGTGTGTGTGTGTATACAACTTAACATTTCAATGTATGCACAATACTATAGCTTCTTTTTAGTGAATACTTATGCAAGTTTAGAAGAATGTGAAATTTGTATAACAGTGACAAAATTCAAGATATAGAATAGTTACCACCATGTAAAAAAAAAAAAATCTTACCAGCTCATAGAGTAAGAACTTCCCATAATTCCCAGAGTCTAGAATCCATTCACCATATTTGTTTCCCTGTATTTTGGTGTCCTAGGCTTAGTCTTCCCAAAGAAACACAGGCACCTAGTAGCATGTGTCTCAGATTTAAAGAAATGGAAAAACATGCTCAAGGAATAGGCTCAGAAAACCCAGATCCTGAGAGGGATATAAGGGCATCGTTAGGTCCCAAGTTCCTATCTGTTTTGTACATCATTCTCAATAAGTAAAAATTTTACTCCAGAGTCTGAAAAAAAAGGGGATTTCTATTCTTTCCATCCCAACAATAAATAATCCCCCCACTTTGTTTTTTGGCTTTTGTGTGTTTTAACTGCTTATTTTGTAATTCTAGAGTTGAGGTAAGAAGCTCAGGTAGAGGGCCTCAGATATTTGAGAGATAAAGTTGAGGTTCATGTGATAGTGTGTATTTTCTGCCTAAGTGGATGTGAGGAATGTAAATTGCTTGTTAGTACCTCATTATATTAATAAGTAGTAAAAGAGGCTAAGATAATGCATGCAAGGATATTTCTTCCATGAGCAAGAAAACCTAGGAGAAAGGTTTAAAGGTTTTCAGTTCTGAAAATTGTCACATAAAACCTGCAACATGGGAGACTGTTGCGCTTAGGAGGTTTGGATGAAAAAGACAGTGAGGTGGGTGCTCTACAGGTCCCTTGGACAAAAATCTGTGGCCACTCACTGCCTGAAAACATTGAGCGTTTGATTCAGAAGAGCATGAGTGGATCTTTAGGAAAGGTTTAGACATTTAGAATGATATCTAGACATTCTTTGTGTGACTATTCGACAAATAGCTAGTAATACTGATCATAGTACTTTATGGCTTAATTTTGTGTTTTTGTTTCATCTTTTTTTTTACTTTTGTTTTATATTTTTTTCACAAGTGTTTTTTGAGACAAATTTTTGGATATTTTATATATGGGGTTTGGATATAAATTTTTTGAAATACATTTACTTATTTTCATTTTGGTTATTTGGTTGCTGTTGATTTGCCTGATCTACAAACAACTGGGATAATAAACAACCTAATTCCCAATGCCCTCCCTGATTTTCAGAATACTATAGGCAGAATTTTGTTCTTAGGGCACTGATCCTGAAAAATAAGCATTTAAAAAATCAACATAAAATAAGGCTCTCCCTTTATGGTGAATAAGTTTATGGGTTTTGAAAAATACATATAGACATAGTGTAGTTTATCTACCAATGTGGTCATGATTTCTACCTGGACGATCTATCCATTGATGTAAGTAGGGCTTGAAAGTCCCTATTATTATTGTATTATTGCCATTCCTAGTTGGGTTTTGCCCTTTCCTATGAATTCCTTTCCACATAGAGAATACTCTTTAACATTTCTTTTAGGTTAGGTTTATTTTTTAATATTTTTTAAATTTACTTATTTTAATTGGAGGCTAATTACTTTACAATATTGTATTGGTTTTGCCATACATTGACATGAATCTGCCCCGGTTGTACAAGTGGTCCCCATCTTGAACCCCTTTCCCACCTCCCTCCCCATACCATCCCTCTGGTTCATCCCGGCGCAACAGCCATGAGCATCCTGTATCATGCATCGAACCTGGACTGGCTATTTCACATATGAGGATATACATGTTTCAATGCCATTCTCCCAAATCATCCCTCCCTTGCCCTCTCCCACAGAGTCCAAAAGACTGTTCTATGCATCTGTGTCTCTTTTGCTGTCTCGTATACAGGGTTATCATTACCATCTTTCCAAACTCCATATATATGCATTAGCATACTGTATTGGTATTTTTCTTTCTGGCTTACTTCACTCTGTGTAATAGGCTCCAGCTTCACCCACCTCATTAGAACTGATTCAAATGTAATATTTTAATTGCTGAGTAATACTCCATTGTGTGTATGTACCACAGCTTTCTTATCCATTCGTCTGCAGATGGACATCTAGGTTGCTTCCATGTCCTGGCTATTATAAGCAGTGCTGCGATGAACATTGGAGTACGTGTGTCTCTTTCAGTTCTGGTTTCCTCAGTGTGTATGCCCAGCAGTGGGATTGCTGGGTCGTATGGCAGCTCTGGAGAAGGAAATGGCAACCCACTCCAGTATTCTTGCCTGGAGAATCCCAGGCACAGGGGAGCCTGGTGGGCTGCCGTCTATGGGGTCGCACAGAGTCGGACACGACTGAAGCGACTTAGCAGCAGCAGCAGCAGCAGCAGCAGTATCAGCATGGCAGCTCTATTTCCAGTTTTTTAAGGAATCTCCACACTCTTCTCCATAGTGGCTGTACTAATTTACATTCCCACCAACAGTGTAAGAGGGTTCCCTTTTCTCCACACCCTCTCCAGCATTTATTGCTTGTAGACTTGGATAGCAGCCGTTCTGACTGGCATGAAATGGTACCTCATTGTGGTTTTGATTTGCATTTCTCTGATTATGAGGGATGTTGAGCATCTTTTCATGTGTTTGTTAGCCATCTGTATGTCCTCTTTGGAGAAATGTCTGTTTAGTTCTTTGGCCCATTTTTTGATTGGGTCATTTATTTTTCTGGAATTGAGCTGCAGGAGTTGATTGTATATTTTTGAGATTAATTCTTTGTCAATTGCTTCATTTGCTATTATTTTCACCCATTCTGAAGGCTGTCTTTTCACCTTGCTTACAGTTTCCTTTGCTGTGCAGAAGCTTTTAATTAGGTCCCATTTGTTTATTTTTGCTTTGATTTCCAATATTCTGGGAGGTGCGTCATGGATTTATGTCGGAGAGTGTTTTCCCTATGTTCTCCTCTAGGAGTTTTATACTTTCTGGTCTTACGTTTAGATTCTTAATCCATTTTGAGTTTATTTTTGTATATGGTGTTAGGAAGTATTCTAGTTTCATTCTTTTACAAGTGGTTGACCAGTTTTCCCAGCACCACTTATTAAAGAAATTGTCTTTTCTCCATTGAATATTCTTGCCTCCTTTGTCAAAGATAAGGTGTCCATAGGTGTGTGGATTTATCTCTGGGCTTTCTATTTTGTTCCATTGATCTATATTTCTGTCGTTGTGCCAATACCATACTGTCTTGATGACTGTGGCTTTGTAGTAGAGCCTGAAGTCCCACAGGTTAATTCCCCCAGTTCCATTCTTCTTTCTCAAGATTGTTTTGGCTATTCGAGGTTTTTTGTATTTCCATTCAAATTATGATATTATTTGTTCTAGCTCTTTGAAAAATATCATTGGTAGCTTGATACGGATTGCATTGAACCTATAAATTACTTTGGGTAATATATTCATTTTCACAATATTTATTCTTCCAATCCAAGAACATGGTATATTTCTCCATCTATTAGTGTCCTTTCTGATTTCTTTCACTAGTGTTTTATAGTTTTTTATGTACAAGTCTTTTGTTTCCTTAGGTAGATATATTCCTAAGTATTTAATTCTTTTTGTTGCAACGGTGAATGGAGTTGTTTCCTTAATTTCTCTATTTTCTCATTATTAGTGTATAGGAATGCAAGGAATTTCTGTGTGTTGATTTTATATCCTGTAACTTTACTATATTCATTGATTAGCTCTAGTAATTTTCTGGTAGAGTCTTTAGGGTTTTCTGTGTAGAGGATCATGTCATCTGGAAACAGTGAGAGTTTTACTTCTTCTTTTCCAATTTGAATTCTTTTATGTCTTTTTCTGCTCTGACTGCTGTGGCTAAAACTTCCAAAGCTATGTTGAATAGTACTGGTGAGAGTGGGTACCCTTGTCTTGTTCCTGACTTTAGGGGAAACACTTTCAGTTTTTCACCATTAAGGATAATGTTTTCTGTGGGTTTGTCATATATAGCTTTTATTATGTTTAGGTATGGGCTTCCCTGGTGGCTCAGAGGTTAAAGCGTCTGCCTCCAATGCGGGAGACCCGGGTTCGATCCCTGGGTCGGGAAGATCCCCTGGACAAGGAAATGGTAACCCACTCCAGTATTCTTGCCTGGAGAATCCCATGGACGGAGAAGCCTGGTAGGCTACAGTCCACGGGGTTGCAAAGAGTCGGACACGACTGAGCGACTGAACAAAACGGATGTTTAGGTATGTTCCTTCTATTCCCTTGTTCTGGAGGGTTTTTATCATGAATGGATGTTGAATTTTGTCCAAGGCTTTCTCTGCATCTATTGAGATAATCATATGGTTTTTGTTTTTCATTTTGTTAATTGATTGATTTGTGGATATTGAAGAATCCTTGCATCCCTGGGATAAAGTCCACTTGGTCATGATGTATGATCTTTTTAATGTGTTGTTGGATTCTGATTGATAGAATTTTGTTAAGGATTTTTGCACCTACGTTCATCAGTGATATTGGCCTGTAGTTTTCCTTTTTTGTGGCATCTTCATCAGGTTTTGGTATTAGGGTGATGGTGGCCTCATAGAATGAGTTTGGACGTTTACATTCCTCTGCAAATTTCTGGAGGAGTTCGAGTAGGATAGGTGTTATCTCTTCTCTAAATTTTTGGTAGAATCCAGCTGTGAAGCTGTCTGGATCTGGGTTTTTCTTTGCTGGGAGATTTCTGATTACAGTTTCAATTTCCGTGCTTGTGATGGGTCTGTTAAGATTTTCTATTTCTTCCTGGTTCAGTTTTGGAAAGTTCTACTTTTCTAAGAATTTGTCCATTTCTTCCAAGTTGTCCATTTTATTAGCATATAATTGCTGATAGTAGTCTCTTATGATCCTTTGTATTTCTTTTTGTCTGTTGTGATTTCTCCATTTTCATTTCTATTTTTATTGATTTGGGTTTTCTCTCTGTTTCTTGATGAGTCTGTCTAGTGGTTTGTCAATTTTATTTACCTTCTCAATGAATCAGCTTTTGCTTTTGTTGATTTTTTTCTATGGTCTCTTTTGTTTCTTTTGCATTTATTTCTGCCCTAATTTTTAAGATTTCTTTCCTTCTACTCACCCTGGGGTTCTTCATTTCTTCCTTTCCTAGTTGCTTTAAGTGTAGAGTTAGGTTATTTAGTTGACTTTTTTCTTGTTTCTTGACGTAAGCCTGTACTGCTATGAACCTTCCCCTTAGCACTGCTTTTACAGTGTCCCACAGGTTTTAGGTTGTTGTGTTTTCATTTTCGTTCGTTTCTATGTATATTTTGATTTATTCTATGATTTGTAGGTTATTCAGCTGCGTGTTGTTCAGCCTCCATATGTTGGAATTTTTAACAGTTTTTCTCCTGTAATTGAGATCTAATCTTACCGCATTGTGGTCAGAAAAGATGCTTGGGATGATTTCAATTTTTTTTTAATTTACCAAGGTTAGATTTATGGCCCAGGATGTGATCTATCCTGGAGAAGGTTCCGTGTGCACTTGAGAAAAAGGTGAAATTCATTGTTTTGGGGTGAAATGTCCTATAGATATCAATTAGGTCTAACTGTTATATTGTATCATTTAACGTTTGTGTTTCATTGTTAATTTTCTTTTTAGTTGATGTATCCATAGGTGTGAGTGGGGTATTAAAAGTTTAGTATTGATGAACTCTTTTAGCTTTTGTTCATTGTAGAATTTCTTTATATCTCCTTTGATTCTAAATGAGAATCGTGCTGGGTCGTGTATCCCAGGTTGCAGGTTTTTTTCTTTTTAGCACTTTGATTGTGTCATGCCACTCCCTCTGGTCTTCAAAGTTTCTGCAGAAAAATAAGCCTTATGAGCATCACTTATATATGACTATTTATTTTTCTCTTGTTGCTTTTAGAATTCTAACTTTTGCCATTTTAATCATGTTATGTCTTGGTGTGGATTTGTTTGGTATCCTCCGTACTTCCTGTACTTGAATATATGTTTCCTTCTTCAGAGTCGGGAAGTTTTTAGCTGTAATTTCATCCGATACATTTTTATCCCCTTCTCTCTCTTTTCTCCTTCTGGGACTGCAAATGTTGTTATGTTTAATGTTATTAGAACACTGCCTGTAGTGTTGTGACTGCTGTCAGAGTTTAGGGTTGCTTCTAATACACTGCTTGAGTCAGCACTAAAAATGGCTGCTGTCGCCCCACCTGGGAGCTCTGAGTCTTCTTCCTGGTCATGGTCTTGTTCTACCCAGATCCAGTGCTCATCTGTGACATGGAGGGAGTGGGGCCAATGCACACCCTCACCTAGCCCTGGGGTGTGTGGTGAGCTGGTTGTGGGAAACCCAGCACCTGCTAGAGCAGTCACCTTTCTGCCCCCAGCTCTGCTTTAGAGAAGCCAGCATGCACACAGTCCTCATGGGTGGAACCCAGGCTTCCTAAAGCCCTCTTGTTAGTCCCAGCAATCTTCCAACTAGCCAAGGGGGCAGATCTCCCCAAAATATGACCCCAAGATTGTGGCACCCAATTTGTGCCAAGCGGAGACATTACTTTGTCAACAAAGGTCCATCTAGTCAAGGCTATGGTTTTTCCAGTTGTCGTGTATGGATGTGAGAGTTGAACTATAAAGAAAAGTGAGCGCTGAAGAATTGATGCTTTTGAACTGTGGTGTTGGAGAAGACACTTGAGAGTCCCTTGGACTGCAAGGAGACCCAACCAGTACATCCTAAAGAAGACCAGTCCTGGGTGTTAATTTGTAGGACTGATGTTGAAGCTGAAACTCCAATATTTTGGCCACATGATGAGAAGAGCTGACTTATATGAAAAGACTCTGATGCTGGGAAAGATTGAGGGCAGGAGGAGAAGGGGACGACAGAGGATGAGATGATTGGATGGCATCACCGACTCAATGGACATGGGTTTGGGTGAACTCTGGGAGTTGGTGATGGACAAGGAGGCCTGGCGTGTTGCGATTAATGGGGATGCAAAGAGTCGGACACAACTGAGTGAATGAACTGAACTGAACCACTCATTCCCCAGGGCAGGTGTTTGACTATGTATTGTCCCTTTTCCCCCCTGAGTCCCTTCTGAGGGTTTGGATGCCAAACTGATCACTTTTCTTTCTTACCTGATTATTTGTGGATCTTTCTTCAGACACGACTGAGCAACTGAACTGACTTACAGCTTTTATTGTATGGTATCTTTCTTCCAGCTTCTAGTTAGTTTTCAGTGAGAATTATTCCACATGTTGATATGTTTTTGATATGATCATGGGAGAGAGGTTATACTCCATGTCTTCTTAGTCTTCCATAAGAGCCTTTAGTCTTAGACATATGAATTTGGGGATAGAGACTTTCTTTTGGAATTTTGAATACATTATCCCTTTGTCTTCTGATCTCCATGGTTTCTGATGAAAAGTCAGCTGTTAATTTTATTGAGGTTCCCTTGTATGCACTGAGTTGCTTTTCATTTACATCTTTGAAAATTTCCTAAATTAAGAGAAAATAAAGAAATTCAAAGTTCCCTTTTCCTCAATCTCTCCCCAACTTCTTTATTTTATCCCAACACCAAGTGATTGAATGTAATGTCTGCCAATATGGGTTTATTTTTGCTGCTTTGGATTTGTCACACATTTTTGATATGAATAGATTAATATTTTCATAATTTTGGGTAAGTTTTAGCCATATTTCTTTGAAGATTTTTTTTCTGATTTTTTCCCTTTCTCCCTCTCATTTTGGTGTTCCTAATATGCATATTTTTTGTTCCTTCAGATATTCCATCTTTTTCTGAGGCTCTATACATTTTTCTGCTTTTCGTTTACTCTTTGTACTTTAAAAGTATTATCACTCTCAACCTGATTTCAAGTTTCTGATTTTTTCTGCTGCCAATTCAAGTCTCTTGTTGAGTCCCTCTGTTGATATTTTTTCATGTCTGATCCTGTGCCTTGAAACTCCCGGATATGTTTTACTTTAAAATTATTTTTTGCCATTTTTATATGCATGTTTGATGAGATGTACATCTTGGTATACATGTCATCATAACTTCCTCTGCTTCTCAAATTATGGTTTATTTCTTTGAAAATATAATGTTTACTTTAAAGTCTTTGTTAGTATGATATTTGGAATCTGTCACAGGAATTTTCTTTTGCCTGCTTTTCTCCTGTATGTGGAATATTTTTTTCCTTTCTTTTCATAATTTCAGTTAAAGGATGATTAATTATAGCAACTCTGGATGATGATCACCCCTTCTCTGGGATTGTTTTGTTGTTGTTGTTTCCTGCTTCTATATTTATTGACTTGGCAATACCGTATCAGTGAAGTTTTGCCTACAACATGAAACAGTTTGTGTTTATCCTTTTAGGGCCCAAGTTTTGTTATCCACAGTAATTATGAGAAGACAGTGGTTTTAGTGGAACTTTCTTTGACTCTTCCTAATCTCTTTGTCAAACTGTCTGCCTTCATGTATATCACACCCAGGCCTTAGACTTCCTAATTGCAGACAGATTATTATGTAGTTTTCAAAATGCTGTAGGCAAAAATTGGTCCAGAATTTAAATAATTTAGACCCTTTGGCACAGGTAGTTCTGAGGCAAGTCTTTGAGGTTTGTTTAGTTACTGTGAGGGCTCTTATTAGCTATCTGTACGCTTGTTTCTCTCTGGTAAACAAGCTGGACTATTTTCAACTTATTACTCTCAGATTATTATAAGCTCATTTTATTTACTGACCAGTAAAATCTATATTGTTTTTGAGAATGTGGTTAGGTTTGATATTCCCTTCACTCTGTCACAAATAGTCTTGTCCCTTAGGGAGAGTGTTAATATTCTGTTATTCAGGGCAGCCTCTCACACTGGGCAAAAATAAGAGAATCACTAATCTGGAGCTGGCAGTAAATGCAGATCTACTTCTCTCAGAGTGACATTACTGCTTTACAAGTAGGGTGCCTATCAGTGTCAGTAGATTTTATTTTTCTCTGGTTGCCTCATGTGATGTGGAACCTAAACCCAATGATTAATCCAGGGAAAAGTATACTAGAGATCCAGTATTTTTAAGTACTGCACCTGCAGTGGATATCATAGTAGGCTCTATCATAGGAGGCTGAGTGGTGGAAGTGTCCCTGAACTCTCACCACATGTACCTCGTATTTAGCCTCTGAAACATTAAGCTGGTTTTGTGGAATGGATGAGAAATGCTGGAGTGTTGCAACTTCCACACGTATACTGTAGCTCTTGAGTGGGAGCTAGACGTAGACAGAACCCATTTCATAGGCCACAGTCACTTTAAATACTAAAACCCCAGCCTCTGGCATCCATTTACCTTATCTGTGTACCTGTATTGTGTCTTAGGAACAAGACAGGGAAATGTAAGCATCATATAATTTATCTCAGAATGGAAATAATGCAATAACATGTTCTAAACAATCTTGTTTCAGATAATCACCCAGAAAATGGAAGAGCTGAAGGAATATAAGGGCATTTTCAGGTGTCAGGTATATTTTACATCTTGTAGATCACTCCAATTTAGCAAAATGGACTTTCTGTCCCCTGGGGTCTGAGGATGAAAAGAGATTTCTACTTTTCCCACCACCTACTGTTTATTCTCTCTTTATTTACAGCTAGGATCAGGTATACTTTTCCTGATTATTATCTTTCACTGGATTTGAGGTAGAAAACTCAGGTAGAGGGACTCATATCCAGTGAGTCAAATATGGGTTGGTGACTTGAAGTGTATTTGCTGCTTAATTAATGGACCTAGGGAATGCAAACTTCTTTGTAATGGGAACAAGACAGTGGGAAAAGGAAGGATAAGGCATGCAAAGGTATTTATTCTATAATAAACAGAACATAACAGTAAGAATTAATATTTAGCAGTTCTGAAAAACTATGAAAGCTCTAGCATGTGGGTAGATTACACCCAGGAGGAAAATATGGGAAGAACAGTAGAGTTGGTGCTATAGAGATCCTAAGTACAGATTCCACTGATCACGCACATCCTGAAAACACTAACAGTTTGCTTCAAAGGTGCATTAGTGGGTGTTTAGGCAGGGCTGTCATCTCTAGACATGCTGTGTGTGGTACCCTACTGCAGAGAGTGGCAGTCATGTATAATTAAAAATGATTGGCATCTCTACTGGTGAAGTAACACATGACATGTGTGACATATGTGATGACACTGTGGGTGCACTGAGAATGGTTAGTTACTTGTGGGGGATGATTTCCCTAGACTGCAAGAATACCACTTTCACACATCTTCCATACCTGTACTGGACTACTTCAGAGCACTCTTTTAGGTGCCTTCTCAGAGACAAAGAATATAAGGTGCCTTAAAAGCATCCTATTGAGTTCAGAGACTCCCATCCATTTTTCTAAAGTTCAGTTCAGTTCAGTTGCTCAGTCATGTCCGACTCTTTGTGACCCCATGAATCGCCAGGCCTCCCTGTCCATCACCAACTCCCAGAGTTCACTCAAACTCATGTCCGTCTTGTCGGTGATGCCATCCAGCCATCTCATTCTCTGTCGTCCCCTTCTCCTCCTGCCCCCAATCACTCCCAGCATCAGAGTCTTTTCCAGAGTCAACTCGTCGCATGAGGTGGCCAAAATATTGGAGTTTCAGCTTCAGCATCAGTCCTTCCAATGAACACCCAGGACTGATCTCCTTTAGAATGGACTGGTTGGATCTCCTTGCAGTACTTGATTGAAATAGTAACAAGGCTTTCTGTGCTATTATGTTGTTCCATTATGCCTGGAAAGTATTGTTCCTTTTGTAGAACCTATTCCCTACTCCAACCAACAGATACGTTGAGCTATTCTCATCTATTAGCTTTCTTCCCTTTTTAAGGCTTTTCCTTAACCTTCTGAAGGTCAAACTCTTTTCTATCTTGTATATGTATGCTCAGTTGCTCAGTCATGTCCAATTCTTTGAGACTCCATGGACTGTAGCCCACCAGTCTCCTCTGTTCATGGGATTTCCCAGGCAAGGATACTGGAGTGGGTTGCCATTCCCTTTTCCAGGGGATCTTCCTGACTCAGGGATCAAACCCATATCTCCTGCATTGACAGGCAGGTTCTTTACCACTAGCACCACCTGGGAGGCCCAACCATAGAGATATCTTTCTTCCTTTCTTTCTCTCTCCCTCCATCCCTCCCTCCTCCCTCTCTACCTCTCTCTTTTTCTTTCTACACGTGTCTAAAACATGATCATTCTTTTGAGAGAATGTTTGAATCCTATGTAAGTCACCAATTTATTAGGGTTTGTATATCATACTGGGAAAATTGTACTCTTTGATAGTATTTTGTTGTTGTTGTCACTTTAAAAAAATCACATATCCTTAGTTTTTCTCTTTCTTTCCTTTGGTGTCCCTTCCTAATGCAATGAGGAAAGAGTAAAAAGAGAAGGGAGGAAAGAGAGAGGAGATAAGGAATAATTAGATCAGTACTCCATTTCGTTTTCTTATTGTGCAGGGTATTTGTCACAGGTGAAGGATATCTAGGTTTTTTCTAGTGTTTAGCAATTTTGAATAAGGTTACTCTTTATTTGCATACAAATGTGCATGTGAATACAAGATTCATTTATTATCAGTTTCTGATTCTGCAGGTAAGAGGCATAGAAGTTTCCACTTCATGCTTACAGCAAGGAATCTGAAGAGACCAAAAAGTAAACTCTTCTTGATTTTGCAAGAAAGACACAGAGCAAACAACAACCCCCAAAATTGGAGAGACAAAGAAGCAAATACAGAGGGTGTCAGCTTACAGAGTCAGAGCCTCAAGAGTGGACTTTTGTGCCAAGGTAGGAGAACAACTGTAATTGATTAGTTGCTACAAACTCAGTGCAGACAACTCTTGAAAATTAAAAACTCCCAGGGGACTCAGTCATGGGGGACCCCACAATTTTGTAAGATTTATCTCCAGAAGATTGGTAAGAGTCCCACAAGAATTGTCAGAGAAATATTTCCTTGGTCTCCTGACACAGGGAAGGGGAAAGAATCTATTTTGAAATACGCCAGAGCACTCTGCTCTTTTTTTTTTAAAATTTTTATTTTATGTTGGAATATAGTTGATTTACAATATTGTGTTAGTTTCAAATATACAGCAAAGTTAATCAGATATATTGTTTTTCAGATTCTTTTCCAGGTATTCAAGATATTGAATATTGTTCCCTCTGCTATACAGTAGGTCCTTATTGTTTATCTACTTTATATATGGTAGTGTAGCTATTGTAAATCTGTAAAAATTTGGGATCTGTTAATCCCAAACTCCTAATTTATCCCTCCCCACACTTCCTTCATTGGTAACCATAAGTTTGTTTTCTATGTCTGTGAGTCTATTTCTGTTTTGTAAGTAAGTTGATTTGTATCATATTTTAGATTCCACATATAGGTGATATCATATGGTGTTTCTCTATCTCAGTCTGACTTACTTCACTTAGTATGCTAATCTATAGGTCAATCCTCATTACTGTAATGACATTATTTCATTATTTTTTTATGACTGAGTAGTATTCCATTGTATATGTGTACCACATCTTCTTTATCCATTCATCTGTTGATGGACATTTAGGTTGCTTCCATGTCCTCAGTTAAGTTCAGTTCAGTCGCCCAGTCGTGTCCAACTCTTTGCAACCTCATGAATCACAGTATGCCTAGCTATTGTAAATAGTGCTGCAATGAACACTGAGGGTGCATGTATCTTTTTGAATTATTTTTCTCAGATAGAATAGATGCCCAGTAGTGGAATTGCTGGATCATATGGTAACACTGTTTCCCATGTGGCTCTAGTGGTAAAGAATATACCTGCCAATGCATGAGACTTAAGAGACAGTGGGTTCGATCCCTGGGTCAGGAAGATCCCCTGGAAGAGGGCATGGGAGCCCATTCCAGTATTCTTGTCTGGAGAATCCCATGATCAGAGTAGCCTGGCAAGCTATAGCCCATAGGTTTGCACAGAGGTGGACATGGTTAAAGCGACAGCCCACACTCATTGCAGACTATTTTTAATTTTTAAAGAAACCTCCACACTGTTCTTCATAGTGTCTGCACCAATTTACGTTCTCATCAACAATATTATACTTTAGTGTCATCATAACATTCTTTACTTTTCAAGCATGTCTCTAATTGGAAAATTTTGTAATAATTGCTTTAAAGACTTTGTATATTAGTATAACTTCTGGGCACTCTCTTGAACAGTTTCTATCACCTGTTTTTGTCCTGTGTAAAGGTTATGTTATCTTTTCTTTGCATGTTTCATAATTTCCTCTAGATTAGCACATTTGGTACTCTGGATATTTATACCCTACTGCCAAGGATTGTATCATTGTTCTTGTCTGCTTTTTTATTTGTTTTTTTGTTTTTTTTTTGAATGGGCTAGGGTATGTTAGTGAAGTCTCTCTTGTGTGCCATAAGCTTTCTTATGTTGTTCCTCAGAGGGCACAGCCTTATACAGGTACACAGTCACTCTGATATGTCAGTATTTTTGTGAATTTTCTTTGTTTCTTTTCCTGATCTCTCTGCTAAGCTGTCTCTGTGTGTATCATACCCAGGTACCTGCTTTCCTAATTGAAGGCTTGCTTTTTATGGTTTTCAGAAATGCCATGGGGAAAAAAAATCCCTCAGAGTTAAATAATTTGGATCACTTTGAGCAAGTAGGTTTTGAATTAAGTCTTTCAGATTTGTTCTGATATTAGGAGGGTTCTTACTTGCTTTCTCTTTACCTGGTGCTCTCTGGTTAGACAAGATGTCATTTTGTGTAGCTTGTGGCTCTCATACAGCTACCAGCATCGTCTTACATCTTATTTACTTATCTCTCAACCTGCATTGTTTGCTTGAGTGCCGTTAGGCTTGACTTTTTCCACACTCTGTTACAAATGAATTCATATTTTTAATGAGAGCTTTAATAGCCTATGTTTTTTGACCAGCCTCTCATACTTGGCAAAAATCTCTAATTCACTGCTCTGGAACTTGGGGAGGGGCAGTGAGGAGGAGGAGGAAGAGGAAAGAAAGAAAGAAAGAAAGAAAGGATTATTCTGCCTCAGCTGAAAACCTGCAAACCAAGCATGCAGCATGTGAGAGGATACTCATGCAGGGGGAGGTAGAGGAGACAGGTTATGGAGTAGATGTTTTTCATATACATTTTGTATAAGTCCTGGTGGCCAAACATGGAAGCCTCCAATGACTATGAAAGTAACACAGCTGTAGAATCACTTGGGCAGAGTCACCACATTTAACCATACTTTGTGCAGTAGCCCACCCCAAAGAATGTCATTCAGGTATACTAAAATATGATTGGCACATTTTTGAGTGTGGTAAATCACAACATGTACAGTCACATGTGGTGGCCCTGTGCGGAGGTGGTATGGTTGTTTCTTCACAGCTGCACTCATTTTGAGTGCTTCTAGAAAGACTAGACCTGGGATCTGAGGGCTCTTGGGAAAACTTCCCATCCAGGTTCTTCAAAGATTCACATACCTTTGTCCCAAAAGAATCCGAGACTTCGGAACAAGATATGGGGTGGGTCCATCGTTCTCTCTCTCTTTCCCCTATTTCCCTCTTGTACACTAATGCCACTTTTCTTCTAAGGAACATAGAACCTCCTTCTTTTTTTTTTTTTTTAATATCCTCTACCAGATCACTATATCAGCAACGGTTCAGATGGTGACCATAACTTTCTACTCAGTTAGTGTCTCTGCAAATTTTAAGTATTTTTTGTGTCTTATGTGAAATATATCATTTGTTGAAGTAATGAGAGATTTTACTTCTCAGACCTTTAGAACTAAAGACATATTGCACAGACTTTTCTCTCTGTTCTTAAAGACGTCTATCTTAATTCAGCTTCAATGAGAGACCAGAAGAGAGAGACAGAGAAAGGTAAAAGATAGCAAGCATCACAGTCCTGGAGACCATTTCAGCACTGCAGCAATTCATGGGAAGCACTTTATATATTGTATATGCCTATGTTGAAAAATTAGTATATCCTGATTTCCTCAGCGTTTGACTTCCAACAGAGCATTGAGTTGGCAAGTGATGTTTGTCAATACTGCTGTATATTTCCAAACATCCACTTGTCTCACTTCACCCCATATCATATGTATTACTAACCTTTTACAAATATATTCAGTTGTGTAGCTAATACCCAAATATTTCTGTCAGTCCCTAGATTCCTTCATGTCCATTTACAATCAATCTCTTTTCCTCCCCCTTGGACTCTGGAAACAACAAACTGGCATTTTATCATTGTAGATTTGTTTTTTTCATAATTTTAGGGAAGTGAAGTCATCTAAGTATAGTCTTTATGTAGGATACTTTCACTTAGCATAATGCATTTGATATTCGTGGAGTTGTGTGTGCTCTGTTTTAACTGCTAAGTAATATTCCATGGTATGGACAGAGCACAGTGTTTTTATCCATTCAGCTAATGAAGGATATTGGGTTGTTTCCAATTTGGGAAAATTGAAGACTTTTACTACTATAAACATTTAAGTACAATTTTTTGTGTGAACAAATGTTTTCATTTCTCTAAATGTCTAGAAGTGGAATTACTGAGCCATTTGTGAATATTTAACTCATAAAAAACTGCCAAACATTCAAAGGGGCTTCCTTGGTGGCTCAGTGGTATAGAATCTGCCTGCAATGCAGGAGACGTGGGTTGGATCCCTGGGTGAGGAAGATCCGCTGGAGAAGGAAATGGCAACCCACTCCAGTATTCTTGCCTGGAGAATTCTATGGGCAGAGGACCTGGTGGGCTACAGTCCATGGGGTCACAAAAGAGTCCGATATAACTGAGCAGCTGAACATGTACAAACATTCAAATTGTATGAACTAATACAGCTTATAACTTCTGCCAGAAATATGTGATATCTCCTGTTAATTCACATCCTACTTTTAAACTATTTATAAGGATCATTTCTGGGCTCTTTTCTATTCCATTGATCAATTTATTTCCTCATCAATACCACAGTCTCTTGATTACTGTAAGTGTTGAAATCAGGCAGTGTTAGTCTTACAACTTTGTAGCTATTTTGAAAATTGCTTTGGCAATTGTGGTTCTTTTGTATTTCCTTTTAAATTAAAAAAAAATAGAATCAAATTGTTTATATTTACACAGGTTCCTGATGAGGTTTTTGATTAAGATGAAATTAAATTTATGGATGCATATGGAAAGATTTGCTATCTTACCATACTGACTCCTCCAATCATGAACACAATATATGTCTCCTTTTTTTTTTTTTTGGCTTCCCTGATAGCTCAGTTGGTAAAGAATCTGCTTGCAATTCAGGAGAACCCAGTTTGATTCCTGGGTTGTGAAGACCCCTGTAGAAGGGATAGTCTACCCACTCTAATATTCTTGGGCTTCCCCTGTGGCTCAGCTGGTAAAGAACCTGCAATGTGGGAGACCTGGGTTCGAAATCTGGGTTGGGAAGATCTCCTGGAGAAGGGAAAGTCAACCCACTCCAGTATTCTGGCCTGGAGAATTGATGGACTGTGTAGTTCATGGGATTGCAAAGAGTCAGACATGACTGGGCGATGTTCACTTCACTTCACATATGTAATATCAATTCTATTGGCTTAAATGGTGCCATATAAAAATGTTTAAATCTTAATTGTTCATTCCCAGTATACAGAAATATTATTTATAGTTTGCTACCAATGGTTGGATAGCATCACTGATTCAATGGCCATGAACTTGGGTGAACTCCAGGAGATAATGAGGTGCAGGGAGGCCTGACTTGCTGCAGTCCATGCTGAGTGACCGAACAACCATAACCCATGTCTCAGGGATGAATCATTATCCTTTACTACCTGATTTCTGGTGTCTTATAATATGTTGTTTCCTATAATTTGATAGTTCTTTTTTTAATCTATTTTTTCTCTTTTTAAAATTTTATTTATTTTAATTGGAGGCTAATTACTTTACAATATTGTAGTGGTTTTTGCAATACATTGACATGAATCAGCCATGGGTGTACATGTGTTCCCCATCCTGAAACCCCCCTCCCACCTCCCTCCCCATCCCATCCCTCAGCATCATCCCAGTGCACCAGCCCTGAGCACCCTGTCTCATGCATAGAACCTGGACTGGTGGTCTGTTTCACATATGATAATATACATGTTTCAATGCTATTCTCTCAAATCATCCCACCCTCACCTTCTTTTTTTGTTTTTTAAATTGTTTCAAGTAGAAGAATAAATTAGTTTACTGTAACAGCATGTTGGCAAAACATACACTGATAAGTGGTGGCCCTAAAACTCCAGCTGTTTTTGCAACATTCAAAGAGCTCCTCTCCAGGGCTTCCCAGGTGGTGCTAGTGGTGAAGAACCCAACTGCCTGTGCAGGAGAAGCTAGAGACATGAGTTCCATCCCTGGGTCTGAAATATCCCCTGGAGGAGGGCATGACAACCCACTCCAGTATTCCTGCCTGGAGAATCTCATGGACAGAGGAGCCTGGCGGTCTACAGTCCATCGGGTTGCAAAGACTCAGATGTGATTGAGCACGCACACATCCACTCTTTTCCCATTTCAGTACTCAGCTACCTCAGAAAACTTTAAGTGCCTCCTAAGGTGTAAAACCTACAGGCTAAGATCCCGTGGGAGAAGTGTCCATGTATTTTATTCAGATTTAAATTTGTCTGAAAGTGGCCCAACCAAATGAAACAATACTTAATAGAGAAAGAAAGCCATCCTTTTTGCCTTATCATTCCTTTCCTGCTCCAGAGAACCCAATTTTCTCCTTTTCTCCCCAAACTCTTAACCTTTTCCACCCATCTATTCCTTTCATTGACTCCAAAATTTTTCTTCTTTACTCTTCAAATTCTTTCCTGCTTCTCAGTTTTCCCTATGGCTGGACCAAAACTTTATTGAATCTCAGGTATTGAAGCCATTTCTTTTTTTCATGGATCTAAAGTAGTTCCATTCTTTTGGATATACTTTCATATCTTATATGACATTACCAGATTTATCCCACATTTCTCCAAACTTTTATGCTCTTCAGACTCATTATTTTTCCCCCTCAAATGTTACATGTGAAGGGAGAAAGAGCAAGGAGGAACCAGTGCTCATACTGCCTTCTATGATGAAATGTTAACTTGGTTTTTATGCCCCACTTCTTCTTCTTCTTCTTTTTTTTTTTTTTTTTTTTTTTGATGTCCCTTCTTAACCTTGTTGGGGAGAGAGTGAAACAGTGTGAGAATGCCATAAGCCTTGGGATTGGAGCAGTGTATTGGAAACATCAGGTTATACATTTTACATGTCTGTGTAGGGCAATGGGGGCTTCCTCTCCTTCTCTCCTTTAATCCACACTCGGGGTTGAAAAAGCAGAGACGTTACTTTGTCAACAAAGATCCGTCTAGTCAAAGCTATGGTTTTTCCAGTAGTCATGTATGGAGGTGAGAATTGGACTATAAAGAAAGCTGAGCGCCAAAGAATTGATGCTTTTGAGCTATGGTTTTGGGAAAGACTCTTGAGAGTCCCCTGGACTGCAAGGAGGTCCAACCAGTCCATCCTAAAGGAGATCAGTCCTGGGTGTTCATTGGAGGGACTGGTGTTGAAGATGAAACTCCAGTACTTTGGCCAACTGATGCGAAGAGCTGACTCATTGGAAAAGACCCTGATGCTGGTAAAGATTGAGGGCAGGAGGAGAAGGGGACAACAGAGGATGAGATGTTTGGATGGCATCACTGATTCGATGGACATGAGTTTGGGTAAACTCTGGGAGTTGGTGATTGATAGGGAGGCCTGGCATGCTGTGGTTCATGGGTTTCAAAGTGTCGGACACGACTGAGTGACTGAACTGAACTGAATTGAGGGGTTGAATTGACAACTTTTTAGGGAAATTTGCTGCCTATGTTAAGGGAATTTGGGTTAAAGAGGAAATAGAAAGGAAAAAATTCTCTATTTTATCTACTAGCACTGTTAATACTAAATAACTTGTGTGTCCTTCAGTTCAGTTCAGTTCAGTTCAGTCGCTCAGTTGTGTCCAACTCTTTGAGATCCCATGAATCACAGCACGCCAGGCCTCCCTGTCCATCACCAAATCCCGGAGTTCATTCAGACTCATGTCCATTGAGTCAGTGATGCCATCCAGCCATCTCATTCTCAGTCTTCCCCTTCTCCTCCTTAGAGGGGTTTTATTTTGTATTGAGATTATGTGCTTTTTTTCTTTCTTATTTTAGTTTTGGTATTTTTTTTGAAAGATGCTTATAGTTTTCTGGGTGTTGTATATTTGGGATTTTTTGGGGGGGGAATTTTTAAAATTATGGTTAAAAATATGTAACAAATTTTAACCCTTTCAAAGTGTGCAATTCATTGGCATTAAGTCCATTCACATTGCTGTGTAATCATCACCACTATCCACATCCAGAACTTTTTCATTGTCCCAAACTGAAACTGTGTTCTTATTACACAATAACTCTCCATTAACCTCTCACCGCTACCCTTGGTAACTTCTAGTCTACTTTATGATTCAGAATTTGCCTATTCTAGATACCTCATGTAACTGGAATAATATAGTATGTCTTTGTGATTGACTTATTTCACTTGGCATGTCTTCAAGGTTTATCCATGCTATAGCATGAAGAATTTGCTTCCTTTTTAAAGCTTAATGATGTTCCACTTTATTGCATACCACATTTTGTATATCCATTCATCCACCAATGGACCTTTGGGTGGTTTCTAACTTTTGACTATTGTGAATAATAATGCTGTTATAAACATTGATGTACAAATATCTGTTCTAATCTCTGTTTTCATTTGTTTTGGGTACATAGCCAGAAGTGGAATTGCTGAATCATATGGTAATTTTATTTTTATTTTCTTGAAAAGTGGCCATACTGTTTTCTGTGGTGGCTGTACCATTTTACACCCCCACCCTCAGCAATGCACAAAGGTTCCTATTTCTCCATGTCCTCACAAATACCTGTTATTTCCTAGTTTGTTTTGGTTTTTCATAATAGCTATCCTAATGGGTGTGAAATGGCATTTCATTGTGGTTTTGATTTTGTTTTCCTAATGATGAGTGATGTTGAGAACTTTTCACGTCTTTATTTTCTGGGAGATATATATATATATATATATATATATATATATATATAGTTTGTTTGTTTATTTCAGTTTTGATTTGTTGCTTAGATGGGGATTTGATATTTAGACTTGAGTCATTTTAGTCTATTGACTGAAATGGAGGTTCCTGAGTGCTGCTGCAGGACTTGGGAACATCTGGCTAAAATGCCCCTCATCTCATTTTCCCTCTCTCTCTCTCTCTCCATGACAAATGATTTAGCTAATTGTGTATTTTACTAAATATACCAATCTGCATCTCTACAGACTCATGTTTAACTCTTCTCCCTAGCTCTTAAAACTGTTTTGAGTGTGTGGATTTCTTCCAACTACTTGCTTCCACCTTCCCTCAGCTTCAGTTTTAAAAGAAAAAGACAGACTCCTGGAGGACTGTGTCTCCAAATGAAAAGACAGGAGGATATTCTCTCAACAATGGGAAAAAGTTGAAAAAATCCAGAGCCTGTGAAGGAAGACTCGGATACTCCCAGGACTGGTAGAGAAAATGGTATTTCTGCCCTGTGAATCATGGCACCATCTAAAGAATCTTGCTTGTTCTCTTGAGTTTCCTTCATGTTAGCCTTGCTTCTTAATGGGTTTTGCAGTTAAGTTATAGAACTTCCAGGAAGACTCAGAAGGTTGGGGCATGGCAGGATGTGGATGTGGTGGCTGTGTTGGGTGAAGTTTTAGCTTTGGTGGAAAGCAAACCATTTTTTAATATGCCATTTCTCCCAACTTGGAAATCAGTAAGAAGATGTTGATGATGTTTTCTCTTACCTGAGGAAAAGAAAAAAGGAGGAGGCTTGTTATCTCTCAGACCTCAAACCCAACATATTAAACATGTAGCAAGCAAGGCGATACTCACTCAGGAAGGGTAATAGAAGGACAGTGGGGTGGTCATGCACATGCTGGAAATTCAACACTGAATGAAATTTGCATTTATGTATTTGGGCAGGGCCACCAACTTCAGCTGAGTGTAGTGCCCTACTCCAGAGGGTGTCATTCAGGTAAACTAAAGCATGATTGTCACCTTCTTGAGTGGAGTAATGCATGTCATATATGAAGTATGTGGTGGCCCTGGGGGTGTGTGTACATAGCCACGTACACAGAGCTGCCCTTCCTTGGGTCCAAGCACCATCCTCTCCTTTTGGGATACCTCAATTGACTCTCCTAAGCAGATCTTGAAGGCTCCTGGGAAAAGTCATCCATGGAGGCTTTCCAGGGATTTATCTCCCCTTGTCCAAGGAGATGTGCCCACACAGGTTTAAGATTTGTACTGAAGATGTAGCTTTCCCTATGCATTCAGAGCTTATACTGTTTGCAGAAGCCAGTACTTTGTATGCCCCTCCAAACCTCTAACCTATTCTTTCCTAGCAGTATTCTTTTCTTAAAAATAAATAAATATTTATTTGTTTATTTGGCTGTGCTGGGTCTTAGTTAAAGCACACAGGATCTTTAGTTGTGGCATGTGAACTCTTAGTTGTGGCATGTGGGACTTATTAGGTTGGTGCAAGCATAATTGTAATTTTGGACCATGAATTTTAAATCATTATAACTAGGTTCAAGCACATCTTTATTAATCAAAATAAGATCCATTACAGTGAACAAATTTTTGCCAAAAGAAATGTTTGTTTATTGCTGCAGCATAAAAATCTGCGCTTCAGGATTGAAAGAACTCTTAGAAAGCATTTTCTGCCTTCTGCTGGTTGTGGGAGCATTTTTTCTGCAAAAGTTGTCGAGGTGCTTGAAGAAGTGATAGTCAGCTGGTGAGAGGTCAGGTAAATATGGCAGATGAGGCAAAATTTCATAGCCCAATTCATTCAAATTTTGAAGAGTTGGTTGTGTGATATGTGGTTGGGCATTGCTGTGGAGAAAAATTGGGCCCATTCTGTTGACCAATATCAGCTGCAGGTATTGCAGTTTTCAGTGCATCTCATCAATTTTCTGAGCATGCTTCTCAGATGTAGTGGTTTCACCAGGATTCAGAAAGCTGAAGTGGATCAGACAGGCAGCAGACCAACAAACAGAAACCATGACCTTTATCTGGTGCAAGTTTGGCTTTGGGAAGTGCTTTGGAGCTTCTTCTTGGTCCAACCACCGAGCTGGTTGTTGCCAGTTGTCATATAAAATCGACTTTTCGTTGCACATCACAATCTGGTTGAGAAATAAGGTGACATTTCAAAATGATTTTTTTTTTTTTTCAATTTGCAGACAGTTCACGAGGCACCCACTTATCAAGCTTTTTCACTTTTCCAGTTTGCTTCAAATGCCAAATGACCATAAAATGGTTGATGGTGAGTTTTTGGCAACTTCTCGTGTAGTTGTAAGAGAATCAGCTTCGATGATCCTCTCAATTAGTCATTGTCAAGTTCCAATGGATGGCCACTGCATTCCTCATCTTTAAGGCTCTAGTCTGTTGCAAAACTTCTTGAACCAACACTGCTCTGTATGTTTGTTACCAGTTCCTGGGCCAAATGCATTGATGATGTTGTGAGTTGTCTCTGCTGCATTACGACCCATTTTGAACTCAAATAAGAAAATGGCTTGAATTTGCTTTTGGTCTAACATCACTTACCTAGTCTAAAATAAATATAAAATACACAGCAAGTAATAAGTCATTAGCAAAAAAACAAAGTGAGAAAGGCACATTAAAATGATGTATAACATAACCACATTTAAGAATGTATTCCAATATGAAAGGGCCAAGTTGAACAATGCAAAAGTGAAAATACTTTTGCACCAACTTAATAGTTCCCTGACCAGGGATTGAACCCTTGCCTCTGCATTGGGTTCCTGGAGTCTTAGCCACTGGACCACAAGGGAAGTAACCTAGCAGTATTCTTTATAGTTCCCAAGGCTTTCTTTTTTCCTTTGGGGTTTTCAAATTTCCTCCTGTGTTCACTCTGTACCCAGAAGCTCTTTACTCTTTCAAGATTGAAATTGAGTTGTTCCTCAGGAGTTTAAATATTCTTCTTTGCTTAGAAAGATATGCATGTTTCCTTCCAAAGTACATATTTTAAATAAAGATTTGCATATGTATATGTATACATGTAAATCTTTATTTAAAATAAGTTTTTGTATACCTATAGCAATTCTTTTTTTAATTGACGTATAGTTGATTTACAGTGTTTCAGGTGTATGGCAAACTGATTCAGTTATCAGTTCAGTTCAGTCACTCAGTCATGTCTGACTATTTGCAACCCCATGGACTGCAGCATGCCAGGCTTCCCTGTCTATCACCAACTCCTGGAGCTTGCTCAAAATCATGTCCATCGAGTTGGTGATGCCATTCAATCATCTCATCCTTTGTCATCCCCTTCTCCTCCTGCCTTCAGTCTTGCTGAGCATCAGGGTCTTTTCCAATGAGTCAGTTCTTTGCATCAGGTGGCCAAAGTGTTAGAGTTTCCACTTCAGCATCAGTCCTTCCAATGAATATTCATGACTGATTTCCTTAGGATTGACTGGTTTAACCTCCTTGGAGTCCAAGGGACTCTCAAGAGTCTTCTCCAACAAAACAGTTCAAAACCATCAATTCTTTGGAGCTCAGCTTTCTTTATAGTCCAACTCTCACATACATACATGACTACCGGAAAAACCATAGCTTTGACTAGATGGACCTTTGTTCGCAAAGTAATGTCTCTGTTTTTAAATATTCTGTCTAGACTGGTCATAGCTTTTCTTCCAAGGAGCAAGTGTCTTTTAATTTCATGGCTGCAATCAACATCTGCAGTGATTTTGGACCCCGAGAAAATAGTCTGTCACTGTTTCCACTGTTTCCCCATCTATTTCCCATGAAGTGATGTGACCAGATGCCATGATCTTTGTTTTTTGAATGCTGAGTTTTAAGCCAGCTTTTTCACTCTGCTCTTTCACTTTCATCAAGAGGCTCTAGTTCTTCTTCACTTTCTGCCATAAGGGTGGTATCATCTGTGAGGTTATTGATATTTCCCCCTGGAATCTTGATTCCAGCTTGTCCTTCATCCATCCTGGTATTTCACATGATGTACTCTGCATATAAGTTAAATAAGCAGGATGACAATATACAGCCTCGATGTACTCCTTTCCCAATTTAGAACCAGTCCATTGTTCCATGTCTGGTTTTAACTGTTGCTTATTGACCTGCATACAGATTTCTCAGAAGACAGGTCAGGTGATCTGGTATTTCCATCATTAGTTATGATACATATATATATATATGTATATATCATAGTTATATATATCATATATATCATAGTTATGATATATATGATATATATATATGTTCCTTTTAAGATTTTTCTTTCATTATAAGTTATTGAATATAGTACCTGAGCTTTACAGTAGGTCCTTGTTGCTTATTTATATATATAATCTACATAGATATATAAATTCTTTTAGAATTTGCCATAACCATAGAGGTTAGGAAACTGCCTGGAACATTTAATTTGGTTAGTTCCTTTTACTCTGTTTAATGTTTTGATTTTTAAGTTCTGTGAAAGGATGAAGGGAAGGGAAGGTTCTCACCTCAGACCTCTTATGAATGAAGTCTTTTCCCTTCCATATTTCTTGAGTTGTTTTTTTCCTTCCATATATTTTGTTTGTTTATCCCTCCCATATTCTTTAAGTTGTTCCTTCTTAGCCCAAAGTCTTTGCAAAGAAAAAACAAGAGTCACAGAGACATGGTAGATGGTCTCAAACCCCTGGGGACCATCTATAGTACTGGGGCAGTGACTTGGAGACAGGTTGTATACACTATGGTGCTAGGAAATGAGGGTGGGGAGCCATCATCCTGATGCCCACTCCCAGATGAACCCCTATCAACCAGATTACATCAGTGAATTGAATGGACAAGTGGAAATTTGTGGAATTTCGTTGTCATCTGAAATGTTGCGTGTATTACCCTACTCCAAATCTTGGGGGAAACTGAGTTTATAAACAAGATGAAGGGGACTCCTCTATCTTGTCTCCTGATATTACTACATTACTATTCATGGATAGCCAGTGTCTACTGCTTCAGAGATGTGTTCCCCTCTCATGAACTCTACAGGCTTCCCTGGGCAGAAAGTCTCCTTTGCCCAGATTTGGCTTAGTCAATGACAGTGATACTACTGCAGATTGTTCATAGATTTGATTGTGTGCTTTTTTTTAAGAAGGTATGAGACTTTGTGTGTATGTTGGTGTTCTTGTTAGATGATTGCTTCATGTAGAGTTTGTCCAAATTTGGTTTGAGCTGCAGGTTGCTTTTGTTTAGTAATATTGTTTACCTGGACTTTGTTACCTGATTTTATTGTCAGTTTGCTTTTTGATTATTTTGTTTTTGATTTTGTTTTCATTTGAAGAGTCTGTGTATTTAAAATTTGGCTTTTTGTGTTTTTTTTAATTATTAATTTATTTTAATTGGAGGACAATTACTTTACAATATTGTGATTTCTGTCATACATCGACATGAATCAGCCACAGGTGCACATGTGTCCCCCCATCCTGAACCTCCCCCCACATCCCTCCCCACTCCATCCCACCGGGTTCTCTCAGTGCACCAGCTTTGAGTGCCCTGCTTCATGCATCAAACTTACAGTGGTCATCTATTTTACATATGATAATATACATGTTTCAGTGCTATTCTCTCAAATCATCCCACCCTTGCCTTCTCCTATGGAGTCCAAAAGTCTGTTTTTTACATCTGTGTCTCTTTTGCTGCCTTGCATATAGGATCGTCATTACCATCTTTCTAAATTGGCTTTTGCTTTTTAATTAGTGTTTTTTCTTTCTAATTTAGTATTCATGGCATTTTTGTTGGTATTGTTTACTTGTGTGCTTGAGGGTTGTTTTTTTTCTAGAATTTTGGCTTCTTCAGTGAATTTTTGATTTGGGGGTTTATGAGGTGTTATTTTTGAGCTATTTGTTTTTGGTTTAATTGTAAGTTGATCTCGTTTTGATTTGTTCATGTGTTCTAATTTGTTTAGAGATGTGCTTTGTAGTTTTAGGTGTGGTTTTGTTTGTGCATATGTGTGTTTCTGTTTGCATTTTCCTTGTGTTTTGGGATTTAAAATTTGGTATGAATTTTGTTTGCTGCTATTTATTTTGCTGTTTTTCCCTTTAATATTTGTGTGGGACTCTAAGTTTTGTTTGTGGATGTTTGTGTATGTGTGTTGTATTTGTGTTTCATTTATGCAAGTTGTAGGACTTCATTTGGGTTTTATATGTTTTGCCTCAGTTTCTACGTATGCTTGAATGGCTTGGTATTGGCAGTATTATTTTTATTTGAACTTTGTGTAGTTACTTTATTTATTTTAAAATTTATTAATTTTATTTATTTATTATTTTATTTACTTTTATCGAGCTTGGCTTATATGGAGAATTGTTGGTAGGGATTTATTTTTTTAATTTTTTTTTTATTGGAGGCTAATTATTTTATAATATTATATTGGTTGGTTTTGCCATACATTGACTGTTGGTAGAAATTTAAAAAAAATCTTATTGGTTTTGTTTTATTATTGAGTTATTTGTGCCTTGTTTTCCTGACTGATTTTTTCATTGTTTATAAAAGTTTTGTTGTACAGGGGTATAAATAGTTTTCTTAGGGATAGATTATTTGTATTCTTGTTTGTTGATTTTTTTAAAGTTTATTTTGGGTATTTGTATTTTGAGTTGTGTGTATGAGTATATATTTGGTATTAAGGGATTTTCATATTAAGAAATTACTTTATTTGGGGAAATGACTTTATTTGGGGAGATGATTCCTTTTCATTTCCATTTAAAAAACATTATTAAGGAATATTTGGCACAATTTAAAGGCTACGGTTTGATACATTCTGGCATGTTTATAACCATGAAATCATTACCACAATCAAAATAAGGAACTTTGTCCATTTTCTCCTAAAGATTCTTCCTGGTCCTTGGTGATCCCTTTTCCCTTCCCTTCCTGTTACCACTGTATGCTGAGGCAACCACTGATTTGTATTTAGTCATTACATATTATGTTTTATTTTCCAGATTTGTATAAAAATGAAACCATAAAGTATATAGCCTTTTTGTCTACTTAATTTTCTACAGCATAATTATTTTGAAATGCTTTCATATTGTTATGTGAATCAAAATTCACTTATTTTTATAGCTGAATAGTATTTCTCTGTGTGGATATACTATATATATATATATATATATATATATATATATATATATTTATGCATTCACCTGTTGGTTAGCATTTGGCTCCAGTTTATGTGACTTGAGCTTTGGCTATTGTAAATAGTACAGATATGAGCTTTGGTGTACAAATATCTTTATGGAAATGTGCTTTAATTTTCTTTGAAAGGCTGGATCATACAGTAGTCATATATTTCCATTTTTAAGAAACTAACACGCTGTTTTCCAAAGTGGTTGTGTGTACTGATTTATAGTCCTGCTGCTGCTACTGCTGCTGCTACGTCGCTTCAGTCGTGTCCGACTCTGTGTGACCCCATAGACAGCAGCCCACCAGGCTCCCCTGTCCCTGGGATTCTCCAGACAAGAACACTGGAGTGGGTTGCCTTTTCCTTCTCCAATGCATGAAAGTGAAAAGTAAAAGTGAAGTCGCTTAGTCATGTCCGACGCTTAGCGACCCCATGGACTGCAGCCCACCAGGCTCCTCTGTCCATGGGATTTCCCAGGCAAGAGTACTGGAGTGGGTTGCCATTTCCTTCTCCTACTACCAGTTTATAAGAATTCCAGTTACTCTGCATCTTTGACAGTACTTTTTCTTGCCTGTCATTTTAATTTTAGTATTCCATATAGATGTATTCTGGTGTTTCCATGTGGTATTAATTTGTATTTTCCTATTTGCTAATGATGTGGAGTATCTCTTCATATGATTAATCCTCATCCCTCTATCTCTTTTGGTCAAGTGCCTAATTAAATCTTTTGCCCATTTTTAATTGTGTTTGACTTGTTAAGAGCGTTGAGAGTTCTTCATAAATTCTGAGTACAAGTTCCTTATCAAATATGTGATTTGCAAATATTTCCTCCCATTCTCTACTATGTGGTCTTTTCATTCTCTTCAACAATATCCTTCAAAGACCAGAAGAATTTAATTTGGATGAGGTCCAGTTTTTCAATTTCTTCTTTTATGGATCATGTTTTTTATCTAAGAAATATTTCCCTAACTCAAATTGGGAAATTTGAAGAGGACCTTCATCAAAACTAAAATATGTTGGCACCCTGATTTCTGTTGCAATACATTTCTTTTGTTTACAAGCTATCCAGTCTATGTTACTTTTATAGCAGCGTGACTAGACTAAGACAAAAGGGATGAGTTAAAACTCTGCCACATCTATCTTCAGGTGTCCAGTGAGAGTGTTAGGGCGGGGATGAGGGTAAGCGTTTTGTAAGGTTGTGGTGATGAAAAAAGCCAGATATGGGTATATCTGATTTCCTGTATTCTCCCATTTCCCATTTCAGTGTTTACAATAGCTGCTTTTGACTAAATAGTCATAAATATCCTAATATTACTACTTCCTTTCTCTCTTCTAAGACATTGCCCAGGAATGCTTGTGGCAGGGAGATGATATTAGCTCCCTCATCATCAGAACTATCAGTCATTAGTTGCTATGGGCTTAAAACCAGGATTCACAAAACAAAACAAACAAACAAACAAAAACCAAAACAAAAACATTTTGCCCTGAAAATCATTGCAAATCAAAATCTCACCAGTAGAATGAGAGACTTCACATTCAGACAGTGTGACGTAGCCCAAACCCTGCACAGCTCAGCTAAATACAACTATTGTTCAGTCTCTAAGTTGTGTCCGACTCTTTGCGACCCCATGAACTGCAGCATGCCAGCCTTCCCTGTCCTTCCCTATTTCCCAGAGTTTGCTCAAACTCATGTCCATTAAGTCAGTGATGCCATCCAATCATATCATCCTCTGTTGCACACCTGCAATGGTGGAAATAATACAAAAGGAAGGAAAGGAAAACTCGAATTTGGAAAGAAAGAGGTGAACTGGTTAGAATCTTCAAGACTGGAGATTATTTTACAATCTCTCATCCAACACAAAAAGTCAGTGTAGGCATAGTGTTTTTCAATTCTCATCTAGCAACAGAAAGTGATCCAGGTAGGCTCTTTATTCCTCCCCTTTGATCATTAAAATTAAAACATAAGAACCACAATATCCTCATGTGATTCACCTCAGTTATTCTAAGATTTCTATTATCAATGATGGATATTGAGTAGAAGAGTCCAAGGAGTTGGAGTCATTTATATCTATTTACTTAACCCCAGTTTTCCTTTTTCTTTCAATGAAAAGAATTACAACTAGGTATGGTGCTGGTGGTTTAGTCATTAAGCTTTGTCCAATTCTTGCAACCCCTGTAGCCCACCAGACTCCTCTGTCCATGGAATTCTCCAGGCAGAAACACTGGAGTGGGGTGCCATTCCCTTCTCCAGGGGATCTTCATGACCCAGGGATTGAACCCAGGTCTCCTGTATTACAGGCAGATTCTTTGTCGCTGAGCTACCAGGGAAGCCCACAACTAGGTATGGATTTCCCTAAATCCTCCCACTTCTCTATCTATAAGAACTTCAGATTCTAGTTGTTAATCTGTCAAATTCTTGTTTATTTTTGGAAATTCTTTACCCTGAACTTCGTTCTGATTTTATGTAGTTGCATGTTGTCATGAGAGTTAAAAACACCTGAGAGACAAATGGAAAGGTGGAAAAGAAAGGTGGAAAAGAATGCTCTCAACAATCAGGTCTCACATCAAAGCCTAAGAAATTCTGTTTTGTCAACCACTTTTGTTTGTTTATATTGGCTGTTTTATTTTTTTTTCCTCCAATATCCTCCTGAGGAAGAAGTGAGCTTTCTGATCTCACCATCCTGTCACTGAATCCCCACTCTTCCCTCCAAGGAGGTTCTTGCTGCTATTCTCTGGCTTATGTGTGGGTTGGAGTTTAAGTAAAGAATACTTAAAAAACATCAGGAATTTTGCAGTTCAGGAGTCTGGGGAATGAGGTGTTTCACTTTCTTCTTAAAGGGTTACTTTGGGAGGGGTGGCAAAGTGGTTTTTAATGAACTAAACACTAATATCATTAATAATTTGAAAATCAAGACAATAATGCAGATATAGATTGTTTTTCCTAAGTAAGAAGAGAGAAACAGATTTATTCTACCTTGCTTCTGAAACCAGTTTCATTAAGGATGTCATAGGGGAGGGGCCTTTCAGAGAAGGACGGAAGAGGAAGAATAGTGATATGGTGGTTACAGAGGCACTTTGGACAAATGCTGGTGTCTGTTAAAAGGCGTAAAGATCTGAGAGATGGAATGAAAGCTACGTGAGATGTCCTTGAGCAAGGCTGCCACATTATATGCAATGAGATGGTATACAGTGTACCACATGAACATGTGGCAGTCCTGGAAGGGGGTCTGAAGCTTCAGTCATAGAGCTGCCTTCCCTTGAGTAAGGTACCACCCTTCATACTGAGCTGTTGTTACTCAGGACACTCAGAAGCACATCCAAAATACCCCAGACCCTGGGAATTCCCTGGAGGTCCAGTGGTTAGGACTCAGTGTTTTCACTGCTGTGGGCCCAGTTCAATCCCTGGTCAGGGAACTAAGATCCTGTAAGATGTGCACTATGGCCACAAAAAAAAAAAAAAGCCAGACCCAGAATATGAAGGTCCCCAGGAAAATTTCTGATACATATTCTTCAGAGATTTGTAGCCCATTGTTCTAAAAAGGTCTGACCAAATTGGAAAGAATTCTGCTGGAGATGTGGCCCTCTCTATAATCTCAAGAGTTCCTTCTTTCTAAAGAACCTAAATACACCTCCAGTGAACCTAAATACACTACTCTATGATCAGCTTTCAAATTTCCTCACAGAAGCCTTGTTCCTCTCCTTCACCCAAATGCTATCTTACCTCCGAATCTTCCTTTGCTAAACTCAGAAGCCCTTTACACTTTCAGGGACTGAATCTACCTGTTTCTTCAGTCTATATGCTCTCTCTTCCTGTAAATATTGCTTTGTATGTTGTCTGGTCACCATATCATTCGGGGGATAAGGTGGCACACAGAAATTTTCATGTGCTAGATCTGTTTACATTTTAATTATTTTGTGATACCATACAATGTTTGTCTTTTTTAGTCTGCTTTATTTCACTTGACATAATGCCCTCCAGGTTCATCCATGCTTTCAAAAATGGCAAGATCTCCTTTTTATGACTGAATAAGTCGCTCAGTTGTATTTGACTGTTTGCAACCCCATGGACCTTAGCCTGTCAGGTTCCTCTGTCCATGGAATTCTCCAGGCAAGAATACTGGAATGAATTGCCATTCCCTCCTTCAAGGGATCTTCCCGACCCAGGGACTGAATCCAGATTTCTTACATCTCCTGCATTGGCAGGCAGGTTGTCTGACGTGTGTGTGTGTGTGTGTGTGTAGGAGCAAGAGTGAGAGAGGGATAACATAGGTTGTTTCCCTGTCTTGGCTATTGAGAATAGTGCTACAATGAATGTGAGGGTGCAGATATCTTTTTGAATTAGTGTTTTCGTTTTCTTTGGATATATACCCAGGAGTGGAATTCCTGGATCATACAGTAGTTCTATTTTTAATTTTTGCAAAGAAACTCCGTATTGTTTTCCATAATGGCTCTGCCAATTTGCATTGTCACCAAAAGTGTACAAGGGTTTCCTTTTCTCCACATACTTGCTAATATATTTCTTATCTTTTGATAATAACCATTTTAATAGGTGAGGTGATATACCATTGTTTTTTAGATTTGCATTTCCATGAGGATTAGTGATATCAAGCATCTTTTCTTGTGCCTATTGGCTACCTGTATGTCTTCTTTGGAAAAATGTCTATTCAGGTCCTTTGTTTGTTATTAAATTGGATTATTTGGAAGATTTGCTATGGAATTGTATGAGTTATTTATAGAATATTAACCCCTAATCAGATATGAGGTTGGCAAATGTTTTCTTCCATTTCATAGGTTGCCTTTTCAATTTTCTGTTTCCTTTTCTGTGTAGAAACCTTTTAGTTTGATATAGACCCACTTGTTTACTTGTGTTGCCTGTGCTTTTGGTGTTTCAACCAAAACAATCATGACTGAGACCAATATCAAGATTTTCCCTATTTTTCCCCCTAGGAGTTTTAGCATTGCAGGTCTTACATTTACAGTTTTTATCCATTTCAAGTTAATTTTTGTGAATGGTGTATGATATGGGTCTGCCTTCATTCTTTTGCATGTGACTATCAGTTTTCCAATACCATTTAATGAAGTGACTGTTCTTTCCACATTGTGTGTTCTTGGTGCCCTCATCAAAGATTAGTTGATCATACATATGTGTTTTTATTTCATGTCTCTCTATTCTGTTCGTTAGGTATATGTACTTGTTTTTATGTCAGTTATTTTGCTCATTTTGAGGTGTCGTTATTAACCTAGGGCTGTCACAGGAGAGGGCAGAAGACAGTGAGCAAACATCACCCCTTTGAGGCTATTATAGGATTGAAGCACAACCTGAGAACCAAGGTGGAAGTGTTATATGCATCTCTCCAGGAATGGGATGTATCCTGATAACCTGATGCCACATCACCTCCTAGGTAAGCTCTTTTAAGTCAGATCAGGGTGTTGATTTGGCAACTAATATTTGTGGATTTTATTGCCTGTCTATAAATCCCCATAGATCCAAAAACTTCACCCAGAGGCACGAGGACATTTGAGCTGTAGTGAAAAGGAGGGAAATTTTTCTGCTCTGTTAACAGTGTTCCATAACCACATCTGTTTACTTATCACAGTGTCCACGCCTCCTTTTCCTGTATTCTCAGCATTTTCCTAGAGGTGAATGGCCTCCATTCTTAATATGTGCTAGGTTGCATAGGGACCCCTTTGAAACGTTTGCTCTCAGGCTTTGTGTTTACTGAGGAGTAAAGTTAATTTTAGTGCATATGTTTTGGGAGTTTTGTACTTGTGTATGTGAGGGTATACTCTATGGTTGGGTTTTTTCTTCTTCCTTTTTATTTATGAATTAATTCTTGTTTTGGTTTATGGTATTTTCATTAAAATTTAGTTCGTGCATTATTTTTTGTTGCTATTTTATTTGTGTGTTTGCTTACTTCGGTTTGTTTCTTGTATTTTGTGTATTTGAAATTTTTGTATTTTATGCATTCTTTTTACCATTCTGTTATTTAAATGTGTTATTTAGAATATTCCATAGTAATTTTAATTTTTTGCTGTTTGCACTATACTGTTTTGTGTGGATTATCTTTTGGTTTGTGTCATTATCTGCATCTTTATTTGTGTATATTGGTCTATCTGCACATTGATATTCAGACTTTCATATTTGTAGTGTTGCTACTGCATTCCTCCATCCATGACCAGAGGGTGCCAAGCTGAAGCCCACACGGTGATATAAGGAAGACTCAAGGTGTGAAGAAGATAATTCTATCCAACACTGTTCCAACTGAGATTTATGTAGTCTGCAGTATTCAAATAAGATGAGTAAGTCATGTGATTCTTTTTACTGAACAACTGATATGTGGGAAATACAAAGTACTTTTGCATGATCCAACCACATTACATTAAAAATAAGCAGGACTCAGGACTTCCCAGCTGGTACAGTGGTTAACACTCCATGCTTCCAATGCAGAGAATATGTGTTCAATCTCTGGGTGCGTAACTAAGATCCCACATGGCCTGTGGCCTGAACAAAACAAACAAAAACTCTTTCAAAACAAACAAAAAAAAACTATAAAAAGTTTAAAAACTTAAGAAAAATAATGTAAGCAAGTATTTTACATCCAAGAGAAAGAGGGAAAGGGAAAGGAAGAAGGCTTATTCTCTCTCAGGTGTAGATTCTGTCACATTAAATGCACAGCAGGTGAGGAGAGAAACACTCAAAGAAGGGGAAAAGTGAGGAGCACAGTGATTGTTCCCCAGGTCTTTTGGGTATATTCTGTCAATTCCTCACTGGCTGAGAATGTTGTAATGTTGACAAAGTACCATATGAGGGAAGGTTTTGTAGCTTGGGCAGGGTCACCGCGTTTCACTATGCTGCGTGCAGTGCTGCACTTCAGGAAGTACCATCCATGTGGATAGAAATATGATTGGTACTTCTTAGAGTGAAGTAATGCACAGCAAATACATCAGTGCTGACCCTGAGAGGGGGAAGTTGGTCATTTCTGGAATCTTGGAACCACTGACCTAGTGCAGGTTCAACTCCTGGGACGCTTTACAGAGCCTTCTATAACCTAGGGAAGGAAGGCCCTGGGAAAAACTTCACCTAAATTTCCTTCAGGTTTTTTTTATCAGTTTGCTATAAAGGACAGGGCTGCCACCTTCACCTGTCTTTTGCTCAGTGCCCTACTCAGGAAGGCATTATTCACTTATATTGATTTTTGAGTAGTGCCTCTCTGAGTGTAGCAATGTGTATATGGACAACATTTGAGGTGGCCTTAGTAATGTTTGGTAGATATTTCATCACAGAGCTCTGCTGGGATGGGTCACCTCTTAAAAGACCTGACTTGGAATTTGAAAAGCTCTGGGAAAATTCTCCCATGTGGGTTCTTCCTGTATTTTAGCTCTTTGTCCACAAAATAATTGACCACATATAGAACAGTATTTGGGGTATAAACATGATCCTTCTTCTCCCATATTTCTTAATTTTTTCCCTCAATGTACAACCCAAATATACTTCCTACCTGTGATACTCCTGAAAAGTTTACACCTATTTTTGTTTTTACTGCAACATTCAAGGTCTTTTCCAAAGGAATTGGAAAAATTAAAAAATTACTTGGAATATTTTTATGTCTCCTTGATGATGTCATTATATCAGTAACTCACATATGGACACTGATATCTGCCCCCCTGAGAAAGAGAGATTGACTTCTTATAAAAATTGGCTTACATTATTAGAGAGGCTGTTAAGCCCCCATATGCTACTTTCCAACATCTTCAGGGTGAACTAGAAAGCTGGAGACCTAGAGGAACTAATAATGTAGTTCCTGTCTGAAAGTCGGCAGGGTTGAGACTCAGGAAGAGTTAATGTTTCATTTCAAGTCTAAAGTCAGGAAAAAATTGTTTTGGCTCAGTGGCAGTCGAGCAGGAGAAGTTCTCTCTTACTCAGTGACAGTGAGCCTTTTTCAGGCCTTCAGCTGATTTGATGAGGCCCATCATTAGGGAAAACAGTATGCTTTACTCCATCTACCAATTTAAATCTCATCCAGTAACACCCTTCCAGAAACACCCAGAGTATGTCTTACCAAATACCTGGACACACTGTTGCCCAGTCAAATTGACACCTAAAATTAATCACCAAAATTTCACCCCTTATCAATATGGAATCCTTATACATCTCCTTAAAGCACAGTTAATCTCAAAATGAACAAAATGATCAGGTCATAATTCTTCCTAACATGATACAACATGATCCTACATAGAACTGAAAATGCATTAGCCCCTTTCCCAGAAGAAGAGGTTAATTCTTGAGTGATGTTTACTCTTCTCTTTGATATCTTATAAATGAAATACTATGATGTAAATTTTATAATATTTAATTAATGTTTTAATTTGTTTATGGTTTCATGTTGCAGGATAAGGGGACAATAGAATAAAACAATAAATTCACTATAAAATGCAAATATGTGTACAACAAAATGAGGAAATATGACAATTGCACATTTCTGTAACTGGTTATATGGTTTTTGCTATCATTTATAATGATCTTCTTCCACTACCCATTCTGTTTTCACTCTGCCTTCAGTAAACACCTCACCTGGTCATGGTTCTTTATTTGATGGGCTTACCTAAACCTTTCCTGAAGGGCCTTGGTCATTAGTTGCCCTGGGTTTGGTGGTTGTATTTTTTTCATTCACATTAATCACAGTAATACTAAGAGATGTCCTATTGGATCTCCTGTATTCCAGAGATATTTTCCCTTATCATTGATTTAGAGTAGAAGTTCCATGGGGTTCAAGAGTCAGACATGACTTAGTGACTAAAGAGAGCGAGAGAAGTTCAGTTTACCCTTGGCAATCCGGATCAATCACCCTAACTCCCCTCTAAGATGTTTTAAAAATTAGAAAATTTTACATTGACTTTTCTTTCTCCATGTTTTGAGGGTATCTATTCATAAACCACAGCTGTCATCACACACACAGACACACAACAGAGAAATGAAACTTACTGTACATTGATGTATTGGGAAAAGTGGTTTAGCCTGATGCCTTCCTCCAGGAAAAGTGAATTAAATCACAATCAAGTATTGGTAAATGGTGCTTAGGAGATTTTCAACCCATCTCCAAACGTCCTCATGTCCCTCCTTATCTCAAGGAGTTGGGGGATGTGTAGGTTGTAAAGAAATGGAAGGAAATTACTTTCTTTCTTAATAGTATTATGATATACCACATCTGTCTACTAATCATAGTGTCTATTTCCATCTTTTCTTCACTTAGAAGGGTTTTCTGAGCACTGGGTCTCATTACGCCAGTCTTTACTTATTGGTGACAGTGACTTTGACATTTGTCCTAATACTTTTTTTTATTTATTTGTTGGTGGGAAGAGTCACATATGTGTTTGTGTATGTTTTGGTGTATGTGTTCATATATATTTGTGAGCACAGGATATGGTGTATGAGAATTTTGTTATGAGGTTTTTAGAGTGGAGTTGTGGGTTTGTTTCCTGTTTGGTTTTTGTTATACTTTTCCTATCAATTTGTTTCATGTGTAGGGTTTTGCTTTGTTTGACTTTTGTTGCTTTTAGATTTTATGAATTTTAATTTATTTTTTGACTTTGTATACTCTTTCTTATTGTTATTTTGATTGGTAATTTTTGTGTGAGTTGATTGGAATTTTGTATTTTTTTAAATTTCACTGTGTTTTCTGTTGTACTTTAATTTGCATATTGATTTGTGTCTATGTCACTAGTTTGGAAGGCTTCCCAGGTGGTTCTGTGATAAAAAATCTGCCTGTCAATACAGGAGACACAGGTTTGATCCCTGTCTTCATGTTGATTTTCAGACTTTCATGTTTGTAGTGTTGCTACTGCAGTCCTCCATCCATGACCAGAGGGTGCCAAGCTGAAGCCCACATGGTGATATAAGGAAGACTCAAGGTGTGAAGAAGATAATTCTATCCAACACTGTTCCAACTGAGATTTATGTAGTCTGCACTATTCAAATAAGATGAGTAAGTCATGTGATTCTTTTTACTGAACAACTGATATGTGGGAAATACAAAGTACTTTTGCATGATCCAACCACATTACATTAAAAATAAGCATGACTCAAGACTTCCCTGGTGGTACAGTGGTTAACACTCCATGCTTTCAATGCAGAGGGTGTGTGTTCAATCTCTGCGTATGTAACTAAGATCCCACATGGCCTGTGGCCTGAACAAAACAAACAAAAACTCCTTCAAAACCAAAAAAACATGAAGAAGTTTAAAAAACATAATGTAGGTAAGTATTCTATATCTAAGAGAAAGAGGGAAAAGGAAAGGAAGAACGCTTATTCTCTCTCAGGTGTAGATTCTGTCACATTAAATGCACAGCAGGTTAGGAGATAGACACTCAAGGAATTGGAAAAGAGAGGAGCACAGTGATCGCTCCCCAGGACTTTTGTGTATATTCTGTCAATTCCTCACTGGCTGAGAATGTTGTAGTTTTTACAAAGTACATAGTGAGGGAAGGTTTTGTAGCTTGGGCAGGGTCACCACGTTTTACTATGCTGCGTGCAGTGCTGCACTTCAGGAAGTGCCATCCATGTGGATAGAAATATGATTGGCATTTCTTAGAGTGAAGTAATGCACAGCAAATACATCAGTGCTGACCCTGAGAGGGGAAAGTTGGTCATTTCTGGAATCTTGGAACCACTGACCTAGTGCAGGTTCAACTCCTGGGACCCTTTACAGAGCCTTCTATAACCTAGGGAAGAAAGGCCCTGGGAAAAACTTCACCTAAATTTTCTTCAGGTTTTTGTATCACTTTGCTATAAAGGTCAGGGCTGCCACCTTCACCTGTGTTTTTCTCAGTGCCCTACTCAGGAAGGTGTTATTTACTTATATTAAGTTTTTAATGGCACCTCTCTGAGTGTAGCAATGTGTAATATGAACAACATTTGATATGGCCTTAGTGATGGTGGGTGGATATTTAATTACAGAACTCTGCTTGGATGGGTCCCTCTTGAAAGGCCTGACTTGGAATTTGAAAGGCTCTGGGAAAATTATCCCATGTGGGTTCTTCCTGTATTTTAGTTCTTTATCCACGAAAGAACTGACCACACATGGAACAATATTTGGGGTACAAACATGATCCTTCTTCTCCCATATTTCTTAGGTTTTTCCCTCAATGTACAACCCAAATGTACTTCCTACCTTCAATACTCCTGAAAAGTTTACACCTATGTGTTTTTCCCACAATATTCAAGGTTTTTTGGTTTTTTGTTTTTGGTAGCTTGAACACCTTCCTGCCCTTCCTTACTGACCTCCAAACTCATTTAACCCCCTCATGGAGTGATGCTGCCTCTCTCTTCAAGGCTTAGATACTTCAAAATTCCTTTGAATATTTTTATTTCTCTTTGATGATGTCATTATATCAGTAACACACACACACATACACACAGATATGCACACTGATACCTGCCACCCATGAGAGAGAGAGATTGGCTTATTATAAGAATTGACTCACATTATTAGAGAGGCTGTTAAGTCCCAGTATGTTATTTTCTAATATCTTTGGAGTGAACTAGAAAGGTGGATTTGTTTCATGTGTAGGATTTTGCTTTGTTTGACATTTGCTCCTTTTAGATTTTATGAGTGTTAATTTATTTTTAGATTTTGTATGCTCTTTCTTTTTTTTTTGGTAATTAATTTATTTTTTATTGGAGGGAAATTATTTTACAATATTATATTGGTTGGTTTTGCCATACACTGACATGAATTCGCCCCGGGTTTACATAAGTTCCCCCTCCTGAACCCCCCTCCCACCTCCCTCCTCCCTTTATCCTCCCTCTGGGTCACCCCCACATGCCAGCCCCGAGCATCCTATAACATGCATTGACCCTGAACTAGTGATTCATTTCTCATATGACAACATACATGTTTCAATGCCATTGTCCCAAATCATCCCACCCTCACCCTCTCCCACAGAGTCCCAAAGACTGTTCTATACATCTGTGTCTCTTTTGCTGTCTCATATACAGGGTTATCATTTGCATCTTTCTAAATTCCATATATATGCGTTAGTATACTGTATTGGTGTTTTTCTTTCTGGCTTACTTCACTCTGTATAATAGGCTCCAGTTTCATCCACCTCATTAGAACTGATTCAAATGTATTCTTTTTAATGGCTGAATAATACTCCATTGTGTATATGTACCAAAGCTTTCTTATCCATTCATCTGCAGATGGACATCTAGGTTGCTTCCATGTCCTGGCTATTATAAACAGTGCTGCAATGAACATTGGAGTACACGTGTCTCTTTCAATTCTGGTTTCCTCGGTGTGTATGCCCAGGAGTGCGATTGCTGGATCATATGGCAGTTCTATTTCCAGTTTTTTGAGGAATCTCCACACTGTTCTCCACAGTGGCGGTACTAGTTTGCATTCCCACCAACAGTGTAAGAGGGTTCCTTTCTCTCCACATCCTCTCCAGCATTTATTGTATGTAGACTTTTGGATAGCAGCCATTCTGACTGGTGTGAAATGGTATCTCATTGTGGTTTTGATTTGCATTTCTCTGATTATGAGGGATGTTGAGCATTTTTTCATGTGTTTGTTAGCCATCTTTATGTCTTCTTTGGAGAAATGTCTGTTTAGTTCTTTGGCCCATTTTTTGATTGGGTCGTTTATTTTTCTGGAATTGAGCTGCAGGAGCTGCTTGTATATTTTGGAGATTAATCCTTTATCAGTTGCTTCATTTGCTATTATTTTCTCCCATTCTGAAGGCTGTCTTTTCACCTTACTTATAGTTTCCTTTGCTGTGCAGAAGCTTTTGATTTTAATTAGGTCCCACTTGTTTATTTTTGCTTTTATTTCCAATATTCTGGGAGATGGGTCTTGGAGGATCCTGCTGTGATTTATGTCAGAGTGTGTTTTGCCTAAGTTCTCCTCTAGGAGTTTTATAGTTTCTGGTCTTACATTTAGCTCTCTAATACATTTTGAGTTTATTTTGGTGTATGGTGATAGGAAGTATTCTAGTTTCATTCTTTTACAAGTGTATGCTCTTTCTTATTGTTATTCTTGTTGGTATTTGTTGGTCTGTGTTGAATGGTTTTTTGTATTTCCTTTTTTTTTTTTTTGTATTTCACTGTGTTTTCTGTTGAACTTTAATTTGCGTAATGATATGTGTCTATGCAATTTGTTTGGAAGACTTCCTAGGTGGCTCAGTGGTAAAGAATCTGCCTGCCAATACAGGAGACACAAGCTTGTTCCCTAGGTCACGACGATCCCCTGGAAAGGAATATGGCAGCCCAGTCCCATATTCTTGCCTAGGAAACCCCATGGACAGTAAAGCATTTCAGGTTCCAGTTCATGGGATTGCAAGGGTCGGTCACAGTTTAGAGAATAAACAGCAACAGCAGCAATGTTTGTCTGGACTTTGAACTGTGTGTTGCTGGAGATTTCTTTTTTTTTTCATGACTTATAAATTTGGCTTGTGGTTAGATCTTTGTGTTTTGCTTGTGATATTTTATCGTTTGTTTTAGATTATTGTGTGATTGGATGTGTCTATGTGTGGTTTTGTAGGGTAGGGGGTCTTAAAATATCTTGCTGTTTGCTAGGTTCCTACAAAGAAGACTTCTTTGAAGCTCCTGAGGCATAGGGTATGTAGAGGAGAAGAAATTGTACTTATGGTTGGCAGTTGAAGGAGAGTTCTGAGTTGTTATTCTTTTCCCTTGAGAAGTTTGGAGAGACATGTCAAGGGCCCAAATACTTCAAGGAAGAGAGAAGTGGATAAAAGAGAAATTGGTATATATAAATATTTCTGTAGAATCTAACTTTAGCTACTTTTCAAATTTTTTGAATTTCAATAAATTCAAAGAGAGGATTGATATTTAGAATTGCTTATTTTCCGAAACATGTTTCTGAGAGAGTTAATTCTTAGTAGGTTTATTAGAAGTCTGGGGTCTCTGAGGAAGAGAAAGGGGTCTGGGGCTCTCAAGGAGGATAAGGACATACTGTTTTTTCTACACCCTTTCGATTTGGTGGCTTAGACTGTAAAGCGTCTGTCTACATTGCTGGAGACCCAGGTTTGATCCCTGGGTCCAGAAGATCCCCTGGAGAAGGAAATGGCAACCCACTCCAGTACTGTGCCTGGGATATCCAATGGACAGAGGAGCCTGGTTATTGTCCAAAGAGTTGGACACGACTGAGTGACTTTACTTTCGACTTAGTCAAATAAAGCAGTTTTTTCTTTAAGCCCAGGGCTAATAATTACAGAACAAAACAACTCATCTTGCTCAAGGGTATGTTTTTCCTTAAACTCTGTATGGATGATTATATAACAGCAATGTATCCTGAGGACATGTTTCTCCTTAAGAAACTTCTGACTAATCCTGCCATCTTAAAATGTATATTATGGGAATGGATCTGGTAAGATCTTGCTATTGTTAGTTCTAATCCTATTATCTTAAAATGTAAATTGTGGGAGTGGGTCTAGTAAGACCTTTACAACCTTGAAACATTCTTTTGATTTATTTTAATAACCAACTGATGCTTTTGAACTGTGATTCTAATAGTCAATTGATGCTCTTGAACTGTGGTGTTGGAGAAGACTCTTGAGAGTCCCTTGGACTGCAAGGAGATCCAACCAGTCCATCCTAAAGGAAATCCGTCCTTTCATTGGAAGGGCTGATGCTGAAACTCCAATACTGTGGCCACCTGATGTGAAGAACTGACTCACTGGAAAAGACCCTGATCTGGGAAAGATTGAAGGCAGGAGGAGAAGGGGACAGCAGAGGATGAGATGGTTGGATGGTATCACGGACTCAATGGACATGAGTTTGAGTAAACTCCAGGAGTTGCTGATGGACGGGGAGGCCTGGTGTGCTGCAGTTCATGGGGTCACAAAGAGTCAGATTCGACTGAGTGACTGAACTGAACTGAATAACCAATTGAAAAAATTTAAAGCTCCCTTGCTGAGACTAGTGAGGGGGCACTTCTCCATCCCCTTCCGATGTCTATGTCAGAAGCTTTCTCTGTCCCTTTTCACTATAATAAAACTTCTACCACACAAAAGCTCTGAGTGATCAAGCCTTGTCCCTGATCCTGAAGCTAAATCTTCTTTTTCAGAAATTATGAATCTGACATCGTTCACTGTAAGCTATTATTTCCTTCACCATGACTAAGCTCTGAGACTGAGCTTTGTGCTTTCCTATCTTTTGGGAGTCATAGATGTTTAGTAGGGTGATGGGAATGGTACACAGGAACATCTGAGACAAAAAATGTTCATTATTTCCCCATATCAACTTAAAATGAGTACATGGCTACTGTGTCACACACTTCAAAATAATTTAGCCTTATTAAACTGAATTCAGACTGATCCAGCCAAGTAGTATATGCATGGAAGGAGAGAATTCTATCTAGCTCTCCACAAACACAGTTGCATCATATCTATAGTATGTACACTGGGCTTCCCTCATAGCTCTGTTGGTAAATCATCTGCCTGCAATGCGGGAGACCTGGGTTCAATTCCTATGTTGGGAAGATCCCCTGGAGAAGGGAATGCAACCCACTCCAGTATTCTTGCTTGGAGAACCCCATGGATAGAAGAGCCCGGCAGGCTATAGAAAGTGAAGATATGCAGATGACACCACCCTTATGGCAGAAAGTGAAAAGGAACTAAAGAGCTTCTTCAAAAGATGGAATACCAAACCACCTGACCTGGCTCCTGAGGAATCTGTATGCAGGTCAAGAAGCAACATTAAGAACTGCATATGGAAAAACAAATTGGTTCCATATTGGAAAAAGAGTACGTCAGGGCTATATATTGTCACCCTGTTTATTTAGCTTATATGAAGAGGACACCATGAGAAATGCCACGCTGGATAAAGCACAAACTAAAATAAAGATTGCTGGGAGAAATATCAATAACTTCAGATATGCAGATGACAACACCTGTATGGCAGAAAGTGAAGAGGAACTAAAGAGCTTCTTGATTAAAATGAAAGAGGAGAGTGAAAAAGCTCGCTTAATTCTCAACATTCAGAAAAGAAGATCATGGCATCTGGCACCATCACTTCATGGCAAATAGATGTGGAAACAGTGGAAACAGTCATAGACTTTACTTTCATGGGCTCCAAGATCATTGCAGATGGTAATTGCAGCCATGAAATTAAAAGACACTTGCTCCTTGGAAGAAAAGCTATTACCAACCTAGACAGCATATTAAAAAGCAGAGGCATTAGTTTACCAAAAAATGTCCATCTAGTCAAAGCTATGGTTTTTTCCTGTGTTGAAGAATTGATGCTTTTGAACTGTGGTGATGGAGAAGACTCTTGAGAGCCCCTTGGACAGCAGGAGATTCAACCAGTCCATCCTAAAGGAAATCAGTTCTGAACATTCATTAGAAGGACTGATGCTGAAGCTCTAGCTCCAATACTTTGGCCACTTGATATGAACTGACTCATTAGAGAAGACCCTCATGCTGGGAAAGATTGAAGGCAGGAGAAGAAGGGAAAGACAGAGGATGAGATGGTTGGATGGCATCACTGAATCGATAGACATGGCTTTGAGCACACTCTGTGAGTTGGTGATGGACAGGGAAGCCTGGCGTGCTGTAGTTCATGAGGTTGAAAAGAGTCAGACATGACTGAGCGACTGAACTGAATATGTAGTTTGGATCAGTCAGTTCAGTTGAATCGCTCAGTCGTGTCTGACTCTTTGTGACCTCAGGGACTGCAACACGCCATGTTTCCCTGTCCATCACCAACACATGGAATCTTCTCAAACTCATGTCCATTGAATCGGTGATGCCATCCAACCATCTCATTCTCTGTCGTCCCCTTCTCCCACTTTCAATCTTTCCCAGCATCAGGGTCTTTTCCAATGAGTCAGTTCTTTGCATCATGTGGCCAAAGTATTGGAATTTCAGACTCAGCATCAGTCCTTCCAGTGAATACTCAGGATTGATCTCTCATAATATGGACTGGTTGGATCTCCTTGCAGTCCAAGTGACTCTCAAGAGTCTTCTGCAACACCACAGTTCAAAACCATCAATTCCAGCAAAGGAAACTATAAGCAAGGTGAAAAGACAGTCTTCAGAACGGGAGAAAATAATAGCAAATGAAGCAACTGATAAAGGATTAATCACCAAAATATACAAGCAGCTCCTGCAGCTCAATTCCAGAAAAAAAAAATGACCCAATCAAAAAATGGCCCAAAGAACTACATAGACATTTCTCCAAAGAAGACATAAAGATGGCTAACAAACACATGAAAAAATGCTCAACATCCCTCATAATCAGAGAAATGCAAATCAAAACCACAATGAGATACCATTTCACTCCAGTCAGAATGGCTGCTATCCAAAAGTCTACATGCAATAAATGCTGGAGAGGGTGTGGAGAGAAGGGAACCCTCTTATACTGTTGGTGGGAATGCAAACTAGTACAGCCACTATGGAGAACAGTGTGGAGATACCTCAAAAAGCTTGAAATAGAGCTGCCATACGACCCAGCAATCGCACTCCTGGGCATACACACTGAGGAAAACAGAACTGAAAGAGACACATGTACTCCAATGTTCATTGCAGCACTGTTTATAATAGCCAGGACATGGAAGCAACCTAGATGTCCATCTGCAGATGAATGGATAAGAAAGTTTTGGTACATACACACAGTGGAGTGTTACTCAGCCATTAAAAAGAATGCATTTGAACCAGTTCTAATGAGGTGGATGAAACTAGAGCCTATTATACAGAGTGAAGTAAGCCAGAAAGAAAAATACCAATACAATATACTAACGCATATATATGGAATTTAGAAAGATGCAAATGATAACCCTGTATTTGAGACAGCAAAAGAGACACAGATGTATAAAACCGTCTTTGGGACTCTGTGGGAGAGGTGAAGGTGGGATGCTCTGGGAGATTGGCATTGAAACATGTATATTATCATATGTGAAATGAATCGCCAGTTCAGGGTCGATGCATGTTATAGGATGCTCGGGGCTGGTATGCGGGGATGACCCAGAGGGAGGATAAGGGGAGGAGGAAGGTGGGAGAGGGGTTCGGGAGGGGGAACTCATGTACACCCGGGGCGGATTCATGTCAATGTATGGAAAAACCAACCAATATAATATTGTAAAATAATTAGCCTCCAATAAAAATTTTAAAAAAAGACAACACACACACACACACACACACACACAAAACAACCCATCAGTTCTTCAGTGCTCAGCTTTCTTTATAGTCCCCCAATCACACCCATACATGACTACTGGAAAAACCATATCTTTGACTCAACGGACATGTGTTGCCAAAGTAATGTATGCTTTTTAACATGCTGTCTAGTTTGGTAATACATTTTCTTCCAAGGAGCAAGCATCTTTCAATTTCATGGCTGCAGTCACTATAGTGATTTTGGAGTCCCCCAAAATAAAGTCTGTTAGTGTTTCCATTGTTTTGCCATCTATTTGTCATGAAGTGATGGGACCAGAGGCCATGATCTTAGTTTTATGAATGTCGAGTTTTAAGCCAAGTTTTTCACTCTCCTCTTTCATCAAGAGGCTCCTTAGTTCTTCTTCGTTTTCTGCATAAGAGTGGTGTCATCTGCATATCTGAGATTACTGATATTTCTCTTGGAAATCTTGATTCCAGCCTGTGCTTCATCCACCCCAGCATTTCTCATGATGTACTCTGCATATAAGTTAAATAAGCAGGGTGACACTATTCAGCCTTGATGTTCTCCTTTCCCTATTTGGAACAAGTCTGGTGTTCCATGTCCCGTTCTAACTATTGCTTCCTGATCTGCATATAGGTTTCTCAAGAGACAGGTCAGGTGGTCTGGTTTTCCCATCTCTTGAAGAATTTTTCACAGTTTGTTGTGATCCACACAGTCAAAGGATTTGGTGTATTCAATAAAACAGAAGTAGATATTTTTCTGGAATTATCTTGCTTTTTTGATGGTCCAACAGATGTCAGCAATTTGATCTCTGGTTCCTCTGCCCTTTCTAAATCCAGCTTGAACATCTGGAGTTTCATTGTTCACATACTGTAGAAGCCTGACTTGGAGAAGTTTGAGCATTACTTTGAAAGTGTGTGAGATGAGTGCAAAGTGTGGTAGTTTGAGCAATCTTTGACAATGCCTTTCTTAGGGATAATGAAAACTGACCTTTTCCAGTCCTGTGGCCACAGTTGAGTTTTCCAAATTAGCTGGCATATTGAGTGCAACACTTTCACAGCATCATCTTTTAGGATTTGAAATAGCTCAACTGGAATTTCATCACCTCCACTAGCTTTGTTCATAGTGATGCTTCCTATGGCCCACTTGACTTCACATTTCAGGGTGTCTGGCTCTAGGTCATGGATCATACCATCGTGATTATCTATGTCGTGAAGTTTTTTTTTTTTTTTTCTGTATAGTTCATCTGTGTATTCTTGCCACCTTTTCTTACCTCCCTCTTATGTTAGGTCCCTGCCATTATGTCCTTTATTGTGCACATCTTTGCATGAAATGTTCCCTTGGTATCTCTAATTTTCTTGAAGTCATCTCTAGTCTTTTCCTCTATTTCTTTGCACTGATTACTGAGGAAGGCTTTCTTATATCTCCTTGCTATTCTTTGGAACTCTGCATTCAAATTGGTATATCTTTCCTTTTCTCCTTTGCCTTTCGCCTCTCCTTTTCACAGCTACTTGTAATGCCTCCTCAGACAACCACTTTGCGTTTTTGCATTTCTTTTTCTTGGGAATGGTCTTGATCATTGCCTCCTGTACAGTATCACGAAAGTGAACAGTACAGGTGAAGTGAAAAGTGAAAGTGAAGTCACTCAGTCGTTTGTGACTCTTTGTGACCCCACGGACTGTAGCCTACCAGGCTCCTCTGTCCACAGGATTTTCCAGGCAAGAGTATTGGAGTGGGTTTCCACTTCCTTCTCCAGGAGATCTTCCCGACCCAGGGATTGAACCCAGGTCTCCTGCACTGTAGGCAGACTTTTTACCGTCTGAGCCACCGGGGAAGTCCGAACCTCTGTACAATGTCATGAACTTCTGTCTATAGTCTTCAGGTTCTCTATCTAATCTAATCCATTGAATATATTTATTCCTAATTAAAACCCAATTAAAGTGCCTTAATTTTGGAGTAGGGTGTTTTTTTTTTTTGTTGTTGTTGTTGTTGTTGGCTTATTTACAATGTCTTTATTTGTCTTGGAGAAACATTTTTCATTTAACTTTTTAGGGGGCTTTCTGGATGTCTAGTCCTTTTTGCATGAGGCACTAAATACACATCAAAGTTTTGTTTACATATATTTTTGGGATGTACTTTTATGGTAGCAACACAAAAGCACTTAGGAGGAGACAGAGATCAGAAAGTAGTCTTTTTCACATATCCAAAATAAGTGCTTTTTAGATGGCTTGATGGCATCATCGACTTGATGGACATGAGTTTGAGAGAACTGCGTGAGTTTGTGATGGACAGGGAGGCCTGGCATGCTGTGATTCATGGAGTCGCAAAGAGTCGTACATGACTGAGTGGCTGAAATGAACTGAACTGAACTGAACTGAACTGAAGTGTTACAAGTAGGTTTCCTGTTAAGTGTCCACCTGTTATTAGGAAGACTGGACCATCATTGTAGCAATTTTATCCTTTAAAAAATTTAAGGGATTTTTAGAATGCCTGTAATATGAAGATTTTTGATATGAGCTTATGCATGGCTGCAGAAGAACTGGCCCTGCCTTCAAGGAACTTGCAGTCATGTCACAGAAGAGGAGGCATACACATTGAAAAGCAAAATAAATACAGCACAGTTGCTTCTCCCTTGGTGGAGATGGCAATAAGTAGTTCAGTACTGTTCATGTTGACCAGATCTCAGGACCCGAGAGGCTCCACTCACTTATCTCATGCAAAGCTCACTACTTTACTAGAATTTAGTCTCTCACATAGTCCAGAATTAGGCTATCTGTCACAGAATTTGGGGAAGATTCTCTCTCCTTGGTGTATCTGGGTGAAAAAGACTTGTGCTCAGTGCTGTAAAGCTATGGTAAATTCTGAGCTGAGGACTTCATATTTTCTCTCTTAGGTTCTAATTATGCACAGTCTCAGGGTAGCACTTTCTCCAGAAAGCAGGTTAATCATAGCTGGGCTGAGAATACAAATAAATGATTAGTGCTTTCCCCAAACTCACTTTGTAGTTATGGTTCTGGAAGTTACACATAATATAAAGACAGTGTCTATCCTCGATGTATAAACAATAGTACCACATAAGAAACCTGCCTTATTCTTGAATATCTTTTTTTTTTTTTTCCATTTAGCCACTCCAGGTGGTTTACGGGATCTTGGAACCCATGCCCCCTGCAGTGGAAGCGCAGAGTCTTAACCATTGGACTGTCAGAAGATCTATTTATTAATAGTATTCAGGTCTCTTATAGAATTGCTAAAATTCTGTCCTTACACACAAAAAAAACAAACTTTAAACACCAAATCTCATTACTTTCTAACTCATTTATTCAGCCTTTCTTCTCAGAGCCTAGAACCTTCCCAGTGGTTAGAAACTCCCCTCTGATTTCACCATATATATATATATATATATAGAAATTAAGATGGTACCATCCACACAGCAAAAAGACAACCTACAGAATGGGAGAAAATGTGTGCAAATAATGCAACTGACAATAGCTTAATATCCAAAATATATGAATAGTACATACAACTCAGTATCAAAAAATCAACCCAGTAGGAAATGGGCAGAAGACCTGAATAGACATTTTTTTTTTCCAAATAAGACATACAGATGGCTAATAGGTATATGAAAATATGTTCAACATCACCAATTATTAGAGAAATCTTTTTTTTTCTTTTTATTTTTTTATTTTATTTTTTTTTAAATACAGTTAAAAGTATTTTTATTAAAAAAGCACAAAAGCAAAGAAATGAACAGAGGAAAATTTATGCATCGAACCTGGACTGGTCACTTATGATAATATACATGCTACAATTCCATTCTCCCCAATCATTCCACCTTCACCCTCTCCCACAGAGTCCCAAAGACTGTTCTAAATGCCTATGTCTCTTTTGCAGTCTCTTATACAGGGTTCAGGTTACCATTTTTCTAAATTCCATATATATGCGTTAATATACAGTATTGATGTTCTTCTTTCTGGCTTACTTCACTCTGTATAATTGGCTCCAATTTCATCCACCTCATTAAAACTGATTCAAATGCATTCTTTTTGATGGCTGAGAAATACTCCATTGTGTATATGTACCAAAGCTTTCTTATCCATTCATCTGCAGATGGACATCTAGGTTGCTTCCATGTCCTGGCTATTATAAACAGTGCTGCAATGAACATTGGAGTACATGTGTCTCTTTCAATTCTGGTTTCCTCGGTGTGTATGCCCAGGAGTGCGATCGCTGGATCATATGGCAGTTCTATTTCCAGTTTTCTGAGGAATCTCCACACTGTTCTCCATAGTGGCTGTACTAGTTTGCATTCCCACCAACAGTGTAAGAGGGTTCCCTTCTCTCCACACCCTCTCCAGCATTTATTGCATGTAGACTTTTGGATAGCAGCCATTCTGACTGGTGTGAAATGGTATCTCATTGTGGTTTTGATTTGCATTTCTCTGATGATGAGGGATGTTGAGCATTTTTTCATGTGTTTGTTAGCCATCTTTATGTCTTCTTTGGAGAAATGTCTGTTTAGTTCTTTGGCCCATTGTTTGATTGGGTCACTTAGTTTTCTGGAATTAAGCTGCAGGAGCTGCTTGTATAATTTGGAGATTAATCCTTTATCAGTTGCTTCATTTGCTATTATTTTCTCCCATTCTGAATGCTGTCTTTTCACCTTGCTTAGAGTTTCCTTTGCTGTGCAAATAAGACATACAGATGGCTAATAGGTATATGAAAATATGTTCAACATCACCAATTATTAGAGAAATCTAAATGAAAACTATGTATAAAATAGATAAGCAACAAGAATATATGGTATAGCAGAGGTCATTATAGCCATTATCCCATAATAACTTTTAATCAAGTGTAATTGTAAAAATTCTGAATCAAAGTTATACACCTGAAAATCAACTATAATTCAATTATAAAAAGAAACAAGGGAGGGGAGTTCAAGATGGGGAACACATGTACACCCGGGGCAGATTCATGTCAATGTATGGCAAAACCAATACAATAATGTAAAGCAATTAACCTCCAATTAAAATAAATAAATTAAAAAAATAAAAAGAAACAAAATCATTGGGCACAACATACAATAAAATTAAGAAAAGCTTTCAGTTCAATTCAGTCGCTCAGTCGTGTCCGACTTTCTGCAACCCCGTGAATCACAGCACGCCAGGCCTCCCTGTCCATCACCAACTCCTGGAGTTCACTCAAACTCATGTCCATCGAGTCGGTGATGCCATCCAGCCATGTCATTCTCTGTCGTCTCTTTCTCCTCCTGCCCCCAATCCCTCCCAGCATCAGAGTCTTTTCTAGTGAGTTAACTCTTCACATGAGGTGGCCAAAGTATTGGAGTTTCAGCTTTAGCATCAGTCCTTCCAATTTTAAGCATTGATTACTAGAACATAATAAGTGACTTGAATTTGGCAATAGGGACCTAACAGAAGCAGAAGATAATAAGAATAGGTGACATTAATACACAGAAGAACTGTACAAAAAAGATCTTCACGACCAAGATAATCATGATGGTGTGATAACTCACCTAGAACTAGACATCCTGGAATGTGAAGTCAAGTGGGCCTTAGGAAGTATCACTACGATCAAAGCTAGTGGAATTGATGGAATTCCAGTTGAGCTATTTCAAATCCTGAAAGATGATGCTGTGAAAGTGCTGCACTCAATATGCCAGCAAATTTGGAAAACTCAGCAGTGACCAAAGGACTGGAAAACATCAGTTTTCATTCCAATCCCAAAGAAAGGCAATGCCAAAGAATGATAAAACTACCACACAATTGTACTCATCTTACATGCTAGTAAATTAATGCTTAAAATTCTCCAAGCCAGGCTTCAGCAATACATGAACCATGAACTTCCAGGTGTTCAAGCTGGTTTTAGAAAAGGCAGAGGAACCAGAGATCAAATAGCCAACATCCGTTGAATCATCGAAAAAGCAAAAGAGTTCCAGAAAAACATCTATTTCTGCTTTATTGACTATGCCAAAGCCTTTGACTGTGTGGATCAAAATAAACTGTGGAAAATTCTTCAAGAGATGGGAATACAAGACCTCCTGACCTGCCTCTTGAGAAACCTATATGCAGGTCAGGAAGCAACAGTTAGAACTGGACATGGAACAATAGACTAGTTCCAAATAGGAAAAGGAGTATGTCAAGGCTGTATTTTGTCACCCTGCTTATTTAACTCATATGCAGATTACATCATGAGAAACGCTAGGCTGCAGGAAGCACAAGCTGAAATCAAGATTACTGGGAGAAATATCAATAACCTCAGATATGCAGATGACACCATCCTTATGGCAGAAAGTGGAGAAGAACTAAAGAGCCTTGTGATGAAAGTGAAAGAGGAGAGCGAAAAGTTGGCTTAAAGCTCAACATTTAAAAAAAGATGATCATGGCATCCAGTCCCATCACTTCATGGCAAATAAATGTGGAAACAGCGGAAACAATAGCTGACTTTATTATTTTGTGTTCCAAAATCACTGCAGATGGTGACTGCAGCCATAAAATTAAAGACACTTACTCCTTTGAAGGAAAGTTATGCCCAACCTAGAGGGTATATTAAAAGGCAGAGACATTACTTTGCCAACAAAGGTCCATCTAGTCAAGGCTATGGTTTTTCCAGTAGTCATGTATGGATGTGAGAGTTGGACTATAAAGAAAGCTGAGAATCCAAGAATTGATGCTTTTGAACTGTGGTGTTGGAGAACACTCTTGAGAGTTTCTTGGACTACATGGATATCCAACCAGTCTATCCTAAAGGAAATCAGTCCTGAATATTCATTGGAAGGTCTGATGCTGAAGCTGAAACTCCAATACTTTGGCTACCTTATGCGAAGAACTGACTCATTGGAAAAGACCCTGATGCTGGCAAAGATTGAAGGTGGGAGGAAAAGGGGGCGACAGAAGATGAGATGGTTGGATGGCATCACAGTCTCAATGGACATGAGATTTAGTAAACTCCAGGAGTTGGTGATGGACCGGGAGGCCTCCCCTGCTGCAGTCCATGTGGTCAGAGATTCGGACATGACTGAGAGACTGAACTGAACTGAATAACCATATAGGTTACCTCTCTCCAATCTGTGGAGGGAAATTAAGTTTGAATTATAAAGTGGACAAATTGTCTTTGTCACCTAATAGTGTGGGAAGGGTAACTAATGTAACTATTGCCACCACTAACTTACAGGTGCCTTCCTGAACTGCCACCGTATTCTGTGTGCTTGTCTGTGGTAGTGAACACTCTTTTTTCTCGTTTTTTATGTTTAGGTGGAAATGGTAATAGTAAAATATTTGATTTGGGGTTCTGATTTTATGTGGGTGGGCTTATGTTGTGTGTATGTTTTCATTGTGTTGGTCTTGATATTTAGGTTCTGGGTTTCAGTCTTTATATTTTCTTATATTATTGTTGTATATTTAAGTCTGTTTTAATATGCACTTGGATTTGGTTTGCTAGTGTTTTGCTGAGTATTTGATTAGGACTCTTGAGAATGAGGAAATTTTGAATTGGCTTCATTTACTCTCTCATGCGTGACCCTACTCATATTAGGACCCTGGAGGGCAGAAGTTGAGAAGCAGGTTATATAAATATTTGGTATACCTATGTTAGGAAATGTAGTTTATCCTGTTGCTCCATCCCTCCAAGGTGATCTCTCTTAAAACTATGTCAATATGTTGTCATGGCAACTGCTATTTGTTATGCTTTTCTTTTCAGAAAAAGTTGCATAACTCTTTCTGCCTAGCATCTTTTATCAGCATAATTATTTAGAGATTCATCTAAGTGTTTGTGTGTATCAATGATTAACATATATGTATTCCTGAGTGGTATGATATATGTCTAGACCATATTTTGCTCATCTATACACCTATTGATGAACATTTGGATTGTTTCAAGTTTTCAGATATTATGAGTATGTTGCAGGAAGCATTGATGTACAATTTTTTTGTGTGAACATTGGTTTTGGAATGGCAAGCTCATACAAGTAGGTTTATGTTTATATTTTGAGAAACTGATCATCTGCTTTCCAAATTGGTTGCACCATTTTACATTTTCAAATTTCTGGTTCCTCTGTATGCTTCACAACATTTAGCATAGTTAATCTTTCTAATTTTAGCCATCCCAGCAGGAGCCAAGTGCTACCTCATTATGGTCTTATTTTACATTTCCTTAATAACTAATGATGCTGAGCATTTTTATGTGCTTATTTTCCATTGGTGTATGTTTTTTAAGAGAACTTTATTTGTAAAAGTAAAAAACTAGAATACAATTCAGCAATGATAAGAAGTGTACCACTGACTTACAGAGCAGTTGGGTTGAATCTCAATGGTGTTTAGCTGATTAATAGAAGCCAGTCTCAAAACCTTACATATAGAATGATTCCATTTATATGACATTGTTGAAAATATAAATATATGTTATGAAAATAGGTTAATCATTTCTGGGGTTTATCAGTGGAAGATGGTGTTACTCTAAAACAGTAATACATGGAAAGTACCTAAGTTGATACAGCTATTCCTTACCGATAATGGTCATGTTTACTCAGGTCTGTTCAGATATTAAAATAATAGGTCTGTGTACCTTCAGAAAAATTCAATCTTACTGCAGATTGTTTTATATCTCTATGCTCTTAAGTATGCAATTTTAGTTTTAAAATTATTTTTTAATTTTAAAGACTTTTTAAAAGCAATTTTAGATTTTTTGTATTAAATGTAATACTCAGTGTCCTTGACCCTTTCTTGGACAAAAAACCATTGATAGTGTAAGAAGCAGGGTCTTAATACATTTTTAATTGAATCATAATTGACATATTATATTAGATTCAGATGTGTAGCATAGTGATTTGATGTTGATATACATTATGGAATGATCAGCACTATCTGCCTAGTGACCTTCTGTCAAAATGCAAATTATTACAATATTAATGACTATACACTATACTGTACATAAGCATCCTTAATGTCTTTGAATCTTTTCTATTGCATATTTTTACACCTTGTCTCTGTCTTAGTTGGTCAAAGCAAATAGCCCCTAGAACATATTTCTTGCTAAGTAAATAAGAGAAAATATTATCTCAAAAGTTGTATGCTAGATTTTGGGTTATAAATCTGCTTCTCTAACAAAATGAATCTGGAATCTTTAGAGCAGTGGTTTATTCTAGTGTTAGGATAAGCATGGCCCCGCCAATCAGAACAAGACCCAGTTTCCTGCTCAGTCTCTCCCCCCAGGAAGCTGCCTTAAGCTTCTTATCATTCTCTATCAGAGAGCAGACAGACTGAAAATCACAATCACAGAAAACTAACCACTCTGATCACATGGACCACAACTTTGTCTAACTCAATGAAACTACGAGCCATGCCATGTAGGGCAACCCAAGACAGACGGGTCATGGTGGAGAGTTCTGACAAAATGTAGTCCACTGGAGAAGGGAATGGCAAAACACTTCAGTATTCTTGCCTTGAGAACCCCATGAACAGTATGAAAGGCAAAACGATAGGCCACTGAAAGATGAACTCCCCAGGTCAGTAGGTGTCCAATATGCTACTGGAGATCCGTGGAGAAATAACACCAGAAAGAATAAAGAGACAGAGCCAAAGCAAAAACAACACCCAGTTGTGGATGTGACTGGTGATGGAAGCAAGGTCCAATGCTGTAAATAGCAATATTGCATAGGAACCTGGAACGTTAGGTCCATGAATCAAGGCAAATTGGAAGTGGTCGAACAGGAGATGGCAAGAGTGAACATTGACATTTTAGGAATCAGTGAACTAAAATGGACTGGAATGGGTGAATTTAACTCAGATGACCATTATATCTACTACTGTGGACAAGAATCCCTTAGAAGAAATGGAGTAGCCATCATAGTCAAGAGTCAGAAATGCAGTAGTTGGATACAATCTCAAAAACCACAGAATGATCTCTGTTCGTTTTCAAGGCAAAACATTCAACATCACGGCAATCCAAGTCTATGCCCTGACCAGTAATGATGAAGAAGCTGAAGTTGAATGGTTCTATGAAGACCTACAAGACCTTCTAGAAGTAGCACCCAAAAAAGATGTCCTTTTCATTACAGGAGACTTGAATGCAAAAGTAGGAAGTCAAGAAACACCTGGAGTAACAGGCAAATTTGGCCTTGGAGTACAGAATGAAGTAGTACAAAGGCTAATACAGTTTTGCCAAAAGAACGCACTGTTCATAGCAAGCACTCTCTTTCAACAGCACTAGAGAAGACTCTACACATGGCCATCACCAGATGGTCAACACCGAATTCATCTTGATTATATTCTTTGCAGCCAGAGATGGAGAAGCTCTATAGAGTCAGCAATAACAAGACTGGGACCTGACTGTGGCTCAGATCATGAACTCCTTATTGCCAAATTCAGACTTAAATTGAAGAAAGTAGGGAAAACCACTAGACCATTAAGGGTGACCTAAATCAAATCCCTTATGATTATACAGTGGAAGTGAGAAATAGATTTAAGGGACTAGATCTGATAGAGTGCCTGATGACCTATGGACGGAGGTGCATGACACAGTACAGGAGACAGGGAGCAAGACCATTTGCAAGAAAAAGAAATACAAAAAAGCAAGATGGATGTCTGAGGAAACCTTATAAATACCTATGAAAAGAAAAGTGAAAAGCAAAGGAGAAAAGGAAAGATATACCCATTTGAATGCAGAGTTCCAAAGAATACCAAGGAGAGATAAGAAAGCCTTCCTCAGTGATCAACGAAAAGAAATAGAGGAAAACAATAGAATGGGAAAGACTAGAGATCACTTCAAGGAAATTAGAGATACTAAGGGAACATTTCATGCAAAGATGCACTCAATGCAGAACAGAAATGGTATAGACCTAATAGAAGCAGAAGATATTAGGAAGAGAAGGCAAGAATACACACAAAAAATGACCCAGATAATCACGATGATGTGATAACTCACCTAAAGCCAGACATCCTAGAATGTGAAGTCAAATGGGCCATAGGAAGCAGCCTTATGAACAAAGCTAGTGGAGGTGATGGAATTCCAGTTGAGTCATTTCAAATCCTAAAAGATAATGCTGTGAAAATGCTGCACTCAACATACCAGCAAATTTGGAAAACTCAACCGTGGCCACAGGACTGGAAAATGTCAGTTTTCATTCCAATCCCAAAGAAAGGCCATGCCAAAGAATGCTCAAACTACTGCACAACTGTACTCATCTTACTAGTAAAGTAATGTTCAAACTTCTCCAAGTCAGTCTTCCACAATTTGTGAACTGTGAACTTCCAGATGTTCAAGCTGGATTTAGAAAGGGCAGAGGAACCAGAGATCAAATTGCTAATATCCGTTGGATCATCGAAAAGGAAGGGAATCCAGAAAATGATCTATTTCTGCTTTATTGACTATGCCAAAGCCTTTGACTGTATGGATCACAGTAAACTGTGGGAAATTCTTTAAGAGATGGGAGTGCCATCACCTGACCTGCCTCTTGAGAAATCTGTATGTAGGTCAGGAAGCAACAGTTCAAACTGGACATGGAACAGACTCGTTCCAAATAGGGAAAAGAGTACATCAAGGCTGTATATTGTCATCCTGCTTATTTAACTTATATGCAGAGTACATCACGAGAAACACTGGACTGGATGAAATGCAAGCTGGAATCAAGATAGCTGGGAGAAATATCAATAACATCAGATATGCAGATGACACCACCCGTATGGCAGAAAGTGAAGAACTAAAGAGCCTCTTGATGAAACTGAAAGAGGAGAGAGAAAAAGTTGGCTTATAGCTCAACATTCAGAAAACAAAGGTCATGGCCTCCGGTCACATCACTTCATGGCAAATAGATGGAGAAACAGTTGAAACAGTGGCAGACTAACTTTTTGGGCTCCAAAATCACTGCAGATGGTGACTGCAACTACGAAATTAAAAGACGTTTACTCCTTGGGAGAAAAGTTATGATCAACCTAGACAGTATGTTAAAAAGCAGAGATGTTTCTTTGCCAACAAAGTTCCATCTAGTCAAGGCTATGGTTTTTCCAGCAGTCATGTATGGATGTGAGAGTTGGAGTATAAGAAAAGTTGAGTGTCAAAGAATTGATGCTTTTGAAGTATGGTTTTGGAGAAGATTCTTGAGTGTCCCTTGGATTGCAAGGAAATCCAACCGGTCAATCCTAAAGGAAATAAGTCCTGAATATTCATTGGAAGGATTGATGTTGAAGCTGAAACTCCCATCCTTTGACCACCTGATGCACAGAGCTGACTCATTTGAAAAGACACTGATGCTGGGAAAGATTGAAGGCGGGAGGAGAAGGGGAAGACAGAGGATGAGGTGGTTCAATAGTATCACTGACTCAGTGGACATGAGTTTTAGTAAACTCTGGGAGTTGGTGATGGACAGGGAGGCCTGGTGTTCTGCAGTCCATGGGGTTACAAACAGTCGGACATGAACTGAACTGAAATGAAGATAAATCTTGAACAGTTTGGAGTTCAGTAATTAAAGAAGTGTTCCCCAGAAAGCATGGGGCATGACAAATGACTCAACCTAAAAGAACTTCTAATTCCCAAAGCTGAATAATTTGATTGGCAATTAGCAAACAGTTCAGTTACTCAGTCGGGTCCGACTCTTTGTGACCCCATGGACTGTAGCACACCAGGCTTCCCTGTCCATCTCCAACTCCCAGAGCTTGCTCAAACTCCTGTCCATATAACTGGTGATGCTATCCAACCATCTCATCATCTGTTGTCCCCTTCTCCTCCTGCCTTCAATCTTTCTCAGAATCAGGGTCTTTTCCAAGAAGCCTGATAACAATAGAACTTGATTAAAACCCAAATAATAAAAGTAATACTCATGAATCCATAGTAATATAGTGAAATTATTTAATAAGTGAATACATATGGGAGAAGGTACAGAAAAATTCTAAATAATATGTGTAGATACTTCCCTCTCCAAGAGGTATACTTTAATGCCTCTGCACTTGATGTTGGCTAGGCTTAGTGACTCACTTCCAGAATGATTAGAGTAGGCAAAGTGAAAAGTCGTGACTTTACATTATGGAAATCTGGCACACAGATACTATCTTGAATAAGAATTTAAAGTTAATACTACCAGTAATTAAATTATGTGGATACACCTCCTGATAAGATGCAATGTGAAGAGTACTTCATCTTTGTGTTATTCTCTCAAACTCAGAACCCTGGTCTATTCAAAAGAAAACATCAGAAGAACTCAACTTGAGGGACTCTGCAGAAAATGCTTGAACAGTACTACTAAACACTATACATGGCATGAAAAACAAAAAAAAGGACTGGGCAATTTTACTTGTCAGAGGGATAGAAAAGGAAGTTAGTCATTATCAGAGAATTGCAAATCAAAACAATAATGAGGTACCATCTCACGCCAATCAGAATAGCTGCTATTAATAAGTCTACAAACTATAAATGCTGGAGAGGGTGTGGAGAAAAGGGAACCCTCTTACACTGTTGGTGCGAATGCAAACTAGTACAGTCACTATGGAGAACAGCGTGGAGATTCCTTAAAAAGCTGGAAATCTAACTGCCATACGACCCAGCAATCGCATTCCTGGCCATACACACCGAGGAAACCAGAATCAAAAGAGACACGTGTACCCCAATGTTCATCGCAGCACTCTTCACAATATCTAGGACATGGAGGCAACCTATATGTCCATCAGCAAATGAATGGATAAGAAAGTTGTAGTACATATACCCAATGGAATATTATTCAGCTATTAAAAAAGAATGCATCTAAATCAGTTCTAATGAGGTGGATGAAACTGGAGCCTATTATACAGAGTGAAGTAAGTCATAAAGAAAACCACCAATACAGTATATTAATGCATACATATGGAATTTAGAAATATGGCAATGATTACCCTATATGTGGGACAGCAAAAGAGATACAGATGTAAAGAACAGACTTTTGGTTCTGGTGAGGGTGGGATGATCTGAGAGAATAGCATTGAAATATGTATATTAATATATGTGAAATAGATCACCAGTCCAGGTTCAATGCATGAGACAGGGTGCTCAGAGCCGGTGCACTGGGATGACCCTGAGGGATGGGATGGGGAGGGAGGTGGGAGAGGGGTTCAGGATGGGGGACACATGTACACCATGGCTGATACATGTCAATGTATGGCAAAACCATGACATTATTTTAAAGTAATTAACCCCCAATTAAAATAAATTATTTTTTAAAGGAAATTAGTGGGGAAAATGTCATGCAATGTCTATAGATTTGTTCGTATTATTGCGCTGCTGTTAATCTCTGAGTTTTTACTAATGTCCCACGGTTAAATAAGATGTGAAACTTATGGGAAGCTGAGTGATGGGTGCATGAGAACTCACCATACTCTAGTTATATACAACTTTTCTATAAATCTAAGATTATTCCAAAATAAATGGAGGAGAAACTAAGAAATAACAATTAGAAAGCATACATCCAATTCTGCTTCTGAATGGTATATAGAATAGTGAATAATGTGGATTTCAATATGAGAGAGTCAGATAAACAACAAACTCAGAATTTTTCTTGAACCCCTTGGTGATCTAAGGTCTTAGATCTGCTAAGTAGCTTGATTTTAAGGACAGATATCCCCTCCCATGAGAAATGGGATACAGGAACTGACTTACTAGTGCAAGCAAAAGTGAAGGAATTGTACTGGCCTAGAAAGCATCCATGATGCAAACAAGAGCACCCCTGGGAAAGGGGTAAGGACCTGGAGAGAGATCACTATGTGCTTTAGGTGTGATGGGTATCTGAAATCAAGGACTAAAGCAGAAGCACTGAGAAAAACCCTCTGGAACCCTGACATTACCTTAAGCACAAAACAATGCTTGAAGAATTCAAACCCGGTGTTGCATGTAAGGTAACTACCACAGCGATTAAGTTAATATCGCTTAGATATTGACACCAGTCCCAAGTTAATAACTGACAAGACTGACTCAACTGCCCCATCACAGAAGCAAAACCTGACAGCAGAAGTGGTATGTTCATTACCAGCTGCAAAGATTTATCTCATTTTCCACTGTTGTACACATGATGTTCAGCATCACATGAAAGTTTTAAAATGCACACTCAAAAGAAAGACAAACAAAAAAAAGCTCCTATCAAGAGACAAAGAAAAGAATAAAACCAGTTTCCAAGATCATCCAGATTCTTTGTGATCCCATGAACACTAACCCACCAGGGACCTCTGTCCACGGAATTCTCCAGGCAAGAATACTTGAGCCATTCCCTTCTCCAGGGGATTTTCCCAACCCAGGGATCGAACCCAGGTCTCCCGCATTGCAGGTGGATTCTTTACTGCTTGAGCCACTAGGGAAGCCACATTCCAACTATCAGACCAGAACTTTACCATAACTATGATGTATTTAAGTATCTAATAGAACAAGTAGACATCTTGTGTGAGCAGATGGATAATTTTAGCATAGAAACAAAGACCATAAGAAAGAGGTAAAAGGAAATACTACAAACACAGAAAAACAACAGACTTCTTTCAGAGATAAAGAGTAATTTTGATGTGCTCATAATTATTATCTCAATGCCATGTAAAGGCAGAAACCTGTGAAGACTTAAATAAAAGCCTTTCTATTTAACTTTTTTACAGTTTCTATCACTGTGCTAAAATTCCCCATGTTTTCATACTAGATACCTACTTTTCCCACTGGATATTAAATAGATTGATCATATTTGGATTGGGATGCCACACTGAGCCATTCAGTGTGCAGTGCCTTTCATAAGAAGGTGTCATTCATGTGGTCTACAATTTAAATGGCACTTTTTTCTGAAGAGTAATGTACAACATGCAGGGCATGGGTGATAGCCCAGGGGTGGGGCTCTAGCTGTGAGCACATGTGCTTGTTTTGGAGCCCAGACACCCACTCTTCAGGGTTGGGCTACCTCAAGGAATTTTTATTCTAAGTTTTTATTATAACTAATTTATTCTAAGAGAATATACATGGAAACTATGGGCTCCTAGGAAGGCACTTCCACTTATGTCCTTCAAGAATTTATACTTTTGCAAGTTGAGGCTTGACTAAAACTGGAAAAACATTGTTTTGAGAATACAGTCCTCCTTTGTCAGCTGGGCATTTACCCCTTGTAAAATTCCCTAACCTTTCCCCACCTATCAACTACTCATTGGCCATGCTTCTCTTTTAGAGCTTCTCAAATACTCTCCTGTCTCAGATTTCTCTACCGCTGAAGCCCAACATCGATTTACTTCTCAGAGTCTGAAACCTGTTCTTATTTTTCCCCAATTTTATTGAAGTATGATTGGCAAAGATCCCCTGGAGAAGGAAATGGTAACCCACTCCAGTATTCTTGCCTGGAGAATCCCATGGACGGAGAAGCCTGGTAGGCTACAGTCCATGGGGTCGCATAGAGTCGGACACGACTGAGCGACGGAACGGACGGAATGGAACAGATGATTGGCAAATGAAATGTGTATATATTTAGGTTGGATAATATGATTTTTTAAAAATTTATTTTATTGGAGGCAAATTATCTTACATTAATATATTGGTTGGTTTTGCCATACATTGACATGAATCCGCCCTGGATGTACATGTGTTCCCCTTCTTGAACCCCCCTCCCACCTCCCTCCTCCCTCTATCCTCCCTCCAGGTCATCCCCGTGCACCAACCCCAAGCATCCTGTATCATGCGTCGAACCTAGACTGGTGATTCATTTCACATATGATAATATACATGCTACAATGCTGTTCTCACCAATCATCCAACCTTCACTCTCTCCCACAGAATCCCAAAGACTATTCTATATACCTATGTCTCTTATGCAGTCTCGTATACAGGGTTAAGGTTACCATCTTTCTAAAGTCCATATATATGCGTTAGTATACTGTATTGATGTTTTTCTTTCTGGCTTACTTCACTCTGTATAATAGGCTCCAATTTCATCCACCTCATTAAAACTGACTCAAATGCATTCTTTTTAATGGCTGAGTAATACTCCATTGTGTGTATGGACCAAAGCTTTCTTATCCATTCGTCTGCAGATGGACATCTAGGTTGCTTCCATGTCCTGGCTATTATAAACAGTGCTGCAATGAACATTGGGGTACATGTGTCTCTTTCAATTCTGGTTTCCTCGGTGTGTATGCCCAGGAGTGCGATTGCTGGATCATAAGGCAGTTCTATTTCCAGTTTTTTGAGGAATCTCCGCACTGTTCTCCATAGTGGCTGTACTAGTTTGCATTCCCACCAACAGTGTAAGAGGGTTCCCTTTTCTCCACACCCTCTCCAGCATTTATTGCTTGTAGACTTTTGGATAGCAGCCATTCTGACTGGTGTGAAATGGTATCTCATTGTGGTTTTGATTTGCATTTCTCTGATTATGAGGGATGCTGAGCATCTTTTCATGTGTTTGTTAGCCATGTTTATGTCTTCTTTGGAGAAATGTCTGTTCAGTTATTTGGCCCATTTTTTGATTAGGTCACTTATTTTTCTGGAATTGAGCTGCAGGAGCTGCTTGTATATTTTGGAGATTAATCCTTTATCAGTTTCTTCATTTGCTATTATTTTCTCCCATTCTGAATGCTGTCTTTTCACCTTGCTCATAGTTTCCTTTGCTGTGCAGAAGCCTTTGATTTTAATTAAGTCCCATTTGTTTATTTTTGCTTTTATTTCCAATATTCTTGGAGGTGGGTCTTGGAGGATCCTGCTGTGATTTATGTCAGAGAGTGTTTTGCCTAAGTTCTCCTCTAGGAGTTTTATATTTTATGGTCTTACATTTAGCTCTCTAATCCATTTTGAGTTTATTTTGGTGTATGGTGTTAGGAAGTATTCTAGTTTCATTCTTTTACAAGTGGCTGACCAGTTTTCCCAGCACCACTTGTTAAAGAGACTGTCTTTTCTCGATTTTATATTCTTGCCACCTTTGTCGAAGATAAGGTGTCCATAGGTGCGTGGGCTTTCTATTTTGTTCCATTGATCTATATTTCTGTCTTATGCCAGTATCATACTGTCTTGATGACTGTGACTTTGTAGTAGTGCCTGAAGTCCAGCAGGTTAATTCCTCCAGGTCCATTCTTCTTCTTCAAGATTGCTTTGGCTATTCGAGGTTTTTTGTATTTCCATACAAATTGTGAGATTATTTGTTCTAGTTCTGTGAAAAATATCGTTGGTAGCTTGATAGGGATTGCATTGAATGTATAAATTACTTTGGGTAGTATATTCATTTTCACAATATTTATTCTTCCAATCCACGAACACGGTATATTTCTCCATCTATTAGTGTCCTCTTTGATTACTTTCACTAGTGTTTTATAGTTTTCTATGTACAAGTCTTTTGTTTCCTTAGGTAGATATATTCCTAAGTATTTAATTCTTTTCGTTGCAACAGTGAATGGAATAGTTTCCTTAATTTCTCTATTTTCTCATTATTACTGTAGAGGAATGCAACAGATTTCTATGTGTTGATTTTATATCCTGCAAGTTTACTGTATTCATTGATTAGCTCTAGAAGTTTTCTGGTAGAGTCTTTAGGGTTTTCTGTGTAGAGGATCATGTCATCAGCGAACAGTGAAAGTTTTCCTTCTTCTTTTCCAATTTGTATTCATTTTATGTCTTTTTCTGCTCTGATTGCTGTAGCCAAAACTTCCAGAACTATGTTGAATAGTAATGGTGAGAGTGGGCACCCTTGTCTTGTTCCTGACTTTAGGGGAAATGCTTTCAGGTGTTCACCATTGAGGATAATGTTTGCTGTGGGTTTGTCATATATAGCTTTTATTATGTTGAGGTATGTCCTTTCTATTCCCACTTTCTGGAGGGTTTTTATCATAAATGGATGTTGAATTTTGTCGAAGGCTTTCTCTGCATCTATTGAGATAATCATATGATTTTTATTTTTCAGTTTGTTAATGTGGTGTATTACGTTGACTGATTTGCGGATATTGAAGAATCCTTGCATTCCTGGGATAAAGCCCACTTGCTCATGATGAATGATCTTCTTAATGTCTTGTTGGATTCTGATTGCTAGAATTTTGTTAAGGATTTTTGCATCTATGTTCATCAGTGATATTGGCCTGTAGTTTTATTTTTTTGTGGGGTCTTTACCAGGTTTTGGGATTAGGGTGATGGTGGCCTCATAGAATGAGTTTGGAAGTTTCCCTTCCTCAGCAATTTTCTGGAAGAGTTTGAGTAGAATAGGTGTTAGCTCTTCTCTAAATTTTTGGTAGAATTCAGCCGTGAAGCCGTCTGGACCTGGGCTTTTGTTTTCTGGAAGATTTCCAATTACTTCCTCTAGTTCCGTGATTGTGATGGGTCGGTTCAGATTTTCTACTTCTTCCTGGTTCAGTTTTGGCAAGGTGTACTTTTCTAGGAATTTGTCCATTTCTTCCAAGTTATTCATTTTATTGCCATATAATTGCTGATAGTATTCTCTAATAATCCTTTGTATTTCTGTGTTGTCGGTTGTGATCTCTCCATTTTGATTTCTAATTTTATTGATTTGGTTCTTCTCCCTTTGTTTCTTGATGAGTCTGGCTAGTGGATTGATAATTTTATTTACCTTCTAAAAGAACCAGCTTTTGACTTTGTTGATTTTTGCTATGGTCTCTTTTGTTTCTTCTGCATTTATCTCTGCCCTAATTTTTACGATTTCTTTCATTCTACTAACCCTAGGGTTCTTAATTTCTTCCTTTTCTAGTTTCTTTACTTGTAGAGTTAGGTTATTTAGTTGACATTTTTCTTGTTTCTTGAGGTGTACCTGTATTGCTATCAACTTCTCCCTTAGCACTGCTTTTACAGTGTCCCAGAGGTTTTGGGTTGTTGCATGTTTTGATTTCTATTTTGATTTCTTCTATGATTTGTTCATTTCTATGCATATTTTGAATTCTATTTTGATTTTTTTCTATGATTTGTTCACTATTCAGCAGCGTGTTGTTCAGCCTCCATATGTTGGCATTTTTAATAGTTTTCCTCCTGTAATTGAGATCTAATCTTATTGCATTGTGGTCAGAAAGGAATGATTTCAATTTTTTTGAATTTACCAAGGCTAGGTTTATGGCCCAGGATGTGATCTATCCTGGAAAAGGTTCCGTGTGTGCTTGAGAAAAAGGTGAAATTCATTGTTTTGGGGTGAAATGTCCTATAGAGATCTATTAGGTCTAAGTGGTCTATTGTATCATTTAAAGTTTGTGTTTCCTCGTTAATTTTCTGTTTAGTTGATCTATCCATAGATGTAAGTGGGGTATTAAAGTCTCCCACTATTAATGCATTATTGTTAATTTCCCCTTTCATACTTGTTAGTAATTGTCTTACATATTGCGGTGCTCCTATGTTGGGTGCATAAATATTTATAATTTTTATATCTTCTTCTTGGATTGATCCTTTGATCATTATGTAGTTTCCTTCTTTGTCTCTTTTCACAGCCTTTGCTTTAAAGTCTACTTTTTCTAATATGAGTATTGCTACTCCTGCTTTCTTTTGGTCTCTATTTGTGTGGAATATCTTTTTCCAGCCATTCACTTTCAGTCTGTATGTGTCCCTCATTTTAAGGTGGGTCTCTTTTAGACAAAATATATGGCGGTCTTGTTTTTGTATCCATTCAGCCAGCCTTTGTCTTTTGGTTGGGGCATTCAACCCATTTACGTTTAAGGTGATTATTGATAAGTATGATCCCGTTGTCATTTTCTTTATTGTTTTGGGTTCGAGTTTATATACCCTTTTTGTGTTTCCTGTCTAGAGAAGATCCTTTAGTATTTGTTGGAGAGCTGGTTTGGTGATGCTGAATTCTCTCAGCTTTTGCTTGTCTGTAAAGCTTTTGGTTTCTCCTTCATATTTGAATGAGATCCTTGCTGGGTATAGTAATCTGGGCTGTAGGTTATTTTCTTTCATCACTTTAAGTATGTCTTGCCATTCCCTCCTGGCCTGTAGAGTTTCTGCTGAAAGATCAGCTGTTATCCTTATGGGGATCCCCTTGTGTGTTATTTGTTGTTTTTCCCTTGCTACTTTTAATATTTGTTCTTTGTGTTTGATCTTTGTTAATTTGATTAATATGTTCCTTGGAGTATTTCGCCTTGGGTTTATCCTGTTGGGGACTCTCTGTGTGTCTTGGACTTGGGTCATTATTTCCTTCCCCATTTTAGGGAAATTTTCAATCTATTATCTCCTCAAGTATTCTCTCATGGTCTTTCTTTTTGTCTTCTTCTGGGACTCCTATGATTCGAATGTTAGGGCGTTTAATATTGTCCCATATGTCTCTAATATTGTCCTCATTTCTTTTCTTTTTACTTTTTCTGTCTCTGTTTCATTTATTTCTACAATTCTATCTTCTAGCTCGCTTATTCTGTCTTCTTCCTCCGTTATTCTACTGTTTGTTCCCTCCAGAGTGTTTCTGATCTCATCTATTGCATTATTCATTGTATATTGACTTTTTTATTTCCTCTAATTCCTTATTAAACATTTCTTGCATCTTCTCAATCCTTTTCTCCAGTTTATTTATCTGTAACTCCATTTTGCTTTCCAGATTTTGAATCATTTTCACAAGTAGAATTCGAAATTCTTTATCGGGTAGGTTCCCTATATCTTTCTCTTCTGTTTGTGTTGGTGGGCATTTATCCTGTTCCTTTACTTGCTGGGTATTTTTCTGCCTCTTCATCTTGCTTATATTGCTGTGTTCGGGATGGCCTTTCTGTCTTCTGGCAGTTTGTGGAGTTCTCCTTATTATGTAGTTACCTCATTGTGTGTGGGGTTGGTTGGGTGACTTGTCAGGGTTCCCTGGTTAGGGAAGCTTGTGTCGATGTTCTGGTGGGTGGAGCTGGATTTCTTCTCTCTGGAGTGCAATGAAGTGTCCGGTAATGAGTTTGAGATGTCAGTGGGTTTGGAGTGGCTTTGGGCAGCCTGTATATTGAAGCTCAGTGCTATTCACCTGTGTTGCTGGATAGTTTGTGTAGTATGTCTTTCACTGAAACTTGTTGACCCTTGGGTGGTGCCTGGTTTCAGTGTATGTATGGAGGCATTTGATGAGTACCTATCAATTAATGTTCTCTGGAACAGGAGATCTCTGGTGTTCTCAGGATTTGGCCTTAAGCCTCTGCCTCTGGTTTTCAGTCTTATTCTTGCAGTAGGCTCAAGGCTTCTCCCTCTGTTACTTCCAAGGCAGTTCCTTCTGTTGAAAAAGCTCTTCTGTTTTCTGGTCTCCTCAGTGTCTAATTCCCGTCCTGACACCAGGATGCGGTGGTGGCCACTTTTTTTTTTTCCTGGCTCACCTGTTCATTCTTGCTGTGGGGAGGGAGGAACGCAGCTAACAAATTTCCCTGGCATCTGTGGGGAGTGCTCGCCTTGTCTCGGCTACACTGGGCATGCTCCCGCTCAAGGCGTGTGTGCTTGCCCTGTTTATGCTGCTTAGGCTCTAGGTTACTCTGCTGGGAGCTGTCCGCTGCTGACTCTGGGTTGCATTCACTTCCCAGGTCTGAGCGGCTCAGGTTCAGGTCCTTGGGTACTCCACAAAGGCACAGACTTGGCTGGGCCTGCGTTTTGTGCCTTCCCCGGTCCGAACAGCTCAGGTGACCAGGCGTTTGGCGAGCAAGGTTGCTGCAACTTATCGCCTTCCCGGTCCCTGCCGCTTGGTTTTCTGGGAGTACAACCAGCGTGGTTTCTTAGGCAGATATCAACCGGCCTGAACCCAAGAAGTCCTGGCCAGCAAGGAAGCCTGCCTGCAGCTTGGCACGGGAAGCCTCTCTGGGGCCGTGGCTGCCCCTTCTGGTGCTAGCTGCTCTCCCCGCCCGCATTGGCGGGAGATGGGGGATGGGCCGCCAGCTGCTGTCTTGCTCTGCTCAGCGCCCTGTTCTGTGGGCAGGGCTGGCAGAGTCCTGGGTTGGGGCTTTTCGCAGGCTTTTCCTAGCCTTTTCACCTTTTAGCTGCAGCTTCTGCTTTGGTATCTTAAGTTCGTCCCCTCAGTTTGCCCTGGGGCGTTCAAGCCAGGTTTTTCCTCTAAGCGCCACCGCCTGTTCTCCCTCTAAGAGCCATGGCCTGCTCCTCCCCGCCCAGCCCCTGCCTGCTAGTGGGGGGCACGGGTATATGCACCGCTTCTCCACTGAGAGTTTCCTCTGGGCACTTAGTCTGTGAGTTTTAATTATTTATGTCTTTTGTCTCCCAGTTATGCGGCCCTCTGAGGTTCCACTAGCCAGTGTTTCCAGGTGTTTGGAAACTTCTTTTTTTTTTTTTAAGCCTCCCTTCCCAGGATGGAGCTCCGTCCCTCCCTCTTTTTCTCTCTTTTTATCTTTTATACTATTTCCTACCTCCTTTCGACGACTATGGGCTGCTTTTCTGAGTGCCTGATGTCCTCTGCCGGTATTCAGAAGTTGTTTTGTGGGATTTACTCAGCGTTCAAATGTTCTTTTGCTGATTTTGTGGGGAAGAAAGTGGTCACCCCGTCCTATTCCTCCACCATCTTCCCGTGCTCCCCAATATGATTTTTTTAAGCTATACCATGTGATGGTTTGAAATATATATAAATTGTGAAATGACTACCAAAATCAAGTTAATTAATGCATCCATTGCCTCCTGTAGTTACCTTGTGACCGTGTGTGTGTGTGTGTGTTGAGAACACTTAAGATCTACTCTCTTGGCAAATTTCAAGTATATGATACAGTGTTATTGACTACAGCCACCACGATTGTATTAATATAGAATATCCCCCGGACTTATTCTTCTTATGACTGAAACTTTGTACTCTTTGACTAACATCTCATTTCCTCCACCCTCCAGCACCTGGCAATCATCATTCCATTCTCTGGTTCTATGAATTTAACAATTCTACACGTAATGAAATCATAGAGTATTTTTCTTTCTCTGTCTCACTTATTCCACTCTTTGGATAGCTCTCTCAGTTGCTTCCAAGTTTATGAGTTTCCTATCTTATGTTATTATTAATAGATTTTGAAAATACCCTTTAAACATTTGTTACCAGTTTATTAGGGGTTAAGCTTAGTCTCCCAGGAAGCTTTTGCTTTTTTAATATTCTTTAAAAAATATTTAAAATTATATTTGAAGAATATGAGGACACAATAGAACCAATATTCAGGAGGTATTGCCTAGGCTGTTATCCCCATGTATGGTGACACTTCTTAACCCTTAACCTAATGCTGATAGGAAAGAGAAAGACAAAAAGGGAGAGAGACAGACAGGCAGACGGATGGAGACAGCAAGCACCAGACTATTGTAGACCATCTACCGCATCTGAGCAATATGTGAATTTGGGAAGAAGATTGTCAATGTTGCATCCCTGTGTTGAAAAATAGGGGAAGATGTTTATGACCACTCATGTATGATGTGATCTCCCTTTAATCATGTCAGGGTTTCTCATGAGTAATATGTTTGTATAGTTTTGCTACTGATCTCAAAACAGCCTCATGCCATACCATACCCCAATACTTGGAGGAATTTAGGTTTTTGATGATGAAGGTAGAAATAATTTGTTATTCTTTCCAGACATGTTTGCTAGAAGACAACCTGTCTCTCTTCCTCAGAGTGTCTACATTCCTTCTTTCTGTACTTTGAGGGTTTTCTGAAGCACTTAATCTTAATTACCCCTAGTATATACTATTGGGTTGGCCAAAATATGCGTTCAAGTTTTTCTGTAGCATCTTATGACACATACTCCCTCTCAGCCCTCTGTCTCCAACCTCAGGCTCCTTAGCTTTCTTGGAGAGGGCATCACAAAGCCAGAGCCCTGATGAAACTTTGGGTGTGGGGATGAGAAATTGAAAGGCTTAACAGGGAAAAGCTGGAGTGCCAGGATCATTTAACGAATGTGGGTTGAGCACCTATTTCTCCAGGGCAGGGGCTTTGCCAAGTGCTGGGTGTACACACAAATTCGCTCTGAGGGATGCTTTGCTGCTCTTAGGGGTAGTGAGAACATGTGCTATGAAAGGAAGAACAGGAATATTTGTTAGGATCATTAATATTGTGCAAAAATAGAACTAGTTAAGATGAAATGAGGGGCTAGCTGAGAATGGGTGGATCTAGAAATGCCTCTTTTTAAAAAATTTTTCTTTTAAGAGGAATGCAAAAGAAAGACATTCAAGTAATTATAAATTAAAAGTGGGTGGGAGAGTGATCCTAAGACGGCAGAGGAATAGGACAGGAAGACCACTTTCTCCCCCACAAATTCATTGAAAGAACATTTGAACGCTGAGCAAATTCCACAAAAATTCTGAGCGCTGGCAGAGGACATCATGTACCAAGAAAAGCAGCCTATTGTCTTCAAAAGAAGGTAGGACAAAATATAAAAGATAAAAAGAGAGACAAAAGAGTTAAGGCTGGAGATCCATCCTGGGAAGGGAGTCTTAAAAGAGGAGAAATTACCAAACACCAGGAAACCCTCTCACTGGCGGGTCTGTGGGGAGTTTTGGAATCTCAGAGGACAACATAACCAGGAGGAAAAATAAATAAATAAAGCCCACAGATTATGCGCCTAATGGCAACTCCAAACAGAGAAGTACCCCAGACACTTGCATCCACCACCACCAAGTGGGGGCTGAACAGGGAGGAGTGGGCTGCATTGCTTAGGGTAAGGACCAGGCCTGAATGCCCTGAGGGCAATCTGAGGGAGCTAACGTGAGATAGTAACCTAAACTGTGGGATAGCCAGAGAGAGAGTGGAAAAAATAAAAAAGAGTGAGAGAACTATCCTGCAAAAAGACCTAACCTAAGCACTGCCGGGGCACTCACAGAACAAAGGACTGAGCTAATACCAGAGGAGAGCTAAAAGGCTGCAGACCAGCCCATCCCCTGCTGGAGACAGGGGGCAGGCAGGCGCCAGCCAGAGCTTGAAAGGGGCAAACTCGGCCCCAGAGATGGCATCCCTTACCAAACTGCGAACAGGACTCCAGTTTCTAACCAAGACTTCCGGGGATTCTGGATGGTTGACATCCCCTGGGAGGGTTGCAGCGAGAGATCAGCTCCCCAGAAGAGACACACAGCACACCAGAGACGGGAGCGCCTGCTGCCATCCAGAAAACCGAGAGGCTGGGACCAGGGAGGTGATAAGACACACTCGCCGCCTGAGGAGAGTGCTCACCTCGAACTCCGTCGCCTGAGCTGCTAGGACCTGAGAAGGGCACAAAACACAGGCCCAACCAAGTATGTGCCTTTGTGTAGTACCTGAGAACCTGAACCTGAGTGGCTTAGACCTGGGAAGTGCAGGCAACCCAGGGGCCGCTCCCTGCAGAGTAACCTCAAGCCTGGGCAGTGTAGATTGGGAAAGCACACATGCCATGAGTGGGGGCAAACCCAGTGTGGCCAAAACACTGTGAGCACTCCCCACACACACCAGTGATATTTGTTTGCAGTGTTCCTCCCTCCTCACAGCACGACTGAACAAGTGAACCTAAACAAGAGACCACCTTCGCCTCCTTGTGTCAGGGCGGAAATTAGACACTGAAGAGACCTGCAAACAGAAGAAGCCAAATAAGCAGAGGGAATAGTTTTGGAAGTGAAAGGTGCAACAGATTAAAATCCCTGTAGTTAACACTGACTACATTGGAAAGGGCCTAAAGATCTTGAGAAGTATAAGATGGAACAAGGAACTATCTCAAAAATCAACTGACCCCACACTGCCCACAACAGCTCCAGAGAAATTTCTAGATATATTTTTACTATTATCACTTAAAATTTATTTTTTCTTTTTATAAGTCCTCTATTACTCCTTTAATTTTCATTTTTGCAACCTACTATTACTTTGCAAAAAAAGACCCTATTTTTTAATCAAACATCATATATATTTCTTATACTTTTTATGATTTTTTAATATTGTATTTTTGAGAGTATAACCTCTACTCTAGATTTTTAATCTTTGCTTTTTGGTATTTGTTATCAGTTTTGTATAATTAAGAATCAAATCTTCACTACCCATTTTTACTTAAGAGTGTGATTACTGGCTTGATTACTCTCTCCCCCTTTTGACTCTCCTTACTCTCCCCCAAGTCACCTCTATCTCCTCCTTCCCCCTTCTCTTCTCTGCCCAAATCTGTGCATCTCTGTGTATGTTCCAGGAGATGGAGAACACTTAGGGAACAGAGTACTGCCTAGATCTATCTATCTCCTTTTGATTCCCCCTTTTCTCCTCCTGTTCACCTCTATTTCCTTCCTCCCCCTTCTCTTCTCTACCCATCTCTGTGAATCTCTTTGTGTGTTCCGTGCTCTCTCCTTTTGATTCCCCCTTTTATCCTCCTGGTCAACTCTGTCTTGTTCCTCCCTCTTCTCTTCTCCATGTAACTCTGTGAACTTCTCCGGGTGTCCCTAACTGTGGAGAAACTTTTCATCTTTAACCTAGATGTTTTATCATCAGTGCTATATAGATGGAGAAGTCTTGAGGCTACTGTAAGAATAAGACTGAAAACCAGAGGCAGGAGGCTTAAGCCCAAAACCTGAGAATAACAGAGAACTCCTGACTCCCGGGAACATTAATTGATAAGAGATCATCCAAAAGCCTCCATACCTACACTGAAACCAAGCACCACCCAAGAGCAAATAAGTTCCAGAGCAAGACATACCACTCAAATTCTCTAGCAATGCAGGAACATAGCTTTGAGCTTCAATATAGAGGCTGACCAAAGTCACACCAAATACTTAGACACCTCAAAACTTACTACTGAACACTCATTGCACTCCAGAGAGAAGAAATCCAGCTCCACCCACCAGAACACTGATGCAAACTTCCCTAACAAGGAAACTTTGACAAGCCACTGTCCAACCCCACCTACAGGGAGGAACCTCCATAATAAAGAGGAACCACAAGCTGCCAGAATACAGAAAGGCCACCCCAAACACAGCAATCTAAACAAGATGAAAAGGCAGATAAATACTCAGCAGGTTAAGGAACATAATAAATGCCCAACAAACCAAACAAAAGAGGAAGAGAAAGGGAATCTACCTTTAAAAAATTCAGAATAATGATAGTAAAAATGATCCAAAATCTTCGAAAACAAAATGAAGTTACAGATAAATAGCCTGAAGACAAGGATTGAGAAGATGCAAGAAATGTTTAATAAGGACCTATAAGAAATAATAAAGAGTCAATCAATAATGAATAATGCAATAAATGAGATAAAAAACACTCTGGAGGGAACCAAAAGTAGAATAACGGAGGCAGAAGATAGGATAAGTGAGGTAGAAGATAGAATGGTGGAAATAAGTGAAGCAGAGGGTAAAAAAGAAAAATAAATAAAATAAATGAGGACAACCTCAGGGACCTCTGGGACAATGAGAAACTACCCAACATTCGATTCATAGGAGTCCCAGAAGAAGACAGAAAGGCCATGAGAAAATACTTGAGGAGATAATAGTTGAAAACGTCCCTAAAATGGGGAAGGAAATAGTCACCCAAGTCCAAGAAATGCAGAGCGTCCCAAACAGGATAAACCCAAGGCAAAACACCCCAAGACACATATTAATCAAATTGAAAAAGATCAAACACAAAGAACAAATATTAAAAGCAGCAAGGAAAAACAGCAAATAACACACAAGGGGATTCCCATAAGGATAACAGCTCTTTCAATAGAAACTCTTCAGGCCAGAAGGGAATGGCAGGACATACTTAAAGTGATGGAAGAAGAAAACCTTAAATCCAGATTACTATATGCAGGAAGGATCTCATTCAAATATGAAGGAGAAATCAAAAACTTTACAGACAACCAAAAATGGAGAGAATTCAGCACCACCAAACCAGCTCTTCAACAAATGCTAAATGATCTTCTCTAGACAAGAAACACAGAAAGGGGGTATAAACTCGAAGCCAAAACAACAAAGTAAATGGCAACAGGATCATACTTATCAATAATTACCTTAAATGTAAACGGGTTGAATGCCCCAACCAAAAGACAAAAACTGGCTGAATGGATACAAAAACAAGACCCCTATATATGCTGTCTACAAGAGACCCATCTCAAAACAAGGGACACATAGACTGAAAGTGAATGGCTGGAAAAAGATATTTCACGCAGATAGAGACCAAAGAAAAACAAGAGTAGCAATACTCATATCAGATAAAATAGACTTTAAACTAAAGGCTGTGAAAAGAGACAAAGAAGGACACTACATAATGATCAAAGGCTCAATCCAAGAAGAAGATAAAACCATTATAAATATGTATGCATCCAACATAGTACCACAATATATAAGGCAAATGCTAACAAGTATGAGAGGGTAAATTAACAATAACACAATAATAGTGGGAGATGTTAATACCCCACTCACACCTATGGATAGATCAACTCAACAGAAAATTAACGGGGAATGCCATTCTCCCAAACCATCCCACCCTCACCTTCTCCCACAGAGTCCCAAAGACTGTTTTATACACCTGTGTCTCTTTTGCTGTCTCATATACAGGGTTTAGGAGAAGGCAATGGCAAGCCAATACAGTACTCTTGCCTAGAAAATCCCATGGATGGAGGAGCCTGGTAGGCTGCAGTCCGTGGGGTCACTAAGGGTCGGACACGACTGAGCGACTTCACTTTCACTTTCACATATTGGAGAAGGCAATGGCAACCCACTCCAGTGTTCTTGCCTGGAGAATCCCAGGGACGGGGGAGCCTGGTGGGCTTCCGTCTATGGGGTCACACAGAGTTGGTCATGACTGAAGTGACTTAGCAGCAGCAGCAGCATACAGGGTTTAAAGGAGATCAATCCTGGGTGTTCATTGGAAGGACTGATGCTGAAGTTGAAACTACAATACTTTGGCCATCTCATGCAATGAGTTGACTCACTGGAAAAGACTCTGATCCTGTGAAAGGTTGGGGGCTGGAGGAGAAGGGGATGACAGAGAATGAGATGGCTGGATGGCATCACGGACTCTGTGGACGTGAGTTTGAGTGAACTCCGGGAGTTGGTGATGGACAGGGAGGCCTGGCGTGCTGTGATTCATGGGGCCGCGGAGAGTCGGACATGACTGAGCGACTGAACTGAACTGATACAGGGTTATCATTTGCATCTTTCTAAATTCCGTATATATGCATTAGTATACTGTATTGGTGTTTTTCTTTCTGGCTTACTTCACTCTGTATAATAGGCTCTAGTTTCATCCACCTCATTAGAACTGGTAATGACACAATGCCCCAGTTAGACCTAACTGATATCTGTAGGACATTTCACAGCAAAACAATGAATTTCGTCTTTTTCTCAAGTGTACACGGAACCTTCTCCAGGATAGATCACATCCTGGGCCATAAATCTAGCCTTGGTAAACTCAAAAAAAATTGAAATCATTCCAAGCATCTTTCCTGACCACAATGCAGTAAGATTAGATGTAAATTACAGGAAAAAAAAAAAAACTATTAAAAATCCCAATATATGGAGGCTAAATAACACGCTTGTGAAAAACCAACAAATCACAGAGGAAGTCAAAAAAGAAATCAAAGTATGCATAGAAATGAATGAAAATGAAAACACAACAACCCAAAATCTATGGGACACTGTAAAAGCAGCGCTAAGGGAAAGATTGATAGCAATACAGGCTTACCTCAAGTAGCAAGAAAAAAGTCAAATATTTAACCTAACTGTATACTTAAGCCAACTAGAAAGGGAAGAAATGAAGAACCCCAGGGTTAGTAGAAAGAAAGGAAGCTTAAAAATTATGGTAAAAATAAATGCAAAAGAAAGAATAGAGACTATAACTAAAATCAAAAAGCTAAAAGCTGGTTCTTTGAGAAGATAAATAAAATTGACAAACCATTAGACAGACTCATCAAGAAACAAAGGGAGAAGAATCAAATCAACAAAATTAGAAATGGAAATGGAGAAATCACAACAGACAACACATAAATACAAAGGATCATAAGGGACTGATATCAGCAAGTAAATGTCAATAAATTGGAGAACTTGGAAGAAATGGACAAATTCTTAGAAAAGTATAACTTTCCAAAACTGAGACAGGAAAAAATAGAAAATCTTACCAGACGCATCACAAGCACAGAAATTGAAACTGTAATCAGAAGTCTTCCAGCAAACAAAAGCCCAGAACCAGACGGCTTCAAAGCTGAATTCTACCAAAAATTTGGAGAAGCGCTAACACCTGTCATTTTCCTATTTGGAAACAGTTTATTGTTCCATGTCCAGTTCTAACTGTGGCCTCTTGACCTGCATACAAGTTTCTCAAGAGGCAGGTCAGGTGGTCTGGGATTACTATCTCTTTCAGAATTTTCCGCAGTTTATTGTGATCCACACAGTCAAAGGATTTGGCATAGTCAATGAAACAGAAATAGATGTTTTTCTGGAACTCTCTTGCTTTTTCCATGATCCAGCAAATGTTGGCAATTTGATCTCTGGTGCCTCTACCTTTTCTAAAACCTGCTTGAACATCTGGAATTTCATGGTTCACATGTTGCTGAAGCCAGGCTTGGAGAAATTTGAGCATGACTTTACTAGCGTGTGAGATGAGTGCAATTGTGCAGTAATTTGAGCATTCTTTGTCATTGCCTTTCTTTGGGATTGGAATGAAGACTGACCTTTTCCAGCCCTGTGGCCACTGCTGAGTTTTCCAAATTTGCTGGCATATTGAGTGCAGCTCTTTCACAGCATCATCTTTCAGGATTTGAAATAGCTCAATTGGAATTCCATGACCTCAGCTAGCTTTGTTCGTAGTGATCCTCTATAAGGCCCACTTGACTTCACATTCCAAGAGGTCTGGCTCCAGGTGAGTGACCACGCCATCATGATTATCTTCGTCGTGAAGATATATTTTGTACAGTTCTTCTGTGTATTCTTGCCACCTCTTCTTAATATCTTCTGCTTCTGTTAGGTCCATACCATTCCAAATAGGAAAAGGAGTACGTCAATGTTGTATCTTGTCACCCTGCTTATTTAACTTATATGCAGAGTACACCATGAGGAATGCTGGGCTAGAGCAAGCACAAGTTGTAATCAAGATTGCCGGGAGAAATATCAATAATCTCAGATATGCAGATGACACCACCCTTATGACAGAAAGTGAAGAGGAACTAATAAGCCTCTTGATGAAAGTGAAAGAGGAGAGTGAAAAGGTTGGCTTGAAGCTCAACATTCAGAAAACTAAGATCATGGCATCTGGTCACATCACTTCATGGGAAATAGATGGGGAAACAGTGGAAACAGTGTCAGACTTTATTTTTTTGGGCTCCAAAATCACTGCAGATGCTGATTGCAGCCATGAAATTAAAATATGCTTATTCCTTGGAAGGAAAGTTATGACCAACCTAGATAGTATATTAAAAAGCAGAGACATTACTTTGCAACCAAGGTCCTTCTAGTCAAGGCTATGGTTTTTCCCATGGTCATGTATGGATGTGAGAGTTGGACTGTGAAGAAAGCTGATCGCCAAAGAAATGATGCTTTTGAACTGTGGTGTTGGAGAAGACTCTTGAGAGTCCCTTGGACTGCAAAGAGATCCAACCAGTCCATCCTAAAGGAGATCAGTTCTGGGTGTTCATTGGAAGGACTGATGCTAAAGCTGAAACACCAATACTTTGGCCACCTCATGTGACAAGTTGACTCATTGGAAAAGTCTCTGATGCTGGGAGGGGCTGGGGGCAGTAGGAGACAAGGACGACAGAGAATGAGATGGCTGGATGGCCTCACCGACTCAATGGACATGAGTTTGAGTGAACTCTGGGAGTTGGTGATGGACAGTTAGGCCTGGCGTGCTGTGATTCATGGGGTCGCAAAGAGTCGGTCACGACTGAGTGTCTGAACTGAACTGAACTGAACACCTGTCCTATTCAAACTCTTCCAGAAAATTGCAGAGGAAGGTAAACTTCCAAACTCATTCTATGAGTTAACACACAGAAATCCTTTATATTCCTATACAGAAACAATGAGAAAACAAAGAGAAATTAATGAAACAATTCCATTTACCATTACAATGAAAGAATAAAATACTTAGGAATATATCTACCTAAAGAAACGAAAGACCTAGGTATAGAAAACTATAAAACACTGATGAAAGAAATCAAAGAGGATGCAAATAGATGGAGGAATATACTATGTTCATGGATTGGAACAATCAATGTAGTGAAAATGAGTATACTACCTAAAGCAATCTATAGATTCCATGCAATCCCTATCAAGCTACCAACGGTATTTTTCAGAGAACTAGAACAAATCATTTCACAATTTGTATGAAAAAAACAGAAACAAAAAACAAACAAAAAAAAAACCCACCTCAAATGGCCAAAGCAATCTTGAGGAAGAAGAATGGGCTGGAAGGAATCAACCTGCCGGACTTCAGGCTCTACTACAAAGCCACAGGCATCGAGACAGTATGGTACTGACATTAAGACAGAAATATAGATTAATGGAACAAAATAGAAAGTCCCGAGATAAATCCATGCACCTATGGAAACCTTATATTTGACATAGGAGGGAAGAATATACAATGGAGAAAAGACAATCTCTTTAAAAAGTGGTCCTGGGAAAACTAGTCAACCACTTGTAAGAGAATGAAACTAGACCACTATCTAACACCATACACAAGAATAAACTCAAAATGGATTAACGATCTAAATGTAAGACAAGAAACTATAAAACTCCTAGAGGAAGACATAGGCAAAACCCTCTCTCCAACATACATCACAGCAGGATCCTCCATGACCCACCTCCCAGAGAAATGGAAATAAAAGCAAAAATAAACAAATGGGCCCTAATTAAAATGAAAAGCTTTTTCAAAGGAAGGAAACTATAAGCAAAGTGAAAAGACAGCCTTCAGAATGGGAGAAAATAATAACAAACGAAGCAACTGACAAATAATTAATCTCAAAAATATATAAGCAACTCCTGCAGCTCAATCCAGAAAAATAAACGACCCAATCAAAAATGGACCAAAGAACTAAACAGACATTTCTCCAAAGAAGACATACAGATGGCTAAGAAACACATGAAAAGATGCTGAACATCACTCATAATCAGAGAAATGCAAATCAAAACCACAATGAGGTACCATTTCACGCCAGTCAGAATGACTGCTATCCAAAAGTCTACAAGCAATAAATGCTGGAGAGGGTGTGGAAAAAAGGTAACCCTCTTACACGGTTGGTGGGAATGAAAAACAGTACAGCCACTATGGAGAACAGTGTGGAGATTCCTTAAAAAACTGGAAATCGAACTGCCATATGGCCCAGCAATCCCACTGCTGGGCATACACACTGAGGAAACCATAATCTAAAGAGTCACGTGTACCCCAATGTTCATCGCAGCACTGTTTATAATAGCCAGGACATGGAAGCATCCTAGATGTCCATCAGCAGATGAATGGATAAGAAAGCAGTGATACAGATACACAATGGAATATTACTCAGCCATTAAGAAGAGTACATTTGAATCAGTTCTAATGAGGTGGATGAAACTGGAGCCTATTGTACAGAATGAAGTAAGTCAGAAAGAAAAACACCAATATAGTATACTAATGCTTATATATGGACTTTAGAAAGATGGTAATGATAACCCTATATGTGAGATAGCAAAAGAGACACAAATGTATAGAACAGTCTTTTGGGCGATTGTGAGGGTGGGATGATCTGAGAGAAAAACACTGAAACATGTATATTATCATATTGGAAACAGATCGCCAGTCCAGGATGCATGGAACATGGTACTCAAGGCCGATGCACTGAGATGACCCTGAGGGATGGGATGGGTAGGGAGGTGGGAGGGGTGTTCAGGTTGGGGAACACATGTAAACCCATAGTTGATTCATGTCAATGTATGGCATAAACCACTACAATGTTGTAAAGTAATTAGACTCCAATTAAAATAAAAATAAATTAAAAAAATAAATAAAATTGGTCATTCGAAACAGCTAAGGCAGTAGTGTCTGAAAAGATTCTTATTATATCTAGAAGTAAAGTTTAAGACAAAAATAGAAGAAAAAACAAGAAGTAATAAATGAAGTCTGAATTTGGCAATAAGGAGTTCATGATCTGAGCCACAGTCAGCTCCTGGTCTTGTTTTCGCTAACTGTATACAGCTTCTCCATCTTTGGTTGCAAAGAATATAATCAATCTGATTTCGGTGTTGACCATCTGGTGATGTCCATGTGTAGAGTCTTCTCTTGTGTTGTTGGAAGAGGGTGTTTGCTATGACCAGTGCATTCTCTTGACAAAACTCTATTAGCCTTTGCCCTGCTTCATTCCGTGCTCCAAGGCCAAATTTGCCAGTTACTCCAGGTGTTTCTTGACTTCCTACTTTTGCATTCCAGTCCCCTAGAATGAAAAGGACATCTTTTTTGGGTGTTAGTTCTAAAAGGTCTTGTAGGTCTTCATAGAACCGATTAACTTCGGCTTCTTCAGCATTACTGGTTGGGGCATAGGCCTGGATTACTGTAATATTGAATGGTTTGCCTTGGAAACGAACAGAAATCATCCTGTCATTTTTAAGATTGCATCCAAGTACTGCATTTCGGACTCTTTTGTTGACCATGATGGCTACTCCATTTCTTCTAAGGGATTCCTGCCCACAGTAGTAGATATAATGGTCATCCGAGTTAAATTCACCCATTCCAGTCCATTTTAATTCACTGATTCCTAGAATGTCGACGTTCACTCTTGCCATCTCCTGTTTGACCACTTCCAATTTGCCTTGATTCATGGACCTAACATTCCAGGTTCCTATGCAATATTGCTCTTTACAGCACCGGACCTTGTTTCTATCATTGGTCACATCCACAACTGGGTATTGGTTTTGCTTTTGCTCCATCCCTTTATTCCTTCTATAGTTATTTCTCCACTGAGCTCCAGTAGCATACTGGGCACCTACCGACCTGGGGAATTCCTCATTCAGTATCCTATCATTTTGCCCTTTGTTACTGTTCATGGGGTTCTCAAGGCAAGTATACTGAAGTGGTTTGCCATTCCCTTCTCCAGGGGACCACATTCGGCTGTGGTCCATGTGATTAGATCAGCTAGTTTCCTGTGATTATGATTACAGTTTGTCTGCCCTCTGGTGCCCCCTAGCAATACCTACCGTCTTATTTGGGTTTCTCTTACCTTGGTCGTGGAAAATCTCTTCACAGCCGCTCCAGTAAAGTGCAGCCGCTGTACCTTACCTTGGGTGAGGGGTATCTCCTCAAGGCCGCCCCTCCTGACCTTGAACGCGGAGTAGCTCCTCTCGGCCCTCCTGCGCCTGCGCAGCCACCGCCTGTTGGACGTGGGGTAGCTCCTCTCGGCCGCCGGCCCTGGCCTCAGGCGTGGGGTAGCTCCTCACGGCCGTGCCTCTTTGCGTGGTTCGTTGCGCCCGGGCCGGCGTCTCTCGCGTCGCGTCTGCGCCGCCGGGGCCGGCGTCTCTCGCGTCGCGTCTGCGCCGCCGGGGCCGGCGTCTCTCGCGTCGCGTCTGCGCCGCCGGGGCCGGCGTCTCTCGCGTCGCGTCTGCGCCGCCGGGGCCGGCGTCTCTCGCGTCGCGTCTGCGCCGCCGGGGCCGGCGTCTCTCGCGTCGCGTCTGCGCCGCCGGGGCCGGCGTCTCTCGCGTCGCGTAAATTGAAGAAAGTAGGGAAAACCACTAGACCATTCAGATATGACCTCAATCAAATCCCTTATGATTATGCAGTGGAAGTGAGAAATAGATTTAAGGGACTAGATCTGATTGATAGAGTGCCTGATGAACTCTGGACGGAGGTTCGTGACATTGTACAGGAGACAGGGACCAAGACCATCCCCATGGAAAAGAAATGCAAAAGAGCGAAATGGCTGTCTGAGGAGGCCTTACAAATAGCTGTAAAAAGAAGAGAGGCGAAAAGCAAAGGAGAAAAGGAAAGATATAAGCATCTGAATGCAGAGTTCCAAAGAATAGCAAGGAGAGATAAGAAAGCCTTCCTCAGTGATCAATGCAAAGAAATAGAGGAAAACAACAGAATAGGAAAAACAAGAGATCTCTTCAAGAAAATTAGAGATTCTAAGGGAACATTTCATGCAAAAATGGGCTCGATAAAGGACAGAAATGGTATGGACCTAACAGAAGCAGAAGATATTAAGAAGAGGTGGCAGGAATACACAGAAGAACTGTACAAAAAAGATCTTCACGACCAAGATAGTCACGATAATGTGATCACTGACCTAGAGCCAGACATCTTGGAATGTGAAGTCAAGTGGGCCTTAGAAAGCATCACTACGAACAAAGCTAGTGGAGGTGATGGAATTCCAGTTGAGCTATTTCAAGTCTTGAAAGATGATGCTGTGAAAGTGCTGCACTCAATATGCCAGCAGATTTGGAAAACTCAGCAGTGGCCACAGGACTGGAAGAGGTCAGTCTTCATTCCAATCCCAAAGAAAGGCAATGCCAAAGAATGCTCAAACTACCGCACAATTGCACTCATCTCACACGCTAGTAAAGTCATGCTCAAAATTCTCCAAGCCAGGCTTCAGCAGTATGTAAACCGTGAACTCCCAGATGTTCAAGCAGGTTTTAGAAAAGGCAGAGGCACCAGAGATCAAATTGCCAACATCCGCTGGATCATGGAGAAAGCAAGAGAGTTTCAGAAAAACATCTATTTCTGCTTCATTGACTATGCCAAAGCCTTTGACTGTGTGGATCACAATAAACTGTGGAACATTCTGAAAGAGATGGGAATCCCAGACCACCTGACCTGCCTCTTGAGAAACCTGTATGCAGGTCAGGAAGCAACAGTTAGAACTGGACATGGAACAACAGACTGGTTCCAAATAGGAAAAGGTGTACGTCAAGGTTGTATATTGTCACCTTGCTTATTTAACTTATATGCAGAGAACATCATGAGGAACGCTGGGCTGGAAGAAGCACAAGCTGGAATCAAGATTGCTGGGAGAAATATCAATAACCTCAGATATGCAGATGACACTACCCTTATGGCAGAAAGTGAAGAGGAACTCAAAAGCCTCTTGATGAAAGTGAAAGAGGAGAGTGAAAAGGTTGGCTTGAAACTCAACATTCAGAAAACAAAGATCATGGCATCTGGTCCCATCACTTCATGGGAAATAGATGGAAAAACAGTGGAAACAGTGTCAGACTTTGTTTTTTTGGGCTCCAAAATCACTGCAGATGCTGATTGCAGCCATGAAATTAAAAGACGCTTACTCCTTGGAAGGAAAGTTATGACCAACCTTGATAGTATATTGAAAAGCAGAGACATTACTTTGCCGACCAAGGTCCGTCTAGTCAAGGCAATGGTTTTTCCCGTGGTCATGTATGGATGTGAGAGTTGGACTGTGAAGAAAGCTGATCGCCGAAGAATCGATGCTTTTGAACTGTGGTGTTGGAGAAGACTCTTGAGAGTCCCTTATACTGCAAGGAGATCCAACCAGTCCATTCTAAAGGAGATCAATCCTGGATGTTCATTGGAGGGACTGATGCTGAAGCTGAAACTCCAATACTTTGGCCACCTCATGAGACGAGTTGACTCACTGGAAAAGACTCTGATGCTGGGAAAGGTTGGGGGCGGGAGGAGAAGGGGACGACGGAGAATGAGATGGCTGGATGGCATCACCAACTCTGTGGACATGAGTTTGGGTGTACTCCGGGAGTTGGTGATGGACAGGGAGGCCTGGCGTGCTGTGATTCATGGGGTCGCGGAGAGTCGGACACGACTGAGCGACTGAACTGAACTGAACTGAATAAATGAAGATTAACTTTCCTGTTTTGTTAAGAGTATTAGCTTAAGTTAGACTGTAGCTTCCCTTGTGACTCAGCTGGTAAAGAATCTGCCTGCAGTGGGAGACCTGAGTTCAATCCCTGGGTAGGGAAGATCGCCTGGAGAAGGGAAAGACTACCCATTCCACTATTCTGGCCTGGAGAATTCCATGGAAGAGTCCATGGGGTCACAAAATGTCGGAGCAACTGAGCGACTTTCACTTTCAGACTGTAATAAGTCACTGTTACATGTTTTAGTCCCTAAGGAAATCACAAAATAATAACAAAGATCATGGAAATATAGCGCAAACAGAGAAAAAAGTGGAATAATGGAAAAACAAAAAAAAAAAAAAACAAAACAAAACAAACAAAAAAACAACTGATTAGTCCAAAAGCAGACAAGATAGAAGGAAGCAATTGACAAATATCACGAGACAAATTAAAAAAATAACTTGATAGGCTTAAAAATAATTATCTTAGAATCATATTAAAGAAAATAAGAATACTCCAATTGAAAGAAAATTTTAGACTAATAAAAATAAGTCAACTGTATATTGAATACAAGACAGTTTATGTACAGTGATTCAGGTACATTGAAAGAGAAATGATAGAAAATAACTCTCTTCAGTGCTTTATTTTTGCTGAGACATTATTTATAAATATTTAACTCGTGGTTTGATAAGTTTTGAAAACTGCACAATCTCAGATCACCCAAATAAAGATATGAAACACTTCCATCATCCCAGAAGCTTGCTTTGTCTGTATCCCTCAAAGAGGAAAACAGTGTTCTCACTTCTAGATTCATGGATTACTCGTGCCTCTTGATTTTACTAAAAAGTCTAACCATCCTTTACATATGCAGGGATACATACAGTCAATCCAGACTATTGACAGATTCATATTTGTGAGTTCGCCTCCTCACTAAAATTTACTTGTTAACTCCAAAATCAATACTTGTTGCACTTTCCCAGTCATTCACAGTGATGTATGAAGTGGCAGAAAATTTGAGTTGCTTGACACCCATGTTCCTAGTTGAGGGCAAAGAATGGAATTCTCTGCTTTTGTTTCAGCTCTAATACTGTAAACAAGCATCTTTTTTGCAGTCTATTTAGTGGCACATTTTTCACCTTCTCATGCTTTTTCTTGGTTATTTCACTGTTTTATAATAGCCGCCAAGTGTAGTGCTGAGGTGATGTCTTGTGTTCTTAAGTGAAATAATTCTGAGATGTATCTTAAGGAGAAAATATGTGTGTTAAATAAACTTCACTCAGGGATTGAGTTATAGTTCTGTTGGCTGTGAGTTCAATGTTAATTAATCAATACTATATATTAAATAAGATGTCTTTATAGAGAAACACACATAAAACATTGTTATGTATTGATCTGTTGACAAAAACGTTTTGAACTGAGGCTCACAGGAAACTAACCTTGTATTCCCCATAGGAGCAATAGCTCAATATTTGATAATTCAGTGCTCACAGTGACTTTATAGAACATAACTACTACACACAACAAAAATTGACTCTATGATAAATATTTCTCTCAGTCTATGGCTCAACTCTTAAATTACTTTAACCATATCATTTTTTTTTACATTTTAAAAAATTTATTTATTTTAATTGGAAGCTAATTACCTTTCATTATTGTATTGGTTTTGTCATACATTGACATGAATCTGCCCCGGGTGTACATGTGTTCCCCATCTTGAACCCCCTCCCACCTCCCTCCCCATTCCATCTCTCTGGTTCATCCCAGTACACCAGCCCCGAGCATCCTGTATCATGCATCGAACCATCTTTTGATGAGAAGAATTCTTAAATTTTGATGAAACCCAATTGATGATTTTTCTTTTACAGCTAATCACTTTTTATATCTTTTTAAACAAAATGTGCTTCCCTCAGGTTAAAAAAATTTTTGCTTTCTCTTTCTTCAAAATCTGTATAGATTCTAGATTTTATATTTATGTCCATGATTCACAGTTTGGGTCTATAGAGTCCCTATTCTGTTCCATTGATCTATTTGTCTGTATTCATGGTAGTAATGGACTGAAATGTCTTTGACAAAAATAAATCTCCATTCTTCAGAAGCTTTTGAGAAATTAGAAATGGAGGTATAGTTCCTATTTCCTTAAATTGTAAGTATATATACTCATTTTCCCCTTGAAGAGTACATGGGCTAAGGGTGCCATCCTTCTGCACAGTCAAAAACCTGGGTATAATTTATAGTTGGCCCACTGTATCCATGGTTCCTCCATATCTGTGGTTCAGCATCTGTGGATTCAACTAGCCATGCATTGTGTAGTACTATAGTATTTACTCTTGAAAAACAGTACATAAATAAGTGGACCTGAGCAGTTCAAACCTGTGTTATTCAAGTGTCAACTGCATACACACACATATAATTTAATAAAGGAACTATTAGAGAGATTCCCATAAGGCAATGATGCCCAATTAACATGTTCTGGAAATGTTAACCAGTGCAATTAGTCAAGAGAAATTAGAAGCCTAAGACTTGGGGAAAAAAAAAAGAAGAAATGTAACTATATTTATTATGAGATGGCAAATAGTACTTCTGGAAAATCCTAGAAAATCTATATTAAGATTATAAAATAGTTTTGCATGGTAGTAGTATACAAAATTAACATGCAAAAGCAATAACCATTATGTTCACAAATTATAGCCAACTAGAATTCGTAAAGAATCTGCCTGCAATGAAAGAGACCTGGGTTTGATCCCTGGGTCGAGAAGATCCCCTGGAGAAGGAATAGGTACCCACTCCAGTATTCTTGCCTGGGAAACCCCATGGACAGAGGAGTCTAGTGGGCTACTGTCTACGGGGTCGCGAAGAGTCAGACACGACTGAGTGACTAACACTCTCCTTTTCAGAAAATATAATGGAAGAGAAAATCCCATTTATGAGAGTAACAATAAGATAAATATCTAAAAAAATTTAATAAGAAATTTTATAACTATATAATGAAAACTATAATATTAGCCATTCTTTAAAGAAACAAAAAATAAGGTTGAAGAAATATATACACATCACTTATTCTTAGCTGAGGTGAAGTGAAGTGACAGTTGCTCAGTCATGTCTGACTCTTTGTGAACCCATGGACTATACAGTCCATGGAATTCTCCAGGTCAGAATACTGGAGTGGGTAGCAGTTTCCTCCTACAGGGGTTCTTCCCAACCCAGGGACCGAACCTGGGTCTCTCGCACTGCAGGCAGATTCTTTACCATCTGAGACACCAGGCTGTCTCAATATCATAATGTCAGTTCTATCTAAATTATTTAATAAATATAACAGAATCCTAACGAAAATATCATTAAATTTCTTTAGGGAGCTAGAGAAGTTATATTGAAGTTTATGAGAAAAATAAATGTGCAGACTCAACTATAAAACACCGAATGAAAGGATATGAGGGGTTATAGCACTACCAGATACTAAAACGTAATATGAGGCCTGTATAGTTAAAACAGTGTTAATAGCAACTGAGTGGACAAATAGATCAAAGGAATAGAATGGCAAGTCCAGAAATAGACCCAAAAACACACAGAAATTTAGTATATAGTGAAGATAGTATCTTAAATCATTTAATCAGAAATGGATTTTAAATAAATGATGTTGGGAAAATGGACAGTCATTTGGAAAAAAGAATATAATTCCTTCTATTTCTCTCATTGGACACAAGCATAAATCCCAAATGAATAACGGATGAAAATAAGAAAAAAGCACTATGCAACAAATAGGATAAAACATGTCAGACAAGAGCAAATGTGTCAATGAAGTGAAGTGAAGTTGCTCAGTTGTGTCCGACTCTTTGTGACCCCATGGACTGTAGCCTACCAGGCTCCTCCGTCCATAGAATTTTCCAGGCAAGAGTACTGGAGTGGGTTGCCATTTCCTTCTCCAGGGGATCTTCCCAACCCAGGGATCAAACCCAGGTCTCCCGCGTTGCAGGCAGATACTTTACTGTCTGAACCACCTAAGGAAGTAATGTGTTGATAGTTATAGTAAATGTAAAAACAACTAAGCTATGTAACAGGCAGAGATTTTGAGACTAGATAAGGCAAACTATGTGACAAGAAACACCTTATATATAAAAGCTCAGTTTGAATGTAAAGTGTAGAAAAGTTGATTACGTTCACTTTTTGTAATGGATTCTTATTCATTTAGATACACAATTCAGAGATCCTTTTTTCCACAGAGCCTTCCTTGGTTTGGACTTCCCTTGTTTCTCAGCGGTGAAGAATCTGCCTGCAATGGGGGAGACCTGGGTTTGATCCCTAGCTTGGTTGGGAAGATCCCCTGGAGAAGGGAAAGGCTACCCACTCCAGTATTCTGGCCTGGAGAATTCCATGGACTGTATAGTCCATAAGGTCACAGAGAGTTGGACACGACTAAGTGACTTTCACTTCACTTCATTGGGTTGCTTTACCTGGCCTAATTATTATCCTCTGCTCCCCTAGTCTTATTCCTTTTCTCTCTTTTTCTGTCTCTAATACCAGATAATGAGCTCATTGAAAGTAGGATGTTTGTCCAATTTGTACTTTTTTTATTTATACCTTTACTATTTCACTTTCTCACTGGTTTGACACATGGTAGGTACTTAATAGATATTTGTTAAAAAAATCTGTATATGCTATCAGGATCAGAAAGAGAAGTCTACTTCTTATCTCTTCTTTTGACTGGCTAGCTGGAAGGAGATAATTGTGTTTGCTCTATTTCAATTATACATCATTAGAAAATAGATATAAATGGAGTTTTCTCTCTTCTGCAAATGGGGACATATCAGTGCTTACATCCCATTGCTGCTGCTGCGTCACTTCAGTCGTGTACGACTCTGTGTGACCCCATAGACAGAAGCCCACCAGGGTCCCCCGTCCCTGGGATTCTCCAGGCAAGAACACTGGAGTGGGTTGCCATTTCCTTCTCCAATGTGTGAAAGTGAAAAGTGAAAGTGAAGTCACTCAGTCGTGTCCGACCCTTAGCGACCCCACGGACTGCAGCCTACCAGGCTCCTCCATTCATGGGATTTTCTAGGCAAGAGTACTGGAGTGGCTTTTCATTGCCTTCTCCATTATAAAATCTTGTCACATCATATAATGTGACAAGCAAGAGAAGCTCATAGCTTAACCATTGGAATTGTTTGAATTGTCTTTTTTTGTGGGATTACAGCATTTTTATTACAAGATTATAGGAGACAAGTGACCTTTTATTTCAGAGTCACTGAAATGTGTTTCCCACTGTACAAATGTGTGGTTGAAGGTTAGTATCTTTCCATTTGTGTGTAATTGTGAAATAGGTATCTTCCATGTGCCTACCTTTCAAAACACAGTTTTCTGCAAAATGTAAGATGCTTCTTTATAAGGGATATTTGCATCAGTTTTCTGTAGTGATTCAGAATTTCTAGTTCTAGGCTCAGTATGGCTTACATAACCAGATACGTAGAGAAGTAGGCTTCTCTACAAGCTACTAATGTGGATAAATGGACCATGTCCTTCCTTAACCAGAGATTCAAAGAATCACTAAATTTTTACTTGTTAAGGAGTTAAAGAAGTGATTCAATAATTGTAAAAATTATCCCAGGCATGAGTGAACATTAACAGATAAATTATGCCGTATCACTTGGCCTGACTTGCTAGGTGGCTCAGTGGTAAAGAATCAGCCTGCCAATGCAGGAGACACAAGAGACACAGGTTCAATCCCTGGTTCGGGAAGATCCCCTGGAATAGGAAATGGCAACCCAATCCAGTATTCTTGCCTGGGGAATCGCATGGACAGAGAAGCCCGGTGGTCTACAGTATATGGGGTTGCAAAGAGTCAGGCATGACTGAAAGACTAAGCATAGTACACATCACTTGGCCCATAGGATAATAATCTATTCATTAAAATATTAATACCCCTACATAACACTGTAACAGTTCCCATTAAGATAACTAGATTGTTAATCTTTAAAAACAGAAAGACTGTTATTAATATTAATAACAGAATTTCTTCCATCATGATTGATATATTGTACCCCCCCACTCCCCACCTGGTTTTCATGCCTACTTAAATTTGACCCTCTCATTATTTCTAAAATAATGAGACCAAAAGTTGACCACAAAAATAATAAACTGTCTTTAGTAAACAACTCTACCGCAGAAAAAGATACTAACATTCTGAAAATCAGTCTCAGTTACAGTTCCCATCATCCAGGTATTTGAATGTGTTATTGCATTGAGAAACCTTACCAAAATAATATCTTCACTGGAAAGATTGCCAGGTGGTGACACAGGTATTTTTGGACATTCTAGTCCAATGCGCTCTTGCCCCAAAAGAAATGCCTGTATCTGCAAAGTGAGTAGAGTGGTGAGTATGAAAGTAATGATGTTCAGTTCAGTTCAGTTGCTCAGTAGTGTACGACTCTTTGTGACCCCATGGAAGGCAGTATGCCAGGCCTCCCTGTCCATCATCAACTAATGGAGCATACTCAAACTCATGTTCATTGAGTCAGTGGTGCTACTCAAACATTTCACCCTCTGTAATCCCCTTCCCCTCTCACCTTCAATCTTTCCCAGCATTGGAGTGTTTTCAGATGAGTCAGTTATTAGCATCTGGTGGCCAAAGTATTGGACTTTCAGCTTCAGCATCAGTCCTTCCAATGAATATTCAGGACTGATTTCTTTCAGCATGGACTGGTTGGATCAACTTGCGATCCAAGGGACTGACTCTCACGAGTCTTCTCCAACACCATAGTTCAAAAGTATCAATTCTTCGGTGCTCAGCTTTCTTTATAGTCCAACAGTCACATTGATATGTGACTACTGAAAAATTGGCAAAGTAATGTCTCTGCTTTTTAATATGCTGTCTAGGTTGGTCATAACTTTTCTTCTAAGGAGCAAGCGTCTTTTCATTTCATGGTGGCAGTCACCATCTGCAGTGATTTTGGAGACCAGAAAAATAAAATCTGTCACTGTTTTCACTGTTTCCCCGTCTATTTGCCATGAAGTGATGGGACCAGATGCCATGAACTTAGTTTTCTGAATATTAAGTTTTAAGCCAGCTTTTTCACTCTCCTCTTTCACCTTCATCAAGAGGCTCTTTAGTTCCTCTTTGCTTTCTGCCATTAGGGTGGTGTCATCTCCATATCTGAGGTTATTGATATTTCTCCCGGCAATCCTGATTCCAGCTTGTTTTGTTTCATCATGTCCAGCATTTCTCATGAGCAGGGTAACAATATACAGCCTTAACATACTCCTTGTCCTGTTTGAAATTAGTCTTTTGTTCCATGTCCAGTTCTAACTGTTGCTTCCTCACCTGCATGCAGATTTCTCAGGAGGCAGGTCAGGCGGTATGGTATTCCCACCTCATGAAGAATTTTCCGCAGTTTGTTGGGATCCACACAGTCAAAGGCTTTGGCATAGTCAATAAAGCAGAAATAGATGTTTTTCTGGAACTCTCTTGCTTTTGATGATCCAGCAGATGTTAGCAATTTGGTTTCTGGTTCCTCTGACTTTTCTAAAACCAGCTTGAACATCTGGAAGTTCACGGTTCATGTACTGTTGAAGCCTGGCTTGGAGAATTTTGACCATTACTTTGCTAGTATGCGAGATGAGTGCAAAGGTGTGGTAGTTTTAGCTTTCTTTGGCATTGCCTTTCTTTGGGATTGGAATGAAAACTGACCTTTTCCAGTCCTGTGGCCACTGCTGAGTTTTCCAAATTTGCTGGCATATTGAGTGTAGCACTTTCACAGCATTATCTTTTAGGATTTGCAGTAGCTCAACTCGAATTCCATCACCTCCACTAGCTTTGTTCATAGGGATGCTTCCTATGAGCCACTGGACTTCACATCCCAGGATGTCTGGCTCTAGGTGAGTGATCACACCATTGTGAGTATCTGGATCATGAAGGTCTTTTTTGTATAGTTCTTCTGTGCATTCTTGCCACCTCTTCTTAATATATTCTGCTTCTCTTAGGTCCATACCATTTCTGTCCTTTATTGAGCCCATGTATGCATGAAATATTCCCATGGTAACTCTAATTTTTTTAAAGAAAATTTCTTCAAGTATGAAAAGAAAATTACAGTATGAAAAACAATGATGATAGAGCTGCAATTAAGACTTCGATGGTTAACTGTACTGTTATGTTTTGAAAGGCAAAAAATAGGTACAGTTATACGAAACTCTGATGATGTAATATGGTCAGTGTCATGGATAACAGAAATGTTTGGCCCAAATCATCTAAGTTCTCTGATGCTTCCTGAACTGTAACATAAGCCACAGTAATTAGTGATTCTACCCCTATTTCATGTACGTATGAATGCCTTAAATAGTTTGGTAAATGCAGATTCAGAAAATTTGTATTTTTTATCAAGGTCCTTGGGTATCCAGATGTAGGTGGTACAGGAACACAGTGACAAATACCTTGACTCTCCAAGGGTCAGTCCCATAAATATCACAACAGCCTAAACTACACTCAAATTCTGGGAGCTCTTTAGATTTTTTGCTTCACATACCTCAAAACTTACCTTGTAATTAGCTATGAAAGAGGCACACAGAGAGGCCATTGAAAGGGCTATTGGAATAGTAAGATTCTGGCAGAGTCTTGCACTTTTGAACTAAACCTAACAGTTACAAATTGTTTTCCATGGTCTGCAAAGAAAAGGGTCCAGTGGCGGTAAATTTTTGGGAAATAGACCTAGTCTATTTTTCTCCCCACAAAGGCAAATCAATTGTTCTTCTACTGGACATAATTTATTTGCATGTCTATGGACAAGAGCCATTTACATGGCTATCCGTTATCTCCAAAGTTCAGTTCAGTTCAGTCGCTCAGTCGTGTCCGACTCTCCGCGACCCCATGAATCACAGCACGCCAGGCCTCCCTGTCCATCACCAACTCCCAGAGTTCACTCAAACTCATGTCCACAGAGTTGGTGATGCCATCCAGCCATCTCCTTCTCTGTCGTCCCCTTCTCCTCCCGCCCCCAACCTTTCCCAGCATCAGAGTCTTTTCCAGTGAGTCAACTCGTCGCATGAGGTGGCCAAAGTATTGGAGTTTCAGCTTTAGCATCAGTCCTTCCAATGAACACCCAGCATTGATCTCCTTTAGAATGGACTGGTTGGATCTCCTTACAGTACAAGGGACTCTCAAGAGACTTCTCCAACACCACAGTTCAAAAGCATAAATTCTTCGACGACCAGCTTTCTTCACAGTCCAAATCTCACATCCATATATGACCACGGGAAAAACCATAGCCTTGACTAGATGGACCTTTGTTGGCAAAGTAATGTCTCTGCTTTTTAATATGCTATCAAGGTTGATCATAACTTTCCTCCCAAGGAGTAAGCATCTTTTAATTTCATGGCTGCAATCAGCATCCACAGTGATTTTGGAGCCCCCCAAAATAAAGTCTGACACTGTTTCCACTGTTTTTCCATCTATTTCCCATGAAGTGATGGGACCAGATGCCATGATCTTTGTTTTCTAAATGTTGACCTTCAAGCCAACCTTTTCACTCTCTTCTTTCACTTTCCCCAAGAGGCTTTTTCGTTCCTCTTCACTTTCTACCATAAGGGTAGAGTCATCTGCATATCTGAGGTTATTGATATTTCTCCCAGCAATCTTGATTCCAGCTTGTGCTTCTTCCAGACCAGCATTCCTCATGATGTACTCTGCATATAAGTTAAATAAGCAAGGTGACAATATACAGCCTTGATGTACTCCTTTTCCTATTTGAAACCAGTCTGTTGTTCCATGTCCAGTTCTAACTGTTGCTTCCTGACCTGCATACAGGTTTCTCAAGAGGCAGGTCAGGTGGTCTGGGATTCCCATCTCTTTCAGAATGTTCCACAGTTTATTGTGATCCACACAGTCAAAGGCTTTGGCATAGTCAATGAAGCAGAAATCGATGTTTTTCTGGAACTCTCTTGCTTTCTCCATGATCCAGCGGATGTTGACAATTTGATCTCTGGTTCCTCTGCCTTTTCTAAAACCTGCTTGAACATCTGGGAGTTCACGGTTCACATACTGCTGAAGCCTGGCTTGGATAATTTTGAGCATGACTTTAGTAGCGTGTGAGATGAGTGCAATTGTGCGGTAGTTTGAGCATTCTTTGGCATTGCCTTTCTTTGGGATTGGAATGAAAACTGACCTTTTCCAGTCCTGTGGCCACTGCTGAGTTTCCCAAATTTGCTGGCATATTGAGTGCAGCACTTCAACAGCATCATCTTTCAAGATTTGAAATAGCTCAACTGGAATTCCATCACCTCCACTAGCTTTGTTCGTCGTGATGCTTTCTAAGGCCCACTTGACTTCACATTCCAAGATATCTGGCTCTAGGTCAGTGATCACGTTATCATGACTATCTTCATTGTGAAAATCTTTTTTGTACAGTTCTTCTGTGTATTCTTGCCACCTCTTCTTTGTATCTTCTGCTTCTGTTAGGTCCATACCTTTTCTGTCCTTTATCGAGCCCATCTTTGCATGAAATGTTCCCTTGGAATCTCTAATTTTCTTGAAGATATCTCTTGTTTTTCCTATTCCCTTGTTTTCCTCTATTTCTTTGCATTGATCACTGAGGAAGGCTTTCTTATCTCTCCTTGCTCTTCTCTGGAACTCTGCATTCAGATGCTTATATCTTTCCTTTCTCCTTTGCTTTTCGCTTCTCTTCTTTTCACAGCTATTTGTAAGGCCTCCTCAGACAGCCATTTTGCTTTTTTGCATTTCTTTTCCATAGGGATGGTCTTGGTCCCTTTTTCCTGTACAATGTCACGAACCTCCGTCCAGAGTTGATCAGGCACTCTATCTATCAGATCTCCAAAGTAGAGAGTTGTAAAAAACTTAAAGGCAAAACCCATAGATTCAAAAAATCCATTTAGGCAGTATTTGCATTTCCATTGCATATACAGAATTTTTTCTTTTGGTTCATTTCAAAGTTTTTCCACAATCTTTCTTAACAGTGCCACCTGTAATCTTAATAATCTCATAGAAAAATCATTTTTAATCAGAAAATAAGACTGGTCTCAGTTGATATGTCCTTTTTACATAGGTGCAGCAATGGTGTTAATTTCATAAAGTCTTCCATGAGTTTGATTTGGAAATCTAGAGCCATACCTTGCTGAAAAAATTACAAAGGCCACAAAATTTATTTCTGTCTTTATATTTACATAATTAATCTCAGATTGAATTTTTAAAAGACTCTGGAGTTCCCGAGTCTCTCTTTGCTATTCTACGTCTAGGGGATAAGTCTCAAAAACCCTCTTCATGAGATTGTATGTATACTTCCTATGGATTTAAGTGAATTTCTGTTTTTACAGGGTCCTCAAAATGTCTCAAGCTTCTTGGCCTAACAGAAAGACTTTTCTTAAAACCTCTATGTCTGGCACCCTGAAATTCAGGTAGCAAGGCAGCTTTCCTAGGAAGGTTTTATAAGCATTGACATCAAAATTAAAGCCAAACTATTTCAATAAAAGTGATTTGTCTTACGTGAATTAAAGAGTATTGCTGTCTTACATGGCCCTTTAGGTAGTGCCTTGGTTGTATAATCAACTTGTTAATAATATCTTGATAAGAAGGAAGGCAGATTCTTACTGAGCCAATGTAAGTATCAATATTGCAATGAAAAGTTAGGCAATTTGGTACTCTTGGTAAACTTTCTGGAAAAAGAAAGTGAATGTCACTCACTTGTGTCCGACTTTTTGTGACCCCTGGACTGTAGCTTGCCAGGCTCCTCTGTCCCTGGGGATTCTCCAGGCAAGAATGCTGTAGTGGGTAGCTATTTCCTTCTGCAAGGGATCTTCCTGACCTAGGGATTGAACTCGGGTCTCCTGCATTGCAAGCAAATTCTTTACCATCTGAGACACAAGTAAGTGGTGTACTAGGATGAACCAGAGGGATGGGATGGGGAGGGAGGTGGGAGAGGGTTTCAAGATGGGGAACACATGTACACCTGGGGCAGATTCATGTCAATGTATGGCAAAACCAATACAATAATGTAAAATAATTAGCCTCTAGTTAAATAAATTTCAAAAAATATTTAATTTCAGATTACAAAAGCAAAATTTATGAAATTATTGTTTAATTAGAGATAGCTTTAAGAAGAAAGAAAAGGCTACATTATATATTTAGAATATAAAGCATTAAAATAATATCAACAATATTTCAAGCAAATAACTGCAATAAAATTTCCTTCAGTCTATATAATTAATTCTCATTCTTCTGAATCTTGGCTTGCTGTGAAGCTATCTGATTCTCTGCTAAAAAAGTCCACGGTGTCCTAACTCAGTCTACTGGTACAACATGACAGTTGTCTAACTGATGTCAGTTTGAAAGTTGAGATATTTTTTTCTTTTTCAAGTGTCAATAGTTTGAAGTATTTGGTACAGTCCTTCTTCATAAGACTGAGGCTGTCCTTTTTGAAGATAAAAACTCTGTCCTCTAACTTATTGAAGAGCCTTCATACAAGCATCAAAATAAAGCAAAATTTATCTGTAGAAAGCACACACTTAAAATTGCTTGGTTAATGTATTATTGACAGTTTTTCGAGTGTGATATTTCTTAAAACGTTCACAATGAGAATAATGCAACTGACAAGGAAATTTGGTTGTCTGGTGGCATATAAGACAAATGGAATAAAATCATTAAAAAATTAGATATAAGTTGTATCCAAGTAAAATGATTAAGCCTAATTTCAAAGCAGACATGAATGTTACAACAGTAATAGTTTATAAAAATGGACAGGCCTAATATTTAGAGGGGAAAAAATCATAAGTTGTAACATCAAATAAGTTTTATATCAATACCATCAATATGAATCAATTCAGTAATACTAGAATAAGGCCTATGTGTATGCATTTTTATGAAACTCCATGGTTAAGTCTGATGTGTATATACAGTTGGAAATTACTGCCCTTGAAAATGCTAGATTCAAATTAAAGGGGCAAAACTGTGAGTAATCAACATTTTAGATAATCACTGAAATTATGAGGGGCAACCTAATACTGATTTCTTATGTAATATCATCAGAGAAAATACCAGCACTCTGATGTATAGTATAGGAAAACTTGACAGAACTATTTCCTAAGATTTTTGATCAGTGTTTCTCACGCAACTGCAACATACTATAGAAGGCAAAGATATTAACAGATTTCCAGGGATTTCCTATAAAGCATATACTTTCTGAAATATTTATACATATATATCTTATTTTACCTATACAAATTTAACATAGGGAAGGTTGAATTTATCTTGTGATTTGACAGCTCCTCTCATGTAACACTTGAAAGAGTTCCGATATGAAGCAAACTACTTATTTCTAAGCCTCTCTGATTATAAGGCAAAATAAATCTTTACCTCTGTGAAATTTCAAATATAGTTTTTTGTATAAAGATACCCCAAAATTTACATTGTTTTCTTTCTCTTTAGGATCGAAGGAATGGAAAGAAAAAAAAAATAAGTTGTTGAAAGGAGATTTGAACACTAGATTAGGACCATGAGTATCTCAGAAATTACCTGTGTTGAAGCAAAAATTCAACTGAGTAAATTTGGCTTTACTAAATGGCCCATGAATCAGGCAACATCCCATCATGAAACAGAAAGTTGCTCCATGAATTTGTTGAAAAGTAAAGGCTAGGTGTAAAATAAGTAGAAAAAGTATATTATTAACAAGGATGGATTGTTTCAGGCAAGGTCACCCTGCTAAGGGATCTATAGGACAGGATATTTCATTAGTGCTGATCAGATAATTTCAGGTTGATTGGTTAAAGGGTTACAGTCCTTGGGGTGGTTGTAACTGCAATTAGGTTAGATATTAAGTCTTGATTTGCTGTCATGGGGCCTTAGCACAAGTGATTCCATTTTGGGCCTATTATAATTCCCAGTTGCCTATTTAATCAAAGTGAGAAAACATTTAAAAATAAATATAGAAGCAGAAGGAGGACACTAATTAGTAAACCAAAGAAGCAGAGACATAAAAATTGAGTAAACTTTGCTGAGATTTTAATAGCTTCTTTTCAGTAACAGTTAATACAAACCATAGTAAATATTCTTTCCAGGATTTGACATTCATTATGCTCGTCCATAATCTGGAACAAAGTGATAATTTAAGATATCTCTGGGGTCCATGATGTCAAAATTAATTTTGCAGTAATTCTAAAATATTATTTATGTTTACATTTGAAACATTTATCATTCCTATTTTCACATAAATCCATAAATATATGTTTAAAAATTCTCACTTTTGGATGTCTAATTCAGTAAATATTTACTTTTATAATCTATGGGAAAATAAATTCTTTGGAATATACAGTAAGTTCCAGGAGTATGATGGATCCAGAGACTTCCAAAATGGCTGAGAATATCTGCTATAGGACAGAATGTCCTTTTTTTGAAAAGCACAATGAAGTCTAGGACCAACTACAAAATTAGAGAAAACTATCCTCACTTCTGATATCATCTGCAAATTTGAGGCTTCCACAAATCAGTCTGAAGTTTTATATTTCACTGGATGGAAATGACAGGACTCACCACAACTGTTATACTTACCATTATGGTTTATTGCAAGGAGAAAATATAGAACAAAATTAGGCATGGGAGAAAATACATAGAGCAGAGTCCAGGAGAATTACCAATGGCAGAGCTTCCATTTTCCTTTCCCTATGAAGTCAGGACTCGTTACTGTCTTGGAATTGGTTTGTGATAATATGCATGGAATATTGCCAATCAGGAGAATTCACATGAGCTTTGGTGTCCAGAGATTTTACTGGGGCATCATCATGTAGGTATGACTGATTAACTGGTTGACCATGTGGTTAATCTCAGCATTCAGGTAGACTGAAACCTTGTGACCCCCAATTTAAGTCACATTGTTGATCTTTATGGTGTGACTAGCATTCACCTTAAGATTATATAAACCCTGTATAAGAGACTGCAAAAGAGACATAGGCATTTAGAACAGTCTTTGGGACTCTGTGGGAGAGGGTGAAGGTGGAATGATTGGAGAGAATGGAATTGTAGCATGTATATTATCATAAGTGACCAGTCCAGGTTCGACGCATAAATTTTCCTCTGTTCATTTCTTTGCATTTGTGCTTTTTTAATAAAATTCTTTTTTAGAAATAAAAAAAAAAAGATTATATGGATTGCCCAGCAATCCCACTCCTGGGCATACACACCGAGGAAACCAGAATTGAAAGAGACACATAGACTCCAATGTTCATTGCAGCACTGTTTATTACAGCCAGGACATGGAAGCAACCTAGATGTCCATCTGCAGACAAATGGATAAGAAAGCTTTGGTACATATACGCAATGGAGTATTACTCAGCCATTAAGAATGCATTTGAACCAGTTCTAATGAGGTGGATGAAACTGGAGCCTATTATACAGAGTGAAGTAAGCCAGAAAGAAATACACCAATACAGTATATTAACACACATATATGGAATATAGCAAGAGTATAACAATAACCCTGTATACAAGACAACAGCAGAGACACGGATGTGTGGAGCAGTCTTTTGGACTCTGTGGGAGAGGGCGAGGGTGGGATGATTTGGGAGAATGCCATTGAAACATGTATATTATCATATGTGAAACGAATCTGACATGGTTGGGGGCTCCCCACTTCAACACTCTGTGGATTCAAGAGGCCGTTCCTTCTGGAAGTGTATAAATTAGCCTGGGATAGAACCTGCATGCTGAATTTACTAATTAAGAAATGAGAAACCGGAACTATAAAGGTGGCACAGAAATACAAGAATCCATTCTTAAGTAATCTTTTAAAACTTTGAACAGAGTTACAGATTTTACCATTTGTGATAAACTGGTATATATAATTTAACCAGGACCAAAAGAAAATTAGTATTGTGTGAATTCTGAAGCACTTTCAACATGTAGGAATAATGTGGACTTTCTTGAGTTTTACACATTCGTAAGTAAATGGTCTTGGTCCCTGTCTCCTGTACAATGTCACGAAGCTCCATCCATAGTTCATCAGGCACTCTATCTATCAGATCTAGTCCCTTAAATCTATTTCTCACTTCCACTGTATAATCATAAGGGATTTGATTTAGGTCATATCTGAATGGTCTAGTGGTTTTCCCTACTTTCTTCAATTTAAGTCTGAATTTGGCAATAAGGAGTTCATGATCTGAGCCACAGTCAGCTCTTGGTCTTGTTTTTGTTAACTGTATAGAGCTTCTCCATCTTTGGCTGCAAAGAATATAATCAATCTGATTTCGGTGTTGACCATCTGGTGATGTCCATGTGTAGAGTCTTCTCTTGTGTTGTTGGAAGAGGGTGTTTGCAATGACCAGTGCGTTCTTTTGACAAAACTCTATTAGCCTTTGCCCTGCTTCATTCCGTGCTCCAAGGCCAAATTTGCCTGTTACTCGAGGTGTTTCTTGACTTCCTACTTTTGCATTCCAGTCCCCTATAATGAAAAGGACATCTTTTTTGGGTGTTAGTTCTAAAAGGTCTTGTAGGTCTTCATAGAACCGTTCAATTTCGGCTTCTTCAGCATTACTGGTTGGGGCATAGGCCTGGATTACTGTAATATTGAATGGTTTGCCTTGGAAACGAACAGAAATCATTCTGTCGTTTTTAAGATTGCATCCAAGTACTGCATTTTGGACTCTTTTGTTGACCATGATGGCAAGTCCATTACTTCTAAGGGATTCCTGCCCACTGTAGTATATATAATGGTCATCTGAGTTAAATTCACCCATTCCAGTCCATTTTAGTTCACTGATTCCTAGAATGTCTATGTTCACTCTTGCCATCTCCTGTTTGACCACTTCCAATTGGCCTTGATTCATGGACCTAACATTCCAGGTTCCTATGCAATATTGCTCTTTACAGCACCAGACCTTGCTTCTATCACCAGTCACATCCACAACTGGGAACTGGTTTTTCTTTTGCTCCATCCCTTTATTCCTTCTAGAGTTATTTCTCCACTGATCTCCAGTAGCATACTGGGCACCTACCGACCTGGGGAATTCCTCATTCAGTATCGTACCATTTTGCCATTTGATACTGTTCATGGGGTTCTCAAGGCAAGTATACTGAAGTGGTTTGCCATTCCCTTCTCCAGTGGACCACATTCGGCTGTGGTCCATGTGATCAGACCAGCTAGATTCCTGTGATTATGATTTCAGTGTGTCTGCCCTCTGATGCCCCCTCGCAGTACCTACTGTCTTATTTGGGTTTCTCTTACCTTGGGCGTGGGATATCTCTTCACAGCTGCTCCAAGAAAGCGCAGCCACTGCACCTTACCTTGGATGAGGGGTATCTCCTCAAGGCCGCCCCTCCTGACCTTGAACGTCGAGTAGCTCCTTTCGGCCCTCCTGCGCCGGTGCAGCCACCACCTATTGGATGTGGGACAGCTCCTCTCGGCCACCGGCCCTGGCCTCAGGTGTGCGGTAGCTCCTCACGGCCGCGCCTCTTTGTGTGGTCAGTTGCGCCAGGACCGGCGTCTCTCACGTCTGCGCTGCTGGCTGTCTGGGGAGGCCTTACAAATAGCTGTGAAAAGAAGAGAAGTGAAAAGCAAAGGAGAAAAGGAAAGATATAAGCATCTGAATGCAGAGTTCCAGAGAATAGCAAGGAGAGATAAGAAAGCCTTCCTCAGTGATCAATGCAAAGAAATAGAGGAAAACAACAGAATAAGAAAAACAAGAGATCTCTTCAAGAAAATTAGAGATTCTAAGGGAACATTTCATGTAAAGATGTGCTCGTAAAGGACAGAATGGTATGGACCTAATAGAAGCAGTAGATATTAAGAAGAGGTGGCAAGAATACACAGAAGAACTGTACAAAAAAGATGTTCACGACCAAGATAGCCACAATAACGTGTTCACTGACCTGGAGCCAGACATCTTAGAATGTGAAGTCAAGTGGGCCTTAGAAAGCATCACTACAAAAAAAGCTAGTGGAGGTGATGGAATTCCAGTTGAGCTATTTCAAATCCTGAAAGATGATGCTGTGAAAGTGCTGCACTCAATATGCCAGCAAATTTGGAAAACTCAGCAGTGGCCACAGGACTGGAAAAGGTCAGTTTTCATTCCAATCCCAAAGAAAAGCAATGCCAAAGAATGCTCAAACTACTACACAATTAAACTCATCTCACACATTAGTCAAGTCATGCTTAAAATTCTTCAAGCCAGGCTTCAGCATTATGTGACCCATGAACACCCAGATGTTCAAGCAGGTTTTAGAAAAGGCAGAGGCACCAGACATCAAATTGCCAAAATTCACTGGATCATGGAGAAAGCAAGAGAGTTCCAGAAAAGCATCTATTTCTGCTTCATTGACTATGCCAAAGCCTTTGACTGTGTGAATCACAATAAACTGTGGAAAATTCTGAAAGAGATGGGAATACCAGATCACCTGACCTGTCTCTTGAGAAACCTGTATGCAGGTCAGGAAGCAATAGTCAGAACTGTACATGGAACAACAGACTCATTCCAAATAGGAAAAGGAGTATGTCAAGGCTGTATATCGTCACCCTGCTTATTTAACTTATATGCAGAGTACATCATGATGAACGCTGGGCTGGAAGAAAACAAGCTGGAATCAAGATTGCTGGGAGAAATATCAATAACCTCAGATATGCAGATGACACTACCCTTATGGCAGAAAGTACGAGGAACTAATAAGCCTCTTGGGGAAAGTGAAAGCGGAGAGTGAAAAGGTTGGCTTGAAGCTCAACATTCAGAAAACAAAGATCATGGCATCTGGTCCCACACTTCATGGGAAATAGATGGGGAAATAGTGGAAACAGTGTCAGACTTTATTTTTTGGACTCCAAAATCACTGCGGATGCTGATTGCAGCCATGAAATTAAAAGAGGCTTACTCCTTGGAAGGAAAGTTATGACCAACCTAGATAGTATATTATAAAGCAGAGACATTACTTTGCCAACAAAGGTCCGTCTAGTCAAGGCTATGGTTTTTCCCATGGTCATGTATGGATGTGAGAGTTGGACTGTGAAGAAAGCTGATCGCCCAAGAATTGATGCTTTTGAACTGTGGTGTTGGAGAAGACTCTTGAGAGTCCCTTGGACTGCAAGGAGATCCAACCAGTCCATTCTAAAGGAGATCAATCCTGGATGTTCATTGGAAGGACTGATGCTAAAGCTGAAACTGCAATACTTTGGCCACCTCATGCGACGAGTTGACTCACTGGAAAAGTCTCTGATGCTGGGAAGGGTTGGGGGCAGGAGGAGAAGGGGACGACAGAAAATGAGATGGCTGGATGGCATCACCGACTCTATGGACATGAGTTTGGGTGAACTCCGGGAGTTGGTGATGGACAGGGAGGCCTGGTGTGCTGTGATTCATGGGGTCACGGAGAGTCAGACTCGACTGAGCGACTGAACTGAACTGAACTGAAGTAAATGGTCTGTATCTCATGCCTTTGTTGGCTTTCTGTGAGCTGTAGATTCTGGAAAATGAGCAGCTCTCATTCCTGTAACTCTTGTAATTCAGTCATTCGTGTGCCTCCTTCATGAGGATTCAGTACGGCTATGGTTGTTATCCCTCTGATAGGAACTGTAACTCTGTGTAAACAGACCCAGCTGGCCCTGTGTCTTCAGTGACAAACCCTATGCACCTGCTCATTTGTTTGCACACCTAGGGGCTGGGCTCCGTCCTATCTGCATTTCCCATCCCCTCCTCCTTCTTTGGCTTCTCTGCACCCTTTATGTTCTTTGTGCCATCCTCCAGATGCCATGCCCCAAATCCATCCCCTCCCACCCACCAGGCCCTTCCCCACAGCCTCCTGCGCAACCTTGATTGGGAACTTGCCTTCCATCCACTCCGTCTCTGGTCTGGACCTGGAATTCAGGTGCCACGTGGCTGCCATTTCTGCTGCCACTTTGGCTGGAGTAGATCAGAGACTGGGCAGATTGTCCAATCCTGAGCCTCGATCAACACTGGGAAGTGAGTCCTGGCCCCTGAGGGTCCCCTCCAGTGCTGGTTAATTAAACTTCATTGCTTGTTGTTATTAAAAAAAAAAAAAAGATTATATGGATGTGGCTAGCTCCCAGTCAAATTACATTGTTATACCATCCAGTATGACACAAGGCTCTTAGGCAAACCAAAGCAGATGTTTTCCAAGACCCTAGAGGTGACTTCACAGATACCAAGAATAAAGGCCAGACCTTCTTTTCGGGCAAGTTCAAATTCTTTCCCATACACACAAGTACATATTTGTATTATTCTATAACCTTTACTCCAAAATATAGTGTCAATTATTCATATTAATTGTACTCTTTTACTCATGTACTCCAGATGGCTCAGATGATAAAGAATCCGCCTGCGAATGCAGGAGACTCAAGAGACGGGTGTTTGATCCCTGGGTCGGGATACTCCCTAGAGCAGGAGATGGCAACCCTTCCAGTATTTTTACCTGGGAAATCCCATGGACTGAGGAGACTGTTGCTATAGTCCATGGGGTCACAAAGAGTTGGACATGATGGAGGACACCCACGAATAAAAACACTCATATACCAAAATACTACTTCATAGGGAAAATTGGGGGTAATAATTGAGAACTATATTATAGAAATATTTTAGCCAGTTACCGAATTTCATGAGCACACAGAGCACTATTTTGAATAGCCATACATATCTTTTACACAGACTTTTAAGTTACAGAAATCAACACATTAACATGGTCTATACATGTACACATGGGGTGGATTCACGTCAATGTATGGCAAAACCAATACAATATTGTAAAGTAAGAAAAAGCAAAACAAAACCATGGTCCATATTTTAAAACTCTCTGGCTGGATGGCATCACCGACTCAATGGACATGAGTTTGAGTGAACTCCGGGAGTTGGTGATGGACAGGGAGGCCTGGCATGCTGTGATTCATGGGGTCGCAAAGAGTTGGACACAACTGAGCGACTGAACTGAACTGAAATGAATAACATAAAAAAATGAAGTAAAAGCATATAAGCTAAAATTATGCTTAATAATGTTTCAATATTCTTGCTGCTTAGAAATAATATATATATTCAACAATTATTCATATTTTTAATGAATTTAATGACAGTCCAAGGTTTTTAAGTTACCTAACCACCCTGGCAATTATCCTTAATCTGACACAGTGACATTATACAAAATATAATTAGTGTTGAAATGAAGTCTGGCAGAATAATGATTCAATATTTTTGAGCACAGGTTCAGTTTTCATAAACTTAATTATTGAGAAGTGATATTACCTTACTTGATCTGAGTAGAGTAGGATAAAATATATGCCTGCAGGATACTTAATGTTGATCAGTTCAGTTCAGTCACTCAGTCGTGTCCGACTCTTTGCGATCCCATGAATCACAGCATGCCAGGCCTCCCTGTCCATCACCAACTCCCGGAGTTCACTCAAACTCATGTCCATCGAGTCGGTGATGCCATCCAGCCACCTCATTCTCTGTCGTCCCCTTCTCCTCCAGCCCCCAATCCTTCCCAGCATCAGAGTCTTTTCCAGTGAGTCAACTAGTTGCATGAGGTGGGCAAAGTATTGCAGTTTCAGCTTTAGCATCAGTCCTTTCAATGAACACCCAGGATTGATCTCCTTTAGAATGGACTGGTTGGATCTCCTTGCAGTCCAAGGGACTCTCAAGAGTCTTCTCCAACACCACAGTTCAAAAGCATCAATTCTTTGGCGATCAGCTTTCTTCACAGTCCAACTCTCACATCCATGCATGACCACGGGAAAAACCATAGCCTTGACTAGACGGACCTTGGTTGGCAAAGGAATGTCTCTGCTTTTTAATATGCTATCAAGGTTGGTCATAACTTTCCTTCCAAGGAGTAAGCCTCTTTTAATTTCCTGGCTGCAATCAGCATCCACAGTGATTTTGGAGCCCCAAAAAATAAAGTCTGACACTGTTTCCACTGTTTCCCCAACTATTTCCCATGAAGTGATGGGAGCAGATGCCATGATCTTTGTTTTCTGAATGTTGAGCTTCAAGCCAACATTTTCACTCTCCTCTTTCACTTTCATCAAGAGGATCTTGAGTTCCTCTTCACTTTCTGCCATAAGGGTGGTGTCATCTGTGTGTCTTAGGTTTCTCCCAGCAATCTTGATTCCAGCTTGTGCTTCTTCCAGCCCAGCCTTCCTCATGATGTACTCTGCATATAAGTTAAATAAGCAGGGTGACAATATACAGCCTTATCGTACTCCTTTTCCTTGTTGGTAAGTTAGAAAATGCATATTTTATTTAAAGTTATTAAACTACTCTTGTTTACCAAAGATTTACTTTCATTGTGTAAAGTTGAATTTCCTAAAAGGTTTCTGAGTAAGGTTCTATAAGAATAATTATTTTTTTAAGTCTAGCATATTTAATGAATTAGAAGTTCAATTTCTCTATTTTCTGGGAATTTACTGTATATTTGATTTTGTATGTGCTTATTTGTATAAACCAACAAGGATAGATCTCTCTTATTTTAAGTGTCTTTATGATCTAATTTTTAAAATTCTCTTTGGAAGATAAGAAAACTTTGCAGACTCAACACAATGAGACATAATAGCCTTTCTGAATTATCATACAGAGACAGAAGGAACTTGCTACTGCGTTGTCTAATTTTATCTTGAAATCAAGGAGCAGGAGATTTAGAAACAATAAACTCACAGTCCAGATACCAAAAAAAATCCAATTCCTTCCTAGTGGGTACAAAATTCTTAATTTATTTTATCTCAATAGATACAGACAACAGTTAGCAAGCTAGATTCTTTGCTTTCTTTCACCCACCGGAGATAAGAACTTTGTAGTCCATTAATTCATTTACGTTGCTGTGCTTAGTCGCTCAGTTGTGTCTGACTCTGCGACCCCATGTCCTGTGTCCTGTAGCCCACCAGGCTCCTCTGTCCATGGGGATTCCCCAGGTAAGAATATTGGAGTGGGTTGCCATGCCCTCCTCCAAGGAATCTTCCCAACTCAGGGATCAAACCCAGGTCTCCCACATTGCAGGTAGATTCTTTACCATCTAAGCCACCAGGGAAACCCATGAATCCTGGAGTGGGTAGCCTATCCCTTCTGCAGGGAATCTTCCCGACCTAAGAATCAAACTGGAGTCTTCTGCATTGCAGACAGATTCTTTACCAGCTGAGCTACCAGCGAGGTCCAGTTCCTTTACAGAGACCACCAAATAGACCATAAAACCAAATTCCCAGTCATTCCTTCCATCAACGGAATCATTCATAAAAGGAAAAAAAATGTTAAATAATCAGAGAGGTGGGGAAAAAAGACTAAAATGAGTCAGCAAGGACACTTGGGATTCACATTAGGGAGCCAGGAAAAAAGATGATAGGCTTTAAGCTATTAGGTATACTTCTAAAGTGACAGTCCACTGGGAGTAGTGAAAAATGACTTTCAAAACTGTTGAATATACTGAAAAAGTAAAAGATAAAACCATGACTCACACACATATAAAATTTTTCGAAGATTTCATTTAATTCTTTATTTAACAAAGGATCTAGTAAGATGTTACAGCTGATTCAAAGGAGAAATCTGAGTATCACACTTACAGAATTTACAAGTACAGCAGATGCGAAATTGATTTTATCCACTGGATAGAGAAGTGATTTGTTTTTCCACCAGAAGGAAAGAATTCTTCAGATAGGGGTTAAAATTGTTCCTCCATATTCACTGGAGATTGGTTCTAGGACCCCACTGGATACCAAAATGTGCTCAAGTCCCTTATATAAAAGGGGGGGGGGAGTACAGTTGGCCCTCCTCATCCACGTTTTCATGTAATGCAAACTGAATTTCATTTGGACCTTATTTGCATTTCTATCAGTTACCTACAATATTCAGAGTTGTAAGTAACTCAAAAGACAATGAGAGAGGCAAACTTCCTAAAATCAGAATTAGATAATGACTAGTTTTCCTGAATAACCTTCTTTTGGTCCAGTTCAGTCTTTCACAGGTTTTCCTGGTGAGGTTCAGGGATAATTCAGAAATTTGAGGTTACAGTTCCCCACAAAAAGAAGCTTATTAGCCATGTATAAACATATTTTATATATTTCTTATGAGGCAGTATGAGGTAGACTCTCTGAAGAGCCAATCTGATGCTCAAGTTTGAACCTGTGACTATTACTGTCTTTCCAGTGTGATAGAATCACATGTAGAACCAGAGCACCAGGGCAGTTAATTGCCTGTATATTTTCTCTGTATTTGTCTGAAGCCAGCTGTGTAGAGTAAACCCAGTGATGGACCTGCAGACCATCATAAAGGCCACTGAATTTTAACACTTTAGATGTAAAAAGAGTACATTTTATTTTATGTGTATTTTACCACAATAGAAAGGAGCAATAAGAAAAGCCAGTCAGAAAAAATTGACCTTATTCACAGAAATGAAAATAAGATCTATACATGTATTGTCAACCTATATGAGGACATGTGTAAGTCGTTTGCGATTTGGTTAAAAAGATTCTACTTGTGGATTAATTTTTTTAAGGGAATTCCAGAAGAGGAAAATCACTCCATGAAAGATTAACTTTGTAGAATGCTATTGAGGATGGTTGCATAAGGAAAAGAGATGGATGTTTTTATAGGTTTGGTAATATGGATGTCATTGGTAATGTTGACAATAGCATTTTAAGTGTAGAATTATAAATCAAACTGACCTGGGTGGAAAGGAAATTGTGATGTTTTAAAAATCCCCTATATTTTTTTTTTAGTTAATGTTTTCTTCATGTAACACAAATAACTTTGAATATATACACAAATATATTATATAAGTAATTTAAAATAGAATAAATATGTGTTAAACATTTACTTTAAAATATAATGTGTACAGTGGGTTACTATGCAATGAAGCAGATACTCTTAGGAACTTAGTGAGTATGAAAATTTTTGCAATGTATTACATAAATATTAGACTTGAAAAGTTTCTTGTACTTTATAAACTTTCAGTTTTTCTACTCCCACCTCACATTTTTATATATTTTGTTTACTATTTCAACTAGTGAAAACTAATGCTGGTCTTTAAAAAAATTAAAGCTCTGAATATAAAAAATGCATTATTCCTGTATTTTATTATTATTATTTTTTTAACTTCACAACATTGTATTGGTTTTGCTATACACTGACATGAATCCGCCCCAGGTGTACATGTGTTCCCCATCTTGAACCCCCCTCCCACCTCCCTCCCCATATCATCCCTCTGGGTCATCCCAGTGCACCAGCCCTGAGCATCCTGTATCATGCGTTGAACCTGGACTGGCGATTTGTTTCACATATGATAATATACAAGACAGCAAAAGAGACACAGATGTATATTTTGGACTCTGAGAGATGGCGAGGGTGGGATGATTTGGGAGAATGGCATTGAAACATGTATATTATCATATGTAAAGTATTTTTTTAAATAAGTGAGAAATGTGGAAAGTGAATCACCTGAAATAAATCCCATCAACTAGAGAAAATCACTGTAGAATTCTTAGAATAATCTACGGTCTATGTGGCCAAGTCTACAGGGAGTTGCATTACAGAATTAGTGTAGTTGCTAAAAGAAATTTTTAAGAACTCCACATTGATTTTCATCACCTTGAAAAACATTCCGTTCATTCTGTCGCTCAGTCGTGTCCGACTCTATGCGACCCCGTGGACTGTGGCCTACCAGGCTTCTCCATCCACGGGATTCTCCAGGCAAGAATACTGGAGTGGGTTACCGTTTCCTTCTCCAGGGGATCTTCCCGACCCAGAGATCGAACCCGGGTCTCCCACATTGGAGGCAGACGCTTTAACCTCTGAGCCACCAAAACATTACAAAGTGTTATTTCCATGCACCATACTAACACTTCTCAGAATTATCTTTCCTTTCTATCCAAACTCTCTCATTCTTGGAAGCTACTTCATAGTTTCTCATTCACCAAACCACAGGATTTCTCTGATAACCAGCTAGTTACTACTGTTCATGCTTGCTTCTCTTTTTTGGGTCTTAATGAAGTTGATTAAATAGATCATATGGGTTCTTTTCTGGTTTTCTTTTTTCCCTCTTTGATGTTGCATCACTAAAATCTCATAAGTCAGTCTAGCAAATACTGACCCATAATTATGGTGCTGGGAAGGGAAAGAGCTGACCTAGCCAAAGCAAAATTTATTTGGAGAGAGATTGAATTCTCATGTTAATGTACATTTCCCTATCAAATATTCAAGTTAGTCAATCTTTATTACACCTGTATGGAAATACATCCATTTTAATTATTCTATCAAGATTCTCTAATATTAATTCAAGCCTACCCCCATCCACTTCTACAGAGCGAATCAAATTCCTCTTGGATATTTTTGAAAGTACTACCACTCTCCACTGGTTTAGGCTCTTCTTGCAAATCTGTGTTTAAATAATTGTGAGCTTTTAGGTGGGCAATCAAGCCACTATTCTTCCCTCATATACACACTTCTACCTATGTCTGTCTCAGCCCCAGACAACCACTAATCTGCTGTCCCTAGGGATTTACCTATTACAGACATTACCTATATGGATATGTCATGTAAATGGAATCGTGCAACATGTGACATTTTGTGAGTGACTTATTTCACTTAGCGTATTATTGTCAAGGGTTGATTTATGTTGAAGCATTTATCAGCACATATATCATTTGACCCTTGAACAAACAGGTTTGAACAGTGAAGGTCCATTTATACATGTAGTTTTTCAATAAACACATACTCTAGGACTATATTATCCACAGTTGATGGAATCTGTGATTGTGGAACTGTGGATATGGAGGACCAATAATCATTTGGGTTGTTTCTACTTTGAAGCACTTGCGAATAGCACTAGTATGAATATTATTTGAACAACTTGTTTCAATTATTTGAGATATAAAAAGAGGAGTAGAGTTGCTGAGTCATATTCTATTTAAATTTTGAGGAACCACCAAAGTTATCCCATAGCAGCTACAGAAGAGTTCAGTCATTCTCTCATGTCTGACTCTTTGTGACCCTATGGACTGCAGAATGCCAGGCTTCCCTGTCCATCAACAACTCCCGGGGCTTCCTCAAACTCATGTCCACTGACCATCTCATCCTCTGTCGTCCCCTACTCCTCCTGCCTACAGTCTTTCCCGACATCATGGTCTTTTCAAATGAGTCAGCTGTTTGCATCAGGTGGCCAAAGTATTGGAGTTTCAGCCTCAGCATCAGTCCTTCCAATGAATATTCAGGACTTATTTCCTTTAGGATGGACTGGTTGGATCCACTTGTGATCCAAGGGACTGACTCTCAAGAGTCTTCTCCAACACCACAGTTCAAAAGCATCAATTCTTCGGCACTCAGATTTCTTTATAGTCTAACTCTCACATCCATACATGACTACTGGAAAAACAAAAGCTATGATTAGATGGAACTTTGTTGGCAAAGTAATGTCTCTGCTTTTTAATGTGCTGTCTAGTATGGTCATAGCTTTTCTTCCAAGGAGCAAGCTTCTTTTAATTTCAAGGCTGTAGTCACCATCTGCAGTGATTTTGGAGCCCCTCCCCCCAAAATCAAGTCTGTCACTGTTTCCATTGTTTCCCCATCTATTTCCTATGAAGTGATGGGACCAAATGCCATGACCTTAGTTTTCTGAATGTTGAGTTTTAAGCAAACTTTTTCACTCTCCTCTATCATTTTCATCAAGAGGCTCTTTAGTTCTTCTTCACTTTCTGCCATAAGAGTAGTGTCATCTGCACATCTGAGGTTATTGATATTTCTCCCAGCAATCTTGATTCCAGCTTGTGCTTCATCCAGTCCAGCATTTCTCATAATGTACTCTGCAAAAAGTTAAATAAGCAGGGTGACAATATACAGCCTTGACGTACTCCTTTATCAATTTGGAGCCAGTCTGTTATTTCATGTCCAGTTCTAACTGTTGCTTCCTGACCTGCATACAGATTTCTAAGGAGGCAGGTCAGTTGGTCTGGTATTCCCAGCTCTTAAAAAATCTTCCAGAGTTTGTTGTGATCCACACAGTCAAAGGTTCTGGCATAGTCAATAAAACAGAAGTAGATGTTTTTCTGGAACTCTCTTGCTTTTACAATGATCCAATGGATGTTGGCAATTTGATCTCTGGTTCCTCTGCCTTTTATAAAGCCAACTTGAAAATTTGGAATTTCCTTGTTCACATACTGTTGAAGCCTGGCTTGGAGAAGTTTGAGCATTACTTTGTTAGTGTGTGAGATGAGTGCGAATGTGTAGTAGTTTGAGCATCCTTTGATACTGCCTTTCTTAGGGATTGGAATGAAAACTGACGTTTTTCAGTTCTGTGGCCACTGCTGAGTTTTCCAAATTTGCTGGCATGTTGAGTGCAGCCCTTTCACAGCATCATCTTTTAGGATTTGAAATAACCCAACTTGAATTCCATCACCTCACTAGCTTTGTTTGTAGTGATTCTTCCTAAGGCCCACTTGACTTTGCCTTTCAGTATGTCTGGCTCTTGATGAGTGATTACACCATCGTGGTCATCTGGGTCGTGAAGATATTTTTGGATAGTTCTTCTTTGTATTCTTGCCACTTCTTCTTAATATCTTCTGCTTCTGTTAGGTCCATACCATTTTTGTCCTTTATTGTGCCCATCTTTGCATGAAATGTTCCCTTGGTATCTTTAATTTTCTTGAAGAGATCTCTAGTCTTTCCCATTCTATTGTTTTCCTCTATTTCTTTGCATTGATCACTGAGGAAGGCTTTCTTATTTCTCGTTGCTATTCTTTGGAACTCTGCATAGCATGTACACTGTGTTATATTCCTGTTCACCGATATATGAGGATGCTATTTCTCTGAATCGTCCCCATCACTTGTTATGTTCATTAAAAAGAAAAAATAGTATATCCTTCTTTCTTGGAGTGAAGTCTTCCCTGATAGCTCAACCATAAATAATCCCTGCAACGAAGGAGACCCATGTTGGAAACCTCGGTCAGGAAGATCCCCTGGAAAAGGGAATGGCTATCCACTACAGTATTCTTGCCGGGAGAAATCTGTGGAGAGAGGAGCCTAATGGGCTATGGTCCATGGAGTCACAAAGAGTCAGACACAACTGATTGCCTAACACTTGATGTGAAGTGATATTTCAGTGTGGTTTTGATTTGCATTTTTCTAATTAATGATATTGAACATCTTTTCATGTACTTGTTGGCCATTTGTATGTCTTCTTTGGAGAAAAATTTCTTTATGACCTTTGTCCATTTTTGTTTTTAATTGGGTTGTTTATTCTTGTTGAGTTTTAAGAGATTTTCAGGAATTCTGAATCCTAGATCCATATCAGATATGTATGTGTTTTTGTGAACCCATGGCCTATAACCCACCAGGTTCCTCTGTCAATGGAATTTCCCAGGCAAAAATACTAGAGTGGTCTGCTATTTCCTTCTCCAGGGGATTGAATCTGGGTCTCCTGCATTGTAGGAAGATTCTTTACCATCTGAGCCATCAGGGAAGCCTATCAGATATATGAGGTTGTCTTTTTAACTCTTTTTCTAGTGTCCTTTGATGCAAAATGTTTTTAATATCGATGTTCAATTTATCTGAAATTTTTTATGTTGCTTATGCATTTGTTGTCATATTTAAGAAAGTGTTACTGAAACCAAGATCTTCCTAGGTATTTGTGGTGCTTCTGCAGGTTTGTAGTGTTCTGCCTAGCCTATTACTCACCATATGTTTACTTTATAGTTTTGTGATTTTAATACTTATATCAATATCTTTGTTTTATCTTAAGTTAAATGTTGTAGATAGTGTGAGGTAAAGTCCAATTTCATTCTTTTCCATTTGAATATATACTTAGGACCATTTGTTTTTTTCTTTTTTTAAAAATTTATTTATTTTAATTGGAGGCTAATTACTTTACATTTTTGTATTGGTTTTGCCATACATTGACATGGATCTGCCCTGGGTGTACATATGTTCCCCATCTTGAACCCCCCTCCCACCTCCCTCCCCATCCCATCCCTCTGGTTCATCCCAATACACCAGCCCCGAGCATCTTGTATCATGCATCGAACTTGGACTGGCGATTCGTTTCACATATGATAATATACATGTTTCAAAGTTATTCTCCCAAATCATCCCACCCTCGTCTTCTCCCACAGAGTCCAAAAGACTGTTCTATACATCTGTGTCTCTTTTGCTGTCTCGTATACAGGGTTATCATTATCATCTTTCTAAATTCCATATATATGTGTTAATATACAGCAGGATCCTCCACGACCCACCTCCCAGAATATTGGAAATAAAAGCAAAAATAAACCAACAGGACCTAATTAAAACTAAAAGCTTCTGCACAGCAAAGGAAACTATAAGCAAGGTGAAAAGACAGCCTTCAGAATGGGAGAAAATAGTAGCAAATGAAGCAACTGACAAAAGATTAATCTCAAAAATATACAAGCAACTCCTGCAGCTCAATTCCAGAAAAATAAATGACCCAATCAAAAAATGGGCCAAATAACTAAACAGACATTTCTCCAAAGAAGACATACAGATGGCTAACAAACACATGAAAAGATGCTCAACATCCCTCATAATCAGAGAAATGCAAATCAAAACGACAATGAGGTACCATTTCATGCCAGTCAGAATGGCTACTATCCAAATGTCTACAAGCAATAAATGCTGGAGAGGGTATAGAGAAAAGGGAACTCTCTTACACTGTTGGTGGGAATGCAATCTAGTACAACCACTATGGAGAACAGTGTGGAGATTCCTTAAAAAAACTGGAAATAGAGCTGCCATACGACCCAGCAATCGCACTCCTGGGCATCCATACCGAGGAAACCAGAATTGAAAGAGACACATACTCCAGTGTTCATCGCAGCACTGTTTATAATAGCCAGGACATGGAAGCAACCTAGATGTCCATCAGCAGACGAATGGGTAAGAAAGCTGTGGTACATATCTGCATTTGAATCAGTTCTAATGAGGTGGATGAAACTGGAGCCTATTATACAGAGTGAAGTAAGCCAGAAAAAAACACCAATGCAGTATATTAACACTCATATATGGGATTTAGAAAGATGATAACGATAACCCTGTATAAGAGACAGCAAAAGGACCATTTCTTAAAGAGACTATTTTCCCCCATTGAATGATCTTGATACAATAGTCAAAAATTACTTAAATATAGATACATGGGAGTGTTTCTGAAACATGAATTCTAATGTATTTGTTTACATGTCTATCTTTATGCCTTTAATACACTATTGTGGTTACTGAAGATTTGTAGCAAGTTTTGAAATTGGAAAGTGTGAATCCTCTTAGTTTTGTTATTTAATTTGAAGGCTGTCTTTTCAATCTTCAGAATGAACAAACCTTGCCAACACTTGATCTCAGATCACTAGCTTCCACCATGGGCAAAAGATTTTAGTTGGGAAAAACCATAGACTATGCTAAAAGCTTAGGATGAAAAGGTGGAGAGAGTGTTGATGAGGTGAATATAGACTTTGAAGAACACCTATGTGACTGTATGATATTACAGTGTTTACAGTTTACTCTGTTGATGTGGTAGATTGCATTGCTCAGTTTCCCAGTGTTGAACAAGCCTTGTATATCTGTAATAAATACCACTTGCTAGTGGTATATAATTCTTTCTATACATTGTAGAATTTGCTTTGCTAATAAATTGTTAAAATTTTTATATCTATGTGCAAGGAATTATGAGAAAAGTTAGATAAAAATGAAAGAAGATACTAAAAATGGAAAGATATATCATTCTTATTGGTGGGAAGGCTTATTATTTCAAATATTTCAATTCTTTTCAGATTAGCCTATAGATTTATTGTAATTTCAATCAAAATTCCAAACAGGTTATTATATATACTAGAAAATTGATTCCAGAAATGTAATTGTCTTTTGAGGGACCTAGAATAGGCTAAACAATCTTGAGAAGGAACAAAATATTTGGAAAGACTTACAGAAACTAGTAGTAGCTCTAACAAAATATGTAAAAGACCTCTACAATTAAGCCATTAAACATTGTTGATAAAAATTATATGGATCATTTAAATAAAATTGAGAATATTCCATATTTATAGATTGGAAGCTTTGATATTATAAAAATATCATTTCATTGATAATCAGTCTGTTGGTTCAACATAATCCCAATCAAAAGTCCAACAGGTTTATTTTGTGGAAACTGACAAGCTGACTTCAAAATTTTAATGGAAATTCAAAGGACCAACTATAAGTAGGCAATGCAGTTTTTTAAACAGAAGAACCAAACTGCAAGAATTTAGTCGATATAAAGATTATTAAGCCATAGTAATTAAAATTGTATGATATTGGTGAAAGGATAGTTCAGCTCAGTTCAGTCGCTCAGTCGTGTCCAACTCTGTGCAGTCCCACGGACTGTAGCATGCCAGGACTCCCTGTCCATCACCAACTCCGAGAGTTTACTCAGACTCATGTCCATTGAGTCAGTGAAGCCATCCAACCATCTCAACCTCTGTCATCCCCTTCTCCTCCCACCTTCAATCTTTCCTGGAATCAGGGTATTTTCCAATGAGTCAGTTCTTTGTATCAGGTGGAAAAAGCATTGGCGTTTCAACTTCAGCATTAGTCCTTCCAATGAATATTCAGGACTGATTTCCTTTAGGGTGGACTGTTTGGATCTCCTTGCTGTCCAAGGAACTCTCAAGAGTCTTCTCCAACACCACAATTCAAAAGCATCAATTCTTCGGCTCTCAGCCTTCTTTATAGTCCAACTTTCACATTCATACATGACTACTGGAAAAACCATAGCTTTGACTAGATGGACCTTTGTTGGCAATGTCTCTGCTTTTTAATATGCTGTCTAGTTGGTTATAACTTTTCTCCCAAGGAGCAAGCATCTTTTTATTTCATGGCTGCAGTCACCATCTGCAGTGATTTGGGAGCCCAAAAAAGTAAATTCTGTCACTGTTTCCCCATCTATTTGCCATGAAATGATGGGACCAGATGCCATGACCTTAGTTTTCTGATTGTTGAGTTTTAAGCCAACTTTTTTCCTCTCCTCTTTCACTTTCATCAAGAGGCTCTTTAGTTCTTCCTCACCTTCTGCCATAGGGGTCGTGTCATCTGCATATCTGAGGTTATTAATATTTCTCCCAGCAATCTTGATTCGAGATTGTGTTTTATTCAGCCCTAGTGCTTCTCATGATGTACTCTGCATATAAGTCAAATAAATAGGCTGACAATATACAGCCTTGACGTACTCCTTTTCCAATTTGGAGCCAGTTTGCTGTTCCATGTCCAGTTCTAACTGCTGCTTCCTGACTTGCATATAGATTTCTCAGGAGGCAGATCAGGTGGTCTGGTTTTCCCATCTCTTTCAGAGTTTTCCACAGTTTATTGTGATCCACACTGTCAAAGTCTTTGGCATAGTTAATAAAGCATAAGGTGATGTTTTTCTGCAACTCTCTTGCTTTTTTGATGATTCAACAGATGTTGCCAATTTGTGCTCTGGTTCCTCGCCTATTCTAAATCCAACTGGAACATCCGGAAGTTATACAGACTGACAAATGGAAGAGAATAGAGAATTCAGAAGCAGACCTACCCATATATGTTTACTTGATTTGTGAGTAAGTGAAAGTTGCTCAGTTATGTCCAACTCTTTGCAACCCAATAGACTATACAGTCCCTGGAATTGTCCAGGCCAGAATTCTGGAGTCACTAGCTATTCCCTTCTGCAGGAGATTTTCCCAACCCAGGGATCCTAAACATATCTCCTGCATTGTAGGTGGATTCTTTACTAATTGAGCCACCAGGGAACCCTAAGAATACTGGAGTGGGTATCCTATCCCTTCTCCAGGGAATCTTCCCAACCCAGGAATTGAATCAGGGTCTCCTGCATTGCAGGCAAATTCTTTACCAGCTGAGCTACTAGGGAAGCCTGATTTGTAACTAAAGGAACACTGAATTATAATGAAAAATTTGAACATATGCATACCTCTTGTCCTTGAATCCCATTCCTAGGTATATACCCAATATGAAATATTTTCACAGAATCCTTATTCATAAAAGTTCATCGAATGCTGAATGGATAGTTCAATTGTGGTGTAGTCACATAATAGAATACTATGTACTTGGTGTGCTAAGTTGCTTCAGCTGTTCTGACTCTGTGACCCTATGGACTGTAGCCCACCAGGCTCCTCTGTCCATGGAATTCTCCAGGCAAGAATACTGGAGTGGATTGCTGTGCCCCTCTTCAGGGTTTCTTCCTGACCCAGGGATTGAACCCATGTCTGTTATATTTCCTGCATTGGCAGGCAGGTTGCTTACCATTAGTGCCACCTGGGAAGCCACTCTGTACTGTAATACTATATAACAATGAGAATTAGCAGTCTAGAGCTACATGTAAAATCATGAATGCCTTACAGACACAGTGTTGAGTGAAATGCCAGACACAAAATAATATGTGCTTTATGATTCCACTTATATCAAGATGAAAACTGGCAAAACTTCTCTATGGTGTTAGATATCAGAAGAGTGGTTACTCTTGGGGAAAATAGTATGTGGGAATTAGCACAATAGATTATTGTGGGGTGTTGGTAATGTTCTGTTTCTCGTGTGTGTGTGTGCTAAGTTCCTTCCATTGTGTCTGACTCTGTGACCCTATGGACTGTAGCCTGCCAGGCTCCTCTCTCCCTGGGATTCTCCAGGCAAGAATACTGGATTGGGTTGCCACGTCCTCCTCTGTTTCTTGATCTAGGGGCAAATTGCATAAGTTTATTCAGTTTTGAAAATATTTTGAACTGCTTACTTATGATGTGAGTACTTTTAGGTATGTATATTGTATTTATATTAAAAGGGATAAACAAAACCTTCCTATATAAAGAAAATCTGGGAGTAAGTTAGGCTCTACATTTTTATAAAATGAGTTTCTAGGACAATTCTAATGGATGCAAATTTGTTCGGAAGTAATTGAAGAAAGTATTTATTGGCAAAGCCATGATGGCATACACAAAACGATTTTGAGATAGCCGGAATACATGCATAAGATGGAAACCCTGATATATTATTCCATATAATAGTGTTTATCATACAGTGAAAACTGTAAGTCATAAACCTCGTTAGAAGTGGTATAACTTCCTACAAAATTTATATAAGATATATCATTTACTGTAGTACAAAATATATTTTTTCTGAGTTGTACCTGCTCAACACCTAATATCTCACACATTACATCAGAAATATCATGCAAGTTTTGTGTATTTTTTAACTTTTCACTTCAGTGTTTATACACATTTAGGCATATTTAAAGTTTATACAGAGAGGAAATAAAACAGAATAGAGATTACTATGCAGACACCAGCAATGATGTGATTATCTAGGGAAAATTACATCCACTTATTTTGTAGTTCTGTTAGTTACTCACACTTTGCATTCTAATTCCTCTGCTCTGTTGCCCATTATAATGTGTTGGAAAACACTCTTGCTGTGAGAGTTTGGCTTCAAAATCTGTGTAAGATATACACCACAATTCACTGAATCAGGAATAGACTATAAGAATTTGGTTTATTTTATTAGTATCTTGTAATATCTGTATATTGTTACCTTGCTTATTTAATTTATATACAGAATAAATCATGCAAAATGCCAGGCTGGGTGAAGAACAAGTTGGAATCAAGATTGCATGGAGAAATATCAATAATCTCAGATATGCAGATGACACCACCCTTATGGCAGAAAGCAAAGAGGAACTAAAGAGCCTCTTGATGCAGGTGAAAGAGGAGAGTGAAAAAGTTGGCTTAATAACATTCAGAAAATGAAGATCATGGCATCTGGTCCCATCACTTCATGGCAAATAGATGGCGAAACAATGGAAGCAGTGACAGACTTTATTTATTTATTTATTTTGGCTCCAAAATCACAGCAGATGGTGACTGTAGCCATGAAATTAAAAGACGCTTGTTCCTTGGAAGAAAAGCTATGACCAACCTAGATAGTATTTTAAAAAGCAGAGAAATTACTTTGTCAACAAAGGTCCGTCTAGTCAAAGCTATGGTTTTTCCAGCAGTCATGTATGGATATAAGAGTTGGACTATAAAGAAAGCTGAGCACTGAAGAATCGATGCTTTTGAACTGTGGTGTTGGAGAAGACGCTTGACAGTCCCTTGGACAGCAAGGAGGTCAAACCAGTCCATCCTAAAGGAAATCAGTCCTGAATATTCATTGGACGGATTGATGCTGAAGCTGAAACTCAAATACTTTGGCCACCTGATGTGAAGAACTGACTCCTTGGAAAAGACCCTGATGCTGGGAAAGACTGAAGACAGGAGGAGAAGGGGAAGACAGAGGATGAGATGGTTGGATGGCATCACCATCTCGATAGTCATGAATTTGAGCAAGCTCCAGGAGTTGATGAAGGACAGGGAAGCCTGGCATGCTGCTGTCCATGGGGTCCCAAAAATTCAGACACGACTGAGCGACCAAACTGAACTGAAATGTAGTATTTGGACACATAATTTTTTAATGGTAGAACAACTCATTCTGGAGTCATTGAAATGCTACACTGTGGAGAAGACTCACGAGAGTCCCTTGTACTGCAAGGAGATCCAACCAGTCCATTCTAAAGGAGACCAATCCTGGGTGTTCATTGGAAGGACTGATGCTAAAGCTGAAACTGCAATACTTTGGCCATCTCATGCGACGAGTTGACTCACTGGAAAAGACTCTGATGCTGGGAAATGTTGGGGGCGGGAGGAGAAGGGGACGACAGAGAATGAGATGGCTGGATGGCATCACCGACTCTGTGGATGTGAATTTGAGTGAACTCCGGGAGTTGGTGATGGACAGGGAGGCCTGGCGTGCTGTGATTCATGGGGTTGGGGAGAGTTGGACACAACTGAGCGACTGAACTGAACTGAACTGAGCAGTTGAAGCCATCTTGCTTTACCTATAGTCTATTGTAGTTTACCTACTTGACCTGGGGTAGATTTTTGAGCTCTTTTGGATTTCACTTTCATATGTAGAAAGATAAACAAGCATTAAGTGGCTTCCATCATTTGTTCACTTAATAAATATTTATCAAGCATCATGGTTAGGGATGCAAAGATGAGAATACATCCCCAGCCCTGTGAGACAGAAATTTAATTAAAAATAGAGTAAATTGTTGCATCAAATTTATGTTTTTCATTTATTATTTTCCTCATTCCATTTTAGAATCAGGCTACTTGACGAATTTCATCAAGCCCTATCTTTATGGCAGAAAAGTGCTGCTGTGTTGATCCCCTACCACCAAAACAATAATTCCTTAAAGTTAAGAGGTATTATTTTCCTGCTGATAATTATGTCTCTTCTAGTGTTAAGATACTATAATTTTACACTATTAGAACTGCAAAATCAATTGAGGCTTATCCCCCATTCAATTGTTTGCTGAAATAGTAGAAAGGGATGTGAACACATAGAGTTGGAAAATAAAGTTTAAATAAATATAAGCAGCCATTTTTACAGGAGAGCTTTCATGCAAAAGGTAATGCATACTATGAATCTCTAAGAAACAAACAAACTTTGCAACTCCCAAAATGGTTTGACCAGAGAAATATTTCCTGAGAAACATATTTCCATTAAGATTCAAACCTGGATGAAATCTGTCCTGTCTCACACTGACTATCTGTTATTTCTACAGAATCTACTCAACGCCATTTGCATTTGCCCTGCCTTTGTAATCTTAGTATCAGTATTCTTGCTAAAGTTCAGGTTACATGTTACCAGGACTCCTGCTCTAGCTTTCTAATGCACGGATGTATCAGACATATTCAGGGAGCAGTGGTTGTGTAGAACAGCACTTCTGGCTAGCAGAGTCCACATATTGTTTCTATGAGACTTCATATTCCTTGCCTTGTATATCCATTCTCATCTCCAGGAAACTTGTCTCTCTTTATGCAACTATATTTCTAGGACATACTATATGTTTAGAAATATAAAATAGATTGCTTCTTAGGGAATAATGAAAGTGAAAGTTTTAGTGGCTCACTTGTGTTCCGACTCTTTGCAACCTCATGGACTCTAGCCCACCGGTCTCCTTTGTCCATGGGATTCTCTAGGCAAGAATACTGGAGTGGGTAGTCATTCCCTTATCCAATGGATCTTCCCGACCCAGGGATCGAACCCCAGTTTCCTGCATTGTAGGCAGCTTCTTTACCATCTGAGCCAGCAGGGAAGCCCATAATGGATGAATGCAAATAGATTTGCCTTAATTATATGGTTTCTCAGAATTTTTCCTATGCCAATATGCAGAATGAAAGTGAAAGCTGCTCAGTCATGTTCGACACTTTGCAACCCATGTACTCTCCAGTCCATGGAATTCTCTAGGCCAGAATACTGGAATGGGTAGCCTTTCCCTTCTCCAGTGAATCTTCCCAACCCAGGGATCGAACCCAGGTCTCCCACATTGCAGGCGTATTCTTTACCAGCTGAGTCACAAGGGAAGCCCAAGAACACTGGAGTGGGTAGCCTATCCCTGCTCCAACGGATCTTCCCAACCCAGGAATTGAACCAGAGTCTCCTGTATTGCAGACGGACTCTTTACCAACTGAGTTATCAGGGAAGCCCAGTACGCAGAGTAAATATCCAGAAAAAGGCAGAGGATGCATTATTTTACCAAAATTTGGGGGCATAACAAGTTGTGTTTTGCTTTTGCAGAAAAATCATTAGCATTTTACAAAGCATACTTCAGCCAGCACGCCTCGATATTGTTTCTCTCCAGCTGTTGTCTAAAAATGAACTCCGTCTTTTCAAATTCTGCTAGTCTGTTCCAAAACAAGATTTTAGGATTTTCATTCGTTATGAAGACAAGAGCAAAAAAATAGAGGAGGAAAAGTCAATCATACTTATGTATTTAATGTTCTTCCAAATCGTAGCTACTTGTCTTCATTCACATTCTGGAAAAGGTGCTATATACTCTGATGAAATAAACACATGATAAAATTAATATGGAATGGTATTTCAGTCTGGTGAAAATCAGCCAAATGGATTTAGAGGGGCAGCTCATTGTTGTAAAGAATATTTAGAGGACGTTGGAGGACAATATTGGGGGGCTTTTCTAAAATTGAGATCGTTTGGTTTACAGAGAGATGACTATGTAAAAATCAAGATATTCCATTTTAATTGGATTTTTACAATTATAATTGCTTTTCTTATGGAATATGCAATATCTTTCTGAATGGAATTGTCAAAATCAAGAACTTATTACTACAGATTTAAAGAATTGCAGAAATAAACTCTATATTTAACTAATTCCAATGAGTGATTGATACGTGGGAAAAAATGGCTAGAAGTTTTGAATCAGATTGTACTCCTCACATATGTCACATTTTATTTTTTTAAATTTATTTATTTTAATTGGAGGCTAATTACTTTACAATATTGTATTGGTTTTGCCATACATTGACATGACTCTGCCCCGGGTGTACATGTGTTCCCCATCTTAAACTCCCCTCCCACCTCCCTCCCCATATCATTACTCTGGGTCATCCCAGTGCACCAGCCCCGAGCATCCTGTATCATGCATCGAACCTGGACTGGTGATTCACTTCACATATGATAATATACATGTTTCAATGCCATTCTCCCAAATCATCCCACCCTCGCCCTCTACCACTAAAATAATTATAATTCCAGGGATGAGGAAAATATTTATTATTTACCTCAGGAAGTCATGCTTCATCTAAGATCACTTCATAATTCCTTCCACATGAGACCAGCACAATAAACACCCCTTGCATCCCTCTTCTGTGTTTCTAGCTGAATATTTGGCTCTTTGATAGGATACAAGTTGGTTAAAATACAGTTCCTGTATCTAGGCTGATTGAACTTGAAACAAGTTTATCAGCTGTTGAACTTGGGCAGGGTGTTTAACTTTTTTGTGCCTCGGTTTCCTTGCTGAAGGATAGGGTAGTAACAGAACTTCTTCAGAATTATTATTGCACTTAAGCAAGTTAATAATCATAAAACACATGATAGTGCCTGGTCCATGACAGGTGTATATAAATGACTGATATATGAAACAAAGACAGTTTTCAAAACAAAGGGGTGAACAAATATGTTTGGGGAAGCATATTGCTCACTTTATGAATAATGAAAGACTAGTGTTTAAATCTTCTGGAGAGTTAGAGAACACTATTCTGTTTTCACAATACATTGAAAATTCAAAGATATAAATCACAGCAAGATCCTCTATAACCCACCCCCCAGAGTAACGGAAATAAAAACAAAAATTAAAAAATGGAACCAAATGAAACTTTAAAATTTTGAAAAAAACAGTAAACGATAAGCAAGGTGAAAAGGCAGCCTTCAGAATGAGAGAAAATAATAGCAAATTAAGGAACTAACAAAGAATTAATCTCCAAAATATACAAGTGGCTCATGCAGCTCAATACCAGAAAAATGCAAAACCGAATCAAAAAATAGGCCAAAGAAATAGAGACATTTCTCCAAAGAAGACATACACATGGCTAATAAACACATGAAAAGATGCTCAACATCACTCATTATTCAGATCAGTTTGGTTAGTTGCTCAGTCCTGTCCCACTATTTGCAACCGCATTGACTGCACCAACCAGGCTTCTCTGTCCATCACCAACTCCCAGAGCTTATTCAAACTCATGTCCATCGAGTCAGTAATGCCATCCAACCATCTCATCCTCTGTCCCCCACTTCTCCTCCTGCCTTCAATCTTTCCCAGCATCAGGGTCTGTTTCAATGAGTCAGTTCTCATCAGGTGGCCAAAGTATTGGACCTTCAGCTTCAACATCAGTCCTTCCAATGAATATTCAGGAATGATTTCCTTTAGGATTGACTGGTTGGATTTCCTTGCAGTCCAAGGGACTCTCAAGAGTCTTCTACAACACCACAGTTCAAAAGCATTAGTTCTTCGGTGCTCAGATTTCTTTTTTTTTTTTTTTGGTAGTTAATTTATTTTTTATTGGAGGCAAATTATTTTACAATATTATATTGGTTGGTTTTGCCATACATTGATATGAATTTGCCCCGGGTTTACATAAGTTCCCCCTCCTGAACCCCCCTCCCACCTCCCTCCTCCCTCTATCCTCCCTCTGGGTCATCCCCGCATGCCAGCCCCGAGCATCTTATAACATGCATCGACCCTGAACTAGTGATTCGTTTCACATATGACAACATACGTGTTTCAATGCCATTCTCCCAAATCATCCCACCCTCACCCTCTCCCATAGAGTCCCAAAGACTGTTCTATACATCTGTGTCTCTTTTGCTGTCTCGTATACAGGGTTATCATTTGCATCTTTCTAAAGTCCATATATATGCGCTAGTATACTGTATTGGTGTTTTTCTTTCTGGCTTACTTCACTCTGTATAATAGGCTCCAGTTTCATCCACCTCATTAGAACTGATTCAAATGTATTCTTTTTAATGGCTGAATAATACTCCATTGTGTATATGTACCAAAGCTTTCTTATCCATTCGTCTGTAGATGGACATCTAGGTTGCTTCCATGTCCTGGCTATTATAAACAGTGCTGCAATGAACATTGGAGTACACGTGTCTCTTTCAATTCTGGTTTCCTCGGTGTGTATGCCCAGGAGTGCGATTGCTGGATCATATGGCAGTTCTATTTCCAATTTTTTGAGGAATCTCCACACTGTTCTCCATAGTGGCTGTACTAGTTTGCATTCCCACCAACAGTGTAAGAGGGTTCCTTTCTCTCCACATCCTCTCCAGCATTTATTGCATGTAGACTTTTGGATAGCAGCCATTCTGACTGGTGTGAAATGGTATCTCATTGTGGTTTTGATTTGCATCTCTCTGATTATGAGGGATACACCTCAAGAAACAAGAAAAAAGTCAACTAAATAACCTAACTCTACATCTAAAGTAACTAGGAAAGGAAGAAATGAAGAACCCCAGGGTCAGTAGAAGGAAAGAAATTGTAAAAATTAGGGCAGAGATAAATGCAAAAGAAACAAAAGAGACCATAGCAAAAATCAACAAAGCCAAAAGCTGGTTCTTTGAGAAGGTAAATAAAACTGACAAACCACTAGCCAGACTTATCAAGAAACAAAGGTGCTCAGATTTCTTTATGGTCCAACTCTCACATCCATACATGACTACTGGAAAAACCATAACTTTGACTAGACGGACCTTTGTTGACAAAGTAATGTCTCTTCTTTTTAATATGCTGTCTAGGTTGGTCATAGCTTTTCCTCCAAGGAGCAAGCATCTTTTAATTTCATGGCTGCAATCATCATCTGCAGTGATTTTAGAGCCCAAGAAAAGAAAGTCTGTCACTGTTTCCATTGTTTTCCATCTATTTCCCATGAAATGATGGGACCAGATGCCATGATCTTCATTTTTTGAATGTTGAGTTTTAAGCCAGTTTTTAAACTCCCCTCTTTCACTTTCATCAAGAGGCTCTTTAGTTCCTCCTTACTTTCTGCCATAAGGGTGGTGTCATCTCCTTATCTGAGGTTATTGATATTTCTCCCGGCAATTTTGATTCCAACTTGTACTTCATCCAGGCCAGCATTTTGCATGATGTATTCTGCATATAAGTTAAATAAACAGGATGACAATATACAGCCTTGATGTATTCCTTTCCCTGCTGCCGCTACTGCTGCTAAGTCACTTCAGTCATGTCCGACTCTGTGTGACCCCATAGATGGCAACCCACCAGGCTGCCCCGTCCCTGGGATTCTCCAGGCAAGAACACTGGAGTGGGTTGCCATTGCCTTCTCCAATGTGTGAAAGTGAAAAGTGAAAGTGAAGTCTCTCAGTCCTGTCTGACTCAGCGATCCCATGGACTGTAGCCCACCAGATTCCTCCATCCATGGGATTTTCCAGGCAAGAGTACTGGAGTGGGGTGCCATTGCCTTCTCCGGCTGGTTAGTTTGAATAGTGATTTAATAAGAACTAACCCAGTACATTAGATGGCTATATTTTGTGAATATGAAGTCCTCTCCATAATCATCTGGATACATCTTCAGATCATATGAATGAGGGGTGGTGGTAGAAATGCTGAAGGATGACCTGTGGCTTCTGCTTTACAAACAGAGACTTTAGATAAACACAAATATGCTTATATACAAATGAACTTGAAGAAACACCAAGGTCATTAAAAAGACCCTAATGCTAGAGGAGAGAGTTTTCATTTCTTTAAATTATTTCTGACCTGATTCTTTTTTATCTTGCTTATAATAAGAGATCTGTTAGATATAGTATACTGGACACCAACTTAGGCTCAAATTCTAAGGGCAGTTTTCCATTCTTAAGGTATAATTATCTATAGACAATTAGCTGCAGGTGGTAAAATAATAGACACAGATCATTACACATGAAATTAGCCAACTGTTGGCTTTTGTGGCTAGTTTCTTGACCACTTAAACCTTATTTAGTGAGTTCAAACAGCTGATTACACATAACAATTATTTGATCATCTAATTTTTCCACAAGCAGTTAATCTGGAACTGACAATTTTATGTGATTAATAGAATGGCTGTGTAAGCTAATTCATTATAAAAATGTCTTGTAAGCCTGCCTAGAACACTGAGTGGAGAATGTAAGAGGCTCAGAATAGATTCAGTCTGTACAAGAGGTATCATGCAGCTGTCACAGATTCGTGCAGGCAGGCAAGAAGGTTTAGAAATTTAGTTTCAGTCAGTAAACATGAAGCTCCAATACTTCTTTGACCAGCTGATGCGAAGAGCCAACTCATTGGAAAAGACCCTGATGCTGGGAAAGATTGAGGGCAGGAGAAGAGGGCGACAGATAATGAGGTGGTTGGATGGCATCACCAACTCAAGGAACATGAGTTTGAGCAAACTCCGGGAAATAGTGAAGTATAGGGAAGCATTCATAGGGTCGCAAAGAGTCGGACATGACTTAGAGACTGAACAACAACAACAATTAAACATGTACCAAGTGCCTACTTTGTGCCAGGCACCATTGTTGGTACAAGAATACAAAGAGAGAAAAAATATGTTCTGTGCTTTCAAGTAGCTTGCAATCCAGCTGTGTATATATCCAGTATTATATGACAATAAGTATAAAATCAAAGTGCTGTAGAAGTTCTGATGAAAATGATAAATTGTTTTAAATCTATGTACTCTATCTCTGGAGAAGGCAATGGCAACCCACTCCAGTACTCTTGCCTGGAAAATCCCATGGGCAGAGGAGCCTGGTAGGCTGCAGTCCATGGGGTCACCAAAAGTCAGACATGACTGAGCGACTTCACTTTCACTTTTCACTTTCATGCATTGAAGGAGGAAATGGCAACCCACTCCAGTGTTCTTGCCTGGAGAATCCCATGGACAGGGGAGCCTGGTGGTCTGCTGTCTGTGGGGTCGCACAGAGTTGGACACGACTGAAGCGACTTAGCAGCAGCACTCTATCTTTACTCTTAGTCTAAGTCACCATAATTACATGTCTGAATTTCTACATGGCTGACCACTTTTTGGTTATTTGGTTGTCTGCCCACATACTATCTCCTCAGAGAAGCCCTTCTCATCACCTCCATTGAAACAAACTCACCACTCTAACCCTCAGTCACTTGTTTTTCTTCATAGGTCTTATCACTCCTCAAGCTTATACTGTGTATTTATCTTTTGATTAAACATCTCTGAAGTAGACCGTAAGTCTTCTGATAGCAGGATCATTATATATATATTGGTCATATTGGTCATTGCTCTATGAGGTGTCAGGACAGTGTGTCTCATAGATTATCTTTTCAATATTTTAATTATATGACTTATAGACTAGATCATCATTGAGGGTTTCAGGAAGAAAATGTTATTTTACCTTAGGTGTTTTCAGATTGTTACCATTGATTAAGTATTGCTGTGTTTCAGTCAATGCAAATATTTGGCTTTGTGGAATGAGCTTTCATTTCACAGGATAGAGAAGACAAGCAAGGGAATTTCTAGCAAGTTAAGAGAACCTTTTGAGCAAGGAAGGGAAGTGTTCAGAGCTACATTTGAAACAGACAGGCAATAGGACTCTGCAGCAGGCCCTCACAGTGGCTGATATTAGAGAAGAAAAAGTGGGCAATATAGTCATTTCAACAGTCTGAAATAACAAAGGTTTATTAAGGACAATAGAATATTCTAGCATTCAAATGCTATAACATATGTCTGCAGTTGAATTGTTTCAAGGCCTAATGAGGGAGACACATGGTATTATCACAAAGACTGAACAGATTGACTGTGGGCTGAAATATAGGATTTATATTATGGTTAACATCTTGCCCTCTGGCCCCCAATGACAAAACTTCCAGAGGATATCAAGCTCTCCTAGCAGTAATACAGACAAAGAAGGTAAACCTCATAGTGGGAAAAAGGAAGTTGAAAAAGTTACTCATGTCTACCTCTCTGCAGGTTCCAGTTTCTGGTGTTTTTGAAAGATCAAGTCTCTGGCACCAGTCAGAGGCTAGAGATTGCTGCTGCTGCTGCTGCTGCTGCTGCGTCGCCTCAGTAGTGTCCGACTCTGTGCGACCCCATAGACAGCAGCCCACCAGGCTCCGCTGTCCCTGGGATTCTCCAGGCAAGAACACTGGAGTGGGTTGCCATTTCCTTCTCCAAAAGCTATGCTACTATGATATAATTTGTACATGATATAATTGTACTCAGCTATCCAATCTTCCTTTTGAAAAACACCTGGAACCATATGGCATTACAGATATATAATTGCAACACACAAGTTGCTAATATCTGTGTGGTTTATGCATAGTATATGTAGCTAGTATCTATGTATAAGTTCTCTGTGTAAGATTTAGGCTTAAATAAATAAATAAATACATAAATAGTGTTATATTCACAGTTTGGGATCTGAATGTATTTAAATAATTACTGTAAGCCAAAGACTCTTACTTGCCTTAGATGGTGCTAAATAGAGGACTATCACATGGCTTATTCAGTTTTCTTTTGTCCCCACCTTGGCCACCATTTTGAGACCTTCTGACCTCAAGGGTTCTCACTGGAAGCAACTACTCCCCACTAGCTTGTCTCTCAATGTGGGGATCAAAAGTCCTACCTTTTGGATAAACCGTTTCATCCACATACTTAAGTGTCAAGGTTGTCTTTTAACAGAAAGGACTTGTATGACTGAGTTGAGAGCCAAACTGGCTGCTTTCTTTTATAGAATCTTATTGTTTCTAGAAAGAGTAACTGACAGACAAATATGGTCATTCATCTTTGGCAAGCATTTTATCAAAATGATATAAATGAGCTTATAACTTCAAGGAAATTAACTGACAACATTTGTTCCCAACAGTAAAAATCAAGCTTCAAACTGTTAAAGTATAGACTTTTGGAAAATTTGTGTCTGTTGCTATAAGTTTGACAGCTTCCTGATACATGAAGCTTTTCTTTGATCAGACTGGTAGTAATCTTAAGAAATGTGATTTCTGATACTGCATAGTGAAATATTTCAATATTTGGAGGATCTATATAACTCCATGATCATTTTCCAAATGACCCATGTAGGATGTTATAAATCACAATTGGCCTACTCAGCATGCAAGATAATCCCATGGATTTTAATGTAATCAAGGATAAAAATTTAATCTATATGACTTCAGAGTCCACAATCAACTAATCTTGGCTATGTTAAGGGTTGAAAAGTAATATCTCAACTGACAGCCTTACTTTCTTTTCCCAATATGACAAGTATTCTAAATCAATCTAATTTATGGCACTTATAAAATTTTATTTGGGTACCAAAACCACAATTCAAAAATGCAATCAACATCGGAGGGACATGGCTTCAAAAAGTGTTGAAAAATGTGACTTCAGGCTTTTTGGGAAGATTAATTCATGGGCATTCTTTCATGAGGATTATCTTGCTGCTGAGTATAAAACTTTAAAATACTGTCAGTTCCAGGGCTTAATCTTGAGAATGTGTCTGGAGAGCTCAGAGATGGCTGATGTGATGCACAATTACCTGAAAAGCAAGACATGTCTTCTCTTAGCTGTATGGCCAAGAGATAGGAAGACGAAGCTTTGATTCACTCAGCATTTCTTTATACTGAGATGACTTCTAACTTGCCAGGCAATCCATGAAGCTTTGTCTAAGTAATCCATCTCTCTATTTTCAAGCAAACAAAATGATGACATAACTGTATTAAAAAAGATAGTTGATAAAATAAGTTTTTTACTTCCTAAGAAATGCTTCCTGTTGTTTAGTCACTAAGTCATGCCCGACTCTTTTGTAGCCCCAAGGATAGTAACCCGCCAGGTTCCTCTGTCCATGGGATTTCCCAGGCAAGAATACTGGATTGGGTTGACATTTCCTTCTCCAGGGGATCTTCCCAATCCAGGGATTGAGCCCACATCTCCTGCAGATGGTGACTGCAGCCATGAAATTAAAAGACATTTGCTCCTTGGAAGAAAAACTATGACCAACTTAGACAGCATATTAAAAAGCAGAGACATTACTTTGCCAACAAAAGTCCATCTAATCAAGGCTCCGATTTCCCCAGTAGTCATGTATGGATGTTAGAACAGGACTACAAAGAAAGCTGAGCACGGAAGAATTGATGCTTTTGAACTGTGGTGTTGGAGAAGACTCTTGAGAGTCCCTCGGACTGCAAGGAGATCATACCAGTCCATCCTAAAGGAGATCAGTCCTAGGTGTTCATTGGAAGGACTGATGTTGAAGCTGAAACTCCAATACTTTGGCCACCTTATGCAAAGAACTGACTCATTTGAAAGGACCCTGATGCTGGGAAAGATTGAGGGCATGAGGAGAAGGGGACAACAGAGGATGAGATGTTTGGATGGCATCACCGACTCAATGGACATGAATTTGGGTAAACTCCGGGAGTTGGTGATGGACAGGGAGGCCTGGCGTACTGCGGTTCATGGGGTTGCAGAGTCGGACACGACCGAGCAACTGAACTGAACTGAACTCCTGCATTGGCAGGCTGATTCTTTACCACTGAGCCACCAGGGAAGCCCCCAAGCAATGGTACCAGATCATTTACTGTTTTCTTAGAATATGATGAAAGACTGTTATATCTGTAAATACAGGAAATTTCCAAAGCACTTTGCTTTGCTCATTTGCTTTACTAAAGTTGTATAAGGTTTGCTGGGTAAGGTTTATCATACAAGTTTTAGATGACTTATTCCCAAGTCCATCAAAAACAAATGACATCAATGTCTGTAAATTTCAGCATGGGGATTTAAAATTTCACATAATGTAAAATTCACTGAGCCTGAGAATCCATGGGACAGTTTATCAGGTGCTGGGAGTGTAAATCTCCCCAAAGCCCTTTAGTTATTCCTTCTTCCTGTTTCAGCTCATGTACCATGGCTGAAGGCAGGGATTTTTAAGGCTTAAACCCTGCAAGGATATTGTAATTGCTAATACTTAAGAATTCTCCTACATCAGCTGCCATTGGGTTACCGAATACATTGTATTTACAGAAAAATATTCAGAGAGTTTGTGCTTTCCCTTCTTATACTTTTAAAAAATTTTTATTGTAGTTGATTTACATGTTGTGTTAATTTCAGCACTCCTGCAAGGTGATTCAGTTATACACCACACACACACACACACACACACACACATATTTGGGAGACCTGGGTTTGATCTCTGGGTTGGGAAGATCCCATGGAGAAGGAAAACGCTACCCACTCCACAATCTAATACTCTAGCCTGGAGAATTCCATGGACTGTACAGTCCATGGGGTTTCAAAGAGTCATACGACTGAGCGACTTTCACTTTCATATATATATTCTTTCCCATTATGATTTATAACAGGATACTGAATATGGTTCTCTGTGCTATACAGTAGGACCTTGTTGTTTATCCATTCTCTATATACTAGTTTGCATCTGCTAACCCCAAACTCCCAATCCTTCCCTCCTGCACTTCCCTCCTCCTTGGCAATCTGAAGTCTGTTCTCTATGTCTGTAACACTGTTTCTGTCTTGGATAAGTTCATTTGTGTCATATTTTAGATTCCACCTACTTAAACTTAAAAAAAAAAAAAAACTATAAAATCCCCATTGGCTGTTGGGGATTTTGAGTTGAGGATCCAGTTTTGATGCCAGTAATTAGCTGTATTCTTAGACAGCTTGCCCATAGACTTTGCATATTTGATCATTCACTCTTCTAAAGTGGTAAGTGTAACTCACTGGACCCAACCACTGAAAGTAGCTGGTTGTTACAATAAAAAAGCATGACAGAGGTGAGAGTTATTTTACTCAGTCTAAAATTAGGGACAGCCTTCACATGTTTCAAGACCCAGTTCACCCACCTGATACCTGTGGTAACATGGGTAAGTTATTTTAAATACTTTAGTTTTTAATATGTAAGACAGTGATGATAACAAGTTTTATCCCATAGGTACAAAGAAAAAACTAAGTAAAACTGCTGCTGCTGCTGCTAAGTCGCTTCTGTTGTGTCTGACTCTGTACGACCCCATAGACGGCAGCCCACCAGGCTCCCCCATCCCTGGGATTCTCCAGGCAAGAGTACTGGAGTGGGGTGCCATTGCCTTCTCCAATAGCGGGCATTAACTGTATCTAATTTTGTTCTTAAAAATGATTACAGCCTACAGCATCCATTATAAGGATATTTGAATTTTTCTAGTTATAGAAAATTGTTTCCAGTTATGTGCCTGAGTTCTTAGGAATGTCTTTCTTTTGGTTTACAATTCTTATATTTTTATTTATTTGTTTGAATGCTGTTGAAGTATACAAACAAATAGCTTTCATATAACAAGGTGATAGCTGTCAATCAACTACAAATATTGTATTTTCAGGATAATAATTACTAAGTTTCCACTGTTCTTCATATTGCATGATTATACAGTTCTGGTCTGTACTGTGTAGAGACTATGCAAACACACACACGTTTTTGAGATTCGTCTCTGTGTCAGAACCTATCCTTGAAATTTGGGAAAAGACCATGAAATAGACAAGGACTTGAACTTGATGGAGTGCATCTATTGTAGCTCTCATTCTAGAAGCAATCAATCAAAACAAATTTCACAAAACAAGAAAAGAAAGCAACGGGTTCATATCTGAGTACAAACCTTTAGTTTCAAAATGAACAAAACATATAACCTTTATTACTTATAAAATGCTATAAATTTCACCCTGGTTATCAGAGAAGGTAATTTAAGATTTGCTGTTAGTTTTTAAACCAAATATCAGGACTTCCCTGGTGGCTCAGACAGTAAAGCGTCTGCCTACAATGTGGGAGACCCGGGTTCAATCCCTGGGTGGGGATGATCACCTGGAGAAGGAAATGGCAGCCCACTCCAGTATTCTTGCCTAGAAAATCTCATGGATGGAGGACCCTGTAAGCTACAGTCCACGGGGTTGCAAAGAGTTGGACACGACTGAGCCACTTCATTTTAAACCAAAAGTTTACATGTAATATAATTCTTTCTGACATTTGAATACTGTATTTGAAGTAAGCCCAATCAGAATAGGGAGCTTGAATTTGTTTCTTTTTGGCCACATTCCCCTTCTAGTAATTAATACATCCACCACCTCATGTGCTGCTACTGCTGCTAAGTCGCTTCAGTCGTGTCCGACTCTGTGTAACCCCATAGACGGCAGCCGACCAGTCTCCGCCATCCCTGGGATTCTCCAGGCAAGAACACTGGAGTGGGTTGCCATTTCCTTCTCCAACGCATGAAAGTGAAAAATGAAAGTGAAGTCGCTCAGTCGTGTCTGACTAGTAGCGACCCCATGGACTGCAGCCCACCAGGTTCCTCTGTCCATGCGATTTTCTAGGCAAGAGTACTGGAGTGACTTGCCAAGGTTCACCCTACATGACGTCAAAACTGACTGCTATTTGCTGGCTCATGAACACAGCTATGGTTTCTCCCCACATATAAACGTACTGATCTTCAAAGCCTGTAAGCCTCATTTCAGAAGCTCAGAAAGATTCCTACTAATTTTTTCCTCCTTAGGATACAGTTTTCTCCTCCTGTGGTACCGTTTCTTCAAATAAACCATCTTATTTAAAGAAAATGACTGCTACTTCAATGGAGTCTTTTCTCAGGAGCCGTTAGAATTAGATTCTAAACTTCCTGGATTTATAATCATCTCTTCCCATTTATCCCTCTACAACACTACCAGTCCCTATGGGAAGAAGTAATCCATGAGTGACACCGGGCTCAGATATCTGCCCCATTCCTAATCCCAAGGTTTATTCTCAATGTTAACACATGGATACAGAACAAACATTTCAGCTAGTTCTTATGGATTCCTTTTCCCCAATACGTGGATTAAACCATGTGCAAAGTGAACAAAGAAATAATAACTAAGTGGAGTTTAAGTGCTATATCAGGAGATGTAACTGCTAACAAAAGTTGGAAAAGGGTGTTCTCAGAGAAGGTAGAATGAGGCTTTTTTCATTGAGAAAAGTGATATGGGATGCCACCTGCTCTTGCCAGAGCCAGATCTCCCAAATGAAAAAACAAACAGAATTAACATCCCACAGAATCTTGACTGCCTATTTGATGCCACAGTAAGTCCCAGCATTATGGAATGTGGATACTGACAGAGACCTCCTAGATTGACTAGGCCAAATCCATCATTTTTCAAATTAGAAAACTGAGCCCCAGGGAGAAGACTTGCCTTAATTAAAGTTAAAGCTCCTTAGCTGTAACACTGAGGTCAGGACCTAGATTTTCTGATCATCAGACCCCTGTTTTTATAGGCCCTTCCCTTTTTCTTGGGGAATGGTGGTGGTGGTGAATGTTGAACAAATGTAAACACCAATGGAGCAACTGCTTTTGCTAGAAAAAAAAAAAAAAAAGCACAACCCATTTTCCTCCTCCTCCTTGGGAGAGGTCTAGCATATCCATGTATCTAACCCTGCAGGCTCCCAGAATGACAGAGCCCTTACAGACCCAGCAACGGGGTAGCAACTTCTTATGAATGATGCCAAGTGGGAGTGTCTGCACCCAGCTCAAGTCGGTGTGGCTTTTCATTATTGTCTTCCTCATTATCAAATAAAATTACAAATATAATGCAAGTGTGTTTATATATATGCTCCTTTAGATTCAGCAAGCCTCATCCTGATTTCAGGTGTCCCAATAAGAAAAACAAAATTCCACTTGTGGCCTCTCAAAGACTGAGTTCAAATGAGGTTGCCCAGCCCAGAGGAGGATGGCCCACACAAGCCGATACACCTGGCCCACCCTTCCACCCTGGCACTTATGCCCAGGAGACTCAGTCCCATGGGAATGATTCCTTCACAAGACACCCAAGAGGTAGATAAATGCAATCAGCCCAATGGGTGGGTGTAGCACATAGAAGCACAGAATTGGGTGTGTGGAGGTGCCTTGAACATAGGACAGAAGGCCTGAAGGGTGAGGCCAGACCTCTGACTCTAACCATAGCACTCTCCCTGGAAGGAAAACCTTTGGTCATGAGAGAAATTCCCAGTATATGTGCAAGCATGTGTGCTTGGTCACTTCAGTCGTGTCTGACTCCACGACCCCATGAATTGTAGGGTGCCAGGGTCCTCTGTCCATGGGATTCTCCAGGCAAGAATACTGGAGTGGATTGCCATGCCCTCCTCCAAGGGATCTTCCTAACTCAGGGATCGAACCCACGCTTTCTGCATCTCCTGCATTGCAGGCAGATTCCTTACCCATTGAGCCACCTGAGAAGCCCCTCCCAGTACATAGCAAATGTCTATAGCAGTGAAAAGATGGGATGGGAGCCAAAGAGGTGATGCTGGCTAAGGGTGACACACAACTTCTAAAGGAACCTCTAGGGTGGAGCTGCCAATAAGGCATATCTGAAGGGTTATGATCATGAATGGGGGAGCCTGGGCACCTTAACCCCAGGTCATGCATATCCCCACCCCCCACCACCAGCCTATCTCCCAACAGATCGAAGACTAGACAGCAAGGACTTCTCTTAGAGAGAACTATGCTGGGTTGAGGTGACGGCAAAGACAGGCAGGCCTGATGGTTCAGCTTTCCCCTAATGTCTCCCTCAGCCTGAGGGAAGGGACAGGAGACGGAGGCTCAAATGACACAACAAGGCCTCAAAACCCAGCAGCTCCTACCAGAGCAGCTGAGAGTCAAGCTCAAGAACCAGAAATACACGGTTAAACCATGGTCCCTCTCTCTGGAACGAGAGTCCTCGCCCTGCCCTATCTATGCTTTTTTAGTGAGAATCTGTAAGTTCTTACTCTCTTAGTAAATGTCAGTTATACAATACAGTATTATATCAAATTATAGTCACCATGTTTTACATTAGTGACTCAGATCCTGTTAATCTTTTAGTTGAAAGTGTTTAACATTTTATCAACCTCCCATTTTTTCCCACTACTTGCTCTGGCCCCTGGCAACCACTTTTTTTCTCTTTATTACTAAGAGTTTGACTTTTTTAGTTCCATGTATAGATAATGATATGTGGTATTTGTCTGTCTCTGTCTGGCTTATTGCACTTAGCATAATTCCCTCAAGTTCCATCCATGCTGTCACAAATAGCAAGATTTCCTTTTTTCTCAAGGTTGAATAATATTTTGTTGTGTATATATACACACACATACAAACACACATGCATGTGCGTACACACACACACACCCCACACACATCATATTTATCCATTGATTTGTCCTTGGACACTTAGGCTGTTTCCATTATCTTGGATATTGTGAATAATGCTGCAGAAACATGGGAGTGAAATATCTTTGAGTTCCTGTTTTAAATTCCTTTAGATATTGGAATTGTTGGATTATATAGTAGCTCTATTTAAAAATTTTAGGGACTTCCACATTGTTTTTCAATGACTGCACCAATTTACATTCCCACACACAATACACAAGGGCTCCGTTTTCTCCACATTCTCACCAACACTAGTCATCTCCTGTCTTTTAATGACAGCCATCTTAACAGGTGTGAGGTGAATATCTTGTTGTTTTGTTTTGCATTTTCCTGATGATTAATGATGTTGAGCAACTTTTCATATACCTGTGGGCAATTTGTACACCTTTTTGTGGAAAAAATGTCTATGCATTCCCTCTGTCCATTTTTCAATAAGATAGTTTGTTTTTCTTTTGAGTGGTATGATTTTTAAAAATTACTTTTTTAGACATTAACCCCTTCTCAGATACATGACTTGCAAATATTTTCTCCCATTCCGTAGGTTGCTTTTTCATTTTGTTGATGGTTTCCTTTGCTGTGCAAAACCTCTTAATTTGATGTAGTCCCATTAATTTATTTGTACTTTTGTTGCTTTTGTTTTTGGTGTCAAATCTAAACAATATCACCAAGACTAATGGCAAGGAGCTTATCCCATCTGCTTTCTTTTAGGAGTTTTATGATTTCAGGCCCTATGTTCAAATATTTTATCCATTTTTATTTGATTTTTGCATGTGGAGTAAGATAGGGATCTAGTTTTATTTTTTTCTTGTTTTGCATGTGGCTATCTAGTTTTTCCACCACTATTTATTGAAGAGACTATCTTTCCTCATTGTATATTCTTGGTTTCTTTGTTGTAAATTAATTGACCATATATGCAGGAGTTTATTTCTTGGATCTCAATTCTGTTCCATTGATCTGTGTACCTGGTTTCATGCCAATACCATACTGTTTTGATTACTGTGGCTTTGTAGTATAGTTTGAAATCAGAAAAAAATAATTACTTCAGTTTTGTCCTTTCTCAAGATAACTTTAGCTATGTGTGATCTTTTGTTATTCCATAGAAATTTAACGATTGTTCTATTTTTGTGAAAAATGCCATTGGAATTCTGATAGGGGATGTATTGAATCTGTAGATTGCCTTGGATAATGTAGTTATTTTAATAATATTGATTCTTCCAATGTATGAACATATTTATATCTTCCCATCTGTGTTGCCTTCAATTTCTTTCATCAGTGTCTTACAGTTTTCAGTGTACATTTCTTTCACCGTCTTGATTAAATTTATTCCTGCTTTAAAATTCTTTTTGATACTATTGTTATTAGGCCAATTGGTTCTCTATATTATGATAACAGTCAAGAGCAGTATACTCTGACTAGAAATAGTAGTGAGTTTAAGTCATTGAATATTCCTTTGTCTTCATTTTCCCATTAAGTATGGGACAGCTTTCCAAAGTTTGGATTGTTAAGAAAACAGATATATCACCAAATTTTCCTTCCCTTAAATGCAAAAAAATAAATAGAAAGAAATAAAAATTATGTGTGAATTCCAGAAGACAAAACTAACAGTACTAAATTATGTAAAATGCTCAACTGGGTCAACTTTGTAAGTGGAAAATCATGGAGTTTAAAAAGATTCCAAATTTTGTTGTACTGCTCTTTCTTCAACATGCTGAGAACGAATCACAGAGGAATACAAAAAGTTTTATTAATTTATCAGCAAATATTTATTGAGTGTCTACTCTGTGTCAGGTATTGTTGTAGGCTAAAATGAAGCAGTCACCCAAAGAACATAAAGGTCCCTGTCATTACGGAACATATGTCCTCATTGTCATCGTCATTGCTTAGTTGCTAAATCGCTTCCAACTCTTGCAATCCCATGGACTGTAGGCTGCCAGGCTCCTCTGCCCATGGGATTCTCCAGGCAAGAATACTGGAGTGGGTTGCCATTTCCTTCTCCAATATGTCCTCATAGCTATTCTGAAAATTTGTAAGTGGGTCCTAGTTAAATGTATTCCTCACTTATAGTTGCCTTTATATATATATGTGGAAAGTTTTGAATAATTAAAATATTGTTAATTACAACTTACTTTTGAAAATAAAGGATGTCTGATATAAAATGATTAATCTTGTTATGAGCTTTGAATATATTTATTTTCAAAATAGTGGGATTTCAGATTTAGCCCATTAAAAATTTGGCAGCCAACTTGTCAAATAAACTAATTATCAAAGGCAGTCTTCATTGTCAAGCTAATTAGTCTCTGTCAGAAAAAGTCCAACTTTTTTTTTTTCTGGTTTAAAAAACAGTATTGTATACTCTCCATGACTGCATCTTACTTTTGAATTCTAAATCTAAGTTGGGTAGGGCTTCCCTGGTGGCTCAAAGGTAAAGAATCTGCCCACAATGCAGGACACCTGGGTTCAATCCTAGGTTGGGAAGATCCCCTGAAGAAAGAAATGGCAGTGCACTCCAGTATTCTTACCTGGAGAGTTCCATGGACAGAGGACCCTGGCAGTCCATGGGGTCAAAAAGAGTCGAACATGACTGAATAACTAACACTTTACTTACTTTTTAAGATGGGTAAGACACAAAGCATTATCTTGAGTTCGTCACCTATCTGAAATTAAATACCATTACTCTCCATATTTCTTAACAGTGCTCTCTTTCTTTAGTTCTCACAAAACTTTACTGATAATCAATTCTTTGAAAATACTTGGTATATGGATGAAGAGAGTTCATTAAGCAATTTTTTTCTTCATCACCCCATTCTACAATATATCTCGATTCAGAACTTTCCAAGATAATTCCAAGTACCAGATTTCATTTTTTAAATATTTTCTTTTTCTTTCTTTCTTTCTTTTTGCAAGTCCAATGATTTTATTTTATTTTTTGGATAGAGAGGGAGGTGGGAGGGGGGTTTCAAGATGGGAACACATGTACACCCAGGGCAGATTCACGTCAATGTATGGCAAAACCAATACAATAATGTAAAGTAAAAAATAAAAAAAAAAAACATATTTCAATTTCATTCTTTGTTTCAAGGGAGTGTTATGATATTGCAAATTTCTCTCTTGCTTGACATCTGGGAGGCTATCAGTAGAACTGAAGGCACTACAATAAAATTCCAGATTTATGAGTTGGATGTCTTTATTTTGTAAGTGGGAGGGAGATTTTTAAGTGGACATGTGAAAGGAGAACCAGCATAAACCTAGATCATGCAGGTTAGTTTTAGAAAGAGTATATAAGGTGGTAGAAGATTTGAAAAGTGATGTCCTTAGATGTAGCCATGCCTGTGGACGACTTGGAGATTATCTGTGTACCCCAAGGACACATACCTCATAGTAAACCCCACTGATTTAGCAGACGTTCACTGATCATTGTTGTGTATAAATCTGTAGGTTAAGCACTGGATTGTGGGAGGTTAGAGAGACTTCTTACCTGTTGTTTCTGCCCTTGCCAAGGGAGTGAAATCAAGGTGAAGTCAATGTTAGGTTTGGGCTAAAGATAAAAATAGCCTGCTGTCAGGTTCTAAAATACAGTACCAGTATCATGTTATGCAGGTTATTGTTTGTGTTTTTATATTTGTTTTAGCAATGTGGATGATGGTAGTATTTATATAGGTATGGTGTAGACTGTGGATAGGTAGCATTTCATATATTCACAATTATAATCTGAGCATTTTCTCTTTTGCTACAATATCCCACTCCCTAATTCTTTTATCCAATAAATGGAATGCTCCCCCCTGGAACGGTGAGGGGCTGAGTGCACAGCAGAGGTGTGCTTTGCGCTTCAACTTGTGGTACTCTGTGCTAGGTCCTGGGTCTGCTGAAAGATAGATGGCTTGGGCAGCAGCACATGTTAAATACCACCCAAGTGGCACACACAAATTTTTCTGTAGACTTTCTGAGCTTTAAAGCCTAAGCCATCAAGGAAGCCTCTCTAGGGAGGTGAAAATTAAACTGAGGAAACATTGAGGTAAGCAGAGAGAGGTTAGAGGAGGACTCCAGGAAGAAGACTCTGTATGCCTGGGAGATCTAATGCTCAGCAAATATACAAACTCAAAAAGAAAAAGCATGGCATATAGTAGACACAGCAATCGTTGGACCAGGAGAGCTGGTACAGGTTTGGATATCAATTCTTCTAAACTGCTCATGATATAACAGCTTGTGGATAATAGTTGCTTTATAATGAACTTAAGGGACACAGAATTTTCCAAATTCTCTATCATTATGCTCTAAAGACACTAAGGCCATATTTGGTCTTTTATTTCTTTTTCTCACTTGAAGGTATTGAACAGCATCCCTATCAAATATTTGGTGAGTCACTGAAAATATGAATCTATCCACAAAACAGCACTAATGCATACTAATAAAGGCAATGCAGAGAATCCCCATCTCTTACATTCATTTTTGACATTGACGAGCTTGTGGATATGCCTGGAGGGGATTGACTTTACACGTGATAAAATATTTGTAACATGGAAACAAATATTCCATCTCAGTGCCCTGGACAGGTATTTCCTGTTCTGAAATGTGAGTTTCCTATAGTCAAGTATAGTTTTACTGATCACATATTCCATTATGTAAGCGTCTTTTGGTTTCCAAGCAGTGTACTATATTCTTGTATATGTATATATATATATATATATACGCATACATACTTGTCTCTCACAGATAAGAGTTTGATAGAATAGAAAAGCATCAGAGGTTACTGCATGGTAAGAACACATACAGGTAGGTTTAGAAGTTTTCACTGGTTTTGCAGCAAAGCAGATTTTGTTCTTGTTGTTAGAGACCAGTAGTTAGGTCCCAGACTGCTCAAGGATCGGAGAAGAAGCAAAATCATTTGATTGATGGTCCTGTGTCTGGAGATAAACTGTGTTCACTGCCTAGAGTGGCGTCTATTTGGTATACTGATCTTAGGTAACGTGAGTTGATAGAATGTGGTATGAAACATATATTTTTCTTTTTCTCCTCAAATATTTTCTCAGGGTGTAGAAGACTAAAGATGTGCAGCTTAAGCAAATATGCATTTCAATGCACTTCCAATTGTTATGAATACAGGTAAAGACTTAGAGATAAGTATTCTTCAAAATATGAGAAATGATATCTAGAACCGATCATCATGGTTAATGTTTAGGATTAAATACTTTTTGGCAACCTCAAGGGAAAGGATGCTTTGAGGAATCTTTCCTGATGCTCTAGATCCACAGTTTCTTTTTCTTTATTTTTGAGAGCTACAAGAAGTGTTCATTAATTTACTCCAATAGCTTTGAACCAGAGATGCACATAATAATCATTTATTAATTGTTTAAAGTCAAATATACCTGAATGTTCCACGTTCAGTGGACCTGGGATGAGCCTTGAAATGAAGACAGAAACTGTCTTGATTCTGATGCTCACTACTGATGAAGGACTAGGAAAACCTCCTCACTTACAGTCCTCTGCAATGACCTAGGACTCTTGGACTGCTACAGGCTTGGAGGCAGTCTTGAGGTCCAGCCAGACTCCTTTCTGTTGTATCATCTAAGTGTTCATCTATGAACTTCCTGTCCTTCCTTCCCCAACACCCATCATCACAACTTTCCCCTAGATTTATTTATTTATTTATTTATTATTTTTTTCATTGGAGGCTAATTACTCTACAATAATATATTGGTTGGTTTTGCCATACATTGACATGAATCCGCCCTGGGTGTACATGTGTTCCCCTTCTTGAACCCCCCTCCCACCTCCCTCCTCCCTATATCCTCCCTCCAGGTCATCCCCGTGCACCAGCCCCAAGCATCCTGTATCATGTGTCGAACCTGGACTGGTGATTTGTTTCACATATGATAATATACATGCTTCAATGCCATTCTCCCAAATCATCCCACCTTCATCCTCTCCCACAGAGCCCCAAAGACTGTTCTATACACCTATGTCTCTTATGCAGTCTCATATACAGGGTTAAGGTTACCATCTTTCCAAGTCGCTCAGTCGTGTCCGAGTCTTTGCGACCCCATGGATTGTAGACTACCAGCCTCCTCCGTCCGTGGGGTTCTCCAGGCAAGAGTACTGGAGTGGGTTGCTATTTCCTTCTCCATATATACATTAGTATACTGTATTGATGTTTTTCTTTCTGGCTTACTTCACTCTGTATGCTGCTGCTAAGTCACTTCAGTCGTGTCCGACTCTGTGTGACCCCATATACGGAAGCCTACCAGGCTCCCCCACCCTGGGATTCTCCAGGCAAGAACACTGGAGTGGGTTGCCATTTCCTTCTCCATTTCCTTCACTCTGTATAATAGGCTCCAATTTCAGTTTCTAACTAGTGTTGAGATAAAGTGAACGGGAGTGAGGACAACCATTTTTGTTATGTTACCACTTTCATGCTGGCTGCTGAAAATTCTGTAACAATAAAAATCTCTACCTAGTGAAACTCTGACTGCAATTAAACACTTCAAATATGGGCAACATCACAACCTATCCATGCAGAGCACTCTGTTTTCAAAGAGCTATAATTACTAGAGAACTCTTGGATTAAATTTACAGTCAGAATAAGCACAGTGTGTCATGACTCTCTTATTTTCCAACCTGTTCTTCTAGTTTTGGAGCCCATCTACTACTCTGAAAGACCTAATGGGACCAGTCTCAACCTAGAGGTAAACTCCGTGTTAACTCAAGAGACATTGCCCAGTTATCACTTTAGATGTATTTTGTGTCAGAGTGAATCCAATTTATGATGAAGTAACAATTTGCAGCCTACAAAATCAAACTCATGGGATAGATCTGAATCTTTTACATCTTTCAAAAAAGTATTTCAGTTTGATACAAAAAATAATTTTTATCACAAAAGATGGCATTCCAGCTATGTCAGGTAGAACCTCTGGATTTATTGAATCACATTTCTCTTATTACTGAATTCCCAGCATGATACATATTAAAGCTATTTTGCTCAATGTTCTGAAGAAAACTATACAGAGTACAGTGGTGAAGTTGTTTATTATATTCCTGCAGTGTTATGAATCATCATCAGTTTATGGAACTCTCAAAAATAATGAAAGATAACAAATTTAACGATCTTTGGTCTTTGCCAATGCCTGCTGGTTGAGCTGCAAAAGAGTTTTGCAAAGATCTGCACCACCATTAATTTAAAGTCAAGATTTCCTTTAAAAAGGAAGGGAGATATTTGCCAAATATTCAATAATCAAAGCCAAATTTGATGCTATGATTTGCATTTTCTCAGCAATACTACATTGCATCTCAATGAGATAGAATTGAAGCTCCAAGGAAAGTAAAAGCTTCTGACACACAAAGAGAGATACACAACTTTATACAGAAATAGGAACTTTCAGAATATGTATAAATAATAATTACATTGCACATTTTCTTATCCTGAATCAACATGATAATATTAATTATAATTGACATTACTATGTATTGTACATTGACTGCAAAATCTTAAATATGAAGAACATTTTGTATTTATTGACATGTTGAAAGTACTTTCAATTTATGACATACTCATTTTGAATCCAATATTCATGATATTGAGTTGATACAAGAATTAGTGAATTTAATTTACTTGGACATATGTAATTTGAAATTGATGCATTTTTGTTTCAAAGTAAAAATAATTTTTCTAAAGAAGATAAACCAGTTTTGGCCATGTGGGTAGAAATATATATATAAAAAAGCCTTTTTGGTAACTGTTTCATTTATTGCAAATATTTAAGTATGTTTTGGATTACTTGAACATATTAATCTAATTTTTCAACCTTAGATTTTATGAAATATAAATAGAGAACAAGCATAAATCAAGTATTCTGAGGAAAATGAGCATCTGATTTGAGATATACGATCCATATAAAGTGTGAAATGAGTGAAAGTCACTCAGTCGTGTCTGACTCTTTGCAACCCCATGAAATATATACAGTCCATGGAATTCTCCAGGTTAGAATACTGGAGTAGGTAGTCTTTCTTTTCTCCAGGGGATCTTCCCAACCCAGGGATAGAACCCAAGTCTTCCACACTGCAGGAAGATTCTTTACCAGCTGAGCCACAAGGGAAGCCCAAGAATACTAGAGTGTGTAGCCTAGCCCTACTCCAGCCGATCTTCCCGACCCAGGAATCGAACCGAGGTATCCTGCATTGCAGGAGACCAACTGAGCTATGAGAGAAGCCCTATCCATATAAAAGGGCTTCCCAAGGGGCACAGTAATAAAGAATCTGCCTGCAGGGCAGGAGAAGTGGGCTCAATCCCTAGGTCAGTAAGATCCCCTGGAGAAGGAAATGAGAACCTGTTCAAGTATTCTTGCCTGGAAAATCCCATGGACAGAAGAGCCTGGCGGGCTATAGTCCATGGGGATCACAAAGTTGGACATGATTGAGTGACTAACACACATCCATATAAATATACACCGGACTTTGAAGGCTTGTACCAAAAAATGCCAAACATCTTATTACCATTTTGTATTCATTACATGTTGAAATAATGTTTTTTAAATGAAATATATTATTAACTTGGTTGCATCTGGTTTGTTTTTAATTAAACTTTTTGTTTTGAGATAATTGTAGGTTCACGTGCAGCACTAAGAAATAATACAGACAAATCCTATGTCCTCTTTACCAAATTTTCCATGATGATAATATCTCCTGTGCTTCACTGGCTCAACATATCTACCCTCTCTGAACTCCCTGTCAATCATTGATCTTTTTCTGCCTCAATATTTTTGCCTTTTCTGAAATGTCAAATAATTGGAATAATGAAATAGGTAGCCTTTTCAGACGATCATCTCTGAGTTAGCAAATACCTTTGAAATTCATCCTTGTCTTCCTTGGGCTTCCCAGGATGCTCAGTGGTAAAGAATCTGCCTGACAGTACAGAAGATGCTGGTTTGATACCTGGGTCAGGAAGATCCTCTGGAGAAGGGCATGGCAACCCACTCCACTATTATTGCAGAGAAGACTGGCAGGCAACAGTCTACAGGGTAGCAAAGAGTCAGACACAACTTAACGACTAACATTTTCCCTTCACTTCACCTGTTTTCCTTACCTGATGGGTCATTTCTTTGTATTGTTGAATAACATTCCATAGCATGGATGTATATACAGCTTGTATATCTATTCACTTATTAAAGGACATCTTGGTTACTTTAAATATTTGCAATTATGAATAAAAGTGCTCTAAATAGTCACATGCAGATAATTGTGTAGGTATATGTTTTCAAATCAGTTTAGTAAATACCTAGGAACAAAATTGCAAGATTATGTGGTCAACTATGAGCAGAGACATTACTTTGCCAAAATGGTCCGTCTAGTCAAGACTATGGTTTTTCCGGTGGTCATGTATGGATGTGAGAGTTGGACTGTGAAGAAAGCTGATCGCTGAAGAATTGATGCTTTTGAACTGTGGTGCTGCAGAAGACTCTTGAGAGTCCCTTGGACTGCAAGGAGATCCAACCAGTCCATTCTAAAGGAGATCAATCCTGGGTGTTCATCGGAAGGACTGATGTTGAAGCTGAAACTCCAATACTTTGGCCACCTCATGCGATGACTTGACTCACTGGAAAAGACTCTGATGCTGGGAAGGATTGGGGGCGGGAGGAGAAGGGGACAACAGAGAATGAGATGGCTGGATGGCATCATCGACTTGATGGACATGAGTTTGAGTGAACTCTGGGAGTTGGTGATGGACAGGGAGGCCTGGTGTGCTGTGATTCATGGGGTCGCAAAGAGTCAGACATGACTGAGCGACTGAACTGAACTGATAATTAGCTTTGTGGGAATTTGTAAAACTGTTTTCCTAATAGTTGTTCTGTTTTGGATTCCCACCAGCAATGGATGAGAGATTCTTTTACTCCACATCCTTATCAGAAATTCTTGTTGTCAGGTTTTTTAAAATTCAAACATACCAATAAATGTTTAATGGAATATCATTGTTGATTACTTTGAAGTTTCATAATAATATATGGTCTTGGGCATCTTTTCATGTGCTTATTGCAATCTATATATTTTCTTTGGTAAAGTATCTGTTTACATCATTTTCCTTTTCTTAATTGGGTTTTTTATTTTTTTAATTTTTAATATGTCTATTTTGGATACAAGTCCTTTATTAAACATGTGTCTTATAAATATTTTCTTCTAGTCTGTGGGCTTAATTTTTTATTAGAGCAAAAATTGTGTTTCTTTTTAATTTTAATAAAGCCCAACTATCAATTTCTCTTTCATTGGTTGTGCTGTTGGTATTTTATCTTTAAAACTCCTTTGTTTTCTATTAGAAGTATTATAGTTTTGCATTTCATATTTAGGTCTGTGATCTAGTTTTAGTAAATCTTTGTGAAATCATAAAGTGTGCGCATAAGTTCTCTTTTTTGTATATATGGACATTCAATGGTTCTAAAACCGTTTGTTTAAAAGACCATCATTTCCCCACTGAGTTACCTTTGATACTTTATTAAAGAGGATTTAATGATTTCAAAAACAGCGTTTTGTCACTGACCTAGCATGACTTTTCTGGGATCTTAGCGTCATCCTTTTCTACTTTATCCCTAAGGGGTAAAAACCAAGGAACTTGATTGGAATGTACAGACCTAATTCATGGCTGTGATCCATGTTTTGCTGGAAGTTTTCTAATGAAAGAAAATGAGACCAGTGAAATACAAATTAATGTTGAGTAGATTGTTTTCCTTTTTTCTTTCTTTCTTTTTTTTTTTTAAATAATGTTGCTCAGCAAGTGGTTTTCTGGCCATAGGAAGTAATGTTTGGGAAAATCAAGTGTTAACTTTTTATTTTTTGGCTGTGCTATGCAGCATGCAGATTCTGGGAGCCTGTGCCACCTGCATAGAGAGTGCAGAGTCTTAACCACTGGACCATCAGGGAAGGTCCAAGTTTTAACTATTTTTTCACCTTGTATATCCTAGAAAACAGAATGAAATTTTAGCTGGAAAAATGAAAAGGGCATATTATCCTATATCCAGCCTCTTCTATGCTTTTTTTCTTCTGTTTTCTATTTAGTGTAAAACTGAAATTCCTTAACACTATTAAAGCATAATTCCAATGAAATAAACATTTCTATTACTAAATCTAATTGGATTTTCCCTTTTTACGCTTTGTTCTTCATCAAAGGCTTTTCTACTAGTATAATTTGCAAAACAAAACCAAAAAACTTTAGGTAAAGTTTCAGTAAAAATACTCTTATGTTGTAATTGGATAGAGCAGCAATACCCCATTTTAGTATTGATGAATAGGTTCAGTCACAACAGACTATTTATTGTAAACATGTTTAAAATGTATTTTGAATGTCATAGTTAATTTCTGTTCAGTGATATTGACACACCTGCATTTAACCTAAAACAATGATATTTTCTCCTGACACCATTTTCACATTTTAACACTAAATATGACAGATGTTCACTGAGTTGAGTAAGGATCTGAATTTGGGAATTTCAAAGGTCTTTGTTGCCTTCCTTTCTCTATCCTCTACTCTTTTAGATGTCATGGGAAGGTGGATCTTCAGGTGCTGAATGCTCTTTTCTCCTGTCTTCATATCTGGAGTGATATACCAACTAGGATCACCATGTTTGTAGAGCATGGAGGGTCCAACTAAGGTAGAAGTTTCTCTGAGATCTTTGTGATATTCTGGAGACTTTAGCTCCTTGAGACTAAATGAGAGTAGAGAAGAGAAGGTTTCCCTCTTCTCAAAGCTTAGAGGTAGAATTCAGTGTTTCAGGGTTTCCTAAGGGACCTCAGTCTATGAATCCCCTCAAAGAAGAACTGAACTTGTATATTTACTAATTTGCTGAATAGTACTTGATTGTCCTTCCCAATCCATGATGAATCCCAAGAAAATGATTTGGGTAGAATGTTTCTTCTCTAGAAGAATTGCTTCTGGTACATGAGGGGGCCTACAGCTACACAAAAAACTATCCAAGTTTCAACATCAGAGAGGAAATCCAGGAAGTGTGAATGAAAGGATGCTTCAAAGACATTTCCTGTACCTGTGGTTGATTAGTGTCGAAAGAAGCACATAAAAGCCTCTTTATCTTCTCTTTGAATACTACTCTTTTACCTTTACAGTGTTTAACGTTCTTTCTTGAGAATTGTGATAAACATTGTATTAATTTTTTGTCCATTATACATACTGAAAAGGCAATACTTTTATTTTTTAAATTTATTATACATATTTTATATTTTTTAAATTTTATTTAAATTTAAGTCTGAATTTGGCAATAAGGAGTTCATGATCTGACCCACAGTCAGCTCCTGGTCTTGTTTTTGTTAACTGTATAGAGCTTCTCCATCTTTGGCTGCAAAGAATATAATCAATCTGATTTCGGTGTTGACCATCTGGTGATGTCCATGTGTAGAGTCTTCTCTTGTGTTGTTGGAAGAGGGTGTTTGCAATGACCAGTGCGTTCTCTTGACAAAACTCTATTAGCCTTTGCCCTGCTTCATTCCCTCCAAGACCAAATTTGCCTGTTACTCCAGGTGTTTCTTGACTTCCTACTTTTGCATTCCAGTCCCCTATGATGAAAAGGACATCTTTTTTGGGTGTTTGTTCTAAAAGGTCTTGTAGATCTTCATAGAACTGTTCAACTTCAGCTTCTTCAGCATTACTGGTTGGGGCATAGGCCTGGATTACTGTAATATTGAATGGTTTGCCTTGGAAACGAACAGAAATCATTCTGTCTTTTTAAAGATTGCATCCAAGTACTGCATTTCGGACTCTTCTGTTGACCATGATGGCTACTCCATTTCTTCTAAGGGATTCCTGCCCACAGTAGTAAATATAATGGTCATCTGAGTTAAATTCACCCATTCCAGTCCATTTGAGTTCACTGATTCCTAGAATGTCTATGTTCACTCTTGCCATCTCCTGTTTGACCACTTCCAATTTGCCTTGATTCATGGACCTTACATTCCAGGTTCCTATGCAATATTGCTGTTTACAGCACCAGACCTTGTTTCTATCACCAGTCACATCTACAACTGGGTATTGGTTTTGCTTTTGCTCCACCCCTTCCTTCCTTCTAGAGTTATTACTCCACTGATCTCCAGTAGCATACTGAGCACCTACCGACCGGGGGAATTCCTCATTCGGTATCCTATCATTTTGCCATTTGATACTCTTCATGGGGCTCTCAAGGCAAGTATACTGAAGTGGTTTGCCATTCCCTTCTCCAGTGGACCACATTCGGCTGCGATCAGGTTGACTAGTTTCCTGTGATTATGATTTCAGTGTGTCTTCCCTCTGATGCCCCCTCCCAATACCTACCATCTTATTTGGGTTTCTCTTAACTTGGTTGTGGGATATCTCTTCACAGGTGCTCCAGCAAAGCGCAGCCCAGCACCTTACCTTGGATGAGGGGTATCTCCTCAAGGCCAACCCTCCTGTCCTTGAAAGTGGATTAGCTCCTCTCTGCCCTCCTGCGCCCGTGCAGCCACCGCCTATTGGACGTGGGGTAGCTTCTCTCGGCCGCCGGCCCTGGCCTCAGGCGTGGAGCAGCTCCTCTCGGCCGCGCCTCTTTGTGTGGTTGGTTGAGCTGGGGCCGGCATCTCTCGCGTCTCTGCCACCGGGGCTGGCATCTCTCGCGTCTGTGCCGCCAAGAAAGTAGGGAAAACCACTAGACCATTCAGATATGACCTAAATCAAATCCCTTATGATTATACAGTGGAAGTGAGAAATAGATATAAGGGACTAGATCTTATTGATAGAGTGCCTGATGAACTCTGGATGGAGGTTCGTAACATTGTACAGGAGACAGGGACCAAGATCATCCCCATGGAAAAGAAATGCAAAAAAGCAAAATGGCTGTCTAAGGAGGGCTTACAAATAGCTGTGAAAAGAAGAGAAGCAAAAAGCAAAGGAGAAAAGGAAAGATATAATCATCTGAATGCAGAGTTCCAAAGAATAGCAAGGAGAGATAAGAAAGCCTTCCTCAGTGATCAATGCAAAGAAATAGAGGAAAACAGCAGAATAGGAAAAAACAAGAGCTCTTTTCAAGAAAATTAGAGATTCCAAGGGAATATTTCATGCAAAGATGGGCCCGATAAAGGACAGAAATGGTATGGACCTAAAAGAAGCAAAAGATATTAAAAAGAGGTGGCAGGAATACACAGAAGAACTGTACACAAAAGATCTTCATGACCAAGATAATCACGATAACGTGATCACTGACCTAGAGCCAGACATCTTGGAATGTGAAGTCAAGTGGGCCTTAGGAAGGATCTCTGAAAACAAAGCTAGTGGAGGTGATGTAACTCCACTTGAGCTATTTCAAATCCTAAAAGGTGATTGCTGTGAAAATACTGCACTCAATATGCCAGCAAATTTGGAAAACTCAGCAGTGGCCACAGGAATGGAAAAGGTCAGTCTTCATTCCAATCCCAAAGAAAGGTAATGCCAAAGAATGCTCAAACTACCGCACAATTGCAATCATCTCACAAGCTAGTAACGTCATGCTCAAAATTCTCCAAGCCAGGCTTCAGCAATATGTGAACCGAGAACTCCCAGATGTTCAAGCAGGTTTTAGAAAAGGCAGAGGCACCAGAGATCAAATTGCCAACATCCGCTGGATCATGCAAAAAGCAAGAGAGTTCCAGAAAAACATCTATTTCTGCTTTATTGACTATGACAAAGCCTTTGACTGTGTCAATCACAATAAACTGTGGAACATACTGAAAGAGATGGTAATAACAGACCACCTGACCTGCCTCTTGAGAAACCTGTATGCAAGTCAGGAAGCAACAGTGAGGACTGTACATGGAACAAGAGACTGGTTCCAAATAGGAAAAGGAGTACGTCAAGGCTGTATATTATCAACTTGCTTATTTAACTTATATGCAGAGTACATCATGAGGAACGCTGGGCTGGAAGAAGCACAAGCTGGAATCAAGATTGCTGGGAGAAATATCAATAAACTCAGATATGCAGATGACACTACCTTTATGACAGAAAGTGAACAGGAACTAAAAAGCCTGTTGATGAAAGTGAAAGAAGAGAGTGAAAAGGTTGGCTTGAAGCTCAACATTCAGAAAACAAAGATCATGGCATCTGGTCCCATCACTTCATGGGAAATAGATGGAAAAACAGTGGAAACAGTGTCAGACTTTATTTTTTTGGGCTCCAAAATCACTGCAGATGCTGATTGCAGCCATGAAATTAAAAGACGCTTACTCCTTGGAAGGAAAGTTATGACCAACCTAGATAGTATATTAAAAAGCAGAGACATTACTTTGCCAACCAAGGTCCGTCTATTCAAGGATATGGTTTTTCCCGTGGTCATGTATGGATGTGAGATTTGGACTGTGAAGAAAGCTGATCGTCGATGAATTGATGCTTTTGAACTGTGGTGCTGGAGAAGACTCTTGAGAGTCCCTTGGACTGCAAGGAGATCCAACCAGTCCATTCTAAAGGAGATCAATCCTGGGTGTTCATTGGAAGGACTGATGCTAAAGCTGAAACTCCAATACTTTGGCCACCTCATGCGGCGAGTTGACTCACTGGAAAAGACTCTGATGCTGGCAAAGGTTGGGGGCGGGAGGAGAAGGGGACGACAGAGAATGAGATGGCTGGATGGCCTCACCGACTCTATGGACATGAGTTTGAGTGAACTCTGAGAGTTGATGATTGACAGGGAGACCTGGCGTCCTGTGATTCATGGGGTCGCAGAGATTCCGACTCGACTGAGCGACTGAACTGAACTGAACTGAAATTTTACTTGGAGGCTAATTACTTTACATTATTTTATTGGTTTTGCCATACACTGACATGCATCCTTCCCGGGTATACGTGTTCAACATCTTGAAGCCCCCTCCCATCCACCTCCACATATCATCCCTGTGGTTCATCCAAGTGCAACAACACCGTGCATCCTGTATCATGCATCGAACCTGGACTGGCAATTCGTTTCACATATGATAATGTACATGTTTCAATGCCGTTCTCCCAAATCACTCCACCCTCGCCGTTTCCCACAGCGTCCAAAAGACTGTTCTATATATCTGTGTCTCTTTTCCTGTCTCGAATACAGGGTTATCATTAACATCTTTCTAAATTCCATATATCTGTGCTACTATACTGCATTGGTGTTTTTCATTCTGGCTTACTTCACTCTGTATAATAGGCTCCAGTTTCATCCATCTCATTAGAATTGATTCAAATGTATTCTTTTTAATGGCTGAGTAATACTCCATTGTGTATATTTACCACAGCTTTCTTATCCATTCCTCTGTAGATGGACATCTAGGTTGATTCTATGTCCTGGCTATTATAAACAGTGCTGCAATAAACATTGGAGTACATGTGTCTCTTTCAATTCTGGTTTCCTTGGTTTGTATGCCCAGCAGTGGGATTGCTGGGTCGTATTGGAGTTCGTTTTCCAGTTTTTTAAGGAATATCTACACTGTTCTCTATAGTGGCTGTACTAGTTTGCATTCCCACCAACAGTGTAAGAGGGTTCCCTTTTTTCCACACCCTCTCCAGCATTTTTTGCTTGTAGACGTTTGGATAGCAGCCATTCTGACTGACGTGAAATGGTACCTCATTGTGGTTTTTATTTGCATTTCTCTGATTATGAGTGATGTTGAGCATCTTTTCAGGTGTTTGTTAGCCATCTGTAGGTCTTCTTTGGAGAAATGTCTGTTTAGTTCTTTGGCCCATGTTTTGATTGTATCGTTTATTTTTCTGAGATTGAGGTGCAGGAGTTGTTTGTATATTTTTGAGATTATTTGTCAATTGCTTCATTTGCTATTATTTTCTCCCATTCTGAAGGCTGTCTTTTCACCTTGCTTATAGTTTCCTTTGCTGTGCAGTAGCTTTTAATTTTAATTAGGTCCCATTTGTTTATTTTTGCTTTTCTTTCCACTATTCTGAGAGGTGGGTCATGGAGGATCCTGCTGTTATTTATGTTGGAGAGCGTTTTTCCTAACTTTTCCTCTAGGAGTTTTATAGTTTCTGGTTTTACGTTTAAATCTTTAATCCATTTTGAGTTTATTTTTGTGTATGATGTTAGGGAATGTTCTAGTTTCATTCTTTTACAAGTGGTTGATCAGTTTTCCCAGAACCATTTATTAAAGAGATTGTCTTTTCTCCATTGAATATTCTTGCCTCTTTTGTCAAAGATAAGGTGTCCATAGGTGCATGGATTTATCTCTGGGCTTTCTATTTTGTTCCATTTATCTATATTTCTGTCTTTATGCCAGTGCCATACTGTCTTGATGACTGTGGCTTTGTAGTAGAGCCTGAAATCCGGCAGGTTGCTTCCCCCAGTTCCATTCTTCTTTCTCAAGATTGCTTTGGCTATTCGAGGTTTTTTTTGTATTTCTATACAAATTGTGAAATTATTTGTTCTAGCTCTGTGAAAAATACCACTGGTAGCTTGATAGGGATTGCATTGAAGCTATAGATTACTTTGGGTAGTATGCTCATTTTCACAATATTGATTCCTCCAATCCACAAACACGGTATATTTCTCCATCTATTAGTGTCTTGTTTGATATCTTTCACCAGTGTTTTATAGTTTTCTAAATATAGGTTTTGTTTCCTTAGGTAGATATATTCCTAAATGATTTATTCTTTTTGTTGCAATGGTGAATGAAGTTGTTTCCTTAAATTCTCTTTCTATTTTCTTATTATTAGTGTATAGGAATGCAAGGGATTTCTGTGTATTGATTTTATATCCTGCAACTTTACTATATTCATTGATTAGCTCTAGTAATTTTCTGGTAGAGCATTAGGGTTTTCTGTGTAGAGGATCATGTCATCTGCAAACAGTGAGAGTTTTACCTTTTCTTTTCCAATTTGGATTCTTTTTATGTCTTTTTCTGCTCTTATTACTGTGGCCAAAACTTCCAAAACTATGTTGAATAGTAGTGGTGAAAGTGGGCACCCTTGCCTTGTCCCTGACTTTAAGGGAAACACTTTCAATTTTTCACCACTGAGGATAATGTTTGCTGTCGGTTTTTCACAGATAGATTTTATTATGTTGAGGTATGTTCCTTCTATTCCCATGTCCTGGAGGGTTTTTTTTTTTTTTATCATAAGTGGATGTTGAATTTTGTCAAAGGGTTTCTCTGCATCTATTGAGATAATCATATGGTTTTTATTTTTCATTTTGTTAATGTGGTGCATTACATTGATTGATTTGTGGATATTGAAGAATCCTTGCATTCCTGGGATAAAGCCCACTTGGTTATGGTGTATGATCTTTTTAATGTGTTGTTGGGTTCGGATTGCTAGAATTTTGTTAAGGATTTTTGCATCTATGTTCATCAGTCATATTGGTCTGTAGTTTTCTTTATTTGTGGCATATTTGTGGCTTTTGGTATTAGGGTGATAGTGGCCTCATAGAATGACTTTGGAAGTTTACATTCCTGTGCAATTTTCTGGAGGAGTCTGAGTAGAATAGGTGTTAGCTCTTCTCTAAATTTTTGGTAGAATTCAGCCGTGAAGCCGTCTGGACCTGGGCTTTTGTTTGCTGGAAGATTTCTGATTACAGTTTCAATTTCCATCGGTCTGTTAATATTTTCTATTTTTCATGGTTAGTTTTTGGAAAGTTGTACTTATCTAAGAATTTGTTCATTTCTTCCAAGTTGTCCATTTTATTGGCATATAATTGCTAATAGTAGTCTTTTATGATCCTTTGTATTTCTGTGCTGTCTGTTGTGATCTCTCCCTTTTCATTTCTAAATTTATTGATTTGGTTTTCCTCCCTTTGTTTCTTGATGAGTCAGGCTAGTGGTTTGCCAATTGTATTTATCCTTTCAAAGAACCAGCTTTTGGCTTTGTTGATTTTTGTTATGGTCTCTTTTGTTTCCTTTGCATTTATTTCTGCCCTAATTTTTAATATTTCTTTCCTTCTACTAACCCTGGGGTTCCTCATTTCTTCCTTTTCTAGTTGCTTTAGGTGTAGAGTTAGTTTATTCAGTTGACTTTTTTTCTTGTTTCTTGAGGTATGCCTGTATTGCTATGAACTTTCCCCTTAGCACTGCTTTTACAGTGTCCCACAGGTTTTGGGTTGTTGTGTTTTCATTTTCTTTTGTTTCTATGCATATTTTGATTTCTTTTTTGATTCCTTCTATGATTTATTGGTTATTCAGCAGCGTGTTGTTCAGCCTCCATATGTTGGAATTTTTAATAGTTTTTCTCCTGTAGTTGAGATCTAATCTTTCTGCATTGTGGTCAGAAAAGATGCTTGGAATGATTTCAATTTTTTTGAATTTACCAAGGCTAGATTTATGGCCCAGGATGTATCCTGGAGAAGATTCCATGTGCGCTTGAGAAAAAGGTGAAATTCATTGTTTTGGGGTGAAATGTTCTATTGATATCAATTAGGCCTAACTGGTCTATTGTATCATTTAACGTTTGTGTTTCCTTCTTAATTTTCTGTTTAGTTGATCTATCCATAGGTGTGAGTGGGGTATTTAGTCTCCCACTATTTTTGGGTTATTGTTAATTTCCCCTTTCAAACTTGTTATCATTTGTCGTACATATTGCGGTGCTCCTATGTTGGGTGCATATATATTTATGATTGTTATATCTTCTTCTTGGATTGATCGTTTGATCATTATGTAGTGTACTTCTTTGTCTCTTTTCACAGCCTTTGTTTTAAAGTCTATTTTATCTGATGTGAGTATTGCTACTCCTGCTTTCTTTGGTCTCTATTTGTGTGGAATATCTTTTTCCAGCCCTTCACTTTCAGTCTGTATGTGTCCCTCGTTTCAAGTTGGGTCTCTTGTAAACAACATATATAGAAGTCTTGTTTTTGTATCCATTCAGCCAGGCTTTGTCTTTTGGTTGGGGCATTCAGCCCATTTACCTTTAAGGTAATTATTGATAAGTATGATCCTGTTGCCATTTACTTTATTTTTGGGGGTTCAAGGATAGGCACTCTTTATGTTTCCTGTCTAGAGAAGGTCCTTTAGCATTTGTTGGAGAGCTGGTTTGGTAATGCTGAATTCTCTCAGCTTTTGCTTGTCTGTAAAGCTTTTTACTTCTCTTTCATATTTGAATGAGATCCTTGCTGGGTACAGTAATCAGGGCTGTAGGTTATTTTCTTTCATCACTTTAAGTATGTCCTGCCATTCCCTCCTGGCCTGAAGAGTTTCTATTTAAAGATCAGCTGTTATCCTTATGGGGATCCCCTTGTGTATTATTTGTTGTTTATTTCTTTTTGCTTTTAATATTTGTTCATTGTGTTTGATCTTTGTTAATTTGTTCAATATATGTCTTGAGGTGTTTCGCCTTGGGTTTATCCTGTTTGGGACTCTCTGGGTTTCTTGGACTTGGGTGATTATTTTCTTCCAAAATTTAGGGAAGATTTCAACTACTATCTCCTCAAGTATTTTCTCATGGTCTTCCTTTTGCCTTTTTCTTCTGGGACTCCTATGATTCGAATGTTGGGGCGTTTAACATTGTCCGAGAGGTCTCTGAGATTGTCCTCATTTCTTTTAATTCGTTTTTCTTTTTTCCTCTCTGTTTCATTTATTTCTACCATTCTATCTTACAGCTCATTTATCCTATCTTCTGCCTCTTTATTCTGCTTTTGATTCCCTCAAGAGTGTTTTTGATCTCATCTATTGCATTATTCATTGCATATTGACTTTTTTTATTTTTTCTAGATCCTTGTTAAACCTTTCTTGAATCTTCTTGATCCTTGTCTCCAGGTTGTTTATCTGTAACTCCAATTTGTTTTCAAGATTTTGGATCATTTTCACTACCGTTATTTGGAATTTTTTATCAGGTAGATTCCATATCTTTTCCTCTTTTGTTTGAGTTGTTGGACATTTATTCTGTTCCTTTACTTGCTGGCTATTTATCTGCCTCTTCGTCTTGCTTATCTTGCTGTGTTTGGGATGGCCTTTCTGTCTTCTGGCAGTTTGTGGAGTTCTCTTTATTGTGGAGTTTCCTCACTTTGGATGGGGTTCCACGGGTGGCTTGTCAAGGTTCCCTGGTTAGAGAAGCTTGTGTCGGTGTTCTGGTGGGTGGAGCTGGATTTCTTCTCTCTGGAGTGCAATGAAGTATCCAGTAATGAATTATGAGATGTCAGTGTGTTTGGAGTGACTTTGGGCAGCCTGTATATTGAAGCTCAGAGTTATGTTCCCGTGTTGCTGGAGAATTTGCATGGTATGTCTTGCTCTGGAACTTGTTGACACTTGGGTGGTGCTTGGTTTCAGTGTAGGTATGGAGGCATTTGATGAGCTCCTATTGATTAATGTTCCCTGGAGTCAGAAGTTCTCTGGTGTTTACAGGATTTGAACTTAAGTCTCTGCCTCTGGTTTTCAGTCTTATTCTTTCAGTAGCCTCAAGACTTCGCCATCTGTCACTTCCAAGGTGGTTCCCTCTGTTTTAGCTTCTCTTCTTTGCTGGTCTCTTCAGTGTCTAATTTGTGCCCTGACACAAGGGGGCGGTGATGGACACTTTTTTAAGGCTTGCTTGTTCAGTCGTGCTGTGGGGAGGGAGGAACACTGCAAACAAATATCACTGGCGTCTGTGGGGAGTGCTTGCAGTGTCACGGCCACACTGGGTTTGCCCCCACTCACGGCGTGTGTGGTTTCCCTTTCTATACTGCTCAGGCTCTAGGTTGCTCTACCAGGAACTCTCTGAGGCAGGCCCTGGGTTGCATGCACTTCCCAGGTCTAAGCTGCTCAGGTTCAGGCACTCGGGTACTCCACAAAGGCGCAGACTTGGTTGGGCCTGCGTTTTGTGCCCTTCCCTGTCTGAGCAGTTCAGGTGACCAGGTGTTTGGCGAGCATGGTTGCTGCGACTTATTGCCTCCCCAGTTCCTGCCGCTGGGTTTTCTGGGTGTACAACCAGTGCACCTTCTCAGGCGGATGTCGATCATCCAGAATTTTAAATAATATGCTCATTTGGAGAAATTGCTCTTTCTTTTCAATCAAAAGTTTGGTTTACCTCTCTAAGAAACTTGGGAACATAAATTTTTCTTTCCTACATCTCAGCATATTGTCTAATTGCCTCTTTATTCCATAATGACCCACAAAACCACTACTTTCTACCACTGGAGTATTTGCCACGTCTCAAAAAAAGCCTCAAACTGACTTTTATGGGTACTAGAGGAATGGAAAATTGTGATTAAATAATGAGAAATGCACCTGTCTTATAGAGTCTCAGTAACATGAAGGAAGTCAATATAAGTTTCAATACAGATGATCCACATTATTGCTCAGTCGTGCCTGACTATTTGTTACTCCATGGATTATACAGACCATGGAATTCTGCAGGCCAGAATACTGGAGTGAGTAGCCATTCCCTTCTCCAGGGGATCTTCCCAATCCAGGGATTGGACCCAGGTCTCCTGCATTTCATGCAGATTACTTACCAGTTGAGCCACCAGGGAAGCCTGATCCACATTTAAATAGAATTAGTTAAAGAAAACAGAAGGTAGCTCTTGAAGAGATGCAGTTAGAATATATCAAAAATTTCTTGTGAACATGATTTTTTTTGCCACTGTATTTTTTAATCGAAGGATAATTTCTTTCCAAAATTTTGTGGTTTTCTGTCAAATATCAGCAAGAATCAGCCATAGGTACATCCATGTTCCCTCCCTCCCTCACCTCTCTTCCATCTCCCTCTTCATCCCCTCTAGATTGTCACGGATCCCCAGTTTGAGTTCCCTGAGTCACACAGCAAATTTCCATTGGCTATCTATTTTACATATGGTATTGTAAGTTTCCATGTTACACTGTCCATACATCTCACCCTCTCTCTCTACCCCTCCCTCCTTGTCCATAAGTCTGTTCTTTACTTCTGTTTCTCCATTTCAGCCCTGCAAATAAATTCATCAGTACCATCTTTCTAGATTCCATATATATGCATCAGTATATGATATTTATATTTCTCTTTCTGACTTACTTCACTCTGTTTAATAGGCTCTAGGTTCCTCCACCTCATTAGAACTGACTCAAATGGCTCCTTTTAATTGCTGAGGTTTTTCCCGTGGTCATGTATGGTTGTGAGAGTTGGACTGTGAAGAAAGCTGATCGCTGAAGAACTGATGCTTTTGAACTGTGGTGTTGGAGAAGACTCTTGAGAGTCCCTTGGACTGCAAGGAGATCCAACCAGTCCATTCTGAAGGAGATCAATCCTGGGTGTTCATTGGAAGGACTGATGTTAAAGGTGAAACTCCAATACTTTGGCCACCTCATGTGACGAGTTGACTCACTGGAAAAGACTCTGATGCTAGGGAAGGTTGGGGGCGGGAGGAGAAGGGGACGACCGAGAATGAGATGGCTGGATGGCATCACCGACTCTGTGGACATGAGTTTGGGTGAACTCCGGGAGTTGGTGATGGACAGGGAGGCCTGGCGTGCTGTGATTCATGGGGTCGTGGAGAATCGGACACGACTGAGTGACTGAACTGAACTGAACTGAATATTCCATTGTATATATGTACCATAGTTTCTTTATCCATTCATCTCTTGATGGACATCTAGGTTGCTTCCATGTTCTAGCTATTGTAAATCTTGCTGCAATAAACATTGGGGTACATGTGTCTTTTTCAATTTTGGTTTCCTTAGGGTATAAGCCTAGCAGTGAGTTTTCTTGGTCATATGGTGGTTTTAGTTCTAGTTTTTTTTCAGAATCTCCATGCCATCTTCCATAGTGGCTGCATCAATTTGCATTCTCACAAGCAATGCAAGAGGGTTCCCTTTACTCCACACCCTCTCCAGCGTTTATTATTTGTAGACTTAATGATGTGGCTATTCTGACTGATATGAGGGTATCTCATTGCACTTTTGATTTGCATTTGAACACGATTTTGAATTTAAAATTGCAATAGAAAAAATGGAAAAGAATATGATCAATGCTGAAAAGGGAAGTGAATTAGTAGGCTAAAAAATGAAGTTGAAGAAAACCTAAAACAACATAAATGCACAAAAACAAAATCATGAAGGGAAAAATAATAAACTTTAAAGATAGATCCAGTGGTTATTTGACTGACTCCTTTTTCCGAAAGAGAGAGTTTCTCTGAAAGGGCAGTGAGTCATCTAGAAGCCATCAGTTTTTTGCTTATTTGTTTTTTCTTTTTTTTCTGGAAAAAATATCCGTCAGGTTTATAGCCTTATCATCCTGTGAAATTTGAAGATATGTGTGAATATCGTACATATACATATAGACTATATATTTCTGGGTGCTGTGCTGTAAAGGGCATTAGAAACCTACAGAGAATACTTATGGCAGTGAAGCTCTTCCATATGATATTGTAATGAGAGACACATTATATGGTGGATTTTTCAAACACATAGAACTGTGTGGGGCAAAGAACAAACCCTAATGTATAGACTAGAGTTAATAGTAATATATTAATATTAGCTCATCAACTGTAACACATATACTATACTAAAGCACGGTGTTAATAATATAGGAAACTGTGTGGGTAGGGTAAGGAGCAGGGTTATATGGGAAGTAATGTTCTGTATTCTCTGCTCAATTTTTCCAGGAAACCTAATACTGCTCTAAAAAATAATAATAAACTTAGATCCAAGAAAATGAAAAAATTCAGGATCAAATGGAAGAAGTAGTTTTATTCTTCCTCATTTCCTATTATACATATAATTGTTTTTTGCCTCTCTAAATTTACTAATAATTCTAATACCAATTAAAACAGCAGGCAGTATAGTAGAAAGTTTTGCCTTGTTTCTTAGTGGAATAAATGGTTATGTTTCCCTATTAAATAAGATACTGGCTTTAGAATACATAGATAAATGTATTCTAAAGCCAGTATCTTCTTTTGTGTTTGGGGGCTTGTCAAATGCCTTTTCAGGACCATGGAAATAGTAATATATCTTTTCATTATTAATGTAGTAAAAACGTTTAATGATTTGCCTACTGTTGAACTAACTTTGCATTACTGGAACAAGTCCCAGTTGATTATTTATGATATGTTATTTCCTTAATGTGGTATTGGATTCTATTTGCTAATATTTAGTATTTTTGCTTTAGTATTCATGAGTGATGTATGCAATCTTTTTTTTTTTTTTTTGCTCTGTGTGCTTTAGACAATGTTATACTTAGTTAAGTAAAGAATTTATTTTTTCCTTTTCAATGATCTGGAATAATTTCTAGAGCATTTGATTATCTGGTATTTAAAGATTCACTATATTTCTTCTGTGAAGCTTCCTTGCCCTGGTGCTTTTAGAGGGGGCACTTACTTAACAAATTCCTCTATTTATTCAACGGAAATTTGTCTACTTGAGACTTTCAAACAAAGAAGATAACTTCTGGTATTTCCCTAAGAAATTACCCATTTCGTCTGGGTTTTTAAACCTATTTGCAAAGATATTTGCAAATTAGTGTCTTGATTATTAATTTTTTCTCTCTTTCAGTACTACTTTTCTGTTATATCATTTTGCAATTTTGTGCTTTCTTCATATTTTGTTGATCATGTTATCTAGTGATTTATGTATTTTTTTAAAAAACACAGTATTTTGATGTATTGTTTATAGTCTTCTTTCTACCTCATATCTTTTTCATTTTTTGCACTTTCTATTAACTTACTTTTTTGTTCTTTATTTTATGAGTCAGGGATTCATTCATTTACTTTTTTCGTTTTTATTGATAAAAAGCTTTAGTTCAGAGAATAACCTTCTGGCTCTAAGTGAATACATGGCACCGAACATTTGACTTTAAATTGGATTACACTATATACATGTTATATTTAGTTATTTTCTAGTATGAGAGACTTTAGTGTTTAGTAGCACAATTTAACACATTTGTATTCAGTATTACTATTTTTGATCAAAATTCTGTAACAAAACTTCATGAATTCTATTTTTAACCCCTCTTTATCACTAACTTCTTTTAAAAGCAAGAACTCCATTTCATTCTTCCTGTCTGTGCTGGTCTCTATGCTCTTATTATCTTTAGTATTATCAAATGCTTTGAAATTTTTTAATTGAAGTATAGTTTCTATACAATATTATATGTTACAAATGTACAATACAGTAATTCACAGTTTTTGAAAGTTACATTCCATTTATGATTATTATAAAATTTTGGCTATATTCCCCATGTTGTACAGTATATCCTTGTAACTTATTTATATTACACATAATAGTTTGTACCTGTTAATCCCCTGAATCCGCTTCCTTTCCCTCTCCCCATTGATAACAAAGTTTGTTCTAGATATCTGTGAATCTGATTCTAAGACAAACATTAATTTGTTTTAGTTTTTTGGTTCCACGTATATGTGAGAAAGCAAGAGAGTTCCAGACAAACATCCATTTATGCTTCATTGACTATGCCAAAGCCTTTGACTGTGTGGATCACAATAAACTGTGAAAAATTCTGAAAGGGATGGGAATACCAGACGACCTGACCTGCTTCTTGAGAAATCTGTATGCAGGTCAGGAAGCTACAGTTAGAACTGGACATGGAACAACACTGGTTCCAAATAGGAAAAGGAGTAAGTCAAGGTTATATATTGTCACCTTGCTAATTTAACTTATATGCAGAGTACAACATGAGGAACGCTGGGCTGGAAGAAGCACAAGCTGGAATCAAGATGGCTGGGAGAAATATCAATAACCTCAGATATGCAAATGACACCACCCTTATGGCAGAAAGTGAAGAGGAACTAAAAAGCCTCTTGAGGAAAGTGAAAGAGGAGAGTGAAAAAGTTGGCTTGAAGCTCAACATTCAGAAAACTAAGGTCATGGCATCTGGTCCCATCACTTCATGGGAAATAGATGGGGAAACAGTGGAAACAGTGTCAGACTTTATTTTTTTCGGCTCCAAAATCACTGTGGATGCTGATTGCAATCATGAAATTAAAAGACGCTTACTCCTTGGAAGGAAAGTTATGACCAACCTAGATAGCATATTAAAAAGCAGAGACATTATTTTGCCAACAAAAGTCCGTTTAGTCAAGGCTATCGTTTTTCCAGTGGTCATGTATGGATGTGAGAGTTGGACTGTGAAGAAAACTGATCGCCGAAGAATTGATGCTTTTGAACTGTGGTGCTGGAGAAGACTCTTGAGAGTCCCTTGGACTGCAAGGAGATCCAAACAGTCCATTCTAAAGGAGATCGATCCTGGGTGTTCATTGGAAGGACTGATGTTAAAGGTGAAACTCCAATACTTTGGCCACCTCATGCGACGAGTTGACTCACTGGAAAAGACTCTGATGCTGGGAAGGATTGGGGGCAGGAGGAGACGGGGACGACCGAGAATGAGATGGCTGGATGGCATTACCGACTCGATAGACATGAGTTTGAGTGAACTCCGGGAGTTGGTGATGGACAGGGAGGCCTGGCGTGCTGTGATTCATGGGGTCGCAAAGAGTCGGACACGACTGAGTGACTGAACTGAACTGATATGTGATATCACAGAGTATTTGTCTTTCTCTATCTAACTTATTTCGCTTAGCATAGTGCCCTCCAAGTCCATCCATGTTGTTTCAAATGGCAACATTTCTGCCTCTATTTGTACTCTTCATTTGTATGCTCAGAAAGCTCCTTGCATTTCTCTTCCGAAACATTGTTTTAGTCTTCTGACACATTGGCTCCTCTATGTGGGATTTCTTATATGCAGTTTTTAATTTTTAATTTCTAGAAATTCATGTATTATTTATGACATCTCAGTTTTAATTTTCTTTACCTCTCATTCATTCTTTAATTTTTAATTTTGTCTTGATGTATATTCCTTAATTTTCATTTAGTTTAATAGTGCCTTTGCTTTCTTGAATGATACTGAGCTTGAAGAGGGGGGTGTAGATGAAAATGCATACTCTTTTTCCTGCAATAGTTAATATACTTTTTATCTACTATGAGTGGTACAGTCAACTCGGTTTTATGCTATGGGAACTATGATATGATACAGGACCTATGATAACAAGCATCATTTTGATTTTGTTATATTTTATGTTTACTTATCTTGGGAAAATAAGAGAGATGTCTTGGACTATGATTGACCCAAATAAACATGAATAAAGTATTTGATTTGGCCCTTTGACTTTTCTCCTGGATGTTGTTATTACTCCTTTTTCATGATACAGTGCAAGTCCTTCTAAGATCGATTATGTTCATGCGCAGCTGTGTGTTTTGCCCTTCTGTACTTTATATACAACAGGTAACTGGGTTGGGGTCCTGTCACCAGTGTCAGAGAGGAATACTATGCCCTGCTTATTTTGTAATTGATGTAACTAGGTGCTTTCAAAGGTCAGTTTGTAGCCATTGAAACAATTCTCAGTAGTTCGGTCCCTCTGTATTTCTTATCGACTTTTTCTTCCAATCCTATTTCTTACAGTGTATGAAATTCACTCCCTCTCACACATACCATTAACCCATTAGTATTTTGGAACATATATGTCAGTTTTCATGCTCAAAATTCTCCAAGCCAGGCTTCAGCAATATGTGAACCGTGAACTTCCAGATGTTCAAGCAGGTTTTAGAAAAGGCAGAGGAACCAGAGATCAAATTGTCAACATCCGTTGAATCATTGAAAAATCAAGAGAATTCCAGAAAAACATCTATTTCTGCTTCATTGACTATGCCAAAGCCTTTGACTGTGTGGATCACAATAAACTGTGGAACATACTGAAAGAGATGGTAATACCAGACCACCTGACCTGCCTCTTGAGAAACCTCTATGCAGGTCAGGAAGCAACAGTTAGAACTGGACATGGAACAACAGACTGGTTCCAAATAGGAAATGGAGTACGTCGAGGTTGTATATTGTCACCCTGTTTATTTAACTTATATGCAGAATACATCATGAGGAACGCTGGGCTGGAAGAAGCACAAGCTGGAATCAAGATTGCCAGGAGAAATATCAGTAACCTCAGATATGCAGATGACACCACCCTTATGGCAGAAAGTGAAGAGGAACTCAAAGGCCTCTTGATGAAAGTGAAAGAGGAGAGTGAAAAGTTTGGCTTGAAGCTCAACATTCAGAAAACAAAGATCATGGCATCTGGTCCCATCACTTCATGGGAAATAGATGGGGAAACAGTGGAAACAGTGTCAGACTTTATTTTTGGGGGCTCCAAAATCACTGCAGATGCTGATTGCAGACAGGAAATTAAAAGAGGCTTACTCCTTGGAAGGAAAGTTATGACCAACCTAGATAGTATATTAAAAAGCAGAGACATTACTTTGCCAAACAAGGTCCGTCTATTCAAGGATATGGTTTTTCCCGTGGTCATGTATGGATGTGAGATTTGGACTGTGAAGAAAGCTGATCACTGAAGAATTGATGCTTTTGAAATGTGGTGTTGGAGAAGACTCTTGAGAGTCCCTTGGACTGCAAGGAGATCCAACCACTCCATTCTAAAGGAGGTCGATCCTGGGTGTTCATTGGAAGGACTGATGCTAAAGCTGAAACTACAATACTTTGGCCACTTTATGCAACGAGTTGACTCACTGGAGAAGAGTCTGATGGGAGGGATTGGTGGTGGGAGGAGAAGGGGATGACAGAGAATGAGATGGCTGGATGGCATCACCGACTCGATGGACATGTGTTTGAGTGAGCTCCGGGAGTTGGTGATGGACAGGGAGGCCTGGCATGCTGTGCTCCATGGGGTCTCAAAGAGTCGGACACGACTGAGCGACTGAACTGAACTGAACTGAACTGAATGTCAGTTTTCTCTAACTTCCTACTCATGCAGGTTCCACCCTATTTTATTGTGTCTGTTATCTACAAATGGTGGAATGTTAAATTCCTTTTCCATGCCTCCCATTTCAGCAAGAATCTTTTGGAAATACTATCTTTTTATCTTAATACTTTTTATAATAAGGCAGATTGACATACCTATTTTAAACATGTGAAAGTTATGAATTATAAAATGTAAGTAATTAAACTTATGTTGATCTGGATATTAAAAGGCAAAGCTGAGATTAGAGTCCAGGTGTTCTCACTTCTAGTTTAGTGATTTTTCCTTTATATATCATTAATTTTTTTCTCAAACAATTTTCTCAAGCAGTTTGAAGAGAAGAATAGAATGACTCAGCAGATATCAATTGTCCTTTGGGAAATTGTATGACATTATATTCTGATATTTCACACTCTTACATGATGATTAACCTCTGTGTACTAAGAAAAGATTTAAGTGAAACCACAGTTTAACTAGCATATATAAACAAATCACAATTCTATAAATAAATTCTCAACCTCAAAAATCATGTTTCCTAGGTGAATATCAGCTGTGGAATTTGGTTGCTATTTATGCTTTTACCCATTTGCTTTAGAAAACTAATGGTTTACCAATTTTATCTAGATAATACCCTAGGAAGTGATTAAAATATAATGTGATGTCCACACAGGATTTAATGACAAAATATTTTCTGGTGGACAATAGTCATTCAATTTAGCAAAAACAGGGTCAGATATTTTGAAAACTTTGACAATAAAGTACTGTAAACTGTGACAGGATGAAGGAAACCCAAATGAATCATGAAGAGCACAAACAAAACAGAAGTTAGCTTTATACTCCAGTATTATCTTGAAAAATTGGTTTCTGGATTAAAAACTTCTGTTTGCTGTGGTTGAATATTTAATTATATATTTTGTTTATGTGACTCATTTCCTGTATTCCTCAATGAACTACAGATGCCAAGCTCTGAGTCGCAGTCCTGTCTGGGACTGACTCACAGGACCTGGGAGGCCTCCAAGGGGAGGGGACTCAGGCTCTGTGATCTGTGCTGTGACCTGTGGCTCTAGGACCCCTTGAGGAGTGGTGGGGGTAAAGGGGAGTGCACCAGGGGCACTACTGTAGGCCTGGGGAGGCTCCTGGCCCTACCACAAGACGCACTCTGGGGAATATACAGAAGATAATTGGTTCTAAGATCTGTTTGACCTTAAAATAGCCTATTTTCTATTATTTCTATTTTCACCATAAAAACATTCAGTCATGTAACTCCTACCAAATCTTTCCGAAAATTTTTGATAGGATATCTGTATTTAAATAACAATGCTTTTTAAAACGTATGATTGTCACTCCATAAAAGTGTCCCCTCGCAAAAAAACCAAAGGAAACACTCAAACAAAAATCTCTCCAGCAGCAGCTTCACACATGAAATCATTATTTTATCATTCATATATTGATATTGAGTATAGAAACAAGCATCATCTTGTTGAAGAAAACTTTCTGAGTGTCGGAAATGAGTAGCAGTATATGTGTTCTGGTTCAAGTGAGCATTTGTATTATCTTGTGGGAGCCACCCAGCCCTTCTGATTTCAGTTACCAGAATGGAAAATGGGAAGATTGTTGTAAGACTATTATAATTATCAAGTGTTGTATGATGTTGGGAGAGGTAGTGATTTTGAGAAATGATGGGAGTCTGATTTATTTTGAAAGTAGAGGCAACAGAATTTGTTATTAATTTGGATTTGAGGTGTGAGTTATTCACCATATTTGACACAGCTATGTTCATCTGCTAAGTGGGGATAAAATTGAAGAGTTTCTTTCTCATGAGGAGATTATTTGATTAAGGAAGTTAGTATGCATAAAATGCACAATGCTTGTGACATAGTGAGTGATCAGCTAAGATATTTTAAAAGACTTCATAAAAGTAGCCTTTAACCTCAAGAGTAGTACTTCATCATATCCAATTCAGTTCTCTTACTGTCCAGAAACCCAGATTTATTCTGACTTTGCAGCTATGATGTGGGGAAAAGAAAATATCCGAAAGTACTTTTCAGTCTCTTTGCCTTTTGTTCTGTGGGTAAGGATTATTTCTTGCTAAAAAATCAGTCATGCCTTTTCAAAACGGCAGCATTTTGAGGTCAAGGTCAATTCTTTGCCTTTTTATTACTGGTCTAGACTAAAGAGTGAAGCTTCAAAGTTCTGGCTCATTTCTAAGGACATTTTTATTTTATATACTTAAGTGGCAGAACTCCACTAACAAGCTTTCCTCTCTGATTCCATTTAAAGTAACTTGAAGAGCTAACAGAAGTGTATGCATTGGTACTAGTCATAAAAATAAGGTACTTTCTATGCACTATATGTCCTTTTATATGCTTTCCTTTCTACATCAATGCTAATAAAGTATTGCAGTTATGTGTAAACAGCCACATTTTCCCCACTACTTATGCATTTAACGCTACTGGAATGTTTCATAATGGTTTGACATATCATTTTTTCTTGCATGTATATTCTTGTTTAAAAGTCCCTAAACACCCATAAAGGCTTTATTTTCTCAATATGATGCTTCATGGACATATAAAATTTAAAAAATTTAATCCTTCGAAATGTTCTCTGATTTCACTGTACCATTATTTTTGATTCCTTTGTCAAAAACCTATTCTAGGCAACTAATTTGACTCATAATAAAATCTACCTTAGATTGTTCCACAAGAAATTAGCTTGAGTTTCTCAGTCAATAGACTCTAATCCCCATCTAGTTTTCTGCTATTTTGATCACTGCAGGCAACACCAGCCTAAATGGAAAGTATATCAGCCCACTGTGCTCCAAGCAATTTTCCAGGGTATATATGAGCTCTGCCTGGGCTAGTTGTAATTGAGTGTACATACGGGTATACATATGAGTTCTGTGTGGGTGAGTGATACAGTTGACCCTTGAACAGCATGGATGAGGGGGTTAGGGGTGTCGACTCCCTGCATAATCAATAATTCATGTATAACTGAGAGTTGGCTCTCTGAATCACTGGTTCATTCATATCCACAGATTGAACCAATGCAGATCATGTAGTACTCTCATATTTATTATTGCAAAAGATCCATGTATAACTGGACTTATGTAATTTAAACCCGTGTCACTCAAAGGTCAACTGTAGTATTTCAAGGTGGAGGAGAAGTGATCTTATGATACCAGTCAGCAATGAACACCAGTCAACTTGAATCCTCTTCAACTGTAGGCAAAGCATGCTTTAGAAGAGAATCAGTATCTGATTAGAACACTGTTTTCCAAACTTTCACATCAACTAAACGCATAAGTGTAAGATGCAATTGATTGGAGATTGACCATAAAAATCAGTCTTCAGTTCCAAAATAATTTGTACTGTAAAGTACAAAAGACTTATTAAATTTTAATCCTGAGTATGTAAACATGTTTACAAGACAAAGATCTTAAAGAGCAACCTTGGAATCAAGAAAATGGAGCAGGGAGTTCTAAATTATGAAGAGAATGCACTTTTAACCTGACTATATCTCTGCCCGACGTTCAGCACCTGGTTCATACTACGCATCTGGTAAATGTCTTGAACTTTGTTGGCTCTATATTTCCTGGGACTCACTGCGAATTTGTGCACTGATTTTCCCAACAGAGAATCTAACAAAATTTCAGGGAGCCTGAGAACTGACTTTTCAGCTTATCTAATTCTATGAGTCTTTCTTTAATAGTGGTGATGTTTCTTCTTTCTGACATAGCTCATTTTATGCTTGTTACTCAGTTCTTCAACATGAGGCAAGTTGTAACATTGGAATACATACTTTAGTGGCAGAAATATAGGTGAAAGCAAGAGAATTATTATTATCTCAAAAATCAGGATATTGATTATCTGGGGAAGAGGAAGATATTGAGGACAATAAAGTGCTGCTAAGGTGGTTTTTCTTAACTGAATGTAATATCAGTGATGGTTCCTCCAATTTGTCTACTCCCTAATCCCTGGAACCTGTGAATGTATTAGCTTATGAGGCAAAAGGGACTTTGGAGAAATGACCAAGGATCTTGATCTGGGAATATAGGTATCCCTGACTTTTCAAAATTTGCTTTATGCCACTTTGCTTTTATGAAAGACTTACATTGGTACCTTATTTTCACTAACCAAAAGAAATTTGAGCAGGATTTTCACTTTGATGCTCAAAAGCTTTAAAATTTGATGTCTAATTTATCTATTTGTATTTATTTTTTCCTTGATTGTTTGCATTTCTTGTGTCAGATCTGGAAAACTATTACCAATTCAGAGCCCCAAATACTTACATTTGTGTTTTCTTCTAGGAGTTTTATAATACTAGTTGCTACATTTAGATATTTTATCCATTTTGAGTTATATTTTGTATATGGTGTGAGGTATGGCTTTCTGTAATCAAAGACTATTCCAGAGCTGATCTTGGAAATCAGCATATCATTCATGGCCACACCATCTACTGTATGAGATTTGTATGAGGATATCTTATTGGGAGATTTTGTCTAAAAAAAAATAGGAGATCTTAAAATTTGAATCCCAAATTTAGTCCTCTTTGAAGAGTCCAATGAGCCCTATATTTGGCATGTATCATTATAAAATCAAGCAAGAACGTCACAATTTCAAACAGGAATGAAATCACTATATTATCACTAGAAATAATGCATGAAAATGATTCACCTGGTTAAGCGCCTGGCATATAAAAGGCACAAATTCAAGTGAACCAATAATCATTACTTTTCTCGTATTTAACTAATTGTACAAAGATATAATCACTAAGGATGGTTCAATAGTCACAGCATTCGTGGCAAAAGAATCATTCTTGAAAATAATTGATTGAATTGGCTTGAGGAAACATAGATTTTTACTATTAAGCAAAACAAAGCTTAATGTTCTAGATTTACAACTACTAGATTTAACTGCAGCAAACCAAACATATTGAATAGTTTATTCAAAATTCAGTAAAAGTCATTCACAGAAATTAACTACTGGTAATAAAATAAAGAGATAATCTATTTTCATTTAGATAAGTTCTAAAGTTTTTCAAGATTTGGTATAAAGAAAATTCCTTTTGATAATGTCTTGAAGATGAAAATGGAGATTGCTCTAATATTCATTGTTTCAATTAAGTATCCCAACACCCACTCTTGCACACATGTTTTTAGCATAAGCTTCATTACGACCCCCAAATAACAAATAATGTTTCCTCTGAATGAATCATACTTATAAATCCTCTTCCTTCTGTTTTTCTATTATCTTCAGTTAAAATTAATCTGTTTCTTCTATTCAACTCAGTTGTGATCATAAAGATTTATGAGCACTTAAAAACGTCTATTTCAATTGCTTTCAAATATAAAAAATACTAATTTCATTGTCCTTGATACTTCTATTATTTGACTTGTATGATGTTTAATATAGGTTGTCCTCTGAAGCATTATTTGATTTTATTATTAAATACACTCATTTATTCCTATTTTGAACGTATTTTACAGTGCAATTTGGCAATAAATTAATGTTCTTTCAGTGCTATCAGAAGGAATATTATTAAATGAATGTATTCCTTTGGATTACGAGTAATTGGTCTAAATGATATTCCATGTTCTAAAGAAATAGTTTCTTTTATTAACCTCAGTTTTGATGATACAAATCTCAAACCCAATCTCGCAGATGTTTTGGGGAAGAGTTACAGAGACTAGGAAACGTGGTCAGTGAATTTGGATATAAACAAAAGCACAAGCTAATTAAATACTCTTGATTCAGAGATGGGCTAGTGAGTGTGTGGCTCACGAAGGCCCCTGTGTTCCTACCACAGTTAATATTTAGGCTCTTCCAGTGTCCATAGCTTTGGCACAAAGTGGAGATAGCATCTCCAGATTGTAATACTCTTTTATGTCAGTGGCACTAAATAATTACTCAGTACCTTATCAGGACCAAGAACTACATTGGTTAAACACCATTGATATGGACACATGGTCTTTCTCATGGGGATTATGAGAGTTTGGTCAGAGAGAAAAATATTAGACAGTTGTTATACAAACTATAATAAAATTAACAAGGATTTTTTGTGAGACATTGTTGTTCAATTGCTAACTCATGTCTGACTCTGTGACCCAATGTGTTACAGCATTCCAGGCTTCCCTGTCATTCACTGTCTCCCAGAGTTTGTGCAAACTCATGTGCACTGAGTTAGTGATGCCATCCAACCATCTCATACTCTGTCATCCCCTTCTCCTCCTGCCTTCAATCTTTCCCAGCATCAGGGTCTTTACCAATGAGTTGGCTCCTCACATCAGGTGGCCAAGTATTGGAGATTCAGCTTCAGCATCAGTCCTTCCAATGAATATTCAGGGTCAATTTCCTTTAGGATAGACTGGTTTGATCTCCTTGCCGAAGGGTACTGTTAATCTGGATGAAATGAAAAGCCATATTTTTCAGGAAGTTCAATTTTCAAAAACAAATAAGTGTAAGCTGTAAAACAAGAAAGTGAAGAATTACTTCTTGGGGAATATATGGAAACTTCCCAGAGATTGACTTTTGGGTTGTTGGATTTCACGGAAGGTCTGTGGCTGAGCTCAGGGAAAGTTCTGGCTCCCTATCTCACATGGTCACAGCAACAACAACTGATATATCCCATAGAATATGTGCATTAATAACATTATCCAAAGACATGTATGGAAAAGTGAAGTCACTCAGTCTTGTCTGACTCTTTGCGACCTCATGGACTGTAGCCCACCAGGCTCCTCTGTGCATGGAATTTTCCAGGCAAGAGTACCGCAGTGGGTTGCCATTTCCATCTCCAGAGGATCACAAGCCAGTGATCAAACCCAGGTCTCCCATATTTCAGGCAGATGCTTTACCATCTGAGCCACCATGGAAGCCCATCCATTATCTAATTTCTGCTTTCCAACAGTCTCATTTAGGATAGCAGCAATTTTATTTTCCCCCCATATTCAGCTCAGTTCAGTCACTCAGTCGTGTCCGAATCTTTGCAACCCCATGAACCACAGCATGCCAGGCCTCCCTATCCATCACCAACTCCTGGAATCCACCCAAACCCATGTCCATTGAGTCAGTGATGTCATCCAACCATCTCATCCTCTGTCGTCCCCTTCTCCCCCTACCCTCAGTCTTTCCCAGCATCAGGGTCTTTTCAAAACAGTCAGTTCTTTGCATAAGGTGGCAAAAGAATTGGAGTTTCAGCTTCAACATTAGTCCTTCCAATGAACACCCAGGGCTGATCTCCTTTAGGATGGACTAGTTGGATCTCCTTTCAGTCCAAGAGACTCTCAAGAGTCTTCTCCAACACCACAGTTCAAAAGCATCAATTCTTCAGCCCTCAGCTTTCTTCACAGTCCAACTCTCACATCCACACATGACCCCTGGAAAAACCATAGCCTTGACTAGATGGACCTTTGTTGGTAAAGTAATGTCTCTGCTTTTTAATATGCTGTCTAGGTTGGGCATAACTTTCCTTCCACGGAGTGTCTTTTAATTTCATGGCTGCAATTACCATCTGTAGTGATTTTAGAGCCCAGAAAAATAAATTATGGGGAAATAAATAAAACCTATGATGAGTTTTGACTTGAACATAAGATTTCTGGGCCCATATTCTTTTTACTATGTTATTCTATGTCAGTATTTGCTAATATTTTAAAAATTATGTACAGGTAACAAACGATGTGAAGGGAAGAAGCAGTGTTCAGGGGACTGGAGAGAAAGTTGACATAGAGGCTTTTGTTGAAGTGAATAATAAATGAGAAGCTGACAGAGTTGTTCTTGGTAAGATGGTGAATGAAGCCAGGCTACTACATAACTTCCACAGCCATACCCTGAGTTAGTATAGGTGTAGTAGGGAGGTTGGTCAGATTCAGAGATGCATTTAACAACCAACCCAGTTTGAATGAGGTGCCTAACATGATAGAATATAGTTGGACGTGTGTGTGTGCGTGTATGTGTGTGTTTGTGTGTGTGTGTCTGTGTTTGGGGGTGTGTTATGGATAGCATATTTGTGTTTTGAAATCCTGATTTTCAATATGATGGTATTCAGAGATAAGACCTTTGGAAGGTAATTTGATTATGGCAGTGGAACCCACATGATGGGATTAGCGCTCCTATATAAAAGAGAAAGAAAGAGCTTGCTTCATTCTCTCCTCTTTGCAATGTGATGACACAAGAAGATAACTAGAAAGAGGTCTCTCCTCAAGAGTCAAATCTGTTGGCACCTTGATCTTGGACTTCTCAGCTGCCGGAACTATGAGAAATAAGTGTTTGTTGTTAAGGTTATCCAGTTGATAGATTTTTGTTTGCTTGTTTCTTAGTATGGCAGCACAAGGTAAGAAGGTAGCAGGGCAGTAGGTGTGGAGGCAGGAGTGAGGTTGGGTTTACCCTTTATAGTTGATACTTTTGTGCTTATTTCCTTGGATACCAGCTGTGCCGAGTTAGAGTAAATAACAAAGAAAAAGGGTGAAGAGGAGAATGATGAACAGAAGAATAATGAGTTCAAGGAAAAATATAGATAAAGATAAAATATAGATAAAGATAAAATATAAGCAAGTATAATAGTATCAGTGAGGGGATATGGTGAGTTAAACAGGCATGGAGGAGAGAAAGGGGAAAATATCATTTGAGGTACTGAGGTTCTTTTCTAATTGGAAGCAAAACATGGGTATTTTATATAGTGGGACACTAATAATGAACAATAAATATAAGTCTGGATTTTAATAGAATAAGGCTAATCAATACAGAAATGAAAGTAGAATGTATATCATTATATAAGGAGAAGAAATCAGCCTCTATATAATGGAAGATAAGACTGAAGAAAAGGAGGAACATTGTCTAGATATAAAGTATTGATAAGAGGTATATTTAAGGTAAAAATGATGTGGAGATTGAGAATAAAAGGATGCCATTTGGTGATGTCCATCTGCAGACGAATGGATAAGAAAGCTTTGGTACATATACACAATGGAGTATTATTCAGCCATCAAAAAGAATACATTTGAATCAGTTCTAATGAGGTGGATGAAATTGGAGCCTATTATACAGAGTGAAGTAAGCCAGAAAGAAAAACACCAATACTGTATACTAACACATATATATGGAATTTAAAAAGATGGTAACCTTAACCCTGTATACGAAACAGCAAAAGAGACACAGATGTATAGAAGTCTTTGGGACTCTCTGGGAGAGGGTGAGTGTGGGATGATTTGGGAGAATGGCATTGAAATATGTATATTATCATATGTGAAACAAATCACCAGTCCAGGTTTGATGCATGATACAGGATGCTCGGGGCTGATGCACGGGGATGACCCGGAGGGAGGATATGGGGAGGAGGGAGATGGGAGGGTGTTCAAGAAGGGGAACACATGTACACCCGGGGTGGATTCATGTCAGTGTATGGCAAAACCAACCAATAAAAAAAAAAAAAATCAAAATCGGAAAGGATAAAATAAAACGACAGAAGTAAGGTAAAATAATAAAAAAAAAATAAGGAAAGAATAAGATTAGTTCAGTTCAGTTAAGTCGCTCAGTCGTGTCTGACTCTTCGCGACCCCATGAATCACAGCACGCCAGGCTTCCCTGTCCATCACCAACTCCTGGAGTTCACTCAAACTCATGTCCACAGACTCGGTGACGCCATCCAGCCATCTCATTCTCGGTCATCCCCTTCTCCTCCCACCCCCAACCTTTCCCAGCATCAGAGTCTTTTCCAGTGAGTCAACTCGAATAAGATAATACACCATAATATGTCAAAAGGAAGGTAAACATCTTATTATCTGATGAATGAGATATAAAAGCAAAAAATAAAGGATAAAGAAGGAGAGTATGTGCTGGTAAAGAAACAATAGAAAATTAGATCCAAAAGATATAAAAATCATGGGACTAAAATGCTGCCTTGAAGTATATAAATCACATTGAGAGAATTATGGGAAGAAATAAGTCTTTAATTTTGTAGATTTCAACATAATCTAGAAACTGATCAAGAAGACAAAATTAAACAAGTAAAAATTAAGGAAATATATAGAAAATAGAGCTACATTAATAAAACTCTAATGAATATTACATATTTAATGCATATTGATATATTACAAGTTTTTATACATATGTATGTCTTTATTGCTATCAACAATGACATGCATATTCTTTTTTTTTTAATTTTTTAGCGAGGGTTGATGGCTCCAGGCAGCTGGACGGCACTGTGCGGTGCTGGAGCGAGCAGCCATGAGGAGATACCCCACATCCAAGGTCAGAGAAACCCCAGTAAAACAGTAGGTGCTGGAGCAGCTGTGAGGAGATACCCCATGCCCAAGGGCAAAGGAAAAGTCCAAGCAAGACAGTAGGAGGGGCAAATTCGCATTTAGAACCAAACCCCATTCCCACCAGAAACGCTCAGAGGGCTCAAACAAACCTTGTGCATGCCAAGACCCAAGGACCCCACAGAGACAGAGAGAACTGTGTTTGAGTATCTCCTGTGGAGGTGCGGGTCAGCAGTGGACTGCTGCAGGGACAGGGGCTCTCGGTGCAGCAGACTTGGGTATGGCATAAGCCCTCTTGGAGGAGGTCACCATTAACACCACCATAGAGCTGCCAGAACTTACACAAGACTGGGAAATATACTCTTGGAGGGCACAAACAGAACCTTGTGTGCACTAGGACCCAGGAGAAGGGAGCAGTGACCCCCAAAAGAGATTGACCCAGACTTGCCTGTGAGGGTCCAGGAGTCTCCAGTGGAGGCGTGGGTCAGTGTCAGCCTGCTGCAAGGTTGAGGGCACTGACTGTAGTAGTACATGTTGGGATCTTTTGAAGGAGGTTGCCATTATCTTCATTACCTCCACCATAGTTTGGCCCAGGTAAATAGCAGGGATGGAACACAGCTCCACCCATCAATAGAAAATTGGATTAAAGATTTACTGAGCATGGCCCCAACCATCAGAACAAGACCCAGCTTCCTGCTCGTCAGTCTCTCCCATCAGGAAGCTTTCATAAGCCTCTTATTCTTCTCCATCAGAGGGCAGACGGACTGAAAACAACTATCACAGAAAACTAACCAGTCTAACCACATGGACCACAGCCTTGTCTAATTCAATGAAACTATGAGACATGCTGTGTAGGGCCACCCAAGGCAGACAGACCATGGTGGAGAGTTCTGACAAAATATGGTCTACTGGAGAAGGGAATGACAGACCACTTCAGTATTCTTGCCTTGAGAACCCCATGAACAGTATGAAAAGGCAAAAAGATAGGACACTGAAAGAAGTATATTATCATATGTGGAACAGATTGCCAGTCCAGGTTCAATGCATGAAACAGGGTGCTCAGGGCTGATGCACTGGGATGACCCTGAAGGATGGGATGGGGAGGTAGGTGGGAGGGGGGTTCAAGATGGGGAACACATGTACACCCATGGCTGATTCATGTCAATGTATGGCAAAACGCACTACAATATTGTAAAGTAATTAGCCTCCAATTAAAATAAATAATTAAAAACCAAAAAGAAAGATGAACTCTGCAGGTTGGTAGGTGCCCATTATGCTAGTGGAGTTCAGTGGAGAAATAACTCCAGAAAGAATGAAGAGACAGAGCCAAACGAAAAACAACACCTAGTTGTGGATGTGACTGGTGACGGAAGCAAGGTCTGATGCTGTAAAGAGCAATATTGCATAGGAACCTGGAATGTTAGGTCCATGACACAAGGCAAATTGGAAGTGATCAAACAGGAGATGGCAAGAGTGAATGTCGACATTCGGGAATCAGAGAACTAAAATGGACTGGAATGGGTAAATTTAACTCAGATGACCATTACATCTACTACTGCTACTGTGGGCAAGAATCCCTTAGGAGAATTGGGGTAACCTTCATAGTCAACAAAATAATCTGAAATGCAGTACTTGGATGTAATGTCAAAAATGACGAAACTCTGTTCGTTTCCATGGCAAACCATTTTATATCACAGTAATCCAAGTCTATGCCCCAACCAGTAATGCAGAAAAAGCTGAAGTTGAAAGGTTTTATGAAAACCTATAAAATCTTCTAGAACTAACACTCAAAAAACATGTTATTTTCATTATAGGGGACATGATTGTCAAAGAAGGAAGTAAAGAAACACCTGGAATAACAGGCAAATTTGGTCTTGGAGTACAGAATGAAGCAGGATAAAGGCTAATAGGGTTTTGCCAAGAGAACACACTGGTCATAGCAAACACCTTCCAACAACACAAGAGAAGACTCTACACATGGACATCACCAGATGGTCAACACCAAAATCAGATTGATTATATTCTTTGCAGCCAAAGATGGAGAAGCTCTATACAGTCAGCAAAAACAAGACCAGGAGCTGACTGTGGCTCAGATCATGAATTCCTCATTGCCAGATTCAGATTTAAATTGAAGAAAGTAGGGAAAACCACTAGACCATTTGGGTATAGCAAAAATCAAATCCCTTATGATTATACAGTGGAAGTGAGAAATAGATTTAAAAGACTAGATCAGAAAGAGAGACTGCCTGATGAACTATGGATGGAGGTGGATGACACTGTACAGGAGACAGGGAGCAAGACCATCCCCAAGAAAAAGAAATGCCAAAAAGCAAAATGGCTGTCTGAGGAGGCCTTAAAAATAGTTGTGAAAAGAAGAGAAGTGAAAAACAAAGGAGAAAAGGAAAGATCTACCCATTTGAATGCAGAGTTCCAAAGAATAGCAAGGAGAGATAGAAAGCCTTCCTCAGAGATCAATGCAGAGAAATAGATGAAAACAATAGAATGGGAATGACTAGAGATCACTTCAAGAAAATTAGAGATACTAAGGGAGCATTTCATGCAAAGATGGGCTCAATAAAGGACAGAAATGGTACGGCCCTAAAAGAAGCAGAAGATGTTAAGAAGACGTGGCAAGAATACACAGAAGAACTATACAAAAAAGATCTTCATGACCCAGATAATCACGATGATGTGATCACTCACTTAGAGCCAGCCATCGTGGAATGTGAAGTCAAGTGGGCCTTAAGAAGGATCACTAAAAACAAAGCTAGTGGAGGTGATGTAACTCCAGTTGAACTATTTCAAATCCTAAAAGATGATGCTGTGAAAGTGCTGCACTCAATATGCCAGCAAATTTTTAAAACTCAGCAGTGGCCACAGGACTGGAAAAGGTCAGTTTTCATTCCAATCGCAAAGAAAGGCAATGCCAAAGAATGCTCAAATTACCATACAATATCACTCATCTCACATGGTAGTAAAGTAATGCTCAAAATTCTCCAAGCCAGGCTTCAACAGTACATGAACCATGAACTTACAGATGTTCAAGCTGGTTTTAGAAAAGGCGGAGCAACCAGAGATCAAATTGCCAACATTCCAAAGCCTTTGGCTGTGTGGGTCACAACAAACTGTGGAAAACTGAAAGAAATGGGAATACCAGACCACCTGACCTGCCTCCTGAGAAATCTGTCAGCAAGCGACAGTTAGAACTGGACATGGAACAACAGACTTGTTCCAAATCAGGGAAGGAGTACATCAAGGCTGTATATTGTCACCCTGCTTTTTTAACTTACATGCAGAGTACATCATGAGAAACCATGGGCTGGATGAAACACAAGCTGGAATTAAGATTGCCAGGAGAAATATCAATACCTCAGATATGCAGATGACACCACCCTTATGGCAGAAAGCGAAGAAGAACTAAAGAGCCTCTTGATGAAAGTGAAAGAGGAGAGTGAAAAAGTTTTCTTTAAAGCTCAGCATTTAGAAAACCAAGATCATGGCATCTGGTGCCATCACTTCACTGCAAATAGATGGGAAAACAGTGGAAACAGTGGCAGACTTTAGTTTTTGGGGCTCCAAAACCACTACAGGTTGTGACTGAAGCCATGAAACTAAAAGATGCTTACTCCTTGGAAGAAATGTTATGACCAACGTAGATAGCATATTAAAAAGCAGAGACATTACTTTGCCAACAATGGTCCGTCTAGTCATAGCTATGGTTTTTCCAGTGGTCATGTATGGATGTGAGATTTGGACTATAAAGAAAGCTGAGTGCCAAAGAACTGATGCTTTTGAACTGTGGTGTTGGAAAAGACTCTTGAGAGTCCCTTGGAGTGCAAGGAGATCCAACCAGCCCATCCTAAAGAAATCAGTCATTAATATTCACTGGAGGGACTGATTCTGAAGCTGAAACTCCAATACTTTTGCCACCTTATGCGAAGAACTGACCCCTTTGATATACCCTAATGCTGCATATTAAAAAGCAGAGACATTACTTTGCCAACAAATGTCCGTATAGTCAAGGCTATGGTTTTTCCCGTGGTTATGTATGGATGTGAGAGTTGGACTGTGAAGAAAGCTGAGCGCTGAAGAACTGATGCTTTTGAACTGTGGTGCTGGAGAAGACTCTTGAGAGTCCCTTGGACTGCAAGGAAATCCAACCAGTCCATTCTAAAAGAGATCAATCCTGGGTGTTCATTGGAAGGACTTATGCTGAAGCTGAAACTCCAATACTTTGGCCACCTCATGCGACGAGTTGACTCACTGGAAAAGAGTTTGATGCTGGGAGGGATTGGGGGTAGGAGGAGACAGGGACAGCAGAGAATGAGATGGCTGGAAGGCATCACTGACTCGATGGACACGAGTTTGAGTGAACTCTGGGAGTTGGTGAAGGACAGGGAGGCCTGGCGTGCTGTGGTTCGTGGGGTCGCAAAGAGTCTGACACGACTGAGTGACTGAACTGAACTGAACTGAATGCTGGGAAAGATTGATGGCAGGAGGAGAAGGGGACGACAGAGGATGAGATGGTTGGATGGCATCACCGACTCAATGGACATGAAACTGAGTAATCTTCCGGAGTTGGTTATGGACAGGGAGGACTGGCATGCTGCAGTCCATGGGGTCACAAAGAGTCAGATACAACTGAGCGATTGAACTGAACTGAACTGACCCCCAAATAACTCTGAAAAATTTGTGAACTTTATTGGCTTGTTCTTCCTCTCTCTCTTCTCAAAAACTATTTATTTACTTCAGCTGTGCTCGGTCTTCACTGCTTCACGGGCTTTTCACTACTTATGACCAGCAGGGCCTACTCTGTAGTTGTGGTCCATGGGCTTCTCATTGCAATGGCTTCTCTTGTTGTTGTGCATGGTCTCTAGGGCAAGTGGGCTTCAGAAGCTGAGGGATTTGGGCTCATTAACTGCAGCTCCCAGGCTCTAGATCACAGGCTTAGTAATTGTGGTTCATGAACTAGGTTGTTTTGCAGCATGTGGGATCTTCCCGGACCAGGGATTGAATCCACCTCTTCTGCATTGGCAGCTGGATTCTTTACCACTGAGTCACCTAGGAAGCCTTCATATATGTCTTGCTTGTGTCCAATTGTGAGCAATGTGGTGAAAAACCCCTTTTTCCTCTTTCTTAAAATCTGGTTCCTCCACAGCAACTCTTCTGTCTAATCCTTGCTTTTTCCCACCAATCTGGTTTCTTACCACTTGTATACTTTCTGAAGGAGCTATTTTATCAGTGACTTTAAATATTGCTGTTTCCTAGAACAATAATTCTGTGAAGACAGACCAAAACACTGGACTAAGATCCAGAAAATGTTAGTTCTATTTTTGACTATGTCACCATTTCATTCTGTGACATTGCCCAGTCATTTTTCTCAGAATCCCCATTTCTTTCTCTTAAAATGAGAGCGAAGGGCTATATGATCTCTGAGACCCCTGCAAGCTTCAGTGCTTCATGATTTTATCTACAAATCTGGTTTAACATTGAAAGTTTAATAAGGAGCCTCATGATTTCTAAAGTCATGTTTTTATCAGGATCCTATTTGCTAATTCATTAGTATGGATTATTCATGCATATAAATTTCTTCAGGCATATATTTTCAGTTTGTATTAAGTCTTTATTCAGAACTTTGATCTTTTTCAAAATAACCCCCTTTAGCGCAAAATCCATCCAAAGGCAGAGCCAATTAATTGATGATCATTTGATAACAGGAAGTTATATAGTTCATACGAAAGTGTGAAGCTCATTCTCATCCTAGTATTTTCTACTTTCAGTTTCAGTTTTCAGTTTAACAAATGTTTTTGAAACTCACTAAGTAACTGTATCTATTGCAATCTAAAAATTTTTGTGCAGAGTGAAACATATATTTCATTCATTAAGCAGTTAATGAACTACTGAAATGTTCAGTCAGGGATTTCCACTGTGGGAGGGGCTGGACACATCAAAGTCCACTACAATTTATTGCTTTTCCAAATTGCCTAAGTGTAGACAGCGACTAAACAACTGTAACAACCTCTAACATAAAGATTCTGGCATGTACTATAATAACATTTTCTAAACTATTTCATGTCATGGCACCAATGGAAAGATGATATTTGTACAGCCTATGGGATAAATAGACAAGGCAGCTCAGGATACTTAATCAGGGGATGCAACTGCCTCATGTGCCAATTACCTTATGTGCGCCAACCAGTTAGTTAAACTGATGACAACTTCACACACCTGTAGACCATTTGTGATGTGTGGCTCTGCCTTGTACTCTACCATCATCCACAGCTGGTTCAGCTCAGTCGCTCAGTCATGTCCTACTTTTCAGTAACCCATGGACTGCAGTATGCCAGGCTTCCCTGTTCATCACCAGCTTCCGGAACTTGCTCAAACTCATGTCGATTGAGTCAGTGATGCCAGCCAACCATCTCATCCTCTATTGTCCCCTTCTTTCTCCTCCTAAGATGAGAAAAGATAAATACTAGGTTATAGTTGTGGCAATAGGCTGGATTCTGAGGATTACAAAGATGAATAGAGTGCAGCACTTACTACTGAGATTGTAGCTCACTGACAGTGAAGATAAATCATCATTAACTCAGGGAGCTCAAACCCGGGTTCTGTAACAACCTAGAGGGGTGGGAAGGGGCAAGAGGTGGGAGGCTGAGTCAAGAGGGAGGGGACATATGTGTGTGTATCAATTACTGATTTATGTTGATGTATGGCAGAAACCAGAACATGTCTGTCAGTGCAGGAAAGATAATGAGATGCAGGTTTGATCCCTGAGTTGAGAAGATCCCCTGAAGGAAGCCGTGGCAACCCACTCCATTATTCTTGCCTGGAGAATCCCCATTGACAGAGGAAACTGGCGGGCTATCGTCCATAATGTCACAAAGAGTTGGACACGACTGAAAAGACTTACCACGCACATACTTATGGCAGAAATCAACAGAATTTTGGAAAGCAATTATCCTTTCATTAAAAATAGTATTTTTTAATGGATAAAAGTAAACAGTCACAGCCCCCAAAATAAATCATCATTCAGTTCAGTTCAGTCGCTCAGTCGTGTCCGACTCTCCGCGACCCCATGAACCACAGCACGCTAGGCCTCCCTGTCCATCATCAACTCCCGGAGTTCACTCAAACTCATGTCCATCGAGTCGGTGATGCCATCAAGCCATCTCATTCTCTGTCGTCCCCGTCTCCTCTTACCCTCAATCGCTCCCAGCATCAGAGTCTTTTCCAGTGAGTCAAATCTTCGCATGAGGTGGCCAAAGTATTGGAGTTTCAGCTTTAGCATAAGTCCTTCCAATGAACACCCAGGATTCATCTCCTCTAGAAAGGACTGGTTGGATCTCCTTGCAGTCCAAGGGACCCTCAAGAGTCTTCTCCAGCACCACAGTTCAAAAGCATCAATTCTTCGGCCATCAGCCTTCTTCACAGTCCAACTCTCACATCCATACATGACCACAGGAAAAACCATAGCCTTGACTAGATGGACCTTGGTTGGCAAAGTAATGTCTCTGCTCTTTAATATTCTATCTAGGCTGGTCATAACTTTCCTTCCAAGGAGTAAGCGTCTTTTAATTTCATGGCTGCAATCAGCATCCGCAGTGATTTTGGAGCCCCAAAAAATAAAGTCTGATATGGTTTCCACTGTTACCCCATCTATTTCCCAAGAAGTGGTGGGACCAGATGCCATGATCTTCGTTTTCTGAATGTTGAACTTCAAGCCAACCTTTTCACTCTCCTCTTTCACTTTCATCAAGAGGCCTTTGAGTTCCTCTTCACTTTCTGCCATAAGGGTGGTGTCATCTGCATATCTGAGGTTATTGATATTTCTCGCAGCAATCTTGATTCCAGCTTGTGCTTCTTCCAGCCCAGCATTCCTCATCATGTACTCTGCATAGAAGTTAAATAAGCAGGGTGACAATATACAACCTTAACATACTCCTTTTCTTATTTGGAACCAGTCTGTTGTTCCATGTCTAGTTCTAACTGTTGCTTCCTGACCTGCATACAGGTTTCTCAAGAGGCAGGTCAGGTGGTCTGGGATTCCCATCTCTTTCAGAATTTTCCACAGTTTATTGTGATCGACACAGTCAAAGGCTTTTTCATAGTCAATGAAGCAGAAATAGATGTTTTTCTGGAACTCTCTTGTTTTCTCCATGATCCAGCGGATGTTGGCAATTTGATCTCTGGTACCTCTGACTTTTCTAAAATCTGCTTGAACATCTGAAAGTTCACGATTCACATATTGCTGAAGCCTAGCTTGGAGAATCATTACTAGCGTGTGAGATGAGTGCAATTGTGTGGTAGTTTGAGCATTCTTTGGCATTGCCTTTCTTTGGGATTGGAATGAAGACTGACCTTTTCCAGTCCTGTGGCCCTTGCTGAGTTTCCCAAATTTGCTGGCATATTGAGTGCAGCACTTTCACAGCATCATCTTTCAGGATTTGAAATAGCTCAATTGGAATTCCATCACCTCCACTAGCTTTGTTCGTCATGATGCTCTCTAAGGCCCACTTGACTTCACATTCCAAGATGTCTGGCTCTAGGTTAGGGATCACATTATCGTGACTATCCTGGTCGTGAAGATCTTTTTTGTATAGTTCTTCTGTGTATTCTTGCCACCTCTTCTTAATATCTTCTGCTTCTGTTAGGTCCATACCATTTCCGTCCTTTATCGAGCCCATCTTTGCATGAAATGTTCCCTTGGAATCTCTAATTTTATTGAAGAGATCTCTTGTTTTTCCTATTCTGTTGTTTTCCTCTATTTCTTTGCATTGATCACTGAGGAAGGCTTTCTTATCTCTCTTTGCTATTCTTTGGAACTCTGCATTCAGATGCTTGTATCTTTCCTTTTCTCCTTTACGTTTCGCTTCTCTTCTTTTCACAGCTATTTGTAAGGCCTCCTCAGACAGCCATTTTGCTTTTGTGCATTTCTTTTCCATGGGGATGGTCTTGGTCCTGTCTCCTGTACAATGTCACGAACCTCTGTCCAGAGTTCATCAGGCACTCTATCTATCAGATCTAGTCCCTTAAATCTATTTCTCACTTCCACTGTATAATCATAAGGGATTTGGTTTAGGTCATATCTGAATGGTCTAGTGGTTTTCCCTACTTTCTTCAATTTAAGTCTGAATTTTGCAATAAGGAGTTCATGATCTGAGCCACAGTCAGCTCCTGGTCTTGTTTTTTCTAACTCTATACAGCTTCTCCATCTTTGGCTGCAAAGAATATAATCAATCTGATTTCAGTGTTGACCATCTGGTGATGTCCTTGTGTAGAGTCTTCTCTTGTGTTGTTGGAAGAGGGTGTTTGCTATGACCAGTGAGTTCTCTTGGCAAAACTCTATTAGCCTTTGCCCTGCTTCATTTCGTGCTCCAAGGCCAAATTTACCTGTTACTCCAGGTGTTTCTTGACTTCCTACTTTTGCATTCCAGTCCCCTATAATGAAAAGGACATCTTTTTTGGGTGTTAGTTCTAAAAGGTGTTGTAGGTCTTCATAGAACTGTTCAACTTCGGCTTCTTCAGCATTACTGGTTGGGGCATAGACTTGGATTACTGTAATATTGAATGGTTTGCCTTGGAAACGAAGAGAAATCATTCTGTCATTTTTAAGATTGCATCCAAGTACTGCATTTCGGACTCTTTTATTGACCATGATGGCTACTCCATTTCTTCTAAGGGATTCCTGCCCACAGTGATATAATGGTCATCTGAGTTAAATTCACCCATTCCAGTCCATTTTAGTTCACTGATTCCTAGAATGTCGATGTTCACTCGTGCCATCTCTTGTTTGACCACTTCCAATTTGCCTTGATTCATGGACCTAATAGTCCAGGTTCCTATGCAGTATTGCTCTTTACAGCATCGGATCTTGCTTCTAGCATCAGTCACATCCACAACTGGGTATTTGTTTTGCTTTGGCTCCATCCCTTCATTCTTTCTGGAGTTATTTGTCCACTGATCTCCAGTAGCATACTGGGCACCCACCAACCGGAGACCCCAGCTCCGGCAGCGCAGACGCGAGAGACGCCAGCTCTGGCAGCGCAGACACGAGAGACGCTGGCTCTGGCGGCGCAGACGTGGGAGACGTGGGCTCCGGCGCAACCGATCACATGCAGAATCGTGGCCAAGAGGAGCTACCCCACGCCCAAGGTTAGGGCGGTGGCCGAGAGGAGCTGTCCCAGGTCCAAGAGGTGGTGGCTGCTTGGGCACAGGAGGGCCGAGAGGAGCTACTCCACATTCAAGGTCAGGAGGGGCGGCCTTGAGGAGATACCCTTCGTCCAAGTAAGGTACAGCAGCTGCACTTTGCTGGAGCAGCTGTGAAGAAGTACTCCATGCCCAAGGTAAGTGAAACCCAAATAAGAGGGTAGATATTGGGAGGGGGCATTAGAGGGCAGACACATTGAAATCATAATCACAAAAAACTAGTTGATCTGATCATATGGACCACAGTCCTGTTTAACTTAATGAAGCTAAGCCATGCTGTGTTGGGCCACCCAAGACGGACAGGTCATGGTGGAGAGGTCTGACAGAATGTGGTCCACTGGAGAAGGGAATGGCAAACCACTTCATTATACTTGCCTTGAGAACCCCATGAACAGTATCAGTATCAAAAAAATCATCAGAGTATAGTATAAGTGCCATAAAACAATTATACATAAAAGTGATATGTGTAACTGGAGCATACAGAATATGTTAGTTCAGGTCCTCTTAGAAGCAGACACCAAGGCATGTTAAGATATGCAGGAGATCTATTGGGGCAAGTAGGTGTATGCGGGATGATAAAGCAGGTGTAGCTTATATGAAGAAGAATGGGAAGGGGGAGAAACAAAAACTGCATAGAAAGTTTCCTACTGTACTGCATTTCTAGGAAAAGTCTTGCCAGGCTGATGGTGGAAATCCTCAGGCCAAAGTTATTTACTGTATGAGTCTCACCTTCCACAGAAATGTGACAGAATTTACAACCAAACATGCTCAATCATTGGTTAGATGACTCAGGAGACCTCAGCTGAGCACAAAGATGAGATACCAAGTAAGGTAAAATGGAAACAGTTTGCTATTTTTATTTTATCATAAAACTTTGGCTCCATAATCAGGAATATTGTTGTCTATTTCAGTACCTGATTGTAGTCATAGAGTGTGATGTTATCTATGAGGTTTTTATGTATTCCCTTTGTCATGTTTGAGGAAGTTCACTTCTATTCTTAGTATGTTGGGTGTTGTTTTGTTTGTTTATCATAAAAGTTATGAGATTTTGTCAAGTTTTTTTTTCTGTATCAGTGGAAATGATCATTTATAGTTATTTTTCTTGGTTCTGTTAGTGTGCTGTATTACTTGATTTATCAGTTGAACCACCATTTCATCCATGGTATACATTTCATTTTAATATGCTGCTAGATTTAGATTGCTGGTGTTTTGTTTAGTATTTTTCATCTATATTCATAAGGGTTATTGGTCTGCAGTTTTCTTTTTCTTGTGGTATTGTTTCCTGGCTTTGGTATCAGAGTATTGATGGCCTCATAGAATTATTTAGAAAGTGTTCCCTCATCTTATATTGGTAGAATTTACCCAGTGAATCCCTGGGCTTGATTTGTTGGAAGGTTTACAATTACTGACTCAAAATCTCTACTTTATAATTCTCTTCAGATTTTCTTCATTTTAAAGTCAGTTTTGGTGGGCTTTGTGTTTTTGGTAATCTATCTTACCTAGGTTAAATAATTTATTGGTATATAATTGTTTATCGTATTATTTTGTAATTCATTTTATTTTAGCAAACAGTAGTAATAACCCCACTTTCACTTCCAATTTTAGTAATTTGAGTCTTCTTTCATTCTGAGATATTCTGTCTAAATATTTGTCAATTTTGGTTTTGTTGAAAACCAACTTTTATTTTTATTAATTATATTTTTCTGTTCTCTCTTTCATTTATCTCTGATCTTTATTATTTCTCCTCTTCTGCTAGTTTTAGACTTCGTTTGTTATTTTCTAGTTCCTAATGTTATGGATTTGATACTTTGCTTAATTTTAAGGGGGGCTTTCACAGCTGTATAGTTCTCTCTGCGCAGTGCTATAATGGAGAGTTTTTGTTCTCTTCGAAGTATTTTCTACTTTCTCTTGTGATCACCTCTTTGACTCATTGAATGTTTAAAATTCTATTGTTAAGTCCCCACATGATTGTGAATTTTCCTGTTTCCCTATTTTCATTCCATTTGCCTGGAGAAGATACTTTGTATGATTTTAATTTTAAAGATTTGCATAGACTTAAGTAGTAGGGCTTCCCAGGTGGCGCTAGTGGTGAAGAACTTGCCCGACAATGCAGGAGACGTAAGAGATGTAGGTTTGATCCCTGGGTCAGAAGATCCCCTGGAGGAGGAAATGGCAGCCTACTCCGGTATTCTTGCCTGAAGAATCCCATGGACAAAGGAGCCTGGTGGGCTATGGTCCATTTGCCTGAAGAAGATATTTTGTATGATTTTAATATTTTAAAATCTGTATAAGTAATTATCCTCCAATTAAAATTTTAAAAAAAGTGCTATCAGCTTAAAATCTGTATTGACTTAAACAGTGGCCTAACATATAGTCTATCCTGGAAATGTACTATATGAACTTGAAAAAAATGTATATTTTGCTGTTGTTGGAGTCTTCTATTGATGGCTGTTAGGGCTCTTTGGTATATGATATTGTTCAATCTAGTATGCCCTCACGGATAATATATAGATTTTTTGTTTATTATTGGAAAAATTTTTCTTATTAATTATAGGATATCTATATCCCCATTCAATTCCATCAGTTTCTGCTCCATATGTTTTGGGGCTCTGTTGTTAAGTGTGTATGTGTTTGTAATCATATCTTCTTGTTTGATTGAAATGTTTATAAATATATAATGTCTTTCCTTAACTCATAACAATTTTTGACCTAAAATTTATTTTGTCTGATTTTAGTATAGCCACTCCAGATTTCATAGGTTATTATTTACAGGGAATGTCTTTACCATTCCATAATTTTCAACAAATTTGTGTCCTTGGATCTAAAGTGAGCCTCCTATAGACAGCCTGTAGTTGGGTCATGCTTTCTAATCTCTTCTGCCAGTCTCTCTCTTATTGTTTTTTACTTGAAGTATAGTTGATGTACAGTGTTGTGTTACTTTATGGTGTACAGCAAATAATTCAGTTACATATATATATATATATATATATATATACACACACACACACAGATATATATATATATCTCAGATTCTTTTCCAGTATAGGTTATTAACAAGATATTGAATATAGTTCCCTGTGCTATACAGAAGGACATTGTTGTTATCAATTTTATATATAGTAGTATGTATCTGTTGATCCTAAACTCCAAATGTATCCCTTCTCCCCTTTCCTGAAATTCAGGAAAACTGCCTGCAATGCAGGAGACCCTGGTTCGATTCCTGGGTTGGGAAGATCCCCTGGAGGAGGGAACAGCTACTGACTCCAGTATTCTGGCCAGGAGTCCATGGGGTGGCAAAGGGTCAAACATGACTGAGCAAAACAGGCTTTCTCTTTCTTTTGAGCTTCCCTGGTGGCTCAGATGGTAAAGCGTCTGCCTGCAATGCAGGAGACCGGGGTTTGATCCCTGGGTTGGGAAGATGTCCTGGAGAAGGAAACGGCAACCCACTCTAGTACTCTTGCCTGGAGAATCCCACGGATGGAGGAGCCTGGCAGTCTACAATACATGTGTTTGCAAACAGTCAGACATGACTGAGCGCCTTCACTTCACTTCACTTTCCTATTTGGTAACCATAATTTTGTTTTCTGTGTCTTTGAATCTATTTCTGCTTTGGAATAAGTTCATTTGTATCATTTTATTTGATTCCACATATAAGTGATATCATATGATAATTTGTCTTTTTTTAAATTTAATTTTATTTATTTTTTATTGGAGGATAATTATTTTACAATATTATAATCTTTCTTTGTCTGACTTCACTTAGTATGATAATCTCTAGGCCCTTCCACGTTGCTGCGAATGGCATCACTTCATTTTTTTTCTTTTTTTTGTGCCTGAGTAATAGTCCATTGTGTATATATACCACATCCTTATGCATTCATCTGTTGATGGACATGTAGGTGGTTTCCATGTCCTGGTTATTGTTAATAGTGTTGCTATGAACATTGGGGTGCATATATCTTTTTGAATTAGAGTTTTCTCCAGCTATATGCCCAGGAGTGAGATTGCTGGATTATATGGGAACTGTATTTTGACGTTTTTAAGGAACCTCTATACTGTTCTTCCTCCAGTACTCTTGCCTGGAAAATCCCATGGACGGAGGAACCTGGTAGGCTGCAGTCCATGGGATCGCGAAGAGTCCAACACGACTGAGTGACTTCACTTTCACTTTCCACTTTCACGCATTGGAGAAGGAAATGGCAACCCACTCCAGTATTCTTGCCTGGAGAATCTCAGGGACGGGGGAGCCTGGTGGACTGCCGTCTGTGGGGTCGCAAAGAGTTGGACACGACTGAAGCGACTTAGCAGCAGCAGCATAATGTTCTTCCTAGTGGCTGCATCAATTTACATTCCCACCAGCACTGTAGGAGTGTTCCCTTTCCTCCATGCTCTCTCAAGAATTTACTATTTGTAGACTTTGATCATGGTCATTCTGACCAGAGTGAGGTGATACCTCATTGATTTGCATCTGTCTAATAATTAGTGATGTTGAGCATTTTTTTCATGTGCCTGTTGACCTTCTGTGTGTCTTCTTTGGAGAAATGTCTATTTTTGTCTTCTGCCCATTTTGATTGGATATCTTTTTGTGATATTGAGCTGTATGAGCTGTTTGTGTATTTTGGAAATTAATCACTTGTCAGTTGCATCATTTGAAAATATTTTCTCCAAGTCTGTTGTCTTTCTGTTTATGGTTTCCTTTGTTATTCAAAAGTTTATAAGTTTGATTAGGATCATTTGTTTACTTTTAATTTATTTTTTATGGCCTTGGGAGACTGACCTAAGAAAACATTGCTATGATTTATGTTAGAAAATACTTTGCCTATACTCTCTTCTAGGAGTTTTATGGTGTCATATATGTAAGTCTTTAAGCCATTTTAAGTTTACTTACATGTATGGTGTGAGGGTGTGTTCTAACTTCATTGATTTACATGTGGCTCTCCAGCTTTCCCAACACCACTTGTTAAAGAGACTGTCTTTTCTCCATTGTATATGCTTTCCTCATTGTCAAAGATTAATTGAATATAGGCGTGTGGGTAATATCTTCCATTTTTAGTTGGAGAACTGGATCCATGTTTATTTCAGGTAATTATAGATAAGGAGCGAGTTACTTCTGCCATTTTGCTATTTGTTTTTTACATGTTCTGTGTCCTTTTGCTCCCTCAATTCCTCCATTTCAATTAAATTGATATTTTCTTGTGTACTGTTTTAATTTTGTTTACTTCTTTTGCTATACTTTTGAGTTATTTTCTTAGTGTTTTCCCAGGAGATTACAAATAACATCTGAAATGTATAACAGCCTATACTGTGCTAATACCAACTAAATAAAATGAAAGTTGCTCAGTTATGTCTGACTCTTTGCAACCCCATGGAATATACAGTCCATGAAATTCTCCAGGCCAGAAAACTGGAGTGGGCAGCCTTTCCCTTCTTCAGGGGATCTTCCAAACCCAGGGATTGAACCCAGGTCCCCAGCATTGCAGGCGGATTCTTTACCAGCTGAGCCACAAGTGAAGCCCTTGTGTACACAAATGTCTGCTACTGTATATCTACATTCACAACTTATTTATGTTGTTATTTTCATAGATTACATTTTCTTATACATTGTATACCCATCAACTTAGATTTATAATTATTGTTTTAATAAATTGTCTTTTAAATCAAATAGTAAAAAAATAATTTATAAAAAAACATATTTATCTTTATATAAAAATATATTTACCTATGTAGTATCTTCCTTGCTGTTATGTCTTTATATAGAATTGAGTTACTATCTAGAGTCCTTTTAGTTAGGCTGAATGACTGCCTTTAATATTTGCTGTAGGCAGATCTGCTAAAAACAAACTCTCTTTCCTAGTAGTATCTTAAATTCTTCTTCAGTTTTGAAGGTTAGTTATTCTAGTTATAGAATTTGTAATATATCTTTCAGTACATTAAATTCGAATCCCATTTCTTTCTTGCCTCCATGGGTTCTGATAAGAAATCTACTATTATCTTATTGTGATTGTTTGTTTAATGACTTACGTGTATTAAATTCTGTAATGTCTGTATTATTTTTCAAGTGTGGCCAGTTAAATCTCTGCTCCGTTAGTTCAATGGTCAACTAATAATTGTACTGAAGTTTCTTTAAACACCTATAACCAAAATATGGAAATACAAAAAACCTCGAATAGTCAAAGCAATCTTGAGGAAGAAAAATGGAACTGGGGGAATTAACCTGCCAGACTTCAGGCTCTACTACAAAGCCACAGTCATCAAGACAGTATGGTACTGGCATAAAGACAGAAATATAGATCAATGGAACAAAATAGAAAGCCCAGAGATAAATCCACGCACCTATGGACACCTCATCTTTGACAAAGGAGGCAAGAATATAAAATGGAGAAAAGATAGTCTCTTTAACAAGTGGTGCTGGGAAAACTGGTCAGCCACTTGTAAAAGAATGAAACTAGAACACTTCCTAACACCATACACCAAAATAAACTCAAAATGGATTAGAGAGCTAAATGTAAGGCCAGAAACTATAAAACTCCTAGAGGAGAACGTAGGCAAAACACTCTCCGACATAAATCACAGCAGGATCCTCCAAGACCCACCTCCCAGAATACTGGAAATAAAAGCAAAAATGAACAAATGGGACCTAATTAAAATCAAAAGCTTCTGCACGGCAAAGGAAACTATAAGCAAGGTGAAAAGACAGCCTTCAGAATGGGAGAAAATAATAGCAAATGAAGCAACTGATAAAGGATTAATCACCAAAATATACAAGCAACTCCTGCAGCTCAATTCCAGAAAAATAAATGACCCAATCAAAAAATGGGCCAAAGAACTAAACAGACATTTCTCCAAAGAAGACATAAACATGGCTAACAAACACATGAAAAAATGCTCAACATCCCTCATAATCAGAGAAATGCAAATCAAAACCACCATGAGATACCATTTCACACCAGTCAGAATGGCTGCTATCCAAAAGTCTACAAGCAATAAACGCTGGAGAGGGTGTGGAGAGAAGGGAACCCTCTTACACTGTTGGTGGGAATGCAAACTAGTACCGCCACTATGGAGAACAGTGTGGAGATGCCTCAAAAACAGGAAATAGAACTGCCATATGATCCAGCAATTGCACTCCTGGGCATACACACTGAGGAGACCAGAATTGAAAGAGACACATGTACTCCAATATTCATTGCAGCACTGTTTATAATAGCCAGGACATGGAAGCAACCTAGACGTCCATCTGCAGACAAATGGATAAGAAAGCTTTGGTACATACACACAATGGAGTGTTACTCAGCCATTAAAAAGAATGCATTTGAACCAGTTCTAATGAGGTGGATGAAATTAGAGCCTATTATACAGAGTGAAGTAAGCCAGAAAGAAAAACACCAATACAATATACTAACACATGTACACGGAATTTAGAAAGATGCAAATGATAACCCTGTATACGAGACAGCAAAAGAGACACAGATGTATAGAACAGTCTTTGGGACTCTGTGGGAGAGGGTGAGGGTGGGATGGTTTGGGAGAATGGCATTGAAGCATGTATATTATCATATGTGAAATGAATCGCCAGTTCAGGGTCGATGCATGTTACAGGATGCTTGGGGCTGGTGTGCGGGGATGACCCAGAGGGAGGATAAGGGGAGGAGGGAGGTGGGAAGGGGGTTCGGGAGAGGGAACTCATGTGCACCCAGGGCGGATTCATGTCAATGTATGGCAAAACCAACCAATATAATATTGTAAAATAATTAGCTTCCAATAAAAATTAAAGAAAAAAACAAAAACAAAATATTCTTCCATTATTTTTTTCCAGGGACTGTCTCTGTGTGTCGAGGCATGCCTTTAACACATAGCTATGCACTGTACACATAGGTTAGCTTTTATTCCTTCCATAGTGCTTCACTGTAGTGCTTCAGATCTGTAGGAAGTAAAAGCATAGGGCCTTCTCATATCTTTCCTGAACATTTGCACAACCCTGAGCATGTGTGTGGCCTTCTAGATTCCCAAGAATATGTTTAATGTTTCCAAAACCCTGTGAACTTCTCTTTCCCCACCCTTTCCTACCAATGTGTTTTGTTATTGTTTTGACTGGTGGAACCTTTATCATCTCAGGCAGAAGCAAACTAAGGCATTAGCCTGTAAATGTATACCTATTGCAGCCTTAGCATGGGCCTACTTAGTGCAGCTTTAGCACTAGGCCAGTTCCCAGTTAAGTGGAATAAAGACAAGTCTTTGAAGCGGGCCTTCCTATGAACCACCATACAGGTCAGAGCCAATAATTACAGTTCACCTTTGAACAGTGTGGGGGCTAGGGGCGCCAACTTTCAGTGCAGTGGCAAATTCATGTGTAAGTTTTAGCTGGCATTTCATATCTGTGGTCCTTCCATATCAATGGTTCAGCATTCACAGATTCTAGCAAGTGTGGATCATGGAGTACTGTAGTACTTACTATTGAAAAAATTCCTTATAAGTCGACTGGCACACTTCAAACCCATGCTGTTGAAGTTGTTGTTAATTCACTCAGTCATGTACGACTCTCTGTGACGCCAGGGACTGCAGCACGCAGGCTTCCACGTTCTTCACCATCTTCCGGAGTTTGCTCAAACTCATGTCCCTTTAGTCGGTGTTACCATCCAGTCATCTCATCCTCTGTTGTCCCCTACTCATCCAACTGTCAGTCTTTCACAGCATCAGGGTCTTTTCCAATGAGTTGGTTCTTCATATCAGGTGGCCAAAGTATTGGATCTTCAACTTCAGCATCAGTCCTTCCAATGAATATTCAGGGTTAATTACTTTTAGGATTGACTGGTTTGATCTCCTTGCAGCCCAAGGGACTCTCAAGGGTCTTCCCCAGCACCACAGTTGGAAGACATCAATTCTTTGGTGCTCAGCTTTTTTTTATTGTCCAGCTCTCACATCCATACTTGAGTACTGGAAAAACAATAGCTTTGACTATCTGGACCTTTGCTGGCAAAATGATGTCCCTGCTTTTTAATACACTGTCTAGTTTTGTCATAGCTTTTCTTCCAAGGAGCAAGCATCTTTAGTTTCATGGTTTGACTAACCATCTGCAGTGATTTTGGAGCCCAAGAGAATAAAGTCTGCCACTGTTTCCATTTTTCCCCATCTATTTGCCATGAAGTGATGGGACCAGATGCCATGATCTTCATTTTTTGAATGTTGAACTTTAAGCCAGCTTTTTCACTCTCCTCTTTCACTTTCATCAAGAGGCATTTTAGTTCCTCTTCACTTTCTGCCATAAGGGTGGTGTCATCTGCATTTCTGAGGTTATTGATATTTCTCCCGGCAATCTTGATTCCAGCTTTGGATTCTTCCAGCCCCACATTTTGCTAGATGTACTCTGCATATAAGTTAAATAATCAGAGTGACAGTATACAACCTTGACGTACTCCTTTCCCAGTTTGGAGCCAGTCTGTTCGTCCATGTCCCTTTCTAACTGTTGCTTTTTTATCTCCATGCAGGTTTCTCAAGAGAGAGGTAAGGTGGTCTTGTATTACCGTTTCTTTTAGAATCTTCAACAGTTTATTGTGATCCACACAATCAAAGGCTTTAGCATATTCAGTGATGCAGAAGTAGATGTATTTTTGGAGTTCTCTTGCTTTTCCTGTGATCCAGTGAATGTTGGCAATTTGATCTCTGGTTCCTCTGCCTTTTCTAAATCCAACTTATACATCTGGAAGTTCTTGGTTCACATACTGTTGAAAGCTAGTTTGAGAATTACCTTGCAAGCATGAAATGAGTGCAATTGTACAGTAATTTGAACATTCTTTGGCATTGCCTTTCTTTGGGTTTGGAATGAAAACTGACCTTTTCCAGTCTGTAGCCACTGCTGAGATTTTCCAAATATGTGTTGTTAAAGGGGCAACTGTAATTATGAGTATTATAAATGATGTCTCTTATGCTCCTTCCAGTACTGGGCACTACTACCTATAAAGCACTCTGTTATTTTCATAGCTACTGCTGATAGAGGGAAGAGAAGATTAAACTGGAATAAGTTAAAGTGCCACAGATTTCACTGCTCCCCTACCAATAATCAGCATTGTTCCTCCAGCTTTACTGAGAAATGATTGGCAAGTGAAAATTTTATGTACTTAAAGTATATAGTGTGCTATTTTCTTAAGTAAATACATTGTGAAATATTTGCTAAAACCAAGAAAAGTGACAAATCTATCATCTCACAGTTACCTATTTATTTGCAGTGGGAATACTTGAGATTTACCCTCTTAGCAATTTTCAAGTATACAGTACATTGTTAACTAGAGTCACCATGTTATACATCAGGTCCCCAACACTTACTCATTTTAGAACTGAAACTTTGTACCCTTTTGACCTACATCTCCTCTTTTGCCCAAAACTTCCCTCCTAGTTCTTAGCAGCCACCATTCTTCTCTGCTTCTATGAGTTCAACTTTTTCATATTCTACATGTAAATGAAGTGACACAGTATTTGTCTTTCTGTGTCTGTCTTTTTCCACTTAACATAATATCTTCTGGGTTCATCCGTGTTGCCACAAATGGCAGGATTTCCTTCATTTTAAAGGTTGAATAATATTCTACTTTGTATGTGTGTGTGTGTGTGTGTACCACAATTTCTTCATCCATTTATCTGTTGATGGACACTTAGGTTGTTTCCATATCCTGGCGATGGTGCATAATAGTGCTATGAACATGGGAGTACAGATATCTCTTTGAGATGCTGATTTCATTTCCTTTGAATATATACCCAAAAGTGGGATTGCTGGTTCATATGGTAATTTTTTTAAGACCATGTATACTGTTGTTCATAATGTTTGGAACAATTTATATTTCCAGCAAAGTTATATGAGGGTTCCCTTTTCTCCATCCTTGCCAATATTTATCTCTTTCCTTTTTGATAATAGCCATCCTAACAGGTGTGACGTGATATTCCATTGTAGTTTTGATTTACAGTTCCTTAAGGACTGATGCCGGAGAAGGCAATGGCAAGCCACTCCAGTACTCTTGCCTAGAAAATCCCATGGATGGAGGAGCCTTGTAGGCTGCAGTCCGTGGGGTCACTGGGGGTCGGACACGACTGAGCAACTTCACTTTCACTTTTCCCTTTCACACATTGGAGAAGGAAATGGCAACCCACTCCAGTGTTCTTGCCTGGAGAATCCTGGGGATGGGGGAGCCTGGTGGGCTTCCGTCTATGGGGTCACACAGAGTCGGACACGACTGAAGTGACTTAGCAGCAGCAGCAGCAGCAAGGACTGATGCTAAAGCTGAAACTCCAATACTTTGGCCACCTCATGTGAAGAGTTGACTCACTGGAAAAGACTCTGATGCTGGGAGGGTTTGGGGGCAGGAGGAGAAGGGGAAAACAGAGAATGAAATGGCTGGATGGCATCACTAACTCGATGGACACGAGTTTGAGTGAACTCCAGGAGTTGGTGATGGACAGAGAGGCCTGGCATGCTGTGATTCATGGGGTCGCAAAGAGTCGGACATGACTGAGTGACTGAACTGAACTGAACTGATTAGTGATGAGCATATTTTCAAGTACTTCTTGGCCATTTGTAGAACCTTTTTTTCTTTTTTGAAAAAATGTCTATTCAGTTCCTCTGCCCATTTCTCAGTCTGAGTGTTCAGTTTGCTATGGAGTAGCATGGATTTGCGCGTGCATGTGCTTTTGTATGTGTGTGCGCATGCACCGCACACGGGCATGCATGGAGAGATGATGGCTCCAGAGTTCAGAGTACTGTCAGTTCCAGTGCTTGGGGCTCAGGTCCTCTCACTGCAGCATTACTACAGGTATGCAAGGCACAGTCGCTTGTGGACCGGTCACAGAGCGAAGGTCCAGAGTGTGGGCATTCATGGAGCAACAGTGGCTTCAAGGTTGGGATATAGGTGGCTCTGGCACCTGTGGCTCAGACATCCTGAGCTCAAGTGGTTTTAGAGCAGCCTTAGAGCTGGCATCTAGAGAACAGGCACATGAGGAGTGACCTTTGTTCTGGACACATGGCATGGACACTTCTGCTGTGGCAGCGGCTCCTGTGCCAATGTATGGACACTCATAGAACCAGGTTTTCCACACATATATATTATTAGAAGTTTTTTCCAATTTTCTATTTACTTAGTTGTGGTAGTTTGCATCTTTTTAGGAATTTGTCCATTTCATTTATGTTCTCATTTTTTAGTACAAAAATATTCTTAATATTCACTTATATAAAATATATTTTATATTTTTTATATATTTTCTTCAATTTTAAAGGAAAACATTGGGATAAATGTGAGTAGGTAGATATATATATGTATATACATATGCATACACATAGGCATGTATATATATGCATATAGGTATATACATACATCCCCACACAGGGTGGATATATATATGGATATATATGTATGTATGTAAGTATATGTAGATATACACTTACTTGAGTGTTTCCCTTTATAATTTCTCAAATGTATTAATACCATACTACGCTGTGCCTCTGTACTTTTTCTCTTGCTATTCCTTATCTACCTGCAATCACGTAGGCCTGGATAATGTGTCTTTATCTCTGACAATGTAGTATGAGCATCACCACATTTAAGAAGCATCCTTATACACATTTAGGCAGGTTTAATATAATCATCTCTGCTCCCATACCATACCTGTCTTTTCAAGTATATCTTGTCTTAAAATAAACTGTTGCATATGAATAACTTTTCCAATTGACTATGACTTTGGAATAAGGACTAATTTTTCTTTTAATTCCAGTGGCTAGAAAGGTGGTTAGCACATAGTTTGCTATCAGTAACTATTAAACTGAACTGAACTTATTTAAATCAATGTGAAGGATACACAGATGCTAGCAAATCCAGAAATTGTGGAAATCATTTTTCATTGTGAATAATGTCTGATTATGTGCAAATGATAATAATGAAACCATCAACAGTAACAATGGCCTCCTTTTATTGAGTTGCTAAAATGGGCCAGGTATGGAATATATGCTTTATGTCTGTTCTCATTTCATTTCACAACAATTATAAGATATGCCAGCATTTTTATATTTTTGATTTGGAACCAAGGACATCTAAATATGAGATTAAACAGCATGCATTTTATACTTACTAATACGACTTTCATTTGTTTGTTCTCATTTTTATTCATATTATGCTTTGGATAAACTCTCTAAGCATATGTCCTTCCAAATGCCTTCATAAATCTTCTATAGTTGCTGTCCTCTACAGCTTTAATGTGGTAGGTAGATTTTTCTCTCTTTAATTAGTAGAAGTTAAAGTGGGAAAACTGTTCATATTTACATGTTTTAGAAAGGCAATATATTTTATCAGAATTTTTTAGAGTTAACTGGTATAAGATGCAATTTCCCTCATTTTAAAGTGGAAAATATTCTTGCTATGAATGCTAATGTGCTTTGGAAGGGGAAAAAAAACCCTACCCTTTCACTAATAAATAGAAGAATGTCTTAGTCTCAGTTCTTTTCTTCACTAATGTATTATCTTCGGAGTTGCTTCTCTTTTCTGGCCTCAATTTGCTCAGATTATTAATGAAGGTATTGAACTAAATTATCTAATAATTACTTCAATTGTTTCAAGTTCTAATATTTTGTGAATATGTAACCCACAATAGTCATATTTGTTGAATAAATAAATTTTTTGGTGTTCGGTCACTAAGTCATGTCTGACTCTTTGTGACCACATGGACAGCAGCATGCCAGGCTTCCCTGTCCTTCACTATCTCCCTGAGTGTACTCAAACTCATGCCCGTGAGTCAGCAATGGTATTACTGGAGCAAATCTGCTCCCCCTGCAGTGGAAGCATGGAGTCTTAACCACAGGACTACCAGAGAAGTCCCTGTTCATTCATTTATCCTTAATAACACAACCCCTGAGTTTAAAGATTTGTCAGCATGGTGGCAAAATAACATAAAATTTGCTATTTTAACCATTTTTAGGTGTATAATTCAAGGACCTTAATTATATTCATGATGTCCTACAATTACCTGCATTGTTTCCAAAATGTTTCAACAGCCTGAAAACAAACTCTGTGCCCTGTAACCCTCTCTCTCTTCTCCAACCCAGCCCCTGTGTTATACTGTCTCTGAGTTTGCCTGTTCTGAGTATTTCACATAATTCAGTTCAGTTCAGTTGCTCAGTCGTGTCCGACTCTTTGCAACCCCATGAACCGCAGCACACCAGGCCTCCCTGTCCATCACCAACTCCCGGAGTTTACCCAAACTCGTGTCCATTGAGTTGGTGATGCCATCCAACCATCTCATTGTCTGTCCTCCCCTTCTCCTCCTGCGTTCAGTCTTTCCCAACATCAGGGTCTTTTCATTTCTTTTTTTTTAAATGGTGGAAAGGAGAAGTCTTTATTTTTTATTATTTTTTTCTAAAATTTTTATTTAATAAATGGTACAAAGGACAATGCCAAAAACATTAACAGTTAAAATTTCACCAAAAGAAAAAATACTATAAAATATACAGTTGTAAAAAGCTACATTATTTTAAAATTGCCTCAGGCTGCAAAAAGAAAAAACCCAATGCCATACCTAAGTTATCCCTCTCTCAAAATAATGCCATTTATGTTATAAACCATGAGCACCGCATCAAAAGACGGGAACTGCTTTTGTTAATTCAGTGGCCATATTGTTTTAAAAGGGCAACAATTAGACCTTTGGGGCTTTACAAAGAGAGTTCCTATCCGGAGAAGGCAATGGCAAGCCACTCCAGTACTCTTGCCTAGAATATCCCATGGACGGAGGAGCCTGGTAGGGTGCAGTCCATGGGGTCGCTACAAGTCAGACATGACTGAGCGACTTCACTTTCACTTTTCACTTTCACAGTTTGGAGAAGGAAATGGCAACCCACTTCAGTGTTCTTGCCTGGAGAATCCCAGAGACAGAGGAGCCTGGTGGGCTGCCGTCTATGGGGTCACACAGAGTCGGACACGACTGAAGTGACTTAGCAGTAGCAACCCTATCTTTTTGAACAATCTACAATCCCACTATCCTTGTCATCTATTATATCATGAGAGTTGTAGCAGTTGACATTACAGCCCATAGATTTAGCAATTAGAAGATCTCATTAAGGTTTCTGGAGAGTTCTCTGGCTAAACACCTGTACCTTATCTTTTATGTTTATCTTTTTTTTCTATTTCTGGGTGCATAAAGATGTAACAGATACACAACATCATATAGGCTTAATGTGCAATATGATGGTTTGATGTACAGTATAAATATTGTCCTCAACTTATATCCCAATAAATCCATCTTAAGTTGAAAAATATTGTTAAATCAAAAATGCATTTAATACACCTAACCTATGGGACGTTATAGCTTATTTGTTTTTCAGTCGCTCAGTCATGTCTGACTCTTTGCAACCCCATGGGCTGCAGCATACATGTTTCACTGTCCTTCACCATGTCCTGGAGCTTGTTCAAACTTGTGTCCATTGAGTCAGCGATGCCATCCAACCATCTCATTCTCTGTCATCCCCTTCTCCTCCTGCCTTAAATCTTTCCCAGTATCAGGGTCTTTTCTAATGAGTTGGCATGCTCAGAACACTTTTCTTAGCCAACGGTGTGGCAAAATCATCTAACGTAAATCCTATTTTATAAGAAAGTATTGAATATCTCATGCAATGTATTGAATACTGTAAAGTGAAAAATAGAATACTTTTCTGGAGACAGAATGGTGGTAAGTGTTTGGGTTGTTTATCCTCCTGATTGCATGGGACAGCCATGGGAGAGAGAATAGGACTGCATATCACTAGCTGAAAGAAGATCAGACATTGACATACAGTTTCACTATATGCACATGGCTCTTCTACCACCATAAAGTCAAAATATCGTTAAATCAAATAATCATAAGTTGGAGACTGCCTGTATCATGACACGATTACCACAATAATGTTAATTATTGCATCTATTATCTCACATAGTTTGTGTGTGTCTATGTGGCGAGAACTTTTAAGATTTACTCTTCTAGTAACTTTCAAGTGTACAGTACAGCATTGACTATAGTCACCATGATGTATATCAGATCCCCAGAACTTGCTCATCATATAATTGAAATTTTGTTCCCTTTGACCACCTTAACCCAATACCCAAATTCTACCACCCCTGGAAAGAGCAAATCTGTTCTCTGTTTCTATGTGTCTTTTTAACTTCACATATAATTAATATAATACAGTGTTTAGCTTTCTGTCTGGCTTATTTCAGTTATCATAATCATAATGCCCTTAAACTTCATCCATATTGTCACAAAATGGCAACATTTCCTTCATTATTATGGCTGAATGATAGTGACTAGTGTGTGTACATATATACACACGCCTACATATACAGACAGCATCTTCTCTATCTATTCATACACTGATAGACACTTACTTGTATTCAGTTTTGGTTACTGTGAAGAATCCTGCAATAAGCTTAGGAATGTATATGTCTTTGATATAGTAATTTCATTTTCTTCAGATATATATACACATACACACACACACATCCTTACATACCCAGAAGTGATGCTTCTAGATCATATGATAGCCCTGTGTTAATTTTTTGAGGAACGTCCGTATGTTTTCCATAATGGCTGTACCAATTTACATTTCTATTAACAATGCACAAGGGTTCCTTTTGCTATACATCTTGACTAGAACTTTTCTTTCTTTTTTAAATTAATTAATTTATTTTTTATTGGAGGCTAATTATTTTACAATATCATATTGGTTGGTTTTGCCATACATTGACATGAATCCGCCCCGGGTGTACATGAGTTCCCCCTCCTGAACCCCGCTCCCACCTCCCTCCTCCCTTTATCCTCCCTCTGGGTCATCCTCGCACACCAGCCCTGAGCATCCTGTAACATGCATCGACCCTGAACTGGTGATTCGTTTCACATCTGACAACATACATGTTTCAATGCCATTCTCCCAAATCATCCCACCCTCACCCCACCCTCTCCCACAGAGTCCCAAAGACTGTTCTATACATCTGTGTCTCTTTTGCTGTCTCGTATACAGGGTTATCTTTTGCATCTTTCTAAATTCCATATACATGTGTTAGTACACTGTATTGGTGTTTTTCTTTCTGGCTAATTCACTCTGTATAATAGGCTCCAGTTTCATCCACCTCATTAGAACAGATTCAAATGCATTCTTTTTAATGGCTGAGTGAAGAACTGTACAAAAAAATCTTCACGAACAAGATAGTCACGATAACGTGATCACAGACCTAGAGCCAGACATCTTGGAATGTGAAGTCAAGTGGGCCTTAGAAAGCATCACTACAAACAAAGCTAGTGGAGGTGATGGAATTCCAGTTGAGCTATTTCAAACCTTGAAAGATGATGCTGTGAAAGTGCTGCACTCAGTATGCAAGCAAATTTGGAAAACTCAGCAGTGGCCACAAGACTGGAAAAGTTCAGTCTTCATTTCAATCCCAAAGAAAGAATGCCAAAGAATGCTCAAACTACCGCACAATTGCACTCATCTCACACGCTAGTAAAATCATGCTCAAAATTCTCCAAGCCAGGCTTCAGCAATATGTGAACCGTGAACTCCCAGATGTTCAAGCAGGTTTTAGAAAAGGCAGAGGAACCAGAGATCAAATTACCAACATCCGCTGGATCATGGAGGAAGCGAGAGAGTTCCAGAAACCCATCTATTTCTGCTTCAATGACTATGCCAAAGCCTTTGACTGTGTAGATCACAATAAAATGTGGAAAATTCTGAAAGAGATGGGAATATCAGACCACCTGACCAGCCTCTTGAGAAACCTGTATGCAGGTCAGGAAGCAACAGTTAGAACTGTACATGGAAAAACAAACTGGTTCCAAATAGGAAAAGGTTGTATATTGTCAAGATTGTATATTGTTACCCTGCTTATTTAACTTCTATGCAGAGTACATCATGAGGAACGCTGGGCGGGAAGAAGCACAAGCTGGAATCAAGATTGCTGGGAGAAATATCAATAACCTCAGATATGCAGATGACACCACCTTATGGCAGAAAGTGAAGAGGAACTCAAAATCCTCTTGAGGAAAGTGAAAGAGGAGAGTGAAAAATTTGGCTTGAAGCTCAACATTCAGAAAACAAAGATCATGGCATCTGGTCCCACCACTTCATGGGAAATAGATGGAAAAACAGTGGAGACAGTGTCAGATTTTATTTTTTCGGGCTCCAAAACCACTGCAGGTGGTGATTGCAGCCATGAAATTAAAAGACACTTACTCCTTGGAAGGAAAGTTATGACCAACCTAGATAGTATATTAAAAAGCAGAAACATTACTTGGCCAACCAAGGTCCGTCTAGTCAAGGCTATGGTTTTTCCCATGGTCATATATGGATGTGAGAGTTGGACTATGAAGAAAGCTGATCACCGAAGAATTGATGCTTTTGAACTGTGGTGCTGGAGAAGGCTCTTGAGAGTCCCTTGTACTGCAAGGAGATCCAACAAGTCAATTCTAGAGGAGATCAATCCTGGGTGTTCATTGGAGGGACTGATGCTAAAGATGAAACTGCAAAACTTTGGCCACCTCATGCAACGAATTGATTCACTGGAAAAGACTCTGATGCTGAGAAAGGTTGGAGGCGGGAGGAGAAGGGGACGACAGAGAATGAGATGGTTGGTTTGCATCATCGACTCTATGGACATAGGTTTGGGTGAACTCCGGGAGTTGGTGATGGACAGGGAGGCCTGGTGTGCTGTAATTCATGGGGTCGCAGAGAGTCGGACACAACTGAGCTACTGAACTGAAAACTCCATTGTGTATATGTAAGCATTCTTATCCATTCGTCTGCAGATGGACATCTAGGTTGCTTCCATGTCCTGGCTATTATAAACAGTGCTGCAATGAAATTTGATGTACACGTGTCTCTTTTAATGCTGGTTTCCTCGGTGTGTATGCCCAGGAGTGTGATTGCTGGATCATATGGCAGTTCTGTTTCCTGTTTTTGAGGCATCTCCACACTGTTCTCCATGGTGGCTGTACTAGTTTGGATTCCCACCAACAGTGTAAGAGGGTTCCCTTTTCTCCACACCCTCTCCCACATTTATTGCATGTAGACTTTTGGATAGCAGCCATTCTGACTGGTGTGAAATGGTATATCAAGGTGGTTTTGCTTTGCATTTCTCTGATTATGAGGGATGTTGAGCATTTTTTCATGTGTTAGCCATCTGTATGTCTTCTTTGGAGAAATGTCTGTTTAGTTCTTTGGCCCATTTTTTGATTGGGTCATTTATTTTTCTGGAATTGAGCTGCAGGAGCTGCTTATATATTTTGGAGATTAATCTTTTATCAGTTGCTTCATTTGCTATTATTTTCTCCCATTCTGAAGGCTGTCTTTTCACCTTGCTTGTAGTTTCCTTTCCTGTGCAGAAGCTTTTGATTTTAATTAGGTCCCATCTGTTTATTTTTGCTTTTATTTCCAATATTCTGGAAGGTGGGTCTTGGAGGATCCTGCTGTGATTTATTTCGGAGAGTGTTTTGCCTACGTTCTCCTCCAGGAGTTTTACAGTTTCCGGTCTTACATTTAGCTCTGTAATCCATTTTGAGTTTATTTTGGTGTATGGTGTTAGGAAGTGTTCTAGTTTCATTCTTTTACAAGTGGCTGACCAGTTTTCGCAGCATAACTTGTTGAAGAGCCTGTCTTTTCTCCATTTTATATTCTTGCCTCCTTTGTCAAAGACAAGTTGTCCATAGGCGCGTGGATTTATCTCTGGGCTTTCTTTTTTGCTCCATTGATCTATATTTCTGTCTTTATGCCATTAACATACTGTCTTGATGACTGTGGCTTTGTAGTAGAGCCTGAAGTCCGGCAGGCTGATTCCCCCAGTTCCATTCTTCTTCCTCAAGATTGCTTTGGCTATTCGAGGTTTTTTGTATTTCCATACAAATTGTGAGATTATTTGTTCTAGTTCTGTGAAAAATATCGTTGGTAGCTTGATAGGGATTGCATTGAATGTATAAATTACTTTGGGTAGTATACTCATTTTTACAATATTTATTCTTCCAATCCACGAACATGGTATATTTCTCCATCTATTAGTGTCCTCTTTGATTACTTTCACTAGTGTGTTTTATAGTTTTCTATGTACAAGTCTTTTGTTTCCTTACTTAGATATATTCCTAAGTATTTAATTCTTTTCGTTGCAACAGTGAATTGAAAAGTTTCCTTAATTTCTCTTACTATTTTCTCATTATTAGTGTATAGGAATGCAAGGGATTTCTGTTTGTTGATTTTATATCCTGCACCATTGCTGTAATCAATGATTAGCTCTAGTAGTTTTCTGATATAGTCTTTAGGGTTTTCTGTGTAGAGTATCATGTCATCAGCGAAGAGTGAAAGTTTTACTTCTTCTTTTCCAATTTGTATTCCAATTAATGCTTTTTCTGCTCTGATTGCTGTAACCAAAACTTCTAGAGCTATGTTGAATAGCAGTGGTGAAAGTGGGCACCCTTGTCTTGTTCCTGACTTTAGGGAAAATGCTTTCAGTTTTTCACCATTGAGGATAATGTTTGCTGTGTTTTTGTCATATATAGCTTTTATTATGTTGAGATTATTATGTCCATTCTATTCCCCCTTTCTGGAGTGTATTTATCATAAATGGATGTTGAATTTTGTCAAAGGCTTTCTCTGCATCTATTGAGATAATCATATGATTTTTATTTTTCAGTTTGTTGATGTGGTGTATTATGTTGATTGATTTGCGGATATTGAAGAATCCTTGCATTCCTGGGACAAAGCCCTCTTGGTCTTGATGTATGATCTTCTTAATGTGTTGTTGATTCTGATTGCTAACATTTTGTTAAGGAGTTTTGCATGTATGTTCATCAGTGATATTGGCCTGTAGTTTTCTTTTTCGGTGGGATCTTTACCAGGTTTTGGGATTAGGGTGATTGTGGCCTCATAAAATGAGTTTTGGAATTTTCCCTTTCTCAGCAATTTTCTGGAAGAGTTTGAGTAGAATAGGTGTTAGCTCTTCTCTAAATTTTTCGTAGAATTCAGCTGTGAAGCCATCTGGACCTGGGCTTTTGTTTGCTGGAAGTTTTCTGATTACAGCCTCTAGTTCTGTGCTTCTGATGGGTCTGTTCAAATTTTCTATTTCTTCCTGGTTCAGTTTTGGCAAGGTGTACTTTTCTAGGAATTTGTCCATTTCTTCCAGGCTATTCATTTTATTGCCATATAATTGCTGATAGTATTTTCTAATAATCCTTTGTATTTCTGTGTTGTCGGTTGTGATCTCTTCATTTTCATTTCTAATTTTATTGATTTGGTTCTTCTCCCTTTGTTTCTTGATGAGTCTGGCTAGTGGTTTGTCAATTTTATTTACCTTCTCAAAGAACCAGCTTTTGGCTTTGTTGATTTTTGCTATGGTCTCTTGTTTCTTTTGCATTTATCTCTGCCCTAATTTTTACAATTTCTTTCCTTCTACTCACCCTTTGGTTCTTCATTTCTTCCTTTTCTAGTTGCTTTAGATGTAGAGTTAGGTTATTTAGTTGACTTTTTTCTTGTTTCTTGAGGTGTGCCTGTATTGCTATGAACTTCCTCCTTAGCACTGCTTTTACAGTGTCCCAGAGGTTTTGGGTTGTTGTGTTTTCATTTTCATTCATTTCTATGCATATTTTGATTTCTCTTTTGATTTCTTCTATGATTTGTTCATTATTCAGCAGCGTGTTGTTCAGCCTCCATATGTTGGAATTTTTTAATAGTTTTTATCCCATAATTGAGATCTAATCTTACTTCATGGTAGTCAGAAAAGATGCTTGGAATGATTTCAATTTTTTTGAATTTACCAAGGCTTGATTTATGGCCAAGGATGTGATCTATCCTGGAAAAGGTTCCGTGTGCCCTTGAGAAAAAGGTGAAATTCATTGTTTTTGTGTTAAATGTCCTATAGAGATCTATTATGTGTAACTGGTCTATTGTGTCATTTAAAGTTTGTGTTTCCTTGTTAATTTTCTGTTTAGTTGATCTATCCATAGATGTAAGTGGGTTATTAAGATCTCCTAATATTATAGTATTGTTGTTAAGTTCCCCTTTCATACTTGTTAGTAATTGTCTTACATATTGTGGTGCTCCTATGTTGGGTGCATAAATATTTATAATTGTTATATATTTTCTTGGATTGATCCTCTGATCATTATGTAGTTTTCTTCTTTGTCTCTTTTCACAGCCTTTGTTTTAAAGCCTATTTTATCTGATATGAGTATTGCTACTCCTGCTTTCTTTTGGTCTCTATTTGAATGGAATATCTTTTCCAGCCCTTCACTTTCAGTCTGTATGTGTCACTCGTTTTGAGGTGGGTCTCTGGTAGACAACATATATGGGGGTCTTGTTTTTGTATCCATTCAGCCAGCCTTTGTGTTTTGGTTGGGGCATTCAACCCATTTACATTTAAGGTGATTATTGATAAGTACGATCCCGTAGCCATTTTCTTTATTGCTTTGGGTTCGAGTTTATGCACCCTTTCTGTGTTCCTGTCTAGAGAAGATCCTTTAGGATTTGTTGGAGTGCTGGTTTGGTGATGCTGAATTCTCTCGGCTTTTGCTTCTCTGTAAAACTTTTGATTTCTCTTTCATATTTAAATGAGATCCTTGCTGGGTACAGTAATCTGGGCTGTAAGTTATTTTCTTTCATCACTTTAAGTATGTCTTGCCATTCCCTCCTGACCTGAAAAGTTTTTGTTGAAAGATCAACTCTTATCCTTATGGGCATCCCCTTGTGTGTTATTTGCTGCTTTTCCCTTGCTGCTTTTAATATTTGTTCTTTGTGTTTGATCTTTGTTAATTTGATTAATATGTGTCTTGGAGTATTTCACCTTGGGTTTGTCCTGTTGGGGACTCTCTGGGTTTTTTGGGCTTGGGTGATTATTTCTTTCCCCATTTTAGGGAAGTTTTCAACTATTATCTCCTCAAGTATTCTCTCATGGTCTTTCTTTTTGTCTTCTTCTTCTGGGACTCCTATGATTCGAATGTTGGAGCGTTTAACATTGTCCCAGAGGTCTCTAATATTGTCCTCATTTCTTTTAATTAGTTTTTCTTTTATCCTCTCTGTTTCATTTATTTCTACAATATTATCTTCTACCTCGCTTATCCTGTCTTCTGCCTCTATTATTCTACTGTTTCTTCCCTCCAGAATGTTTCTGATCTCATCTATTGCATTATTCATTGTATATTGACTCTTTTTTATTTCCTCTAAGTCCTTATTAAACCTTTCTTCCATCTTCTCAATCCTTTTCTCCAGGTTATTTATCTGTACCTCCATTTTGCTTTCAAGATTTTGAATCATTTTCACCACCAAAATTCTAAATTCTTTATCGGGTAGATTCCCTATATCTTCCTCTTTTGTTTGTGTTGGTGGGCATTTATCTTGTTCCTTTACTTGCTGGGTATTTCTCTGCCTCTTCATCTTGCTTATATTGCTTTGCGAGGGGTTGCCTTTCCGTCTTCTGGCAGTTTGTGGAATTCTCTTATTATGTAGTTTCCTCGCTGTGTGTGGGGTTGGACTGGTGACTTGTCAAGGTTCCCTGTTTAGGGAAACTTGTTTCGGTATTCTGGTGGGTGGAGCTGGATTTCTTCTCTCTGGAGTGCAATGAAGTGTCTATTAATGAGTTATGAGATGTCAGTGGGTTTCAAGTGACTTTGGACAGCCTGTATATTGAAGCTCAGGGCTATTTTCCTGTGTTGCTGGAGAATTTGCTTGGTGTGTCTTGCTCTGGAACTTGTTGACCCTTGGGTGGTGCTTGGTTTTAGTGTAGGTATGGAGGTGTTTGATGAGCTCCTATCGATTAATGTTCCCTGGAGTCAGGAGTTCTCTGGTGTTCTCAGGATTCGGGTTTAAGCCTCTTGCCTCTGGTTTTTGGTCTTATTCTTGGAGTAGACTCTAGACTACTCTATCTGTCATTTACAAGGTGGTTCCCTCTGTTTTAGCTTCTGTTTGCTGGTCTCTTCAGTGTCTAATTTCCACCCTGATACTAGGGGGCGGGTGGACACTTTTTAAGGCTCAGTTGTTCAGTCCTGTTCTGGGAAGGGAGGAACGCTGCAGACAAATATCTCTGGCGTCTGTGGCGAGTGCTCGCAGCATCTCGCCCACACTGGGTCTGCCCCTGCTCACAGTGCGTGTGTTGTCCCAGTCTACATTGCACAGGCTCTAGGTTGCTCTGCTGGGAACTCTCCAAGGCCGGCGCTGGGTTGTATACACTTCCCAGGTCTGAGCGGCTCAAGTTCAGGTTCTCAGGTACTCAACAAAGGCGCAGACTTGGTTGGGCCTGCGTTTTGTGCCTTCCCTGGTCCGAGAAGCTCAGATGATCAGGTGTTTGGCGAGCATGGTCACTGCGACTTATCACCTCCCCGGTCCCTGCCACTTGGTTTTCTGGGTGTACAACCGGTGCACCTTCTCAGGTGGATATCAACTGGCCCAAGCCCAAGAAGTCTTGATTAGCAACAAGCCTGCCTGCAGTTTGTATCGGATACCTTTCTGGGGCCGCGGTTGCCCCCTCCAGCTCTGGCTGCCCTCCCTGTCTCAGCGGGGGGATGGGGGATGGGCTGACCGCAGCCGGGTCACTCTCCTCAGACCTTTGTTCTGTGAGCGGGGCTGGCGGAGTCTTAGGTTAGAGCTTTCCACCTTTTCGTGGGGAAGCTATCCCAGTCTGCTTTGCTATCCCCAGTTCTCTCAGATTGTTCTCATGGTATTCAGGACCAGTCCTCTCTCTAAGTAGTTCAGCCAGCTCCGCCCTGCCCAGCCCCCACTTGCTAATGGCGTATGCAGGCGTCTGCCATGCTTCTCCACTGGGAATTACCGTTTGGTGGGTAATCTGTGGGTTTAAAAGAATCTTAAAAAAACAGAGGGTTATGTGGCCCTCTGAGGTTCCAAAGCTTGCCAAAGGTTCGCCAGTGAGAGTGTTTCCTGGTGTTTGGAAACTTCTCTCTTTTTAAAGCCTCCCTTCCCAGGAGGGAGCTCCATCCTTTCTTCTTTTGCCTCTCTTTTTATCTTTTATGTTTTTTCCTACCTCCTTTCGAAGACAATGGGCTGCTTTTCTGGGTGCCTGATGTCCTCTGCCAGCATTCAGAAGTTGTTTTGTGGACTTTACTCCGCGTTCAAATGTTCTTTTGATGAATTTGTGGGGGATAGAGTGGTCTCACCATCCTATTCCTCCGCCATATTGTTCCTTCTCCCTTTTCTTTCTTTTTTGAGGTAATACCTCACTGAATTTTTTTTTTTTTATTGAAATACAGCTGATGTACAGTATTACAAGTTACAGGTCAGAATGTTGAAATGAATTGTTCAAAGTCATAGTACTTTGAAGTCAAATTCACCTTTGATTCTCAATCCAATTGTCTTCCCCTGCATAAGTATTGCATATAAGTTAAATAAGCAGGGTGACAATATACAGCCTTGACATACTCCTTTTCCTATTGGGAACCAGTCTGTTGTTCCATGTCCAGTTCTAACTGTTGCTTCCTGACCTGCATATAGATTTCTCAAGAGGCAGGTCAGGTGGTCTGGTATTCCCATCTCTTGAAGAATTTTCCACAGTTTATTGTGATCCACACAATCAAACGCTTTGGCATAGTCAGTAAAGCAGAAATAGATGTTTTTATGGAACTCTCTTGCTTTTTCAATGATCCATCGAATGTTGGCAATTTGATCTCTGGTTCCTCTGCCTTTTCTAAAACCAGCTTGAACATCTGGAAGTTCACGGTTCACATATAGCTGAAGCCTGGCTTGGAGAATTTTGAACATGACTTTACTAGCGTGTGAGATGAGTACAACTGTGTGGTAGTTTGAGCATTCTTTGGCATTGCCTTTCTTTGGGATTGGAATGAAGACTGACCCTTTCCAGTCCTGTGGCCACTGTTGAGTTTTCCAAATTTGCGCCAGCAAATTTGAGTGCAGTACTTGCACAGCATCATCTTTCAGGATTTGAAATAAGTCAACTGGAATTCCATCGCCTCCGCTAGCTTTGTTTGTAGTGATGCTTTCTAAGGCCCACTTGACTTCACATTCCAAGATGTATGGCTCTAGGTGAGTGATCACACCATTGTGATTATCTTGGTCGTGAAGATCTTTTTTGTGTAGTTCTTCTGTGTATTCTTGCCAGCTCTTCTTAATATCTTATGCTTCTGTTAGGTTCATACAATTTCTCTCCTTTATTGAGCCCATCTTTGCATGAAATGTTCCCTTGGTATCTCTAATTTTCTTGAAGAGATCTCTAGTCTTTCCTATTCTGTATTTTGGCTGTGTATTGCCACCCTGCTTATTTAACTTATATGCAGAGTATATCATGAGGAACGCTGGGCTGGATGAAGCACAAGCTGGAATCAAGATTGCTGGAAGAAATATCAATAACCTCAGATATGCAGATGACACCACCCTTATGGCAGAAAGTGAAGAGGAACTCAAAATCCTCTTGAGGAAAGTGAAAGAGGAGAGTGAAAAAGTTGGCTTAAAGCTCAACACTCAGAAAACTAAGATAATGGCATCTGGGCCCATCACTTCATGAGAAATAGATGGAGAAACAGGGGAAACAGTGTCAGACTTTATTTTTTGGGGCTCCAAAATCACTGTGGATGCTGATTGCAGCCATGAAATTAAAAGACACTTGCTCCTTGGAAGGAAAGTTATGACCAACCTAGATAGCATATTAAAAAGCAGAGACATTACTTTGCCAACAAAGGTCCATCTAGTTATGGGTATGGTTTTTTCAGTGGTCATGTATAGATGTGAGATTTGGACTGTGAAGAAAATTGATCACTGAAGAATCGATGCTTTTGAACCGTGGAGTTGTGGAAGACTCTTGAGAGTCCCTTGTACTGCAAGGAGATCCAACCAGTCCATTCTAAAGGAGATCTGTGCTGGGTGTTTATTGGAAGGACTGATCCTAAAGCTTAAACTCCAATACTTTTGCCACCTCATGCGAAGAGTTGACTCACTGGAAAAAACTCTGATGCTGGGAGTGTTTGGGGGCAGAAGGATACGGGGACGACAGAGAATGAGATGGCTGGATGCCATCACAGACTCGGTGTAGGTGAGTTTGAGTGAATTCCGGGAGTTGGTGATGAGCAGGAAGGCCTGGCGTGCTGTGACTCATGGTGTCGCAAAGAGTCAGACAGGACTGAACGACTGAACTGAACTGACATAAGTTTTAGGCTATGTTTTGCGGAGCTTTAGAGATCTTAGTCACCAAGGAAAAGGGATATCGGAAAAGATGACATTTTTCTGTTTTATTTTGCATATTTGGATTTTAGATTTGGTCTGTGCAGACTCCCTTCAAGTTATAGAAACTGCACTCTTGTGAGATCTCCATCATACTTTATCCATAGAGTCATTATGGAGGCTGCTGTGTTAGTCACACATGATTAAATCCTTGGCCCGTTTTTGGTACCAAAGGTGAGTACCACGTATGGCCAGTGTTTCTTCCTTAGTTCTTTATGTAACTGACTACAATCTATAGTATGTAACAGAATTAAGTTTCAGGATAAAATGGGCCCATAATGTTTCTAAAAGTTATCAAACTCATGAATTCAATGGAATGCTAAACTTATGAATCATAATACTATTTTTAATAATCATTGCTACTACTAGAGCTATTGAAAGTTATAGTGAAGGCAATATAATTAGCAAATGGGTCCTGAAGCCTGAGTGCCTCTGTTGAGATCCTAGTTCTAATACAGGTTAGTCATGTGACTGTGGAAGAGTTACATATCACCTCTGCATATCAGTTTTTCATCTTAGAAATGGATAGATTGATTCTTGTTCAGTCACCGAATCATGTCTGACTCTTTTGCAACCCCATTGACTATAGCCTGCCAGGTTCCTCTGTCCATGGGATTCTCCAGGCGGCAATACTGGAGTGGGTTGCCCCTTACTTCTCCAGGGGATTTTCCCAACTCAAGGATTGAACCTGAGTCTCATTTTGTGTCTAGAACTTAGACACTTAGTAACTATGTTTTGAATGAGTAAATGAGCAAAATAGTTAATGAAGAATACTCAAACATTAAAGTCATTTTGAAAAGTGAATAATTGGAAACCTAGAGATGACTCCTGACTTAGGATGGTTCAAAATAAAATGATTTTTTGGCTTTATGATTAAATGAAATCAATGTGCATTCAGTAAAAACTATACTTTGAATTTTTATCTTTTCCTGTGGTAGCAATATGTGGGACAGTATTTTTTGTGATGCTAGGCAGCAGTAGCGAGCCACAGCTCCTGGTCAGCCTCATGATCACAGGAGTTAACAACCCATACACTTACTCCTATTCTGTACTCAGATATACTTTCTGTTTTTTTTTTTTTTTTCACTTTCAGTACAGTCGTCAATTACATGAGATATTCAACACTTTCTTATAAAATAGAATTTATGTTATATGATTTTGTCAAACTCTAGGCTAATATAAGTGTTCTGAGCATGTTCAAGGTGGGTTAAGTTCAACTATGACGTTTGGTAAGTTAGGTATATTAAGAACATTTTGACTTAAAATATTTTCAAATTACGATGGGTTTATTGGGACACAACCCGATCATAAGTTGAAAAGTCTCCATAGTAAATTTCAAGTCATTTGTAAAACACAAAGAATAATACCACTTCATTATGTGAAATCATGATGTTGCCTTGTAGGTTACAACACATTGGACTAAGCCTACCCACCTGTGGTTTCAATTTATTTTAATTAATATCACTGCTTTTAATAGAGCTCTGATATATTTCATTAGAGGTTTATAGTTTTCCTCATATAGATCTTGAACATTATTCTTTGGTTTACATTTGATCATTTCATGTTTTTCTTTTAATGTACATGGATTGTGTTTTTAATTTTAAATTCCAGTTACTCATTACTTATATACAGAAAAGCAACTGACTTTTGTTTATTGGCCTTGTGTCCTACACCCTTGCAATAATTGCTTATTTTTAAAAGGAGACTTTTTAAAAAAAATTTTATTGGAGGCTAATTATTTTACAATATTATATTGGTTGGTTTTGCCATACATTGACATGTATCTGCCCCGGATGCACATGAGTTCCCCCTCCCGAACCCCCCTGCCACATCCCTCCTCCCCTTATCCTCCCTCTGGGTCATCCCCACATACCAGCCCCGAGCATCCTGTAACATGCATCGACCCTGAACTGGCGATTCGTTTCACATATGATAACATACATGTTTCAATGCCATTCTCCCAAACTATCCCACCCTCACCCTCTCCCACAGATTCCCAAAGACTGTTCTATACATCTGTGTCTCTTTTGCTGTGTCATATACAGGGTTATCATTTGCATTTTTCTAAATTCCATATATATGCGTTAGTATACGGTATTGGTGTTTTTCTTTCTGGCTTACTGCACTCTGTATAATGGGCTCTACTTTAATCCACCTCATTAGAACTGGTTCAAATGCATTCTTTTTAATGGCTGAGTAACACTCCATTGTGTGTATGTACCAAAGCTTTCTTATCCATTCGTCTGCAGATGGATATCTAGGTTGCTTCCATGTCCTGGCTATTATAAACAGTGCTGCAATGAACATTGGAGTACATGTGTCTCTTTCAATTCTTGTTCCCTCGGTGTGTATGCCCAGGAGTACGATTGCTTGATCATATGGCAGTTCTATTTCCAGGTTTTGAGGAAGCTCCACACTGTTCTCCATAGTGGCTGTACTAGTTTGCATTCCCACCAACATTGTAAGAGGGTTCCCTTCTCTCCACACCTTCTCCAGCATTTATTGCATGTAGACTTTTGGATAGCAGCCATTCTGACTGGTGTGAAATGGTATCTCAAGGTGGTTTTGCTTTGCATTTCTCTAATTATGAGGGATGTTGAGCATTTTTTCATGTGTTTGTTAGCCATCTTTATGTCTTCTTTGGAGAAATGTCTGTTTAGTTCTTTGGCCCATTTTTTGATTGGGTCATTTATTTTTCTGGAATTGAGCTGCAGGAGCTGCTTATATATTTTGGAGATTAATCTTTTATCAGTTGCTTCATTTGCTATTATTTTCTCCCATTCTGAAGGCTGTCTTTTCACCTTGCTTGTAGTTTCCTTTCCTGTGCAGAAGCTTTTGATTTTAATTAGGTCCCATCTGTTTATTTTTGCTTTTATTTCCAATATTCTGGAAGGTGGGTCTTGGAGGATCCTGCTGTGATTTATGTCAGAGAGTGTTTTGCCTACGTTCTCCTCCAGGAGTTTTATAGTTTCCGGTCTTACATTTAGCTCTGTAATCCATTTTGAGTTTATTTTGGTGTATGGTGTTAGGAAGTGTTCTAGTTTCATTCTTTTAGAAGTGGCTGACCAGTTTTCTCAGCACCACTTGTTAAAGAGACTGTCTTTTCTCCATTTTATATTCTTGCCTCCTTTGTCAAAGATAAGGTGTCCATAGGTGTGTGGATTTATCTCTGGGGTTTCTATTTTGTTCCATTGATATATGTTTCTGTCTTTATGCCAGTACCATACTGTCTTGATGACTGTGGCTTTGTAGTAGAGCCTTAGTCCGGCAGGCTGATTCTCCCAGTTCCATTCTTCTTCCTCAAGATTGCTTTGGCTATTCGAGGTTTTTTGTATTTCCATACAAATTGTGAGATTATTTGTTCTAGTTCTGTGAAAAATATCGTTGGTAGCTTGATAGGGATTGCATTGAATGTATAAATTACTTTGGGTAGTATACTCATTTTTACAATATTTATTCTTCCAATCTACGAACACGGTATTTCTCCATCTATTAGTGTCCTCTTTGATTACTTTCACTAGTGTTTTATTGGAGAAGGAAATGGCAACCCACTCCATTGTTCTTGCCTGGAGAATCCCAGGGACGGGGGAGCCTGATGAGCTGCCGTCTATGGGGTCACACAGAGTCGGACACGACTGAAGTGACTTAGCAGCAGCAGCAGTGTTTTATAGTTTTCTATGTACAAGTCTTTTGTTTCCTTAGGTAGATATATTCCTAAGTATTTAATTCTTTTCGTTGCAACAGTGAATGGAATCGTTTCCTTAATTTCTCTTTCTATTTTGTCATTATTAGTGTATAGGAATGCAAGGGATTTCTGTGTTTTGATTTTATACCCTGCAACTTTACTCTATTCATTGATTAGCTCTAGTAGTTTTCTGGTAGAGTCTTTAGGGTTTTCTGTGTAGAGGATCATGTCATCAGCAAACAGTGAAAGTTTTACTTCTTCTTTTCCAATTTGTATTCCTTTTATGTATTTTTCTGCTCTGATTGCTGTAGCCAAAACTTCCAGAACTATGTTATATAGTAGTGGTGAGAGTGGGCACCCTTGTCTTGTTCCTGACTTTAGGGGAAATGCTTTCAGGTTTTCACCAATGAGGATAATGTTTGCTGTGGGTTTGTCATAAAAAAGGAGACTATTTTTAGAGCACTTTCATGTCCACAGAAAAACTGAGGGAAAAGTATAGATATTTCCTGTATATGGTCTGACAAGACTTATGCAAAGCCTCCCTAGTATAAACATCCCTAATAGAGTGCTTCATTTGTTACAGTTCGTGAACCTAAATTGACACATCATTAACACCCCAAATTTATACATCATATTAGGGTTCACCCTTAGTTAATTCATCTTGAGTTTGTTGTATATTGTGTAAGACAGTGGCCCAGTTTCATTCTTCTTCATGAATCATTCCAGTTTTCCCAATACCTTTGGATGAAGAGACTGTCTTCTCTCCATTGTATATTCTTGCCTCCTTTATCGTAGATTAATGGGCTGTATGTATGTGTATTTATTTGGGAGTTCTCTGCTCTGTTCTACAGATCTATGTCTCCATTTTCATTACATTATAGTACCATTTTGATTACTACATCTTAGCAATATAGTCTGAAATCAGGGAAGGTGATACCTCCTTGTTCTTCTTACTCAAGATTGTTTTGGCTATGGGGTCTTTTGTGGTTCCATATAAATTTTAGGATTCTTTGGTCTAGTTCTGTGAAAAATGCCATGGTATTTTGATAAGGATTGTATTTAATCTGTAGATTTCATTGAGAAGTATGGCTGTTTTAATGATACTGATTCTTCCAGTCCATGAGTATGGCATATATTTTCATTTATTTCTGTCATCTTCAATTTCTTTCATTAATTGCTTATAGTTTTCAGAGTACAGATTTATTACCTCCTTGGTTAAGGTTATACCTAGGTTTCATATTCCTTTTAATGCATTTCTAAATGGGATTATTTTCTTTAATTTTCTTTCTGATAGTTTATTTGTGTATAGAAACTACTGATTTCTCTATATTAATTCTGTATCCTGCAACTTTATTGAGTTCATTTATTAGTTCTAATAGCTTTTCTGCTTGAGTCTTTAGAATTTTGTATATATAGTATCCTGTCACCTGAAAATATTATTTTACATTTTCCTTTCCAATTTGGATGTCTTTTTTCTCTTGCCTAAGTTGTGGCTAGGACTTCCAATATTATCTTCAATAAAAGTGTCAAGAGTCAGCATCCTTGTCATGTTCTTCATCCTACAGGGAAAAGTTTCAGCTTTCTGTCATTGAGTATGATGTTAGTTGTGTTTGTCATATATAGCTTTAATTATGTTGAGGTATGTTGCCTCTATATCCAGTTTGTTGAGAGGTTTTAATCATAAAGATTTATCATTTGTTTATCTTTTCAAAGAATCAGCTCTTCATTTCATTGATTTTTCTATTGTTTTTCAGTCTCTATTTCATTTGTTTCCACTCTGATCTTTATTGTTTCCTTTCTTCAGTCAACTTGTGTTATTTTCATTTTCTAGTTCCTTTTTGATTCTAGGTATTTTTTTAATTTCCTCTTTGATTTATTAGTTAATTATTTGTTTAGTAGCCTGTTTTTTAGTTTCCATGTTTGTTGTTTTCCTGTTTTCTTCTTGTAATCGATTTCTAGTTTCATACTGTTGTGTTTGGAAAAGATGTTTGATATGATTTCAGGCTTCTTCAATTTACTGAGACCGTTTTTTAAAATTTATTTACTTTAATTGGAGGCTAATTACTTTACAATATCATAGTGGTTTTTGCCATACATTGACATGAATCAGCCATGGGTGTACATGTGTTCTGCATCCTGAACACCCCTCCCACCTCCCATTCCTCATGGTCAGCCCAGTGCACCAGCCCTGAGCACCCTGTCTCATGCATCGAACCTGGACTGGTGATCTGTTTCACATATGATAATGTACATGATTCAATTCTATTCTTTCAAATCATCTCACTCTCGCCATCTCCCACAGAGTCCAAAAGTCTGTTCTTTACATCTGGGTCTCTTTTGCTGTCTTGCATATAGGGTCATCGTTACCATCTTTCTAAATTCCATATATATGTGTTAATATAGTGTATTGGTGTTTTACTTTCTGACTTACCTCACTCTGTGTAATAGGTTCCAGTTTCATCCACCTCATTAGAACTGATTCAAATGCATTCTTTTTAATAGCCAAGTAATATTCCATTGTGTATATTTACCACTGCTTTCTTATCCATTCATTTGCCAATGGGCGTCTAGGTTGCTTCCAGGTCCTGGCTATTATAAACAGTGGTGCAATGAACATTGGAGTACATGTGTCTCTTTCAATTCTGGTTTCCTCTGTGTGTGTGCCCAGCAGTGGGATTGCTGGGTCGTATGGCAGTTCTATTTCCAGTTTTTTAAGGAATTGCCACACTGTTCTCCATAGTGGCTATACTAGTTTGCATTCCCACCAACAGAGTAAGAGGGTTCCCTTTTCTCCGCACCCTCTGCAGCATTTATTGTTTGTAGACTTTTTGATAGCAGCCATATTGACCAACGTGAGATGGTACCTCATTGTGGTTTTGATTTGCATTTCTCTGATAATGAGTGATGTTGAGCATCTTTTCATGTGTTTGTTAGCCATCTGTATGTCTTCTTTGGAGAAATGTCTGTTTAATTCTTTGGTCCAGTTTTTGATTGTGTCATTTATTTTTGTATAATTGAGCTGCAGGAGCTGTTTCTATATTTTTGAGATTAATTCTTTGTCAATTACTTCGTTTGCTATTATTTTCTCCCATTATGAATGCTGTCTTTTCACCTTGCTTATAGTTTCCTTCGTTGTGCAAAAGCTTTTAAGTTTAATTAGGTTCCATTTGTTTATTTTTGCTTTTATTTCCATTACTCTGGGAGGTGGGTCATAGAGGATCCTGCTGTGATTTATGTCAGAGAGTGTTTTGCCTGTTTTCCTCTAGGAGTTTTATAGTTTCTGGTCTTTTAGATCTTTAATCCATTTTGACTTTATTTTTGTGTATGATGTTAGAAAGTGTTCTAGTTTCATTCTTTTACAAGTGGTTGACCAGTTTTCCCAGCACCACTTGGAAAAGAGATTGTCTTTTCTCCATTGTATATTCTTTCTTCCTTTATCAAAGATAAGGTGTCCATAGGTGCATGGATTTATCTCTGGGCTTTCTATTTTGTTCCATTGATCTATTTTTTTTTTGTCTTTGTGCCAGTACCACACTGTCTTAATGACTGTAGCTTTGCAGTATAGCTGAGACCATTTTGTGACTTTACATGTGCTCTGTCTTGGGGAATGTTATATGTGCACTGTAAAATTGTGTATTCTGCATTTTTTTGAGCCATGTTCTGCATAAATCTATTACATTCATCTGTTCTAATGTTGTTTAAGGCCAATGTTTCCTTATTGATATTCTATCCAGATGGTCTATCCCTGCCAGGTTGGAATTTGCTTGTGAGTTTTTCTCTTTTCAGCATTTTGCATGTATCATGCCACTCCCTTCTGGCCTTCAAAATTTCTGCTGAAATATCTGCTGATAATCTTGTGGACTATATATACCAAATTGTTTTTTCTCACTGCTTCTAAAATTCTCTCTTCAACATTTGACATTTTAATTACAATGTGGTTCTCTTTGGGTTCATCTTGTTTGGGCCACTCTGTACTTCCTGGACCTGGATGTCTGTATCCTCCCACAGGTTAGAGAAGTTTTCAGCCATTGTTTCTTTAAATAAAATTTCTGCCACTTTCTTCCTTTGTTCTCCTTCTGGAACCCTTATAATGTGAATGTTAGTATGCTCAGTGTTACCTAGAAGTACCTTAAACTATCCTCTTAAAAAATATAGTTTTCTTCTTTTTATTATTCTGATTGGGTGATTTCTATTACCCTGGTCTTCCTGGATGCTAATCCATTCCTTTGTAGCATCTAATCTGCTGCTGATTCACTATAGTATATTTTTCATTTCTGTTATTTTATTCTTCAACTCTGACTGGTTCTTTCTTGTAGTTTCTAAGTCTTTGTTGTAATTTGCACTGTATTCATCCATTATTCTCCTAAGTTAGGGAAACATTTTTATGACAATTCAATCTTTTTTTTTTCAGGTTGATTACTTATCTTCATATCATTAAGGTTGTTTTTTTTTTTCTGAGGTTTTGTGTTGTTCTTTCATTTGGAACATATTTCTCTATTTCCTCATTTTGTTTATCTTTTAAGTATTTGTGGTAATGTGTGCTACCTAATTTATTCTTGATATGTTCCTGTTTTGTATGCAGAGACCTGTCAGTGTTCTAAGGGGAGGATCTCATTTAACACCTAGCTTCAGGCTCTTCAGAAGCCAGACCCTTATGCAGTAGATATTTAAGGATGCTTGTATTTACGGTTCCATGGGGATGTAATTCTTGATAGCTTCAACCATGAGATCTGGAGGTGTCTGCTGGGTGACAGTTGCAAAACTTGAGGCTCCTGGATGAGTGTTTAAGCTGCTTTCTGAGGAGACTTCTTGAGCTGGAGTAAGGCCAGTGGGGTACACAAGGATGGTGTCTTCCAATTTATGCTCCAGGGTGGTGTCTCCTTAGCCTCTAGATGTATGGGAAACCTGAAGTTTGTTTCTCAGGGTGGAGCTTCAAACTAAGCGGACATTTTCACAGAAAGAGTGCCGTTGTGTTTCAGTCTGCTGTGTGTGCAGTACCCTGGGGGTGGTGATCTGATGAGAGCTATCTATCAAATTTTTACAGTCCTTTGGAGGAACACTACCCTTTTGATTGCCAGGGTCAGAAGATCAAGGGGTATCTTTTGTGGATTGCTTCTGCTCCCTGGCTTTAGCTAGGCAGCTGGTAAGTATAGGGGGTGGAGCTTGCATTCTTGAATCAGAAAGGCAGCTGGAAAATGACATGACTGTGTACACCTGTAAGCTTTAGCCATGCAGCAGGAGGATGCCTTGGCTAAATGTGTGCATCAGCTTTAGGCCAGGAGTAGGAGGATACCACTATTGCTTGTGCTTGCCAACCATAGCTAAAGGGAAGGGGAGTATTAAGTCAGCTTTAGACTAGGAGGGGATAATGTGGTGATGGCTCACACACAGCAGCCCCAGCCAGTGCTGGTGGGAATGTTGCAGCCTCCTGCACTTGCAGAATTTACCTAGAGAGAAAGAGAATGGCTGTATACCCAAGCCAGGAAGTGGGCAGGCATTGCAACTACCAGAGGGCTCCTACTTCAACAAGACAGCATGATAGTGCTGTGACGACTTGCTTTTGTGTCCAAGGTCACCTGCTTGTGCTAGCAGGCTAGGGGTGGAGTGGGGGTTAGGTGTTATCCGAGTGTTTCATATTATTATATGAAGTGTCTTTTAGAAACTGTTTGCATGGTATAACATGTTCAAGTTTCAGTTATTTTTTCTTTGAGTCTAGAGTGCATCTATTATAGAAAACTTATAGTTGGAAAAAGTTAAATTTGTTGTCCATATGGCAACATTTGTCTATATTATATTTTATTTTTCTGCATAAAAGAACTTAGTACTTTATTCACAGAAGGAAAAGTGGAGAATTATTGCCTAATATAATTGCTTGATAGCTACCTTTAACTTTATTTTATTTTTTAATCAATTAATTAATTTTAATTGGAGGAACAGTTCAGTTCAGTTCAGTCGTTCAGTCCTGTCCGACTCTTTGGGTCCCCATGAATCACAGCACGCTAGGCCTCCCTGTCCATCACCAACTCCCGGAGTTCACTCAAACTCATGTTCATCAAGTTGGTGATGACATCCAGCCATCTCATTCTCTGTCGTCCCCTTCTCCTCCTGCCCCCAATCCTTCCCAGCTTCAGATCCTTTTCCAGTGAGTCAACTCTTCCCATGAGGGGGCCAAAGTATTGGAGTTTCACCTTTAACATCAATCCTTCCAATGAACACCCAGGACTGATTTCCTTTAGAATGGACTGATTGGATCTCCTTGCAGTCCAAGGGACTCTCAAGAGTCTTCTCCAACACCACAGTTCAAAAGCATAAATTCTTCGGCGATTAGCTTTCTTCACAGTCTAACACTCACATCCACACACAACTACTGGAAAAATCATAGCCTTGACTAGACGGACCTTGGTTGGCAAAGTGCTGTTTAATATGCTATCTAGGTTGGTCATAACTTTCCTCCCAAGGAGCAAGCGCCTTTTAATTTCATGGCTGAAATCAGCATCCGCAGTGAGTTTGGAGCCCCCCAAAATAAAGTCTGACACTGTTTCCACTGTTTCTCCATCTATTTCCCATGAAGTGATGGGACCAGATGCCATGATCTTCGTTTTCTGAATGTTGAGCTTTAAGCGAATTTTTCACTCTCCTCATTAACTTTCATCAATAGGCTTTTTCGTTCCTCTTCACTTTCTGCCATAAGGGTGGTGTCATCTGCATATCTGAAGTTATTGATATTTCTCCCAGCAATCTTGATTCCAGCTTGTGCTTCTTCCAGCCCAGGGTTCCTCATGATGTACTCTGCATATAAGTTAAATAAGCAGGGTGACAATGTACAGCCTTGACGTACTCCTTTTCCTATTGGGAACCAATCTGTTATTCCATGTCCAGTTCTAACTGTTAATTCCTGACCTGCATACAGGTTTCTCAAGAGACAGGTCAGGTGGTCTGGGATTCCCATCTCTTTCAGAATTTTCCACAGTTTATTGTGATCCACACAGTCAAAGGCTTTGGCATAGTCAATAAAGCAGAAATAGATGTTTTTCTGGAACTCTTGCTTTCTCCATGATCTAGCGGATGTTGGCAATTTGATCTCTGGTGCCTCTGCCTTTTCTAAAACCAGCTTGAACATCTGGAATTTCACGGTTCACATATAGCTGAAGCCTGGCTTGGAGAATTTTGAGCATGACTTTACTAGCGTGTGAGATGAGTACAACTGTGCGGTAGTTTGAGCATTCTTTGGCATTGCCTTTCTTTGGGACTGGAATGAAAACTGACCCTTTCCAGTTCTGTGGCCACTGTTGAGTTTTCCAAATTTCCTGGCATACTGAGTGCAACACTTTCACAGCATCATCTTTCAGGATTTGAAATAACTCAACTGGAATTCCATCACTTCCTTTAGTTTTGTTTGTAGTGATGCTTTCTAAGGCCCACTTGACTTCACATTCCAAGATGTCTGGCTCTAGGTGAGTGATCACACCAACGTGATTATCTTCTTCATGAAGATGTTTTTTGTACAGTTCTTCTGTGTATTTTTGCTACCTCTTCTTAATATCCTCTGCTTCTGTTAGGTCCATACCATTTCTGTCCTTTATCGAGCCCATCTTTGCATGAAGTATTCCCTTGGTGTCTCTAATTATCTTGAAGTGATCTCTTGTCTTTCCTACCCTATTGTTTTCCTGTATTTCTTTGCATTGATCACTGAGGAAGGCTTTCTTATCTCTCCTTGCTATTCTTTGGAACTCTGCATTCAGATGCTTATATCTTTCCTTTTCTCCTTTGCTTTTCACTTCTCTTCTTTTCACAGCTGTTTGTAAGGCCTCCTCAGACAGTGATTTTGCTTTTTTTCATTTCTTTTCCATGGGGATGATCTTGGTCCCTGTCTGCTGTACAATGTCACAAACCTCTGTCCATAGTCCATCAGGCACTCTATCAGATCTAGTCCTTTAAATCTATTTCTCATTTCCACTGTATAATCACAAGGGATTTGATTTAGGTCATATCTGAATGGTCTAGTGGTGTTCCCTACTTTCTTCAATTTAAGCCTGAATTTGGCAATAAGGAGTTCATTATCTGAGTCACAGTCAGCTCCTGGTTTTGTTTTTGCTAACTCTATAGAGTTTCTCCATCCTTGGCTGCAAAGAATATAATCAATCTGATTTCGGTGTTGGACCATCTAGTGATGTCCATGTGTAGAGTCTTCTCTTGTGTTTTTGAAATAGGGTGTTTGCTATGACCAGTGCGTTCTCTTGGAAAAACTCAATTAGCCTTTGCCCTGCTTCATTCCGTGCTCCAAGGCCAAATTTGCCTGTTACTCCAGGTGTTTCTTGACTTCCTACTTTTGCTTTCCAGTCCCCTATAAAAGGAGATCTTTTTTGGGTGTTAGTTCTAAAATGTCTTGTAGGTCTTCATAGAACCATTCAACTTCGGCTTCTTCAGTATTACTGGTTGGAGCATAGGCTTGGATTATTGTAATATTGAATCATTTGCCTTCGAAACGAACAGAGATCATCCTGTAATTTTTGAGATTTCATCCAAGTAGTGCATTTTGGACTCTTTTTTTGACTGTGATGGCTTCTCCATTTCTTCTAAGGGATTCCTGCCCACAGTAGTAGGTAGAATGGTCATCTGAGTTGAATTCACCTATTCGAGTCCATTTTAGTTCACTGATTCCTAGAATGTCTACGTGCACTCTTGCCATCTCCTGTTTGACCACTTCCAATTTGCCTTGATTCATGGACCTAACATTCCAGGTTCCTATGCAATATTGCTCTTTACAGCATTGGACATTGCTTCTATCACCATTCACATCCACAACTGGGTATTGTTTTTGCTTTGCCTCCATCCCTTCATTCTTTCTGGAGTTATTTCTCCACTGATCTCCAGTAGCACACTGGGCACCTAACGAGCTGGGGAATGCCACATTCAGTATCCTATCATTTTGCCTTTTCATACTGTTCATGGGGTTCTCTAGGCAAGTATACTGAAGTGGTTTGCCATTCCCTTCTCCAGTGGACCACATTCTGTCAGACCTCTCCACCATGACCCGCCCATCTTGGGTGGCCCCACACGGCATGGCTTAGTTTCATTGAGTTAGACAAGGCTGTGGTCCATGTGATCAGATCGACTAATTTTCTCTGATTATTATTTCAGGGTGTTTGCCCTCTGATACCCTCTCGCAATATGTACCATCTTTAATTTTCTCTGATTATTATTTCAGGGTGTTTGCCCTCTGATACCCTCTCACAATATCTACCGTCTTATTTGGCTTTCTCTTACCATTGACGAGGGATATCTCCTCACAGCCGCCCCTCTTGACCTTGAACTTGGAGTAGCTCCTGTAGGCCCTCCTGCACCCACGTAGCCACCGCCACTTGGACGTGGGGTGACTCCTCTTGGCCGCCACCCCTGACCTCCATTTGTCTTTAAATTGAAGTGTTTAATCCATTATCATATATTGTAACTACTGGTGACGAATGATATGTTAGCAAATTTGCAATATATTTTCTGTCTTTTATTTTTGTCTTTATATTATTCGTCCACTATTTCCTCCCTTTGTTCTAATAAGTTTCTAGTAGATGGTTTTAATTACTGTGTTGTTTTTTATCCTATATCTACTAGTACTATTTTATCCATAGTTTCACTTTCCATGGACTCAGTTACCCATAGTCAACTGCTCCCCAAATATATGAAGTGGAAAATTCCAGAAATAAACAATTCATAAATTTTAAATTATGTGCTATTCTGAGTATTTTGGTGAAATCTCAAGCCATCTCACTCTGACCCACCTAGAATGTGACTCATCCCTTTGTCCATTACATCTCACCCATTAGTAAATTATTAGTTGTCTCACTTATCAGATCAACTCTCACAATACTGTGATGCTTTTATCCAAGTAACCTTTATTTTACTTAATAATGGCCACAAAGTACAAGAGTAGTGATGACGGCAATTTGGATATGCCAAAAAAGATGCCATACAAGTGCTTCCTTTAAGTGAAAGAGTTAGTTATCAACTTCATTGGGAAAGAAAAAAATTTGTATGCTGAGTTTGCCAATGATCTACAGTAAGAATAAATCCATCCATGAAATTGTGAAAAAAAGAAAAATAAATTATTGCTAGTTTCTCTGCTTCACCTCAAACTGCAAATGATATAGCCAGTGTGTGATAAGTGCTTAGTGGAAAAGGCATTAAATTTGTACAGTAAGATATTTGACACTAAGGTATTTGTGCTCAAACTACCGCACAATTGCACTCATCTCACACACTAGTAAAGTCATGCTCAAAATTCTCCCAAGCCAGGCTTCAGTAATACATGAATCTTGAACTTCCAGATGTTCAAGCTGGTTTTAGAGAATTCAGAGGAGCTAGAGATCAAATTGCCAACATCCGCTGGATCATGCAAAAAGCAAGACAGTTCCAGGAAAACATCTATTTCTGCTTCATTGACTATGCCAAAGCCTTTGACTGTGTGAATCACAATAAACTGTGGAAAATTCTGAAAGAGATGGGAATACCAAACCACTTGACCTGCCTCTTGAGAAACCTGTAAGCAGGTCAGGAAGCAACAGTTAGAACTGGACATGGAACAACAGACTGGTTCCAAATAGGAAAAGGAGTCAAGGTTGTATATTGTCACCCTGCTTATTTAACTTCTATGCAGAGTACATGATGAGGAATGCTGTGCTGGAAGAAGCACAAGCTGGAATCAAGATTGCCAGAAGAACTATCAATAACCTCAGATATGCAGATGACACCACCCTTATGGCAGAAAGTGAAGAGGAACGAAAAAGCCTATTGATGAAAGTGAAAGAGGAGAGTGAAAAAGTTGGCTTGAAGCTCAACATTCAGAAAACGAAGATCATGGCATCTGGTCCCATCACTTCATGAGAAATAGATGGAAAAACAGTGGAAACAGTGTCAGACTTTATTTTTTTGGGCTCCAAACTCACTGCGGATGCTGATTTCAGCCATGAAATTAAAAGGCGCTTGCTCTTTGGGAGGAAAGTTATGACCAACCTAGATAGCATATTAAACAGCACTTTGCCAACCAAGGTCCGTCTAGTCAAGGCTATGGTTTTTCCAGTGGTCATGTGTGGATGTGAGTGTTGGACTGTGAAGAAAGCTAATCACCTAAGAATTGATGCTTTTGAACTGTGGTGTTGGAGAAGACTCTTGAGAGTCCCTTGGACTGCAAGGAGATCCAACCAGTCCATTCTAAAGGAGATCAGTCCTGGGTGTTCATTGGAAGGATTGATGTTAAAGGTGAAACTCCAATACTTTGGCCCCCTCATGGGAAGAGTTGACTCACTGGAAAAGACTCTGATGCTGGGAAGGATTGGGGGCAGGAGGAGAAGGGGACAAGAGAGAATGAGATGGCTGGATGGCATCACCGACTTGATGGACATGCCTTTGAGTGAACTCCGGGAGTTGGTGATGGACAGGGAGGCCTAGCATGCTGTGATTCATGGGGTCGCAGAGTCAGACAGACTGAGCGACTGAACTGAACTGAACTGAACTGAAGATATTTTAAGGCAGAGAAAGAAACCATATTTACATAACTTTTGTTATAATTTATTGTTATAATTATTCTATTTTTTCATTTATTTTTTATTTTTATTTATTTATTTAAAATTTATTCATTTTAATTGGAGTCTAATGAGTTTAAAATATTATTATTGTTCATCTTACTGTGCCTGATTTTTTAAATTTCATCATTTGTATTGTGCATTGGAAAAAATACAATATTGGTAGTGATTGATATTATCCATAATCGTTTCAGTAATCCACTGGGGGTGTTGGATTATATCCCCTGAAGATTAGAGGTGACTATTGTTTTTTAGTTATTTTCTTATTGTCAGCTAATAGTATTACTGTTAATAAATTACAATTATCTAGTTTAGTTTAATATCCAACTATATTCAATATCATACAAAATCTTTTATATGCTATAGATCCAGTCTCTTTTCCTGTTTTGTGCTATTATTATTACATAAGCTACATCTTTATGTTCTATAAACATTGGTTCAATCAGTTCAGTTCAGTCACTCACTTGTGTCCAACTCTTTGTGATCCCATGTACTGAAGCATGACAGGCTTCCTTGTCCACACCAACTCCCGGAACTTGCTCAAACTCATGTCCATCAAGTTGGTGATGCCAAACATCAATATTGTATTACAATTACTGATTTCTGAAATTGATTTTATAATCAGGGTTGAAAAGTAAAGAGTTAATTTACCTTTATAATATATAATTTATACTGTCTTATATTTACCTATGTAGTTACTTTTATTAATGCTGTTTATTTCTTTGTATTCAGATTTTTATCTAGTATCCATTTATTTCATGGTGAAAAACTCTAATATATCTTCTATAGCATGTCTTCTAGTGACATGTTCTTTCAATATTTGTTTCTGTGGAGATGTTTTAATTGCTCCTACATTTTATGAAGGATAGTTTTTTGGATATAAATTCTTAGATTATACTTTTTCTTTCATCACATTGAATATACCATCCTACTTCCCTCTGCCTCTTATGGTTTCTGATGAGAAATCTTACAGAGACTCTTTCATGCAATGTGCTGCTGCTTTATTGTTACTTTAGAAATTCATACTTTGCATATATATGGAATTTATAAAGATGGTAACGATAACCCTATATACAAGATAGCTAAAGAAACACAGATGCATAGAACAGTCTTTTGGACTCTGGGAGAAGGCGAGGGTGGGATGATCTGAGAGAATAGCATTGAAACATGTATATTATCATATGTGAAACAGATCACCAGTCCGGGTTCAATGCATGAGACAGGGTGCTCAGAGCTGGTGCACTGGGATGACCCAGAAGGATGGGATGGGGAGGGAGGTGGGAGGGGGGGTTCAGAATGGGGAACACATGTAAACCCATCGCTGATTCATGTCAATATATGGCAAAAACCACTACAACATTGTAAAGTAATTGGCCTCCAATTAAAATATGATATGGCTGGATGACATCACCGACTCGATGGGCATGTGTTTGAGTAAACTCCAGGAGTTGGTGATGGACAGGGAGGCCTGGCATGCTGTGGTTCATCGGGTTGTAAAGAGTCAGACACGACTGAGCGACTGAACTGAACTGAAAATGAATAAATTAAAGTTAAAAAAATAAAATCACACACAAAAAAGAAATTCATAATTTTTGTTTGGCTTTCAATGTATACCTTGGTATGAATCTCTTTCAGCTTATTCTACATAGATTTTGCTGCACTTGTGGGTGTGTAGATTTATGTAGTTTTTCATCAAATTTGGAAAGTTATATGTATTATTTCTCCAAATATCCTTTATATTCTTTTCTTATTCACTTCTTCTGTTAGACTTGTTTTTATGCATATATTGGTCTACTAGATGTTGCTACACAAGTTCTGAGGTTCTGATGATGTTTCTTCATATATTTTTTTTATCTCAAGCAGGAAAATCTCAGTTGGTTCATCCTTATGTTCACTTATTCTTTTTCACCTCAAACCTGATGTTGAATGCATCTAGTGAATTTATCATTCTAGTTATTACAGTATTTAACTTCAGAATTTCTATTTGGTTCACTTAGTAATTTATATCTATTTTTGGGTATTTATGTGATGGAATATTACACTTTCTCTTAGTGTTTAGACATGGTTTAATTTTCTTTGTGAATTGTTGGTGCCAGGTTTCTCACTGCTCTAGTAGGACATTACAATTATTCAAGGAGAAGAATCTTGAGTGATCTGTGGGATAATGGATTAGAGTTGCAGATGTCAGTAAGAAATTGATTTTATGTAGCTATAGTTAAGTACATGTAGACATATTAATGGAAATGTGTCTATATGTGGCTTAGGGTACACACATATATTTCTTTTCTTTGTTATCTGAGAGAACTTCGAAGAAATGACACACATACACACCCATAGCAGCACATTTAGAACCCAGGTCTTCATTTTTAATACCATTTTTCCAATAAAAATGACCCAAATATCCTTGTAGAAATGACAGATTCTTGGAGTTCAGTTCAGTTGCTCCGTTGTGTCTGACTCTTTGCAACCCTATGGACTGCAGCATGCCAGGCTTCCCTGTCCATCACCTTGGAGAGTGGCAGGAAATAAAAAGATCAATCCAGAGAATCATGTAGTATTGGAAATTATGATAACACCCTTCCCTGATGCCAAAAAAATAAAATCCTCATATGATGGGAATATGTCAAAGTGGAAGAGCAATCAATTAAAAGAGCTGTCAATGGACCAAAGCTGGAATGATTTGCACAAGAAAATAAGACAATAGTGGATTTTAACCCAAGGCATAATAAAAATATCCATGAGTCCATACTGAGGTAAATAAATGATTAAGTAAACTAACAAAATAGAAGAGACAATCTCCTATTTGGAAGAGTTCCAAATGATTTATGTAGTTACTCTTCCCTAAAGGAGGAAGAATATGACTCCCTATCCTTAAGTATAGGCTGAACATTCTGACTTCCATAGAATACAGTACAAAAAGGGGGAAAATAACTAAAATGATTAAATGCATTGTGGTATCCTAGATGAGACTCTACATAGGAAAAAAAATACATTAAACAACAGCTAAGAAAATCTGTATTAAGCATCAACTTCAATTAATAATATAGTATCAATATCAACTAATTAATTAATTGTAACAAATATACCAATATAAGCTCTTAAGAGGTGGAAATCAATGTGGTGTTTATGATACCTCTATTAGCTTCTCAATTTTTCTTTATATAAAAAACCATTCTAAAAATTAAAGTTTATTTTAAAGATAACATAGAAGACAGTTATATATCCAAGATTTCAGGAGAAGACCAATATATCTGCTTTATCATGCATGAATACTCTGGTCAAAAGGCAACAAAAAATCTTACTGAGAGCTTTGAAAAGTAAACAAAAACAGATAAATTTTGGTGGAGAGTAAAAAGTTGGAGATATGACTATAAGACTTATTTTCTCACTTTTTTTAATTCCCTCATGGTTTTGCCCTGAAGGCAGAGCCCAATTGTGAAGCAAAACAATACCAGTGATGGGTCAGGTGGCTAAAACACCATTAGAAACTTGAACTTTCTAGCCAAGGGGAAAAGAGAAGGGAATCCTTTGGGGCTGGAAATGACAGGAGAATCCTTGAGGAGACAAAGTAAGGTATTGTTTCATTCTGAGTATGAATCTGAACAAATCTCAAGATAATCCCCGAACTTTAAATGTATGAGAAGAGAGATTTCAGTTCAGTTCAGTCACTCAGTCATGTCCGACTCTCCGCGACCCCATGAATCACAGCACGCCAGGCCTCCCTGTCCATCACCAACTCCCGGAGTTCACTCTAACTCATGTCCACAGAGTCGGTGATGCCATCCAGCCATCTCATTCTTTGTCGTCCCCTTCTCCTCCCGCCCCCAACCTTTCCCAGCATCAAAGCTAGTGGAGGTGATGGAATTCCAGTTGAGCTATTTCAAGTCTTGAAAGATGATGCTGTGAAAGTGCTGCACTCAATATGCCAGCAGATTTGGAAAACTCAGCAGTGGCCACAGGACTGGAAGAGGTCAGTCTTCATTCCAATCCCAAAGAAAGGCAATGCCAAAGAATGCTCAAACTACCGCACAACTGCACTCATCTCACACGCTAGTAAAGTCATGCTCAAAATTCTCCAAGCCAGGCTTCAGCAGTATATAAACCGTGAACTCCCAGATGTTCAAGCAGGTTTTAGAAAAGGCAGAGGCACCAGAGATCAAATTACCAACATCCGCTGGATCATGGAGAAAGCAAGAGAGTTTCAGAAAAACATCTATTTCTGCTTTATTGACTATGCCAAAGCCTTTGACTGTGTCGATCACAATAAACTGTGGAACATTCTGAAAGAGATGGGAATCCCAGACCACCTGACCTGCCTCTTGAGAAACCTGTATGCAGGTCAGGAAGCAACTGTTAGAACTGGACATGGAACAACAGACTGGTTCCAAATAGGAAAAGGTGTACGTCAAGGTTGTATATTGTCACCTTGCTTATTTAACTTGTATGCAGAGTACATCATGAGGAACGCTGGGCTGGAAGAAGCACAAGCTGGAATCAAGATTGCTGGGAGAAATATCAATAACCTCAGATATGCAGATGACACTACCCTTATGGCAGAAAGTGAAGAGGAACTCAAAAGCCTCTTGATGAAAGTGAAAGAGGAGAGTGAAAAGGTTGGCTTGAAGCTCAACATTCAGAAAACTAAGATCATGGCATCTGGTCCCATCACTTCATGGGAAATAGATGGAAAAACAGTGGAAACAGTGTCAGACTTTGTTTTTTTGGGCTCCAAAATCACTGCAGATGCTGATTGCAGCCATGAAATTAAAAGACGCTTGCTCCTTGGAAGGAAAGTTATGACCAACCTTGATAGTATATTAAAAAGCAGAGACATTACTTTGCCAACCAAGGTCCGTCTAGTCAAGGCAATGGTTTTTCCCGTGGTCATGTATGGATGTGAGAGTTGGACTGTGAAGAAGGCTGACCGCCGAAGAATCGATGCTTTTGAACTGTGGTGTTGGAGAAGACTCTTGAGAGTCCCTTATACTGCAAGGAGATCCAACCAGTCCATTCTAGAGGAGATCAATCCTGGATGTTCATTGGAGGGACTGATGCTAAAGCTGAAACTGCAATACTTTGGCCACCTCATGCGACAAGTTGACTCACTGGAAGAGAGATTTACACCAGTATAATAAAAGCTTAGAGAATCTAAATAAAATATAAAATACCATACAATGTTCAGGCTAATCTCTGAGAGACAAATGTATGGGGCAGACTTAAATTAGCACAGCAAAGTTTTCAAGAAAGACCCTGTGATATGAACAAATACTTAATGAAAAGGAGACAGAACTTGTAGTTTGTAGTTAACCGGGTTTATTGGCAGTTAAAATTAAAACATCATATTCCAGCTCATATTGGAAAACTGATTCTACACAACAGAATTCTCACAATTTTCAAGATGTAACTCAAAGCTATTCTACAAACAAATATCCACAGTTATGTGATCAATTCTCAAAGGAAACAGATCAATAGGGACTTTACCTAAGAAATATAGATATTGGAATTATAAAACAAAAAGTGTATATAATTATGTGACTTGATGGCGGCATTAGGTAATGCTATGGTAATAATCACTTTGTAATATATAAGTGTATCAAATGAACACATTGTATACATTAAACTTACACAATGCTATATGTCAATTACCTCTCATTAAAGCTAGAAAAAGGAAATTAAGAAAAAAATCCTTGAATAAAAGACTGTACAGCAGCTATGCACTATAAAGTCAAGGAAAATATACCTGAAATGAATAGAAAGAGACATTCTCTGGAAAGACAGAGTAGAAAAAAGTTAGAATGAAGAAGATTTCAATGAGAACTGAAAAATATAATACTTGAAATAGAAATTCACTCTATAAAGTCGATGCAAGAATAGAGATGACTGTCAAAACAAAATTTATAACATTGTCTGCTGGTGTTCTTGATGAACTCAGTAAGAAAATAATTCCCAGTCAAAAAAGAGGAAGAAGGTCTAAATACACATTTCTCCAAAGAAGACATTATTTCAAGAATGTCCAAAAAGAAAACTCCAGGTCCAAATGGCTTCATTCATGAATTTTATTGAATATTTAAGAATGAAATAATACTTATCCTATACCAAATCTTTCAGAAATTAGAGAAGGAAAAATCATTTCCCAAGTAAATGTATCAGGTCAAGATTATCCTTACACCAAAGGCAGAAGAAATGACAAGTAAAATAAAATTTTAAACCCCCTAATTAACATAAATGTAAAGTGAAGAGAAGTGAAGTGAAAGTTGCTCCTCATGTCCAACTCTTTGTGACCCCATGGACTATACAGTCCGTGGAATTCTCCAGACCAGAATACTGGAGTGGGTAGCCTTTTCTTCCTCTAGGGGATCTTCCCAACCCAGACATTGAACTCCCACATTGCAGATGGATTCTTTCAGAGCTGAGCCACCAGGGAAACCCATAAATGCAAAAATCCTTGCTAAAGTATTAGCAAATTAAAGCCAGAAACACATTAAAAAATGATCATAACTCAAGACCCATTGAGGTTTATCCCATGACATCAAGATAGGTTTAATATGCAAAAATAACTTTTAACATATTTTAATAGAAGAAAAGATGAAAAAAACTCAAAAGAAAAATAATTTAATAAAATTGAACAGCTATTCATTAAACTATGTCAGCCCTACATAACCAGCTCTACTCATTATCATATAAGAATTCAAACTAGTGCAATAAGTGAGTGAAAAACATTTCAAGTAAAGGGCAATATATTAAGTATCCTACATTTTGTGCACCGCATACCCTCTGTGAAACTGCTCAACTCTTCTGCTATAGCATGAAAGCAGCCATAGACAATATTTATGTAGATAGGCAGGACTATGCATAAATAAAATTTAATTTACACAAACAAGAAGTGGCCTGTGTTTGACCAATGGGCTGTTGTTTGCTCACCTCTGTACTAAGGCAATAAAAATATAGAAAGCATAAATATTTGAAAAGGACACTTGTTTTATTTGAAAAAAACGTGATTATCAATACAAAAAACCTTAAGATAACTATAAGATGCTAGAAATAAATAAGAAAATTCGGCAATGGTGTAACATAACAGGTCAATATCCAGAAATCTGTTCTATTTCAACATATTGGCAATGAACAACTATCAAATGAAATATAAAATACAGCTCCATTTATAATAGCATAAAGAAAAATATTTCAGAATAAATTTTATGAAAGATGCAGAAGACTTGTATGCTGAAAGCTGTCATTTCTTCCTCCTTGAGACACTCATGTCCTTAAATTCTCCAGAGCATAATGGTTAGGAGAATAAGCTCTTTAGCCACACAGTTTGAATCCAGGCTCTGCCACTTACTAGTATCTAACCTTGGGCAAGGTAATTAACCTCTTTGCACTTCATTTTATTTATCTGTTAAATGGTGATGATAATAGTATCTATCTACCTCTTAAGTTTGTCAAGAAAGATTTTATGTGCTAATGTGTATAAGTAGCCTTCTTGGCAAAATAATGTGTGCTCAAATACTTACCATGAAAATATCTATCATCCTACAGATTTAATATTGTATGTGCATATGGACATGTACCCATGTATTTATTCTTTGTCTCTTCTTGGTCTCCTTCTGAGGACACGATCTGTGCATACATTAAAGTTGTGTATTCCCTGTGATTATTTTCTTTACCCTCTTCTCACTCTGTACCCTTTCTTAGGGTTATCTGATTTACTCAAATGACTTTATTTAATTACTGATAATTCTCCTATCTCTATTCCTAGCATAAATATTTCTTCTAACCTCTAGATACATGTATATATTTGCTTATTCAATATCTCCAATATATGAAAAACAGGAACCTCCACATCAATATGTATAATACTGAACTCATTATCTCCCTAATTCCAAACATAGTTTACTTCCAGTTCTCTCCATCTCTGGAAATGTAACCAATACCCACACAGTGTTGCAAGGCAGAAATCTAAGAATTTTCCGTGAATTCTGCAATATTTTTACAACTGTTGGTCAGACATGCTGATAATTTTTGGTACAGTTTCGGGCAAAGAAACATGAATTAAAAATTGGGCCCCGCTCTCAGGAACCTCAGAGTCTATTGAGGTGTGTGCGTATGTTAGTCGCTCAGTTGTGTCCAACTCTTTGCAACCCCATGGACTGTAGCCCACCAGGCTCCTCTGTCCATGGAATTCTCCAGGCCAGAATATCTGGAGTGGGTAGGTATTCTCTTCTCCAGGGGATCTTTCCAACCCAGGGATCAAACCCAGGTATCCTGCATTGGCAGCCAGATTCTTTACAGTCTGAGCCACCAGTACAGATATGTAATTTCAGTATAACCCAGCTAATGCTATCCATAGTCTAGCATTCTTTCTATAATGGGCCCCCATTCTATTCTCTTATTAAATGAAATATCCATCTACCCAGTTGACAAGGATAAAAATTTAAGTCATCCTAAATTGAATTCCTCTATTTTCACTTCCCCTATATATAGTACATTACCAAATTCCTATCAATTCTGTCACCCAGGATGCATGCAGGAAGCTTTCACTTCCCCTATTCCACTGCTGTCATTCTCATTTAATGGCTGTCACTTGGAGAAAGTTTGTCCCCTCTGGGGGACATTTGTCAGTCACTGGAGACACTTTTCATTGTCACAACTTGGGGGGGGGATTATTGTCATCTAGTGGCCTCTAGTAGAGGCCAGGGTTGCTGCTAAACATCCTGCCATAGACAGTGCAACCTCTCATGGGGCCTGGGGAGGGGGATGATCGGCTCAAAATATCAATAGTGCTTAGTTGAGAAACTGTCTTCTAATGCAAGTCAGGATTATCTCTTATTCATACTACTGTGACTGCCTCTGAACCAGTTTTCCTCTATCCATTCTCTCTTCACCACCCATATGGGCATCCACCCACCACAGAGCAGATAGAATGATCCTAAACACAGTTCTGACCAGTCATGCCCCTGCTTAACTTGTCAGTGCTTTCCACTTAAAACCACCAACAGTTATCCTTTACCATGCCTAACACCATGTTTTGCATATGGCAATAAAAAGTTTCAGCAGTGTCTGAGTCGATGAATAAAGTGATTAACTGGTCATCTTGAGTTCTTGTTTGCTGGTCTTTTTGCATGTCCTTAGTAAAACAGAACTAACCAATGAAACTGCAGGGCTGACATATAATAAATGTTCAATCTATTAGTTGAATATTTTTTTTAATTACTAAATTACTGGGTGACAGAAATCAGATACCACCTCTTCTTTCTCTGCCTACCAAGTACTCTGTGATAGATACAGAAGTATCAGAGGAAAGAGCAGAGAAATTTTGAAATACTGTAATCAGAGTTACTTTTCTTTATCTCAAAGGATTTCCTTTCTCCTTTATTTTTACTTTTTAAAAATTAAGATCTAATTTAAGTGCAATATTATATGTTACAGGTGTACAACATAGTGATTCACAATTTATAAATATTATACTCCATTTATAGTTTTTATAAAATATTGGCTATATTCTTTGTATTGTACAACATATTCATATAGCTTATTTATTTTTTAATGATACCTTGTACCTCTTAATATCCTTCCTCTAACTTTCCCTTTCCCTCTCCCAACTGATTTTTATATTTATATGGTTTCAGTTCAGTTCAGTTCAGTCGCTCAGTCTTGTCCGACTCTTTGCGACCCCAGGAATAGCAGCACGCCAGGCCTCCCTGTCCATCACCAACTCCCGGAGTTCACTCAAACTCATGTCCATTGAGTCGGTGATGCCATCCAGCCATCTCATTTTCTGTCGTCCCCTTTTCCTCCTGCCCCCAATCCCTCCCAGCATCAGAGTCTTTTCCAGTGAGTCAACTCTTCGCATGAGGTGGCCAAAGTATTGGAGTTTCAGCTTTAGCATCAGATCCTACTGCTAATATTTCTGTATTATCTTGGCCTTCTACTTCTTTATTGGGGTTATCCAAAATAATATTATATATCTTTTAAAAATATATCAGGCTTTTTAGTAAGGTGTTATATAATATATATGACATTAAGAAAATATATTTACCTCAGTGTTTCCAAACAGAAAACATTGATGAGAAACTGTCAGGAATTTAGAGGAGATGAAACTATGTTACTACATGAGGTTTGTGGGCTCTAAAGTTTGGAAGGGTTTCCCTTGCTCTTTGTTGATCTCTTTAATTTGGAAAGCAACTTCCATTGACTGCCACTTTCCTGAATGTTAAACTGTAGAATAATAGCCTGGTTGAATACACAGTTGGGCTGGACAAAAACTTGTAATCTGATGTAGCCTTTTCTACTTTCCTTGGGCAGGTCAATTTACTTTTAGGTCCCAGTTTCTGTATTTGTAAAATGGCACTGTCACCACAGAAGATTCTAGCTTGAATTCTTTTGTCTTGTTTTCATAAACTTCCTCCATTTCTCCTTCTCCTAGGATATGGAGTTGTGATATACATCATACTGTTTGACATATAGTAGCTCTTCTGCCAAAGTTTGTGGTGAAATATCAAGAACATTACTCTTTACTCATTGTAGGAGTTGTACAAACATATTATGTTTGTTTGTGTATGTGTCTATATTTTTTGTGCAGTCTTCCATTTTGAGAAACTAGTTCAAAGTAATGACATTTTTTGGCGGAGCTACTGCCTTCTATCCATTCTTCCTTTGCTTTCTTAGAAAGTTTAACTGTATAGGGACAGTATAGAAAGATTATATTAAATACTACATTGCCTCTGATTAAGATCAGGTCAGGAAGAGTCATTTGATACTTACTCATTTTCAGGCTATGTTTTCTCTACTGAGATAGCTGCTTCTCTCCCCATGTCCTGGACTGAGGGTACAAAGAAGGTACCTACATGTTTCCTTCTTCTTCATCATACGTTTTCCATTATTTATTTCGCATCTAGTTGTTCCCTTGTATGAAACACTCTTCCACTTTAAACAAAAGATACTATTTTAAAATGAAAGATAGCATTTAGATTTTGATTAAAGTTGTCATTGATTACTGTATTCCTTTGTACCAATCATTGTTCTTTAATTAATGAGCATGAAAAGTTCACAGTTTGATACATGACTGACAGGGGATGATGGAAAATATTGCTTTAAAAATTTATCTTTCTAGTGTAAGGAATAAAAATGTATGGAAAAGGAAGAATTATGGTACTTAATTTTATAGGTAGCACTATCCTAGAAGTTCCATAACCCCTATTCTTAACAAAAAGATAGGAGATACTTAAAATTATAATAAAGGTAGCAAAATATTTTATTAATCAGATTGCTTACTGAAAGTTTATTTCTAATCATAGATTTTATAATTACTAGATATCTCTGTCAATCTATTATTTAATAAACATGACACTTTTAAGAAGTGACTCGTTATACAAATTGTCATCTTTGCATGCCAACACTAGTGGCATACTATCTTAACAGTAGGGTGTTTATGTTTTAATTTTGAAATCTACCAAAATATTATCATTCTCATTTTGAAACTGCTTTAAATTACAAACTTCTATGATAAGTTCACTTTCCTCTTCTAAAATATATTCACTTCCATCCAAGTTCAAAATTTAAAAATTTCGCTTCTTTGACTAAGCAATATGAACTGTTGTGTTTAGGGAAAAAGAGTGATTACCTCAAAGACTTTTTCAAAGATGCTTTTGATTCGTGTTGATGTATGGCAAAAACCACCACAATATTGTAAAATAATTTTCCTACAATTAAAATAAATTAATAAAAAAAAACTAACATGGATACCTTTTCAGCAAATATTGTGACTTTTACCCCATTGTAATTTTTCTATATTCCTTGGAGACCTGATTATGTCTAGTGAGGTTCAAGAACTCAGCAGGAAGTCTAAAAGAGACAAGGAAAGAGTTGTTACATTACTGGTAGAGGTCATATGATGTTTATAGTAAGTCCATAATCACAGGTGGAAGAAAGAAGAAAGATGATCTACTGAATGACATTTGCTGGTGAATCCACACATCTCTCATTTACAAAGTTTTGTTTGTTGTTGTTCAGCTGCTCAGTCATGTCCAGGTATTTGCAAGCACATGGAATGCAGCACATCAGGCTTCCCTGTCCTTCACTATTTCCAGAGCTTACTCAAAGTCATGTCCCTTGATTTGCTGATACCATCCAACTATCTCATTTACTTTTGTCCCCTTTTCCTCCTGCCTTCGATCTTTCCAGCATCAGGGTCTTTTCTAATGAGTTGGCTCTTCTTATCAGGTGGCCACAGTATTGGAGCTTCAGCTACAGCATCAGTCGTTCCAATGAATATTCAGGACTGATTTTCTTTAGGATGGACTGGTTGGATCTCCTTGCAGTCCAAGGGACTCTTAAGAGTCTTCTCCAACACCACAGTTCAAAAGTATCAATTCTATGCTGCTCAGCCTTCTTTATGTTCCAACTCTTTGTTTTTTTTTTTTTAATTTTTATTGGGGTATGGTTTACAATGTTGTGTTAGTTTCAGGTGTACAGCAAAGTGAATCAGTTATACACATACATATATCCACTCTTTCATAGTCATTAAAAAGAGTTTTGAGTAGAGTTCCTTTTGTCTTACAGTAGGTCCTTACTAGTTATCTCTTTTATTATTTTTTAAATTTATTTTAATTGGAGGGTAATTACTTTACGTTATTGTATTGGTTTTGCCATACATTGACATGAATCTGCCTCGGGTGTACATGTACTGCCATACGACCCAGCAATCCCACTCCTGGGCATACACACTGAGGAAATCAGAATTGAAACAGACACATGTACTCCAATGTTCATCGCAGCACTGTTTATAATAGCCAGGACATGGAAGCAACCTAGATGTCTATCTGCAGACGAATGGATAAGAAAGCTGTGGTACATATACACAGTGGAGTGAAAGTGAAGTTGCTCAGTTGTGTCCGACTCTTTGTGACCCCGTGGACTGTAGCCCACCAGGCTCCTCCGTCTATGGGATTCTCCAGGCAAGAACACTGGAGTGGGTTGCTATTTCCTTCTCCAGAGGATCTTCCTGACCCAGAGATCGAACCCAGAGTATTGCTCAGCAATTAAAAAATACATTTGAATCAGTTCTAATGAGGTGGATGAAACTGGAGCCTATTATAGAGAGTGAAGTAAGCCAGAAAGAAAAGCACCAATACAGTATGTTCCAACTCTTAACATCTGTACTTGACTACTGGAAAAACCATAGCTTTGAGTATATGGACTTTTGCTGGAAAAATGATGTCTCTGCTTTTAAATACACTGTCTAGATTTATCACAGCTTTTCTTCCAAGGTGCAATCTTCTTTTAATCTTTGTCAATGGAATTCTCCAGGCAACAATACTGGAATGGGTGGTCATTCCCTTCTCCAGAGTATCTTCCCAACCCAGTGATCAAATCTGGGTCTCCTGAATTATAGGCAGATTCTTTATCATCTGAGCCACCAGAGAAGCCCACAAGGTTCTATTAATTTATATAAAATGCAGTATATTATCATATTTAAAAGTAATTTGTCCTTATTTTCCATATGAGTAGAATAGTTGAAAATTCTTGCTCGCTTTCACAATTAACAGTTATAGTCTATTTTGCACTTCTTAAAATTAGATAAAATTAAATATTTTACTTTCTTTCCCTCCTTTCTCTTTCCCACCTATTTCTTCCTTCTTATTTCTCCTCCTGTCTTTCTTGTCTCATCGACATCTCCCTTCTGTCTTTTTCTTTCTCCATGTCTCATAGTCTCTCCCCCCAATACAGCTCTCTCAAACAGATAGATAGACATTGATAAAGATATATATATATAATTACATACTATACAGACATTTACTCCTGCATACACATATTTGTACATACACTTGATCCTTGGGCAACTTGGGGTTGGGGCCCCAGTCTCCTGTGCAGTCAAAAGCCTTTGTACAACTTTTGACTCCCCTAAAATTTAACAGTAATAGCCTACTGTTGACTAGAAGCCTTACTGATAAGATAAATAGTTAACATGTGGTTTGCATGTTATCTGTATTATATATTATATTCTTACAATAAAGTAAGCTAGAGAAAAGAAAATGTTATTAAAAAATCATAAGGAACATAAAATGCATTTATAGTTTTGTACTACATTTATATATACTGTAAGTTTACCTTGTTTGTTCCCAAGATGAATCATCTGTTAATGTGTATCTCAATATTGTTTTATATGATACAAAACACTGTAGATGTTGTACATATTTCTAACCATAGACATCAAAATGAAAAGATAATATGAAAAATAAATTTGTATTTATTCACAGATATAACGATCCATGCATTGATAATGAAGAAGCATCAGTATGGTAGATTTATGGTAGCCTAGTATGGTTGACTGACCTCTTCCAGTCTTGTGGCCACTGCTGAGTTTTCCAAATCTGCTGGCATATTGAGTGCAGCACTTTCACAGCATCATCTTTCAACACTTGAAATAGCTCAACTGGAATTCCATCACCTCCACTAGCTTTGTTCGTAGTGATGCTTTCTAAGGCCCACTTGACTTCACATTCCAAGATGTCTGGCTCTAGGTCAGTGATTACGTTATTGTGACTACGACGAGTTGACTCACTGGAAAAGACTCTGATGCTGGGAAAGGTTGGGGGCGGGAGGAGAAGGGGACGATGGAGAATGAGATGGCTGGATGGCATCACTGACTCTGTGGACATGAGTTTGAGTGTACTCTGGGAGTTGGTGATGGACAGGGAGGCCTGGCGTGCTGTGATTCATGGGGTCGCGGAGAGTCGGACACAACTGAGCGACTGAACTGAACTGAACTATGGTTGACATGGTAACCTATACTCAAATGAATTAATCTTTATAAAGTTTCTATGGCATACCACATTACAGTCATATTCGTAATACAGTCTTGTCAACAGTGTTGCATTTAAAAATAAATCCACATATCTGTTGACACGGTGATACACAGTTTTGCCATTTATGAGAGAGGCATGCTGTATGATAATGTAATTCTTTGAAAGCAAAGTTATAAAATGGTAAGAAAGCAACACACTATTAATTATATTAAAAATCATTCAGTTTATACCTATGTAAGGATAGACTAGTCATTTCAGTACAGTTCTTGCACATAATGTTCTACACGATGAATCCTTAAGCAATGATGATAACACAAAAATGTCTCATAAAATTCTTACCATACAGTTATTAGATATTCACATGAAGACACTTGCACACATACACAATAGAAAAGTTTATTAACTGTACAGCATGATGATTATTTATGGTTCATTCAATGGAATTGGATCATCAGAAAGGTCTTCAACCTTGTCATTTTCATGTTGAGTAGACTGAGGAGGAGAAAGAGGAAAAGTTGGACTTGCTATCTCAGGGGTGGCACAGGTAGAAGGGAAGGCAGGGGATGCAGGTTCACTCACTGTAACTTTATGGAAATACATCACAGTTTCTGCTTGACTTTTTGCTGTTTTAATTTCTCAAAAAAAAAAGGAAGTTTCTATACAGTACCAACCCTTCTTCCACTGTTTAATTTCAGGGACAATATCATAGAAAGGTCCAAGTCATAAAAAAATGTAAAATAAAAAAGACTAGAATAATCAGAAATCTTTTGAAGATTGTCTGATGTTGATCTGTTTTCTGGTACTGCTTTTTCTTCATCTTCCTTTTTAAAAAAAATTTCATTTATTTTAATTGGAAGCTAGATGCTTTACAATATTGTACTGGTTTTGCCATACATTGACATGAATTCGCCCTGGGTGTACATGTGTTCCCAATCTTGAACCCCCCTCACACCTCCCTCTCCATATCATCCCTCTGGGTCATCCCAGTGCACCAACCCCGAGCATCCTGTATCATACATCAAACCTGGACTGGCGATTCGTTTCACATATGATAATATACATGTTTCAATGCCATTCTCACAAACCATCCCACCCTCGCCCTCTCCCACAGAGTCCAAAAGACTGTTCTATATATCTGTGTCTCTTTTGCTGTCTCGCATACAGGGTTATCATTACCATCTTTCTAAATTCCATATATATGTATTAGTATACTGTATTGGTGTTTTTCTTTCTGGCTTACTTCACTTTGTATAATAGGTTCCAGTTTCAACCACCTCATTAGAACTGATTCAAATGTATTTTTTTAATTGCTGAGCAATACTCTGGGTTCGATCCCTGGGTCAGGAAGTTACCCTGGAGAAGGAAATAGCAACCCACCCCAGTGTTCTTGCCTGGAGAATCCCATGGATGGAGGAGCCTGGTGGGCTACAGTCCACGGGGTCACAAAGAGTCGGACACGACTGAGCAACTTCACTTTCACTCCACTGTGTATATGTACCACAGCTTTCTTATCCATTCGTCTGCAGATAGACATCTAGGTTGCTTCCATGTCCTGGCTATTACAAACAGTACTGTGATGAACATTGGAGTACATGTGTCTCTTTCAAGTCTGGTTTCCTCAGTGTGTATGCCCAGGAGTGGGATTGCTGGGTTGTATGGCAGTTCTAGTTCCAGTTTTTAAGGAATCTCCACACTCTTCTCCATAGTGACTGTACTAGTTTGCATTCCCACCAACAGTGTAAGAGGGTTCCCTTTTCTCCACACCCTCTCCAGCATTTATTGCTTGTAGACTTCATCTTCCTTATAATCTGGCCTTGGTTTGGAAGCATTCATGTCCGTCAAATTGTCTTCAGTTAATTCCTATAGTGGATTGTCTATTCCGTTCCGTTCCGTTCCGTTCCGTCGCTCAGTCGTGTCCGACTCTTTGCGACCCCATGGACTGAGCCTACCAACCTTCTCTGTCCATGGGATTCTCCAGGCAAGAATACTGGAGTGGGTTACCGTTTCCTTCTCCAGGGGATCTTCCCGACCCAGGGATCGAACCCGGGTCTCCCGCATTGGAGGCAGACGCTTTAACCTCTGAGCCACCAGGGAAGCCCGGATTGTCTATTAGGTCTTGAATTTCTCCAAGATTCATATCTTGAAAACCTTTAATACACACCATTTTTGCCATAACCACAAGATCTTCAAGTGATTTCCTTGACTAGTTCTTTTGTAAATCTTGTGAAGTCATGCACAACATCTGAACAGTTTTCTCCAGCAGGAATTCATTATTTAAAGTTTGATGGTTTCCAAATGGCTTTTTCTGGAACAACAGTGGCATCTTCAGTGGTGCAATCTTTCCACAGTTTCAGAATGTTCCCTCTGTTAGGGTATTCTTCCACAGTATTAACAATCCTTTCCATAGAGTACTAGCTACACAGAGCGTTAAAGGTCCTTATGACCCCTTGATGATCCCTTATAACCCCTTCATTTAGCAGATGAATTAATTTCATTGTGTTTGGGGCAAGGTAGACCACTTGAAACCCTTTGTTGTTGAACTTATGGGGTCCTGGGTGACCAGGGGCATTGTCAAGTATCCAAAGAACTTTAAAATGCAGTCCCTTAACTAGCAAGGTACTTACTGACTTCAAGGAGAAAGCATTGATGAAATCAACTCAGAAAAAGGGTTCTTGTCCAGGCCTTCTTGTATAACCAAAAGACTGGCACCTGGTGTTTATTTTTTTCCTTCAAGGCTCAGGGGTTAGCAAGTTTATGTTATCAGTGAAGTCTTGATCATAAACTTGACTGCATTTGCACAAACAATAGAATTGTTTGTGTATTGCACATTTTGTAAAATACGTTTTTATTTTGTCTTGAAAAAGCAGCTTTTATGTGGGCAAGATTGCTAAAAGAAAGGGACACCTATGATTTGAGAAAAAGCAAATTGATTATATGACATCTTAAAGCAAAAGAAAGATAAAGGATGTAAAGCCAGAGAATTTTATGCCAGCAAAGAATGATAAAATTTTGGAAAGAGGTTTGTTTAAAAAATGTCAGAATAACAGGAGAAGCAATTTCTGCCAATCAAGAGGTGGCAGACAAGCTCCAAGATGCCATAAAGAATAACATCTAGGGGCTTCCCTTGTGGCTCAGTGGAAAAGACTATCCCTTCCTGCCTTGAATCCTGGTGCTCACCTCTCTTTCTTACTATTAAATGTCCTTTGTAGCATTTTATCTCCAGAATAGTGCACTTTAATCTGCATTAAAAAAAACTATTCACGCAAATGTCCTTTCTCCTCAATGATTTTCTTTTCCTAATAATTTTATTTGAGCTTCCCTGGTGGCTCAGAGGTTAAAGCGTCTGCCTCCAATGCGGGAGACCTGGGTTCGATCCCGGGGTCGGGAAGATCCCCTGGAGAAGGAAATGGTAACCCACTCCAGTATTCTTGCCTGGAGAATCCATGGACGGAGAAGCCTGGTAGGCTACAGTCCACGGGGTCACAAAGAGTCGGACATGACTGAGCGACGGAACCGAACCACCAACCAATAATTTTATTTATTGATTTATTTTTGGCCATGCTGGGTCTTCGTTGCTGTGTGGGCTTTTCTCTAGTTACAATGCACTTGACTTCTCATTGTGGTTACTTCTCTTGTTGCAGAGCATAGGCTCTAGGGCTTCAGTGGTTGCCATACATGGGCTCAGTAGTTGTGGCTCCCAGGCTCTAGAGCACAGCTCAATAGCTGTGGTACACAGGCATAGTTGTCCCATGGCATGTGGGATCTTCCCAGATCAGGGATTAAACCCGTGTCTCCTGCACTGGCAGGTGGATTCTTTTCCACTGAGCCACAAGGGAAGCCCCTTGATGATATTCTTTATCGCATCTTGGAGCTTGACTTCTGCCTCTTGATTGGCAGAAATTGCTTCTCCTGTTATTTTAACATTTTTTAAAACAAACGTCTTTCCAAAATTATATCATTCTTTGCTGGCATAAAATTCTCTAGCTTTACATCCTTTATCTTTCTTTTGCTTTAAGATGTCATACAATGAGTTTGCTTTTTCTCAAATCATAGGTGTCCCTTTCTTTTAGCAATCTTGCACCCACATAAAAGCTGCTTTTTCGAGACAAGATAAACACGTATTTCACAAAATGTGCAAGGTTTTCATGCCTCCTGGCATAGCTGCAGTGACTGATTTTCAGATTTCCTTCTTTATTTATTTTTTTCTTTTTCTTTCCTTTTTTACAGTGGTCATTATGCTAGATGCATTTATGTTGAAATGCTGGGCCGCTGTGATGCAGACCTCACTCTATGGTACATATCAAGCCATTCAACTCTTCCTTGTAACATTATGATTTTTCTCTGCTTCTGGTAGCACTTCCAGCATAACTAGTGGTCCCATGGTGTTATTCAAGTTTTACAGTGTTGTACTAAATACAATGAAAATTATGGGAGAACCATACGTGATCACTTTTACTACGATTCACAATTTACTGTAGAGAGGAACTGCTCCGGTGGAGATAATGAGCATGACACAGCATTTTTAAGTGGATACTTGCAACACTTGAGCTCATTGCAAAAGCAAAAGTAGATATATATGAAATTATTACAGCAGTACAGTGTGTACCACAGTTAATTTTATGCAGTTATGACAATGCTACATCTTCTCATTTGTTTACATTTCTCTTGACTGTGGATTGTGCCATATATGATCTCTAAGTGTTTGTGTGTGTGTCTGAGTTTTGATATTTGAACTTTTAATAACAGACTTGCCCTTGGAAGAAAAGCTATGACCAACCTAGACAGCATATTAAAAAGCAGAGACATTACATTACCAACAAAGGTCCGTCTAGTCAAAGCTATGGTTTTTCTGGTAGTCATGTATGGATGTGAGAGTTGTACCATAAAGAAAGCTGAACGCTGAAGAATTGATGCTTTTGAACTCTGGTGTTGGAGAAGACTCTTGAGAGTCCCCTTGGACTGCAAGGAGATCCAACCAATCCCTCCTAAAGGAAATCAGTCCTGAATATTCTTTAGAAGGGCTGAAGCTGAAACTCCAATACTTTGGCCACATGATGCGAAGAACCAACTCATTGGAAAAGACCCTGATTCTGGGAAAGATTGAAGGCGGGAGGAGAAGGGGACGACAGAGGATGAGATGTTTGGATGGCATCACTGACTCAATGGACATGAGTTTGAGTAAGCTCCGGGAGTTGTTGATGGACAGCGGAGCCTGGCATGCTGCAGTCCATGGCATCACAAAGAGTTGGACATGACTGAGAAACTGAACTGACTGACTGAAGAATAGACTTGTATACATTTTATGGCAGTAAATAATAGATTTATCTACATATACTTTATGCATTCATGACTTACCTAACTTTTAAAAAAGTTTTGATATTTCTAGGCCATGTGATTTATCTGTGGGTTTTTCAAATTGTTGCAAATCTCCAAAACATTTTCCAATATGCCTATTGAAAGAAATTAGACTATAAGTGGACCTGTGCAGTTCAACGCATGTTGTTCAAGGGCCAACTGTATATTGTGAATAGCTAGATAGCAATGTGAAAAAGGCTTTAATGCCTTTCATGTATATATGAATTTTAATGATCCTACTGTCTGGGACTATGTGTTTGGTTTTAAAAAAATCTTTAACTTTCTTTTTTTTTAAATTTATTAATTTTAATTGGAGGTTAATTACTTTACATTATTTTATTGGTTTTGCAATACATTGACATGAATCTGCCCCGGGTGTACATGTATTCCCCATCTTGAATCCCCCTCCCACCTCCCTCCCCATCCCATCCATCTGATTCATCCCAGTGCACCAGCCCCGAGCATCCTGTATCATACATCAAACCAGGACTGGTGATTCGTTTCACATATTGATATCTGATACAGACACAAGCATAAATATTAATTTAATTTAAAAATCAGTTTAAGTTAATTTAAATTATTTTATTTCTTCTTTTATCTCTTTAAGCATTACAAAGATACCTGTTTCAGTCTCTTTCACATCCTAACCAACGTCTGTTTCCTGGCATGAGAATTGTCCTGGTTTCTCTCCCCTGAATCTTATGGCATTTTCTCCCACTTATATGTATTACATTTTTTTAAATTCTGAGTTCTTCAGTGGGAGTTGTTTTCTGTTGGAATCTTTCTTGCCCTAGTTATGAAGTCTAGTTATAAGTCAGTTTCATATTTTCCTCTTGAGGCCTCCATGGATATCACTTGTAATGGACAGTTTTAATGTTGAATTCATAGTCTTGGAATACTCACACCTCCTGGGTAATAAGTATTTGCATCCCATTTTCTGTGTATGGTAAAGGTCTATGATTTTGACTTCTAATAAATTACTGTTTCCCAATCATGGTTCAGAACAATTGGCAGCTTTCCTTCTTCAAACAATGGCCAACTGGCTGACCTTCTCAAGGCTCAGAAAGCTCAACTTCAGGACCCAATACCCAGGGCCAACAGCCTCTACAGCAGTCTGTGTTTTGGTGATGGCAGGGAAGTCAAATTCTTAACCCTGTACCTAAAGAATCATTGTAATCTGATGCAGTCTTTCCCACTTTTAGTTAGGTATCAGAACTTTGGAATCAGCAACCTGACTTCAATTTTTTTCCCCTTTATCCCAGATTTTTTTTTCTTTCCTATCCTACTGATTATTATTTATATAATGATTAATTCTGAATTTCTATGCCTTTTCAGGGTTACGATAGGGGTCATTTTCTGCACCAGCTCAGTCTGATATATTGCTTGGAATTCACGTTTTTTAACTGAGATATTTAGTAAAGATTCTAGAGTACCCATGAGTAGGTAAGAAAGTCACCTTAAGGAATAAAAGGTCTAGCTCTGGGAATTTCTTCCTTATATGATTTTGAAAGTCAAACTCAAAATGAGCCAGTCTCATAAAGCAAAGATTATTATATATTTTCCTTATCAGAAAGCGGCATTTAAGTAATACACATTCTAATTTGCTGGCTAAATCCTCAAAATAATGCTTTGATCCTTTAATTAAAAAACTTTCAGAGGATTTTTCCACACAAATAATATTCTACCCTCTCATAGAGAGAAAAAAAACTCATTCTCACACTTTACTAATGTCCATAAAGCATAATAATTATCTATAGCTGAATACATAGTTGCACACTATGTAGTAATATTTTTGACTCGAGCAATTAGGTGAGTTCAATTTCCTGCTTGCTATTGCTATTTCAACATTTAATTAGTATGAGCAAAATATACAAGTCATTGGAGAGAATATGGAATAATGTTGTTCAGTCTCTCAGTTGTCTCCAACTCTGTGACCCCATGGACTACAGCATGCCAAGCTTCAGTATAAGTCCTTCCAGTGAATATTCAGGGTTGACTTCCTTTAGGATTGACTGATTTGATCTCCTTACTGTATACTATAAAGAAATATTGTTGTTGTTTGTTTTTTAGTTGCTAAGTCATTTCTTACTCTTTTGCAATCCCATGGATGGTAGTCTGCCAGGCACCTCTGTCCATGGGATTTCCCAGGCAAGTATACTGGAGTGGGTTGCCATTTCCTTCTCCAGGGCATCTTCCTGGCCCAGGAATCGAATCTGCATTTCCTCCTTGGCAGGCAGATTCTTTACCACTGAGCCACCAGGGAAACTCATATAATGAAATATATTTTACTATAAAAAGTTTCTCATATTAGATATAATCAATGTATTTGTCATTTATAATCTATGTGTAGAACTATGGTGGTGGTGGTTGAGTCACTAAGTTGTGTCCAACTCTTTTGCAACCCCATGAACTGTAGCTCACCAGGCTCCTCTGTCCATGGGATTTTTCAGGCAAGAATACTGGATTGGATTGCCATTCCCTTCTCCAGGGTATCTTCCGGAGCCAGGGATTGAACCCAGGTCTGCTGCATTGCAGGTGGATTCTTTACCAACTGAGCTACCAGAGACTAGCTGTAGAGCTATAGTAAGAGATATATATCATTTAGTAGGGTGTATATGGATGTACACACACACACACACACACACACACCTGCCATGTGTTGATAGACATGCACCTGCATAGTAATCCTTTTTATATTAAGGTAACAGCTCTGAACACTTTACTGTTTTTGCACATACACATAGGCCTTCAGATATAAATGTGCAGAAAAGCATACAAGAGCTTCTTATGTGTTTACATAAACAAACCCAGGTGTGTGTATATATATATCTGCATCATGCATTCATATGTAACAAAATTATTGACCATACAGTCTGTCTTATTCTACTTGGGCTACGATAACAATATACCACAGACTGTGTGACTCAAACAGTCCTAAGGCTGGAAAGTTCAAAATCAAGGTTTTGGCAGGATTCAGTTTCTTGTAAGGCTCTCTTATTACTTGCAGAATCTTTCAGTATCTTCACATGGCAGAGAGAACGAACTCTGGTGTCTCTTCCTCTTCTTTTATAAAGGAACCAGTTCTATTGGATGAAGATTTTACCTTATTACCCCATTTTTAACCTCAATCACAGGTCTTATCTCCAATATAATCATGTGAGGGGTTATAGTTTCAATGTATGAATGGGCAGAGCACAATTCAGTCCACAGCACAATCATTAAAATTTAATTGTTTTTTCTTCCAACATTATAATGTGAACATTTTAATATTTTTCATTTCTATATTTGAGCTATCTTTTTTATATATTAATGAACTCTGAAACTTATGGAATGACATAGATAATAAAATGAACACTCATAATTCTTCCTGCCTAGCTGTGATATTTTCATTTGGCTATAATTGTCTAAATTCTTTGTTTGTTTGTTTGTTTTATTATTTGGAAATCGTGTTACTAATTCAGTTGAAGACTTCTTGTGTAATTCTCTCTGGCACATTAATCCCCCTTCCCCTCCATAGAAAATCATAATCTTTATCTTAATGATCACTATTCTGTCTTTTTTCAATATGTTTTTCCTACATTGCTACTTGTATATTAAAATTCAATACCATTCTGCATGGTTTAAAATTTTATTTAAATTCTATTATACATATTCAGATCTCTTAGTTTTTACTAACATTATGCTTTAGGAGTTTACTCAGTTTAATATAAAGTACTTCATTGATTTTTAGCACTGGGTACAATTTTGATGTAAAGTCATACCACAATTAGTTCATCTATTCTCATTTTGGTTAATATTTAAGTGTCTTCTGTTTTTTTGAATTATAAACGAATGCTGAAATTAATCTCATTCATGTATCATGTGCCAGAGATTATGCTGGAGCAAATTCCTGGTTCTAGATCCTTGCTCCCCTTTGTGTGTGTGTGTGTGTGTGTCTTCTTGTATATGTTTTGATTTTCTTTATAAAGGAGAAGTATGCAAAAATACATGTATGTGTGTACTTAGTTGCTCAGTCATGTCCGACTCTTTGTGACCCCATGGACTGTAGCCTGCCAGGCTCCTTTGTCTGTGGGGATTCTCCAGGCAAGAATACTGGAGTGGATTGCCATGCTCTCCTCCAGAGGATCTTCCAGCGAAGATACGGAAGCAATAAAAATGTCCATCTATAATGGAATATTATGCAGCCATAAGAAAGAAGGAAATCATGCCATTTGTGATAGATAGCACAGATGAAACTTGAGAACCAAGTAAAAAACGTCAGCCAGGGAAAGAAACATACTGTATGGTATCACATATTTGGAATATAAAATAGTCAAACTCACAGAAACAGAGTAGAATGGTGGTTGCTAGTGGCTGGGTTTAAGGGATACAAATTTCCAATTATGAAATGCATTGTTAACAAAAAAAAAATCCTGGCTTATTTGGAACTGGTAATGGCAAGCCACTCCAGTACTCTTGTCTAGAAAATCCCATGGATGGAGGAGCCTGGTAGGCTGCAGTCCGTGGGGTCGCTAAGGGTCAGACACGACTGAGCGACTTCACTTTCACTTTTCACTTTCACACATTGGGGAAGGAAATGGCAACCCACTTCAGTGTTCTTTCCTGGAGAATCTCAGGGAAGGGGGAGCCTGGTGGGCTTCCGTCTATGGGGTCACACAGTCGGACACGACTGAAGTGACTTAGCAGCAGTAGCAGCAGCAATACATCCCATACCTGGTTTTTATGTAGCTGTTTCCTTTTGAACTTATTATGTTAGGAAAGAAAAAAAAATAAATAATATGCCTTTTGTCAGTCTTAAATTAATCTAGTCTCAAGTCATGATTCCCTTCTTTGCTCCATAGCTTTTAGTGAAATCTTATAAAAATGTCAAGAGAATTACTTTCAATACTGTTCCCTAAAGACTGTTCATTCCCCAATATCCATTCTAAAACGTGAGAAGACCTTATAGGTAACCTTTGCTCAGATAGATTTCCCATCATCTCCTGAGCATACATGTCTGTGATTTTATTGAAATTTCTCCCTGTAGTCATATTTAGACAAGTTAACTTCTGGCCACTGATAAAATGTTGCTTATGATTTTACATTTTTCACAAATGTCATTGCATCTAATGTTGAGAAACCGTCCTTCAATGGTTTGGTGGTTTAGATGGTTGCAAAATCAGTGGGTGAGCAATACATTTTCCCCAAAGCTAGTCATAGAAAATTTACCCCAGGTTGTGGTGTGCATGCATGTGTTTAAAGTTAAATCAGGATGTCTGTCTGTCAGTCTATATATCTCCCCCAATCATTCTCACTCTGCCTAAAGATTTATCAGTTTTGTTGACCTCTAAAAATTAGCGTTTTGTTTCATTGATTTTTTCTCTACTGCTTTTCTATTTTATTAATTTTAGTTGTGATAATTATTGTTTCCTTTCATCTGCTTATTTTCGGTTCAATTTACTCTTCTGTATTTTCTAAGGTAAGAGTTATATTCTTTGATTAAAGGGCTTTCTTTTCTAATATCAGAATTTAGTGTTAGAAATTGTTCCTTAACTATTGCTTTAGTGGCATTCCACAAAATTAAACAAATTGTATTTTAATTTTCCTTCATTTCATTTTATAAACAAAAAATTTTAGTTACAATGTTCTGTTAGTTTCAGTTGTATAGTAAAGTGATTCCATGATTTTCAGTTATATATATATGTAGAATATATATATATATATTTCAGATTCTTTTCCATTTATAGGTTATTACAAGACATTGAAAATGGTTCCCAGTAAGTCCTCATTGTTTATCTATTTTATATATATTAGTGTGTATATGTTAATCCCAAACTCCTAGTTTATTGCCTCCCTCCTCACCCCCGCTATCCCCTCTGGTACCCATAAGTTTGTTTTCTATGTCTATGAGTCTATTTCTGTTTTGTATATTTTTTCATTTGTATCATTTTTTAGATTCCACATGTAAGTGATATTACATGATATTTATCTTTCTCTGTCTGATTAAGTTCACTTAATATGATAATCTCTGGGACCATCCATGTTGCTATAAATGACATTGTTTCATTCTTTTTTATGACTGAGTAGTTTTTCATTGTGGGCTTCCCTGGTGGCTCCGAGGTTAAAGCGTTTGCCTCCAATGCAGGAGATCCGGGTTCAATCCCTGGGTCGGGAAGATCCCCTGGAGAAGGAAACGGTAACCCACTCCAGTATTCTTGCCTGGAGAATCCCATGGACGGAGAAGCCTGGTAGGCTACAGTCCACGGGGTCGCAAAGAGTCGGACACGACTGAGTGACGGAACAGAACAGAACAGAACAGAACAGTTTTTCATTGTACACACACACACACACACACAGCATCTTGTTTATCCATTCATCTGGTAATGGGCACTTGAGTTTTTCCCATGCTTTGGCTATCATAAATAACGCTACTGTGAACATTGGGGTCCATGTATCTTTCTGCATTAGAGTTTTCATCTTTCCTAGATATATGTCCAGGAGAAAGACTGCCAGTTCATATTGTAGCCATATTTTTAGCATTTGAAGTAACTTCCAGACTGTTTTCCATAGTGATTGCACCAGTTTTTATTGCCACCAACAGTGTAAGAGGATTCTCTTTTCTCCAGCATTTGTTGTTTGTAGACTTTTGTTGATAGCTATTCTGAACAGTATGAAGTGATACCTCACTGAGGTTTTGATTTGCATTTTGCTAATGAATAGTGATGCTGAGCATCTTGCTATGCCTGTCAGACAGATACTTTTTTTGGAAAAATATCTATTTGGGTCTTCTGCCCATTTTTTTGAGTGGGTTGTTTATTGTTTTTAAATTAAGCTATATAAGCTGTTTGTGTATTTTTTAAATTAAGCTCTTGTTGGTAGCATTGTTTGCAAATATTTTATCCCAGTCCATAGGTTATCTTTTTGTTTTGTTGATGATTTCCTTTGCTCTGCAAAAACTTTTAAATTTAATTATGTCCCAATTGCACTCATCTCACACGTTAGTAAAGTAATGCTCAAAATTCTCCAGGCCAGGCTTCAGCAATGTGTGAACCATGAACTTCCAGATATTCAAGCTGGTTTTAGAAAAGGCAGATGAACCAGAGATCAAATTGCCAACATCCATTGCATCATCGAAAAAGCAAGAGTTCCAGAAAAAAAGCATCTATTTCTCCTTTATTGACTATTCCAAAGCCTTTGGTTCTGTGGATCACAATAAACTGTGGAACATTCTGAAAGAGATGGGAATCCCAGACCACCTGACCTGCCTCTTGAGAAACCTGTATGCAGGTCAGGAAGCAACAGTTAGAACTGGACATGGAACAACAGACTGGTTCCAAATTGGAAAAGGAGTATATCAAGGCTGTATATTGACACCCTGCTTATTTAAATTATATGCAGAGTTCATGAGAAATGCTGGGCTGGAAGAAGCACAATCTGGAATCAAGATTGCCAGGAGAAATATCAATAATCTCAGATATGCAGATGACACCACACTTATGGCAGAAAGTGAAGAAGAAGAAAAGAGCCTCTTGATGAAGGTGAAAGAGGAGAGTGAAAAAGTTGGCTTAAAGCTTAAAATTAAGAAAACTAAGATCGTGGCATCCAGTCCCATCACTTCATGGCAAATAGATGGGGATACAGTGGAAACAGTGGCTGACTTTACTTTTTGGGGCTCCAAAATCACTGCAGATGGTGATTGCAGCCATGAAATTAAAAGACGCTTATTCCTTGGAAGGAAAGTTATGACCAACCTAGATAGCATATTAAAAAGCAGAGACATTATTTTGTCAACAAAGTTCCATCTGGTCAAATCTATGATTTTTCCAGTAGTCATGTATGGATGTGAGAGTTGGACTATAAAGAAAGTTGAGCACCAAAGAATTGATGCTTTTGAACTGTGGTGTTGGAGAAGACTCTTGAGAGTCCCTTGGACTGAAAGGAGATTCCAGCAGTCCATCCTAAAGGAGATAAGTCCTAGGTGTTCATTGAAAAGACTGATGTTGAAGGTGAAACTCCAATACTTTGGCCACCTGATGTGAAGAGCTGACTCATTTGAAAAGACCTTGATGCTGGGAAATATTGAGGGCAGGAGGGGAAGGGGACGACAGAACATGAGATGGTTCGATGGCATCACCGACTCAATGGACATGAGTTTGGGTGAACTTCGGGAGTTGGTGATGGACAGGTAGGCCTGGTGTGCTGCGGTTCATGGGGTCGGAAAGAATCAGACATGACTGAGCGACTGAACTGAACATTTGTTTTTGCTTTTATTTCCATTACTCAAAAAATAATTCAAAAAATTACTACTGTAATTTATGTCAAAGTGTGTCCTGCCTATGTTATCTTCTACGAGTTTTATAGTATACAGTCTTCCATTTAGGTCTTTTATTCATTTTCAGTTTATGTTTTTATATGGTGTTAGAGAATATTCTAATTTCACTCTTTTACGTGTAGCTGTCCAGTTTTTCCTGCACCACTTGTTTAAAAGACTGTCTTTTATCTATTGTATATTCTTGCCTCCTTTGCCATAGATTTTTTGACTGTAAGTGCACGGGCTTATTTCTGGGATTTCTATCCTTTTCCATTGATCTGTATATCTGTTTTTGTGCCAGTACCATACTGTTTTGACTACTATAGCTTTTTGTATTATAATCTGAATTCAGAGAGGCTGATTACTACAGTTCTGTTTTTCTTTCTCAAGATTGCTTAGGCTATTTAGGGTCTTTTGTGTTTCCATCTAAATTTAGGATTATTTGTTCTAATTGAAAAATATCATTGATATTTTCATAGGAATTGTATTGAATCTGTCGATTTCCTTGGGTGGTCTGGTCTTTTTAACAATATTAATTCTTACAATCCATGAACATGGTATATCTTTCCATCTGTTTTTATCATCTTCAGTTTCTTTCATCAGTGTCTTATAGTTTTCAGGGTACTGTTTCCTTCATTTCCAATTACATTCTATTTTTAGTTTTTATTTCCTCTTTGACCCATGGTTTATTTAGCAGTATAGCTTTTATTCTTCAATATTAGATTATTTTTCCAGGAAAATTTCTTTTATGAAAGATGGAAGGATTTAATTCCATGGAAGGAAACAACGTAGAGTTTATATTGTCTATGGACACTTAGGTTGTTTTCATGTATTGACTATTGTAAATAATGCTGTGTAAAACACAGGAGTGAAGATATGTCATCAAGATATGATTTCAACACTTATCTACTAAGAACAAGGGCATTCTCTGAAATAATCACAATACCATCATCACACACAAGACACGTTTTGTTGGTCTAATTATATCATACAATTGTCTCTATATTGGGGAATCTAGATGAAGATTATTGCAAGAGTTCATTGCAAACTTTAATCATTTCTTGGGTTTAAAGTGGTTAAAATTAAATTTTAGGCTCACTTTAAAGATTGCAAATTATGTATAAGTTTATCAAATAAAAAGTTAAAGTCCTTTGTTGTACCACCCTCTCCTATCCTCTGCTGCTGCTGCTGCTAAGCCACTTCAGTCGTGTCCGACTCTGTGTGACCCCATAGGCGGAAGCCCACCAGGCTCTCCCGTCCCTGGGATTCTCCAGGCAAGAACACTGGAATGGGTTGCCATTTTCTTCTCCAATGTGTGAAAGTGAAAAGTGAAAGTGAAGTCGCTCAGTCGTGTCTGACCCTTAGCGACCCCACGGACTGCAGCCTACCAGGCTCCTCCATCCATGGGATTTGCTAGTCTACAGTACTGGAGTGGCTTGCCATTCCCTTCTCCGCTCCTATCCTCTAATCCTCCCAAACTACTTCCTAGTAGTGACTGATGTTAACAGTTTGGAATGCATCTTTTATACATTCAAACATAGTCAGAAATAGAACAAATTTAGCTTACAAAAAAAGGATCATACTTTTACATTGTTCTCTCTCTTTTTTTAATTTAGTCATTTTGCTAATAATAATTATATTCCCATGTATTTGCTATATATGTATGTGTACACAGAGCATGAGAAACATATATATATATATATATATGCATGTATATATATATATATGCACACACACAGAGCATGAGAAACATATATATATATATATATGCATGTGTGTGTGTGACACACACAATCATATAATCTACAAACAAAGGCTATACTTTTATTCTCTTATTCATGCATTTTCTATCTATTTTATTGGCTTAATGCATCAGCTAGGCCCTCCATTACATTATGAAATAGAAGAACAAATAATGAACTCCTATTTCTCAGTTTAATGGGATTACTCCTAATTTCTTCATTTCCTGTGTGGGTTTGATGACAGCAATGCATTTCAGTACATTCCATGTTCTTCCTCTTGATTCTTAATACAAAATATAACTGCTTGGTCTTTAAGCTCACGTGTAAAGAAAACCTATATGACTAAATTAAACAGTAGATATTCTAAAGAACCTAATCTCGAAAATCCCTGAAATTGCCAATTTCCCCAGAAAGTCTAGTAGGGCAGGAAAACACTTCCCTTCTTATCTTCTTGGTTCTTTGGCTGCTCTAGTAAGAAATAATATAATTTTGTATGTACAGGATCTTATTAAAAAATGAGACTCAAGGAAGTTACCAAAGAAGGCAGGTTTTATACTTTGAAGAAAAATAAACAATTTATGAAGAATTAAAAAGACAAGTTTAGTCTTGGGGTAGCAAATTAATGAGGCATTAACAAGGTATGTTTATATATACTTCATGGCTCTAAATTCCCTGATTTTGGTGATAAGGATGCCTTATACTCTTATTTTTCACCTACTTCTGCAGAATATCCTTCATGTATTGGCTGTTTCTTAAATAACTTTAATTCAAAATAATCAAGATACCCATGAGGCATATTTTGGAGTGGGATATTCTGTTCCTCATTAGCTTCTTTTTAGTCTGTAAAAATATGTAGGTATTACCTCATCATCCTCTTAATTTAACCTGATTTTCTTCCTACATCAAACTATATGTATTACTGGTTTATTATTCATTTAACAATTTGTGTTAAAAATTGTCATGATTACAAATATTTCTTTGTAAATTTGATTTGAAATAAATACCTGATATTCAGTGAGCATGTAGCTTACATACATTTTAAAAGGTAATTGTCTAACACACTTATCATTTAGAAAATTGTTTCCATTGGAAAATATAATCTCCAAACAAGTAACACACAATTGAATCTTCAACCTGCTTCTGAGTTGGGGAATGTGTGTTGTCAGTAGTGGAGAGATCTGATGTCTAAGGAAGAGAGATTGACCAAGTCACTAATAAGGTCCAATTGCCATCAGCTTCCATCTACCCAAATTGTAGAGGAAACTTCAAAATAACAAGGTTTTGAAAGGTATATTTGCCACAGCGGCACTCAAATATTACTTCTTCTTCTTCTTCTTCTTTTTTTTTTTTAAAGAAGCATTGACCCAGTTAAAAGAATTAAAAAAGAGTGCTTCCCTACCACTTTGCAATGCCTCATTCACCTCCTCATATAGGAGAAATATAGGAAGAACCAAAAAAGTGCTGTGGGGTGTAATTTATCACTCTCTGGGTTGTGGTGACAAAGAATGGAAATACTATTAAATGTTTGAGAACTAACTGAGATAAAGTAGAGATTCAATTTGACCTTCAGTTAAAGTTTTTGCATTCTTAGTTTTCTGAACACTATGTTTACAATATTCTTGGAAAAGTTATTTTTAGCAGTTTCTCATTAAAGTTTTCTATGTATATTTTCATTAAAGCTTTCAAAGTACAGCTACATTCCCTCCTCTGTGCTTCCATAACATTATGTTGATTTCTCATTAGACTGGGATCTGAATCCATATTTCAGCAACTTTACTTTTAAGGACTTTAAATTTAAGTACATTTGTTAACTATCAAAACTACTTTGGGCACGATATTTAATAGGGTTTTAAAATAATCCAAGAGGAGACTGAATCTCAGTGATATAAACATAAAGAATAATAATTTTATTTGCTTCTTTGTTCACATGTGATATTTGTGGTTTACCCTGGACATGTATCTTTTAGAGGACTGTAATTCTTATAACACATAAATTCACACTGTTGATTTTCACCTTACCTCTAAGTATTGTTGTCCCTTCTCCCATATATCAAACTTAGATATACCACCTTTGCCTGAAAAACCATTTGAATTGTGAAACTCTTATCATTCCTTCTTAGTTTCTTTCTTTCTTCCAATTTCACTGTTTAGAGAATAATTAAGTACAGTGATATAATCCCTTCATTTTATAGAGTGAGAAGCAAAGCTCAGAATTAATGTGACTTGTTTTGGTTTACACATCTAATTAGTGAGAGAACCAGATAAAACCCAAATGGTGCTTTTCTCACTCTACCATTCTTATGTCTAGGGCTTTTCTAGTCATCCTTGACTTTAACCTTCCATTTATCCTCATGGATCTAAACTATTATAAAGCCTTGTTGGTTATTAATGGAATAACTTTTAATGTGTTTTCATCTCAATTATTACTACTATCACCTTAACCTAGGTTCCTTATTTTCTTATATCTGAGGAAATGCAATGAGTTCCGTGACTGTCAACAATATCTTATCTATTTATCCCCACCTGCTGGGAAAGGTTGGGGGCGGGAGGAGAAGGAGACGACTGAGAATGAGATGGCTGGATGGCATCACCAACTCTGTGGACATGAGTTTGAGTGAACTCTGGGAGTTGGTGATGGACAGGGAGGCCTGGCGTGCTGTGATTCATGGGGTTGCGGAGAGTCAGACACGACTGAGCGACTGAACTGAACTGATCCTCCAAAACACAGATGTTCAAAGATTATTTTTCTGGAATCTCATTATTCTTCAGCTCTGCTTTAAGAAATCTATATTCTAGCTGCAAGTAAAATTAAATTTCCTTATTTAGCATGTAACATTGATTCTATTTTCCTAGGCTGGTTTTCCCTGGCCCATTCAATTTTAGCTTTGCTATTCCTCAACCTGTATTTCTTAATCTTAGAAACACCATCTGCTAATTCCCTGATACCTGTCAAATTTCTTTTTCCTGTTGCCTCTTGACACCCTCTACGTCCTTAATCGGAAATGCTCTTTCCATCTTTGCAAAGATCATCATCTCAAATTCTAGACATTTCCATGAATTTTTACCCTTCCTGGTCATGCCATAAACTTCCTTTAAAATACTTTTGATATTTTGCTATGATCAACTTGCTGCTGCTGCTGCTGCTTCTAAGTCACCTCAGTCGTGTCTGACTCTGTGCAACTCTATAGACGGCAGCCCACCAGGCTCCCCCATCCCTGGGATTCTCCAGGCAAGAACACTGGAGTGGGTTGCCATTTCCTCCTCCAATGCATGAAAGTGAAAAGTGAAAATGAAGCCGCTCAGTTGTGTCCAACTCTTAACGACCCCGTGGACTGAAGCCTACCAGGCTCCTCCATCCATGGGATTTTCCAGGCAAGAGTACTGGAGTGGGGTGCCATCGCCTTCTCCGATGATCAGCTTAGGGCTTATTTAAATTCTATCCATTATTGATCACTTTTCAGTTAACCAATATCAGTCTTACCTACATTCAGTATAAAGATCAAAGCTTTTACTTCATATGTCTTTTACAACCATCTGAGCATTAGCATGACATTAAATATTAATAAAATTCAAGAAACACTGACTGCCACATACATGCTTGCTTTTTCATGCCCAGACATAGTAAATGGTGTAGGCAGTTTATGAAGGTTCTCTTTCCTACAGTATGATATATTGATGGGAAAAAAATTGGGGAAGTATCTTAGAAGAATAGGTAGAAATATAAGACAATACACCCTATGAATAAAACCCTATGAAAATACTTATTGTTTATGTTTTACATCCAGTTTTCCTAGCCAAAGCAGAAATAAGATATTGAGTTTTAATGTTATCAGCAAATTAATTTCAAATTAATAATTTTGAGATACATGAACTAATATATTTAAATGACTCAGCACTCAGTCATTTAAATTGTTAGAAGGTGAGGGAGGAAGATGGTGAAGGAATAGGATGGGGAGACCACTTTCTCCCCCCACAAATTCATAAAAAAAAACCATTTGAATGCTGAGTAAATTCCACAAAACAAATTCTGAATGCCAGCAGAGGACATCAGGCACCCAGAAAAAAAGCCCATTGGCTACAAAAGTAAGTAGGAAAAACATAAAAGATAAGAAGAGAGACAAAAGAGGTAGGGACAGAGATCTGTCCAGGGAAGGGAGGTTTAAAAGAGAGAGACATTTCCAAACACCAGGAAACACTCACTGGCAAGTCTGTAGTGACCCTTGGAACCACAGAGGGCAACATAATCGGGAGGAAAAATAAATAAATAAGTAAAACCCACAGATTATGTGCCCAACGGTAACTCCCAGCGCAGACGCCTGCATCCCCCACTAGCAAGCAGGACTGGACAGGGAGGAGTGGGCTGCATTGCTTAGAGTAAGGACCGGACCTGAATGCCCCAAGGGCAATCTAAGAGAACTAACTTGAGATATCAAAGCACACTGTGGGATATGTATCCCACAAAAAGGCAAAAAGCCCTAACCTAAGATACTGCCAGACCGGCTCACAGAGCAAAGGACTGTGTAGAGCTAGCCCACTGTGGACGGTTTATCCCCCATCCCCCACCGAGACAGGCAAGGGAGGGCTTCCAGAGCCGGGAGAGGGCAATCATGGCCCCAGAGAGGTATCATCTACCAAACTGCAAGCAGGCTTCATTGCTAATCAAGACTTCTTGGGATTCTGGCTGGTCAACATCTGCCTGAGAAGGTGCACCATTTGTACACCCAGAAAACCTAGTGGCAGGGACCGGGGAGGTGATAAGTCACAGTGACCACACTCACCAAACACCTGGTCACCTGAGCTGCTCGGATTGGGGAAGGGCACAAAATGCAGGCCCAACCAAGTCTGTGCTTTTGTGGAGAACCCGAGTACCTAAACCTGAGTGGCTTAGACCTGGCAAGTGTATGCAACACAGTGCCGGCCTCAGACAGTTCCTGGCAGAGCAACCTAGAGCCTGGGCAGGGTAGACTGGGACAGCACACACACCGTGAGTGGGGGCAAACCCAGTGTGGCCAAGACACTGCAAGCACTCCCCACAGACGTGGGAGATATTTGTCTGTAGCGTTCCTTCCTCCCCACAGCACGACTGAACAAGCAAGCCTAAAAAAGTGTCCATACCACCCCCTTGTGTCAGGGCAGAAATTAGACACTGAAGAGACCAGCAAACAGAAGAAGCTAAAAGAGAGGGACCCACCTTGGAAGTGGCAGATGGAAAAGTTTTGAGGCTACTGCAAGAATAAGACTGAAAACCAGAGGCAGGAAGCTAAAGTTCAAATCCTGAGAAAACCAGAGAACTCCTGACTCCAGGGAACATTAATCGATATGAACACATCAAACTCCTCCATACCTACACTAAAACCAAGCACTACCCAAGGGTCAACAAGTTCCAGAGCAAAACATACCACATAAATTCTCCAGTAACACAGGAACATAGCCCTGAGCTTCAATACACAGGATGTCCAAAGTCACTCCAAACCCATTGACATCTCATAACTCATTACTGGACACTTCGTTGCAATCCAGAGAGAAGAAATCCAGCTCCACCCACCAGAACACCGACAAAGCTTCCCTAACCAGGGAACCTTGACAAGACAGGCGTCCAACCCCACCCACAGCGAGGAAACTACACAATAAAGAGAACTCCACAAACTGCCAGAAGACAGAAAGGCCACCCGAAACAGCAAGATAAGCAATATGAAGAGGCAGAGAAATATCCAGCAAGTAAAGGAACAGGATAAAAGCCCACCAACCCAAACAAAAGAGGAAGAGATAGGGAACCTACCTCAAAAAGAATTCCAAATAATGATAGTGAAAATGATCCAAAATCTTGAAAACAAATTGGAGTTACAGATAACCTGGAGACAAGAATCGAGACAATTCAAGAAAGGTTTTACAAGGATCTAGAAGAAATAAAAAAGAGTCAATATACAATGAATAACGCAATAAATGAGATCCAAAACACTCTGAAAGGAACCAAGAGTAGAATAACGGAGGCAGAAGATAGGATAAGTGAGTTAGAAAGTAGAATGGTAGGAATAAAGGAAACGGAGAGGAAAAAACAAATAAATTTTTAAAAAGTAGAAAAAATAAAAAAATAATAAAAAAGAAAAACGAATAAAAGAAATGGAGACAATCTCAGAGACCTCTGGGACAATGTTAAACACCCCAACAGTCAAATCATAGGAGTCTCAAAAGAAGAAGAAGAAAAAAAGACTATGAGAAAATTCTTGAGGAGATACTAGTTGAAAACTTCCATAAATGGGGAAGGAAATAATCACCCACGTCCAGAGAGTCCCAAACAGGATAAACCCAAGGTGAAATACCCCAAGAAACATATTAATCAAATTAACAAAGATCAAACACAAAGAACAAATATTAAAAGCAACAAGGAAAAACAACAAATAACACACAAGGGGATTCCCATAAGGATAACAGCTGATCTTTAAATAGAAACTCTTCAGGCCAGGAGGGAAAGGCAGGGCATACTTAAAGTGTTGAAAGAAAATAACCTACAGCCCAGACTACTGTACCCAGCAAGGATCTCATTCAAATATGAAGGAGAAATCAAAAGCTTTACAGACAAGCAAAAGCTGAGAGAATTCAGCATCACCAAACCAGCTCTCCAACCAATGCTAAAGGATCTTCTCTAGACAGGAAACAGAAAGAGTGTATAAACTCGAACCCAGAACAATAAAGTAAATGGCAACAGGATCATACTTATCAATAATTACCTTAAATATTAATGGTTTGAATGCCCCAAACAAAAGACAAAGACTGGCTGAATGGATATAAAAATAAGACCCCTATATATGTTGATTACTAGAGACCCACCTCCAAATGACAGACACATACAGACTGAAAGTGAAGGGCTGGAATAAAATATTACCCACAAATAGAGACCAAAAGAAAGCAGGAGCAGCAATACTCATATCATGTAAAATAGACTTTAAAACAAAGCCTGTGAAAAGAGACAAAGAAGGACACTACACGATGATCAAAGGATCAATCCAAGAAGAAGATATAACAATTATGAATATATATGAACCCAACATAGGAGAACCGCAATATGTAAGACAAATGCTAACAAGTATGAAATGGGAAATTAAAAGTAACACAATAACAGTGGGAGACTTTAATACCCCACTCACATGTATGGATAGATCAACTAAACAGAAAATTAGCAAGGAAACGTAAACGTTAAATGATACAATAGACCAGTTAGACCTAATTTATATCTAAAGGACATTTCACCCTAAAACAGTGAATTTCAACTTTTTCTCAAGCACGTATGGAATCTTCTCCAGGATAGATCACGTCCTGGGCCATAAATCTAGCCTTGGTAAATTCAAAAAAATTGAAATCATTCCAAGCATCTTTTCTGACTACATAGCAGAAAGATTAGATCTCAACTACAGGAGAAAAACTATTAAAAATTCCAATATACGGAGGCTGAACAGCACGCTGCTGAATAACCAACAGATCATAGAAGAAATCAAAAAAGAAATTAAAATATGCATAGAAATAAATGAAAATGAAAATAGAACAACCCAAAACCTGTGGGAAAATGTAAAAGCAGTGCTAAGGGGACGGTTCATAGCAATAGAGGCATACCTCAAGAAACAACAAAAAAGTCAACTAAATAAACTAATTCCACACCTATAGCAACTAGAAAAGGAAGAAATGAATAACCCCAGGGTGAGTAGAAGGAAAGAAATCCAGCGATCGCACTCCTGGGCATACATACCGAGGAAACCAGAATTGAAAGAGACACATGTACTCCAATGTTCATTGCAGCACTGTTTATAATAGCCAGGACATGGAAGCAACCTAGATGTCCATCTGAAGATGAATGGATAAGAAAGCTTTGGTACATATACACAATGGAGTATTTCTCAGCCATCAAAAAGAATGCATTTGAATCAGTTTTAATGAGGTGGATGAAATTGGAGCCTATTATACAGAGTGAAGTAAGCCAGAAAGAAGAACATCAATACTGTATATTAACGCATATATATGGAATTTAGAAAAATGGTAACCTGAACCCTGTATAAGAGACTGCAAAAGAGACATAGGCATTTAGAACAGTCTCTGGGACTCTGTGGGAGAGGGTGAAGGTGGAATGATTGGGGAGAATGGAGTTGTAGCATGTATATTATCATAAGTGACCAGTCCAGGTTCGACGCATACATTTTCCTCTGTTCATTTCTTTGCATTTGTGCTTTTTTAATAAAATTCTTTTTTAGAAATAAAAAAAAAGAAATCTTAAAAATTAGGGCAGAAATAAATGCAAAAGAAACAAAGGAGACCATAGCAAAAATCAACAAAGCCAAAAGCTGGTTCTTTGAGAGGGTAAATAAAATTGACAAACCACTAGCCAGACTCATCAAGAAACAAAGGGAGAAAAACCAAATCAATAAAATTAGAAATGAAAATGGAGAGATCACAACAGACAACACAGAGACACAAAGGATCATAAGAGGCTACTATCAGCAATTTTATGCTAATAAAATGGACAGCTTGGAAGAAATGGACAAATTCATAGAAAAATGCAACTTTCCAAAACTAAACCAGGAAGAAAGATAAAATCTTAATAGACACATCACAAGCACAGAAATTGAAACTGTAATCAGAAATTTTCCAGCAAACAAAAGCCCAGGTCCAGACAGCTTCACAGTTGAATACTACCAAGAATTTAGAGAAGAGCTAACACCTATCCTACTCAAACTCTTCCAGAAAATTGCAGAGGAAGGTAAACTTCCAATCTCATTCTATGAGGCCACAATCACACTAATACCAAAACCTGACAAAGATGACACAATAAAAAGAGAACTACAGGCCAATGCGGGAGACCCGGGTTCGATCCCTGGGTCGGGAAGATACCCTGGAGAAGGAAATGGTACTCCACTCCAGTATTCTTGCCTGGAGAACCCCATGGACGGAGAAGACTGGTAGGCTACAGTCCACGGGGTCGCAAAGAGTCGGACACGACTGAGTGACTGAACGCAATGGAATGGAACAGAACAGGCCAATATAACTGATGAACATAGATGCAAAAATGCTTAACAAAATTCTAGCAATCAGAATCCAACAACACAATAAAAAGATCATAGATAATGATAATAGATAATGATCATAGATAATGACGAAGTGGGCTTTATCCCAGGGATGCAAGGATTCTTCAATATCCACAAATCAATCAATGTAATACACCACATTAAGAAAATTAAAAATAAAATCCATGTGATTATTTCAATAGATGCAGGGAAAACATTTGACAAAATTCAACATCCATTTATCATAAAATCCCTCCAGAAGTCTGGAATAGAAGGAACATACCTCAACACAATAAAAGCTATATATGACAAACCCACAGCAAACATTATCCTCAATGTTGAAAATTTGAAAGCATGTTCCCTAAAGTCAGGAAAAAGACAAGGGTGCCCATTCTCACCACTAATATTCAACATACTTTTGGGAGTTTTGGGCTAAGCAATCAGAGCAGAAAAGACATAAAAGGAATCCAAATTGGAAAAGAAGAAGTAAAACTCTCACTGCTTGCAGATGACATGATCCTCAACACAGAAAAACCTAAAGACTCTACAAGAAAATCACTAGATATAATCAATGAATATAGTAAAGTTGCAGGATATAAAATCAACAGAAATCCCTTGCATTTCTATACACTAATAATGAAAAAATAGAAAGAGAAATTAAGGAAACAATTCCATTCACCATTGCAACGAAAAGAATAAAATACTTAGGAATATATCTACCTAAAGAAACAAAGATAGCATATTAAAAAACAGAGACATTACTTTGCCAACAAAGGTCCATCTAGTCAAGGCTATGGTTTTTCCAGTGGTCATGTATGGATGTTAGAGTTGGACTGTGAAGAGAGCTGATCGCCGAATTATTGATGCTTTTGAACTGTGGTGTTGGAGAAGACTCTTGAGAGTCCCTTGGATTGCAAGAAGATCCAACTAGTGCATCCTAAGTAGACCAGTCCTGGGTATTCATTGGAAGGGCTGGTGCTAAAGCTGAAACTCCAGCACTTTTGCCACCTCATGAGAAGAGTTGACTCGTTGGAAAAGACTCTGACTCTGATGCTGGGAGGGATTGGGGGTAGGAGAAGGGGACGACAGAGAATAAGATGGCTGGATGGCATCACCGACTCAATGGATGTGAGTTTGAGTGAACTTCGGGAATTGGTGATGGGCAGGGAAGCCTGGCATGCTGTGATTCTTGGGGTTGCAAAGAGCCAGACACGACTGAGTGACTGAACTGAACTGAACTGAAAGAAACAAAAGACCTATATATAGAAAACTACAAAACACTGGTGAAAGAAATCAGAGAGGACACTAAAAGATGGAGAAATATACTGTGTTTGTGGATTGGAAGAATAAATACTGTGAAAATGAGTATATAACCCAAAGTAATTTATAGTTTCAATGCAATCCCTATCAAGCTACCAACGGTATTTATCACAGAATTAGAACAAATAATTTCAAAATTTGTATGGAAATACAAAAAACCTCGAATAACCAAAGCAATCTTGAGAAAGAAGAATGGAACTGTAGGAATCAACCTGCTGGACTTCAGGCTCTACTACAAAGCCACAGTCTTTAGACAGTATGGTACTGGCATAAAGACAGAAATAAAGAGCAATGGAACAAAATAGAAATCCCAGAGATAATTCCACGCAACTATGGACACCTTATCTTTTATTTTTTAAAATTTATTTTATTGGAGGCAAATTACCTTACATTAATATATTGGTTGGTTTTGGCATACATTGACACGAATCCGCCTCGGGTGTACATGTGTTCACTTTCTTGAACCCCCCTCCCACCTCCCTCTTCCCCATATCCTCCCTCCAGGTCATCCCCGTCCACCAACCTCAAGCATCCTGTATTATGCATCAAACCTGGATTGGTCACATATGAAAATATACATGCTACAATGCCGTTTTCCCCAATCAGCCCACCTTCACGCTCTCCCACAGAGTCCCAAAGACTGTTCTATACACCTATGTCTCTTTTGCAGGCTCGTATACAGGGTTAAGGTTACCATCTTTCTAAATTCCATATATATGCGTTAGTATACTGTATTGATGTTTTTCTTTCTGGCTTACTTCACTCTGTATAATAGGCTCCAGTTTCATCCACCTCATTAAAACTGATTCAAATGAATTCTTTTTGATGGCTGAAAAATACTCCATTGTGTATATGTACCAAAGCTTTCTTATCCATTCATCTGCAGATGGACATCTAGGTTGCTTCCATGTCCTGGCTATTATAAACAGTGCTGCAATGAACGTTGTTGTACATGTGTCTCTTTCAATTCTGGTTTCCTCGGTGGGTATGCCCAGGAGTGCGATTGCTGGATCATGTGGCAGTTCTATTTCCAGTTTTTTGAGGAATCTCCACACTGTTCTCCATAGTGGCTGTACTAGTTTGCATTCCCACCAACACTGTAAGAGGGTTCCCTTCTCTCCACACCCTCTCCAGCATTTATTGCATGTAGACATTTGGATAGCAGCCATTCTGACAGGTGTGAAATGGTATCTCATTGTGGTTTTGATTTGCATTTCTCTGATTATGAGGGATGTTGAGCATCTTTTCATGTGTTTGTTAGCCATCTTTATGTCTTCTTTGGAGAAATGTCTGTTTAGTTCTTTGGCCCATTTTTTGATTGGGTCACTTATTTTTCTGGAATTGAGCTGCAGAAGCTGCTTGTATATTTTGGAGATTAATCCTTTATCAGTTGCTTCATTTGCTATTATTTTCTCCCATTCTGAAGGCTGTCTTTACACCTTGCTTATAGTTTCCTTTGCTGTGCAGAAGTTTCTGATTTTAATTAGGTCCCATTGTTTAGTTTTGCTTTTATTTCCAATATTCTGGGAGGTGGGTCTTGGAGGATCCTGCGGTGATTTATGTCGGAGAGTGTTTTGCCTACGTTCTCCTCTAGGAGTTTTATAGTTTCCGGTCTTACATTTAGCTCTCTAATCCATTTTGAGTTTCTTTTGGTGTATGGTATTAGGAAATGTTCTAGTTTCATTCTTTTAGAAGTGGCTGACCAGTTTTCCCAGCACCACCTGTTAAAGAGACTGTCTTTTCTCCATTTTATATTCTTGCCTCCTTTGTCGAAGATAAGGTATCCATAGGTGTATGGATTTATCTCTGGGCTTTCTATTTTATTCCATTGATCTATATTTCTGTCTTTATGCCAGTACTATACTGTCTGGATGACTGTGGCTTTGTAGTAGAGCCTGACGTCTGGCAGGTTAATTCCTCCAGTTACATTCTTCTTCTTCAAGATTGCTTTGGCAATTCGAGGTTTTTTGTATTTCCATAAAAATTGTGAGATTATTTGTTCTAGTTCTGTGAAAAATATTGTTGGTAGCTTGATAGGGATTGCATTGAACGTATAAATTACTTTGGGTAGTATACTCATTTTCACAATATTTATTCTTCCAATGCACGAACACGATATATTTCTCCATCTATTAGTGTCCTCTTTGATTACTTTCACTAGTGTTTTATAGTTTTCTATGTACAAGTCTTTTGTTTCCTTTAGTTCAGTTCAGTTCAGTTCAGTTCAGTTCAGTCACTCAGTCGTGTCCGACTCTCCGCGACTCCATGAATCACAGCACGCCAGGCCTCCTTGTCCATCACCAACTCCCGGAGTTCATTCGAACTCATGTCCACAGAGTCGGTGATGACATCCAGCCATCTCATTATCGGTTGCCCCCTTCTCCTCCCACCCCCAACCTTTCCCAGCATCTGAGTTTTTCCAGTGAGTCAACTCGTCGCATGAGGTGGCCAAAGGATTGCAGTTTCAGCTTTAGCATCAGTCCTTCCAATGAACACCCAGGATCGATCTCCCTTAGAATGGACTGGTTGGATCTCCTTGTGGTACAAGGGACTCTCAAGAGTCTTCTCCATCACCACAGTTCAAAAGCATCAATTCTTCAGCGATATATTCCTAAGTATTTAATTCTTTTCATTGCAACAGTGAATGGAATAGTTTCCTTAATTTCTCTTTCTATTTTCTCATTATTAGTGTATAGGAATGCAAGGGATTTCTGTGTGTTGATTTTATATCCTGAAAGTTTACTGTATTCATTGATTAGCTCTAGAAGTTTTCTCGTAGAGTCTTTAGGGTTTTCTGTGTAGAGGATCATGTCATCAGCGAACAGTGAAAGTTTTCCTTCTTCTTTTCCAATTTGTATTCCTTTTATGTCTTTTTCTGCTCTGATTGCTGTAGCCAAAACTTCCAGAACTATGTTGAATAGTAATGGTGAGAGTGGGCACCCTTGTCTTGTTCCTGACTTTAGGGGAAATGCTTTCAGGTGTTCACCATTGAGGATAATGTTTGCTGTGGGTTTGTCATATATAGCTTCTATTATGCTGAGATATGTCCCTTCTATTCCCACTTTCTGGAGGGTTTTTATCATAAATGGATGTTGTATTTTGTCAAAGGCTTTCTCTGCATCTATTGAGATAATCACATGATTTTTATTTTTCAGTTTGTTAATGTGGTGTATTACGTTGATTGATTTGCGGATATTGAAGATTCCTTGCATTCCTGGGATAAAGCTCACTTGGTCATGATGTATGATCTTCTTAATGTGTTTTTGGATTCTTATTGCTAGCATTTTGTTAAGGAGTTTTGCATGTATGTTCATCAGTGATATTAGCCTGTAGTTTTCTTTTTTTGTGGGGTCTTTACCAGGTTTTGGTATTAGGGTGATGGTGGCCTCATGGAATGAGTTTTTAAGTTTTCCTTCCTCAGCAATTTTCTGGAAGAGTTTGAGTAGAATAAGTTTAGCTCTTCTCTAAATTTTTGGTAGAATTCAGCTGTGAAGCCATCTGGACCTGGGCTTTTGTTTGCTGGAAGATTTCCAATTACTTTCTCTATTTCCGTGCTTGTGATGGATCTGTTCAGATTTTCTATTTCTTCTTGGTTCAGTTTTGGCAAGGTGTACTTTTCTAGGAATTTGTCCATTTCTTCCAAATTATTCATTTTATTGCCATATAATTGCTGATAGTATTCTCTAATAATCCTTTGTATTTCTGTGTTGTCAGTTTTGATCTCTCCATTTTCATTTCTAATTTTATTGCCTTGGTTTTCTCCCTTTGTTTCTTGATGAGTCTGGCTAGTGGTTTGTCAATTTTATTTACCTTCTCAAAGAACCAGCTTTTGGCTTTGTTGATTTTTGCTATGGTCTCTTTTGTTTCTTTTACATTTATCTCTGCCCTAATTTTTATGATTTCTTTCCTTCTACTCACCCTTTGGTTCTTCATTTCTTCCTTTTTTATTTTCTTTAGATGTAGAGATGGGTTATTTAGTTGATTTTTTTCTTGTTTCTTGAGGTGTGCCTGTATTGCTATGAACGTCCCCCTTAGCACTGCTTTTACAGTGTCCCTGAGGTTTTGGGTTGTTGTGTTTTCATGATTTCTCTTTTGATTTCTTCTATGATATGTTCATTATTCAGCAGCGTGTTGTTCAGCCTCTATATGTTGGCATTTTTAATGGTTTTTCTCCTGTAATTGAGATCTAATCTTACTGCATTGTTGTCAGAAAAGATGTTTGAAATGATTTCAATTTTTTTGAATTTACCACGGCCAGATTTATGGCCCAGGATGTGATCTATCCTGGAAAAGCTTCTGTGTGCGCTTGAGCAAAAGGTGAAATTCATTGTTTTGGGGTGAAATGTCCTATAGAGATCTATTAGGTCTAACTGGTGTATTTTATCATTTAAAGTTTGTGTTTCCTTGTTAATTTTCTGTTTAGTTGATCTATCCATAGATGTAAGTGGGGTATTAAAGTCTCCCAGTATTATTGTGTTATTGTTAATTTCCCCTTTCATACTTGTTAGTTTTTCTGTTACATATTGCGGTGCTCCTATGTTGGGTGCATAAATATTTATAATTTTTATATCTTCTTCTTGGATTGATCCTTTGAATATTATGTAGTTTCCTTCTTTGTCTCTTTTCACAGCCTTTGTTTTAAAATCTATTTTATCTGATATGAGTATTGCTACTCCTGCTTTCTTTTGGTCTCTATTTGCGTGGAATATCTTTTTCCAGCCCTTCACTTTCAGTGTGTATGTGTCCGTCGATTTGAGGTGGGTCTCTTGTAGACAAAATATATGGGGGTCTTCTTTTTGTATCCATTCAGCCAGCCTTTGTCTTTTGGTTGGGGCATTCACCCATTTACGTTTAAGGTGATTATTGATAAGTATGATCCCGTTGCCATTTTCTTTATTGTTTTGGGTTCGAATTTATACACCCTTTCTGTGTTTCCAATCTAGAGAAGATCCTTTAGCATTTGTTGGAGAGCTGGTTTGGTAATGCTGAATTCTCTCAGCTTTTGCTTGTCTGTAAAGCTTTTGATTTCTCCTTCATATTTGAATGAGATCCTTCCTGGCTACAGTAATCTGGGCTGTAGGTTATTTTCTTTCATCACTTTAAGTATGTCTTGCCTTTCCCTCCTGGCCTGAAGAGTTTCTGCTGAAAGATCAGCTGTTATCCTTATGGGGATCCTCTTGTGTGTTATTTGTTGTTTTTCCCTTGCTGCTTTTAATATTTGTTCTTTGTGTTTGATCTTTGTTAATTTGATTAAAATGTTCCTTGGAGTATTTCGCCTTGGGTTTATCCTGTTGGGGACTCTCTGTGTTTCTTGGACTTGGGTGATTATTTCCTTCCCCATTTTAGGGAAATTTTCAACTATTATCTCCTCAAGTATTCTCTGAAGGTCTTTCTCTTAGTCTTCTTCTTCTGGGACTCCTATGATTCGAATGTTGGGGCGTTTAATACTGTCCCATATGTCTCTAATATTGTCCTCATTTCTTTTAATTCGTTTTTCTTTTATCCTCTCTGTTTCATTTATTTCTACAATTCTATCTTCTAGCTCGCTTATCCTGTCTTCTGCCTCCGTTATTCTACTGTTTGTTCCCTTCAGAGTGTTTTTTATCTCATCTATTGCATTATTCATTGTATATTGACTCTTTTTTATTTCCTCTAATTCCTTATTGAACATTTCTTGCATCTTCTCAATCCTTTTCTCCACTTTATTTATCTGTAACTCCATTTTGCTTTCCAGATTTTGAATCATTTTCACAATTAAAATTTGAAATTCTTTATTGGGTAGGTTCCCTATATCTTCCTGTTTTGTTTGTGTTGGTGGGCATTTATCCTCTTCCTTTACTTGCTGGGTATTTCTCTGCCTCTTCATCTTGCTTATATTGCTGTGTTCGGGGTGGCCTTTCCATCTTCTGACAGTTTGTGGAGTTCTCTTTATTATCTAGTTACCTCATTGTGTGTGGGGTTGGATGGGTGACTTTTCAAGGTTCCCTGGTTAGGGAAGCTTGTGTCGATGTTCTGGTTGGTGGAACTGGATTTCTTCTCTCTTCAGTGCAATGAAGTGTCCAGTAATGAGTTTGAGATGTCAGTGGGTTTGGAGTGGCTTTGGGCAGCCTGTATTTTGAAGCTCAGTGCTATTCTCCTGTGTTGCTGGATAGTTTGCCTAGTATGTCTTTCACTGAAAGTTGTTGACCCTTGGGTGGTGCCTGGTTTCAGTGTATGTATGGAGGCATTTGATGAGTACCTATCAATTAATGGTCTCTGGTGTTCTCAGGATTTGGCCTTAAGCCTCTGCCTCTGGTTTTCAGTATTATTCTTACAGTAGGCTCAAGGCTTCTCCCTCTGTTACTTCCAAGGCAGTTCCTTCTGTTGAAAAAGCTCTTCTGTTTTCTGGTCTCCTCAGTGTCTAATTCCCGTCCTGACACCAGGATGCGGTGGTGGACACTTTTTTTTTTTTTTCCCAGCTCTACTATTCAGTCCTGCTATGGGGAGGGAGGAACAGCTAACAAATATCCCTGGCGTCTGTGGGGAATGTTCGCAGTGTCTCAGCTACACTGGGAATGCTCCCGCTCAAGGCCTGTGTGCTTTCCCTGTTTATGCTGCTTAGGCTTTAGGTTGCTCTGCTGGGAGCTGTCCGCGACTGTCGCTGGGTTGCATGTACTTCCCAGTTCTGAGCGGCTCAGATTCAGATCCTCGGGTACTCGACAAAGGCGCAGACTTGGCTGGGCCTGCGTTTTGTGCCTTCCCTGGTCCTAGCAGCTCAGGTGACCAGGTGTTTGGCGAGCACAGTCGCTGCGACTTATTGCCTTCCCGGTCCCTGCCGCTTGGTTTTCTTGGTGTACAACTGGCGCATTTTCTTAGGTGGATATCGACTGGTCCGAACCCAAGAAGTCCTGGCCAGCAAGGAAGCCTGCTTGCAGCTTGTCACGGGAAGCTTCTCTGGTGCTGTGGCTGCCCCTGCCCCGGCGCTGGCTACCCTCTGCCCCCGCAACCGTGGGGGCCGGAGGATGGGCCGCCCGCTGCTGGCTCACTCTGCTCAGTGCCCTGTTCTGTGGGTGGGGCTGGCAGAGTCCTGGGTTGGGGCTTTTCGCAGGTTTTTCCTAGCCTTGTCGCCTTTTAGCTGTAACTTCTGCTTTGGTATCTTAAGTTTGAGCCCTCAGATTGCCCTGGGGTGTTCAAGCCTGGTTCTCCCTCTAAGCACCGCTGCCGGCGCCTCCCTGCCCAGCCCCCACCTGCTAGTGAGGGGCACTGGCGTCTGTGCCACTTCTCCACTGAGAGTTTCCTCTGGGCACTTAGTCTGTGAGTTTTAATTATTTATGTCTTTTGCCTCCCAGTTATGTGGCCCTCTGTGATTCCACTCGCCAGTGTTTCCAGGTGTTTGGAAACTTCTCTTTTTTTTTTTTAAGCCTCCCTTCCCAGGATGGAGCTCCTTCCCTCCCTCTTTTGTCTCTTTTTTATCTTTTATACTATTTCCTACCTCCTTTTGACGACTATGGGCTGCTTTTCTGAGTGTCTGATGTCCTCTGCTGGTATTCAGAAGTTGTTTTGTGGGATTTACTCAGCGTTCAAATGTTATTTTTTGATTTTGTGGGGGAGAAAGTGGTTGCCCCGTCCTATTCCTCCACCATCTTCCCGTGCTCCTCCTGGACACCTTATCTTTGACAAAGGAGGCAAGAATATTCAATGGAGAAAAGACAGTCTCTTTAACAAGTGGTGCTGGGAAAACTGGTCAGCCACTTGTAAAAGAATGAAAATAGAACACTCCCTAACACCATACACAAAAATAAACTCAAAGTGGATTAAAGATCTAAATGTAAGACCTGAAACTATAAAAGTCCTAGAGGAGAACATAGGCAAAATACTCCGACATAAATCACAGCAGGATCCTCCATGGCCCACTTCTCAGAATATTGGATATAAAAGCAAAAATAAACAAATGGAACCTAATTAAAATTAAAAGCTTCTGCACAGCAAAGGAAACTATAAGCAAGGTGAAAAGACAACCTTCAGAATGGGAGAAAATAATAGCAAATGAAGCAACTGACAAAGAATTAATCTCCAAAATATACAAGCAATTCCTGTAGCTCTATTCCAGAAAATTAAATGACCCAATCAAAAAATGGACCAAAGAACTAAAGAGACATTTCTCCAAAGAAGACATCGAGATGGCTAACAAACATGTGAAAAATGCTCAACATCACTCATAATCAGAGAAATGCAAATAAAAAACACAATGTGGTACCATTTCACACCATTCAGAATGGCTGCGATCCAAAAGTCTACAAGCAATAAATGCTGGAGAGGATGTGGAGAAAAGGGACCCCTCTTACACTGTTGGTGGGAATACAATCTAATACAGCCACTATGGAGAATAGTGCGGAGATTCCTTAAGAAAGTGGAAATAGAAATTCCATATGACCCAGAAATCCCACTTTTGGGCATACACACCGAGGAAACCAGAATTGAAAGAGAGACATGTACTCCAATGTTCATCGCAGTCCTATTTATAATAGCCAGGACATGGAAGCAACCTAGATGTCCATCAGCAGACAAATGGAAAAGAAAGCTTTGGTACATATACACAATGGAGTGTTACTCAGCCATTGAAAAGAATACACTTGAATCAGTTCTAATGAGGTGGGTGAAGTTGTGTCCTATTATACAGAGTGAAGTATACCAGAAAGAAAAATACCAATACAGTATACTAATACATATATGAAATTTAGAAAGATGTTAATGATAACCCTGTACATGAGACATCAAAAGAGACACAGATGTATAGAAAAGTCTTTTGGACTCTGTGGGAGAGGTGAGGGTGGGATGATTTGTGAGAATGGCACTGAAACATGCATATTATCATATGTGAAATGAATTGCCAGTCCAGGATCGATGCATGATACAAGATGCTCTGGGCTGGTGCACTGGGTTGACCCAGAGGTGGGTTCAAGATGAGGAACATATGTACACCCAGGGTGGATTCATGTCAGTGTATGACAAAATCAATATAATATTGTAAAGTAATTAGTCTCCAATTAAAATAAATTAAAAATAATTGCTAGAAGATCCTCAGTAATAATGGTTTCTTCTCTGTCCTCATGTGAAATAAAAGAAATGAAGTATTGGTTTGACCAAAATGTTCATTTGGATTCTTTCCATAAAATGTTACAGAAAAACTTGAATGAACTTTTTGCCAACCCAATGTTCAGTTCAGTTCAGTTCAGTCGCTCAGTCGTGTCCGACTCTCCGCGACCCCATGAATCACAGCACGCCAGGCCTCCCTGTCCATCACCAACTCCCGGAGTTCACTCAAACTCATGTCCACAGAGTCGGTGATGCCATCCAGCCATCTCATTCTCCATCGTCCCCTTCTCCTCCCGCTCCCAAACTTTCCCAGAATCAGAGTCTTTTCCAGTGTAACAAAGGTTATATTTTTTCCAGTTCTGTGTACATTGAGTTTATTGTGATCCACACAGTTGAAGGCTTTGGCATAGTCAATGGAGCAGAAATAAATGTTTTTCTAGAACTCTCTTGCTTTCTCCATGATCCAGCGGATGTTAGCAATTTTATCTCTGGTTCCTCTGCCTTTTCTAAAACCTGCTTGAACATCTGAAATTTCACGGTTCACATATTGCTGAAGCCTGGCTTGGAGAATTTTGAGCATGACTTTACTAGTGTGTGAGGATAAGACCCAGTCCCTGGTGGCTCAGAGGGTAAAGCATCTGCCTGCAATGCAGGAGACCTGGGTTCTATCCCTGGGTCAGAATGATCCCCTGGAGAAGGAAAAGGCAACCCACTCCAGTACTCTTGCCTGGAAAGTCCCATGGACAGAGAGGCCTGGTAGACTACAGTCCATGGGATCATAAAGAGTCAGACACGACTGAGCGACGTTACTTTACTAGCGTGTGAGATGAGTGCAATTGTGCAGTAGTTTGAGCGTTCTTTGATATTCCCTTTCTTTGGGATTGGAATGAAGACTGACCTTTTCCAGTCCTGTGGCCACTGCTGAGTTTTCCAAATCTGCTGGCATATTGAGTGTAGCACTTTCACAGCATCATCTTTCAGGATTTGAAATAGCTCAATTGGAATTCCATCACTTCCACTAGCTTTGTTCGTAGTGATGCTCTCTAAGGCCCACTTGACTTCACATTCCAAGATGTCTGGTTCCAGGTGAGTGATCATGCCATCATGATTATCTTCGTCGTGAAGATCTTTTTTGTACAGTTCTGTGTATTCTTGCCACTTCTTCTTAATATCTTCTGCTTCTGTTAGGTCCTTACCACTTCTGTCTTTTGTCGAGCCCATCTTTGCACGAAATATTCCTTTGATATCTCTAATTTTCTTGAAGAGAACTCTTGTTTTTCCTATTCTGTTGTTTTCCTCTATTTCTTTGCATTGATCGCTGAGGAAGGCTTTCTTATCTCTCCTTGCTATTCTTTGGAACTCTGCATTCAGATGCTTATATCTTTCCTTTTCTCCTTTGCTTTTCGCTTCTCTTCTTTTCACAGCTATTTGTAAGGCCTCCTCAGACAGCCATGTTGCTTTTTTTGCATTTCTTTTCCATGGGGATGATCTTGGTCCCTGTCTCCTGTACAATGTCACGAACCTCCGTCCAGAGTTCATCAGGTACTCTATCTATCAGATCTAGTCCCTTAAATCTATTTCTTACTTCCACTGTATAATCATAAGGGGTTTGATTTAGGTCATATCTGAATGGTTTAGTGGTTTGCCCTACTCTGACCAGCCTCTTGAGAAACCTGTATGCAGGTCAGGAAGCAAAACTTAGAACTGGTCATGGAACAACAGGCTGGTTGCAAATAGGAAAAGGAGTACATCAAGGTTGTATATTGTCACCCTGCTTATTTAACTTATATGCAGAGTACATCACGAAGAACGCTGGGCTGGAAGAAGCACAAGCTGGAATCAAGATTGCCGGGAGAAATATCAATAATCTCAGATATGCAGATGACACCACCCTTATAGCAGAAAGTGAAGAGGAACTCAAAGGCCTCTTAATGAAAGTGAAAGAGGAGAGTGAAAAGGTTGGCTTGAAGCTCAACTTTCAGAAAACAAATATCATGGCATCTGATCCCATCACTTCATGGGAAATAGATCGGGAAACAGTGGAAACAGTGTCAGACTATTTTTTGGGGGTTCCAAAATCACTGCGGATGCTGATTGCAGCCATGAAATTAAAAGACGTTTGCTCCTTGGAAGGAAAGTTATGACCAACCTACATAGCATATTAAAAAGCAGAGACATTACTTTGCCAACCAAGGTCCGTCTAGTCAAGGCTATGGTTTTTCCCATGGTCATGTATGGATGTGAGAGTTGGACTGTGAAGAAAGCTAATCGCCGAAGAATTGATGCTTTTGAACTGTGGTGTTGGAGAAGACTCTTGAGAGTCCCTTGGACTGCAAGGAGATCCAACCAGTCCATTCTAGAGTAGATCAATCCTGGGTGTTCATTGGAAGGACTTATGGTAAAGCTGAAACTCCAATACTTTGGCCACCTCATGCGACGAGTTGACTCCCTGGAAAAGAGTCTGATGCTGGGAGGGATTGGGGGTGGGAGGAGACTGGGACGATAGAGAATGTGATGGCTGGAATGCATCACCGACTCGATGGACATGAATTTGAGTGAACTCCGGGAGTTGGTGATGGACAGGGGGGCCTGGCGTGCTGTGATTCATGGGTTCGCAAGGAGTCGGAAGTGACTGAGCGACTGAACTCAAGTGTACATTGAGTATATTCTATGGAGTGCACTGTTTTCCTCCTTGTGTTTAATACTGGATATTTCAAATCACTCATTGCTTTCTGATTTTTATCTTTTATGAGATGCTTAATAAGCACCTTGGTTCTGATATTTAGCCCATTTTGCACAATTTAAGTTGATGCTGCTGTTCCACTCAGGTACCAGAGTCTTTTTATGATATTTAAAGACTTCATTTTTAGTTTGTTCTACTGTATCCTAAAATTGTATTTATTGTATCTTTTGGCACTCTGGGATGTTTTGGAGATAAAGAATGTCTTTTTTAGATATCTATTGAGTTTTTCTGCAACGTTTTCTCATTTATGGTAATCCTTTTAGATTGCTTGGAAAGGATTTACAGTGCATTGTTTGAACAGAATGAATATAACAGTCTCGTCCTTTGCAAGTCAACTTAATCCATGTGAAGCTGACATTTTTGTGCAACTCAGAAAAAAATCTGTTTATATATATATATATATATATATATATATATATATAATTTTTAGAAGAAAAGTACTGGCCACATTTTGTCAATTATCCTGAGGGTTTGAAACAAACAAAAAAATCATAAAATAGTTTCTATATTAAAATATATTTCTTAAACATACTTTTCCCACTTTTGTCTCAAAGATGTTAAATATATACTAATTTAAGAAAATATGCTATTGATCAGTGTACAAATGCATTTTTTCAAGCTTGTTTCACTAAATAACCTTCTGGACCACTGCAGCTGCATAAAAAATATTGAGGACCTAATAAGGCTCTGAAAATTTGATTTCCCCAAAAATACTAGTGCATCAAAATATAACCAAATTCTAAAAGTATGAATCTGATTCAAAGTACTATTTGTTGCCGACATTGATTTTACACGCACTGAAACTCTCTAATCCAAAATAGACCATCAAAAGTGCCTCGTTGACACTCTATGTACCACAGCTTTTCTAAATTTGCCTCATCCTACTGTTACTAAGAATTAGAAGCAGCACAAGAAAATGCTGACAAGTTGTTTTTTTTTTTTTTTTGCATATTTGGCTGTCTTCAAGTAAAATCTGCTGAAAGATCCCCCGAAGCCAAGTGTTAGCTATAAGCTTTAAAAGTATGAGAAATCATCTTATATTTAATAGAAAAATATATTGGATGCAGTCCTGCATCAAAGTTACACACACCATAAAGATTTCTCAAAATTCCAATTGATGTTCTCATATTGATTTAATTTTAATCAAGTTTAATTGTAAAAAATAGTACAGTTGACAGAAGACTCTTCCCATTTAGGGTTTCTGGATATTTTCCTCGTTTTCCTTTCTTAGTAGCTCACTTATATCTCCAAACTCTAAATATACAGAAAACGAGAAAGAAAAACAGTAATCCTAAAATAATTCAGTTTTTTCATTTCTTTGAACATCACACTTTGGTTTATGTATAAAATTTTATGTTAATCTATTTTAACTTGGTAATTGAGATACCATTTAAAATATTACTTACATAAAGGTTGCAATAGGTAAAAATTTTACTTTGTCTTTGTAGACTAAATATAGGCCTCTTCTTTACTGAATAAAGGCGGGATATATATGTAGGATCTCAGGAAGCTGAGCTGTTTGTTGCTTGTATGACTCATTGGTTGATTTTACCATATTAATAAAATCAGGAAATTTAATTTTGGAAGATAGTAACACATCTAATAGTCTCAGGAGCTACTCAATTTTATCTGCATTTGAACATTTCAATTTATTATGCTTCAAAAAAGAAACAAAAAGGACATTTTAGTAAATTGGGTTAGTACAAGTCACCAAGTCCTCTCTCTTTGGCATGTAGAAATGCTCCATGAATGTACAATTTAAAGGTGATATTCAGTTAATGAAGATCTTCTCTGTAGAAGTATTATTCTATTTAAGATGCTTTTGAAATGTGCATGTTAATTTTAAAGCATGCTATATTTTTAAAAGAGAAATATGAGAGTGAATTTTAGGAGCAGCCAGATTTATGTATATAATGATTACACCATCCTAGAAACTCATGAAATTGATAAGGAATAGCATAAATAAAATGTATCATCAGACATGAAAGAGTTAGCAGTAATAAAAACACAAGGAATTAGGACTTCTCTTTCCGGAGAATTTTATTCACACTTGCAAGGAAACAGCAATACCACTATAACAATAAGAACAAGCATGATGAACTGCAAAATAAAGCTTTCTAACCAATTAGGAAGCAGAAGTTTCAAAGACGTATGATGTATAAACTAGAAAATTACTTTCCCCTCCTGGGAGTAAAAAGGCCTTTTGTTGTTTAGTCACTAAGTTGTATCTGACGCTTTTGCAACCCCATAGACTGCAGCTTGCCAGTCTCCTCTGTCCATGGGATTTTCTAGGCAAGAATACTGGAGTGGGTTGACATTTTAAATGCTTTAATAATTGATATAGCAGTGGAGAGATGTTGTCATTGACAGGTAGGAAGAAAGCATTAATAAATATTTTCTACAAAGTGTGGACTTCATAATAGTTTTAAATGGAAAGATATATATTGAAACACACAAATTATCAAAACTGACACAAGAAATAAAAATTTGTAAAATCCCTAGCCATTCAGGAATTATTTCACTATTGAATTCAATGTAACATTAAAGAAAGAAATAGGATCAATGTTTTGCAAAGTTTTCAAAAATAGAAAAAAAAAAAATCACAGCTACACTCTTATGAGGCTATTATTACCCAGAAACCCAAACCAAAAATATAAGAAACATATGATAAATATTTTCACTAACATAGAGAAAAACTCACTATATAATAAAAAGAATACAAAATCTAATGTAGCAAGACATAAAATTGCATGACCAAGCACAGTTTCTATTAATATAGGAAAATCAATCGGTGGTGGTTCCAGGTAACATTTAGTAAAATGATTGGATTGTTAATTTAGAATCATTGGTAGATAAATAGCAGAAATCTAATTGTTGATTCTATTTATCTATGTATCTAACTCTCTCCACACAGTGTTTTTTATAAACTCTTTACACACAGATACTCCTTTAAAAATATTGAAAAAATATGTTTATACCATTTTAATCTAGCTCCTGTTTCATTAAATAATTCTCAAAAGTATGTGAAAGAATGAATTGTGCCTCTTCAAATGAACATGAGGAGATAATGTAATTAGTCAAACCCATATTTAGGTTTGACATCTCAAAATTATTGACTTTTTGACATCTCAAAATTATTTATTATAAAATAATGTTGTGATGAGCCTCCCATACCTTTTTATTAAATACAACTTTTATTATTCCATAAATTTCAATTAGTATAACTAATTTTCAAGGTTAACTGGATAAAAAGGCCTGCTTGGCACTATATGTCTAAGTTTGAAATTCTTCTACTGATCAAAACACCACCCAGCAAATCTGAAAACTAAAGTGATAGAAGATATAGTCATACTTAAAAAGTAAATTACAATCTTTGTAAGATAGAAATCAAATATAAGTACAAAGTGGTAAGGAGATGAGGTTAAGAAACTTGTGAGATCTGGGAAAGATGAAACCAAGGCAGGCAGGAATTCAAATCCCAAGAGAAGGCAAAAACTAATAGTAAAGATAAAGTGTGTTAGGAGTAATGCTTTAAACCAAACATGTAGGCAGGAGTCAGCCACTTGTGAAAGGATACCAAGAAAAAGCTGTAAACTCAGACCAGGGCTAGGGTTTATCTGGGGATGCTGAAATAGGAAACACAGCCTTACAGCTAGGATCTTGGCTAAGCTGCCCACTGGCTTACAGACTGTATCCACACTAAGAAATCAATGTATAATAGTGTTTTCTTTTGTGCTTCTGTTCTCAGGGATAAAGTGGAGGCAATATCAAATCGATTTGTCAAGAAGATTTAAGCACATGAATAAGGAAAAAAAAAATTCTCCTCAATAAAATGGCAATCCATGTTATAAACATATGGGAAAAATTAGCATTAGAAATGTCATTAAAGTTAAAAAATTAGGAGATACATTCACTTCGGAAGAAATGGAGCTTATAAATAAATATGATTAAATATGAGTTTTAACTTAAATGTGAATAGACTATTCAAGGAGATAAAGAAATTTCATGCATTGAAACATGTATATTATCATATGTGAAATGAATCGCCAGTCCAGGTTCAATGCATGATACAGGATGCTCGGGGCTGGTGTACTGGGATGAACCAGAGAGATGGGATAGGGAGGGAGGTGGGAGGGGTGTTCAAGATGGGGAACACATGTACACCTGGGGCAGATTCATGTCAATGTATGGCAAAACCAATACAATAATGTAAAGTAATTAGCCTCCAATTAAAATAAATAAATTAAAAAAGAAAAGACACTTTGGGGTACAAAGAGGCACTAATTGAAACAGGAAGAAGTAGATATGAAAAATGTCTATAAATCCTGAAAATTAAATGGATTTTCATCAAAAACTTTTTAAAAATCAGTATATAAGTCACAGAAAATAGTTCAAGTAAAAGGAAGAAAATATTGTGTTTTTAACCAATATTTTTAAAAATTTTGGAACAGTTTTAGATTTATAGAAAAGTACTACAGTCCATAGAGTTGCAAGAGTTAGACTCAACTTAGCGACTAAATCACCCACCACTAACAGTACAGAGTTCCTTTGCATAGTGCAGAGAAATCTCATGCTCAATTTCCACTATTTTTAACAACTAATATTTTTATAGTACTTTTATTACTTTAAGTGAACCAATACATCATTAACTGAAGTCCATTCTTTATTCAGATTTCCATAGTTTTTACATAATGTCCTTTCTCTATTCTAGGATTTCATCCAGGATATTACATATTAAATTAGCCATCATGACTGTGAAGGTTTCTCAGACTTTCCTTGTTTTTGAATGACCTTGAAAATTTTGAGGTGTTCAAGTTAGATATTTTGTAGAATGTCCTTCCATTGGAATTTGAGTGATGCTTTTCTTAGATTTAGGATGAAATAATATTCTTTTGGGAGGAAGACCACAGAGGTAAAGTACCTTTTTCATCACATATAGCAGGGGGACATACTATTAGCATGATTTATCACTATTGATATTCATTGGTCATCTGGCGGAGGTAATGTCTTTCATGTTTTCCAGTGGAAAGTTATGATAATTTTTCCTTCTTTAAATATTATACAGTATTGAAAGAAGTCACTATATGTAGCCAAAACTTAAGCATTAGGAAGTTATGTTCCACCAACTTGATGAATGAAACATCTACATAAATTACTTAGAATTACTCTGTAGGGATACTTGTCTCCTCTCCATCATTTATTTATTTATGCAATATTTTATTTATAGATGTATGGTCTCAATATTTATTTCATAATTCCAGTTATAATCCAATGTACAATATTTTTTTATTATTTAAATTGCTCTGCCTTTGCTATTGGGAGCTCTTTTAGTCCACACTTGTATCTCTTTTACATACCTCTATCAATGTTAGATTGAGAGTTTGCTTGTTTGTTAGCACTTGCTTACTTTATGATATTATAAGATGTTCCAGGGTGATATTGTATATTTCCTGATCTGTTACTAGAATCAGCCATTTTCCCAAGGAGTCTTAGTTTCTTTTAATGGAGAATGGTATTAAAAACCGAGAGGTACTTATTAGGCTTGCTCTTTGATACAGAAGTGTCATTGTTTCTACGTGCCCTTAGTTGATAGAAGGAACTATATATGTGCATACTAATTATATATATTATATGTGTGTGTGTGTGTGTGTGTGCATGTCTGTGTGTGTGTTGGGCTATAGCCAACATATGTCAGAGTCCTCTGTCCATGGGATTTTTCAGGCAAGATTATTAAAGTGGGTTGCCATTTTCTTCTCTAGGGGATCTTCCTGACCCAGGGATCGAAACTGTAACATCTCCTGTATCTCCTGCATTGTAAGTGGATTCTTTTCCCACTGAGCCATCAGGGAACCCCCATGTATATACACACATATCTATAAATATTTTTATATATTACACAAATATATCATTAACTGTTCCAGTTTTATTGAGATATAGTTGACATATATAGCTGACATTGTACTAGTTTAGGTATAAAACAGTGATTTGATATAGGTATATACTGTGAAATGATTACCACATCCATCAGCAGTTTTAGTTACTTGTTTTTACTTATAAGAACCTTAAAGATTTACACTTAGAAACTTTTAAATATAAAATAAAATATTAACTATAGTTACCATCTATACACTAAATCACCAGAACTTGTTTATAACCATATGCGTGTACCTTTTGACCACCTTCACCTAGTTTCCCCACCTCTGACACCACAAATCTGTTCTGTTTCTATGAGTCCAGTATTTTTTTAACTATCACATATAAGTCAAATTATACAGTATTTGTCTTTATCAGTCTGACTTATTTCAACTAGCACATAATGTCCTCTGGGTTCATCCATGTTGTCACAAATGACAAAATTACTGCTTTATGGCTGAGTAATATTCAGTTCTCCCCCTTATTCCTCCTTCCTCCTCCGTCTCACATACATCTCAGTCACACAATTTATCTATTAATTGTTTGGTGAACACTTATGTTGTTTCCATATCTTGGCTATAGTGAATAATACTTCTTTGAACATAGGGGTGCAGATGTTTGTTTGAGATATACTGATTTATTTTCTTTGAATACATACCTAGAAGTGAGATTGCTGGTTCATATTGTATTTCTACTTTTCATTGTTTGAGGAACTTCTATAGTGGCTGTACCATTTTATTATTCCTACCAATAATTTACAAGAGCTTTGATTTCTCTACATCATCAATAAAACTTGTAAGATCTTGTCTTTTTGATAATAGCCATTCCAAGAGGTGTGACGTTTTTTATTTTCATTCCTCTGATGATTAGTGATGATGAGCAAATTTTCATCTACTTATCGGCTGTTCATAAGTCTTCTCTGGAAAATAAATCTATTCAGGTTTTGTCCATTTTTAAAGTCAAGTTATTTTTTTTTTTTGTATTCAAATCCTTTCACAGGTAGTTGTTTCTGTCTTTTTTTTGGTAATTAATTTATTTTTTATTGGAGGCAAATTATTTTACAATATTATACTGGTTGGTTTTGCCATACATTGACACGAATTCGCCCCGGGTTTACATAAGTTCCCCTCCTGAACCCCGCCCACCTCCCTCCTCCCTTTATCCTCCCTCTGGTTCATCCCCGCATGCCAGCCCCGAGCATCCTATAACATGCATTGACCCTGAACTAGTGATTCGTTTCACATATGACAACATACGTGTTTCAATGCCATTCTCCCAAATCATCCCACCCTCACCATCTCCCACAGAGTCCCAAAGACTGTTCTATACATCTGTGTCTCTTTTGCTGTCTTGTATACAGGGTTATCATTTGCATCTTTCTAAATTCCATATATATGCGTTAGTATATTGTATTGGTGTTTTTCTTTCTGGCTTACTTCACTCTGTATAATAGGCTCCAGTTTCATCCAACTCATTAGAACTGATTCAAATGTATTCTTTTTAATGGCTGAATAATACTCCATTGTGTATATGTACCAAAGCTTTCTTATCCATTCGTCTGCAGATGGATATCTAGGTTGCTTCCATGTCCTGGCTATTATAAACAGTGCTGCAATGAACATTGGAGTACATGTGTCTCTTTCAATTCTTGTTTCCTCGGTGTTTATGCCCCGGAGTGCGATTGCTGGGTCATATGGCAGTTCTATTTCCTGTTTTTGAGGAATCTCGACACTGTTCTCCACAGTGGTTGTACTAGTTTGTATTCCCACCAACAGTGTAAGAGGGTTCCTTTTTCTCAGCACCCTCTCCAGCATTTATTGCATGTAGACTTTCGGACAGCAGCCATTCTGACTGGTGTGAAATGGTATCTCATGGTTGTTTTGAATTGCATTTCTCTGATTATGAGGGATGTTGAGCATTTTTTCATGTGTTTGTTAGCCATCTTTATGTCCTTTTTGGAGAAATATCTGTCAAGTTCTTTGGCCCATTTTTTGACTGGGTCATTTATTTTTCTGGAATTGAGCTGCAGGAGCTGCTTGTATATTTTTGAGATTAATCCTTTATCAGTTGCTTCATTTGCTATTATTTTCTCCCATTCTGAAGGCTGTCTTTACACCTTGCTTATAGTTTCCTTTGCTGTGCAGAAGCTTTTAATTAGGTCCCATTTGTTTATTTTTGTTTTTATTTCCAATATTCTTGGAGGTGGGTCTTGGAGGATCCTGCTATGATTTATGTCAGAGAGTGTTTTGCCTAAGTTCTCCTCTAGGAGTTTTATATTTTATGGTCTTACATTTAGCTCTCTAATCCATTTTGAGTTCATTTTGGTGTATGGTGTTAGGAAGTGTTCTAGTTTCATTCTTTTAGAAGTGGCTGACCAGTTTTCCCAGCACCACTTGTTAGAGAGACTGTCTTTTCTCCATTTTATATTCTTGCCTCCTTTGCCAAGACAAGATGTCCATAGGTGGATGGATTTATTTCTGGGATTTCTATTTTGTTCCATTGATCTATATTTCTGTCTTTATGCCAGTACCATACTATCTTGATGACTGTGGCTTTGTAGTAGAGCCTGAAGTCCGGCAGGTTAATTACTCCAGTTCCATTCTTCTTCCTCAAGATTGCTTTGGATAATCGAGGTTTTTTCTATTTCTATACAAATTGTGAGATTATTTGTTCTAGTTCTGTGAAAAATATCGTTGGTATCTTGATAGTGATTGCATTGAATGTATAAATTACTTTGGGTAATATACTCATTTTCACAATATTTATTCTTCCAATCCACAAACACGGTATATTTCTCCATCTATTACTGTCTTCTTTGATTACTTTCACTAGTGTTTTATAGTTTTTTATGTACAAGTCTTTTGTTTCCTTAGGTAGATATATTCCTAAGTATTTAAATCTTTTCGTTGCAATAGTGAATGGAATAGTTTCCTTAATTTCTCTTTCTATTTTCTCATTATTAGTGTATAGGAATGCAAAGGATTTCTGTGTATTTATTTTATATCCTGCAACTTTACTGTATTCATTGATTAGCTGTAGTAGTATTCTGGTAGAGTCTTTAGGGTTTTCTGTGTAGAGGATCATGTCATCAGCGAATAGTGAAAGTTTTACTTGTTCTTTTCCAATTTGTATTCCTTTTATGTCTTTTTCTGCTCTGATTGCTGTAGCAAAAACTTTCAGAACTATGCTGAATAGTAGTGGTTGAGAGTGGGCACCCTTGTCTTGTTTCTGACTTTAGGGGAAATGCTTTCAGGTTTTCGCCATTGAGGATAATGTTTGCTGTGGGTTTGTCATATATAGCTTCTATTATGTTGAGATTTGTCCCTTCTATTCCCACTTTCTGGAGGGTTTTTATCATAAATGGATGTTGAATTTTGTCGAAGGCTTTCTCTGCATCTATTGAGATAATCATATGATTTTTATTTTTCAGGTTGTTAATATGTATTACGTTGATTGATTTGCGGATATTGAAGAATCCTTGCATTCCTGGGATAAAGCCCACTTTGTCATGATGTATGATCTTCTTAATGTGTTGTTGGATTCTGATTGCTAGAATTTTGTTCAGGATTTTTGCATCTATGTTCATCAGTGATATTGGCCTGTAGTTTTATTTTTTTGTGGGAACTTTGCCAGGTTTGGGGATTAGGGTGATGGTGGCCTCATAGAATGAATTCGGAAGTTTCCATTCCTCAGCAATTTTCTGGAAGTGAGTAGAATAGGTGTTAGCTCTTCTCTAAATTTTTGGTAGAATTCAGCTGTGAAGCCGTCTGGACCTGGGCTTTTGTTTGCTGGAAGATTTCTGATTATAGCCTATAGTTCAGTACTTGTGAAGGGTCTTTTCAGATTTTCTATTTCTTCCTGGTTTAGTTTTGGAAAGTTGTACTTTTCTAAGAATTTGTCAATTTCTTCCAGGCTATTCATTTTATTGCCATATAATTGCTGATAGTATTCTCTGATAATCCTTTATATTTCTGTGTTGTCAGTTGTGATCTCTCCATTTTCATTTCTAATTTTATTGATTTGGTTCTTCTCCCTTTGTTTCTTGATGAGTCTGGCTAGTGATTTGTCAGTTTTATTTACCTTCTCAAAGAACCCGCTTTTGGCTTTCTTGATTTTTGCTATGGTCTCTCTTGTTTCTTTTGCATTTATCTCTTCCCTAAATTTATGATTTCTTTCCTTCTACTAACCCTGGGGTTCCTCATTTCTTCCTTTTCTAGTTTCTTTAGATGTAGAATTAGGTTATTTAGTTGACTTTTTTCCTGTTTCTTGAGGTGTGCCTGTATTGCTATGAACGTCCCCCTTAGCACTGCTTTTACAGTGTCCCAGAGGTTTTGAGTTGTTGTGTTTTAATTTTAATTCATTTCTATGCATATTTTGATTTGTCTTTTGATTTATTCTACGATTTGTTCATTATTCAGCAGCGTGTTGTTCCGTCTCCATATGTTGGCATTTTTAATAGTTTTTTCTCCCATAATTGAGATCTAATCTTACTGCATTGTGGTCAGAAAAGATGCTTGTTATGATTTCAATTTTTTTGAATTCACCAAGGCTAGATTTATGGTTCATGATGTGGTCTATCCTGGAAAAGGTTCCGTGTGCGCTTGAGAAAAAGGTGAAATTCATTGTTTTGGGGTGAAATGTCCTATAGAGATCTATTAGGTCTAACTGGTGTATTGTATCATTTAAAGTTTGTGTTTCCTTGTTAATTTTCTGTTTAGTTGATCTATCCATAGATGTAAGTGGGGTATTAAAATCTCCCACTATTATTGCCTTGTTGTTAATTTCCCTGTTCATACTTGTTAGTAATTGTCTTACATATTGCAGTGCTCCTATGTTGGGTGCATAAATATTTATAATTTTTATATCTTCTTCTTGGATTGACCCTTTGATCCTCATGTAGTTTCCTTCTTTGTCTCTTTTCACAGTCTTTGTTTTCTCATATGAGTATTGCTACACCTGCTTTCTTTTGGTCTCTATTTGCGTGGAATATCTTTTTCCAGCCCTTCACTTTCAGTCTGCATGTGTCCCTCGTTTTGAGGTGGGTGTCTTGTAGACAAAATATATGGATGTCTTGTTTTTGTATCCATTCAGCCAGGCTTTGTCTTTTGGTTGGGGCATTCAACCCATTTACGTTTAAGGTAATTATTGATAAGTATGATCCCGTTGCCATTTTCTTTATTGCTTTGGGTTAGAGTTTATACACCCTTTCTGTGTTTCCTGTCTAGACAAGATCCTTTAGTATTTGTTGGAGAGCTGGTTTGATGATGCTGAATTCTCTCAGCTTTCGCTTGTCTGTGAAGCTTTTGATTTCTCCTACATATTTGAATGAGATCCTTGCTGGGTACAGTAATCTGGGCTGTAGGTTATTTTCTTTCATCACTTTAAGTATGTCTTGCCATTCCCTCCTGGCCTGAAGAGTTTCTGTTGAAAGATCAGCTGTTATCCTTATGGGAATCCCCTTGTGTGTTATTTGCTGCTTTTCCCTTGCTGCTTTTAATATTTGTTCTTTGTGTTTGATCTTTGTTAATTTGATTAATATGTGTCTTGGAGTATTTCGCCTTGGGTTTATCCTGTTGGGGACTCTCTGGGTTTCTTGGACTTGGGTGATTATTTCTTTCCCCATTTTAGGGAAGTTTTCAACTATTATCTCCTCAAGTATTCTCTCATGGTCTTTCTTTTTGTCTTCTTCTGGGACTCCTATGATTCGAATGTTGGAGCGTTTAACTTTGTCCCAGAGGTCTCTAATATTGTCCTCATTTCTTTTTATTCGTTTTTCTTTTTTCCTCTCTGTTTCATTTATTTCTACAATTCTATCTTCTAGCTCGCTTATCCTGTCTTCTGCCTCTTTTATTCTACTGTTTGTTCCCTCCAGAGTGTTTCTGATCTCATCTATTGCATTATTCATTGTATATTGACTAGTTTTTATTTTCTCTAAGTCCTTATTAAACCTTTCTTCCATCTTCTCAGTCCTTTTCTCCAGGTTATTTATCTGTAACTCCATTTTGCTTTCAAGATTTTTAATCAGTTTCATCACCAAAATTCTAAATTCTTTATCTGGTAGATTCCCTATATCTTCCTCTTTTCTTTGTGTTGGTGGGCATTTATCTTGTTCCTTTACTTGCTGTGTATTTCTCTGTCATTTCATCTTGCTTATATTGCTTTTCTTGGGGTGGCCTTTCCCTCTTCTGGCAGTTTGTGGAGTTCTCTTTATTATGTAGTTTCCTCGCTGTGTGTGGGATTGGACGGGTGACTTGACAAGGTTCCCTGGTTAGGGAAGCTTGGGTCGGTTTTCTGGTGGGTGGAGCTGGATTTCTTCTCTCTGGAGTGCAATGAAGTGTCCAGTAATGAGTTATGAGATGTCAGTGGGTTTGGAGTGACTTTGGACAGCCTGTATATTGAAGCTCAGGGCTATTTTCCTGTGTTGCTGGAGAATTTGCGTGGTGTGTCTTGCTCTGGAACTTGTTGACCCGTGGGTGGTGCTTGGTTTTAGTGCAGGTATGGAGGCGTTTGATGAGCTCCTATATATTAATGTTCCCTGGAGTCAGGAATTCTCTGGTGTTCTCAGGATTCGGGCTTAAGCCTCTTGCTTCTGGTTTTTGGTCTTATTCTTGGAGTAGTCTCTAGACTTCTCTATCTGTCATTTCCAAGGTTGTACCCTCTGTTTTAGCTTCTGTTTGCTGGTCTCTTCAGTGTCTAATTTCTGCCCTGATACTAGGGGGCAGGTAGGCACTTTTTAAGGCTCAGTTGTTCAGTCCTGTTCTGGGAAGGGAGGAATGCTGCAGACAAATATCTCTGGCATCTGTGGGGAGTGCTCGCAGCGTCTCAGCCACACTGGGTTTGCCCCCGCTCACAGCGCATGTGTTGTCCCAGTCTACACTGCACAGGCTCTAGGTTGCTCTGCCAGTAACTGTCCAAGGCCAGAGCTGGGTTGTATGCACTTCCCAGGTCTGAGCGGTTCAAGTTCAGGTTCTCGGGTACTCCACAAAGGTGCAGACTTGGTTGGGCCTGCGTTTTGTGCCTTCCCCGGTCCGAGCAGCTCAAGTGACCAGGTGATTGGCGACCGCGGTTGCTGCGACTTATAGCCTCCCCAGTCCCTGCCGCTCAGTTTTCTGGGTGTACAACCGGTGCACCTTCTCAGGTGGATATTGATTGGCCCAAGCCCAAGAAGTTTTGATTAGCAACAAGCATGCCTGCAGTTTGTATCAGATGCCTTTCTGGGGTCGCGGTTGCCCCCTCCGGCTCTTGCTGACCTCCCTGCCTGTCTCGGTGGGGGATGGGGGATGGGCCGACTGCAGCCGGCTCGCTCTGCTCAGCCCTTTGTTCTGTGAGTAGGGCTGGGGGAGTCTTAGGTTAGAGCTTTCTGCATTTTCGTGGGGAAGCTATCCCAGTCTGTTTTGCTATCCCCAGGTCTCTCAGACTGTTCTCACGACATTCAAGCCCAGTCCTCTCTCTAAGCAGTTCAGCCGGGTCCTCCCTGCCCAGCCCCTGCTTGAATGAATTCTTTCTTTTCCCTCCCGGTTATGTGGCCCTCTGAGTTGCCAAGGCTCGCCACAGACTGGTCAGTGAGAGTGTTTCCTGGTGTTTGGAAACTTCTCTCTTTTTAAAGCCTCCCTTCCCAGGACGGAGCTCAGTCCTTACCTCTTTTGTCCCTCTTTTTATCTTTTATGATTTTTCCTACCTACTTTCGAAGACAATGGGCTGCTTTTCTGGGTGCCTGATGTCCTCTGCCAGCATACAGAAGTTGTTTTGTGGACTTTACTCCGTGTTCAAATGTTCTTTTCATGAATCTGTGGGGGAGAGAGTGGTCTCGCCATCCTATTCCTCCACCATCTTGTTCCTCACGTCCCTAGTGGTGATTTTCAACTGTATTATATTATCAAACCCATTGGTGGTTATAATATAAGTATATTTATAGTGCATGTGAACCATAGTACTTAGCACATACTAATTATTCGATTAATTGTATTGTTAATTCTTAGAATAATAATACGTTTACAATAAATTGTTATGTTAGAACACAGAGCTGATGGTCCAAGATTATATTCTAAAATTAAATACAATTTTCAGGATATCAGATACAAATAGGACTCAGGAGAACCAACGTATTGACGCAAAGCCACCAAAGAAGTGCCAAAAGATGGCAGTTGAGCCAAATTTCAGAAAGGATACCTTTCTGAAAATCTGACATTGATTTCAAAATTAAGTTCAGTTCAGTTCAGTCGCTCAGTCGTGTCCGACTCTCCGTGACCCCATGAATCACAGCACGCCAGGCCTCCCTGTCCATCACCAACTCCCGGAGTTCACTCAAACTCAGGTCCACAGAGTCAGTGATGCCATCCAGCCATCTCATTCTCCGTCGTCCCCTTCTCCTCCCGCCCCCAAACTTTCCCAGCATCAGAGTCTTTTCCAGTGAGTCAACTCATCGCATGAGGTGGCCAAAGTATTGCAGTTTCAGCTTTAGCATCAGTCCCTCCAATGAACATCCAGGATTGATCTCCTCCAGAATGGACTTGTTGGATCTTTTTGCAGTATAAGGGACTCTCAAGAGTCTTCTCCAACACCACAGTTCAAAAGCATCAATTCTTCGGCGATCAGCTTTCTTCACAGTCCAACTCACACATCCATACATGACCACGGGAAAAAACATAGCCTTGACTAGACGGACCTTTGTTGACAAAGTAATGTCTCTGCTTTTTAATATACTGTCAAGGTTGGTCATAACTTTCCTTCCAAGGAGTAAGCGTCTTTTAATTTCATAGCTGCAATCAGCGTCTGCAGTGATTTTGGAGCCCAAAAAAACAAAGTCTGACACTGTTTCCACTGTTTTTCCATCTATTTCCCATGAAGTGATGGGACCAGATGCTATGATCTTTGTTTTCTGAATGTTGAGCTTCAAGCCAACCTTTTCACTCTCCTCTTTCACTTTCATCAAGAGGCTTTTGAGTTCCTCTTCACTTTCTGCCATAAGGGTAGTGTCATCTGCATATTTGAGGTAATTGATATTTCTCCCAGCAATCTTGATTCCAGCTTGTGCTTCTTCCAGCCCAGCGTTCCTCATGATGTACTCTGCATATAAGTTAAATAAGCAAGGTGACAATATACAGCCTTGACGTACACCTGTTCCTATTTGGAACCAGTCTGTTGTTCCATGTCCAGTTCTAACTGTTGCTTCCTGACCTGCATACAGATTTCTCAAGAGGCAGCTCAGGTGGTTTGGGATTCGCATCTCTTTCAGAATGTTCCACAGTTTATTGTGATCAACACAGTCAAAGGATTTGGCATAGTCAATGAAGCAGAAATAGATGTTTTTCTGAAACTCTCTTGCTTTCTCCATGATCCAGCGGATGTTGGCAATTTGATCTCTGGTGCCTCTGCCTTTTCTAAAACCTGCTTGAACATCTGGGAGTTCACGGTTTACATACTGCTGAAGCCTGGCTTGGAGAATTTTGAGCATGACTTTACTAGCGTGTGAGTACTTTCCATTAAAATCAGTCTTTCCATTAAACTTATTGTGTAATGTATTTTAATAGAAGAACTTGCATTGCCAGGATATTTGAATTTAGCTACAAGGACTCTAACAATAACTTTCAAGATTAAAATTTCTCATTAGAGATAAATGAGAAACCCCAAACTCTTGTTTTTATGTATTATCACTTCCATATAAATCCATATAATTTGATAAATAATCAGATTTAGGATTATACAGTTGAAGTGAGGAATAGATTTAAGGGACTAGATCTGATAGATAGAGTGCCTGATGAACTCTGGACGGAGGTTCGTGACATTGTACAGGAGACAGGGACCAAGACCGTCCCCATGGAAAAGAAATGCACAAAAGCAAAATGGCTGTCTGAGGAGGCCTTACAAATAGCTGTGAAAAGAAGAGAAGCGAAAAGCAAAGGAGAAAAGGAAAGATATAAGCATCTGAATGCAGAGTTCCAAAGAATAGCAAGGAGAGATAAGAAAGCCTTCCTCAGTGATCAATGCAAAGAAATAGAGGAAAACAACAGAATAGGAAAAACAAGAGATCTCTTCAAGAAAATTAGAGATTCCAAGGGAACATTTCATGCAAAGATGGGCTCGATAAAGGACAGAGATGGTAGGGACCTAACAGAAGCAGAAGATATTAAGAAGAGGTGGCAAGAATACACAGAAGAACTGTACAAAAAAGATCTTCATGATCAAGATAGTCATGATAACGTGATCACTGACCTAGAGCCAGACATCTTGGAATGTGAAGTCAAGTGGGCCTTAGAAAGCATCACTACGAACAAAGCTAGTGGTGGTGTTGGAATTCCAGTTGAGCTATTTCAAATCTTGAAAGATGATGCTGTGAAAGTGCTGCACTCAATATGCTAGCAAATTTGGAATACTCAGCATTGGAAACAGTACTGGAAAAGGTCAGTCTTCATCACAATCCCAAAGAAAGGCAATGCCAAAAATGCTCAAACTCCCGCACAATTGCACTCATCTCACACGCTAGTAAAGTCATGCTCAAAATTCTCCAAGCCAGGCTTCAGCAATATGTGAACCGTGAACTCCCAGATGTTGAAGCAGGTTTTGGAAAAGGCAGAGGCAACAGAGATCAAATTGCCAACATCCGCTGGATCATGGAGAAAGCAAGAGAGTTTCAGAAAAACATCTATTTCTGCTTCATTGACTATGCCAAAGCTTTTGACTGTGTGGATCACAATAAACTGTAGAACATTCTGAAAGAGATGGGAATACCAGACCCCCTGACCTGCCTCTTGAGAAACCTGTATGCAGGTCAGGAAGCAACAGTCAGAACTGTACATGGAACAACCGACTGGTTCTAAATAGGAAAAGGAGTACTTCAAGGCTGTATATTGTCACTTTGCTTATTTAACTTATATGCAGAGTACATCATGAGGAACGCTGGGCTGGAAGAAGCACAAGCTGGAATCAAGATTGCTGGGAGAAATATCAATAATCTCAGATATGCAGATGACACTACCCTTATGGCAGAAAGTGAAGAGGAACTCAAAAGCCTCTTGATGAAAGTGAAAGAGGAGAGTGAAAAGGTTGGCTTGAAGCTCAACATTCAGAAAACAAAGATCATAGCATCTGGTCCCATCACTTCATGGGAAATAGATGGAAAAACAGTGGAAACAGTGTCAGACTTTATTTTTGGGGGGCTCCAAAATCACTGCAGACGCTGATTGCAGCCATGAAATTAAAAGACGCTTACTCCTTGGAAGGAAAGTTATGACCAAACTTGATAATATATTAAAAAGCAGAGACATTACTTTGTCAACAAAGTTCCGTCTAGTCAAGGCTATGGTTTTTCCCGTGGTCATGTGTGGATGTGAGAGTTGGACTGTGAAGAAAGCTGATCGCCAAAGAATTGATGCTTTTGAACTGTGGTGTTGGAGAAGACTCTTGAGAGTCCCTTGTACCTCAAGGATATCCAACCAGTCCATTCTAAAGGAGATCGATCCTGGGTGTTCATTGGAAGGACTGATGCTAAAGCTGAAACTGCAATACTTTGGACATCTCATGCGACAAGTTGACTCACTGGAAAAGACTCTGATGCTGGGAAAGTTTGGGGGCGGGAGGAGAAGGGGACCACGGAGAATGAGATGGCTGGATGGCATCACTGACTCTGTGGACCTGAGTTTGAGTGAACTCCGGGAGTTGGTGATGGACAGGGAGGCCTGGTGTGCTGTGATTCATGGGGTCGCAGAGAGTCGGACACGACTGAGCGACTGAACTTCACTGAAGTGTCCTGGATTTACATACTTCTTATGTTATCTATTAATAATAACAATGCCTTGTCTTGCTTCAAATACTTGGTGTTTGCTTAGTAAAGGGTAATAGATAATCATCCAAAATATTTCCTTAACTTGGCAGATGACTCATTAGAAGAAAATGAATATTTACTCATTTTGATAATATAAAAGTATGTCAGTTTTAATAAGTTAGAAACTATAAATGGGCCCTCTAGGAATGTTAGTGTTAGTCACTAAGTCGTGTCCAACTCTGCAACCCCATGGACTATAGTCTGCCAGGCTCCTCTGTCCATGGGATTTCCCAGGCAAGAATACTGGAGTGGGTTATCATTTCCTTCTCCAAGTCAGTTTACTAAATATATAATATAATCAGTTGATATATTTAGAATATTTACATTTGTTTTTATCATTGGCATATTTTTATTTGTTTTCTGTTTGAAAACTCGGCTTTGTATTCCTCTATTTCATTTCAACCCTTTCTTGTGGGTTCCTTGAACATATTTTAGAATTCCATTTTGAAATATCTGTTAAGTTTTTTATTTCTTTGTATAGATTATTTAGTAGCTTCTGCAAATATTACATTATATATATGTAAATTATCATACTCTGCTGATATGAGCATTTAAGAAGTCTGGGTAAAGTGTAGACAATTTACTTCCATTTAATTTCTTTAATTCTCTATTTAGAGCATTCTTTTGTTAAATGTCCTTCTCTATGTATACTAAGACTGCACTACACAATGTTGTCGTGTTTTATGCAATTTCTGACATAATTCAGAAAGCTCAAGAGGAGGAAGGTATATTGTATATACTCGAGTTATTGATATTCCCATTGTTCTTTCTTTCATTCTGATAATCTCGGATCCCTTCTATTTCATTTCCTTTTCGTGTGAAGAACCTCCTTTACCCATTTAGCCACTACTTCTCATCTCCTTCTATGGCATTAATGACATATATGCTAGTTCTTTTGTTATTGTTCCATAGGTATCTGAGGCTCTGTTTGTTATTTTTTCAGTCTACTTTATCCTATTTTAAGGTTTGGAAATTTTATTAATATATCTTTACGTTCACTGATTATTTCCTCTGTCATCTCTACTATTGAGCCCTCCCAGTAGGTTTTTTTAAAAAAATTTGGTTATTGTAGATTTTATGTTTTCAATTTTTCAATTGATTCTCTTGTATACATTTAATTTCTTTGGTAAATTTTGTTTTCCTTTGTTGAAAAAGAATTCATAATTGATTTCTTAAGAATTTTTATCATTGTGAAGAAAATATTATTTTCATAAAATTACAGTATCTGATTCATCTTCATGTTGGCATCTGTTGATTGTATTTTCTCATTCAAGTTGTGATTTTCCTAGTTGATGGGCTGACGAGAGAATTTTGTTTCCATCCTGGACATTTTGGGTATGACATCAGGAAACTGTGGATCCTATTTAAATCTATTTCAGCAGGCAGTCACCCAGTTTAGGATTGGCACATGGGTCCTGGCCTACTTTTGTGGGCTGTGGTTAAAATAACATTTAGCTTTAAGAGCCTTGTAATGCTATTCTGGTGTGCTTCATTTTTATGCTACATGGAGACCACTCTGAAAAGCTGGATGGTGTTTCAAACTTTGTTTCAGTTCTGAAACTTTTTGACATGCTATTCTAAACATTTATGTGTGAATTGGTCAGGGGTCTTTCTAGAATATTAGAGTTTTTTTTAATTCCTAAAAATGAACTTGTATTTTCACATATTTAAAGATTACAGAATTGTAGAGATGAAAATGAAAATCTAATGCATAATTCAGTTCAGCTTTCTTATTTTATAAATGAAGAAACTGAGGCCCAGAGAGATTTCATTTCTTTTTTCCCCACAGGGTTTTTTTTTTAATTGGAGGCTAATTAATTTACATTATTATATTGGTTTGGCCATACATTGACATGAATCTGCCCCAGGTATACATATGTTTCCCATCTTGAACCCTCCTCCTACCTCCCTCCCCATCCTATCCCTCTGGTTCATCCCAGTGCACCAGCCCCGAACATCTAACCTGGACTAGCGATTCATTTCACATATGATAATATACATGTTTCAGTGCCATTCTCCCAAATCATCCCACCCTTGCCCGCTCCCACAAAGTCCAAAAGACTGTTCTATACATCTGTGTCTCATTGTTGTCTTGTATACAGGGTTATCATTACCATCATTTTAATTCCATATAAATGTGAAGTCAAGTGGGCCTTAGAAAGCATCACTACGAACAAAGCTAGTGGAGGTGATGGAATTCCAGTTGAGCTAATTCAAATCTTGAAAGATGATGCCGTGAAAGGGCTGCACTCAATATGCCAGCAAAATTGGAAAACTCAGAAGTGGCCACAGGACTGGAAAATGTCAGTCTTCATTCCAATCCCAAAGAAAGGCAATGCCAAAGAGTGCTCAAACTACCGCACAATTTCACTCATCTCACACGCTAGTAAAGTCATGCTCAAAATTCTCCAAGCCAGGCTTCAGCAATATGTGAACCGTGAACTCCCAGATGTTCAAGCAGGTTTTAGAAAAGGGAGAGGCACCAGACATCAAATTGCCAACATCCGCTGGATCATGGAGAAAGCAAGAGAGTTCCAGAAAAATATATATTTCTGCTTCATTGACTATGCCAAAGCCTTTGACTGTGTGGATCACAATCAACTTTGGAAAATTCTGAAAGCGATGGGAATCCCAGACCACCTGACCTGCCTCTTGAGAAACCTGTAAGCAGGTCAGGAAGCAACAGTTAGAACTGTACCTGGAACAACAGACTGGTTCCAAATAGGAAAAGGAGTACGTCAAGGCTGTATATTGTCACCTTGCTTATTTAACTTATATGCAGAGTACATCATGAGGAATGCTGGGCTGGAAGAAGCACAAGCTGAAATCAAGATTGTTGGGAGAAATATCAATAACCTCAGATATGCAGATGACACTACCCTTATGGCAGAAAGTGAAGAGGAACTCAAAAGCCTATTGATGAAAGTGAAAGAGGAGAGTGAAAAGGTTGGCTTGAAGCTCAACATTCAGAAAACAAAGGTCATAGCATCTGGTCCCATCATTTCATGGGAAATAGATGGAAAAACAGTGGAGACAGTGTCAGACTTTATTTTTTTGGGCTCCAAACTCACTGCAGATGCTGATTGCAGCCATGAAATTAAAAGACGCTTACTCCTTGGAAGGAAAGTTATGACCAACCTTGATAATATGTTGAAAAGCAGAGACATTACTTTGCCAACAAAGGTCCGTCTAGTCAAGGCTATGGTTTTTCCCGTGGTCATGTATGGATGTGAGAGTTGGACTGTGAAGAAAGCTGATCGCCGAAGAATTGATGCTTTTGAACTGTGGTGTTGGAGAAGACTCTTGAGAGTCCCTTGGACTGCAAGGAGATCCAACCAGTCCATTCTAAAGGAGATCAATCTTGGGTGTTCATTGGAAGGACTGATGCTAAAGCTGAAACTGCAATACTTAGGCCACTTCATGCGACAAGTTGACTCACTGGAAAAGACTCTGATGCTGGGAAAGGTTGAGGGCGGGAGGAGAAGGGGACGACAGAAAATGAGATGGCTGGATGGCATCACCGTCTCTGTGGACATAAGTATGAGTGAACTCCGGGAGTTGGTGATGGACAGGGAGACCTGGCGTGCTGTGACTCATGGGGTCACGGAGAGTCGGACACGACTGAGAGACCGAACTGAACTGAACTGATGCGTTAGTATACTGTGTTGGTGTTTTTCTTTCTAGCTTACTTTACTCTGTATATAGGCTCCATTTTCATCCATCTCATTAAAACTGATTCAAATGTATTCTTTTTAATTGCTGAGTAATACTCCATTGTGTATATGTACCACAGCTTTCTTATCCATTCATCTGCAGATGGACATCTAGGTTGCTTCCATGTCCTGGCTATTATAAACAGTGCTGTGATGAAAATTGGAGTACATGTGTCTGTTTCAATTCTGGTTTTCTCAGTGTGTATGCCCAGGAGTGTTACTGCTGGGTCATATGGCAGTTCTATTTCCAGTTTTTTAAGAAATCCCCACACTGTTCTACATAGTGGCTGTACTATTTTGCATTCCCACCAACAGTGTAAGAGGGTTCCATTTTCTCCACACCCTTTCCAGCATTGATTGCTTGTAGACTTTTGGATAGCAGCCATTCTTATATATTAGAATTTTAAAGAATTCTTTTTTTCCAGCTCTCTTCTCTCTGAGATATACCCTTTATAGTTGAACTGGTGAGAGATACTTGCCATCTCTTGTCTCATGTTGAGGTGGGGATGACAAAATGCAGACCTCCTTACTCAGTTTTTGCTGTTAACAGTAGCAGAGAAGAAAAGTGTTTCTCTGAGCTGACCACTTGCAGTGACTGAGGGTCATTTCCAGACTCCCTACTTAATCTCCACAGATACCACTGGGAGAAATATTAGGGTGAAGTTATGGTCTAACTATTACTGTGATATGTTTTGATAATGTACATGTATGGTTCATATGACATTTTAATACTTACAATTTTCTACAAGAAAGCTAATGTGGAGGGTTCCCTGTTATGCAACTGGCCTGAGACATATGTTGGTTTAGCTATTCCTGTTGCTTTATAAGGTTGAATTCTTAATGGTTTGGAATTGTTAAAACTTGCTTCTATTTCACATCCAGTATGAAATCCCTGTGGAAATATATATAATACAAACATATTATGCAAATACCCCTGAGCTTCAATAGTAATTCTAAATAAGCAATAATAGCACAGTGATTTGAAAGAACAAGAAAACTTGGGATAAGTTCAGTTTTATCATTCTATGTGACATATGTTTTTTAGTTGAAGTATAATTGACTTATAGTATCATGTTAATTTGGGGTTTGCAGCATAGTGCTTATTTTGTCAGATTGTATTCCATCATAAGTTATTACAAGGTAATAGCTATAATTCATTGTGCTATAGACTACATCCTTGATTGTTATCTATTTTATAGAGTTTGTATTTCTTAATCCCATACCCCTAATTTTTCCACCCTGCCTTCCCTGTCCCCTTTTGTAACCACAAGTTTGTTTTCTATATCTGTGGTTCCATTTCTATTTTGTATACATATTCATTTATATTTTTAAGATTCCACATATAAGTGATATCATACAGTATTTATCTTTCTCTGTTTCACTAAGTATAATATTCTCTAGGTCCATTCATGCTACTGCAAATGGCAGAAATTTATTCTTCTTTGTGGCTGATTAATATTCCACTGTATATAGGTACCATATCTTATTTATCCACTCATTTATCAGTGGGCACTTAGGTTGCTTCCATGTCCTGATGTAAATAGTGCTGCTATGAACATTGGAATGCTTGTATCCTTTCAAATGAGTGTTTTCATTTTTTGTGTGTGCAGATATATACCCAGGAATGGAATTTCTGGATTATATGATACTTCTATTTTTAGTTATTTAAGGAAGCACCATACTGTTCTCCATGGTGGGTACACCAAATTACATTCCCACCAACAGTCTTCACATCCTCTCCAAAATTTCCTAATTGTAGACTTTTTGGTGTGAAGTGATATCTCATTGTGGTTTAGATTTGCATTTCTGTACTAATTAGTGACATTGAGCATCTTTTCATTTGCCCATTAGGCATATGTATGTCTTATTTGGAAAGATATATATTGAGATCTTCTCATTTTTTGATTGGGTTGTTTTCCTGATATTGAGATGTATGAGGTATTTGTATATTTTGGATATGAACCCCTTGTTGGTTGCATCATTTGCAAAATACTTTCTCTGATTCTATAGGATTTTTCCATTTTCCTTTGGTTTCCTTTGATATGCAAAGGCTTTTAGGTTTAATTGATGAGGAGTTCTCACTATGTTTGCTTTAATTGTCACTTCTATATATCTTGTAAAGAAATGAAGGGAGGGCAGGCAGGTCAGACCTTCTGAAAATAGGAAAATGCCATTTTGTATTTTCTCCTCCCCATTGACTTTGTGTGTGTATGGAAAGAAGGGGTACAGTTGGGTGGGGCAGTGTGAGAGATAAAAGAGAGGGTACGAAGTTCGGGAATATGGAGAGCATCTATGGGAAAGCAACTCTTCTGTCTGGGAAGTAGGCACTGCGTTTCTCCGCCCTGTGTTGGGAATGGGGGATGTCCAGAATCTTCCACCCAGGTATGCTTTCTTAAACCACATCAGGTAGTTTGGCCGACTGGTGTTTCTGCAGTTTTAGGGCCAACCTCCAGAGAATTCCAAATTGCATTGTACTCCAGAAAAGGAAAGGGCTCCATCCTGCCTGCTCATACCCCTAACAGCCTCCTTCAGGCATGGATTACTCCAAGTGCCCCCTCCAATCTTCCTAGAGCTCTAGGATGTTCCAAGGGCCAAATCATCTGCTCATGTCATGCAGCCCAGAAAGGGCCATGCAGGGACTCAGACAGGCTGACCATGGAAAGATCTGTGCTCTTACCTACTGCACTATACTAGCTTTGGAGACTGGCAGGAGGGGAGGGAGATGCATTGGCTGGAGCTTTTCCTGCTGCTGTGATTCTTCCAGGGATGTTAGTTGTGACATGTAGGCAATTTTCAACTTCACATTTCCAAAATGGTATGAGTTGGACAGCATAGTGGCCTGGGATAGTTGGAGGTGTCTGTGCAAGCCTCATCAAAACACTTTGCTGTCTCCAAATACCTGTGCAGGTAATTGGTCTCATGAAGTATTTCTCAGGCACAGTCAGAAGTCTTGGAAAAATTTCCTGTTGCACTGAGTCCTGCTCCCTGAAGGCAGAGTTTTCAATTAGAAGGGTCTTTGAGATTTAGGAGGCAAGGGTGTTGTGTGAAGTTGGCTCTCAAAGTGGGTATAGGGCAGTTATTATTCAGGGTGAGAAGGTGGAGGTGTGAGCACATCAAAGTTGTATGAAATGCTTTCCTTTCTACACCCTCAGGTATTTCTTGCTCATAACAAGTAACATGGACAGTTTCCGTCCACCAAGTCATTGGTTCACAATAGCATTCCCTATTAGTTTATACTGTTTAAATTAACTCTTGTCTCCAAGAGAGGTATTTTCTAGGAAGTATTAGTATTGTTTGTGTCTGTGGGGGTTGGCTCCCCTTTGAAGTCCTTCACTTTGTGCATTTAAGAATAATTTTCACCAGAGCCTATACTAGTATTTGGTGGTTCTTGAAATCCCTACGGGCTTATTTACACTTTTGTTGTGAATATGGATGTTGTCTCTCATTGGGAAGTGTGGATCACAGGCTAGTGTCCTTACACGTTCCCAAAATCCCATACAGATTATTTCATGTTTATATGAACTCTCAAAACCTGTGTCCTGCTATGAATGAGCTGGGAGGGGCATCTATGTCCCTCATAGGGGCCTGTACTCATTCACGGCAATTGGATCCCTGCCTGTAACTTCTCGAAATGGTGGCCATGATGCTGATGGAAAGCTGATGCCCAGCAAGATCCTGCATTCAAGGCACTTGCAGTTAGGTTAGGGGAGGAAAAGACTGGTGTCCAAATAGGTGAAATGAAAGAGGTCATGCCAGAGATGAAGTTCAGTCCTCTCCCTCCCCATTCACAAGGGCACATGGGAATGAAGACCCCTTGCTTCAGATTCTGGTTTCTCAGCAAGATAAAGTGAAACCACTGTCTCTCTGTCTTCAGTTGCTTGTTTCCACTTGGGGAACACAACTGTGTCTTTTTTGTCTTCTTCCTCCCAGGGCACAGTCGACACAGTGCTTACATTATCAATATGATGTCCCCTCCTTCTTGGTGGTAAACACACAGTGTCTTACAGCCCAAGGTGCTTGAGTTGTCATGAGATATGGATACCCCAGGACTGCTGTAGCAGGGACACTGCCCTATCCTACACAGACATGGGGAGGGTACCACTGGAAGAATGAAAACAGGTAAATAGGGAGATGGGGGCTTCTGAATGAACAGGATGGAATAACAGCCAGGAGAAGAAAAGGATTTTCCCAGAGGAAGGGCGTGGTTGGTGATGGTCTTTGATTGTTCAGTTTTCCTCTGATGCTTACTTCATCTTCTCCTGGTTCACAAAGCAAGCTCATAAACCTCTGTTGGGAATGACACAGCATCTCAATGGTGGTGACTGTGATTCTTGATCCTCACTCCTCTTCAGTTGATTTGCTGAGGCAGCTGGTGAGAGTGAGGCAGGAGATGGAAGGAAAATGAGGCCTAGGAATCTTGCCACCCTCTGTGTTCTGTTAATGCCCCCCACCCCCTAAGATGGGTAGGGGCAAGAGTGGCAGTGATGTGGTTGTGGGTGGGGGATGAAGGCAAGTATGGGACCCTGTGTTTCCCCAATTCCACTGACTGGCGTGGCAGCCACTCATCTTGATTCATCAGTCCTGACTTTTTCATTTCCTCCATTCCCATGTCCTTAAATCCCAAAACATACTCCTCTGATATAAGCTGCTGGCTGAAGATATCTCAGATGCCACATAGTTGCTGTGCAGTTCAAGTCAATCAGCTCAAGCTCCCATCCCAAAAACCACTCCAACTACAAATTTTGTCAACACAAGGAAACCTGCCATTTGTGGTCAATTAAGTGAGCTCTAGTGCATTTTGTCCTCTGTACCAATCAACACTGAAGATAGGGAGAGGGAGGACTAGATGATTAATAGAACAAACAGCTTCCTCTCTCACTCAAAATGGAGACACATAAACTAACAACTCAGTGTTTTCAAGAAGCGATTGGAAACAATATTGGGAATCTAGCAACATTTGTTCACAAACTACCCAGGCTCCTTCCAAATCTAAGCAAAAATTATGATTACTGAAGTGAAACATGACTTATGTCAATCATTGTGAAGACATTTTAAACGTGCTTCATTCCTTTATTCCACCATACAAACACTTGGTTCTTGAATCCTAATCAACAGCTTGATGACATTGTTGATTAGAGAGCCCCTTACCCCTGCTTTTTTTTTTTCCCATGGGGATGGTCTTCGTCCCTGTCTCCTGTACAATGTCACGAACCTCTGTCCAGAGTTCATCAGGTACTCTATCTATCAGATCTAGTCCTTAAATCTATTTCTCACTTCCATTGCATAATCGTAAGGGATTTGATTTAGGTCATATCTGAATGGTCTAGTGGTTTTCCCTACTTTTTTCCATTTAAGTCTGAATTTGGCAATAAGGAGTTCATGATCTGAGCCACAGGAAGCTCCTGGTCTTGTTTTTACTAACTGTATACAGCTTCTCCATCTTATGGCAGAAAGTGAAGAGGAACTCAAAAGCCTCTTGATAAAAGTGAAAGAGGAGAGTGAAAAGGTTGGCTTGAAGCTCAACATTCAGAAAACAAAGATCATGGCATCTGGTCCCATCATTTCATGGGAAATAGATGGAAAAACAGTGGAAACAGTGTCAGACTTTATTTTTTGGGGGCTCCAAAATCACTGCAGATGCTGATTGCAGCCATGAAATTAAAAGACACTTACTCCTTGGAAGGAAAGTTATGACCAACCTTGATAGTATATTAAAAAGCAGAGACATTATTTTGCCAACCAAGGTCCGTCTAGTCAAGGCTATGGTTTTTCCCGTGGTCATGTGTGGATGTGAGAGTTGGACTGTGAAGAAAGCTGAGCGCCGAAGAATTGATGATTTTGAACTGTGGTGTTGGAGAAGACTCTTGAGAGTCCCTTGGACTGCAAGGAGATCCAACCAGTCCATTCTAGAGGAGATCAATCCTGGGTGTTCATTGGAAGGACTGATGCTAAAGCTGAAACTGCAATACTTTGGCCACCTCATGCGACGAATTGACTCACTGGAAAAGACTCTGATGCTGGGAAAGTTTGGGGGCGGGAGGAGAAGGGGACGACAGAGAATGAGATGGCTGGATGGCATCTCTGACTCTGTGGACATGAGTTTGAGTGAACTCCGGGAGTTGGTGATGGACAGGGAGGCCTGGCGTGCTGTGATTCATGGGGTCGCAGAGAATCGGACACGACTGAGCGACTGAAGTGAACTGAACTGAACTACCCCTGATTTTACCACAGCAAACTGTGAGGTTTCTTTTTAAGAATAACAAGAAAGGCATACATGGTAAATAAATATGGAAATACATTATGGTTTGGTGGATTGTTACATCAATACACAGTGAATCTTGTATCACAGTGAACACACTGTTTAGTCATAGGATTTTTCTACTCTTCCTTTCAGGGCTTGAATTTATTTCCTTACCTGGTGATCTTAGGCTGACTTTATAATTTGTTTCTCTCAATGGGATGATTCAGGTGTGACATTGCTTACCTTCCTTGGCTCAGCCTTAAGATATTTGAGGTCTCTGCCTTTGCCATTTGGAAACGCACTCACTATGTTCCAAAGAATTCGAGAATGGACAACCAAGTGGAGAAGAAGCCCAGCCAGCCTTATTGTTCCTGTCATTCTAGCTCAGCAGACTGCAGTCACAGAGGTGAGTCCAGTAGAAGAGACTCCAAATTGACTTAAGAAATTATGGGAAATATCAAGTGATTCCATTTGAGGAACTGAGGTTCGGGATGGCTTGTTCTGCAGCCATAGGTTGACTGTTGACTGTGGTATCCTTTAACCAAATGGGTGACACTGGGATCAGACTGCTTATTTGGTTCATGACTGATTGCAATTAATTTAACTTTTCCAAGCTTTAATCTTTTTTGACAAATGTGGAATAAAGATACTTACTGCCTTCTTGGGGGTTTTAGTTCATTAAAAGATGTAATACATGTGTTTAACTAATTCATAGTACTTTCATTATAGAACAAAGTCTAAAGGTAAATAAGTGTTGGAAATGACTATGTCTAATTGAAAATTTTACTATATCTGATTTTAAATTTTTATTTATTTTTAATAAATTCATTCATTTTAATTGGAGGATAAATACTTTACAATATTTTAGTGGTTTTTCCACACATTGCCATGAATCAGCCATGGGTGTATATGTGTTCCCCATCCTGAACCCCCCTCCCACCTCCCTCCCCATACAATCCTTCTGGGTCATCCCAAGGCACCAGCCCAGAGTACCATGTCCTATGATCGAACCTGGACTGGCAATCTGTTTCAAATATGATAATATACATGTTTCAATGCCATTCTCCTGAATCATCCCATCCTAGCCTTCTCCCACAGAGTCCAAAAGACTGTTCTACACATCTATGTATCTTCTTTTTTATTTTATTGGTTGGTTTTGTCAAACATTGACATGAATCCGCCCTGGGTGTACATGAGTTCCCCTTCCTGAACTGCCCTCCCACCTCCCTCCTTCCCTTATCCTCCCTTTGGGTCATCCCGTGCACCAGCCCTGAGCATCCTGTATCATGCGTCGAACCTGGACTGGTGATTTGTTTCGCATATGATAATATACATGTTCCAATGCCATTTTCCCAAATCATCCCACCCTCACCCTCTCACAGGGTCCCAAAGTCTGTTCTATACATCTGTGTCTCTTTTGCTGTCTCGTATACAGGTTTATCATTACCATCATTCTAAATTCCATATATATGTGTTAGTATACTGTATTGATGTTTTACTTTCTGGCTTACTTCACTCTGTATAATAGGCTCAAGTTTTATCCAACTCATTAGAACTGATTCAAATGTATAATTTTAAATGGCTGAGTAATATTCCATTGTGTATATGTACCACAGCTTTTTTATCCATTTGTCTGCAGATGGACATCTAGGTTGCTTTAGTGTCCTGGCTATTATAAACCGTGCTGCAATGAACATTGGGGTACACGGGTCTTTTTCAATTCTAGTTTCCTTGGTGTATATGCCCAGCAGTGGGATTGCTGGGTCATATAGAAATTCTATTTCCAGTTTTTTAAGGAATCTCCACACTGTTCTCCATAGTGGCTCTACTAGTTTGCATTCCCACCAACAGTGTAAGAGGGTTCCTTTCTCTTCACACCCTCTCCAGCATTTAGTGTTTGTAGACTTTGGGATAGCAGCCATTCTGACTGGTATGAAATGGTACCTCATTGTGTTTTTTATTTGCATTTCTCTGATAATGAGTGATGGTGAGCATCTTTTCATGTGTTTGTTAGCCATCTGTATGCCTTTTTTGGAGTAATGCCTGTTTAGTTCTTTGGCCCATTTTTTGATTGGGTCGTTTATTTTTCTGGAATTGAGCTGCAGGAATTGCTTGTATATTTTTCAGATTAATTATTTGTCAGTTGTTTCATTTGCTATTATTTTCTCCCATTCTGAAGGCTGTCCTTTCACCTTGCTTATAGTTTCCTTCGTTTTGCAACAGCTTTCAAGTTTAATTAGGACCCATTTGCTTATTTTTGCTTTTCTTTCCATTACTCTGGGAGGTGGGTCATAGAGAATCCCACTGTGGTTTATGTCGGACAGTGTTTTGCCTATGTTTTCCTCTAAGAGTTTAATAGTTTCTGGTCTTACGTTTAGATCTTTAATCCATTTTGAATTTATTTTTGTGTATGGTGTTAGAAAATATTCTAGTTTCATTCTTTTGCAAGTAGTTGACCAGTTTTCCCCTCACCACTTTTTAAAGAGATTGTCTTTTCTCCATTGGATATTATTACCTGCTTTGTAAAAGATAAGTTGTCCATAGGTGAGTGGATTTATCGCTGGGCTCTGTATCTTGTTCCATTGATCTATATTTCTGTCTTTATGCCAGTACCATACTGTCTTGATGACTTTAGCTTTGTAGTATAGTCTAAAGTCAGGTAGGTTGATTCCTCTGGTTTCATTCTGCTTTCTCAAGATTGTTTTGGCTATTCTAGGTTTTTTGTATTTCCATGAAAATTGTGAAATTATTTGCTCTAGTTCTGTGAAAAATACCATTGATAACATTGGAGGGACTGATGCTAAAGCTGAAACTGCAATACTGTGGCCACCTCATGCGACGAGTCGACTCACTGGAAAAGACTCTGATGCTGGGAAAGGTTGGGGGCGGGAGGAGAAGGGGACGACGGAGAATGAGATGGCTGGATGGCATCACCGACTCTGTGGACATGAGTTTGAGTGTACTCCGGGAGTTGGTGATGGACAGGGAGGCCTGGCGTGCTGTAATTCATGGGGTCGTGGAGAGTCGGACACGACTGAGCGACTGAACTGAACTGAACTGAACTGAACTTGATAGGGATCACATTGAATCTATAGATTGCTTTGGGTAGTATACTGATTTTCACTCAATTGCTTCTTCCAATCCATGAACATGGTATATTTCTCCATCTATTTGTGTCCTCTTTGATTTCTTTCACCAGTGTTTTATACTTTTCTATGTATAGGTCTTTTGTTTCTTTAGGTAGATATATTCCTAAGTATTTTATTCTTTTCTTTGCAGTGGTGAATGGAATTGTCTCTTAATTTCTGTGTTTTCTTATTGTTAGTGTATAGGAATGCAAGGGATTTCTGTGTGTTGATTTTATATACTGCAACATTACTATATTCATTGATTAGCTCTAGTAATTTTCTGGTGGAATATTTAGGGCTTTTTATGTAGAGGATCATGTCATCTGCAAACAGTGAGAGTATCATTTCTTCTTTTCCAATTTGGATTCATGTCTTTTTCTGCTCTGATTGCTGTGCCCAAAAGTCCCAAAACTATGTTGAATAGTACTGGTGAGAGTGGGTACCCTTTTCTTGTTCCTGACTTTAGGGAAAATGCTTTCAATTTTTCACCATTGTGGATAATGTTTGCTGTGGGTTTGTCATATATCGCGTTTATTATGTTGACGTATGCTCCTTCTATTCTTGCTTTCTGAAGGGTTTTTATCACAAATGGATGTTGAATTTTGTCAAAAGCTTTCTCTGCATCTATTGAGATAATCATATGATTTTTATCTTTCAATTTGTTAATGTGTTTTATTACGTTGATTGCTTTGCAGATATTGAAGAATCCTTGCATCACTGGGATAAAGCCCACTTGGTCATGATGTATGATCTTTTTATTATGTTTTTGGATTCTGTTTGTTATAATTTTGTTAAGGATTTTTGCATCTATGTTCATCAGTGATATTGGTCTTTAGTTCTCATTTTGTGTGGCATCTTTGTCTGGTTTTGGTATTATGGTGATGGTGGCCTCATAGAATGAGTTTGGAAGTTTACCTTCCTCTGCAATATCTGGAAGTGTTTGAATAGGATAGGTGTTAGCTCTTCTCTAAATTTTTGGTAGAATTCAGCTGTGAAGCCGTCTGGACCTGGGCTTTTGTTTGCTGTAAGATTTCTGATTACAGTTTCAATTTCCATGCTTGTGATGGGTCTGTTAAGATTTATATTTCTTCCTGGTTCAGTTTTGGAAAATTTTCTAAGAATTCTTTTCTAAGAATTTGTCCATTTCTTCCAAGTTGTCCATTTTATTGGCATATAGTTGCTGATAGTAGTCTCTTATGATCCTTTGTATTTCTTTCTTGTCTGTTGTGATTTCTCCATTTTCATTTGCAATTTTATCGATTTGATTCTTTTCCCTTTATTTCTTGATGAGTCTAGCTAATGGTTTGTCAATTTTATTTATCTTCTCAAAGAACCAAGTTTTAGCTTTGTTGATTTTTGCTATTGTCTCCTTTGTTTCTTTTGCATTTATTTCTGCCCTAATTCTTCAGTTTTCTTTCCTTCTACTAACCCTGGGGTTCTTGATTTCTTCCTTTTCTAGTTGCTTTTGATGTAGAGTTAGGTTATTTAGTTTACTTTTTTCTTGTTTCTTGAGGTAAGCCTGTATTGCTATGAACCTTCCCTGTAGCACTGCTTTTACAGTGTCCCCTAGGTTTTGGGTTTTTGTGTTTTCATTTTCATTTATTTCTATGCATATTTTGATTTCTTTTTTTTTTTAATTTATTCTGTGGTTTGTTGGTTATTTAGCAGCGTGTTATTCATCCTTCATATGTTGGAATTTTTCATAGTTTTTCTCCTGTAATTGACATTTGATCTTAATGCATTGTGGTCAAGAAAGATGCTTGGGATGATTTCAAATTTTTTGAATTTACCAAGGTTAGATTAATGGCCCAGGATGTGATCTATCCTGGAGAAGGTTCTATGTGCACTTGAGAAAAAGGTGCAATTCAATGTTTTGGGGTGAAATGCCCTATAGATATCAATTAGGTCTAACTGGTCTATTGTATCATTTAACGTTTGTGTTTCCTTGTTAATTTTCCTTTTAGTTGATCTATCGATAGGTGTGAGTGGGGTATTAAGGTCTCCTGCTATTGTGTTATTGTTAATTTCCCTTTTCATACTTGTTAGCATTTGTCTTACATATTGCAGTGCTTCTATGTTGGGTGCATATATATTTATAATTTTTATATCTTCTTCTTGAATTAATCCTTTGATCATTACGTAGTGTCCTTCTTTGTCTCTTTCCACAGCCATTGTTTTATTTTATTTTTTTTTAAATTATTTATTTTAATTGGAGGCTAATTACTTTACATTATTGTACTGGTTTTGCCATACATTGACATGAATCCTCCCCGGGTGTACATGTGTTTCCCCATCTTGAACCCTCCTCCCACCTCCCTCCCCATACCATCCCTCTGGGTCATCCCAGTACACCAGCCCCGAGCATCCTGTATCATGCATCGAACTTGGACTGGCGATTCGTTTTACATATGATAATACACAAGTTTCAATGCTATTCTCCCAAATCATCCCACCCTCACCCTCTTCCACAAAGTTCAAAAGACTGTTCTATACATCTGCGTCTCTTTTGCTGTCTCGTATACAGGTTTATCGTTACCATCTTTCTAAATTCCATATATATGCCTTAGTATACTGCATTGGTGTTTTTCTTTCTGGCTTACTTCACTCTGTATAATAGGCTCCAGGTTCATCCTCCTCATTAGAACTGATTCAAATGTATTCTTTATAATTGCTGAGTAATACTCCATTGTGTAAATGTACCACAGCTTTCTTATTCATTCGTCTGCAGATGGACATCTATTTTATCTTATATAAGCATTGCTACTACTGCTTTCTTTTGGTCTATATTTGTGTGGAATATCATTTTCCAGCCCTTCACTTTCTGTCGGTATGTGTCCCTTTTTTCGAGGTGGGTCTTTTGTTGACAACGTATATAGGGGTCTTGTTTTGTATCCATTCAGCCAGTCTTTGTCTTTTGGTTGGGGCATTCAACCCATTTACGTTTGAGGTAATTATTGATAAGTATGATCCCATTGCCATTTACTTTGTTGTTTTCAGTTCGAGTTTATACACTCTTTCTGTGTTTCCTGTATAGAGAAGATCCTTTATCATTTGTTGTGAAGCTGGTTTGAAGGTCCTGATTTCTCTCTCCTTTTGCTTGTGTATAAAGCTTTTGATTTCTCCTTCATACATGAATGAGATCCTTGCTGAGTACAGTAATCTGGGTTCTAGTTTTTCTCTTTCATCACTTTAAGTATGTTCTGCCATTCCCTTCTGGCCTGAAGAGTTTCTATTTAAAGATCAGCTGTTATCCTTATGGGAATCCCCTTGTGTGTTATTTGTTGTTTTTCCCTTGCTGCTTTCAATATTTGTTCTTTGTATTTGGTCCTTGTTAATTTGATTAATATGTGTCTTGGGGTGTTTTGCCTTGGGTTTATCCTGTTTGGGCCTCTCCGGTTTTCTTGGACTTGACTTTCCTTCTCCATTTTAGGGAAGTTTTCAACTATTATCTCAAGTGTTTTCTCATGTTCTTTCTTTTTGACTTCTTCTCGGACTCCGATGATTCAAATGTTAGGGTGTTTAACATTGTCCCACATGTCTCTGTGGTTGTCCTCATTTATTTTAATTATTTTTTCTTTTTTCCACTCTGCTTCATTTATTTCTACCGTTCTATCTTCTAACTCACTTATCCTATCTTATGCCTCCGTTATTCTACTGTTGGTTCCCTCCAGAGTGTTTTTGACCTCATTTATTGCATTATTCATTATATATTGACTCTTTTTTTTATTTCTTCTCGGGCCTTGTTAAACATTTCTTGCATCTTGTCAATTCTGTCTCCAGGCTATTTATCTGTAATCCATTTTGTTTTCAAGATTTTGAATTATTTTTAGTATCATTATTCTGAATTGTTCTTCAGGTACATTCCCTATCTCTTCCTCTTTGGTTTGGTGGGCTTTTATCCTGTTCCTTTGCCTGCTGAGTATTTCTCTGCCTTTTCATTTTGTTTAGATTGCTGTGTTTGGGGTGGCCTTTCTTTATTCTGGCAGTTTGTGGTTCCTCTTTATTGTGGAGGTTCCTTACTGTGGGTGGGGTTGGACCAGGGGGTTGTCAAGGTTTCCTGGTTAGGGAAGCTTGTGTAGGTGTTTGGGTGGATGGAGCTGGATTTCTTCTATCTGGAGTGCAATGAAGTGTCCAGTAGTGAGTTTTGAGATGTCATTGGGTTTGATGTGACTTTGGGTGGCCTGTATATTGAAGCTCAGGGCTATGTTCCTGTGTTGCTGAAGAATTTGCATGGTATGTCTTGCTCTGGAACTTGGCTCTTGGGTCGTGCTTCATTTCAGTGTAGGTATGGAAGCTTTTGGATGAACTCCTATCGATTAATGTTGCCTGGAATCAGGAGTTTTCTGGTGTTCTCAGGTTTTGAACTTAAGCCTCCTGCTTCTGGATTTCAGTGTTTTTCTTACAGTAGCCTCAAGTTTTCTCCATCTCTTTTCAAAGGCAATGGGCTGCCTTTCTGGGTGCCTGATGTCCTCTGCCAGCATTGAGAAGTCATTTTGTGGAATTTGCTCAGTGTTCAAATGCTCTTTTGATGAATTTGTTGGGGAGAAATTGTTCTCCCCGTCCTATTCCTCCACCGTCTTCTGATTTTAAATTTTTAAAAGCTTACAAATTACTTTGAAAATATTTAAAATATGACAGACCAAGAGTTAAATCATCTCTCACAAATAGATTATTAAAGGTATGATGGACTCAAACACTTGTATCAAACCATGTTTTAGAAATATTTACTAGTCTACTGACTGTCTTTGTAAAATACTTGTATGGAAAAATTTATATTAAAATGCCATATAAATTTTGACACTAACCTACAAACTTTATATAAGCACAGTTAAATGTATGCAATAGTGCACAACATAATTTTAAATATTATATCCGCATTATGGTATTACTGGTATTTGCATGCCTCATAATTTTAAGGTGTTTTTTGAATTGTTATACAATGAATAGAAATTAACCTCCTATTTAGGGGAAAAAAAGGTTAATAAATGCAGTTTTTCTCGTCAGGATCTTGAAGGAAGAATACTTTGGAAGAATATATTTAAAAAATTTGGCAATTATTTCCCCACTTTTGAGATCCATGAACCTGTTCAGATTCCTTGCCTTTCCATTTTCCTTCATCTCAACCATAAGTGTAAGCTTGTTAGAGATTTTGAAGATAAAATTAAAATATGCACTTTAACAATGTGGCATTTACTGTTTAGCAAGAGATTTCCCAAAGGAACACAACCACTAAGTATTAGCTGAAGTTGTGAGGATTTGTGGGGCAATGATATAGGCCTTTTGATTATATATGATTTCATATCACCTTTGTTTTTATTTACCATATACATCCCTCCTCAACTATAATCACTGCATAATTAAACTTCCCAAACTCAACATCTATATAACTTTCATTTATTATCTCGCCAGTTTGTGACTTGATAAGAAATCACTTGGTATTTGATGGACTTGTCTAAAAGTGAATCTGTTCAAATTGTGTCTCATCATGCTCCAGAGACCAAGAGGTGAGCCTGTGAAAGGTTGTTGCTAAACCACAAAAGACGAAGGGAGTGGAAGAATGGCCTCCGGAGTGGAAGAATTCAATCCGGAGCCAGAGACAAGGCTTGATCACTCAGAGCTTTTGTTCAATAGAGTTTTATTAAAGTATAAAAGGGATAGAGAAAGCTTCTGACATAGACGTGGGAAGGGGGCAGAAAGAGTACGCCCTCACTAGTGTTAGCAATGGAGTTATATACTTTTAATTAGTTATTACAGAGAATCAAACGTATGTCTGGAGGTTGTAAAGACCTTACTAGACCCACTCCCATAACTTACATTTTAAGATAACAGGATTAGCCAGAAAGCTTTTTTTTTTTCCAGAAACTGTGCTCAAACAGGATAATTATTGTTATATAATCCTAAGGAATGTAGAGGGGAAAAATAAAGTTTGTCATTTCCGCCTCCTTGAGAATTTCAGACCCCTCTCTCCCTGGGGACCCCTGGACTTCATATCAACTTGCCTATGAATTGACTCTCCCATTCCCCCTTTTCTTTTAGGAGAATTATGTTGCCAAGGCAAAGGGACACCATTTTCATTCCATAACTACATGCTGCTGTTGAGGGGCATGGTCCCTAAACTGTTGAGGCAACATATTTTCCTAACACTCACACTGAGCGTCTCTGATCCAGGGGCCCCAAATAATACTTGGAGGAGGCTGTGGCACTCGTAGGAGCTTGGACAACCATTTATAACTTAAAAGTTTTCAGACGGTTAGAAACAAATCCTGTTTTACAGTTACAGATATAAGGTAAAATAGTCATTAAACCAAGTCAAAACCTAATCAAAATTAAAAGTTACATTTTGTCCATAGTTACATCAGTCCATTTCAGGATGGTTAGATGTCATCACAGAGTTGAAGGGAGTCCTTTCCTTGAATTGGAGATGTCCACCATGGGAAGAGGGGAGCGCTCTACAGACCCAGCAATTAGGCAGATTTTGGAATGTGGCATAGGAATGAGCCCAGGACAGGAAGGCATTGTCTTGAGAGTCAAATGGCAGACTCAGGATTTTTGGAGTCAGCAGAAGCAGGCTCACATAAATTATCAGGTCCATCTGAAAATTACAAAGTCAGAGCATAGAACACAAAGACATAAAATGATGTCACTTAGTTCTGGTCAGGGTGCCATCTCTTAACTCGAGTGTGAGGTACCCACGAATCAATTCCTGGCACTTTGAAAGCTGTGGGAGAAGAAAGAATAACGTGGTAAGGGCCTTCCCAGAGGGGCTTGAGTGATTGGTCCCCAGATCCCAATGATTTTATCAGGACCTCTGTTCCTGTATCAAATAGAGGCTTGACTCAGAAGCTGGGTCAGGAGTCACCTCCTGGAGTTCCATTAATGCCTGTTGAAAAGTTGAGAGCTGAGTTACATAATTATTTAATTCCAAGGCTTTAGGAAAACTTTCCGTTGAGCATTTTCAGGAATTATTAATCTTCCATTTGCAGACTGTAACCATCTTTTATCAGTAATCTTTGCTCCTCTTTTCTCATATCTTTCTAATTGTTCCTCAGTGTATTGTGTTTATTTCTGTTCTATAGGACCTGTCCAGATCAAGGGCATCTACAGTGAAGGGGTTTCCTAAAGTGCCACTTTTCTTGCTTGACAGTCAGCCAGCTGATCACCTTCAGCTACTTTACTCCCACCTCTTCTGTGCCCTTTGCAATGCAGCTACTTCTTTAGGACAATATATAGCAGTTAAAAGTCTCCATTTACCGTTTGATTTTTTATACCCAAAATAGGAGTGTTGCATGGACTGTTACAGGGAATTAATAGCCCCTGCTCCTTTAAATTCTCAATGATGCGTTTTAACCCTCCTTAATCTCAGGTTTCAGTAGATACTGCTTCTTATGTGGGAATAAGTGCGGGTCTTTGAGCTTGACAACTACAGGAATAGCATTTTGTGTTCGACCCATGGATTTTCCATCAGCCCACACTCTAGGATTTACATTTTGTTCAATTAAAGGGAGAGAAAGGGAGAACTCCATATTCATGAAAACAGAGGCATGGACCTTGCTCAGCATATCCCTCCCCAAAAGGAGTGAGGGGGACTCTGGCACGATCAGAAACTCATGTGAAAATAGCAGAGTCCCAGTTACAGCTTAAAGAACAACTGAAGTAATACCTTTAGGCTCGTCCAGACAGTCCCACTATGGAAGCGGATTGGGAAGAAAGTGTGTGTGGGGGGCTTCAGCAAGCACAAGAAAGTTGCCCCAGTATCTAAAAGGATATCGATGGATTCCCCCCTGCTCCCGTTATTAATACCCGGGGTTCCTCAGGTGTAATTAGGATGGGAGCTTGTGTGGGGACCCTGGGCATCTTCAGTCCTGATTGTCTTTAAAGTCTGACCCCTGAAACCTACACTTCTGAGGGCAGTCTCTCCTCCAGTGTGGCCACTTGCAGACCAGACATGGAGCCAGGGCAATGTTGCTTGAGGGCAATGTTGCTTGAGGTGCCCCTCCTTTCCACAGTAATAGCAAGCCCATCCCTTTTCAACTGGGTCCCCGTGGGCAATTTTCTCAGGCTGTTTAAGAACAGTTCTGACAGCCATTACAAGGGCTTCTGCATGTTCCTTTGTCTTTTTCTGCCTTTCTTTTCTTCATATTCCCTACCGTAATAGAATGTTTGAGCCAGTTGCAACAGATTAACTAAAGACTGATTTGGTCCATATGCCTGTTTTAATAGCTTATGGTGGATATCTGGAGCCAACTGAGTGAGAAATCTATCTTTTAAGACAACTCTCCCCTCTTCACTTTCGGGATCAATCTCAGTGAATCTGCAAAGGGCTTCTCTTAGTCTATCTAGGAATTTACCAGGAGTTTCCTTCTCCTCCTGTTTGCCAATTTGGCATAGTATGGCAGAAAGTGAAGAGGAACTAAAAAGCCCCTTGATGAAAGTGAAAGAGGAGAGTGAAAATGTTGGCTTCAAGCTCAACATTCAGAAAACAAAGATCATGGCATCTGGTCCCATCACTTCATGGGAAATAGATGGGGAAACAGTGGAAACAGTGTCAGACTTTATTTTTTTGAGCTCCAAAATCACTGCAGATGCTGATTGGAGCCATGAAATTAAAAGACGCTTACTCCTTGGAAGGAAAGTTATGACCAATCTTGATAGTATATTAAAAAGCAGAGACATTACTTTGCTAACCAAAGTCCTTCTAGTCAAGGCTATGGTTTTTCCCATGGTCATGTATCAATGTGAGAGTTGGACTGTGAAGGAAGTTGATCGCCAAAGAATTGAAGCTTTTGAACTGTGGTGTTGGAGAAGACTCTTGAGAGTCCCTTGGACTTCAAAGAGGTCCAACCAGCCCATCCTAAAGGAGATCAGTCCTGGGTGTTCATTGGAAGGACTGATGCTAAAGCTGAAACTCCAATACTTTGGGCAACTCATGCGAAGAGTTAACTCACTGGAAAAGACTCTGATGCTGGGAGGGACTGGGGGCGGGAGTAGAAGGGGACAACAGAGAATGAGATAGCTGGATGGCATCACCGACTCGATGGACACGAGTTTGAGTGAACTTCAGGAGTTGGTGATGGACAGGGAGGCCTGGCGTGCTGTGATTCATGGGGTCGCAAGGAGTCGGACATGACTGAGCGACTGAACTGAACTGAACGTCTTAGCATGTGCTTTCCTGAGTCCTTTAAGAATACATCTGACAAAATGACTCTGATTCTGTCTTTCTTTAGCTGTATTATAATCCCAACTGGTTCTATAGTTGGGACTGCCTGATTGCCAGTGGGGAATTCCCATATGCTACTTCTACCCATTTCCCTTGTTTTCCACAAAACTGGCCTAATTGTAAAACAGTAATAATTGAAATTCTTCAACAGGCCAGCATTCCCTGTCTTCTAAAGGATACTGTGGTCATTCAGTATCACAGTACAAGATCAGGAGTGCCTTCTTTAAGCTCTGGGGATCAAATCTATCCCAGTTTTTAAGGGTACAGTTCAAAGGAGTGAGGCTGGAATTGTTAGCTCGCATCTGTAAGAGAGGAAAAAAAGCGACAAGCACCATCTTTCTACTAGAGGCGTCCCTCCGTGCTCTAGATGAGGGTGTAGGCAGACTTTACACCAAAGCTTTCCTTCCCTGTAGGACTTAGTTTGTCCCTTACTGACGCAGGCGCCGTACTCATCCCTCCCGGTTCTACCACTGATACCATTGGAAGGCATCCCAGACTGATGTCCAGTTTCTCACCATTAAAACTTTGCTAGCCTCTGATGCCACCTGGGGTGCAATCAGAGTAATCTTCCGGAATGCCTGCCAAGCTAACACCACTGGGGAAAACATTTGTCACCTGAGTGCCTGTGCACGACCCTGAGTGTGTTCCTGACCACAATAAGACTGATACGAACATTAAACTGAGATATTCCTTCCAAGGATCACCACACCAATACAAGTGATAGCAAAAGAGATGGTGAAGTGCTGGCCTGTGAGGAAAAAGTGATTTTTGTCCTTGAGTTTTTTAGGACCAGCCCTTCCAGTTCATTCCCACAGATTCCACAGAAAGAATATCTAAGGAGTTGGGAGAAAAGCCACTGGAAACCCTCCTCTGGTCCATTAAGAGCTAGAGTTACCAATGGAAGAAGCCCATTGTAATTCCAATCTGAGTAATCTTTAACCTCAGAGATGCTCTTGGAGCTAGAGCTCCTTCTAGCTTATAAACTTTTGATTCCTAGTGAGACTAGGCACTTCCTGACTACCAATCCAAGTTTGGGACCTAAGTAACAGTACACAGTAACAGCATAGATCACAAGTCCCTTGAAAGTCTATGATCCAACAGATTAGGTTAGTAGTTCTAATTCCCAAGAAGTTATGAAATGGTCAAAGAGACCGGAAAGTTTGAATGAGAAAGGAGAGTTCGGTCCACACGCTTTGCTCATTTCTGGTCTCTGAATAGAGACGTTGGGTGCCTCATGGCATTGGCAGGTTGGTATAACACCCTGACATGTTTCTGCCATGAGTCGTATGAGGTCACCATGGAACCACAGAACAGGGCTCCTCACCTGCTTCATGCAGGGTGTATCATTCATTCACACAAGCACACTGTAGAGTTAGTAAAGTACAGCAGAAAATGAGTTCACTAGGAGAATAAGGAACTAGAGCTCCAAGCATCCTTACCTTGTCCTGAAGAACCCTGGATGAGCCCCCAAGATGAAAAGTTATTGCTTAGCCACGAAAGACGAAGGGATTCTTGGCCTCTGGACGAGAAGAATTCAATCCAGGGCCAGAGACATGGCTTGATTGCTCAGAGCTTTTGTGTAATAGAGTTTTAGTAAAGTATAAAAGGGATAGAGGAAGCTTCTGACATAGACATCAGAAGGGGGCAGAAAGAGTACACCTTCACTAGTGTTAGCAATGGAGCTATATACTTTTAATTAGTTATTACAGTGAATCAAACGTATGTCTGGAGGTTGTAAAGACCTTACTAGACCCATTCCCATAATTTACATTTTAAGATAACAGGGTTAGCCAGAAGGTTTTTTTTTTTTTCTAGAAACTGTCCTTAAGCATGATACATTATTGTTATATAATCCCAAGGAATGCAAAGGGATAAAAACATTTGTCCTTTCCGCCTCCTTGAGAATTGCAGACCCCCCTCTCTTTGGGGACCCCCGGACTTTTATCAACCTGCCTAGGAATTGACTTTCTCACCTGGACATGTCTTTCTCAGGGTGCTTAAAGAGATATAAGAGAATTTGCAGAAATATGCATGAAGCCTAAGTTTGGAACTGCTATATCATCAACTGGTAATTCATTCTGTTTACCAAGAAAGTTTATGTGGCCAAGGCTAGAGTCAAGGTGTGGTAAAGGAGCCATATGAAGCATGAAAGTATATTAAAAATTTCATACATGGTAAAGGGAATGGGTAAAGCAAGGGGTGAAGTGTTTAAGATATGTTTACAGTTTGCCATATGAACCTTGTATCTATTTATTGTATTATAAAATATATTATCTTTAAATGTTAGACTAGCTTTATTTAGGCTTATGCAATACATACTTTTCAGAATAATTAAAATAACTTATTAGTGTATAAGATTATCTTTAAAATTCACAAGCTAAAATATCACTAATACTGCATATATAATATTAAACATCTATGTGCTAAGCAAAGTATACATTATTTCCATTAATAGAATAACATTTTGAAGTAGCTGTCTCTACCTCTATTTAAGAAAAGAAAAAAAAATATGAGTGCAAAAGGGTAATATAATTTGCCCAAAATAGTATTGCTAGAAAGTGGCTGAGAGAGCATTCTAAAAATCATGCCTGCCTCTTTCCTAACCCAATAGTCTTTCACAATAAGGTGAACTGTCATTAAGCTAGTATCTTCTAATTTACTCTTTTTTTTTTTGGTAAATATTAGAATTCTTACATCATATTTTATTTGAACATATTGCTGAATCTCAATCCTTACTGCATATGACATTGATATTTTCATGCTGAGAATGACATTATTTGTTAAGGAAAGAATTACAAAGTGCTACAAAGCCATTGAGCACTTCTCATGTGTCCCTGTGGCCTCATTTTGATGTGTGTATGGAACATACAAGCAGGGTTGTCCCTTCCCCCAGTAATTCAGGCGCATGTGGGAAAATAATGTGCTTTGTGCATGTGAATCCCATATGCGATTTTGAAAAATTACTCCCTTGTCCATATTTTACCAGAACTAAAATGATATGCCCAAGGTACATGTTCTTAGTGTTTAACATCTGATCCGTTTCTGGTGATACCTCTTATTTCAATAAAATCCTTGGAATTTCTCCTATTACAATCACATCAATTCCCAGAATTCTTTTAAAAACTTGCTTTTAATATGACACAAAGATTAAAGTGAAGAAAGTGATATGTAAGCAAAACATTATTATAGTGGTGGCTGGAGGCAAGCATTTATGGCATCTCAAACTAGTCCATTATTATAGTAATATTTATTTCTCTTTTCCTGTGTGGAAATATACTCCAACCCATTTTTCATGCTTGTGCCATGTGAGACACTATATTAGGCATGGGGAAAACACATGAATAGATGTAAAGAGAGCCATTTGTGGGTTAAGGATAGCTATGATCAGAGCAATAATGAAGGTATAGAAAGTGATATGGAAACATAAGATAGCAAGATATGACAGAATGCCGTGAACTAATTTTGAGGTCTGAATAGGATTCTGCTATGGTACAGGTAAAAAGCATTCATGGGTGACACATCAGCAAAAACATGATATGACACAATGCACAAATGTGGAGGCAAATAAAGTTGTTTGGATAGGAAAAGATGCTTGATATAATTTCAATTTTTTCAAAGTTACCAAGGCTTGTTTTGTGGCCTAGAATGTGGTATATCCTGGAGAATGTTCCATGTGCACTTGTTAAGAATGTGTATTCTATTGCTTTTGGATGAAGTATTTCATATATTCAAAGTCCATGTGGTCTAATGTGTCATTTAAATGCTGTGTTTTCCTACTGTTTTTCTGTCTGAATCTGTCCATTGAAATAAATGGAATGTTAGAGCCCCCAACATTATTGTAATTCTGTCAATTTCTCCATTTATGGAAGTTTCAATGCTATTAATATAAAACTCCTAGTGGAAAACATTGGAAGAACACTCTTTGACATAAATCGCAGCAATATATATATTGATATATATATATATATATATATTTGCATCAGTCTCTTCAGTTCAGTTCAGTCTCTCAGTCATGTCCGGCTATTTGCAACCCCATGAATCATAGCACGCCAGGCCCCTCTGTCCATCACCAACTCCCGGAGTTCATTCAAAATCATGTCCATCTAGTCGGTGATGCCATCCAGCCATCTCATTCTCTGTCGTCCCCTTCTCCTCCTGCCACCAATCCCTCCCAGCATCAGAGTCTTTTCCAGTTAGTCAACACTTCGCATGAGGTGCCCAAAGTATTGGAGTTTCAACTTTAGCATCAGTCCTTCCATTGAACACCCAGGACTGATCTCCTTTTGAATGGGCTGGTTGGATCTCCTTGCAGTCCAAGGGACTCTCAAGAGTCTTCTCCAACATCACAGTTCAAAAGCATCAATTCTTTGGTGATCAGCTTTCTTCACAGTCCAACTCTCACATCCATACATGACCACTGGAAAAACCATAGCCTTGAATAGACGGACCATTGTCGGCAAAGTATTGTCTCTGCTTTTTAATATACTCTCTAGGTTGGTCATAACTTTCCTTCCAAGGAGTAAGCCTCTTTTAATTTCATGGCTGCAATCAGCATCCGCAGTGATTTTGGAGACCAAAAAAGTAAAGTCTGACACTGTTTCCACATCTATTTCCCATGAAGTGATGGAACCAGATGCCATGATCTTTGTTTTCTGAATGTTGAGCTTCAAGCAACCTGTTCACTCTCCTCTTTCACTTTCATCAAGAGGTTTTTTAGTTCCTCTTCACTTTCTGCCATAAGGGTGGTGTCATCTGTATATCTGAGGTTATTAATATTTCTCCCAGCAATCTTGATTCCAGCTTGTGCTTCTTCCAGCCTAGTGTTCCTCATGATGTACTCTGCACATAAGTAAAATAAGCAGGGTGACAATATACAGCCTTGACGTACTCCTTTTCCTATTTGGAACCAGTCTGTTGTTCTATGTCCAGTTCTAACTGTTGCTTCCTGACCTGCATACAGGTTTCTCAAGAGGCAGGTCAGGTGGTCTGGGATTCCCATCTCTTTCAGAATTTTCCACAGTTGATTGTGATCCAAACAGTCAAAGGCTTTGGCATAGTCAATGAAGAAGAAATAGGTGTTTTTCTGGAACTCTCTTGCTTTCTCCATGATCCAGCGGATGTTGGCAATTTGATCTCTGGTGCCTCTGCCTTTTCTAAAACCTGCTTGAACATCTAGGAGTTCACGGTTCACATATTGCTGAAGCCTGGCTTGGAGAATTTTGAGCATGACTTTACTAGTGTGTGAGATGAGTGCAATTGTGCGGTAGTTTGAGCATTCTTTGGAATTGCCTTTCCTTGGGATTGGAATCAGTCTCTCAGCTAATGAAAATAGAAGCAAAAATAAACAAATGGGACATGATTAAACTTAAAAGCCTTTGTACAGCAAAGAAGATTACAAAAAAAAAAAAAGACAGCCTACAGAATGGGAGAAAATATTTGCAAATGATGTGACTGACCAGGGGTTCATATTCAAAATATATAAATTATAGTTCTTAGAGCCCAATATGAAAAAAACAGAGAACCCAATCAAAAAATGGGTGGAAGACCTAAGTACACATTTCTCCAAAGAAGATATGCAGATGCCCAACAGGTACATAAAGAGGTGCTCAGTATCACTAATTATTAGAATTCCAAATTAAAACTACAGTGAGGTATCAGTTCACATTGATAAGAACGTCCACCATCAGAACGTCTATAAATAATGAATGCTGGACACAGTTTGGGGAAGTGAGAACCCTCCCACACTGTTGGTGGAAATTTAAATTGGTGCAGACACTATGGAAAACAGTATGAAGTTTCCTTACCAAACTAAAATTGGAGCTACCATGTGATCCAACAATCCCACTCTGGGCATATATCTGGAAAAGATGAAAACTAATTTGAAGAGATATATGCACCTCCAATGTTCATATATAGCATATGTTCATTTACAATAGGCAAGACATGGAAGCAATATAACTGTTCATTGATAGATGAATAGATGAAGAAGATGTGGTATACGACACACAACTGAGCGACTGAATTGAACTGAAAGAAACAGTAAAAAGCATATGTGTATTAAGAAAAAAATGAAGACAGAAATTCTTACCTCCACGAAAAATGGAAAGTTGTATAAAAGAGGAAGTATAGTTACACTGCATTACCTGGTTCTGAAGGGAATACATTTTATGGAATAATAAATAATCACAGACATTACTGATGTACCTGAGTGAGGCCAATAAATAGACCAGCAGATTGGAAGCCAGAATACCATATGATTACTTGTAAATGGGGAAGATACAACTTAGTGAAGAGCAAAATAGCCCTCCTAACTAACTCTCAGGCAAGCATGCCCACCCACCCAAAGAAACCTTGGATGAGGAATTCCTGCACCTTAGGAAAGCAAAGTGTACCCTGAAGGAGGTTTGGGAAACTGTTTTCTCTGGACAGGTCATTTTGAAGAGGAAGAAAGGTAGATTGAGTACAACATGCTTCATTATTTTTCTAAACACTTGTCAAAGTGTTTAGAAACACTCCTGGTATTTGGTTTCCCTGGTGGCACAGATGGTAAAGAATCTGCCTGCAATGTAGGACACCCAGGTTAGATCTCCTGGAGGAGGGCTTGACAATCCAGTCCAGTATTCTGGCTTGGAGAATTCCATGGACAGAGGAGCCTGGCAGGCTACAGTCCATGGGGTCGCAAAAAGTCAGATACGACTGAGTGACTAACATACACACACCTGGTATGGAGTTATAAAATAGCAGGAAACTAAGGTCAAAAGCAAGAGTAGGCCAAATGGGGCTGCATCTAATTGGAGAGTATATTAAACCTAGGCAGCATATTAAAAAGCAGACACATTACTTTGCCAACAAAGGTCCGTCTAGTCAAAGCTATAGTTTTACCAGTACTCATGTATGAATGTGAGAGTTGGACTATAAAGAAAGCTGAGGGCTGAAGAATTGATGCTTTTGAACTGTGGTGTTGGAGAAGACTCATCAGAGTCCCTTGGATTGTCAGGAGATCCAACCAGTCAATCCTAAAGGAAATTAGTCCTGGATATTCATTGGAAGGACTGATGCTGAAGCTGATGTGAAGAACTGACTAATTTGAAAAGACCCTGATGCTGGGAAAGATTGCGGGCAGAAGGAGAAGGGGATGACAGAGGATGAGATGGTTGGACGACATCACCAACGTGATGGACATGAGTTTGAGCAAGCTCCGGGAGTTGGTGATGGACAGGGAAACTTGGCGTGCTGTATTCAACGGGGTCGCAAAGACTTGGACATGACTGAGTGACTGAATTGACTGACTACTTGGAAAGAACAGGAAACTATATCTCAATTTTAAAAATATAAATTGGCGGATTGGGGAAGATGGTGGAGGAATAGGATGGGGAAACCACTTTCTCCCCCACAAAATCAGCAAAAGAACATTTGAACGCTGAGTAAATCCCACAAAACGACTTCTGAATACCAGCAGAGGACATCAGGCACCCAGAAAAGCAGCCCATAGTCTTCGAAAGGAGGTAGGAAATAGTATTAAAGATAAAAAGAGAGACAAAAGAGGGAGGGATGGAGCTCCATCCCAGGAAGGGAGGCCTAAAAAAAAAAAAAAAAGAGAGAGGTTTCCAAATACCTGGAAACATGGCTGAGTCTGTGGATAGCCTTGGAACCTCAGAGGGCCACATAACTGAGAGAAAAAAGACATAAATAATTAAAATCCACATACTAAGTGCCCAGAGGAAACTCTCAGCAGAGAAGCAGCACAGACGCCCGCAACCCCCACTAGCAGGCGGGGGCTGCAAAGGGAGGTGCAGCAGCAGCACTTAAAGAGAGGACCCTGCATGAACGCCCCGAGGGCAAGTTGAGGGCGCAAACAGGAGGCAGCTAAGCAGACTGTGCAGTGAAAAGCCCCAACCTAAGACTCTGCCAGCCCTGCTCACAGAACAGAGGACTGAGCAGAGAGAGCCAGCTACGGGTGGCCCATCCCCCAGCCCCCACTGGGACAGGCAGGGAGGGAGGCCAGTGCTGGAAGGGGCAGCCGCAGCCTCAGAGACGCTTCCTGTGCCAAGCTGCAGGCAGGCTTCCTTGCTAACCAAGACTTTTTGGGTACAGGCTGGTCGATATTGGCCTGAGAAAGTGCGCCAGTTGTACACCAAGAAAACCGAGCAGCAGGGACCAGGGAGGCTATAAGTCTCAGCAACCGTTCTTGCCAAACGCCTGGTCACCTGAGCTGCTCGGACCGGGGAAGGCACAAAACTCAGGCCCAGCCAAGTCTGCGCCTTTGTGGAGTACCCAAGGACCTGAACCTCAGATTCTCAGACCTGGGAAGTGCATGCAACCCAGCGCCAGCCGCGGACAGCTCCTGGCAGAGCAAACCAGAGCCTGAGCAGCATAAACAGGGAAAGCACACACGCCGCGAGTGGGAGCATTCCCAGAGTAGTTGAGACACTGTGAGCACTCCCCACAGATGCCAGTGATATTTGTTAGCAGCGTTCCTCCCTCCCCACAGCACAACTGAACAGGTGAGCCGTTGTCCACCACCGCCCCCTGGTGTCAGGACGGGAATTAGACACTGAAGAGACCAGCAAACAAAAGAGTTTTTACAACAGTAGGAACTGCCTTGGAAGTAACAGAGGGAGAAGTCTTGAGACTACTGAAAGATTAAGACTGAAAACAAGAGGCAGAGGCTTAAGGCCAAATCCTGAGAACACCAGAGATCTCCTGTTCCAGGGAACATTAATTGATAGGTGCTCATCAAATACATACACTGAAACCAGGCACCACCCAAGGCTCAACAAGTTTCCGTTCCGTTCCGTCGCTCAGTCGTGTCCGACTCTATGTGACCCTGTGGACTGTAGCCTACCAGGCTTCTCCGTCCATGGGATTCTCCAGGCAAGAATACTGGAGTGGGTTACCGTTTCCTTCTCCAGGGGATCTTCCCGACCCAGGGATCGAACCTGGGTCTCCCGCATTGGAGGCAGATGCTTTAACCTCTGAGCCAACATGGAAGAGACATACCACGCAAATTCTCCAGCAACACAGGAGAATAGCCCTGAGCTTCAACATACAGGCTGCCCAAAGCCACACCAAACCACTGACATCTCAAACTCATTACTGGACACTTCATTGCACTCCAGAGAGAAGAAATCCAGCTCCACCCATGAGAACAAAGACACAAGCTTCCCTAACGTGGGAACTTTGATAAGTCACCCATCCAACCCTACACACAATGAGGTAACTACATAATAAAGATAACTCCACAAACTGCCAGAGGACAGAAAGGCCTCCACAAGCACAGCAATATAAACAAGATGAAGAGGCAGAGAAATACCCAGCAAGTAAAGGAACGGGATAAATGCCCACCAACACAAACAAAAGAGGAAGACAAAGGGAACCTACCTGATAAAGAATTTCGAATTTTAATTGTGAAAATGATGCAAAATCTGGAAAGCAAAATGGAGTTACTGATAAATAAAGTGGGAGAAAAGGATTGAGAAGATGCAAGAAATGTTTACTAAGGAATTAGAGGAAATAAAAAAGAGTCAATATACAATGAATAATGCAATAGATGAGATCAGAAACACTCTGGACGGAACAAACTGTAGAATAAAGGAGGCAGAAGACAGGAAGAGCGAGCTCGAAGATAGAATTGTAGAAATAAATGAAACAGAGAAGAAAAAAGAAAAACGAATTAAAAGAAGTGAGGACAATATTAGAGACATCTGGGAGAATGTTAAATGCCCCAACATTCTAATCATAGGAGTCCCAGAAGAAGACAAAAAGAGAGACCATGAAAGAATACTTGAGATAATAGTTGAAAATTTCCCAAAAATGGGGAAAGAAATACTCACCCAAGTCCAAGAAACCCAGAGAGTACCTAACAGGATAAACCCAAGGCGAAATACCACAAGGTATATATTAATCAAATTAACAAATATCAAACACAAAGAACAAATATTAAAAGCAGCAAGGGAAAACTAACAAATAACACTCAAGGGGATCCCCATAAGGATAACAGCTCATCTTTCAATAGAAACTCTTCAGGCCAGGTGGCAATGGCAAGACATACTTAAAGTGATGAAATAAAGTAACCTACAACTTTTAGAAACAACACACAAAAAAGATGTCCTTTTCATTATAGGGGACTGGAATGCAAAAGTAGGAAGTCAAGAAACACCTGCAGTAACAGGCAAATTTGGCCTTGGAGCACGGAATGAAGCAGGGCAAAGGCTAACAGAGTTTTGTCAAGAGAAGATATTGGTCATAGCAAACACCCTCCTCCAACAACACAAGAGAAGACTCTACACATGGACACCACCAGATGGTCAACACCGAAATCAGATTGATTATATTCTTTGCAGCCAAAGAAGGAGAAGCTCTATACAGTTAGCAAAAACAAGACAAGGAACTCACTGTGGCTCAGATCATGAACTCCTTATTGCCAAATTCAGACTTAAATTGAAGAAAGTAGGGAAAACCACTAGACCATTCAGATATGACCTAAATCAAATCTCTTATGATTATACAGTGGAAGTGAGAAATAGATTTAAGGGACTAGATCTGATAGATAGAGTGCCTGATGAACTCTGGACGGAGGTTTGTGACATTGTACAGGAGACAGGGACCAAGACCATCCCCATGGAAAAGAAATGCACAAAAGCAAAATGGCTGTCTGAGGAGGCCTTACAAATAGCTGTGAAAAGAAGAGAAGTGAAACGCAAAGGAGAAAAGGAAAGATATAAGCATCTGAATGCAGAGTTCCAAAGAATAGCAAGGAGAGATAAGAAAGCCTTCCTCAGTGATCAATGCAAAGAAATAGTGAAAACAACAGAATAGGAAAAACAAGAGATCTCTTCAAGAAAATTAGAGATTCCAAGGGAATATTTCATGCAAAGATGGGCTCGATAAAGGACAGAAATGGTATGGACCTAACAGAAGCAGAAGATATTAAGAAGAGGTGGCAAACAGAAGAACTATACATAAAAGATCTTCACGACCAGGATAGTCACGATAATGTGATCCCTAACCTAGAGCCAGACATCTTGGAATGTGAAGAAAAGTGGGCCTTTGAAAGCATCACTAGAAACAAAGGTAGTGGAGGTGATGGAATTCCAATTGAGCTATTTCAAATCTTGAAAGATGATGCTGTGAAACTGCTGCACTCAATATGCCAGCAAATTTGGAAAACTCAACAGTGGCCATAGGACTGGAAGAGGTCAGTCTTCATTCCAATCCCAAAGAAAGGCAATGCCAAAGAATGATCAAACTACCGCAAAATTGCACTCAGCTCACACGCTAGTAAAGTCATGCTCAAAATTCTCCAAGCTAGGCTTCAGCAATATGTAAACCGTGAACTCCCAGATGTTCAAGCAGATTTTAGAAAAAGCAGAGGCACCAGAGATCAAATTGCCAACATCCGCTGGATCATGGAGAAAACAAGAAAACAAGAGAGTTCCAGAAAAACATCTATTTCTGCTTCACTGACTATGCCAAAGCCTTTGACTGTGTGGATCACAATCAACTGTGGAAAATTCTGAAAGCGATGGGAATCCCAGACCACCTGACCTGCCTCTTGAGAAACCTGTATTCAGGTCAGGAAGCAACTGTCAGAACTGTACATGGAACAACAGACTGGTTCCAAACAGGAAAAGGAGTACGTCAAGGCTGTATATTGTCACCTTGCTTATTTAACTTATATGCAGAGTACATCATGAGGAACGCTGGGCTGGAAGAAGCACAAGCTGGGATCAAGATTGCTGGGAGAAATATCAATAACCTCAGATATGCAGATGACACTACCCTTAGGGCAAAAAGTGAAGAGGAACTCAAAAGCCTCTTGATTAAAGTGAAAGAGAAGAGTGAAAAGGTTGGTTTGAAGCTCAACATTCAGAAAACAAAGATCATGGCATCTGGTCCCATCACTTCATGGGAAATAGATGGAGAAATAGTGGAAACAGTGTCAGACTTGATTTTTTGGGCTCCAAAATCACTGCAGATGCTGATTGCAGCCATGAAATTTAAAGGCGCTTAGTCCTTAGAAGGAAAGTTATGACCAACTTTGATAGTATATTAAAAAGCAGAGACATTACTTTGCCAACAAAGGTCCATATGGTTAAGGCTTTGTTTTTTTCCGTGGTCATGTATGGATGTGAGAGTTGGACTGTGAAGAAAGCTGATCGCCGAAGAATGCTTTTGAACTGTGGTGTTGGAGAAGACTCTTGAGAGTCCCTTGTACTGCAAGGAGATCCAACCAGTCTATTCTAAAGGAGATCAATCCTGGGTGTTCATTGGAAGGACTGATGCTAAAGCTGAAGCTGCAATACTTTGGCCACCTCATGCGACAAGTTTACTCATTGTTAAAGACCCTGATGCTGGGAAAGGTTGGGGGCAGGAGGAGAAGGGGACGACCGAGAATGAGATGGCTGGATGGCATCACCGACTCTGTGTACATGAGTTTGAGTGAACTCTGGGAGTTGGTTATGGACAGGTAGGCCTGGCGTGCTGTGATTCACGGGGTCGCGGAGAGTCGGACACGACTGTGTGACTGAACTGAACTGAACTGAACAGCCCAGATTACTGTACCCAGCAAGGATCTCATTCAAATATGAAGGAGAAATAAAAAGCTTTACAGACAAGCAAAAACTGAGAGAATTCAACATCACCAAACCCGCTCTCCAACAAATACTAAAGGATCTTCTCTAGACAGGAAACACAGAAACGGTGTATAAACTCGATCCAGAACAATAAAGAAAATGGCAACGAGATCATACTTATCAATAATCACCTTAAACATAAATGGGTTAAATGCCCCAACCAAAAGACAAAGGCTGGCCGAATGGATAAAAAAAAAAAAAAAGACCCCCATATATGTATTCTACAAGTGACCTACCTCAAAACAAGGGACAATTACAGACTGAACGTGAAGGGCTGGAAAAAGACATTCCAAGCAAATAGAGACCAAAATAAAGCAGGAGAAGCAATACTCACATCAGATAAAATAGACTTTAAAACAAAGGCTGTGAAAAGAGACAAGGAAACTACATAATGATTAAAGGATCAATCCAAGATGAAGAAAAAACAATTATATATATTTATGCACCCAACATAGGAGCACCTCAATATATAAGACAATTACTAACAAAAATGAAAGGGGAATTTAACAATAACACAATAATACTGGGAGTCTTTAATACCCCACTCACACCTATGGATAGATTAAGTAAACAGAAAACTAACAAGGAATCACAAACTTTAAATGATACAATAGAGCAGTTAGACCTAATAGATCACCATCTCACCCCAAAACAATGAATTTCACCTTTTTCTCAGGTACACATGGAACCTTTTCCAGGACAAACCACATCATGAGCCATAAATCTAGCCTTGGTAGATTCAAAAAAATTGAAATAATTCCAAGCATCTTTTCTGACCACAATGCAGTAAGATTAGATCTCAATTATAGGAGAAAAACTATTAAAAAGGCCAACATATGTAGGCTGAAAAACACGCTGCTGAATGATGAACAAATCATAGAAGAAATTAAAAGAGAAATCAAAATATGCATAGAAATGAATGAAAATGAAAACACAACAACCCAAAACCTCTCAGTTCAGCTCAGTTGCTCAGTTGTGTCTGACTCTCTGCGACCCCATGAATCACAGCACCCAGGCCTCCCTGTCCATCACCAACTCCGGGAGTTCACTCAAACTCATGTCCATAGATTTGGCGATGCCATCAAGCCATCTCATTTTCTTTTGTCCGCTTCTCCTCCCGCCCCCAACCTTTCCCAGTATCAGAGTATTTTCCAGTGAGTCAACTCATAACATGAGGTGGCCAAAGTATTGCAGCTTCAGCTTTAGCATCAGTCCTTCTAATGAACATCCAGGATTGATCTCCTTTAAAATGGACTGGCTGGATATCCTCGCAGTCCAAGGGACTCTCAAGAGTCTTCTCCAACACCACAGTTCAAAAGCATCAATTCTTCGGCGATCAGCTTTCTTCACAGTCCAACTCTCACATCCATACATGACCACGGGAAAAACCATAGCCTTCACTAGACGGATCTTTGTTGGCAAAGTAATGTCTCGGCTTTTTAATATACTATCTATGTTGGTCATAAATTTCCTTCCAAGGAGTAAGCGTCTTTTAATTTCCTGGCTGCAATCAGCATCTGCAGTGATTTTGGAGCCCAAAAAAATAAAGTCTGACACTGTTTCCACTGTTTTTCCTCTATTTCCCATGAAATGATGGGACCAGATGCCATGATCTTTGTTTTCTGAAAGTTGAGTTTCAAGCCAAATTTTTCACTCTCCTCTTTCACATTCATCAAGAGGCGTTTTCGTTCCTCTTCACTTTCTGCCATAAAGGTGGTGTCATCTGCATATCTGAGGTTATTGATATTCTCCCAGCAATCTTGATCCCAGCTTGTGCTTCTTCCAGCCCAGCTTTCCTCATGATGTACTCTGAACATAAGTTAAATAAGAAGGGTGGCAATATACAGCCTTGACGTACTCCTTTTCCTATTTGGAACCAGTCTGTTGTTCCATGTACAGTTCTGACTGTTGCTTCCTGACCTGCTTACAGGTTTCTCAAGAGGCAGGTCAGGTGGTCTGGGATTCCCATCTCTTTCAGAATTTTCCACAGTTGATTGTGATCCACACAGTCAAAGGCTTTTGCACAGTCAATGAAGCAAAAATAGATGTTTTTCTGGAACTCTCTTGCTTTCTCCATGATCCAGCGGATGTTGGCAATTTGATCTCTGGTGTCTCTGCCTTTTCTAAAATCTGCTTGAACATCTGGGAGTTCACGGTTCACATATTGCTGAAGCCTGGCTTGGAGAATTTTGAGAATGACTTTACTAGCGTGTGAGATGAGTGCAATTGTGTGGTAGTTTGAGCAATCTTTGGCATTGCCTTTCTTTGGGATTGGAATGAAGACTGACCTTTTCCAGTCCTCTGGCCAATGCTGAGTTTTCCAAATTTGCTGGCATATTGAGTGCAGCACTTTCACAGCATCATCTTGCAAGACTTGAAATAGCTCAACTGGAATTCCATCACCTCCACTAGCTTTGTTCGTAGTGATGCTTTCTAAGGCCCACTTTTCTTCACATTCCAAGATGTCTGGCTCTAGGTCAGTGATCTCGTTGTCGTGACTATTTTAGTCGTGAAGACCTTTTTTGCATAGTTCTTCAGTGTATTCTTGGCACCTCTTCTTAATATCTTCTGCTTCCGTTAGGTCCATAACACTTCTGTCCTTTATTGAGCCCATCTTTTCATGAAATATTCCCTTGGAATCTCTAATTTTCTTGAAGAGATCTCTTGTTTTTCCTATTCTGTTGTTTTCCTCTATTTCTTTGCATTGATCACTGAGGAAGGGTTTCTTATCTCTCTTTGCTATTCTTTGGAACTCTGCATTCAGATGCTTATATCTTTCCTTTTCTCCTTTGCGTTTCACTTCTCTTCTTTTCACAGCTATTTGTAAGGCCTCCTCAGACAGCCATTTTGCTTTTGTGCATTTCTTTTCCATGGGGATGGTCTTGGTCCCTGTCTCCTGTACAATGTCACGAACCTCCGTCCAGAGTTCATCAGGCACTCTATCTATCAGATCTAGACCCTTAAATCTATTTCTCACTTCCACTGTATAATCATAAGGGATTTGATTTAGGTCATATCTGAATGGTCTAGTGGTTTTCCCTACTTTCTTCAATTTAAGTCTGAATTTGGCAATAAGGAGTTCATGATCTGAGCCACAGTGAGCTCCTGGTCTTGTTTTTGCTAACTGTATAGAGCTTCTCCTTCTTTGACTGCAAATAATATAATCAATCTGATTTCGGTGTTGACCATCTGGTGATGTCCATGTGTAGAGTTCTCTCTTGTGTTGTTGGAAGAGGGTGTTTGCTATGACCAGTACATTCTCTTGACAATACTCTATTAGCCTTTGCCCTGCTGCATTCCGTGCTCCAAGGCCCAATCTGCCTGTTACTGCAGGTGTTTCTTGACTTCCTACTTTTGCATTCCAGTCCCCTGTAATTAAAAGGACACCTTTTTTGAGTGTTAGTTTTAAACGGTCTTGTAGGTCTTCATAGAACCATTCAACTTCGGCTTCTTCAGCTTTCCTGGTTGGAGCATAGACTTGGATTACTGTAATATTGAATGGTTTGCCTTGGAAACGAACAGAAAATATTCTGTCGTGTTTAAGATTGCATCCAAGTACTGCATTTCAGACTCTTTTGTTGAGCTACTCCATTTCTTCTTAGGGATTCCTGCCCACAGTAGTAAATATAACGCTCATCTGAGTTATATTAACGCATTTTAGTCCATTTTAGTTCACTGATTCCTAGAATTTCTATGTTTACTGTTTCCATCTCCTGTTTGGCCACTTCCAATTTGCCTTGATTCATGGACCTAACATTCTAGGTTCCTATGCAATATTGTTCTTTTCAGCACTGGACCTTGTTTCTATCATCCACAACTGGGTATTGGTTTTACTTTTGCTCTATCCCTTCATTCCTTCTAGATTTATTTCTCCACTGATCTCCAGTAGCATACTGGGCACCTACCGGCCTGGGGAATTTCTCATTCAGTATCCTATCATTTTGCCCTTTGATACTGTTCATGGGGTTCTCAAGGCAAGTATACTGAAGTTGTTTGCCATTACCTTCTCCAGTGGACCACATTCAGCTGTGTTCCATGTGATCAAATCGACTAGTTTCCTGTGATTATGATTTTAGTGTGTCTGCCCTCTGATGCGCCCTCCAATACCTACCGTCTTATTTGGGTTTCTCTTACCTTGGGCGTGGGCTATCTCTTCACAGCTGCTCCAAGAAAAGCGCAGCCGCTGCACTTTACCTTGTATGAGTGGTAGCTCCTCAAGGCCACCCCTCCTGACTTTGAACATGGAGTAGCTCCACTCGGCCCTCCTGGGCTTGTGCAGCCACCGCCTATTTGATGTGGGGCAGCTCCTCTTGGCCTCGGCTCTTTGCATGGTCGGTTGCCCCAGGGCCGGCTTTTCTCGCATATGCACCAAGGGGGCCAGCGTCTCTCATGTCTGCGCCACTGGGGCCGGCATCTCTCGCGTCTGCACCAGAGCGGCCGGCATCTCTCGCGTCTGCACTGCAGTTGCTGGCGTCTCTCTGGGTCACTGTAAAAGCAGTGTTAAGGGGAAAGTTCATACCAATACAGGCACACCTCAAGAAACAAGAAAAACTCAACTAAATAACATAACTCTACATCTAAAGAAACTAGAAAAGGAAGAAATGAAGAACCCCAGGGTTAGTAGAAGGAAAGAAATCATAAAAATTAGGGCAGAGATAAATGCAAAAGAAACAAAAGAAACCATAGCAAAAATCAACAAAGCCAAAAGCTGGTTCTTTGAGAAGGTAAATAAAATTTACAAACCATTAGCCAGGCTCATTAAGAAACAAAGGGAGAAGAACCAAATCAATAAAATTAGAAATGAAAATGGAGAGATCACAACCCACAACATAGAAATACAAAGATTATTATAGAATACTATCAGCAATTATATGTCAATAAAATGAATAACTTGGAAGAAATGGACAAATTCTTAGAAAAGTACAACCTTCCAAAACTGAGCCAGGAAGAAATAGAAAATAATAACAAACCCATCACAAGCACGGAATTAGAGGCTGTAATTAGAAATCTTACAGCAAACAAAAGTCCAGGTCCAGACGACTTCACAGCTAAATTCTACCAAAAATTTAGAGAAGAGCTAACACTTATTCTACTCAAACTCTTCCAGAAAATTGCTGAGGAAGGGAAACTTCCAAACTCATTCTATGAGTCCACCATCACCCTAAATCCAAAACCTAGTAAAGATCCCACAAAAAAAGAAAACTACAGGCTAATATCACTGATGAACATACATGCAAAACTCCTTAACAAAATGCTAGCAATCAGAATCCAAAAACACATTGAGAAGATCATACATCATGACCAAGTGGGCTTTATCCCAGGAATGCAAGGATTCATCAATATCCGCAAATTAATCAATGTAATACACCACATTAACAAACTGTAAAATAAATATCATGTGATTATCTCAATAGATGCAGAGAAAGCCTTTGACGAAATTCAACATCCATTTATGATATAAACCCTCCAGAAAGTGGGAATAGAAGGAACATATCTCAACATAATAAAAGCTATATATAACAAAACCACAGCAAACATTATCCTCAGTGGTGTAAAACTGAAAGCATTTCCCCTAAAGTCGGGAAAAAGACAGGGGTGCCCACTCTCACCACTACTATTAAACATAGTTCTGGAAGTTTTTGCTACAGCAATCAGAGCAGAAAAAGACATAAAAGGAATAGAAATTGGAAAAGAAGAAGTAAAACTTTCACTATTCGCTGATGACATGATTCTCTACACAGAAAACCCTAAAGACTCTACCAGAAAACTACTAGAGCTAATCAATGAATACAGTAAAGTTCCAGGATATAAAGTCAATACACAGAAATCCCTTGCATTCCTATACACTAATAATGAGAAGGTAGAAAGAGAAATTAAGGAAACTATTCCATTCACTTTTGCAACGAAAAGAATTAAATACTTAGGAATATATCTACTTAAGGAAACAAAAGACTTATACATAGAAAACTATAAAACACTAGTGAAAGTAATCAAAGAGGACACTAATAGATGGAGAAGTATACCATGTTCGTGGATTGGAAGAATACATATTGTAAAAATGAGTATGCTACCCAAAGTAATTTATACATTCAATGCAATCCCTTTCAAGTTACCAACGATATTTTTCACAGAACTAGAACAAATAATCCCACAATTTGTATGGAAATACAAAAAATCTCGAATAGCCAAAGCAATCTTGAGGAAGAAGAATGGAACTGGGGGAATCAACCTGCCGGACTTCAGGCTCTACTACAAAGCCACAGTCATCAAGACAGTATGGTACTGGCATAAAGACAGAAATATAGATCAATGGAACAAAATAGAAAGCCCAGAGATAAACCCACGCACCTATGGACACCTTATCTTCGACAAAGGAGGCAAGAATATAAAATGGAGAATTGACAGTCTCTTCAACAAGTTATGCTGGGAAAACTGGTCAGCCATTTGTAAAAGAATGAAACTAGAACACTTACTAACACCACACACCAAAATAAACTAAAAATGGATTAGAGAGCTAAATGTAAGACCAGAAACTATAAAACTCCTAGAGGAGAACGTAGGCAAAACACTCCGACGTAAATCACAGCAGGATCCTCCAAGACCCACCTCCCAGAATATTGGAAATAAAAGCAAAAATAAACAAATGGGATCTAATTAAAATCAAAAACTTCTGCACAGCAAAGGAAACTATAAGCAAGGTGAAAAGGCAGCCTTAAGAATGGGAGAAATTAATAGCAAATGAAACAACTGACAAGAATTTACCTCCAAAATATACAAGCAGCTCCTGTAGCTCAACTTCAGAAAAATAAACGACCCAATCAAAAAATGGGCCAAAGAACTAAACAGACATTTCTCCAAAGAAGACATAAAGATGGCTAACAAACACACGAATATATGTTCAACATCCCTCATAATCAGAGAAATGCAAATCAAAAGCACAATGATGTACCATTTCACACCAGTCAGAATGGCTGCTATCCAAAAGTCTACAAGCAATAAATGCTGGAGAGGGTGTGGAGAAAAGGGAACCCTCTTACACTGTTGGTGGGAATGCAAACTATTACCGCCACTATGGAGAACAGTGTGGAGATTCCTCAAAAACTGGAAATAGAACTGCCATATGATCCAGCAATCGCACTCCTGGGCATACACACCAAGGAAACCAGAATTGAAAGAAACACATGTACTCCAATGTTCATTGCAGCACTGTTTATAATAGCGAGGACATGGAAGCAACCTAGATGTTCATCTGCAGATGAATGGATAAGAAAGCTTTGGTACATATACACAATGGAGTATTTTTCAGCTATCAAAAAGAATGCTTTTGAGTCAGTTCTAATGAGGTGGATGAAATTGGAGCCTATTATACAGAGTGAAGTCAATTTGAAAGAAAAACATAAATACAGTATACTAATGCATATATATGGAATTTAGAAAGATGATAACCTTACCCTTGTATACAAGACAGCAAAAGAGACATAGGTGTATAGAACAGTCTTTGGGACTCTGTGGGAGAGATTGAAGGTGGGATGATTTGGGAGAATGGCATTGTAGCATGTATATTATCATATGTGAAATGAATCACCAGTCTAGGTTTGACTCATGATACAGGATGCTTGGGGCTGATGCACTGAGATGACCTGGCTGGAGGATATGGGGAAGAGGGAGGTGGGAGGGAGTTTCAAGAGGGGGAACACATGTATACCTGGGGCGGATTCGTGTCAATGTATGGCACAAACAACCAATATATTAATGTAAATTAATTTCCTCCAATAAAAAATAAAATAAAACACCAAATTAAAATACATTTTTAAAAAAAGAAAAATGCTTTTATCTGCAAATAACAGAAAAAAATCTAACTACAGTGATTAACACAAAGCAAACGGACTGAAGGTAATCAGCTTCAAAAAAGGAAAAATGAAACATGAAATGGGGAGTAAGCAATTCACAAATGATAACTAGAAATTTGATTTTATCCTGGCAAAGATGTAGGTGATTAATGAGGGTTAGAAGCATTAAGGGAGCTAAATATTGTCTTTCACAATAAGGCAGTAGAAAATGTACAAGTAAATCATTTAGAACAACAGTGAGATGAATACCAGATAAAACACCAAAATGAGTAAAAGTTTCTCAGGTCTGGTGTGTGGGATTGTAGCCTGAGAAGTTGTGGGATAGGAAACGATGTTGTTAGACAGATTCTAGCACTATTTGATAATATAAAACATCAGTTCAGTTCAGTCGCTCAGACGTGTCCGACTCTTTGCAACCCTAAAAATCGCAGCACGTCAGTCCTCCCTGTCCATCACCAACTCCCGGAGTCTACTCAAACTCATGTCCATCGAGTCAGTGATGACATCCAGTGATCTCATCCTCTGTTGTCCCCTACCCCTCCTGCCCCCAATCCTTCCCAGCATCAGGATCTTTAACAAGGAGTCCACTCTTCGCATGAGGTGGCCAAAGTATTGTAGTTTCACCTTTAGCATCAGTCCTTCCAATGAACACCCAGGACTGATCTAATTTAGGATGGACTGGTTGGACCTCCTTGCACACCAAGGGACTCTCAAGAGTCTTCTCAAACACCATAGTTCAAAACCATCAATTCTTGTTTGCTCAGCTTTCTTCACAGTACAACATTCACATCCATACATGACCACTGGAAAAACAATAGCTTTGACTAGATGGACCTTGGTTGGCAAAGTAATGTCTCTGCTTTTTAATATGCTATCTAGGTTTGGTCATAACTTTTCTTCCAAGGAGTAAACATCTTTTAATTTCATGGCTGCAATCACCATCTGCAGTAATTTTGGAGCCCCCCAAAAATAAAGTCTGACACTGTTTCCACTGTTTCCCCATCTATTTCCTATGAAGTGATGAGACCGGATGCCATTATCATAGTTTTTGAATGTTGAGCTTTAAGCCAATTTTTTCATTCTCCTCTTTCACTTTCATCAAGAGGCATTTTAGTTCCTCTTCACTTTCTGCCATAATAGTGGTATCATCTGAATATCTGAGGTGATTGATATTTCTCCAGGTAATCTTGATTCCAGCTTGTGCATCCTCCAGCCCAGCATTTCTCATGATGCACTCTGGGTATAAGTTAAATAAGCAGGGTGACAATATACAGCCTTGACATACTCCTTTTCCTATTTGTAACCAGTTTGTTGTTCCATGTCCAGTTCTAACTGTTGCTTCCTGACCTGCATATAGGTTTCTCAAGAGGCAGGTCAGGTGGTCTGGGATTCCCATCTCTTTCAGAGTTTTCCACAGTTTATTGTGATCCACATAGTAAAAGGCTTTGGCAGAAATAGATGTTTTTCTGGAACTCTCTTGCTTTTTTGATGATCCAGCGGATGTTGGCAATTTGATCTCTGGTGTCTCTGCCTTTTCTAAAACCAACTTTAACATCTGGAATTTCATTCTTCATATATTGCTGAAACCTGGCTTGGAGAATTTTAAGCATTACTTTACTAGTGTGTGAGATGAGTGCAGTTGTGCAGCAGTTTGAGCATTCTTTGGCATTGCCTTTCTTTGGGATTGGAATGAAAACTGACCTTTTCCAGTCCTGTGGCCACTGCTGAGTTTTCCAAATTTGCTGGCATATTGAGTGCAGCATTTTCACAGCATTATCTTTCAGGATTTGAAATAGCTCATCTGGAATTCCATCACCTCCACTAGCTTTGTTCTCAGTGATGCTTTCTAAGGCCCACTTGACTTCACATTCTAGGATGTCTCGCTCTAGGTGAATGACCACACCACTGTGATTATCTAGGTCTTGAAGCTCTTTTTTGTACAGTTCTTCTGTGTATTCCTACCAACTCTTCTTAATATCTTCTTCTTCTGTTAGGTCCATACCATTTCTGTCCTTTATCGAGCCCATTTTTGCATGAAATGTTCCCTTGGTATCTCTAATTTTCTTGAAGCGATCTCTTGTTTTTCCTATTCTGTTGTTTTCCTCTATTTCTTTGCATTGATTGCTGAGGAAGGCTTTCTATCTCTCATTGCTATTCTTTGGAACTCTGCATTCAGATGCTTATATCTTTCCTTTTCTCCTTTGCTTTTCACTTCTCTTCTTTTCACAGCTATTTGTAAGGCCTCCCCAGACAGCCATTTTGCTTTTTTGTATTTCTTTAGCAGGGATATGGTCTTGATCCCTGTCTCCTATACAATGTCCCGAACCTCCGTTCTTCAGGCACTCCGTCTATCAGCCTTAAATCTATTTCTCATGTCCATTGTATATTCATAAGGGATTTGATTTAGGTCATACATGCATGGTCTAGTGGTTTTCCCTACTTTCTTCAATTTAAGTCTGAACTTGGCAATAAGGAGTTCATGATCTGAGTCACAGTCAGCTCCCGGTCTTGTTTTTGCTGACTGTATAGAGCTTCTCCATCTTAGCATAGACTTGGATTATGTGATATTGACTGGTTTGCCTTGGAAACGAACAGAGATCATTCTGTCGTTTTTGAGATTGCATCCAAGTACTGCATTTTGGACTCTTTTGTTGACGATGATGGCTACTCCACTTCTTCTAAGGGATTCCTGCCCACAGTAGTAGACAGAATGGTTATCTGAGTTAAATTCACCCATTCCAGTCCATTTTAGTTCGCTGATTCCTAGAATGTCGACGTTCACTCTTGCCATCTCCTGCTTGCCCACTTCCAACTTGCCTTGATTCATGGACCTAACATTCCAGGCTCCTATGCAGTATTGCTCTTTACAGCATCAGACTTTGCTTCTATCACTAGTCACATCCACAACTGTGTAATGTTTTTGCTTTGGCTCCATCCCTTCATTCTTTCTGGAGTTATTTCTCCACTGATCTCCAGTAGCATATTGGGCACCTACCGACCTGGGGAGTTCCTCTTTCAGTATCCTATCATTTTGCCTTTTCATACTGTTCATGGTGTTCTCAAGGCAAGAATACTGAAGTGGCTTGCCATTCCCTTTTCCAGTGGACCACATTCTGTCAGACCTCTCCACCATGACCTGTCCGTCTTGCGTGGCCCCACACGGCATGGATTAGTTTCACTGAGTTAGACAGACTGTGGTCCGTGTGATCAGATTGGCTAGTTTTCTGTGATTAATGTTTCAGTGTGTCTGCCCTCTGATGCCCTCTTGCAACACCTACCATCTTACTTGGGTTTCTTTTACCTTGGACGTGGGGTATCTCTTCATGGCTGCTTCAGCAAAGCACAGCCGCTGCTTCTTACCTTGGACGAGGGGTATCTCCTCATGGCCCCCCATCCTGACCTTTAACTTAGAGTAGCTCCTTTCGACCCTCCTGTGCCTGCACAGCCGCCACTCCTTGGACGTGGGGTTGCTCCTCTTGGCCACTGCCCCTGACCTCGGACGTGGGGTAGCTCCTCTTGGCAGTTCCCACCCCAAGGGTGTTAATTCTTGATATTTCTGGGTTATCTATATGGGAAATCCAGTTGGGTCTGGTGGTGTCTCTTATCTCTTTATATAAAACATAGGTGTATATATATATATATAATTTTGATCAAACAAAGCTCTTCTTTATAAAGAGTTGTCAAGAACAGAATCTTACTATATGAAAATACTGCCCAAGTATGAAAGTGAAAGCAATAATGTAAGGATAGTCCTCAGTCATGTCCGACTCTTTGCGACCCCATGAATTGTAGCCCACCAGACTCCTCTCTCCATGGAATTCTCCAGGCAAGAATACTGGAGTGGGTTTCCATTTCCTTCTCCAGGAGATCTTCTGGACCCAGGGATTGAACCCAGGTCTCCCACATTACAGGGAGATTCTTTTCCATCTGAGCCACTAAGTTTGCACCAACTTTAAACCTTGAAAGAGAAAAAGTATTCTCCAAATTTAGAGAATGAAGAGAATGATTCCTTTTGGATAAGCAACAGAAGGTTAGGCTTAGTTCAAACAAATGACTATTGTTAACTGTTATTGTAACCTGCTATATATTATTTCAATTTCACCTAAATCTAAAATTATGTACTTAGTACATGCTGTTATTTCTTCATAAGTATATGTCTACATTTGTATTTCACATGGATAATGTTTTATTCTTAAATTCTTTTTTGTGAAAATTATGAAACATATACTGTAGAGTAACTAGCTCAATAACCCCCCCCCATAAACCATTCTGTAGCCTTATGACCAATCTTGTTTCATGAATACCCCCATATTGGACTGTTTTGAGAAAAATATTTTTCATTGATTTAATATCAAAAATGTATGCTGTCCATTATGCCTAAAGAGAAGAACTGAGTTCTTAAATTTGATTATATCCATATGGGTAGAATTCATAATAAAAACTTGTTTACATCATAATTTTACACTATAACAAACTAATATTAGTACTTCGTTGAGCTATTGGGCTCATTTGTTAAAGGAAAATGACAACATTAGTGATGAAGGTATTAATTATTTTTTAAATATAACTGTATATGAATATAATACTGGTTTTGTTTTGCCAATTTTGAATACTCATGTGTTTGATTTCTGAATGCTGGAGAGCTGAGCTCGAGTCAGTTGTTGCTGGCTATTTCCTGACTCTCCTGTGGGAAGGAAAACCTGAGGGTTTACAGAAGCAGCAAAGAGCAAGGCCAGGCCTCAAAGAGACAGAGCAGTGAAAATGCAGCATATCCAGGGCTGTGCCTATTCTTATTGATGAGATTTCACATTGGAGATTCTAACTGGAGAGATAAGACACGTTGTTTATTGTGTTCATCCTGGTGGCTGACGCAGGCTCTGTGATGGATTCAGCTGTTACTACTGGGATTGACTGTAAATACAGCAAAATCTCATTAATTTTCATCTAAATGGTTTCTGTCCTTATGTAACTAAACTTAAGGCTTTTGCCAGGAAAAGAATATTGGCAGTGCTCAACTGGCAGTACTTGAATATTACTTGATATCAGGAGAGACCCATCAGTCGCCACCATTCAGTCTTGCTATTGGTGGTGACGTCAGCCTGTTGTGCAGAATTCACGGCTGTACTCCCAGACTACATTGCAAGGGGGCAGAGGGAGAGAGAGGGAGGCAGGAAGGGAGATGGAGATGAAGAAAAAAAAAAAGATGGGACTTGACTTCAAGTCAATCATAAGCAGCTTTGGTGAAAACTACATGCAGTAGTGTGACAGAAAAAAAGAAAGTGAGGTCTTAAAAACAAGTGGAAGTTTGTTTTTTTTTTTCTGTACATAATTTCATGGTATATTTACTTAAAAACAACAAAATATACAATTATCTCACTTATTTTACACATTTGAAATCTGTCCTTGATTGACTGAAATCCTTTTTCTTTTCTGTGATGTGGCCTCTCCAAGCTTTTATAGATAATTTGGTCCCTGAAGGCAGAAGATGGCAAGCCAAAACAGTTTTCCTATATTATATATCTACATATATAAATATATAACCGTATACATATGTAAAATGTATGCATCTAACATAAACCACATATACTATATGTATTGTTATGATATGTATTTTTTTTTTTTTTAGTCCCCGCAACATAATCATCTTCACCCTGCAGTACTAAGTGAAAGTGAAGTCACTCAGTCATGTTTGACTCTTTGCGACCACATGGACTGTAGCCTACCAGGTTCCTCCATCCGTGGGATTTTCTTAAGGTATTCCCAAACTGAAAACTCATGGATTTTATGGCAGTCTGTCCATTCAATTTAATTGAAGAAACTTTTGATGATACTTGCTTTTGCTAGTTAGAGAATATTCACTGAATCCAATGCTAGCCATCAAAGTGTTTTATTTTCAATAGTCTTCAGTTCAGTTCAGATCAGTTCAGTCGCTCAGTCGTGTCCGACTCCTTGAGACCCCATGAACCACAGCACGCCAGGCCTCCCTGTCCATCACCAACTCCCGGAGTTCACTCAAACTCATGTCCACAGAGTCGGTGATGCCATCCAGCCATCTCATTCTCTTATTTATTAGTAATTCAGTATGAATTTACTGTTCACCCGTTATGTATCAGGCACAGTGAATACAGAGGTGAACCAAACAAAGTCCTCACCTTCCTGGAGTTTACATTCAATCAGATAACCCAATAAGAAAAGCAGTGCTCAATATACTAGTCTTTTCTCATAATTTGCCAATCATTTATTATGATTATCATTTCAATTTCATGTTTTCTAACAACCTATAGAGATGTAATTTATATGCCATAAAATTCATCCATGTAAAGTGTACCAGTTGATGGTTTTTCATATGTATATACACAGACTTCCTGGAGTGTGAAGTCAAGTAGGCCTTAGAAAGCATCACTATGAACAAAACTAGTGGAGGTGATGGAATGGTAGCTGAGCTATTTCAGATCCTGAAAGATGATTCTTTTTAAGAGCCACACTCAATACTCCAGGAAATTTGGAAAAGTCAGCAGTGGCCACAGGACTGGAAAAGGTCAGTTTTCATTCAAATCCCAAAGATAGGCAATGCCAAAGAATGTTCAAACTACTGCACAATTGTACTGATTTCATATGCTAGCAAAGTAATGCTCAAAACCCTTCAAACTAGGCTTCAAAAGTACATGATCTGAGAACTTCCAGATGTTCAAGCTGGATTTAGAAAAGGCAGAGGAACCAGAGATCAAACTGCCATCATCCGTTGGATCATTGAAAAAGCAAGAGAATTTCAGATAAGCATATAATTCTGCTTCATTGACTGTACTAAAACCTTTGATGGTGTGGATCACAAAACACTGTGGAAAATATTTCAAGATATGAGAACACCAGACCACCATACCTGCCTCCTGAGAAACCTGTATGCTATCAAGAAGTAACAGTTAAAATTGGATATGGAAAAAAAACTGGATATGGAACAACAAACTGGCTCAAAATTGGGAAAGGAGTATGTCAAGGCTGTATATTGTCACCCTGCTTGTTTAACTTATATGCATAGTACATTATGTGAAATGCTTGGGTGGATGAATCCCAAGCTGGAATAAAGATTGCTGGGAGAAATATCAATAACCTCAGATATTCAGATGACACCACCCTTATGACAGAAAGCAAAGAGGAACTAAAGAACCTCTTGATAAAAGTGAAAGAGGAGAGTGAAAAAGCCGGCTTAAAACTAGACATTCAAAAAACTAAGATTATGGCATCTGGTCCCATCATTTCATGGAAAAATAGATGGGGAAACAATGGAAACAGTAACAGACTTTCTTTTCTTGGGCTCCAAAATCACTGCAGATAGTGACTGCAGCCACGAAATTAAAAGATGCTTGCTCCTTGGAAGAAATGCTATGATAAACCTAGAGAGCATATTAAAAAGCAGAGACATGACTCTGCTGACAAAGGTCTGTCTAGTCAAAGCTATGGTTTTTCCACTATTCACGTATGGATGCTAGCACTGAACCATAAAGAAGGCTGAGCGCTGAAGAATTGATGCTTTTGAACTGTGATGTGTGGAAAAACTCTTGAGAGTCCCTTGGACTGCAAGGAGATCAAACCACTCAATCCTAAAGGAAGTCAGCTGTGATATTCATTGGAAGGTTTGATAATGAAATGGAAGCTGCAATTCTTTGGCCACCAGACGTGCAGAGCTGAGTCATTGGAACAGACACTGATGCTGGGAAAGAGTGAAGGCAGGAGGAGAAGGGGATGTCGGAGGATGAGATGGTTGGATGACATCACCAACTCGATGGACAAGAGTTTGTGTAAACTCTGGGAGATAGTGAAGGACAGGGAAGCCTGCAGTGCTGCATTCCATGGGCTTGCGAAGAGGTGATTATGACTGAGCAACTGAACAGTAATACAGAGTTTTACAACAATCATTACAGTTAACATAAAAACATTTCACCATCCTAAAATGAGACTACATACCTTTTATCAGTTATCTATCTACCTCTCTCCATAATCTCAATCCTAGGTAAACGCACATTATTTTCTGTCTGTATGCATTTGTCTTTTAGGACCATTTCATATAAAATGAATTATATAGTATGTGCTTCTTTAATTTAGCATGATGTTTTTTCCAGGTTCATCAATATTGTAGCATGTGTCAGTACTTCATTCCTTTTTCAGGCTGGATTATATTCCATTGCATGACAGAATGGACCACAGGTATTGATCTGTTCACCAACTGCTGGAGAGTTGAGTTCTTTCCACTTTCTGGCTATTATGGATAATGCTGCTATGGATATTCATATACATATTGTATAGTCATTTTTTTTCTCTTGGGTATATTTCTAGGAGTAGCATGCTATGTCATGCAGCATTTCTATGTTTAACTTTTGACAGAACTACCAGAATCTAGTCTGACTTAAAATTCCAACCATATATCCTTTTCAAATATCCCCCCTTCTCCTAGAACAGGCTAAACTGTGTCTCTGTTACCTTGGAGTCAGGAGGGCAATATCGCCAGGCATTTTCTGGTTCAGTATAATGTGAGGGTCCTGATGAGGTCTGAGGATTCCTATGTCCCAGGTTTCCATCCTTCTGTGTTGCCTGAAGCCGCAGTAGCCACTGGGGTCTTCTGAGGTCATTGAGGGCTCAGGGACCTGGAGTAAGGGGTGCCTTCATTTTATTCACCCCTGAAAACAGCCTTGTAGTTCCTCACAGCCCCTCACCATGGCACAAGATACTCCAGTGGACACCCACAGAAATTTCAGGAAATAGGCAGATATTAATCTATACATAAAGGCACTCTGAAACTTTAAGTTTGTGTGTCCAGCAGCCTCTTCTTCTCCCCAAGAAGAAGAGAAGAAGAGGACTGTATACAAAGTGATCTCAAGAAGGAAGAACAGAGCTCAAGGAATTATGTTTCCTAACTTTGGGAAGGTACTACAAGGCTACAGTAATCTAAGCACCATGAAGTGACGTGAAGTGAAAGTCACTCAGTCATGTCTGACTCTTTGTGACCCTATGGACTATACAGTTCAAGGAATTCTCCAGGCCAGAATACTGGAGTGGGTAGCCTTTCCCTTCTCCAGGGGAAAGCACCATGGGTTTGGCTAAAAAAGACACATAGAAAAATGGAACAGAAGAGAGCTCATAAATAAACCCATGCATTCACTGTAAGTGAATCTACCACAAAAGAAGAAGAATATACAATCGAGAAAAGGCAGTTTCTTCAATAAGCAGTGCTAGGAAAACTGGACAACTACATGTAAAAGAATGAAATTAGGACATTTTCTAATACCATATAAAAAATAAACTGAAAATGGGAAAGTGAACGAAATGAAGATTGAATACTATAAAACTCTAAGAGAAAAACAGGGAGAACACTCTTCAACATAAATCGTGGTAATATATTTTTTTGGATCTGTTTCCTAAAGTAAAGGAAATAAAAGCAAAAATAAACAAATGAGATGTAATTAAACTCAAAAGCTTTTGTACAGCAAAGGAAACCATTGACAAAACAAAAAGACAACCTACTAAGTCAGAGAAAATATTTGCAAATGATATTACTGATTAGGGATTAAAATCCAACATATATAAACAGCTCATACAACTCAAACAACCTGATTGAAAAATGGTCGGAAGAACTGAATTGACATTTTTCCAAAGAGGAAATGAAGACAGCAAACAGGTGTATAAAAAGATGTTCAATATCTCTACTGTCAAGGAAATGCAAATCAAAAACATAATGAGATACTACCTCACCTGTCAGAAGTGCTATGATCAAAAAGAACACAAATAACAAATCCTGGCAAGCTTATGGAGAAAAGGGAACCCTTGTACACTGTTGGTGGAAATGTACACTGGTGCAGCCACTGTGTAAAACAATAAGGAGCTTTCTTATAAAACTAAAAATAGAACTATCGTATAACTCAGAAATTCCATTCCTGAGTATATATCTGAAAAAAGAACACTAATTCAAAAAAGATACATGCACCCCAATGTTCATAGCAGCATTATTTATAAATGCCAAGCTACGAAAGCAACTTTAGTGTCCATCAACAGATGACTGGATAAAGCCATAGAAAAGTTAAATTTTGCCATTTGCAGCAACATAGATAGGCTGGGAGGGTATTATGCTAAGTGAAATTAGTTAGAGAAAGACAAATACTGTGTGATATCACTTATATATGGAATCTAAAAATACAACAAACTAGTGAATACTAAAAAAAAAAAAAAGAAGCAGACTCACAGGTTTAGTAGAGAACTAGTGGTAACAAGTGGGGAGAGGGAAGAAGCAAGATGAGGGTAAGGTACAAAATATTAGGTGTAAGTCAGGTTACAAGGATGTATTGTGCAACATGGGAAATATAATCAACATTTTCCAATAACTGTAAATGGAGTATAACCTTCAAAAATTGTATGAAAATACTGGAAGGAAAAAAATGCTCACACTTTACCAATCTTTAAGAGAGACAGTTTTATCCTCACTTTACTAATAAAACCTATCTGAGCAGCAGAAAGGACAAATGTTTATGTCCAAGGCATAGAATCTGATTCACTGTAATATGATGGGCTGTTCCTATAATGGTAATAACTGCACTATACAGTCAGTTATTTGGCCGACTCTTTTCTGGTGTTGCTCCCTCTAGCCTGGTGAAGTTTCTCTCTGTTCAGCTCATTACTCTCTACCTACAATATTCTACTTACAAATTATAGCCATCTTGGATTCCTCAATCTCGGATAGCGGTCTCAACTCAGTCAAGCACCAGGACTGTTGGTTTCCCTCTTTGGCACTATGATCTTGAGCTTCCTTTAGGAGATAAGCTGCGCCAGCTCTAGGAATCCTCTTGTTTTCACTTTCTCAGTCCTGCAATTGTGCTATGTCTTAAATTGTGCCATGTCTTAAATATTGTACTCCTGAGCATATTTTTGTCTGGTTTTCTAGTTTTTATTGCAGAAAGGCAATGCCTGCATTACTTAGCATTTCATATATAAAATCAGGAACTCTGGCATCCTATATTTTTTAAAATTACTACTTTATATTTTTGATAGGATAGTGAATGAGGAATTCCCTAGGTCGGTAGGTGCCCAGTATGCTACTGGAGATCAGTGGAGAAATAAATCCAGAAAGAATGAAGGGATGGAGCCAAAGCAAAACAAATACCCAGTTGTGGATGTGACTGATGCTAGAAGCAAGGTCCGATGCTGTAAAGAGCAATATTGCATAGGAACCTGGAATGTTAGGTCCATGAATCAAGGCAAATTGGAAGTGGTCAAACAGGAGATGACAAGAGTGAACATAGACATTCTAGGAATCAGTGAACTAAAATGGACTGGAATGGGTGAATTTAACTCAGATGACCATTATATCTACTACTGTGGGCAGGAATCCCTTAGAAGAAATGGAGTAGCCATCATGGTCAATAAAAGAGTCCGAAATGCAGTACTTGGATGCAATCTTAAAAATGACAGAATGATTTCTGTTCGTTTCCAAGGCAAACCATTCAATATTACAGTAATCCAAGTCTATGCCCCAACCAGGAAAGCTGAAGAAGCCGAAGTTGAACGGTTCTATGAAGACCTACAAGACCTTTTAGAACTAACACCCCAAAAAGATGTCCTTTTCATCATAGGGGACTGGAATGCAAAAATAGGAAGTCAAGAAACACCTCGAGTAACAGGCAAATTTGGCCTTGGAGCACGGAATGAAGCAGGGCAAATGCTATAGAGTTTTGCCAAGAGAACGCACTGGTCATAGCAAACACCCTCTTCCAACAACACAAGAGAAGACTCTACACATGGACATCACCAGATGGTCAACACCGAAATCAGATTGATTATATTCTTTGCAACCAAAGATGGAGAAGCTGTATACAGTTAGCAAAAACAAGACCAGGAGCTGACTGTGGCTCAGATCACGAACTCCTTATTGCCAAATTCAGACTGAAGTTGAAAGTAGGGAAAACCACTAGACCATTCAGATATGACCTAAATCAAATCCCTTATGATTATACAGTGAAAGTAAGAAATATATTTAGGGGTCTAGATTTAAGGGTCTGATAGAGTGCCTGATGAACTCTCGACGGAGGTTCGTGACATTGTAGAGGGGACAGGGACCAAGACCATCCCCATGGAAAAGAAATGCACAAAAGCAAAATGGCTATCTGAGGAGGCCTTCCAAATAGCTGTGAAAAGAAGAGAAGTGAAACGCAAAGGAGAAAAGGAAAGATATAAGCATCTGAATGCAGAGTTCCAAAGAATAGCAAAGAGAGATAAGAAAGCCTTCCTCAGTGATTAATGCGAAGAAATAGAGGAAAACAACAGATTAGGAAAAACAAGAGATCTCTTCAAGAAAATTAGAGATATCAAGGAAACATTTCATGCATAGATGGGCTCTATAAAGGACAGAAATGGTATGGACCTAACAAAAGAAGAAGATATTAAGAAGAGGTAGCAAGAATACACAGAAAAACTGTACAAAAAAGATCTTCACGATGAAGATAATCATGACGGCGTGATCACTCACCTGGAACCAGACATCGTGGAATGTGAAGTCAAGTGGGCCTTAGAGAGCATCACTACAAACAAAGCTAGTGTAGGTGATGGAATTCCAATTGAGCTATTTCAAATCCTGAAAGATGATTCTGTGAAAGTGCTGCACTCAATATGCCAGCAAATTTGGAAAACTCAGCAATGGCCACAGGACTGGAAAAGACCAGTCTTTATTCCAACCCCAAAGAAAGGAAATGCCAAAGAATGCTCAAATTACCGCACAATTGCACTCATCTCACACGCTAGTAAAGTCATGCTCAAAATTCTCCAAGCTAGGCTTCAGCAATATGTGAATTGTGAACTTCCAGATGTTCAAGCAGGTTTTAGAAAAGGCAGAGGCACCAGAGATCAAATTGCCAACATCCGCTGGATCATGGAGAAAGCAAGAGAGTTCCAGAAAAAAACATCTATTTCTCCTTCATTGACTATGCCAAGGCCTTTGACTGTGTGAATCACAATAAACTGTGGAAAATTCTGAAAGATATAGGAATCCCAGACCCCCTGACCTGCCTCTTGAGAAACCTGCATGCAGGTCAGGAAGCAACAGTTAGAACTGGACATGGAACAAGAGACTGGTTCCAAATAGGAAAAGGAGTACGTCAAGGTTGTATACTGTCACCCTGCTTATTTAACTTATATGCAGAGTACATCATGAGGAACGCTGGGCTGGAAGAAGCACAAGCTGGAATCAAGATTGGTGGGAGAAATATCAATAACCTCAGATATGCAGATGACACCACCCTTATGGCAGAAAGTGAAGAGGAACTCAAAGGCCTATTGATGAAAGTGAAAGAGGAGAGTGAAAACGTTGTCTTGAAGCTTAACGTTCAGAAAACGAAGATCATGGCATCTGGTCCCATCACTTCTTGTGAAATAGATGGGGAAACCGTCGAAACAGTGTCTGACTTTATTTTTTTGGGCTCCAAAATCACTGCGGATGCTGATTGCAGCCATGAAATTAAAAGACGCTTACTCCTTGGAAGGAACGTTACGACCAGCCTAGATAGCATATTAAAAAGCAGAGACATTACTTTGCCAACCAAGTTCCGTCTAGTCAAGGCTATGGTTTTTCCTGCGGTCATGTATGGATGTGAGAGTTGGACTATGAAGAAAGCTGATCTCCGAAGAATTGATGCTTTTGAACTGTGGTGCTGGAGAAGACTCTTGAGAGTCCCTTGGACTGCAAGGAAATCTAACCAGTCCATTGTAGAGGAGATCAATCCTGGGTGTTCATTGGAAGGACTTATGGTAAAGCTGAAACTCCAATACTTTGGCCACCTCATGCGACGAGTTGACTCACTGGAAAAGAGTCTGATGCTGGGAGTGATTGGGGGTAGGAGGAGAAGGGGATGACAGAGAATGAGGTGGCTGGATGGCATCACCAACTAAATGGACATGAGTTTATGTGAACTCCGGGAGTTGGTGATGGACAGGGAGGCCTGGCGTGCTGTGGTTCTTGGGGTCACTAAGAGTCGGACATGACTGAGCGACTGAAATGAACTGCTGCTGCTGCTGCTAAGTCACTTCAGTCGTGTCCGACTCTGGGTGACCCCATAGACAGAAGCCCACCAGGCTCCCCCGTCCCTGGGATTCTCCAGGCAAGAACACTGGAGTGGGTTGCCATTTCCTTCTCCAATATGTGAAAGTGAAGTCGCTCAGTCGTGTCTGACCCTTAGCGACCGCACGGACTGCAGCCTACCAGGCTCCTCCATCCATGGGATTTTCTAGGCAAGAGTACTGGAGTGGCTTGCCATTGCCTTCTCCGGAACTGAACTGAACTGACTTTATATTTTATAATTTTTTTTCATACATGATACAGCTAATTTGGGGATATGGGTTTTTCCCCTGTTATTCATATTAATAGTGAACACTATAAATGATCATATGAATCAGGTCCAGCATCTTGGGCAAGCTGTCTACCTCTGATGTCGTCGTCTTCTCATCCTGGTGTAGTGTAGTTTCTTCTGAAAAATGTCCTTCCATCCAGGTTGGAGACAGTCCTTTAAATTATGTCCTTTTTTTTTTTGTATTTTATTCCTGGTTGCAGGTCACGAGGCATCTGATCTTCATCCAAAGATAGATCACTGAGATAAGCTTCAGAAACAAACTTAGGGTGTTCTGCTTATACAAAAACTCTGTTAGACTTGTGCCATCCTAATGTCCTTAAACCATGGCAACAGTCTGCTTCTAAATTGGAAAATTAAAAACAATAGCTGGAAATCAGAGTCAGGGCTATGGGAAATCCAAGATGGCTGCTTGGCTTTTCCCAGCTCCCTGACAAACCTCATTTTTTATTTGATGGGTTAAAGCCTCCCTGGCTACAGGGCCTCTATAATGAAAAATCACAGAATATTAAGTTTTGTAAATTGTTAAATTAAGTTTCTAGCTTTGTTAATGTCTAGTGTTTACTAAGACTCACTGCTGAGACAGTTCCTTATTACGTGAGACTGCTAAAAGATTTAATTAAGTTATTAAAAAGGACACTCTAGGTTAGTTTCTAAGGCTTATCTCAGTAACCAATCTTCAGATAAAGGTCGGATGCTCCATAATGTACAACCAGGAGATTAACACCAGACTATAATCATTTAATGAATGAAGTCAGGTGACTTGGGGTATACCAGGCTTTATCTAATGAAAGTTCTTGACTTATAATTCTTATTTTACTAATAACTGCTAGCTATGGCTATATTATTTTCTATGTCACTTGTTTCACTGAGCCTGTGATATAATGCTGAACTGACAGTTCCATATGAGATCAATAATTGTAATAAGGTGACTCTGGGTATGGGAAAAAGCAACAAGAGGAAATATTTTCCTGGACCAGGAGGCTAGTAAGACAGTGGTCCAGAGACTTTTGCTTCTTGCAAGGTCTGGTTCAATTTTAGCACACTGAGTGGCCCATCACTTCCCTAGACCTGGGAATGAGCCTTCCCAGCACCACAGGACACAATGGCCATGAAATGGTGTCACATGGTCAGACATGTGGCTATGAAGGGACCCTGCTGACTGGAAGTTGGTACTTGCCAGCTGCCTCTACAAAGATTGCATCATGACCATTGCAAGCTGCTGACCTTCAACACCCTGTGAAAGAAGTTCTGGGTGAAAATCAGGAATGAGGCACTCTGTGTTAAGAAAAAAAAAAAAAACTGGCAGAACAGGCTTTCAGATAGTTAGATCTTTTCAGAAAAAGGTTTTATGAGTTCCAATTCTTGCATCTTCTCATACCTAGAAAAACACTGACGTCATTAATGGTGAAATCTGCTTTGGCTATTTAATTTTTTTGTTTTTTTACAATTAAAAGTCAAAATAGAGTAGCTATGGTTCAGACATCCTGGGAAATAACTATTTCCCAGATATCCTGAAAAATGTTATTATGGGTATGATTTCAGATTAGACGCTGTGACCTAGAACTTAGTGCTCCTGTAATGCATTTTTGCTTCTGTACTTTGCTTGCTGCTCGTAAAACCAAAGTTACTCCATTTTAAGATAAGGTTGTTTTTAAGTAAAGATTTCTAAAATTGTTTTTGAAAAAATAAAAAAAAGAAAAAAAAAAGAAAATGAATAACCAACAAGGAATCTACCTTATAGCACATGGAACTCTGCTCAATGTTATGTGGCAGCCTGGACTGGTAGGGAGTTTAGGGGAAAATGGATACATGTATATGTAAGTCCGAGTTCCTTTGCAGTTCACCTGAAACTATCACATTGTTTGTGAGTTGGCTATACCCCAGTACAAAAAAGTTTTTGGAAAATGTGATGTATATGTATATTACCATATGTGAAACAGATTGCCAGTCCAGGTTCGATGCATGAAACAGGGGCTGGTGCGCTGTGATGACCCTGAGGGATGGGATGGGGAGGGAGGTGGGAGGGGGGTTCAGGATGGGGAACACATGTACACCCATGGCTGATTCATGTCAATGTATGGCAAAAACCACTATAATATTGTAAAGTAATTAGCCTTCAATTAAAATTAATTAATTAATTAAAAAAATAAATTGGGAGAGATTAATGTAGTCAATTTGCTACATTGTTGGGTTTTGTTAACTTTAAGTGCATAACACAATAAAATTTCTTAATGTTAAAAAAAATAGTGAACACTAGCATTTACTACTGCTATGATAAATATATGGTAAAGGTAAGAATTACGTATAATTTTTTGACTTTTGGTATATTTACTCAACATTATTAGCATTTTCACACAATATAAATATTTCATAAAGATTCAGTTCAGTTCAGTCGCTCAGTTGTGTCCGACTGTTTGCGACCCCATGAATCACAGCATGAAAGGCCTCCCTGTCCATCACCAACTCCCGGAGTCCACCCAAACCCATGTCCATTGAGTAGGTGATGCCATCCAACCATCTCATTCTCTGTCGTCCCCTTCTCCTCCTGCCCTCAAACTTTTCCCAGCATCAGGGTCTTTTCCAATGAGTCAGCTCTTCACATCAGGTGACCAAAGTATTGGAGTTTCAGCTTCAACATCAGTCCTTGCAATGAACACCCAGTACTGATCTCCTTTAGGATGGACTGGTTGGATCTCCTCGCAGTCCAAGGGACTCTCAAGAGTCTTCTCCAACACCACAGTTCAAAAACATCAATTCTTCTGCGTTCAGCTTTCTTTATAGTCCAACTCTCACATCCACACATGACCACTGGAAAAACCATAGCCTTGACTAGATGGACCCTTGTTGGCAAAGTAATGTCTCTGCTTTTTAACATGCTATCTAGGTTGATCATAACTTTCCTCCCAAGGAGTAAGTGTCTTTTAATTTCATGGCTACAATCACCATCTGCGGTGATTTTGGAGCCCAGAAAAATAAAGTCAGCCGCTTTTTCCACTGTTTCCCCATCTATTTGCCATGAAGTGATGGGACTGGATGCCATGATCTTAGTTTTCTGAATGTTGAGCTTTAAGCCATATTTTTCACTCTCTTCTTTCACTTTCATCAAGAGGCTCTTTAGTTCTTAAAGATTAAAGATTGAATAATAGCTAATCATATGTCTGTATACAATTTTCTGCAATGACCATTAAAAGCCATATTTAATGTTATGCTCTCTAAATTCTAGCTTCTATGCTTACTAGTAGAGCCAATTGTGCAACTTTGCTAATTTATTTCCTAATCTCAAAAAGAAAGATAAGTAATAGTATCCTTTTTACATTTATTGTATAGATCAAATAAGATACTGCATGTAAAGCAAGGCTTACCATAGAACTACCTATCCACAAAAATTAATTATTAGTGTTTCTGATGTATATATTAAGCACTCCATTGCTTTGGATAAGTTGGAATTTATTAGTTTGTAATGAACATCTTTGTGCCTGAGGGAAGGGAGGTGAATTAAGTTAGGTAGGACCAAGTTCATAAAACCTTGTTTACCATATCGAAGAATTACTGACTTGCTCTTGAGGTTAGTTTATTTTTCACATGTCCATATACATCACTCTAATTATATTTAGAGGTACATTTAATCTCTAAATTAATTTGGAGACAATCCAAAAGTACATCAGTTTGTTAACTGACCTCTTTTCAAGCTTACAAATTCTCATCTAGTAACATAGAATATTTTATGGTTTTATCTTTATGTACTCATATTTCTCTCCAAAATATTTTATTTTCTAAAACTTTCACACTTTCTCTTGATTTTACTCAATAGTTTATATATGCCATTGATATTCTGAGTGGTTTATCTGTTTTGAAATTGCATATTGCTCTTTTCAGTGAAGCCATTGATTTTTATACTTTTCTTTTACAACTAACTACTTTATTGATCTCTTTTAGTTTTAACAGCTAATCTGTGAATTCTATTTATTATTATAAGCAAACATATCGATTATAGATGATGATAGTTTCTTTTCTGTCCTTCTAAGAATTCAACTTTGAACTCTGTTGCATGTCATATTTTGTTTAATTTATTCTGAAATACATATAGTAGTAATTATATGCTTATCACTCTTTTCCTGGATTTAATAAGAATGCCACTAGCATTTCCTCAGTAAGTGTCATACTAACTACTGGTTTGAGATATACTCTGATACTCCTTTGTAAATATAAAAACATTTTTCTGAATTAATAAAAAATGTAAATATTATAAAAATATTTACTAGAGAAACTGAAAATCTGAGAGAAAAACATTTCCATGCAGACTATGCATTTTATGAAAATGTCTTTTAACACTCATCTTACCTATAACTACATATATACTAACATTATTCTTTCATATTACTACGTTTGGTGCATTCTGTGGATATAACACATTACTTAGTTACCAGTTCATGGATATTTTGGCTATTCTAATATTTAGTTATCACAATAAATATCCTTGTATATTTACTTTGTACATGTGTACATGGATGCTTTTCTGGGTACACTGAGGAAAAGAATGTGAATAGACTTTTAAGTTTTAGTAATGCAACTTTGTTAATACTTTAAAACACTTTGCAAATTCTGCAATTTCTAAAATTCCCGTAGTCTTGAGTTTCCTTACCTACTGACTTCAATGAATTCATTGTTTCTGGTGGATAATGGAGACTACTTTGAAAAAAAGAAACCACTGTTCAGCTAGAGGTTAAAACTTTAGTGTAAATGGAGTTAATATTCTTTTAACCATGATGTTTTTGAGAGACAGAGATTTTCAATATATGAAAACTTTCCTCTATATGTGAAGAACAAATATTGTATCTGAGCATAAAGATTTACCTGTGCTAATGTTAAGAAGATATAATATGATATAAGGTAAGTTCCTGTTGCACAAAAATGAGAAAAAAAGACTCTCCAATGCTGGGGAAAACATGAAAGGTGCCAAAAAGGATGGGACTCTGTTAGATATAGTGTATACATCATTGAAATAGTGTTCAATGCAGATGGGAACATTTCCTTTATGGGACCTTTAAGGAAGAGGTCACTGAAGTGGTCCTTTAAGTGGAATAGGTTACTGAATAGAAGTGGACAAAGCAGTATAATAATAATTTTTAAGAGATAGGGAAAAAGGTGAAAGTTTATGATTTTTAAAAAAAATTTTCCCCTAGGGAACTCTGGAAATAAAATAGTTTTGCACAGATTCCCAATACAAACCTGGAGTGGCTCTAATAGAGCAGGAATAGTGAGTCCATGTATTTAATAAAAAGGTTTTTCCACAATTTTCACCAGATGTAAAAAAGCCCCAGAGGATCCCTTGAGACAGACCCTGTGGAGAGAGTCAGTCAGTTCAGTCGCTCAGTCATATCCAACTCTTTGCGACCCCATGAATCACAGCACGCCAGGCCTCCCTGTCCATCACCAACTCCCAGAGTTCACTCAAGCTCATGTCCATCGAGTCGGTGATGCCATCCAGCCATCTCATTCTCTGTCGTCCCCTTCTCCTCCCGCCCCCAATCCCTCCCAGCATCAGAGTCTTTTCCAGTGAGTCAACTCTTCACATGAGGTGGCCAAAGTATTGGAGTTTCAGCTTTAGTATCAGTCCTTCCAATGAACACCCAGGACCGATCTCCTTTAGAATGGACTGGTTGGATCTCCTTGCAGTCCAAGGGACTCTCAAGAGTCTTCTCAAACACCACAGTTCAAAAGCATCAATTCTTTGGCGATCAGCTTTCTTCACAGTCCAACTCTCACATCCATACATGACCATTGGAAAAGCCATAGCCTTGACTAGACGGACCTTGGTTCGCAAAGTAATGTCTCTGCTTTTTAATATGCTATCTAGGTTGGTCATAACTTTCCTTCCAAGGAGTAAGCATCTTTTAATTTCATGGCTGAAATCAGCATCTGTAGTGATTTTGGAGCCCAAAAAAATAAAGTCTGCCATTGTTTCCCCATCTATTTCCCATGAAGTGATGGGGCCAGATGCTATAAAAGTGAAACATATTAGCAAATTCAATAAAATCATATTCATGTAGCTAATAAAATTCAAATGTACAATATTAATTTTATATGAAAGATGATTTTTTTTCTATCGAATAGATCATTCCCCCCAATATGAATGTAGTAATGATTACTGCTACTGTACATATTCTTCTGTGTATTCAACATGTCAATATCACTTTGTGTCTTGTGGCAAAGTAATTGTTTACTACTTTTCTCCATTTGAACTCCTGTGAAATTTTAATTTAGACTGTGTCACATGATTTGGTTTATTCTTGGCTCAAGTGCATTATTTTAATACTTTTTCCATGAATCCACAATTAAAATATGATACAACTAACAAAATTGTGTGACAGGGCTTGCTTCCAGAGTATTTTATCTAGTTGATCCAGAATGTAATTATACTGTTTTAGATCATGAAAATGGAAAACCACAGAAAAAAATTTATTAGAGAAAACTTGCAGATCCACAGTAATATATATCTCTGGATGCCAGGAGTCCACAGGATGTTGAAACACTATGGCATAGAATAATGATTTAATTATGTAAACTTAAGAAACACATATTACATGTTTCAGAAAGTGCCTTAAAATGTGAGGGCATTATTTAGCTTTTGATGGCTTCATAATGTTGTCTAGCACAATAAAAGCAAAACTGATTTCTGTCCATGCCTCTGTCTCATGTTTGATAGCCACTCTGTAGATAAAGTATTTTCTCTTCATCTTGAATCACAGTATCCCATAGCAGTTACACCTTGCACCATAACACATTACCAAGATTTAAGTTACGCAAGTTTTCTAAATTTAATTGCAGCCCTCCTCTCTCACTATAAAGTTGGCTATATAAAACCTGTGTAAATCTGGGAAACACAAACGAGAAATAGAATTAAACAGTGGTTAGAAGGAATTGGAGAATGAAATGGCAACCCACTCCAGTGTTCTTGCGTGGAGAATCCCAGGGATGGGGGATCCTGGTGGGCTGCAATCTATGGTGTCGCACAGAGTCGGACACAACTGAAGCGAGCTAGCAGCAGCAGTAGCAGTGCTTAGAAGCATCCCTCTCTTTGACGACCAAGGACTAAATAAGTAAGTCTTGTGGGCCTGACGTCCTCTTCAAAGTGAGTTTTCTTTCCCAGGAAGTGACTAAGTCTATCCTGAAAATGACCCTGTGGGCTGGCCTTGCCAGTCTTCCAGATATGTCCAGGGATATTTGAATCCTAAGAAGAATACAATGTTGACCAACTGGGACCCCATCTTTCACAATAAGATAAAGAAGAGATACTTGTGGCATTTTGGAAAACCAGCTATTGTAACATACTAATAAAAGTGACTGACTCCCTGTGATGATTCATGGTCTCTCCTAGAAACTTGTATAAATGGAAAAATGCATTAGAGTTACCTCTAAGTATTCCTAACTATACTGATATTCCAGAAACCTCCATTAGATAGGTTCCTGCCTCCAAGTCTTTGACTGTGTGTCTGCCATGCTGCATGTTAGGTCATAGGTAATGAATTTTCTCTTTAATCCATTCTTGTGTACTTCCAGGTAACTCCTTTAGACAATCTGCTCTGTCTCCTTTTGTAAAAAATTATTTTATACTGGAGTGTTAGTTTAGGGTATAAACTATTATTATAGCTTGGGATAAAAACTAATATTAGCAAAGTGATTCAGTTATACATATACATGTGTGTAGTAAGTCACTTCAGTTGTGTCTGACTCTTTGCAACCCTGTGGAAAGAGTTCCTCTTTCCAGGGGATTCTCCTCTGCCCAGGGGATTCTCCAGGCAAAAATACTGGAGTGGGTTGCCATTTCCTGCTCCAGGGAATCTTCCTGATCCTGGGACCAAAACTGCATCTCTTACATATCCTGCATTGGCAGACACAGATTGAACCTGTGTCTTTCTTACCACAAGTGCCACCAGGGAAACCATATATATATATATTCTTTTTCCAATTATTTTCCCATTTAGGTTATTATGGAGTATTGTGTAGAGTTCCCTGTGGTATATACAGTAAGTCCTCGTTAGTTATCTATTTCATATATAGTGTGAATATGTTAATCCCAATCTCCTAATTTATCCTTCCCTCTGCCTTTCCCGTTTGGTAGCAAAAAATTTTTTTCTATGTCTGTGAGCCTGTTTCTGTTTGGTAAATAAGTTTATTTGTATCATACATTTAGATTCTGCATGTAAACATTATCATATGATATTGGTCTTTGTCTGGCCTACTTCACTTAGTATGATTATCTCAAGGTTCATCCGTGTTGCTGCATATGGTATTATTTCACTCTTTTTAAGGGCTGAGTAATACTGGAGAAGACTCTTGAGAGTCCCTTGGACTGCAAGGAGATCCAACCAGTCCATTCTAAAGGAGATCAATCCTGGGTGTTCATTGGAAGGACTGATTCTAAAGCTGAAACTCCAATACTTTGGCCACCTCACGGGAAGAGTTGACTCACTGGAAAAGTCTCTGATGCTGGGAGGGATTGGGGGCAGGAGGAGAAGGGGACGACAGAGAATGAGATGGCTGGATGGCATCACCGACTCTATGGACATGAGTTTGGGTGAATTCCTGGAGTTGGTGATGGACAGGGAGGCCTGGCGTGCTGTGATTCATGGGGTCTCAAACAGTCGGACACGACTGAGCGAATGAACTGAACTGAACTGAATATTCCAGTGTATATATGTACCATGTCTTCTTAATCCATTCATCTATCGATGTGCATTTAGGCTGGTTCCATGTTTTGGCTAGTGTAAACAGTGCTGAAATGAACATTGGGGTGTATGTGTCTTTTTTTTCTTTTTCTTTAATTTATTTATTTTAATTGGAGGCTAATCAAAATCACTGCAGATGCTAATTGCAGCCATGAAATTAAAAGAGGCTTACTCCTTGGAAGGAAAGTTATGACCAACCTTGATAATATATTAAAAAGCAGAGACATTACTTTGCCAACAAAGGTCCGTCTAGTCAAGGCTATGGTTTTTCCCGTGGTCATGTATGGATGTGAGAGTTGGACTGTGAAGAAAGCTGATCGCCGAAGAATTGATACTTTTGAACTGTGGTGTTGGAGAAGACTCTTGAGAGTCCCTTGGACTGCAAGGAGATCCAACCAGTCCATTCTAAAGGAGCTCAATCCTGGGTGTTCATAGGAAGGACTGATGCTGTAGCTGAAACTGCAATACTTTGGCCACCTCATGCAACGAGTTGACTCACTGGAAAAGACTCTGATGCTGGGAAAGGTTGGAGGAGGGAGGAGAAGGGGACGACAGAGAATGAGATGGCTGGATGGCATCACCAACTCTGTGGACATGAGCTTGAGTGAACTCTGGGAGTTGGTGATGGACAGGGAGGCCTGGCGTGCTGTGATTCATGGGGTCGCGGAGAGTCGAACACGACTGAGCGACTAAACTGAACTGAACTGAATTACTTTACATTATTGTACTGGTCTTGCCATACATTGACATGAATCTGCCCCTTGTGTACATGTGTCCCCCATCTTGAACCCCCCTCCCACCTCCCTCCCCATCCCATCCCATCCCTCTGATTCTCTAGGTATATACCCAGTAGTGGGATTTTTGGATCAAACGGTAAGGAACCTTCATATTGTTCTCCATAGTGGCTGTACCAATTTACATTCCCATCAACATTGTAGGAGGATTCCCTTCTCTCCACATGCTTTCCAGCATTTATTGTTTATAGGTTTTGATGATGCCTATTCTAACTGGTATGAGGTGATATCTCATAGCTTTGATTTGCATTTCTATAATAATTGTCAGTGTTTAGCATATTTTCATGTGCCTCTTGGACATTTGTAAGTCTTCTTTGCAGATATGTCTATTTAGGCCTTCTGCCCATTTTTTTTTTTTTTCGATGTTGTTGAGCTGGATGAGCTGTTTGTAAATTTTAGAAATTAATCCATTGTCAGCCACATCACTTGCTAAAATTTTCTCCCATTCTATGGGTTGCCTTTTTGTTTTGTTTATGGTTTCCTTTAGGCTTCCCAGTTAGCTCAGTTGGTAAAGAATCCACCTGCAGTGCAGGAGTTCAGTTAAGTTCAGTTCAGTCGCTCAGTCGTGTCTGACTGTGACCCCATGAATAACAGCACACCAGGCCTCCCTGTCCATCATCAACTCCCGGAGTTCACTCAAACTCATGTCCATCGATCCAGTGATGCCATCCAGCCATGTCATTCTCTGTCGTCCCCGTATCCTCCCGCCCCCAATCCCTCCCAGCATCAGAGTCTTTTCCAGTGAGTCAACTCTACACATGAGGTGGCCAAAGTATTGGAGTTTCAGCTTTAGCAACAGTTCTTCCAATGAACACCCAGGACTGATCTCCTTTAGAATGGACTGGTTGGATCTCCTTGCAGTCCAAAGGACTCTCAAGAATCTTCATCGGCACCACAGTTCAAAAGCATCGATTCTTCGGCGATCAGCTTTCTTCACAGTCCAACTCTCACATCCATACATGACCATGGGAAAAACCATAGCCTTGACTAGACGGACATTGGTTGGCTAAGTAATGTCTCCGCTTTTTAATATGCTATCTAGGTTGGTCATAACTTTCCTTCCAAGGAGTAAGCGTCTTTTAATTTCATGGCTGCAATCAGCATTCGCAGTGATTTTGGAGCCCCCCAAAATAAAGTCTGACACTGTTGCCACTGTTTCCCCATCTATCCCATGAAGTGATGGGACAGATGCCATGATCTTTGTTTTCTGAATGTTGAGCTTCAAGCCAACCTTTTCACTCTCCTCATTCACTTTCAGCAAGAGGCTTTTTAGTTCCTCTTCACTTTCTGCCATAAGGGTGGTGTTATCTGCATATCTGAGGTTATTGATATTTCTCCCAGCAATCTTGATTCCAGCTTGTGGTTCTTCCGGCCCAGCGTTCCTCATGATGTACTCTGCACATAAGTTAAATAAGCAGGGTGACAATATACAACCTTGACGTACTCCTTTTCCTGTTTAGAACCAGTCTGTTGTTCCATGTCCAGTTCTAACTGTTGCTTCCTGACCTGCATACAGGTTTCTCAAGAGGCAGGAGACCCCAGTTTAATTCCTGGTTCAGGAAGATCAGCTGGAGAAGGGATAGGCTACCCACTCCAGTATTCTTTGTCTTTCCTTGTGGCTCAGCTGGTAAAGAATCTGCCTGGAATGCGGGGGACCTGGGTTTGATCCCTGTGTTGGGAAGATCCCTTGGAGAAGGGAAAGGCTACCCACTCCATTACTCTGGCCTTGAAAATTCCATGGACTGTGTGGTAATGGGGTTACAAAGAGATGGACATGAATGAGTGACTTTCATTTTCACTTTGTCGTGCAAAACTTTTAGGTTTGATTCAGTTCAGTTCAGTTCAGTTCAGTCGCTCAGTCGTGTCCAGCTCTCCGCGATCCCATGAATCACAGCACGCCAGGCCTCCCTGTCCATCACCAACTCTCGGAGTACACTCAAACTCATGTCCACAGAGTCGGTGATGCCATCCAGCCATCTCATTCTCCGCCGTCCCCTTCTCCTCCCGCCCCCTACCTTTCCAAGCATCAGAGTCTTTTCCAGTGACCCATTTATTTTTATTTCCATTACTCTAGGAAGTAGATGGAAAAATATATTGTTGTGATTTACGTCAGAGCATTCTTCCTGTTTTCCTCTAAGAGTTTTATAGTATTAGGTCGTAAATTCAGGTCTTTAATGCATTTTGAGTTTACTTTTGTGTACAGTGTTGGGGAGTGTTCTAATTTCATTATTTTACATGTAGCTGTCCAGTTTTCCCAACACAACTTACTGAAGAGACTGTCTTTTCTCCACTGTATAGTCTTAGCTCCTTTGTCACAGATTAATTGACTACATAGGTACATGGGTTTATCTCTGGGCTGTCTATTCTGTTCCATGCTCTACTTGTCTGTTTTTGTACCAGTATCATGCTATTTTGATTACTTAGCTTTGTAGTGTAATCTGAAGTCAGGGAGCACAATCCCTCCAGCTCTTCTTTCTCAAGATTATTTTGACTACTTGGAGTCTTTTGTGTTTCCATACAGATTTTCAAATTTTTTGTTCTAGTTCTAGAAAAATGCCTTTGGAGTTTTGATAGGAATTCACTGTTTCTTGAATCCCATTTCTTGCTCATCCTTGATATATCCTTTATTTGGTAGAGTTAATTCTTCAAACACTTTCTGAAAATTATACCTAGGAGATAAACTTCTCAAATTTCAAATATTAAAAACATGTATTTTTTTCCAACCAGGATACAATGAGAATAGAATTTAACATAAGAAATAATTTTTTAAAATTTTATATTTTAATTTATTTATTTTAATTTGAGGCTAATTACTTAACAATATTGTATTGGTTTTGCTATACATTGACATGAGTCCACAACGGGTGTACACGTGTTCCCCATCTTGAACCCCCCTCCCATCTCCCTCCCCATATCATCCCTCTGGGTCATCCCAGTGAACCAGCCCATTGAACCCGGACTGCAATTCGCTTCACATATGATAATATACATGTTTCAATGCCATTCTCCCAAATCATCCCACCCTCGCACTCTCCCACAGAGTCCAAAAGACTGTTCTATACATCTCTGTCTCTTTTGCTGTCTCGTGTACAGGGTTATTGTTACCATCTTTCTAAATTCCATATATATGCGTTAGCATACTGTATCGGTGTTTTTCTTTCTGGCTTACTTCATTCAGTGTAATAGGTTCCAGTTTCATCCACCTCATTAGAACTGATTCAGATGTATTCTTTTTAATGGCTGAGTAATACTCCATTGTGTATATGTACCACAGCTTTCTTATCCATTCGTCTGCTGATGGACATCTAGGTTGCTTCCATAACAGTGTGGAAATTCCTTAAAAAACTGGAAATAGAACGGCCATACAACCCAGCAATCCAACTCCTGGGCATACACACTGAGGAAACCAGAATTGAAAGAGACACATGTACTCCAATGTTTATTGCAACACTGTTTATAATAGCCAGAAATAATTTTTTAACCGTCTTGAAAGTTTACTCTGTTTTATATTCCATGGTTCCTGTTGAGAAATCCAAAACTGTGAAGATTCCTCATGTTCTAATGTTACTTCTTTTTTCATCTGTAATTGCATTAGATGTTGTTGCCCATCCAACATCTATTCACCCAAAATTTTTTCAGGTATTTATCCAATCCCCAGTTTCATAAGAATATCTTGATTAGTTTAAAACAATCAGCAAATGGTATTCCCTATTGGCCAGTATATGCCCGTAAATGGGCATGTGACATTAATTACATCATCAAAATGAAGGAAAGAACATAGAGTACATTTGGTAGAGAGGGTTCTCATTCTTCTTCTGAATTTGAACTATAAAATTTGTAGCCTTCATTGCTACTGTCAACTATCTTGTGAACATTAAGGAAAACAAATTTAGGGAGATCCAGAGGAATAAGGAAGGGGCAGATGGAACTGGGGTCCCTGATGACCTCAACTGACCTTCTGATACTATTATTGGAACCTACTCTACTTATATACAATCTTTAATTTAGTAAGGCTTATTATTTAAGTAATTTTCAGTGAGAATTTTTCTCCACCAGTTCAAAGCATCCTGACTGCTAGAGTAAGCTTCTGTGTTTTTACCTTTGTTTTTAGTATCTTGAAATTTCTTGATGATGTTTTCTAGTTTCAATCATTTTCCTTCCTTTTGCTTGATATTAATTCCTCCTTTTAATCTAGGCACTTGTATCCTTCAGTTATGAGAGGTACATTATTTTATCATTGATAATGGCCTTCCTCTTTTTCCTCTGTTTTCTCATTCTGGATTGTCAACACAAAAGGGGTTACAGAGTCAGAAGAACCTTCTGTAATAAGAATTCTTAATTGACTTCTAGAAGACTAATAGATAAACTGCAGTTGGATTTTTATTGCCTTGAAATTGTATGCAAAATACTGTACTTAAGTACATATTCTCTATTTTTCCTGAAAGATAATCTAAAGCTACTTTATATTTTCCCCAGAAAATCTAGTCCTTGAGTGTGACAGGACTATTAGCTTGCAAGAAAATGCAATTGTGAACTGCTAGCTAGGTGAAGATGAGGAGTGAGCAAAAAATATGGAAAGGTAATAGTTCCTGATAGTAGCTTCTGACACTCTGTATCACATGAATGGCTGTTGGATTTGCTTCATTCAATAAAGAAAAAGGAGGCTAAAAGGTTAGCCAGCTATTTGACTGATTTGAAAGACCAAAAAAAAAAATATATATATATAGATAGATATAGATATATAGATATATATCATATCTGTTATTCTAGTGAATGGGCAGCTTTGTATCTATCTGCTGCTGCTGCTGGTGCTAAGTCGCGTCACTCGTGTCCGACTCTGTGCGACCCCAGAGACAGCATCCCACCAGGCTCCTGTCCCTGGAATTCTCCAGGAAAGAACACTGGAGTGGGTTACCATTTCCTTCTCCAATGCATGAAAGTGAAAAGTGAAAGTGAAGTCGCTCAGTCGTGTCTGACTCTCAGCAACCACATGGACTGTAGCCTACCAGGCTCCTCCGTCCATGGGATTTCCCAGGCAAGAGTACTGGAGTAGGGTGCCATTGCCTTCTCCTTGTACCTATCAGTTGGATATTATTTACAAAATGAATGAGTTTTGAGATCTTACTTTTAAGATGGAAACGAAAGAATCCTCAATAATGGAATTGAATTCACCTTGTGTGCCAAAGTCTCATCTAAGTTTTATTATATACTGTGAGATATGTCCTCTGACAATTTTCTATATATGGCTACATATTTACTTGAGACTTTAATGGAAAAAAGAAAATGAAACTTTTAGTGGAAAATTCTTGCAATTAGTTTCCAAAATAGCTTCCTAAATTGCTCAGTTTCAAGAATATTTTTGGCAAAGCAATATATTGTAGTAAGTACAATAATAGTTCTAAAAATCCTTAAAATCTTTCACTTTTTTACCGTTTAAAATTGCTATTAAGTTAATGTTGGCATCATCTCAAACAAGCCATCATTAAATAGCTTGCTTTCTATATTTTTTTCTTATAAACTTGCTTCACCAAAATGCCATGCTAGTGGGCTTGCAGCTGGTTTCATATTGAAACAGCTATAACAAGGACTCTCCAGTCATTTCCAGAACCACAGATTTATAATTTTCAAAGGAAGAAGTAACTTACTCTTTCCTGTATCTTCAATCTCTCCCCACTCTCCTGGTACCCTTTCCTCAGCTTGGAAACATATTAGAACTGAAGAAAATCCTTCTACATTCCTCTTCTTCCTCTGGGCACTACACATTCCCATTCTTGACTCCTAGTCCAATTTTTTAAGAAGCATTCTTCTGAATGTTGATCATCAACAAGTGGGGAGAGGAAGATCATGGGAAGGCAGAGGATTACAACCTGGGTTGAAGCTTTAAGACCTGATAGCAGGAACAGGAGAGAGGGTGGAATAACTAGTTTAAGCATTAATATTTGTTAAAGGGATAAGGCTTTCAGGTTATTTAGACCTGTCTTCAAATTCCTCCTTAATCACTTGATGGTCTGTGACACTGGAGAAGTGATTTAAGCTGCATAAGCCTCAATTTCCCTATGTGAAAATAAGGTAATAATAGTTGTTAGGGGGCTTCCCTGTTGGTTGAAATGGTAAAAGAATCTGCTTGCAATGCAGGAGACCTGGGTTCAATCCCGGGGTTAGGAAGATCCCCTGGAGAAGGAAATGGCAACCCACTCTGGTACTCTTGCCTGGAGAATTCCATGGACAGAGAGAAGCCTGGCAGGCTACAGTCGAGAGGGTCACAAAGAGTTGGACATGACTGAGCATGTAACACTTTTACTTGCCCTTAGTTCAAACAAATGAGGAAAAGACGCAGATAGGAAGCAAGGGAGCTCCAACATGACACCACATTTGGTTGAAAGAGATGAAAGAATATAAAAATATGCCTGGGCAGTAGAAACAGGATAAAGGACTGTATGTAAAACAGCTGTGCACAACACCATCATCTACAGTCTCCTACAATGGGACAAGTTCAGGGATTAACTAATACTTGCTGGTCAGATTTTCTTTTCTGTTTGAGAGTATCCTGAATGTGGAAGCTGGAATCCTGTGACTCTTCTTCAAGTATTACACTTAATGCACTAGAAGATAAAATGGCCCCGGTGTTTGATTAAATTCACATGGAAACCCACAGTCAGAAAATACACTGAGATAGAGAGTATCCTAGTGGTTGATTAGGACTAAAGTGATACTATAGTTTTTGCAAAATGATTCCTATTCTGCCTGTTGATAATAAGTCTACATCAACTAGAAAAGTAAAGTACTTACTTAAAATTAATTTGATGAATTCTAAAGTTTTTAACTTGAAAGATGATGCTGTGAAAGTGCTGCACTCAATATGCCGGAAAAGTCAGCAGTGGCCACAGAAGTGGAAAAGGTCAGTCTTCATTCCAATCCGAAAGAAAGGCAATGCCAAAGAATGCTCAAACTACCTCACAATTGCACTCATCTCACACGCTAGTAAAGTCATGCTCAAAATCCTCCAAGCGAGACTTCAGCAATATGTGAACCGTGAACTCCCAGATGTTCAAGCAGGTTTTAGAAAAGGCAGAGACACCAGAGATCAAATTGCCAACATCCGCTGGATCATGGAGAAAGCAAGAGAGTTCAAGAAAAACATCTATTTCTGCTTCATTGACGATGCCAAAGCCTTTGACTGTGTGGATCACAATAAACTGTGGAAAATTCTGAAAGAGATGGGAATCCCAGACCACCTGACCTGCCTCTTGAGAAACCTGTATGCAGGTCAGGAAGCAACAGTCAGAACTGTACATGGAACAAGAGACTGGTTCCAAATAGGAAAAGGAGTGTGTCAAGGCTGTATATTGTCACCCTGCTTATTTAACTTATATGCAGAGTATATCATGAGGAACACTGGGCTGGAAGAAGCACAAGCTGGAATCAAGATTGCCGGGAGAAATATCAATAACCTCAGATACGCTGATGACACTACCCTTATGGCAGAAAGTGAAGAGGAACTCAAAAGCCTCTTGATGAAAGTGAAAGAGGAGAGTGAAAAGGATGGGTTGAAGCTCAACATTCAGAAAACAAAGATCATGGCATCTGATCCCATCACTTCATGGGAAATAGATGGAAAAACAGTGGAAACAGTGTCAGCTTTATTTTTTGGGGCTCCAAAATCACTGCAGATGCTGATTGCAGCCATGAAATTAAAAGACGCTTACTCCTTGGAAGGAAAGTTATGACCAACCTTGATAATATATTAAAAAGCAGAGACATTACTTTGCCAACAAAGGTCCGTCTAGTCAAGGCTATGGTTTTTCCCGTGGTCATGTATGGATGTGAGAGTTGGACTGTGAAGAAAGCTGATCGCCGAAGAATTGATGCTTTTGAACTGTGGTGTTGGAGAAGACTCTTGAGAGTCCCTTGTACCAGATGGAGTTCCAACCAGTCCATCCTAAAGGAGATCAATCCTGGGTGTTCATTGGAAGGACTGATGCTAAAGCTGAAACTGCAATACTTTGGCCACCTCATGTGACGAGTTGACTCACTGGAAAAGACTCTGATGCTGCGAAAGTTTGGGGGCGGGCGGAGAAGGGGACGACCAAGAATGAGATGGCTGGATGGCATCACTGACTCTGTGGACTTGAATTTGTGTGAACTCCGGGAGTTGGTGATGGAAAGGGATGCTTGGCGTGCTGTGATTCATGGGGTCGTGGAGTGTAGGACACGACTGAGCGACTGAACTGAACTGAAGATTCTACCAACACGCGAATCAATTTTTTTCAATCTCCTTTCTCTACACAAACACTCATATATGTGTATACAAACATGGGCACACACACAACCTATTTGTTTCCCTTTCTGGAGAATCCTGACTAATATACTGCACCAGAATCAGAAATTAGCAGACCTGGGAATTGGTTGTCCAGTTGCCATTACTAATTTCTTATTTTGCTCTCTAATATTCCTTCCTGATAAATCATCTTTGAATTTGGTTTCTTTAGAAGATATTAGTATATATCCATGTTGTTACCAAACCACTGCTCTCATCAGATTTCTTTGTTCCCAGCTTTTCCTCATCCTTTAATATTGAAATTTTGTTTGGTCTTTGCTACTCCTTTGTTGTGATTTCAAGACTGAGCCTTATACTTTGTCCCCAACCCAGTACTCAGAGACTTTTGACTATGGTTTAATATCTCAGATGTGAGAACTGCCAAACAATTAGAAATTCCAGAAATTCCAGAAATATCTAATTTACCTGTTTGCCAGACTATAACAATCTACTAGGACTGTTTGAATTTTTGGAGAATTTTTTTTTATTACTGGCTCAGTTTTATAGGTTATAACTTAGCTCATACTCTGTAAGTCACTTCTATTCATGAGCCACCTACATTTCCGCCTTTCTGAATAAATCACTGATACCTATATCAACAGAGCAAACACGTCTAAAAAATTTTGTTCTCTTCGTAAGAAAAAAGATTTTGACCTTACAAAATAAGAAGGTTTAAAGATAGGGCTGACCGAATCCTGAGAACAGCAGAGAACTCCTGACTCCAGGGAACATTAATCGATAGGAGCTCATCAAACGCCTCCATACCTACACTAAAACCAAATACCACCCAAGGGTCAACAAGTTCCAGAGCAAGACATACCATGCAAATTCTCCACCAACACAGGAAAACAGCCCTGAGCTTCAATATACAGTCTGCCCAAAGTCACTCCAAACCTACTGAAATCTCATAACTCATTAATGGACACTTCATTGCACTCCAGAGAGAAGAATTCCAGCTCCACCCACCAGAACACCGACACAAGCTTCCCTAACCAGGGAAACTTGAAAAGCCACCCGTCCAACCCCACACACAGTGAGGAAACTATATAATAAAGAGAACTCCAAAAACTGCCAGAAGAGGGAAAGGCCACCCCACGCAAAGCAATATAAGCAAGACGAAGAGGCAGAGAAATACCCAGCAAGTAAAGGAAGAAGATAAATGCCCACCAACACAAACAAAAGAGGAAGATATAGGGAATCTACCTGATAAAAATTTCGAATTTTGATGGTGAAGATGATTCAAAATCTTGAAAGCAAAATGGAGTTACAGATAAATAACCTGGAGAAAAGGATTGAGAAGGTGGAAGAAAGGTTTAATAAGGACTTAGAGGAAATAAAACAGAGTCAATATGCAATGAATAATGCAATAGTTGAGATCAGAAACACTCTGCAGGGAACAAACAGTAGAATAACAGAGGCAGAAGACAGGATAAGTGAGCTAGAAGATAGAATTGTAGAAATAAATGAAACAGAGAGGAAAAAAGTAAAACGAATTAAAAGAAATGAGAACAATGTTAGAGACCTCTCAGACAATGTTAAATGCCCCACATTCGAATCATAGGAGTCCCAGAAAAAGAAGACAAAAAGAAAGACCATGAGAGAATACTTGAGGAGAAAACAGTTGAAAACCCCTAAAATGGGGAAAGAAATAATCACCCAAGTCCAAGAAACCCAGAGAGTCCCCAACAGGATAAACCCAAGGCAAAATACTCCAAGACACAAATTAATCGAATTAACAAAGAACAAACATTAAAAGCAGCAAGGGAAAAGCAGCAAATAACAAACAAGGGGATTCCCATAAGGATAACAGCTGATCTTTCAACAGAAACTCTTCAGGCCAGGAGGGAATGGCAAGACATACTTAAAGTGATGAAAGAAAATAACCTACAGCCCAGATTACTGTACCCAGCAAGGATCTCATTCAAAAATGTAGGAGAAATCAAAAGCTTCACAGACAAGCAAAAGCTGAGAGAATTCAGCATCACCAAACCAGCTCTCCAACAAATGCTAAAGGATCTTCTCTAGACAGGAAACACAGAAAGGGTGCATAAACTCTAACCCAAAGCAATAAAGAAAATTGCAACGAGATCATACATACCAATAATTACCTTAAACGTAAATGGGTTGAATGCCCCAACCAAAAGACAAAGGCTGGCTGAATGGATACAAAAACAAGACACCCATATATGCTGTCTACAAGAGACCCACCACAAAATGAGGAACACATACAGACTGAAAGTGAAGGGCTGGAAAAAGTTATTCCATGTCAATAGAGACGAACAGAAAGCAGGAGTAGCAATACTCATATCAGAGAAAATAGACTTTAAAACAAACGCTGTGAAAAGAGACAAAGAAGGAAACTACATAATGAACAAAGGATCAATCCAAGAAGAAGATAAAAAAAATTATAAATATTTATGCACCCAACATAGGAGCACTGCAATATGTAAGACAATTAATAACAAGTATGAAGGGGAAATTAACAACAATGCAATAATAGTGGGAGAATTTAATACCCCACTTAAATCTATGGATAGATCAACTAAACAGAAAACTAACAAGGAAACACAAACTTTAAATGATACAATAAACCTGTTAGACCTAATAGATATCTATAGGACATTTCAACCCAAAACAACGAATTTCACCTTTTTCTCAAGTGCACACGGAACCTTTTCCAGGATTGATCACATCTTGGGCCATAAATCTAGACTTGGTAAATTCAAAAAAATTGAAATCTTTCCAAGCATCTTTTCTGACCAAAATTCAGTAAGATTAGATCTCAATTAAGGGAAAAAAATCATTAAAAATATGAACATATGGAGGCTGAACAAGACCCTGCTGAATAATGAACAAATCATAGAAGAAATCAAAAGAGAAATCAAAATATGCATTGAAATGAATGAAAATGAAAACACAACAACCGAGAACCTCTGGGACACTGTAAAGCAGTGCTAAGGGGGAAGTTCATAGCAATTCAGGCACACCTCAAGATACAAGAAAAAAGTCAACTAAATAACCTAACTCTACATCTGAAGAAACTAGAAAAGGAAGAAATGAAGAATCCCAGGGTTAGTAGAAGGAAAGAAATCATAAAAATTAGGGCAGAGATAAATGCAAAAGAAAGAAAAGAGACCATAGCAAAAATCAACAAAGCCAAAAGCTGGTTCTTTGAGAAGGTAAATAAAATTGACAAACTACTAGCCAGAATCATCAAGAAACAAAGGGAGAAGAACCAAATCAATAAAATTAAAAATGAAAATGGAGAGATCACAACCGACAACACAGAAATACAAAGGATTATTAGAGAATACTATCAGCAATTATATGGCAATAAAATGAATAACTTGGAAGAAATGGACAAATCCCTATAAAAGTACAACTTTCCAAAACTGAACCAGGAAGAAATAGAAAATCTGAACAGACCCATCACAAGCATGGAACTAGAGACTGTAATCAGAAGTCTTCCAGCAAACAAAAGCCTAGGTCCAGACGGCTTCACAGCTGAATTCTAACAAAATTTAGAGAAGAGCTAACACCTATTCTACTCAAACTCTTCCAGAAACTTGCTGAGGAAGGGAAACTTGCAAACTCATTCTATGAGGCCACCACCACTCTAATCCCAAAACCTGGTAAAGATCCCACAGAAAATAAAACTACAGGCCTATATCACTGATGAACATAGATGCAAAACTCCTTAACAAAATTCTAGCAATCAGAATCCAACAACACATAAAGAAGATCATACATGATGACCAAGTGGGCTTTATCCCAGGAATGCAAGGATTCTTCAATATCCGCAAATCAATCAATGTAATACACCACATTAACAAACTGAAAAATAAAAATCATATGATTATTTCAATAGATACAGAGAAAGCTTTCGACAAAATTCAACATCCATTTATGATAAAAACCCTCCAGAAAGTGGGAATAGAAGGGACATATCTCAACATAATAAAAGCTATATATGACAAACACACAGCAAACATTATCCTCAATGGTGAAAAACAGAACGTATTTCCCCTAAAGTCAGGAACAAGACAAGGGTGCCCACTCTCACCACTACTATTAAACATAGTTCTGGAAATTTTCGCTACAGCAATCAGAGCAGAAAAAGACATAAAAGGAATACAAATTGGAAAAGAAGAAGTAAAAAATTCACTGTTCGCTGATGACATGATCCTCTACACAGAAAACCCTAAAGACTCTACCAGAAAACTACTAGAGCTAATCAATGAATAGAGTAAAGGTGCAGGATATAAAATCAACACACAGAAATCCCTTGTATTCCTATACACTAATAATGAGAAAATAGAAAGAGAAATTAAGGAAAGTATTCCATTTACTGTTGCAACGAAAAGAATCAAATACTTAGGAATATATCTACTTAAGGAAACAAAAGACTTGTACGTAGAAAACTATAAAACACTAGTGAAAGTAATCAAAGAGGACACTAATAGATGGAGAAATATACCGTGTTCATGGATTGGAAGAATAAATATTGCAAAAATGATTATACTACTCAAATTAATTTATACATTCAATGCCATCCCTATCAAGCTACCAATGATATTTTTCACAGAACTAGAACAAATAATCTCACAATTTGTATGGAAATACAAAAACCTCGGATAGCCAAAGCAATCTTGAGGAAGAAAAATGGAACTGGGGGAATTAACCTGCCGGACTTCAGGCTCTACTACAAAGCCACAGTCATCAAGACAGTATGGTACTGGCATAAAGACAAAAATATAGATTAATGGAACAAAATAGGAAGCCCAGAGATAAACCCATGCACCTATGGACACCTTATTTTGACAAAGGAGTCAAGAATATAAAATGGAGAAAAGAGTCTCTTTAACAAGTGGTACTGGGAAAACTGGTCAGCCACTTGTAAAAGAATGAAACTAGAACACTTCCTAACACCATACACCAAAATAAACTCAAAATGGATCAGAGAGATAAATGTAAGACCAGAAACTGTAAAACACCTATAGGAGAACGTAGGCAAAACACTCTCCGATATATATCACAGCAGGATCTTCCAAGACCCACCTCCCAGGATATTGGAAATAAAAGCAAAAATAAACAAATGGGACCTAATTAAAATCAAAAGCTTCTGCACAGCAAAGGAAACTATAGGCAAGGTGTAAAGACAGCCTTCAGAATGGGAGAAAATAACAAATGTAGCAACTGATAATGGATTAATCTCCAAAATATACAAGCAGCTCCTGCAGCTCAATTCCAGAAAAATATATGACCCAATCAAAAATGGGCCAAAGAACTAAACAGACATTTCTCCAATGAAGACATAAAGATAGCTAACAAACACATGAAAAAATGCTCAACATCACTCATAATCAGAGAAATGCAAAGCAAAACCACCATGAGACACCATTTCACACCAGTCAGAATGGCTGCTATCCAAAAGTCTACATGCAATAAATGCTGGAGAGGGTGTGGAGAGAAGGGAACCCTCTTACACTGTTGGTGGGAATGCAAACTAGTACAGCCACTATGGAGAACAGTGTGGAGATCCTCAAGAAACTGGAAACAGAACTGCCATATGATCCAGCAATCACAGTCCTGGGCATACACCCCGAGGAAACCAGAATTGAAAGAGAAACATGTACTCCAATGTTCATTGCAGCACTGTTTATAATAGCCAGCACATGGAAGCAACCTAGATGTCCATCTGCAGACGAATGGATAAGAAATCTTTGGTATATATACACAATGGAGTATTACTCAGACATTAAAAAGAATGCATTTGAACCAGTTCTAATGAGGTGGATGAAAGTAGAGCCTATTATACAGAGTGAAGTAAGCCAGAAAGAAAACCACCAATACAGTTTACTAATGCATATATATGGAATTTAGAAAAATGGAAATGATAACCGTGTATATGAGACAGCAAAAGAGACACAGACGTATAGAACAGTCTTTGGGAATCTGCGGGAGAGGCTGAGGGTGGGATGGTTTGGGAGAATGGCATTGAAACATGTATATTATCATATTGAAACAAATCCCCAGTTCAGGGTCGATTCATGTTACAGGATGCTTGGGGCTGGTATGCGGGGATGACCCAGAGGGAGCATAAGGGGAAGAGGGAGGTGGTATGGGATTCGGGAGGGGGAACTCATGTACACCTGGGGCGGATTCATGTCAATATATGGCAAAACCAACCAATATAATATTGTAAAATAATCAGCCTCCAATAACAATTTTAAAAAAATGAAAAAAAAATAAGGATAGGTCTGAAATGAGACAGTGGTAGGATCAGGAGAAGATGAAAATCCTTGACTCATTCATTCATGATCCTACAAAATCAGTGAGTCTTTTCTAAAAATGTTACCATCAGCTAATAAATCTTCTGGAGACACAGAATAACTTTTATTAAACAACATTTTAACTAAGTAAATATATGAAAAGCACAAATTAAATTTAAGTTTCAAATCTAAAGAGTAAGTTATTCTCTAGGTACTTTCTGCTTTGAGATAAGGACAAAATGTTATCATGACCTTAGATGTTAAATAAGCCCTAAATATAAACTCATTTGGAAAAGTTCATAGAAAACTATTGAAACAAACCTGAATAAATGAGCACAGCAACTGTCTTCCAAGCCATTGCAGTAGAGCTCCACTCATAGTATCTGCTTGGTTTAGTTTTAATTGTCCATATTTTTGATTTTTTTTTACACACCCCGAACCCATATATTTTGGCCACCTGATGAGAAGAACTGACTCATTGGAAAAGACCCTGATGCTGGGAAAGACTGATGTCAGGAGGAGAAGGGGACAACAGAGGATGAGATGTTGGATGGCATCATCGACTCGATGGACATGAGTTTGAGCAAGCTCCGGGAGTTGGTGATGGACAGAGAAGCCTGGCGTGCAGCAGTCCATGGGGTCACGAAAAGTTGAACACGACGAGTGGCTGAACTGAAACCCATAGCAAATGTGTCAGCAGTCTTTCCTGAATACATTCTCTTAATTTTAAGTCTTTATATATTTCTTCTTTTTCTTGCAAAATCTATCCCTACCCTAATTTCAAGATACCCTACTTCTGAAATGTCTTGTACCTCCAGACTGGATTAGGGGACCTGTCTTTGTGCTCCCATAACACTCTATATTTATCATCAGCACTTGCCACATTGAACTATAAATGTTGTTTTCTCCTCTAGACTTGTGTATTGAGTATGAGAATTGTGTCCATTTTATTCAAATTTCTATTACTTATTTATCTTGATATCCCCAAGAACTAGTAAACATCTGTCTATATGTTGTGTCCTAAAAACACTGAGCTTCTCTGGATCTGTTCACCCCAGTAAACATTACTAAATAGTTGCTAGATAAAGTATGGTTGGGTGGAGAAACAGATCATTAGATGGATGGAAAAATTAGGATGAAGGAAACAGGGTCTAGTCAGGACATTCAACACAGTGGAGTTGTGGTCCAGGATAGAATTCTGATCCAAACGCTCAATACTTGGATATGTCTCAAGGAAATTCAATGCAAGTGAGGATTGCCGAGCAAATAAAACACCAGATTCAATTTTCTACCTCTATGAATTTTTATTCTAGTGGGGAAAGGAGACAAGTAAGATACACAAGAAAACTATAGTATATTAAGTTCAGTTCAGTTCAGTCGCTCAGTCGTGTCTGACTCTTTGCGACCGCAGGTATCGCAGCACGCCAGGCCACCCTGTCCCTCACCAACTCCCGGAATACATTCAAACTCATGTCCATCGAGTCGGTGATGCCATACAGCCATCTCATTCTCTGTCGTCCCCTTCTCCTCCCGCCCCCAATCCCTCCCAGCATCAGAGTCTTTTCCAGTGAGTCAACTCTTCGCATGAGGTGGCCAAAGTATTGGAGTTTCAGCTTTTGCATCAGTCCTTCCATAGAACACCCAGGACTGATCTCCTATAGAATGGACTGAATGGACCTCCTTGCAGTCCAAGGGAATCTCAAGAGTCTTCGCCAGCACCACAGTTCAAAAGCATCAATTCTTCGGCGATCAGCTTTCTTCACAGTCCAACTCACATCCATACATGACCATTGGAAAAACCATCGCCTGACAAGACGGACTTATCATGGCAAAGTAATGTCTCTGCTTTTTTATATGCTTGCCAGCAAATTTGGAAAACTCAGCAGTGGCCACAGGACTGGAAAAGGTCAGTCTTCATTCCAATCCCAAAGAAAAGGAATGCCAAAGAATGCTCAAACTACTGCACAATTGCACTCATCTCACACGCTAGTAAAATCATGCTCAAAATTCTCCAAGCCAGGCTTCAGCAATATGTGAACCGTGAACTCCCATATGTTCAAGCAGGTTTTAGAAAAGGCAGAGACACCAGAGATCAAATTGCCAACATCCGCTGGATCATGGAGAAAGCAAGAGAGTTCCAGAAAAACAACTATTTCTGCTTCATTGACTATGCCAAAGCCTTTGACTGTGTGGATCACAACAAACTGTGGAACATTCTGAAAGAGAAGGGAATCCCAGACCACCTGACCTGTCTCTTGAGAAACCTGTAAGCAGATCAGGAAGCAACAGTCAGAACTGTACATGGAACAACAGACTGGTTTCAAATAGGAAAAGGAGTACGCCAAGGCTGTATATTGTCACCTTGCTTATTTAACTTATATGCAGAGTACATCGTGAGGAATGCTGGGCTGGAAGAAGCACAAGCTGGAATCAAGATTGCCGGGAGAAATATCAATAACCTCAGATATGCAGATGACACTACCCTTATGGCAGAAAGTGAAGAGGAACTCAAAAGCCTCTTGATGAAAGGGAAAGAGGTAGTGAAAAGGCTGGCTTGAAGTTCAACATTCAGAAAACAAAGATCATGGCATTTGGTCCCATCATTTCATGGGAAATAGATGGAAAAACAGTGGAAACAGTGTCAGACTTTATTTTTTTGGGCTCCAAAATCACTGCAGATGCTGATTGCAGCCATGAAATTAAAAGACGCTTACTCCTTGGAAGGAAAGTTATGACCAACCTTGATAGTATACTAAAAAGCAGAGACATTACTTTGGCAACAAAGGTCCGTCTACTCAAGGCTATGGTTTTTCCTGTGGTCATGTATGGATGTGAGAGTTGGACTGTGAAGAAAGCTGATCGCCAAAGATTTGATGCTTTTGAACTGTGGTGTTGGAGAAGACTCTTGAGAGTCCCTTGGACTGCAAGAAGATCCACCCAGTCCATTCTAAAGGAGAACAATCCTGGGTGTTCATTGGAAGGACTGATGCTGTAGCTGAAACTGCAATACTTTGACCACCTCATGAGACGAGTTGACTCACTGGAAAAGACTCTGATGCTAGGAAAGGTTGGGGGCGGGAGGAGAAGGGGACGATAGAGAATGAGATGGCTGGATGGCATCACCGACTCTGTGGACATGAGTTTGAGTGAACTCTGGGAGTTGGTGATGGACAGGGAGGCCTGTTGTGCTGTGATTCATGGGGTCGCGGAGAGTCGGACATGACTGAGTGACTGAACTGAACTGAACTGAACTGAGGTTGGTCATAACTTTCCTTCCAAGTAGTAAGTGGAATTTTGATTTCATGGCTGCATTCAGCATCTGCAGTGATTTTGGAGCCCCCACAAAAAAGTCTGACACTGTTTCCAATGTTTCCTTATCTATTTCCCATGAAGTGATGGGACCAGATGCATACTGGGCACCTACTGACCTGGGGAATTCCTCATTCAGTATCCTATCATTTTGCCTTTTGATACTGTTCATGGGGTTCTCAAGGTAATTGTACTGAAGTGGTTTGCCATTCCCTTCTCCAGTGGACCACATTCTGTCAGACCTCTCTACCATGACCCGCCCATCTTGGGTGGTCCCACATGGCATGGCTTAGTTTCATTGAGTTAGACAAGGCTGTGCTATTGGAGATCAGTGGAGAAATAAACCCAGAAAGAATGAAGGGATGCAGTCAAAGCAAAAACAATACGCAGTTGTGGATGTGACTGATGATAGAAGCAAGGTTCGATGCTGTAAAGAGCAATACTGCATAGGAACCTGGAATGTTAGGTCCATGAATCAAGGAAAATTAGAAGTGGTCAAACAGGAGATGGCAAGAGTGAACGTCGACTTTCTAGGAATCAGTGAACTAAAATGGACTGGAATGGGTGAATTTAGCTCAGATGACCATTCTATCTACTACTATGGGCAGGAATCCCTTAGAAGAAATGGAGTAGCCATCATGGTCAACAAAAGAGTCCAAAATGCAGTACTTGGATGCAATCTCAAAAACGACAGAATGATCTCTGTTTGTTTCCAAGGCAAACCATTCAATATTAACCTATGCCCCAACCAGTAACACTGAAGAAGCAAACTTGAATGGTTCTATGAAGACCTATAAGACCTTTTAGAACTAAATCCCAAAAAAGATGTTCTTTTCTTCTAAGGCAACTGGAAAGGAAAAGTAGGATGTCAAAAGTTATCTGCAGTAGGAGGAAAATTTGACCTTGTAGCACGGAATGAATGAGGGCAAAGGCTAATAGAGTTTTGCCAAGAGAACGCACTGGTCATACCAAGCACTCTCTTTCAACAACAGAAGAGAAGACTCTACACATGGACATCACCAGATGGTCAACACCGAAATCAGATTGATTATATTCTCTGCAGGCAAAAATGGAGAAGTTCTATAAGGTTTGCAAAAACAATACCAGGAGCTGACTGTGGCACAGATCATGAACTCCTTATTGCCAAATTCAGACTGAAGTTGAAGAAAGTAGGGAAAAGCGCTAGACCATTCAGATATGACCTAAATCAAATCCCTTATGATTATACAGTGGAAGTGAGAAATAGATTTAAGGGATTAGATCTGATAGATAGAGTGCCTAATGAACTCTGGATGGAGGTTCGTAACATTATACAAGAGACAGGGACCAAGACCATCCCCATGGAAAAGAAATGCAAAAAAGCAAAATGGCTGTTTGGGGTGGCCTTAGAAATAGCTGTGAAAAGAAGAGAAGCGAAAAGCAAAGGAGAAAAGGAAAGATATAAGCATTTGATTGCAGAGTTCCAAAGAATACCAAGGAGAGATAAGAAAGCCTTCCTTAGCGATCAATGCAAAGAAATAGAAGAAAACATAAGAATGGGAAAGACAAGAGATCTCTTCAAGAAAATTAGTGATAGCAAGGGAATATTTCATGCACAGATGGGCTTGATAAAGGACAGAATGCTACGGACCTAACAGAAGCAGAAGATATTAAGAAGAGGTGGCAAGAATACACAGAAGAACTGTACAAAAAAGATTTTCACGACCAAGAGAATCACGATGGTATGATCAATGACCTAGAGCCATATATCTTGGAATGTGAAATCAAGTGGGCCTTAGAAAGCATCACTATGAACAAAGCTAGTGGAGGTGATGGATTTCCAGTTGACTTATTTCAAATCCTGAAAGATGATGCTGTGAAAGTGCTGCACTCAATATTCCAGCAAATTAGGAAAACTCAGCAGTGGTCACAGGACTGGAAAATGTCAGTTTTCATTCCAATCCCAAAGAAAGGCAATGCCAAAGAACGCTCAAACTCCCACACAATTGCACTCATCTCACACAGTAATAAAGTCATGCTCAAAATTCTCCAAGCCAGGCTTCAGCAATACGTGAACCTTGAACTTCCAGATGTTCAAGCTGGATTTAGAAAGGACAGAGGAACCAGAGATCAAATTGCTAATATCCGCTGGATCATGGAAAAAGCAAGAGAGTTCCAGAAAAACATCTATTTCTGCTTTATTGACTATGCCAAAGCCTTTGACTGTGTGGATCAAAATAAACTGTGGAAAATTCTGGAAGAGATGGGAATCCCAGACCACCTGACCTGCCTCTTGAGAAACCTGTATGCAGGTCAGGAAGCAACAGTTAGAACTGGACATGGAACAACAGACACTGGATCCAAATAGGAAAGGGAGTATGTCAAGGCTGTATATTGTCAACTTGCTTATTTAACTTATATGCAGAGTACATCATGAGGAATGATGGGCTGGAAGAAGAACAAGCTGGAATCAAGATTGCCGGGAGAAATGTCAATCACCTCAGATATGCAGATGACACCACCCTTTTGGCAGAAAGTGAAGAGGAACTAAAAAGCCTCTTGCTGAAAGTGAATGAGGAGAGTGAAAAAGTTGGCTTGAAGCTCAACATTCAGAAAACTAAGATCATGGCATCTGGTCCCATCACTTCATGGGAAATAGATGGAAACAGTGGAAACAGTGTCAGACTTTAGTTTTGGGGGCTCCAAAATCACTGCGAATGCTGATTCCAGCCATGAAATTAAAAGACGCTTACTCCTTGGAAGGAAAGTTATGACCAACCGAGATAGTATATTAAAAAGCAAAGACATTACTTTGCCAACAAAGGTCCGTCTAGTCAAGGCTATGGTTTTTCCAGTGGTCATGTATGGATGTGAGAGTTGGACTGTGAAGAAAGCTGATCACTGAAGAATTGATGCTTTTGAACTGTGGTGTTGGAAAAGACTCTTGAGAGTCCCTTGGACAACAAAGGTATCCAACTAGTCCATTCTAAAGGAGATCATTCCTCAGTGTTCATTGGAAGGACTGATGCTAAAGCTGAAACTCCAATACTTTGACCACCTCATGCGACAAGTTGACTCACTGGAAAAGACTCTGATTCTGCGAGGGATTGGGGGCAGGAGGAGAAGGGGAAGACAGAGAATGAGATGGCTGGATGGCATCACCGACTCGATGGACATGAGTTTGAGTGAACTCCGGGAGTTGGTGATGGACAGGGAGTCCTGGCGTGCTGTGATTCATGGGTTCGCAAAGAATCTGACACGACTGAGCAGCTGAAGTGAACTGGGACTCCTTGTATAGTCAAGTTAGCTATATGCTGATACCTGTTTAATAAACCTTGATGTGTGATTTTACTATCTGAAACACACAGTTTTTCTTTCAGGACATAATGATAAACATTGCTCTGACTATCGGATGCCAAGCTCTTGATCATGCATGTATCCATAAATTATAACATCATTCCACATGTTAGGAATAACCTTTTCCACCATGTTTTGATTTATAATGGTTTCTAGGTAAACCAGAGGTAAATAATTACTTACTTCCTGATCAATGTTTTGATGAAAGAAATTTGTTGTCCATTTAAAATTTTCCATCATATTAAAAAAAAAATTGCCTTGCAAAAATGTTAAAGAGGCAAATATGTAAATGCGATCAGAAATCAGTGTGCCAAATATCATGTTAAAGCCATTAAAAATACCATGAATGGAGAGAAAGGAATACTGAACTTTGCTTGAGGAGTTTAGAGAAAATTTTCCAAAATCAGTACTATTTGAGCATAGGATGAGGCATCTTTCCCATTGAGGGGAACTGGGTGGGTATTTCATATCAACATACTGTCATAGGGGTAAAGGAATTTTGGAAGAATTGTGCAACAAAGTTTCAGTGAGGGCAACAGACATTTTATGAATGTAGAGGAAGGTTTCAGTAGAAGTGAAACTAACATAAGATGGTGAAGAATCGAGGCAAGAAAATGAAGGAATTGTAGTCCGTGCTTGGATTTTTTTTAGAATTAGGTTTAAGAAGCAAAACATTGTGTTTTTGCAAGAATACTCCAAGTAGATATTGGCAGTAATGTGGGAACAGAAGATATGTACACACAGGGAAAGCAGTTAGGAGGCTGGCACAGCAGCAATAGTGAGATATGATGTAGTGATGGATGTGGAGAGAAGAGGTCAGATTTGAAACTGCTGTGGCATGACCAATTTATGATTGCAGTCCAAGTTCAAGTTAGATTTGAAAAAAAAATACACAGAACTTAGAAAAGCACACTGAAAAATCTGTAAACCAGAAACACTATAAATGCATATGAAGTCTTGAAATCCTGGCCCTGCTGAGCTATAGGTTCTCAAGCAGATCAAGGAAGCTGTGAGTTAAGTGTGTAGAGGGAAACAGGAAGGAAAACACTGAATATGCTGCTAGAATTCCCAGTAAAGTTCACTGAACAAAATCAGGGTCCCTGGCATAGTATACTTCGTACAAAAGGAGGCTGAATTAGTCACTGCCTAATTCCCTGCTTTTTATAAAGCTTATATACAAATGTAATTGGAGGAAACATAGACATCCTAGGGTCTAAAATGGGGCCAAATATCTAACTGTTTTAGTGACAGTACCTGCCAATTCCATATCGTCTCTCTGAGATGGGAGAACCATGACTCCTGGGTTGTCAGAGCCAGGAGGAGGCCACCACAAAACTGCTTACATAGGGATGGTTAAACAGAGGAATGAGGGGCAGAATAAAAGCTACTGAATATGTATTTGAAAATAAAAATTCCAAAGGACAAAAAGAATACTCTAGGAAAGATTGCCATCATAGTCATCAAATACGTTCACTGCCAATAAGGTGCAACTAATAGGAGAATCTCAGAATTATCTTTAAGTATTTTTGGAATACTTTCCAAAGAGTTAAAGGAAAGGGACAACAGCCATTAAAAAAATATAAGAAATCATGAACCAACAACAAAGATAAAATTAAAGCCAAGTTATAAAAAAGAAATTAAGAAAAATAACACTTGGTGCAAAGAAGACATGGTTAAGAGAAGTACAATAACAGAAAAGAAAAATTCACTATATGATATCAATAGCAGATCTGAGATGGAAAGAAATAATCAAGTTCATTGTTACCAGATCTTACACAAAATGTGAAGTGATGCTGGATGGTGACTTGAATCTATAGAAAGAAATGAAGAGAAGCAGAAATGATAACTCTGTGGGTAAGTTTGTGGAGGGGCCATACGGATGATTCCTAGGATTCTGTGGAAATGGAAAAGGAATACAGAGAGAGAACAAATTTAGGCAGATCAGAAAGATGTTGAATTCAGCTTGGGCATGCTGAATGTGATTGTTGAGGTTCCTATAGGGCATCCCAGCAGAGATGTTCAGTAAGTGATTGGAAGTAGGGGGTAGCCAAACAAGCCACAAAAACACTAGTGTCACGAAATCCAGAGGCCAAAAAAAGAGAGAAAATCTTGAAAAACTCATGGACTAGCCACACAGCATAATGTTGCATGTAGATGCAGAAGTCATAGCCTGATTTTGGAAATGGCTTGGAATCTTCAGTTTGGAAAGTCAGACAGAAATCTATAAGGATTGGTTTAGATGAAAAAGAAAAATGTAGGGGTCTTTTCCACCAAAATCCACACGTTAATATCGGCCATTTTGTAGATAGAAAAGGAAAGTACAACTTTGCATTGGAGATATTGGTCATGAAAAATGTTTTATAGACTAAAACTGTAAAAAGGATCAGCAAAAGTTTAGATCAATTCACTGATGTAAGATGTAAAATAGCTGAATAAGAGTCAAACTTGGTTTCTAACCTTATAAGGGCAACTTGCATTTCTTCACAGACCAAATCTTTTTGCTGCTGTCTGAACTGTCAGATGGACAATTGAGCAGACCTCATACTGCATGCCTTATACTTTATGACTTCCTGAAGCTGGAAATTGTCTGCAAGTGCTGAATACAGATGGAATCTGGCATTCATTCTAAACTCATAAGTCAAGCATAAATTATTAAAATAGATATACAGAGGAAATGCAATCGGATTTTAGTGTTATTAATCATCTGAGTTTGTGAGTATATTTGTGTGACACTCTATAGTTACCCATTTAATAAATATTAAATATTTTGAGGTGAATATTTTACACAGAAATATACACCATATTATTATATCTTCCTGTCTGATTTGAGAACAAAACTAGTCAAACACAAATTAAAATGCATTAGGCAGGATCATAGAGTTGGAAGAGAACTTAGATATCATCTGGTCCAGTTTACTGCCTCAGTTCCCCATGGGAGATTTCAACTCAGTTGAAGATCCTGCAGTGACAGAGAGGGAAGAAGGTCCCACCAGCCAAGCTCTTTTCTAGGTGCTTCACATGGACATTCTCATATAGTTTTCCTAATACAACTCTAGCAGGCCATTTTACAGATAAGGAGTCTGAAGCTCATATATTTTAAGTAAGTTGTCTAAAGTCACAAAGTTAGCAAGTGATGGGACCTGGATACAATACCTGTTCTTTATCTGACTACAAATTCCATAATAATGGCATCCTAACTCATCACCTCATAAGAAGCCCCTTCTGCAATTCTAATTATTATATATATAAAAAAAATCTTTTCCTTGTCTCTGAAAATCAACTCCTTTTACTTCCAAGTCATTCTCCCACGTGGGTGTACATGCAGTTTGTAAAGACCATCATCATGTTATCTGCAGGTTTCTCCCAGGTGAATATCCCCAGTTATCTCTATAGTTCCTCACTAAATAGGGCACAGACCTCTGAGATTGCGATGGTCTCAACATGTACTCTAATTAGTCAATGGCCAATTTTACAAAGTATAGTAGGGTCTGAGCCTTGGTCCTCACAAGAGCAACTTTGTTCTTGAGCTCCATTTGCTGTGTAGAACTTAACATCATCCCATAGGAACAAACTCTTCCACTAAAGAATGACAACGGAGGGGCCTGGTTCACTAAAAGGACTGATTGATGTATAAAATTGATAACCAACAAGGATCTATACATATATATATATATACATATATATACACATATCTATATATAATATATATATATATATACACACATACCAAATCACGTACTGTATACTTAAAGCTAACACAATATTGTAAATTGACTATATGTCAATAAAAATTTAAATGATTTAAATTAAATAATGCAGGAAAAAGCTTCTTCTAGAGTTAAAGAAAGCTGAGCGCCAAAGAATTGATGCTTTTGAACTGCGGTGTTAGAGAAGACTCTTGAGAGTCCGTTGGACAACAAGGAGATCCAACCAGTCCATCCTAAAGGAAATCAGTCCTGAATATTCATTGGAAGGACTGAAGCTGAAGCTGAAACTCCAAAACTTTGGCCAGCTGATGAGAAGAACTGACTCACTGGAAAAGACCCTGATGCTGGGAAAGACTGAAGGCGGGAGGAGAAGGAGACAACAGAGGATGAGATGGTTGGATGGCATCACTGACTCGATGGATATGAGTTTGCATAAGCTCTGGGAGTCAGTGATGGACAGGGAAGCCTGGCCTGCTGCAGTCCATGGGGTTGTAAAGAGTCAGACACAACTGAGCAACTAAACTGAACTGAACTGAGAGTTAAAATGATCAGCTTGATGTTTAATTGTGAATTGATCCTTCTTCATAAAAAAGAAAATGTAGTGCTTTTTCAAAAGCAGAAATAAAGTTGTGTTTGTCATTATAAAATGTATCTCTGAGATTTGCAGAACTAAGATTAAGGAGGATGCAATTCTCAAAGCAGGAAGAAACAGTTATTTACAAAGAAGAATGACATGATGGATAGGGTTACAGAAGCATCACTTAAATTTTTACATGGATACATTTCAATATGGTGATTGTTACAGAAATGTCAGTTTCCTCTGTGACAGTGCTAAGTCTTTTGTCTCAGATCCTACATGTGTGCATCTATCCTGTATCAGACAGAATGGGCAAGCAGAGGATTTTAGAAGCAGTTTTTCAGGTTTCAGAAGTCCATCGAACAGTCACATTCTCAATTAAAAAAAAAGAAGCAGTATTCAAAGCACAGAGCACAACCTCTTCATCTTCCTTGTCACAGCACTACTGGTATCTAATAGGATATTATGGCACATCCAGACAGAAACTGAACCATCAAAAGGATAAATTTGAATTTCCTTGACTAATTTGTCAGTGGAAGGGGCCTATACGAGAGAGAATAAAGACGTGTAACTGTGGATACTTAAACCTAAAATCTAAGAAATCCTCTTGATCCTAAATTGAATAAAGTCAGAACATGTGAAACAAAATATTAATATGATAGTATCCCTTAATTTTAGGATTTCTTCAAGAAGAATTTGTCACTAAGTTAAGGTGATTTTTCCTGAAGGATGAAGCACAGAAAAAATTGAACTCGATGTCTCATGTAGAAATGCAGATTTGACCAAAAGGCATAACAGTTTACCTTACCATTAAGTGTTACTAATCTTGAATGTCCATCATTAGTGTATTTTCTATGGTGCAAATTCCACAGTATTGGTCTTTCATTAATATATCCACATATACTCTGCAATGATAAGAGAGTCACTTTCTCTCCTTGTCCATGTATGCAATGTATAAACACACACACGGACTTGACTGTTTAAAAAACATTTACTTCCAATCTCCTAGTTATAATTTCAAGACTCTTGTAAAATACTTAGCAGAGATTAAAGCCATCATTGTAAAATACTTGGCAGAAATTAAAGCCATCATAAGTGTTTCTCAGTTAGAAAAATACTCAGCAGCCATTGACCTTTCACATCACCTAAGGTGTTCCTAAAGAGACTAGAGCTTTGTAGATTATTTTACATGGATTGTTACAATGTCCTGAAAAAGAATATTTTGTAGAAATGTGCAAGTTGATTCTAAAATGAATATTAAAATTTGAAGGACCCAGAATTGCCTAAATGACATTTCAAAGGGAGGACCAAATTGGAGTACTATTCTGCCTGAATGCAAGAATTACTGTTAAGCTCCAGTCATTAAGATGGTATACTATTGGTATAATAATGGATTAGTAGTTCAAATGTAGAAAATAGAAAGTTTAGAAATAAATCCACATATACATTTTCAATTGACTTTCAACCAAGCTGCCAGTGGGAAATGCTAGCCTTTTCAATAAATGGTGCTGGAACAACTTGAGATTCCTATTAAAAATGTATCTTGACCCTTATACTTCACAATGCACACAAAACTCAACTGCAAATGGATGAGATACCTAAGTATAAAAATCAAAAACTAAAACTCTACCTTAGAGTAGATGACTATTTTATATTAAACAAAAGTAAAACATATCTAACAACATGTTGATATACAGAACATATAACTAACAGAATTCAATAATAAGCAGGCAAGGAGTCAAATTAAAATAGTAATTATTTAAGCAGATATTTCATTAAAAATATGCAGGAATGGCTGGAAAGCATATGAAAAGATGTTCATTTGTCATGAGAGAAATTCATTAAAAACTATGATGGGATCCACTACATACCCACTAGAATGGTTAAAATTAAAAGTTTAGTTATTAATGAAGACACAGAGTGATGAGGATTCTCATACCTTATTGCTTGGGGCATAAAATTGTGTAACCACTCTTAAATAAGTCTAGCATTTTCTTAGAAGATTATACTTACTTCCCTGTGAACCAAAAAGAGGCATGAAATGTATGTCCATACAGAGCCTTGTAAATGAATGTTCATGCCAGTTTTACTCATAACAACTAATAAAAGGAAACAAACCAAGAACCATCAATAGGTGAATAGAAAAACAACTTGTGAATGCAAATCATAGAATACAGTAGAAGAAACTACTGATATAACAGTACGAATGAATCTCAAAAATGTTAGGCTAAATGCAGAAAGCCAGTCACAGAACTTGACATGCAGTATGACTATTTATACAAAATTCTAAAAGGAAAAAGTTAATCTATAGTGACAAAGATGCTTACTCCTTGGAAGGAAAGTTTTGACCAACCTAGATAGTATATTAAAAAGCAGAGACATTACTTTGCCAACAAAGGTCTGTCTAGTCAAGGCTATGGTTTCTCCAGTGGTCATGTATGGATGTGAGAGTTGGACTGTGAAGAAAGCTGAGCATCAAAGAATTGATGCTTTTGAACTGTGGTGCTGGAGAAAACTCTTGAGAGTCCCTTGGACTACAGGGAGATCCAATCAGTCCATTCTAGAGTAGATCAATCCTGGGTGTTCATTGGAAGGACTGATGCTAAAGCTGAAACTGCAATACTTTGGCCACCTCATGGAACGAGTTGACTCACTGGAAAAGACTCTGATGCTGGGAAGGATTGGGGGTGGGAGGAGAAAGGGACGACAGAGAATGAGATGGCTGGATGGCATCACCGATTCAATGGGCATGAGTTTGAGTGAACTCCGGGAGTTGGTGATGGACAGGGAGGCCTGGCGTGATGTGATTCATGGGGTCTCTAAGAGTAGGACACGACTGAGTGACTGAACTGAACTGATAGTGACAAAACACCAGATGATTGGTTGCCTGGGTCATGGGTCAAGAGATGGAATTGACCACAAAGACCCAGGAGGGAGCTTTTTAGCTGATAGAAATGCTCTATATCTTGATTGTGGTAGTGATTATGCAGGTGTATTTGACAAGTTTCATCACTGTGTATACTTTAAATGGGTGTACTGTATTTTATAAAAATAATGTATCAAGGAAATTGATAGAGAAAAAATACATTACTACCATAAACCTGAGGGACTAAGCACAGAACATACTCTTTAGTTAAAACTACTACAATATTGTAAAATAATTAGCCTCCAATCAAAATAAATACATTAATTTTTAAAAAGCTTAAGACCTGAAACTTCTTTATGACAGGCAATTAAAAAAAAAGATTAAAATAACAGTACCTTCTATTGCCTGTGATTGAGAAAGTGACACTGATTAGAAATGAAAGCCTTGTAAATGCCATTAATAAAGCTTTCCTTGTGCATTCTATTTTCCAATTTGACATTTTCTCAATTTACCAGATTTACCAGGTGGTGCAAGTGGTAAAGAACCTGCCTGCCAATGCAGGAGCTGTAAGACATGCGAGTTTGATCCCTGGGTTGGGAAGATCCCCTGGAGAAGGGAATGGCAACCCACTCAAGTATTCTTGCCTGGAGAATTTTATGGGCAGAGGAGCCAGGTGGGTTATAGTCCATAGGGTCACAGAGTCAACCCTACTGACCTACTCAGCATAACCCCAACACACATATCTGTACACACACATATATATTTATATATATGTATATATTTATATATATGTATATATTTATATATACGTGTGTGTGTATACACATACAAACTCATTCCATTTTGTACAATATTTTCAAGAAAGTATAAATAAACTAGTTCAGGAAATGATGTATGAGACATACACCATTCCTAGTATGGAAATTAATAAGAGGGGCTGTCAGCTAATAGCATTTACATGATAATCTTATTTCTAGTTCTCTTAAAGCAGAAATTCCACTCTTCCTAGTCAAAGGAGTGAGAAATAGTATTGATTTACTGTTATCAACTTGTATAAAGCAGAGGTGAGCCTCCAGGGATCAAATTGTGAGGTGACTGTAGAGTTGCTGGAAATCTGATTACCATGGTTAAGTTCCCTTCTTTTCACTGGCTTCAAAATTATGCAACATTTTATAGCTGAGACTTCTATGAAGTCTGTCCCCTCACAGACCCCCACAACAGGCTTGGCAGCAATTCTCATTTTCCTACTGGTCCCTTCAGTTCTGGATCTGCCACTGCTGGTGAAGCACTCTGAGGTGAAGGTCTCCCAAATATGCAGTGGCAAATTCAGAAATAAAGGCCAGGGCTTCTGACGACTGCAAGTATTTTTTTCCTCTATAAACCCTACCTCCTCATGTTGGCCAAGCTTACTTATTTCTGACAAAAAGGAAACCCAATGAAAGGAACTCAATAGAAAATACTTACATATATATGGATATCTATGTCTATATCATCTATGTTTCTATTCAGTCCCAAATTTAAGAGGGATAGAGAAGGCACAGAAACAAAAATGTATGCAAGACAGAAGCAAAGAATATTAAATGTTGGAAGATATATGTTCAAATATAGTTAATTAAACTTGATTATAACTGCAAATTATCAGAGAATGGAAGTGAGGGAAGCATGTGAACATAAGCCAAGCATAATCACAAGGGTGGGGGCTGGGCTTTTGGGTATAGTGCTGGGCAAATTGAACTTTGGGCTAAATTAAAGTGAGCACTATGAAGTTGAGGGTCATAGTTGTTCTTGTCCACATGGAAGTTGAACTGGTATCAATATTTGAGGCAGTATAGTATACTATATTGCTTAAAAGGCTCTGCTTTGGAATTAGATATTATTATTTTTTATTATTATCACCACACACAGTAGTAGTGTAGTGTTAGTTGCTCAGTCATGTCTGATTCTTTGCAAACCCACAGACTGTAGCCCACCAGGCTCCTCTTTCCATGGGAGTCTCCAGGCAAGAATACTGGAGTGGGTTGCTATTCCCTTCTCCAGAGGATCTTCCTGACCCAGGGATCAAACCCACATCTCCTGCATTGCAGGCAGATTCTTTACCATATGAGCTACAGGGAACACACTTGGAATTAGATAGACTGAGTTCAAACCAAACGGATTTCAAGAATAATTCTTTTTCAACCACTTGCCCGGTGTGTGACACTGAGCAGATTGTTTAACCTCTATGAGCCTCATTGGTATTACAAGAAAATGCAATGGTCCTCATAAGGTTGTTTGGAAGGTTCGATTAAATAACGATATATAGCTAATGTCTCATATAAATATCAGCTATGTTTATTATTAATAATGAATAACAATAATAGTATTAATATCCCACCCCCATATATAATACTGCCTGGCATATATTAGGTGTTAAATAATATTTGGGAGTTTAAATAAATATTTTCTTTCTGTCAATATCAAAAGATTAGGTGTGATTAGGATAGGTAGAGGATCTGCTTTTCTCAAAGTGCTATTTCTTCCAAATTCCCACCACTTAGTGCTTCTGAGAAAGGCATCTCTCATCTGCTAACGACTAAGCATATGCGCACTAACCACACAGGATTTTCCCTCAAAGAAGATTCAGACACCTCTTCTGAAACAGACACAGTGCATAGTGCCAGACAATCAACTTTCCTCCATTTCCATCATCTCACCATGCCTCCAAAGACCAACAACTGTGGGAATGTCGTGCTACCTTTTCAACATAATAGCTTCTTAAATATTTTACAAAGTATACAATATTCAAGACATAAAAAATAAAATGAAAAGTAAATAGCATGGAGAACTGACCTAGTTACTGCAACAAGTCAATAGCATGAAAACATAAATGGCGGGGAAGATCATCCTGGATTAAGACAGACGAGTGATCTTACAGTTAAGTATTATGGCTGGACCTTCAGTACATCTTGATTTGAATTAATACCTGTAAAAGCGATAGATTTTTGAGAAAATTAGGGGAAATATTTTTGTGCCCTTTTGATATACTTGATACTAAGCAGAGTCAGACACGACTGAGCGACTGAACTGAAGGAATTATCACTTTGGTTAAAAATTCCAATGACGTTGTTATATATTTTAAATTCTCCTATTTTGTAGATAGGATATTTTGGAATTTGCTTTAAAATCCAATATAGCAAAGAAGAACAAAGATAGGTAAAGAAAATATGGTGACATTTTGATAATTGCTCAATATACAAGTACACGGGAGTTCACTTTATTAGCACCTCTTTGTGTACATTTGAAAATAACACATATTATCAACATATTTGATGATATGAAGCCCTGAATACAATAAGCACCCATGTATCCAAACTCAGTTTAGGAAACAAAAGGCAATTCAGTTAAACTCCCTGCATCAATTACCTCCACCCCCTACAAAAATGACCACTAGATGGATTCAGTTCAGTTCAGTCGCTCAGTCGTGTCCGACTCTCCGCGACCCCATGAATCACAGCACGCCAGGCCTCCCTGTCCATCACCAACTCCCGGAGTACACTCAAACTCATGTCCACAGAGTCGGTGATGCCATCCAGCCATCTCATTCTCCGTCGTCCCCTTCTCCTCCCGCCCCCAACCTTTCCCAGCATCAGAGTCTTTTCCAGTGAGTCAACTCGTCGCATGAGGTGGCCAAAGTATTGCAGTTTCAGCAGGGTGTTTATTATTATCTTTTTTTTTTAACTGGAGACTAATTATTTTACAATATTATATTGGTTGGTTTTGCCATAATTGACATGAATCCGCCCCGGGTGTACATGTGTTCCCCCTCCCGAACCCCCCTCCCACCTCCCTCCTCCCTCCTCCCTCTGGGTCATCCCGGCATATCAGCCCCGAACATCCTGTAACATGCATCAACCCTGAACTGGCGACTCATTTCACACATGATAATATACATGTTTCAATGACATTCTCCCAAACCATCCTCCCAAACCATCCTACCCTGACCCTCTCCGACAGAGTCCGAAAGATTGTTTTATACATCTGTGTCTCTTTTGCTTTCTCGGATATAGGGTTATCATTTGCATCCTTCTAAATTCCATATATATGCGTTAGTATACTGTATTGGTGTTTTTCTTTTCATTTTTTTTTTTACTTTTTGTTGTGTTTAATTTTTAATTTATATTGGGGTGCAGTTGATTAACAATGTTGTGTTATTTCAGTGGTGTCATTATACATACATATATCTATTCTTTTTTGAAGTTCCTTTCTTGGGGAGTTTGTTTTATTTATTTATTTTTCTTCTTTTTCAAAAATTTCTTTTATTGGAGGCAAATTACCTTACATTAATATATTAGTTGGTTTTGCCATACATTTACACGAGTCTGCCCCGGGTGTACATGTGTTCCCTTTCTTGAACCCCCCTCCCACCTCCCTCTTCCCCATATCCTCCCTCCAGGTCATCCCCGTACACCAGCCCCAAGCATCCTGTATCATGCATCGAACCTGGACTGGTGATTCATTACACATATGATAATATACATGCTAAAATGCTGTTCTCCCCAATCATCCCACCTTCACCCTCTCCCACAGAGTCCCAAAGACTGTTCTATATACCTATGTCTCTTTTGCAGTCTCGTATACAGGGTTAAGGTTACCATCTTTCTAAAGTCCATATATATGCATTAGTATACTGTATTGATATTTTTCTTTCTGGCTTACTTCATTCTGTATAATAGGCTCCAACTTCATGCACCTCATTAGAACTGACTCAAAACCATTCTTTTTGATAGCTGAAAAATACTCCATTGTGTATATGTACCAAAGCTTTCTTATCCATTCATCTGCAGATGGACATCTAGGTTGCTTCCATGTCCTGGCTATTATAAACAGTGCTACAATGAACATTGGAGTACATGTGTCTCTTTTAATTCTGGTTTCTTCGGTGTGTATGCCCAGGAGTGCGATTGCTGGATCATATCGAAGTTCTATTTCCAGTTTTTAGAGGAATCTCCACACTGTTCTCCATAGTGGCTGTACTAGTTTGCATTCCCACCAACAGTGTAAGAGGCTTCCCTTCTCTCCACACCCTCTCCAGCATTTATTGGTTGTAGACCTTTGGATTGCAGCCATTCTGACTGGTGCGAAATGGTATTTCATTTTGGTTTTGATTTGCATTTCTCTGATTATGAGGGATGTTGAGCATTTTTTCATGTGTTTGTTAGACATCTTTATGTCTTCTTTGGAGAAATGTCTGTTTAGTTCTTTGGCCCATTTTTTGATTGGGTCATTTATTTTTCTGGAATTGAGCTTCAGGAGTTGCTTGTATATTTTGGAGATTAATCCTTTATCAGTTGTTTCATTTGCTATTATTTTCTCCCATTCTGAAGGCTGTCTTTTCACCTTACTTATAGTTTCCTTTGCTGTGGAGAAGCTTTTGATTTTAATTAGGTCCCATTTGTTTATTTTTGCTTTAATTTCCAATATTCTGGGAGGTGGGTCTTGGAGGATCCTGCTGTCATTTATTTCGGAGAGTGTTTTGCCTACGTTCTCCTCTAGGAGTTTTATAGAATCTGGTCTTACATTTAGCTCTCTAATCCATTTTGAGTTTATTTTGATGTATGGTGTTAGGAAGTGTTCTAGTTTCATTCTTTTAGAAGTGGCTGACCAGTTGTCCCAGCACCACTTGTTGGGACTCTGTGGGAGAGGGTGAAAGTGGAATGATTGGAGAGAATGGAATTGTAGCATGTATATTATCATAAGTGACCAGTCCAGGTTCGACGCATAAATTTTCCTCTGTTCATTTCTTTGCATTTGTGCTTTTTTAATAAAATTCTTTTTTAGAAATAAAAAAAAAAGAGAGACTGTCTTTTCTCCATTTTAAATTCTTGCCTCCTTTGTCTAGATAAGGTGTCCCTATGTGCGTGGATTTATCTCTGGGCTTTCTATTTTGTACCATTGATCTATATTTCTGTCTTTATGCCAGTACAATACTGTCTTGATGACTGTGGCTTTGTAGTAGAAGCTGAAGTCTGGCAGGTTAATTCCTCCAGTTCCATTCTTCTTCTTCAAGATTGCTTTGGCTATTCGAGGTTTTTTGTATTTCCATAGAAATTGTGAGATTATTTGTTGTAGTTCTGTGAAAAATATCGTTGGTAGCTTGATAGGGATTGCATTGTATGTATAAATTACTTTGGGTAGTATAAACATTTTCATAATATCTATTTTTCCAATCCATGAACACGATATATTTCTTCATCTATTATTGTCCTCTTTGATTACTTTCACTAGTGTTTTATAGTTTTCTATGTACAAGTCTTTTGTTTTCTTCAGTTCAGTTCAGTTCAGTCGCTCAGTCGTGTCCGACTCTCCGCGACCCCATGAATCACAGCACGCCAGGCCTCCCTGTCCATCACCAACTCCCGGAGTACACTCAAACTCATGTCCACAGAGTCGGTGATGCCATCCAGCCATCTCATTCTCCATCGTCCCCTTCTCCTCCCGCCCCCAACCTTTCCCAGCATCAGAGTCTTTTCCAGTGAGTCAACTCGTCACATGAGGTGGCCAAAGTATTGCAGTTTCAGCTTTAGCATCAGTCCCTCCAATGAACATCCAGGATTGATCTCCTTTAGAATGAACTGGTTGGATCTCCTTGCAGTCCATGGGACTCTCAAGAGTCTTCTCCAACACCACAGTTCAAAAGCATCGATTCTTCGGCGATCAGCCTTCTTCACAGTCCAACTCTCACATCCATACATGACCACGGGAAAAACCATTGCCTTGACTAGACGGACCTTGGTTGGCAAAGTAATGTCTCTGCTTTTTAATATACTATCAAGGTTGGTCATAACTTTCCTTCCAAGGAGCAAGCGTCTTTTAATTTCATGGCTGCAATCAGCATCTGCAGTGATTTTGGAGCCCAAAAAAACAAAGTCTGACACTGTTTCCACTGTTTTTCCATCTATTTCCCATGAAGTGATGGGACCAGATGCCATGATCTTCGTTTTCTGAATGTTGAGCTTCAAGCCAACCTTTTCACTCTCCTCATTCACTTTCATCAAGAGGCTTTTGAGTTCCTCTTCACTTTCTGCCATAAGGGTAGTGTCATCTGCATATCTGAGGTTATTGATATTTCTCCCGGCAATCCTGATTCCAGCTTGTGCTTCTTCCAGCCCAGCGTTCCTCATGATGTACTCTGCATATAAGTTAAATAAGCAAGGTGACAATATACAACCTTGACGTACACATTTTCCTATTTGGAACCAGTCTGTTGTTCCATGTCCAGTTCTGACTGTTGCTTCCTGACCTGCATACAGGTTTCTCAAGAGGCAGGTCAGGTGGTCTGGGATTCCCATCTCTTTCAGAATGTTCCACAGTTTATTGTGATCCACACAGTCAAAGGCTTTGGCATAGTCAATGAAGCAGAAATAGATGTTTTTCTGGAACTCTCTTGCTTTCTCCATGATCCAGCGGATGTTGGCATTTTGATCTCTGGTGCCTCTGCCTTTGCTAAAACCTGCTTGAACATCTGGGAGTTCACGGTTTACATACTGCTGAAGCCTGGCTTGGAGAATTTTGAGCATGACTTTACTAGCGTGTCAGATGAGTGCAATTGTCTGGTAGACGCGAGAGACGCCGGCCCCGGCGGCGGCGCAGACGCGACGCGAGATACGCCGTCCCCGGCGACACAGATGCGACGTGAGAGACGCCGGCCCGGGCGCAATGAGCGACGCAAAGAGGTGTGGCCGTGAGGAGCTACCCCACGCCTGAGGCCAGGGCCAGCGGCCGAGAGGAGCTACCCCACGTCCAACAGGCGGTGGCTGCGTGGGCGCAGGAGGGCCGAGAGGAGCTACTCCGCATTCAAGTTCAGGAGGGGCGGCCTTGAGGAGATACCCCTCACCCAAGGTAAGGTACAGCAGCTGCACTTTGCTGGAGCGGCTGTGAAGTGATTTTCCACGACCAAGGTAAGAGAAACCCAAATAAGACGGTAGGTATTGTTTTATTAGGTAGATATATTCCTAAGTATTTAATTCTTTTCATGGAAACAGTGAATGCAATCGTTTCCTTAATTTCTCTTTCTATTTTCACATTATTAGTGTATAGGAACGCAAGGGATTTCTGTGTATTGATTTTATATCCTGCAACTTTACTGTATTCATTGATTAGCTCTAGTAGTTTTCTGGTGGAGTCTTTAGGGTTTTCTGTGTAGAGGATCATGTCATCAGGGAACAGTGAAAGTTTTACTTCTTCTTTTCCAATTTGTATTCCTTTTATGTCTTTTTCTGCTCTGATTGCTGTAGCGAAATCTTCCAAAACTATGTTGAATAGTAATGGTGAGAGTGGGCACCCTTGTATTGTTCCTGACTTTAGGGGAAATGCTTTCAGTTTTTCACCATTGAGGATAATGTTTGCTGTGTGTTTGTCATAAATAGCTTTTATTATGTTGAGATATGTCCCTTCTATTCCCACTTTCTGGAGGGTTTTTATCATAAATGGAAGTTGTATTTTGTCAAAGGCTTTCTTTGCATCTATTGAGGTAATCATATGATTTTTATTTTTCAGTTTGTTAATGTGGTGTATTACGTTGATTGATTTGTCGATATTGAAGAATCCTTGCATTCCTGGGATAAAGCCCACTTGGTCATGATGAATGATCTTCTTAATGTGTTGTTGGATTCTGATTGCTAGAGTTTTGTTAAGGATTTTTGCATCTATGTTCATCAGTGATATTGGCCTGTAGTTTTCCTTTTTTGTGGGATCTTTAACAGGTTTTGGGATTAGGAAGATGGTGGTCTCATAGAATGAGTTTGGAAGTGTCCCTTCCTCAGCAATTTTCTGGAAGAGTTTGAGTAGAACAGGTGTTAGCTCTTCTCTAAATTTCTGATAGAATTCAGCCGTGAAGCCGTCTGGACCTGGGCTTTTGTTTGCTGGAAGATTTCTGATTACTTCCTCTAGTTCCGTGCTTGTGATGGGTCTGTTCAGATTTTCTATTTCTTCCTGGTTCAGTTTTGGCAAGGTGTACTTTTCTAGGAATTTGTCCATTTCTTCCAAGTTATTCATTTTATTGCCATATAATTGCTGATAGTATTCTCTAATAATCCTTTGTATTTCTGTGTTGTCGGTTGTGATCTCTCCATTTTCATTTCTAATTTTATTGATTTGGTTCTTCTCCCTTTGTTTCTTGATGAGTCTGGCTAGTGGTTTGTCGATTTTATTTACCTTCTCAAAGAACCAGCTTTTGGCTTTGTTGATTTTTGCTATGGTCTCTTTTGTTTCTTTTGCATTTATCTCTGCCCTAATTTTTACGATTTCTTTCCTTCTACCGACCCTGGGGTTCTTCATTTCTCCCTTTTCTAGTTTCTTTAGATGTAGAGTTATGTTATTTAGTTGACTTTTTTCTTGTATCTTGAGGTGTGCCTGTATTGCTATCAACTTCCCCCTTAGCACTGCTTTTACAGTGTCCCAGAGGTTTTGGGTTGTTGTGTTTTCATTTTCATTCATTTCTATGCATACTTTGATTTCTCTTTTGATTTCTTCTATGATTTGTTCATTATTCAGCAGCGTGTTGTTCAGCCTCCATATGCTGTCATTTTAAATGGTTTTTCTCCTGTAATTGAGATCTAATCTTACTGCATTGTGGTCAGAAAAGATGCTTGGAATGATTTCAATTTTTTTGAATTTACCAAGGCTAGATTTATGGCCCAGGATGTAATCTATCCTGGAAACGGTTCCGTGTGCGCTTGAGAAAAAGGTGAAATTCATTGTTTCGGGATGAAATGTCCTATAGAAATCTATTAGGTATGATCGGTCTATTGCATCATTTCAAGTTTGTGTTTCCTTGTTAATTTTCTGTTTAGTTTATCTATCCATAGGTGTGAGTGAGGTATTATAGTCTCCCACTATTATTGTGTTATTGTTAATTTCCCCGTTCATACTTGTTAGTAATTTCTTACATATTGCGGTGCTCCTATGTTGTGTGCATAAATATTTATAATTGTTATATCTTCTTCTTGGATTGATCCTTTGATCATTATGTAGTTTCTTTTTTTGTCTCTTTTCACAGCCTTTGTTTTAAAATCTATTTTATCTGATATGAGTATTGCTACTCCTGCTTTCTTTTGGTCTCTATTTGCGTGGAATATCTTTTTCCAGCCCTTCACTTTCAGTCTGTATGTGTCCCTTGATTTGATGTGGGTCTCTTTTAGACAACATATATGGGGGTCTTGTTTTTGTATCCATTCAGCCAGCCTTTGTCTTTTTGTTGGGGCATTCAAACCATTTACGTTTAAGGTGATTATTGATAAGTATGATCATGTTGCCATTTTCTTTATTGTTTTGGGTTCGAGTTTATATACCGTTGCTGTGTTTCCTGTCTAGAGAATATCCTTTAGTATTTGTTGGAGAGCTGGTTTGGTGATGCTGAATTCTCTCAGCTTCTGCTTGTCTGTAAAGCTTTTGATTTCTCCTTCATATTTGAATGAGATCCTTGCTGGGTATATTAATCTGGGCTGTAGGTTACCTTCTTTCATCACTTTAAGTATGTCTTGCCATTCCCTCCTGGCCTGAAGAGTTTCTGCTGAAAGATCAGCTGTTTTCCTTATGGGGATCCCTTTGTGTGTTAAATGTTATTTTTCCCTTGCTGCTTTTAATATTTGTTCTTTGTGTTTGATCTTTGTTAATTTGATTAATATATTCCTTGGAGTATTTCACCTTAGGTTTATCCTGTTAAGGACTCTCTGTGTTTCTTGGACTTGGGTAATTATTTCCTTCCCCATATTAGGGAAATTTTCATCTATTATCTCCTCAAGTATTCTCTCATGGTCTTTCTTTTTGTCTTCTTCTTCTGGGATGCGTATGATTCGAATGTTGGGGTGTTTAATATTGTCCCATATGTCTCTAATATTGTCCTCATTTCTTTTAATTCGTTTTTCTTTTTCCGTCTCTGTTTCATTTATTTCTACAATTCTATCTTCTAGCTCACTTATCCTGTCTTCTGCCTCCGTTATTCTACTGTTTCTTCTCTCCAGAGTGTTTCTGATCTCATCTATTGCATTATTCATTGTATTTTGACTACTTTTTATTTCCTCTAATTCCTTATTGAATATTTCTTGCATCTTCTCAATCCTTTTCTCCAGTTTATCTATCTGTAACTCCATTTTGCTTTCCAGATTTTGAATCATTTTCAAAATTAAAATTCGAAATTCTTTATCGGGTAGGTTCCCTATATCTTCCACTTTTCTTTGTGTTGGTGGGCATTTATCCTGTTCCTTTACTTGTTGGGTATTTTTCTGACTCTTCATCTTGCTTATATTGCTGTGTTCTGGGTGGCCTTTCCTTCTTCTGGCAGTTTGTGGAGTTCTCTTTATTATGTAGTTACCTCGTTGTGTGTGGGGTTGGTTGGGTGACCTGTCAAGTTTCCCTGGTTAGGGAAGCTTGTGTCGATGTTCTGGTGGGTGGAGCTGGATTTCTTCTCTCTGGAGTGCAGTGAAGTGTCCAGTAATGAGTTTGAGATGTCAGTGGGTTTGGAGTGGCTTTGGGCAGCCTGTATATTGAAGCTCAGTGCTATTCTCCTGTGTTGCTGGATAGTTTGCGTAGTATGTCTTTCACTGAAACTTGTTGACCCTTGGGTGGTGCCTGTTTTCAGTGTATGTATGGAGGCATTTGATGAGTACCTATCAATTAATGTTCTCTGGAACAGGAGATCTCTGGTGTTCTCAGGATTTGGCCTTAAGCCTCTGCCTCTGGTTTTCAGTCTTATTCTTACAGTAGGCTCAAGGCTTCTCCCTCTGTTACTTCCAAGGCAGTTCCTTCTGTTGAAAAAGCTCTTCTGTTTTCTGGTCTCCTCAGTGTCTAATTCCCATCCTGACACCAGGATGCTGTAGTGGACACTTTTTTTTCTTTCCCCGGCTCACCTGTTCAGTCCTGCTGTGGAGAGTGAGGAAGGCAGGTAACAAATATCCCTGGCTTCTGTGGGGAGTGCTCGCAGTGTCTCGGCTACACTGGGAATGCTCCTGCTTGAGGCGTGTGTGCTTTCCCTGTTTATGCTGCTTAGGCTCTAGTTTGCTCTGCTGGGAGCTATCCGTGGCTGTTGCTGGGTTGCATGCACTTCCCAGGTCTGAGCGGCTCAGGTTCAGGTCCTTGGGTATTCCACAAAGGAACAGACTTGGCTGGGCCTGCATTTTGTGTCTTTCTCGGTCCTAGCAGCTCAGGTGACCAGGCATTTGGTGAGAGCGGTCGCTGCTACTTATCGCCTTCCTGGTCCCTGTCCCTCGGTTTTCTGGGAGTACAACCGGCACAGTTTCTCAGGCAGATATCGACCAGCCCGAACCCAAGAAGTCCTGGCCAGCAAGGAAGCCTGCCTGCAGCTTGGCATGGAAAGCTTCTCCGGGGCCGTGGCTGCCCCCGCCCACATCAGCGGGGGCTGGGGGATGGGCCGCCCGCTGCTGGCTCCACCCTCAGCACCCTGTTGTGTGGGCGGGGCTGGCGAAGTCCTGGGTTGGGGCTTTTCACAGGCTTTTCCTAGCCTTTTCGCCTTTTAGCTGCAGCTTCTGCTTTGGTATCTTAAGTTCGTCCCCTCAGTTTGCCCTGGGGCATTCAAGCCAGGTTCTCCCTCTATGCGCCGCTGCCTGTGCCTCCCTGCCCAGACCCCCTGCTAGTGGGGGGCGCAGTCGTCTGTGCCACTTCTCCGCTGAGAGTTTCCTCTGGGCACTTAGTCTGTGAGTTTTAATTATTTATGTCTTTTGTTTCCCAGTTATGCGTCCCTCTGTGGTTCCACTCGCCAGTGTTTCCAGGCGTTTGGAAACTTCTCTCTTTTTTTTTAAGCCTTCCTTTCCAGGATGGAGCTCCTTCCCTCCATCTTTTGTCTCTTTTTTCTCTTTTATACTATTTCCTAGCTCCTTTCGACGACTATGGGCTTCTTTTCTGAGTGCCTGATGTCCTCTGCCGGTATTCAGAAGTTGTTTTGTGGGATTTATTCAGCGTTCAAATATTTTTTTGCTGATTTTGTGGGGGAGAAATTTGTCACCCCGTCCTATTCCTCTGCCATCTTCCCGTTCTCCTCCTGGTGTTTTTCTTTCTGCCTTACTTCACTCTGTATAATAGGCTCTAGTTTCATCCACCTCATTAGAACTGGTTCAAATGCATTCTTTTTAATGGCTGAGTAATACTCCATTGTGTATATGTACCAAAGCTTTCTTATCCATTCGTCTGCAGATGGACATCTAGGTTGCTTCCATGTCCTGGCTATTATAAACAGTGAAGCAATGGACATTGGAGTACACGTGTCTCTTTCACTTCTGGTTTCCTCGGTGTGTATGCCCAGGAGTGGGATTGCTGGATCATATGGCAGTTCTATTTCCAATGCTATAGTTTTACTACAGATTTACTTATTCCTAAGAAATACATCACCTTGTTTTGTATGTTTTTAAACTCCATATAAGCAGTATCCAATTGTATGTGATCTGCAATTTGCCCTTTTTTAGTAAATATGATGTGTGTGTGATTCATCTCTGTAGGTCCAAAATAGAGCCTTCCAAAAATATCTTCCATATTATTTTCCTAATCAGACTAACATTTCTGCCAGCACTGTAGGTCCCAAGTATGCCACTCCTGGAATTCCTGCTATGCTTTCTTTATTGGTAAGAAGTTGCAGAAGTTCGCTGAATTGCAATATTTTCTGACTGAGGAGCTCTGTGTCAAATAAATTTGTCCTTAATTAATGGTTAACAGAATTTCATTTCCTCCCAAATCTGTATTTCTAAAATTTTGTAGAATACATTAATTAAGTTTCAGCTGTTAGCAAATTCATGTTTAACTCCCTCAACAAGTAAGTAAAATAAGGCTTTGCTGTTGTTCAGCTGCCCAGTCATGTCTGACTCTTGTGTCCCCATGGACTGTAAAAAAAAAGGCATAATGACTATTCATTAATTTAGCTATTGTTATTGTAAGAGTTGACACCATTTGGCCAAATCTAAAGATCTTGTAATACCTGTATTGCCTGACTCTGAACATAAAGACAAAGATTCACAATCTATCCATGACTCGCTTCACTTGAATGTTGAGAAAGGCTCCAAAACATTCCCTGTTGTGAGCTGTCTCATTCAAGATTTCCATGCCCATTTCCTCTAAGGACAACAATCACCATGTGTAGAGCTTTAGTAAAGGTGGAAGATTATTATAGAATAATGTTTTATGTCTATCCCCAAATAGTCTCGGTCACATAGTAGGTGCTCCATAAATGCTTATAGTTTTTCCCGTGATTGGAGATGCAGTAAGGACAGAGTCTCTTGAACACATTCATTGGTCATCATTGGAAGCACATTCTCAAAAAGAAAAAATACACAAGTGAAAGGTATCTGAATGCCTCTTCATCTCTAGGTAGCTCGTGCAGAACTGACTTTAGGATGGTAAAGGGAATATAAAAGGGAAAGGCCCTTATCTTTGCTTGCACTCTGAGGCTCAGTAACAAATCTACACCAAAATGTTGTGACTCTTGGATATACAGAAAAAGGTGGCAGGAGCTTTTTCCACACCTGCCTAACAAATCCCCTTCTAAACTCCCACAGTGGCCTCAAAGAATCTCTTCCTGCTTTCTTCATCCAGAGCTTAGGCCTAACTGCATTCAGATTTTTTTTCTCTTTTATAAGCCAGAAACCCACCATTATTCTTTGCATTTGTTGCATTTTAGAATGATCAAACTGTCTTTACCTCACTGACAATCATTTAATTCTTGATGTTGTTGGCCTGTTATTAATCATCGTTTCTGTGGTCAGGAAAGACAAGCTTATTAAGTACTGCTACTTTTGTTCCATAATTTCTAATCAGAGATTTATTCTTATTGTGGTTGGCCAGCCATCTTAAAAAGACAGTTTTCAAAGTCCACACATTCTCCATTAGAAGTACTCCTGTTAGGCATAACTGAGAGAGGCTTTTTATTATTTTTTAAATTCATTTATTTTAATTGGAGGTTAATTACTTTAAATTATTATACTGGCTTTGCCATACATTGACATGAATCTGCCGTGGGTATACATGTGTTCCCCATCTTGAACCCCCCTCCCACCTCCCTCCCCATATCATCCCTCTGGGTCATCCCAGTACACCAGCTACGAGCATCCTGTATCATGCTTCCTGAATCCTGGACTGGCAATTCATTTCACATATGATAATACACAAGTTTCAATGCCATTCTCCCAAATCATCCCACCCTCACCCTCTTCCACAAAGTCCAAAAGACTGTTCTATACATCTGTGCCTCTTTTGCTGTCTTGTATACAGGGTTATCATTACCATCATTCTAAATTCAATATATATGTGTTAGTATACTGTATTGGTGTTTTTCTTTCTGGCTTACTTCATTCTGTATAATAAGCTCCAGTTTCATGCACCTCATGAGAACTGATTCAAATGTATTCTTTTTAATGGCTGAGTAATACTCCATTATGTATATGTACCACAGCTTTCTTATCCATTCGTCTGCAGATGGACATCTAGGTTGCTTCCATGTCCTGGCTATTATAAACAGTGCTGCAATGAACATTGGAGTGCATGTTTCTCTTTCAATTCTGGTTTCCTCGGTGTGTATGCCCAGGACTGAGAGAGACTTTTTAAAGTGCACTTAGTTTGCATTCCTACCAACAGTGTAAGAGGGTTCGCTTTCTCCACAACCTTTCAAACATTTATTGCTTGTAGACTTCAACCACTATGGAGAACAGTATGGAGATTCCTTAAAAAACTGGAAATAGAGCTGCCATACGACCCAGCAATTGCACTCTTGGGCATACACACCGAGGAAACCAGAATTGAAAGAGACACATGTACTCCAATGTTTATCGTAGCACTGTTTATAATAGCCAATACATGGAAGCAACCTAGATGTCCATCAGCAGACGAATGGATAAGAAAGCTGTGATACATATACACAATGGAGTATTACTCAGCCATTAAAAAGAATACATTTGAATCAGTTCTAATGAGGTGCATGAAACTGGAGCCTATTATACAGAATGAAGTAAGCCAGAAAGAAAAACATCTATACAGTATACTAATGCATATATATGGAATTTAGAAAGATGATAAAGATAACCCTGTATACGAGACAGCAAAAGAGACACAGATGTATAGAACAGTATTTTGGACTCTGTGGGAGAGGGCGAGGGTGGGATGATTTGGGAGAATGGCATTGAAACGTGTATATTATCATATGTGAAACGAATCACCAGTCCAGGTTCAATGCATAATACAGGATGTTTGGAGCTGGTGTACTGGGATGAACCAGATGCATGGGATGCGGAGGGAGGTGGGAGGGGGGTCCAAGATGGGGAACACGTGTACACCCGGGGCAGATTCATGTCAATGTATGGCAAAACCAATACAATAATGTAAAGTAATTGCCTCCAATTAAAATAAATAAATTTAAATAAACAAATAAAATCAGATAACAAATGGGAAAAAAAAAGTGCACTTAGATTTCACATAGCCAGTTTTCTCCATAACCAAGGTTCCATACATTCTCTGTGGTTAAAAACTTTCTTCAAAAATATGTTATTATGATCTAGTCTGTTTTGAAGTAAGAAGCCTTATGTTTATCCCACATTCCACCTCGGTGCATTTAAATGACTCATTTTGTCTGTGCCACACACAGGAGCATTCAGATATAAAACAGTTTGGCCTTTTGTTCCTGGAATCTGTTCAGGTTCGTTCTCTTTTTGGGCTTCCCTTGTGACGCTAGTAGTAAAGAATCTGCCTACCAATACAGGAGACATAAGAGACACAGGTTTGATCCCTCAGTCAGGAAGATCCCCTGGAGTAGGAAATGGCAACTCCCTCCAGTATTCTTGCTTTGGAAATCCCAAGGGCAGAGGAGCCTGGTGGGCTACAGTCCATGGGGCTGCAAAGAGTTGGATACGATTGAGCACATTCTCTTTTCCTTTGCTCTATTTTTGACTCTTCAATCTCACAAGACTGTATTTTCTTCTTAAATTGGATTTTATGTACTGTTTCTTCACAGTTCTCTTGTTCAGCATGGAATACCTGTACCAAGATTCATTTAGTAGGCTCTGAGAAAGCCCAAATTTTCACAGAAGTTTGTAAAATGGGCTTTGACTTTGTCAGTTGCCTTGCTTCATGACCTTGTTTGATTGACTTCCTGGTATATGTCAAAGAGAGAAGGTAGCTTAATCACAAGTCTCATCTTGCCCTTATAAGATAGGCTGGCTAGTCGCCCTTAGCAGGGATGGGTGGTTTAATATAGCAATGCTCTCTGCTGTTCACAATAGCCAAGATAGAAACAGCCTACATGTCCATTGACAGATGGGTAAAGAAGACATGATACATATATATGATGGAATATTACTCATCCATTAAAAGCATGAAATCATGCCCTGTAAAGCAACAGCTATGGACCTAGAGATGCTCATATAAAATAAGTCAGAAAGACAAATACCATATGATATCACTCATATTTGGAATCTAAATACGATACAAGTGAACTTATCTATAAAACAGAAAGAGATTCATAGACACAGAGAACAGATTTCTGATTGCTGAGGGGTGGGGTGGTGGGGAGGGAAGGATTGGGAGTTTGGGATCAGCAGATATAAACTATTATATATAGGACAGATAAACAACAAGGTCCTACTGTATAGCACAGGGAACTACATTCAATATCCTCTGATAAACCATAGTGGAAAATAATATGAAAAACTATGTGTGTGTGTGTATATATATATATATATATATATATATATATATATATGTATATGTATAACTGAATCATTTTGCTGTATAGCAGAAACTAACACATATTGAAAATCAACTGTACTTCCATAAAATTAATTTGTAAAAAATAAAGTAACTGCTCTCTTCCTTTTATCTTGTCAATGAGCTGTACACACTACAGAAACTTTGGGACACTCATTGGGCACTTTAAAATTTTGAGGCCTTAATGAGTTCAATTTTATAAAACATTGTTTCTATCTCTGTGTGTATCAATACATTTATTCACCAAGCATTCACTAATACCTCAGGATATTTCAGGTACTATACTGAGTGATGGGAATGCAGCTCTCTCAATAAACTTATTTTTCCCCTAAATTTTATTTGAAAGTGAAAGTGTTAGTCACTCAGTCATGTCCAACTCTTTGCGATCTCCCAGACTGTAGTTCGCCATGCTCCTCTATCTATGGAATTCTCCAGGCAAGACTACTGCAGTATTCTAGGAGATGTTAATAGGCATTATGTAAAAATAAACTAACAACATTTCTGTGATTAAATAAGTTCAGAAAAAGGTTTAACCGAGGTAATTAATTTTGTTGGCTATAGAATATCTCAGACTATGCTTTGGGAAATGATAGTCTGGAAGAAATCATATCATGGTTAGTTTATGCCATTATATTTTGTTGCTTCTTTTCTTCCTGGGAATACTTTTTTCCTTGAAACATGATACTAATATAGCCACTGAAGCCTTCACGGGTTTACTGTTTGCATGCATATCTTTCTATATCGATTTATTTTCAAGTTTCCTGTATCTTTCTATTTAAAATATGCCTTTTGTAGATAGCTCATAGTTGTGTTCTGCTGTTTTATTGATTTTGATGATCTCTGCCTTTTAATTTGAGGGTTTACTCCATTAAAATTTAATATAGTAATTGACGTAATTGTGCTGGGAATACCATGTTACTGTTTTCTATTTTTCCTTTGTTTTCAGTTCCTCTCTGAATCATCTTTGTATTACTACATCTCTCTGCTTTGTTCATATTAGGTATTCAATAAACATTTGTTGAATTGATTAATGAACAGTCCTGTCTTCTGTGAACACACCAGATTCCTCCACGCAGTGTGAAATTTTTCTCCCTTCTATACTCATACAAAATTGACAAAATGCCCAAACATTTCTCATAGACCCTGGGGTTTACTTCCAAGATATTTCTAAGCTTGGCAAGACTCCTGGGATGCCTGGGACATTTGGATATTGTATGACTATTTGAGCATACACAAAAGGAACACAGTCATCTTTTTTTCAGTGTTTCAATTGCTTATAAGGAGATAGGAGCTGACATTATATTTATTGTTAAAACTGGTTTAGAAGGAAAAGGTTATATGAAATATTGGAGTGGCTTAGCCTATCACTGTAAATTCTCAAATGGCACCACCCTTTTATTCATCCAATAGAACATTCCCTTTGTCTGTAAATCAGACTAGTATTTGCACTCAACACAATATTTTTATGATTCCCAAGGCTGTCAGGAGTTTTGAGGGGACAGCACAGTGTGTGTTAGTGGTCATCAATTCCTTCTCCAGGGGATCTTCCCAACCCAGGGATTGAACCCAGGTCTCCTGCAATGCAGGCAGATTTTTACCATCTGAGCCAACAGGAAAGCCACAGTGGTGATGTTTAAGTGTCACATTGTAGGGCAGCTGTTTGCTTCTGTGTCTTCCTTCTTCACTAGATTGTTTTCTCCATAAAGGAAGGGCCAGCATCTTATTAGTGTATTGCTACAAGATTCACAGTGCCTGGAAAGTAATAGATACTCAACTATTTGGATTTGTGAATAATTAACAGATAGAAATTCAACAAAATCTGCTGAAATATAAAACTTCCAGACATATTTGTTTCTAAAATAGGAGAAATATAGCAGGGATGTTCCCACTGAAAGACCTCAAGCCAGTACAGTTCACTCTATGGGGTATTTGAGAGCACACAAAAAGAACACTGAATCACTTTTCCACCTTAGTGAAATATAGACCATGCTTTTGTTCTGAAGCATAGAGATATAGATGACATTTTTCAGTAAAGGCCCCAGTGCACCCAAGTCAAACATCTGTGGGTAATTTTGAAAATGTCTGACAGCTAATCTTAACATCTGATTCTTCCAAGTGGCCATAAATATGTGTGTGTTTGGGTGTGAGAGAAAGAGAGGGAGGGATGGAGGAAAGGAAGGTTGGGGAAGGGAGAAGAAGCAAGCATAAAGGGCTTATTATGGAAAACTTTATAGATTTTCTTCCTGACATCAGTGGCATTACTTATGAAAGAGAAAGAAAAAATAATAACTGGCACCAAGAGGAGATCCAAAAATGAAAATATGAACGTCCTAGTTTTGTCAAAAACAGTGGTTGGGTCTTCCTTAAACAATGGCCTGAAAAAAGAGAACAATTCAAAGTCAAACTTGACACAGATACTCTGTCTTCTCAAAAGCTAGCAGGGGATTTTTGTATGCTTAAGAAAACAACATTTCCTTGCCCTTAGATGAAGTGATATGTGTCTTTATTTGCAAGAATGATAATTCCAGTTCTCATGCTTTACTTGTGGATATAAGAGGATAACATTTTAAAGTATAAAAGATTTATACAATTCAACTCTTTAAAGACATGGTTTTGTATTCATCTCTTACCATAATTTTTAAAAATTAAAGTCTTTGCGGTCCTACGATGGTGGAGGAATAAGATGGGGTGACCACTTTCTTCCCCACAAATTCATCGAAAGAACATTTGAATGCTGAGCAAATTCCACAAAACAACTTCTGAATGCTGGCAGAGGACATCAGGCACCCAGAAAGGCAGCCCATTATCCTCTAAAGGAGTTAGGAAAAAATATAAAAGATAAAAAGAGAGACAAAAGAGGGAAAGATGGAGATCCATCCCAGGAAGGGAGTCTTATAAAAGAGAGAAGTTTCCAAACACCAGAAATCACTCTTACAGGTGAATCTGTGGAGAACCTTGGCACCTCAGAGGGCAACATAACCAGGAGGAAAAATAAATAAATAATTAAAACCCACAGATTAGGTGCCTAAGGCAACTCCCAGAGGAGAAGCAGCACAGACGCTTGCATCTGCCTCTAGCAAGCGGGAACTACACAGGGAGGCACGGACTACATTGCTAAGAGTAAGGAACGGACCTGATTGCCCTGAGGGCAATCTGAGGGAACAAACTAGAGATAGCAAAGCAGACTGTGGGATAGCTACCCTGCAAAAAGGCGAAAAGCCCTAACCTAAGACACCGCCAGGCCCGCTCACAGAACAAAGACTGAGCAGAGCTAGCTAGCTGGCTGCGGACCGGCCGATCCCCCGCTGGAGACAGGCAGGTGAGGGCAGCCAGAGCTGGAAGGGGGAAATCTTGGCCCCAGGGAGGCATCATCTATCAAACTGCAAGTAGGCTTCTTTGCTAACCAAGACTCCTTGGGATTCTGGATGGTTGACATCTGCCAGGAGGGTCACAGACAGATCAGCTCCCCAGAGGAGACACACAGCACATCTGAGAAGGCAGGCCCATTGTACACCCAGAAAATCAAGTGGCTGGGACAGGGGAGGTAATAAATCGCAGCTCGCCAAGCACCTGGTCACCTGAACTGATCGGACTGGGGAAGGGCACAAGTCTGCACTTTTGTGGAGTACCAGAAAACCTGAACCTGAGCAGCTTAGATCTGGGAAGTGCACTCAACCAAGGGACAGCCTCAGACAGTTCCTGGAAAAATAACCTAGAACCTGAGCAGTGTAGACTGGAAAAGCACACACGCCGTGAGCACGGACAAACCCAGTGAGGCCGAGACGCTGGGAGCACTCCCCACAGATGCCAGTGATATTTGTTTGCACTGTTCCTCACTCCCCACAGCACTACTGAACAAGTGAGCCTAAAAAAAGTGACCACCACTGTCCCCTTGTGTCAGGGTGGAAACTAGATGCTGAAGAGTCCAACAAGTTTGGACTCTTCAGAGGGAACTGCTTTGGAAGTGACAGTTGCAATAGATTAAAATCCTGCAGTTAGCACCACTACATAGGAATAGGGGACAACAGAGAATGAGATGGCTGGATGGCATCACCGCCTCGATGGACATTAGTTTGAGTGAACTCCGACAGTTGGTGATGGACAGGGAGGCCTTGTGTGCTATGATTCATGGGGTCGCAAAGAGTCGGACACGACTGAGTGACTTAACTGAACTGAACAGAACATAGGAATGGGCCTACAGATCTTGAGAAGTGTAAGCCAGATCAAGGAAATAACTGAAAATGAACTGACCCCACACTGCCCACAATAATACCAGAGAAAGCCTTAGATATATTTTACTATTATCATTTTTTTTATTTTTTTTAAATTTTAAGTCTTCTCTTACTCCTTTATTTTTCATTTTGATAACCTACTATTACTTTGCAAAAAAAAAAAGACCCTATCTTTATTTTTTTTTTATTGGAGGCAAATTGGTTGATTTTGCCATACATTGACAAGAAACCGCCCTGGGTGTACATGTGTTCCCCTTCTTGAACCCCCATCCCACCTCCCTCTTCCCCATATCCTCCCTCCAGGTGATCCCCGTGCACCAGCCCCAAGCATCCTGTATCATGCATCGAACCTGGACTGGTGCTTCATTTCACATATGATAATATACATGCTACAATGCCATTCTCCCAAATCATCCCACCTTCACCCTCTCCCACAGAGTCCCAAAGACTGTTCTATACACCTATGTCTATTTTGCTGTCTCTTATACAGGGTTAAGGTTATCATCTTTCTAAATTCAATATATATGCATTAGTATACTGTACTGATGTTTTTCTTTCTGGCTTACTTCACTCTGTTTGCTACTAGTGCTGCTGCTAAGTCATTTCAGTCGTGTCCGACTCTGTGTGACGCCATAGACGGAAGCCCACCAGGCTCCCCTGTCCCTGGGATTCTCCAGGCAAGAACACTGGACTGGGTTGCCATTTCCTTCTCCAATGTGTGAAAGTGAAAAGTGAAAGTGAAGTTGCTCAGTCGTGTCTGACCCTTAGCGACCCCACGTACTGCAGCCTACCAGGCTCCCCCATCCATGGGATTTCCTAGGCAAGAGTACTGGAGTGGCTTGCTATTGCCTTCTCCATCACTCTGTATCAGTTCAGTTGAGTTCAGTCACGCAGTCGTGTCTGACTCTTTGCGACCCCATTAATCAGCACGCCAGGCCTCCCTGTCCACCAACACCTGGAGTTCACTCAAACTCACGTCCATCGAGTCAGTGATGCTATACAGCCATCTCATTCTCTGTCATCCCCTTCTCCTCCCGACCTAATCCTTTCCAGCATCAGAGTCTTTTCCAGTGAGTCAACTCGTCGCATGAGGTGGCCAAAGTATTGCAGTTTCAGCTTTAGCATCAGTCCTTCCAATGAACACACAGGATTGATCTCCTCTAGAATGGACTGGTTGGATTTCCTTGCAGTCCAAGGGACTCTCAAGAGTCTTCTCCAGCACCACGGTTCAAAAGCATCAATTCTTCGGCGATCAGCTTTCTTCATAGTCCAACTCTCACATCCATACATGACCATGGGAAAAACCATAGCCTTGACTAGACGGACCTTGGTTGGCAAAGTAATGTCTCTGCTTTTTAATATGCTATGTAGGTTGGTCATAACTTTCCTTCCAAAAAGTAAGCATGTTTTAATTTCATGGCTGGAATCAGCATCTGCAGTGATTTTGGAGCCCCAAAAAATAAAGTCTGACACTGTTTCCACTGTTTCCCCATCTATTTCACGTGAAGTGATGGGACCAGATGCCATGATCTTTGTTTTCTGAATATTGAGCTTCAAGCCAATATTTTCACTCTCCTCTTTCAATTTCATCAAGAGGCTTTTTAGTTACTCTTCACTTTCTGCCATAAGGGTGGTGTAATCTGTATATCTGAAGTTATTGATATTTCTCCTGGCAATCTTGAATCCAGCTTGTGCTTCTTCCAGCCCAGCATTCCTCATGATGTACTCTGCATAGAAGTTAAATAAGGAGAGTGACAATATATAATAGGCTCCAATTTCATCCACCTCATTAGAAGTGATTCAAATGCATTCTTTTTGATGTCTGAAAAATACTCCATTGTATATATGTACCAAAGCTTTCTTATCCATTAATCTGCAGATGGACATCTAGGTTGCTTCCATGTCCTGGCTACTATAAACAGTGCTGCAATGAATATTGGAGTACATGTGTCTCTTTCAATTCTGGTTTCCTCGGGGTGTACGCCCAGGAGTGCAATTGCTGGATCATATGGCACTTCTATTTCCAGTTTTTAGAGGAATCTCCACACTGTTCTCCATAGTGGCTGTACTAGTTTGCATTCCCACCAACAGTGTAAGAGGGTTCCCTTTTCTCCACACCCTCTCCAGCATTTATTTCATGTAGACTTTTGGATAGCAGCCATTCTGACTGGTGTGAAATGGTATCTCATTTGGTTTTGACTTGCATTTCTCTGATTATGAGGGATGTTGAGCATTTTTTCATGAGTTTGTTAGCCATCTTTATGTCTTCTTTGGAGAAATGTCTGTTTAGTTCTTTGGCCCATTTTTGATTGGGTCACTTATTTTTCTGGAATTGAGCTGCAGGACCTTCTTGTATATTTTGGAGATTAATTCTTTGTCAGTTGTTTCATTTGTTATTATTTTCTCGCATTCTGAAGGCTGTCTTTTCACCTTGCTTATAGTTTCCTTTGCTGTGCAGAAGCTTTTGATTTTAATTAGGTCCCATTTGTTTATTTTTGCTTTTATTTCCAATATTCTGGGAGGTGGGTCTTGGAGGATCCTGTTGTGATTTATGTCAGAGAGTGTTTTGCCTACATTCTCCTCTAGGAGTTTTATAGTTTCTGGTCTTACATTTAGCTCTCTTACAAATTTTGAATTTATTTTGGTGTATGGTGTTAGGAAGTGTTCTAGTTTCATTATTTTACAAGTGGCTGACCAGTTTACCCAGCACCACTTGTTAAAGAGACTGTCTTTACTCCATTTTATATTCTTGTCTCCTTTCTCAAAGATAAGGTGTCCATAGGTGCGTGGATTTATCTCTGGGCTTTCTATTTTGTTCCATTGATCTATATTTCTGTCTTTATGCCAGTACCATACTGTCTTGATGACTGTGGCTTTGTAGTAGAGCCTGAAGTCTGGCAGGTTAATTCACCCAGTTCCATTCTTCTTCTTCAAGATTGCTTTGGTTATTCGAGGTTTTTTGTATTTCCATACAAATTGTGAGATTATTTGTTCTAGTTCTGTGAAAAATATCGTTGGTAGCTTGATAGGGATTGCATTGAATGTATAAATTACTTTGAGTAGTATACTCATTTTTGCAATATTTCTTCTTCCAATCCACAAACCCGGTATATTTCTCCATCTATTACTGTCATCTTTGATTACTTTTACTAGTATTTTATAGTTTTCTATGTACAAGTCTTTTGTTTCCTTAAGTAGATATATTCCTAAGTATTTAAATCTTTTCATTGCAACAGTGAATGAAATCGTTTCTTTAATTTCTCTTTCTACTTTCTCATTGTTAGTGTATAGGAATGCAAGGGATTTCTGTGTATTGATTTTATATCCTGCAACTTTACTGTATTCATTGATTAGCTCTAGTAGTTTTCTGGTAGAGTCTTTAGGGTTTTCTGTGTAGAGGATCATGTCATCAGTGAATAGTGAAAGTTTTACTTCTTCTTTTCCAATTTGTATTCCTTTTATGTTTTATTCTGCTCTGATTGCTGTAGCAAAAACTTCCAGAACTATGTTGAATAGTAGTGGTGAGAGTGGGCACCCTTGTCTTGTTCCTGACTTTAGGGGAAATGCTTTCAGTTTTTCACCATTGAGGATAATTTTTGCTGTGGGTTTGTCATATATAGCTTTTATTGTGTTGAGATATGTCCCTTCTATTCCCACTTTCTGGAGGGTTTTTATCATAAATGGATGTTGAATTTTGTGTAAGGCTTTCTCTGCATGTATTGAGATAATCATATGATTTTTATTTTTCATTTTGTTAATGTGGTGTATTACGTTGATTGATTTGCGGATATTGAAGAATCCTTGCATTTCTGGGATAAAGCCCACTTGGTCATGATGAATGATCTTCTTAATGTGTTGTTGGATTCTGATTGCTAGAATTTTGTTAAGGATTTTTGCATCTATTTTCATCAGTTATATTGGCCTGTAGTTTTCTTTTTTTGTGGGGTCTTTACCAGGTTTTGGGATTAGGGTGATTGTGGCCTCATAGAATGAATTTGGAATTTCCCCTTCCTCACCAAGTTTCTGGAAGATTTTGAGTAGAATAGGTGTTAGCTCTTCTCGAAATTTTTGGTAGAATTCAGCTGTGAAGCCCTCTTGACCTGAGCTTTTTTTTGCTGGAAGATTTCTAATTACAGCCTCTAATTCCGTGCTTGTGATGGGTCTGTTCAGATTTTCTATTTCTTCTGGGTTCAGTTTTGGAAAGTTGTACTTTTCTAAGAATTTGTCCATTTCTTCCAAGTTATTCATTTTATTGCCACATAATTGCTGATAGTATTCTCTAATAATCCTTTATATTTCTGTGTTGTCGGTTGTGATCTCTCCATTTTCATTTCTAGTTTTACTGATTTGGTTCTTCTCCCTTTGTTTCTTGATGAGTCTGGCTAGTGGTTTGTCAATTTTATTTACCTTCTCAAAGAACCGGCTTTTGGTTTTGTTGATTTTTGCTATGGTCTCTTTTGTTTCTTTTGCATTTATCTCTGCCCTAATTTTTACGGTTTCTTTCCTTCTACTAACCCTGGGGTTCTTCATTTCTTCCATTTCTAGTTGCTTTAGATGTAGAGTTATGTTATTTAGTTGACTTTTTCCTTGTTTCTTGAGGTGTGCCTGTATTCCTATGAATTTTCCCCTTAGAAATGCTTTTACAGTGTCCCAGGTATTTTGGGTTGTTGTGTTTTTATTTTCATTAATTTCTCTGCATATTTTGATTTCTCTTTTCATTTCTTCTATGATTTGTTCATTTTTCAGCAGTGTGTTGTTCAGCCTCCATATGTTGGCATTTTTAATAGTTTTTCTCCTGTAATTGAGATCTAATCTTACTACATTGTGGTCAGAAAAGATGTTTGGAATGATTTCAATTTTTTTTTTAATTTACCAAGGCTAGATTTATGGCCCAGGGTGTGATCTATCCTGGAAAAGCTTCCGTGTGCGCTTGAGTAAAAGGTGAAATTCATTGTTTTGGGGTGAAATGTCCTATAGAGATCTATTAGGTCTAACTGGTCTATTGTTTCATTTAAAGTTTGTGTTTCCTTGTTAATTTTCTGTTTAGTTGATCTATCCATAGGTGTGAGTGGGATATTAAAGATTCCCACTATTATTGTGTTATTCTTAATTTCCCGTTTCATACTTGTTAGTAATTGTCATACATATTTCAGTGCTGCTATGTTGGGTGCATAAATATTTATAATTTTTATATCTTCATCATGGATTGAGCCTTTGATCATTATGTAGTTTCCTTCTTTGTCTCTTTTCACAGCCTTTGTTTTAAAGTCTATTTTATCTCATATCAGTATTGCAACCCCTGCTGTCTTTTGGTCCCTATTTGCATGGAATGTCTTTTTCCAGCCCTTCACTTTCAGTCTGTATGTGTCCCTCATTTTGAGGTGGGTGTCTTGTAGACTACATTTATGGGGGTCATGTTTTTGTATCCATTCAGCCAGCCTTTGTCTTTTTGTTGTGGCATTCAACCCATTTACCTTTAAGGTGATTATTGATAAGTATGATCCTGTTGCCATTTTCTTTATTGTTTTGGGTTCGGGTTTATATACCCTGTCTGTGTTTCCTGTCTAGAGAAGATCCTTTAGCATTTGTTGGAGAGCTGGTTTGGTGATGATGAATTCTCTCAGCTTTTGCTTGTCTGTAAAGCTTTTGATTTCTCCTTCATATTTGAATGAGATCCTTGCTGGGTACAGTAATCTGGGCTGTAGGTTACTTTCTTTCATCCCTTTTAGTATGTCTTGCCATTCCCTCCTTGCCTGAAGAGTTTCTGTTGAAAGATCAACTGTTATCCTTTGGGAATCCCCTTGTGCATTATTTGCTGTTTTTCCCTTGCTGCTTTTAATATTTGTTCTTTTTCTTTCATCTTTGTTAATTTGATTAGTATGTGTCTTAGAGTATTTCTCCTTGGGTTTATCCTGTAATGGACTCTCTGGGTTTCTTGGACTTGAGTGATTATTTCCTCCCCCATTATGGAAATTTTCAACTATTATCTCCTCAAGTATTCTCTCATGGTCTTTCTCTTAGTCTTCTTCTTCTGGGACTCCTATGATTCGAATGTTGGGACATTTAATATTGTCCCAGGGTCTCTAATATTGTCCTCATTTCTTTTAATTCATTTTTCTTTTTCCGTCTGTGTTTCATTTATTTCTTCAATTCTATCTTCTAGCTTGCTCATCCTGTCTTCTTCCTCCTTTATTCTACTGTTTGTTCCCTCGAGAGTGTTTATGATCTCATCTATTGCATTATTCATTGTATATTGACTCTTTTTTATTTCCTCTAATTCCTTATTATACATTTCTTGCATCTTCTCAATCCTTTTCTCCACTTTATTTATCTGTAACTCCATTTTGCCTTCCAGATTTTGCATCATTTTCACAATTAAAATTCGAAATTCTTTATCAGGTAGGTTCCCTACATCTTCCTCTTTTGTTTGTGTTGGTGGGCATTTATCCTGTTCCTTTACTTGATGGGTATTTCTCTGCCTCTTCATCTTGCTTATATTGTTGTGCTTGGGGTGGTCTCTCTGTCCTCTGGCAGTTTGTGGAGTTCTCTTTATTATGTAGTTACCTCGTTGTGTGTGGGATTGGACGGGTGTCTTGTCAAGGTTCCCTGGTTAGGGAAGCTTGTGTCGGTGTTCTGGTGGGTGGAGCTGGATTTCTTCTCTCTGAAATGCAATGAAGTGTCCAGTAATGAGTTTGAGATGTCAGTGGGTTTGGAGTGGCTTTGGGCAGCCTGTATATTGAAGCTCAGTGCTATTCTTCTGTGTTGCTGGAGAATTTGTGTGGTATGTCTTTCACTGAAACTTGTTGACCCTTGGTGGTGCCTGGTTAAAATATATTTATGGAGGCATTTGATGAGTACCTATCAATTAATGTTCTCTGGAACAGGAGATCTCTGGTGTTCTCAGGATTTGGCCTTAAGCCTCTGCCTCTGGTTTTCAGTCTTATTCTTGCAGTAGGCTCAAGACGTCTCCCTCTGTTACTTCCAAGGCAGTTCCTTCTGTTGTAAAAGCTCTTCTGTTTGCTGGTCTCTTCAGTGTCTATTTCCCATCCTGACACAAGGGGGCGGTGGTGGACACTTTTATCCCAGCTCACCTCTTCAGTTGTGCTGTGGGAGGGAGGAACGCTGCCAACAAATACCACTGGCGTCTGTGGGGAGTGCTCGCAGTGTCTCAACTACTCGGGGAATGCTTCCACTCGCGGCGTGTGTGCTTTCTCTGTTTATGCTGCTCAGGTTCTAGGTTGCTCTGCTGGGAGCTGTCCATGGCCAGGCGCTGGGTTGCATGCACTCCTTAGGTCTGAGCGGCTCAGGTTCAGGTCCTCTGGTACTCCACAAAGGCGCAGACTTGGCTGGGCCTGCGTTTTGTGCCTTCGCTGGTCCGAGCAGCTCAGGTGACCAGGCATTTGGCGAGCACGGTCGCTGTGACTTATCGCCTCCCTGGTCCCTGCCACTAGGTTTTCAGGGTGTATAACCGGCGCACTTTCTTAGGCCGATATCAACCAGCCTGTACCCAAGAAGTCTTGGTTAGCAAGGAAACCTGCCTGCAGCTTGGTATGGGAAGCGCCTCTGGGGCTGCAGTTGCCCCTTCTGGCGCTGGCCGCCCACCCTGCCTGGCCCTGTGGGGGCTGGGGGCTGGGCCGCCCGCAGCCAGCTTGCTCTGCTCAGTCTTTTTTTCTGTGAGCGGGGCTGGTGGAGTCTTAGGTTGGGGCTTTTCATTGCACAGTCTGCTTAGCTGCCTCCCATTTGCGCCCTCAGCTTGCCCTCTGGGTGTTCATGCCGGGTCCTCTCTCTAAGCACTGCCGCGGCACCTCCCTGTGCAGCCCCCGCTTGCTAGTGGGGGGTGCGGGTGTCTGTGCCGTTTCTCTGCTGAGAGTTTCCTCTGGGCACTTAGTCTGTGGATTTTAATTATTTATGCCTTTTTTCTCCCAGTTATGTGGCCCTCTGAGGTTCCCAGGCTATCCACAGACTCAGCCGTGTTTCCAGGTGTTTGGAAACTTCTCTCTCTCTCTCTTTTTTTTTATGCCTCCCTTCCCGGGACTGAGCTCCGTCCCTCCCTCTTTTATCTCTCTTTTTATCTTTTATAGTATTTCCTACCTCCTTTCGAAGATTATGGGCTGCTTTTCTGGGTGCCTGATGTCCTCTGCCAGTATTCAGAAGTCGTTTTGTGGGATTTACTCAGCGTTCAAATGTTCTTTTGCTGATTTTGTGGGGAAGAAAGTGGTCGCCCCGTCCTATTCCTCCGCCATCTTCCTGTGCTCCCCCAAGACCCTATCTTTAAAGCAAACTTCATATATGTGTGTATATATATATATATATATGTAATTTTTGTGACTTTGTTTTTTCTTTAATATTGTGTATATCTATATCTATATATCTATATATATATATATATATTGAGAATCTAACCTCTACTTTAGATTTTTAATCTTTGCTTTTTGACATTTGTTATCAATTTTGTACCTTTAAGAACCCAATCTTCAGTACTCACTTTTACTTGGGAGCGAGATTACTGGCTGGATTGCTCTATCTCCTTTTGGACTCTCCTTTTTCTCCACCAGGTCGCCTCTGTCTCATTCCTCCCCTTTCGCTTCTCTACCCAAAACTGTGAATATCTTTCTGTGTTCTGGGCCGTGGAGAGCACTTAGGGAACTGATTACTGGTTGGAACTGTACCTCTCCTTTTGAATTCTCCTTTTATCCTCCTGGCCACCTCTCTCTCCTTCCTCCCTCTTCACCTCTCTTTGTAACTCTGTGAACTGCTCTGAGGGGTCCAGACTGTGGAGAGCACATAGGGAAGTGATTACAGGCTAGCTTGCTCTCTCCTCTTTTGATTTCACCTCTTCTCCTCCTGGTCACCTCTATATCCCTCCTCCCTCTTCTCTTCTCCATGTAACTCTGTGTACCACTCCAGGTGTCCCTGACTGTGGAGAAACGTTACATCATTAACCTAGATGTTTTAACATTGGTGATATATAGATGGAGAAGTCTTGAGGCTACTGTAAGAATAAGACTGAAAACCAGAGGAAGGAGGCTTAAGTCGAAATTCTGAAAACACCAGAGAAATTCTGACTCCAGGCAACATTAATCGGTAGGAGCTCATCAAACGCCTCCATACCTACACTGAAGCCGAACAGCACCCAAGGGCAAACAAGTTCCAGAGAAAGACATACCATGCAAATTCTCCAACAACACAGAAACATAGCCATGATCTTCAATATATAGGCTGCCCAAGTCACTTTAAACATACTGACATCTCAAAATTCATTACTGGACACTTCATTGCACTCCAGAGGGAAGAAATCCAGCTCCACCCACCAGAACACCGACACAAGCTTTCCTAAACAGGAAACTTTGACAAGCCACAAGGCCAAAACCACCCACAACGAGAAACTTCCACAATAAAGAGGAACCAAAAACTGTCAGAATACGGAAAGGCGACTCTAAACACAGCAATATAAACAATATGAAGGCAGAAGAAATACCCATCAGGGAAAGGAACAGGATAAATGCCCACAAAACCTAACAAAAGAGGAAGAGATAGGGAATTTACCTGATAAACAATTCTGAATAATAATAGTGAAAATGATCCAAAATCTTGAAAACAAAATGGAAATATAGATAAATAGACTGGACACAAAGATCGAGAAGATGCAAGAAATGTTTAACAAGGAACTCAGTGCAGTTCAGTTCAGTTCAGTCGCTCAGTCATGTCCGAATCTCTGAGACCCCATGAATCACAGCATGCCAGGCCTACCTGTCCATCACCAACTCCCAGAGTTCACTCAAACCCATCTCCAATGCCATCCAGCCATATCATCCTCTGTTGTCTCCTTCTCCTCCTGCTCCCAATCCCTCCCAGCATCAGAGTATTTACCAGTGAATCAACTCTTACCACTAGGTGGCCAAAGTACTGGAGTTTCAGCTTTAGCATCAGTCCTTCCGAGGAACACCCAGGAATGATCTCCTTTAGAATGGACTGGTTGGATCTCCTTGCAGTCCAAGGGACTCTCAAGAGTCTTCTCCAACAGAACAGTTCAAAAGTATCAATTCTACAGTGATCAGCATTCTTCACAGTTCAACTCTCACATCCATACATGACCACTGGAAAAACCATAGCCTTGACTAGATGGACATTGGTTGGCAAAGTAATGTCTCTGCTTTTTAATATGCTTTCTAGGTTGGTCATTAATTTCCTTCCAAGGAGTGAGCGTCTTTTAATTTCATGCCTGCAATCAGCATCTGCAGTGATTTTGGAGCCCCCCAAAATAAAGTCTGACACTGTTTCCACTGCTTCCCCATCTATTTCCCATGAAGTGATGGGACGAGATACCATGATCTTAGTTTTCTGAATGTTGAGCTTCAAGCCAACCTTTTCACTCTCCTCTTTCACTTTCATCAAGAGGCTTTTGAGTTCCTCTTCACTTTCTGCCATAACAGTGGTGTCATCTGCATATCTGAAGTTATTGATATTTCTCCCAGCAATCTTGATTCCAGCTTGTGCTTCTTCCAGCCCAGCGTTCCTCATGATATACTCTGCATATACGTTAAATAAGCAGGGTGACAATATACATCCTTGAAGTACTCCTTTTCCTATTTGGAGCCAGTCTGTTGTTCCATGTACAGTTCTAACTGTTGCTTCCTGACCTGCATACAGGTTTCTCAAGAGGCAGGTCAGGTGGTCTGGTATTCCCATCTCTTTCAGAATTTTCCAGTTTGTTGTGAACCACACAGTCAAAGGCTTTGCCATAGTCAATGAAGCAGAAATAGATGTTTTTCTGGAAATCTCTTGCTCCTTCCTTGATCCAGCACATGTTGGCAATTTGATCTCTCATTCCTCTGCCTTTCCTAATCCCAGCTTGAACATCTGGAAGTTCGAGGTTCACGTATTGCTTAAGCCTGGCTTGGAGAATTTTCAGCATGACTTTATTAGCGTGTGAGATGAGTGCAATTGTGCGGGAGTTTGAGCATTCTTTGCCATTCCCTTTCTTTGGGATTGGAATGAAGACTGACAATTTCCAGTCATGTGGTCACTGCTGAGTTTTCCAAATTTGCTGGCATATTGAATGTAGCACTTTCACAGCATAATCTTTCAGTATTTGAAACAGCTCAACGGGAATCCCATCACCTCCACTAGCTTTGTTCATAGTGATGCTTTCTAAGGACCACTTGACTTCACATTCCAAGATGTCTGGCTCAAGGTCAGTGATCACACCATCGTGATTATCTTGTTCGTGAGGATCTTTTTTGTAAAATTATTCTGTGTATTCTTTCCACATCTTCTTAATATTTTCTGCTTCTGTTAGGTCCCTACCATTTCTGTCCTTTATCGAGGCCATCTTTGCATGAAATTTTCCCTTGGAATCTCTAATTTTCTTGAAGAGATCTCTTGTCTTTCCCATTTTGTTGTTTTCCTCTATTTCTTTGCATTGATCGCTGAGAGAGGCTTTCTTTCTCTCCTTGCTATTCTTTGGAACTCTGCATTCAGATGCTTATATCTTTCCTTTTCTCCTTTACTTTTTGCATCTCTTCTTTTCACAGCTATTTGTAAGGCCCCCCCAGAGAGCCATTTTGATTTTTTGCATTTCTTTTCCATGGGGATGTCTTGGTCACTGTCTCCTGTACAATGTCACGAACCTCCGTCCGTAGTTCATCAGGCACTCTATCTGTCAGATCTAGTCCCTTAATTCTATTTCTCACTTCCACTGTATAATCATTAGGGGTTTAATTTAGGTCATATCTAAATGGTCTTGCGGTTTTCCCTACATTCTTCAATTTACATTTGAATTTGGCAATAAGGAGTTCATGATCTGAGCCACAGTCAGCTCCTGGTCTTGTTTTTGTTAACTGTATAGAGCTTCTCCATTTTGGCTGCAAAGAATATAATCAATCTGATTTCGGTGTTGATCATCTGGTGATGTCCATGTGTAGAGTCTTCTCTTGTGTTGTTGGAAGAAGGTGTTTCCTATGACCAGGTCGTTCTCTTGGCAAAACTGAATTAGTGGGGAGCACGGGAAGAGGGCGGAGGAATAGGATGGGGCGACCACTTTCTCCCCCACACAATCAACAAAAGAACATTTGAACGCTGAGTAAATCTCACAAAATAACTTCTGAATACTGGCAGAGGACATCAAGCACTCAGAAAAGCAACCCATAGTCGTCAAAAGGATGTAGGAAATAGATAAAAAGAGAGAGAAAAGAGGGAGGGACGGAGCTCTGTCCCAGGAAGGGAGGCTTAAAAAAAAAAAAAAAAGGAGAAGTTTCCAAACATCTGGAAACACTGGCGAGTGGAATCTCAGAGGGCCGCATAACTGGGAGATGAAAGACATAAATAATTAAAACCCACAGACTAAGTGCCCAGAGGAAACTCTCAGTGGAGAAGCAACGCAGACGCCCACGCCCCTCACTAGCAGGCGGGGGTTGGGCAGGGAAGTGCCAGCAGCGGCACTTAGAGGGATAACTGGCAGCGGCGCTTAGAGGGAGAACTGGTGGCGGCGCTTAGAGGGAGAACCAGGCTTGAACGCCCCAGGGCAAGCTGAGGGCTCAAACTTAAGATACCAAAAGGCTAAAAGGCGAGGAAAAGCCTGCGAAAAGCCCCAACCCAGGACTCTGCCAGCCCCGCCCACAGAACCGGGTGCTGAGTGGAGTGAGCAGGCAGCTGGCGGCCCTTCCCTCAGCTCCCACCGACGCCAGCGGGGAGTGCAGCCAGCGCTGGGGTGGGGGCAGCCGTGGCCCCAGAGAGGCTTCCCGTGCCAAGCTGCAGGCAGGCTTCCTTGCTATCCAGGACTTCTTGGGTTCGGGTCGGTCGATATCTGCCTGAGAAACTGCACCAGTTGTACTCCCAGAAAACCAAGTGGCAGGGACCAGGAAGGCGATAAGTCGCAGCGACCATGCTTGCCAAACGCCTGGTCACCTGAGCTGCTAGGACCAGGGAAGGCACAAAATGCAGGCCCAGCCAAATCTGTACCTTTGCCGAGTACCCGAGGACCTGAACCTGAGCCGCTCAGACCTGGGAAGTGCATGCAACCCAGTGCCAGCCACGGACAACTCCCAGCAGAGCAAACTAAAGCCTAAGAAGCATAAACAGGGAAAGCACACACGCTTCGAGTGGGAGCATTTCCAGTGTTGCCGAGACACTGTGAGCACTCCCCACAGAAGCCAGGGATATTTGTTACCTGCGTTCCTCCCTCCCCACATCAGGATTGAACAGGTGAGCTGGGGGAAAAAAAAAGTGTCCACCACCGCATCCTGGTGTCAGGATGGGAATTAGACACTGAGGAGACCAGAAAACAGAAGAGCTTTTTCAACAGAAGGAACTGCCTTGGAAGTAACAGAGGGAGAAGCCTTGAGCCTACTGTAAGAATAAGACTGAAAACCAGAGGCAGAGGCTTAAGGCCAAATCCTGAGAACACCAGAGATCTCCTGTTCCAGAGAACATTAATTGATAGGTACTCATCAAATGCCTCCATACATACACTGAAAACAGGCACCACCCAAGGGTCAACAAGTTTCAGTGAAAGACATACTACGCAAACTATCCAGCAACACAGGAGAATAGCACTGAGCTTCAATATACAGGCTGCCCAAAGCCACTCCAAACCCACTGACATCTCAAACTCATTACTGGACACTTCACTGCACTCCAGAGAGAAGAAATCCAGCTCCACCCACCAGAACATCGACACAAGCTTCCCTAACCAGGGAACCATGACAAGACACCCGTCCAACCCCACACACAACGAGGTAACTACATAATAAAGAGAACTCCACAAACTGCCAGAAGACAGAAAGGCCACCCCGAACACAGCAATATAAGCGAGATGAAGAGTCAGAGAAATAGCCAACAAGTAAAGGAACAGGATAAATGCCCACCAGCACAAACAAAAGAGGAAGACATACGGAACCTACTCAATAAAGAATTTCGAATTTTAATTGTGAAAATGATTCAAAAGCTGGAAACCAAAATGGAGTTACAGATAAATAAAGTGGAGAAAAGGATTGAGAAGATGCAAGAAATGTTTAATAAGGAATTAGAGGAAATAAAAAAGAGTCAATATGCAAAAAATAATGCAATAGATGAGATCAGAAACAATCTGGAGAGAACAAACAGTAGAATAACAGAGGCAGAAGACACGATAAGAGAGCTAGAAGATAGAATTGTAGAAATAAATGAAACAGAGACGGAAAAAGAAAAAAGAATTAAAAGAAATGAGGACAATATTAGAGACATATGGGACAATATTAAATGCCCCAACATTCGAATCATAGGAGTCCCAGAAGAAGACGACAAAAAGAAAGACCACGAGAGAATACTAGAGGAGATAACAGTTGAAAATTTCCCTAAAATGGGGAAGGAATTCATCACCCAAGTCCAAGAAACACAGAGAGTCCCTAACAGGATAAACCCAAGGCGAAATACTCCAAGGCACATATTAATCAAATTAACAAAGATCAAACACAAAGAACAAATATTAAAAGCTGCAAGGGAAAAACAACAAATAACACACAAGGGGATTCCCATAAGGATAACAGCTGATCTTTTAACAGAAACTCTTCAGGCCAGGAGGGAATGGCAAGACATACTTAAAGTGATGAAAGAAAATAACCTACAGCCCAGATTACTGTACCCAGGAATGATCTCATTCAGATATGAAGGAGAAATCAAAAGCTTTACAGACAAGCAAATCTGAGAGAATTCAACATCACCAAACCAGTTCTCCACAAATACTAAAGGATCTTCTCTAGACAGGAAACACAGAAAGGGTATATAAACTCAAACCCAAAACAATAAAGAAAATGGCAACAGGATCATACTTATCAATAATCACCTTAAAGGTAAATGGTTTGAATGCCCCAACAAAAAGACAAAGGCTGGCTAAATGGATACAAAAACAAGACCCCCATATATATTGTCTACAAGAGACCCACCTCAAATCGACGGACACATACAGACTGAAAGTGAAGGGCTGGAAAAAGATATTCCACGCAAATAGAGACCAAAAGAAAGCAGGAGTAGCAATACTCATGTCAGATAAAATTGATTTCAAACAAAGGCTGTGAAAAGAGACAAAGAAGGAAACTACATGATGATCAAAGGATTAATCCAAGAAGAAGATATAAAAATTATAAATATTTATGCACCCAACATAGGAGCACCGATATATGTAAGACAGTTACTAACAATTATGAAAGGGGAAATTAACAATAACACAATAATAGTGGGAGACTTTAATACCCCACTTACATCTATGGATAGATCAACTAAACATAAAATTAACAAGAAAACACAAACCTTAAATGATACAATAGTCCAGTTAGAGCTAATAGATCTCTATAGGACATTTCACCCCCCAAAAATGAATTTCACCTTTTTCTCAAGCGCACACGGAACCTTTTCCAGGATAGATCACATCCTGGGCCATAAATATAGCCTAGGTAAATTCAAAAAAAATTGAAATCACTCCAAACGTCTTTTCTGGCCACAATGAAGTAAGATTAGATCTCAAATACAGGAGAAAAACTATTAAAAATGCCACCATATGGAGCCAGAACAACACGCTGCTGAATAATGAACAAATCATAGAAGAAATCAAAATATGCATAGAAATGAATGAAAATGAAAACACAACAACTCAAAACCTCTGGGACACTGTAAAAGCAGTGCTAAGGGGGAAGTTCATAGCAATACAGGCACACCTCAAGATACAAGAAAAAAGTCAACTAAATAACCCAACTCTACATCTAAAGAAACTAGAAAATGAAGAAATGAAGAACCCCAGGATTAGTAGAAGGAAAGAAATTGTAAAAATTAGGGCAGAGATAAATGCAAAAGAAACAAAAGAGACCATAGCAAAAACCAACAAAGCCAAAAGCTGGTTCTTTGAGAAGATAAATAAAATTGACAAACCACTAGCCAGACTCATCAAGAAACAAAGGGAGAAGAACCAAATCAATAAAATTAGAATGAAAATGGAGAGATCACAACTGTCAACACAGAAATACAAAGGATTTTTAGAGAATACTATCAGCAATTATATGGCAATAAAATGAATAACTTGGAAGAAATGGACAAATTCCTAGAAAAGCACACCTTGCCAAAACTGAACCAGGAAGAAATAGAAAATCTGAACAGACCCATCACAAGCACGGAACTAGAGGAAGTAATCGGAAATCTTCCAGCAAACCAATTCCCAGGTCCAGACGGCTTCACAGCTGAATTCTATTAAAAATTTAGAGAAGAGCTAACACCTATTCTACTCAAACTCTTCCAGAAGGTTTCTGAGGAAGGGAAACTTCCAAACTCATTCTATGAGGCCACCATCACCCTAATCAGAAAACCTGGTATAGACCCCACAAAAAAAGAAAACTACAGGCCAATATCACTGATGAACATAGATGCAAAACTCCTTAACAAAATTCTAGCAATCAGAATCCAACAACACATTAAGAAGATCATATATCATGACCAAGTGGGCTTTATCCCAGGAATGCAAGGATTCTTCAATATCTGCAAAAGAGTCAACGTAATACACCACATTAACAAACTGAAAAATAAAAATCATATGATTACCTCAATAGATGCAAAGAAAGCCTTTGACAAAATACAACTTCCATTTATGATAAAAACCCTCCAGAAAGTGGGAATAGAAGGGACATATCTCAACATAATAAAAGCTATATATGACAAACCCACAGCAAACATTATCCTCAGTGGTGAAAAACTGAACGCATTTCCCCTAAAGTCAGGGAGAAGACAAGGGTGCCTACTCTCACCACTACTATTCACATAGTGCTGGAAGTTTTGGCTACAGCAATCAGAGCAGAAAAAGACATAAAAGAATACAAATTGGAAAAGAAGAAATAAAACTTTCGCTGTTCGCTGATGACATGATCCTCTACACAGAAAACCCTAAAGAATGTATCAGAAAACTACTAGAGCTAATCAATGAATACAGTAAAGTTGCAAGATATAAAATCAACACACAGAAATCCCTTGCATTCCTATACACTAATAATGAGAAAATAGAAAGAGAAATTAAGGAAACGATTCCATTCACTGTTACAACGAAAATAATTAAATACTTAGGAATATATCTACCTAAGGAAACAAAAGACTTGTACATAGAAAACTATAAAACACTGGTGAAAGTAATCAAAGAGGACACTAATAGATGGAGAAATATATCGTGTTCGTGCATTGGAAGAATAAATATTGTGAAAATGAGTATACTACCCAAAGTAATTTATACATTCAATGCAATCCCTATCAAGCTACTAACGATATTTTTCACAGAACTAGAACAAATAATCTCACAATTTGTATGGAAATACAAAAAAACTCTAATAGCCAAAGCAATCTTGAAGAAGAAGAATGGAACTGGCTGAATAAACCTGCCAGACTTCAGGCTCTACTACAAAGCCACAGTCATCAAGACAGTATGGTACTGGCATAAACACAGAAATATAGATCAATGGAACAAAATAGAAAGCCCAGAGATAAATCCACGCACCTGTGGACACCTTATCTTCGACAAAGGAGGCAAGAATATAAAATGGACAAAAGACAGTCTCTTTAACAAGTGGTGCTGGGACAACTTGTCAGTCACTTGTAAAAGAATGAAACTAGAACACTTCCTAACACCACACACCAAAATAAACTCAAAATGGATTAGAGAGCTAAATGTAAGACCAGATTCTATAAAACCCCTAGAGGAGAATGTAGGCAAAACACTCTCTGACATAAATCACAGCAGGATCCTCCAAGACCCACCTCCCAGAATATTGGAAATTAAAGCAAAAATAAACAAATGGGACCTAATTAAAATCAAAAGCTTCTGCACAGCAAAGGAAACTATAAGTAAGGTGAAAAGACAGCCTTCAGAATGGGAGAATATAATAGCAAATGAAGCAACTGATAAAGGATTAATCTCCAAAATATACAAGCAGGTTCTGAAGCTCAATTCCAGAAAAATAAGTGACCCAGTCAAAAATGGGCCAAAGAACTAAACAGACATTTCTCCAAAGAAGACATAAAGATGGCTAACAAACACATGAAAAAATGCTCAACATCACTCATAATCAGAGAAATGCAAATCAAAACCAAAATGAGATACCATTTCGCACCAGAGTGGCTGCAATCCAAAGGTCTACAAGCAATAAATGCTGGAGAGGGTGTGGAGAGAAGGGAAGCCTCTTACACTGTTGGTGGGAATGCAAACTAGTACAGCCACTATGGAGAACAGTGTGGAGATTCCTCTAAAAACTGGAAATAGAACTGCCATGTGATCCAGCAATCACACTCCTGGGCATACACACCGAGGAAACCAGAATTAAAAGAGACATATGTACTCCAATGTTCATTGCAGCACTGTTTATAATAGCCAGGACATGGAAGCAACCTAGATGTCCATCTGCAGATGAATGGATAAGAAACCTTTGGTAGATATACACAAGGGAGTGTTTTTCAGCCATCAAAAAGAATGCATTTGAATCAGTTTTAATGAGGTGGATGAAATTGGAGCCAATTATACAGTGATCTAAGCCAGAAAGAAAAACATCTATACAATATACTAAGGCATATATGTGGAATTTAGAAAGATAGTAACATTAACCCTGTATACGAGACTGCAAAAGAGACATAGGTATATAGAACAGTCTTTGGGACTCTGTGGGAGAGGGTGAAGGTGGGATGATTGGGGAGAACGGCATTGTAGCATGTATATTATCATAAGTGACCAGTCCATGTTCGACGCATGATACACGATGCTTGGGACTGGTGCACGGGGATGACCTGGAGGGAGGATATGGGGAAGAGGGAGGTGGGAGGGGGGTTCAAGAAAGGGAACACATGTACACCCGGGGCAGATTCATGTCAATTTATGGCAAAACCAACCAATATATTAATGTAAGGTAATTTGCCTCCAATAAAATAAATTACAAAAAATAAAATGAAAAAAAAAATTGAATTAGCTTTTCCCTGCTTCATTTCTTGCTCCAAGGCCAAATTTTCCTGTTACTCCAGGTATTTCTTCATTTTCTACTTTTGCATTCCATTCCCCTATAATGAAAACGACATCTTTCTTGGGTGTTAGTTCTAAAAGGTCTTGTAGGTCTTCATAGAATGGTTCAACATCGGCTTCTTCAGTGTTACTTGTTGGGGCATAGGCTTGGATTACTGTAATATTGAATGGTTTGCCTTGGAAATGAACTGAGATCATTCTGTCATTTTTGAGATTGCATCCAAGTACTTCATTTCAGACTCTTTTCTTGACCATGATGGCTACTGCATTTCTTCTAAGTGATTCCTGCCCACAGTAGTAGATAGAATGGTCATCTGAGTTAAATTCACCCATTCCAGTCCATTTTAGTTCGCTGATTCCTAGAATGTCTACGTTCACTCTTGCCATCTCCTATTTGACCACTTCCAATTTGCCTTGATTCATGGACCTAACATTCCAGATTCCTATGCAATATTGCTCTTTACAGCACTGGACCTTGCTTCTATCACCAATCACGTGCACAACTGGGTATTGTTTTTGCTTTGGCTCCATCCCTTCATTCTTTCTGGAGTTATTTCTCCACTGATCTCCAGTAGCATAGTGGGCACCTACCGACCTGGGGAATTCCTCATTCAGTATCCTATCATTTTGCCTTTTGATACTGTTCATGGGGTTCTCAAGGCAAGTATACTGAAGTGGCTTGCCATTCCCTTCTCCAGTGGACCACATTCTGTCAGACCTCTCTACCATGACCCGCCTGTCTTGGATGGCCCCACACGGCATGGCTTAGTTTCATTGAGTTAGACAGGGCTGTGGTCCATGTGATCGGATTGACTAGTTTTCTGTGATTACAATTTCAGTGTATCTGCCCTCTGACACCCTCTCTCAATACCTACCATCTTATTGGGGTTTCTCTTACCTTGGCCGTGTGGTATCACTTTACAACTGCTCCAGGAAAGTGCAGCCACTGCACCTTACCTTGGAGGAGGGGTATCTCCTCACAGCCACCCCTCCTGATCTTGAACATGGCGTATCTCCTCTCGGCCCTCCTGCCCCTGTGCAGCCACTGCCACTTAGACATGGGGTAGCTCCTCTCGGCCGCTGACCCTGTCCTCGGGCATGGGGTAGCTCCTCTCAGCCGCCGCCCCTGCCCTCGGACATCAGGTAGCTCCTCTCAGTCACGTAAGAGGATGTTTGCTATGACCAATGCGTTCTCTTGGCACAATTCTATTAGTCTTTGCACTGCTTCATTTCATGCTCAAAGGCCAAATTTGCCTGTTATTCCAAGTGTTTCTTGATTTCTTACTTTTGAATTCCTCTATAATGAAAAGGAAATCTTTTTTGGGTGTTAGTTCTAAAAGGTCCTGTAGGTCTTCATAGAACTGTTCAACTTCAGCTTCTTCAGCATTACTGGTTGGGGCATAGGCTTGGATTACTGTAATATTGAATGGATTGCCTTGGAAACGAACAGAGATCATTCTGTCATTTATGCGATTACATCCAAATACTGCATTTCGGAGTCTTTTGTTGACCATCATGGCTGCTCCATTTCTTCGAAGGGATTCCTGCCCACAATAGTAGATATAATGGTCTTCTGAGTTAAATTCACCCATTTCAGTCCATTTTAATTCACTGATTCCTAGAATATCTAGGTTCACTCTTGCCATCTCCTGTTTGACCACTTCCAATTTTCCTTGATTCATGGACCTAACATTCCAGGTTCCTATGCAATATTGTTGTTTACAGCACCGGACCTTGTTTCCATCACTGGTCACATCCACAACTGGGTATTGGTTTTGCGTTTGTTCCATCCCTTTAGTCCTCTAGAGTTATTTCTCCACTGATCTCCAGTAGCATACTGGGCACCTACTGACCTGGGGAATTCCTCATTCAGTATCCTATAATTTTGCCTTTTGATACTGTTCATGGTGTTCTCAAGGCAAGTATAGTGAAGTGGTTTGCCATTCCCTTCTCTAGTGGACCACATTCGGCTGTGGTCCATGTGATCAGATCGACTAGTTTCCTGTGATTATGATTCCAGTGTGTCTGCCCTCTGATGCTTCCTTGCAATTACTACTGTCTTATTTGGGTTTCACTTACTTGGGCGTGGGATATCTCTTCACTCATCTCACACACTAGGAAAGTCATGCTCAAAATTCTCCAAGCCAGGCTTCAGCAATATGTGAACCGTGAACTCCCAGATGTTCAAGCAGGTTTTAGAAAAGGCAGAAGCACCAGAGATCAAATTGTCAACATCCGCTGGATCGTGGAGAAAGCAAGAGAGTTCTAGGAAAACATCTATTTCTGCTTCATTGACTATGCCAAAGCCTTTGACTGTGTGGATCACAAGAAATTGTGGAAAATTCTGAAAGAGATGGGAATACCAGACCACCTGACCTGTCTCTTGAGAAACCTGTATGCAGGTCAGGAAGCAACAGTCAGAACTGTACATGGAACAACAGACTGGTTCCAAATAGGAAAAGTTGTACGTCAAGGCTGTATATTGTAACCTTGCTTATTTAACTTATATGCAGAGTACATCATGAGGAATGCTGGGCTGGAAGAAGCACAAGCTGGAATCAAGACTGCTGGGAGAAATATCAATAACCTCAGATATGCAGATGACACTACCCTTATGGCAGAAAGTGAAGAGGAACTCAAAAGCCTCTTGATGAAAGTGAAAGAGGAGAGTGAAAAGGTTGTCTTGAAGCTCAACATTCAGAAAACAAAGATCATGGCATTTGGTCCCATCACTTCATGGGAAACAGATGGAAAAACAGTGGAAACAGTGTCAGACTTTATTTTTTTGGGCTCCAAAATCACTGCAGATGCTGATTGCAGCCAGGAAATTAAAAGACGCTTACTCCTTTGAAGGAAAGTTATGACCAAACTTGATGGTATATTAAAAAGAAGAAACATTACTTTGCCAACCAAGGTCCGTCTAGTCAAGGCCATGTATTTTCCCGTGGTCATGTATGGATGTGAGAGTCGGACTATGAAGAAAGCTGATCGCTGAAGAATTGAAGCTTATGAACTGTGGTGTTGGAGAAGACTCTTGAGAGTCCCTTGTTCTGCAAGGAGATCCAACCAGTCCATTCTAAAGGAGATCAGTCCTGGGTGTTCATTGGAGGGACTGATACTAAAGCTGAAACTGCAATACTTTGGCCACCTCATGCGAAGAGTTGACTCACTGGAAAAGAGTCTGATGCTGGGAAAGGTTGGGGGCGGGACGAGAAGGGGACGACAGAGAATGAGATGGCTGGATGGCATCTCCGACTCTATGGACATGAGTTTGTGTGAACTCCGGGAGTTGGTGATGGACAGGGAGGCCTGGCGTGCTGTGATTCATGGGGTCGTGGAGAGTCGGACACAACTGAGCGACTAAACTGAACTGAGCTGAACTGAGTTAAATTCACCTATTCCAGTCCATTTCAGTTCATTGATTCCTAGAATGTTGACGTTCACTCTTGCTCTCTCCTGTTTGACCACATACATGTGCCATGATTCATGGACCTAACATTCCAGATTCCTATGCAATATTGCTCTTTACAGCACTAGACATTTCTTCTTTCACCAGTCACATCCACAACTCGGTATTGTTTTTACTTTGTCACCATCCCTTCATTCTTTCTGGATTTATTTCTCCACTGATCTCCAGTAGCATAGAAATACATTTAAGGGACTAGATCTGATAGATAGAATGCCTGATGAACTATGGACAGAGGTTTGTGACATTGTACAGGAGACACGGACCAAGACCATCCCCATGGAAAAGAAATGCAAAAAAGCAAAATGGTTGTCTAGGGAGACAACATTCAAATAGCTCTGAAAACAAGGAACTGAAAAGCAAAGGAGAAAAAGAAAGATATAAGCATCTGAATGCAGAAATCCAAAGAATAGCAAGGAGAGATAAGAAAGACTTCCTCAGAAATCAATGCAACGAAATACAGGAAAACAATAGAATGGGAAAGACTAGAGATTTCTTCAAGAAAATTTGAGATACCAAAGGAATATTCATTCAAAGATAGCCACAATAAAGGACAGAAATGGTATGGACCTAACAGAAGCAGAAGTTACAAAGAAGATGTGGCAAGAATACACAGAAGAACTGTATAAAAAAAGATCTTCATGAACAAATAATCACGTTTGATTATTGTGATCACTGACCTAGAACCACATATCTTGAAATGTGAAGTCAAGTGGGCCTTAGAAAGCATCACTATGAACAAAGCTAGTGGAGGAGATGTTGAATCTGGTTTTAGAAAAGGCAGAGGAACCAGAGATCAAATTGCCAACATCCCCTGGATGATGGAAAAAGCAAGAGAGTTCAATTATAACATCTACTTCTGCTTTATTGACTATGCCCAAGCCTTTGACTGTGTGGATCAGAATAAACTTTGGAAAATACTGAAAGAGATGGGAATACCAGACCACCTGACCTGCCTCTTGAGAAACCTGTATGCATGTCAGGAAGCAACAGTTAGAACTGTACATGGAACAACAGACTGGTTCCAAATAAGAAAAGGTGTATATTAAGGCTGCAAATTGTCACCCTGCTTATTTAACTTATATGCAAAGTACATCATGAGGAATGCTGGGTTGTAAGAAGTACCAGCTGCATTCAAGTTACCGGGAGAAATATCAATAATCTCAGACATGCAGATGATATCACCCTTATGGCAGAAAGTGAACAGGACTAAAAATCCTCTTGATGAACATGAAAGAGGAGAGTTAAAAAATTAGCTTAAAGTTCAACATTCAGAAAACTAAGATCATGGCATCTGGTCCCATCACTTCATGGGAAATCCATAGAGAAACAGTGGAAACAGTGTCAGACTTTATTTTTGGGGGCTAAAATCACTCTGGATGCTGATTGCAGCCATGAAATTAAAAGCCGCTTATTCTTTGGAAGGAAAGTTATGACCAACCTTTATAGCATATTAAAAAGCAGAGGCATTACTTTGCCAACCAAGGTCTGTCTAGTCAAGGCTATGGTATTTCTAGTGGCCATGTATGGATGTGAGTGTTGGACTGTGAAAAAAGCTGATCACCAAAAGATTGATGCTTTTCAACTGTAGAGTTGTATAAGATGCTTTAGAGTCCCTTAGACTGCAAGGAGATCCAAACAATCTATTCTAAAGGAGATCTGTCCTGGGCGTTTATTGGAAGGACTGATGATAAAGCTGAAACTCCAATACTTTGGCCACCTCGTGGGAAGAGTTGACTCACTGGAAAAGACTCTGATGCTGGGAGGGATTGGGGGTAGGAGGAGAAATGGACGACAGAGAATGAGATGGCTGGATGGCATCACCAACTCTATGCACATGAGTTTGTGTGAATTCCTTGTGCTTTTGATGGACAGAGAGTCCTGGAGTACTGTGATTCATCGTGTTGAAGAGTTGAACATGACTGAGGGACTGGACTGAACTAAACTGAACTGAGAAGAAATATAAAAAGGATCAATATATAACAGGTAAAGCAATAAATGAGATCAAATACCCTCTGAAGAAACCCAGTAGTAGAATAATGGAGGCAGAAGATAGGATTAGTGATGTAAAAGATAGAATTGTGGAAATAAATGAAACAGAGAGGAAAAAAAAAGAATTAAAGGAAATGAGGATAACATCAGAGACCTCTGGGAAAATGTTAAACACCCCATCATTTGAATCATAGGTGTCCCAGGAGAAGAACACAAAAAGAAAGGCCATGAGAATAACTTGAGGACATAATGGTTGAAAAATTCCCTAAAATGGGGAAGGAAATAGTCAACCAAGTCCATGAAACCCAGAGAGACCCAAACAGGATAAACCGAAGGCAAAACCCCACAAGCCACATATTCATCAAATAAACAAAGATCAAACACAAAGAACAAATATTAAAAGCAACAAGGGAAAAACAACAAATGACACACAAGGGGATTTGCATAAGGATAACAGCTTATCTTTCAATAAAAACTCTTCAGGCCAGAAGGGAATGGCAAGGCATACTTAAGGTGATTAAAGAAAATAACCTATAACCAAGATTACTGTACCCAGCAAGGATCTCATTCAAATATGAAGGAGGATTCAAAAGCTTTACAGACAAGCAAAATCTGAGAGAATTCGGCACCACCAAATCAGCTTTCCAAGAAATGCTAAAGGATCTTCTTTAGACAGGAAACACAGAAAGGGTGTATAAACTCGAAACCAAAACAATAAAGAAAATGGCAGCAGGATCATACTTATCAATAATTACCTTAAATATAAATGGGTTCAATGATCAAACCAAAATACAAATGCTGGCTGAATGGATACAAAACAAGACCCCTATATATGTTGTCTACAAGAGACCAACCTCGAAATAAGGGACACATACAGACTGAAAGTGAAGGGCTCGAAAAAGTTATTCCATGCAAATAGAAACCAAAAGAAAGCAGGAGTAACAATACTTATATCAGATAAAATGGACTTTAAAAGAAAGGCTGTGAAAGAATCAAAGAAGGACACTACATAATGATCAAAGGATCAATCCAAGAGGAAAATATAACAATTATAAATATATATCCACCCAAAATAGGAGCACCACAATATGTAAGACAAGTGCTAGCAAGTATGAAAGGGGAAATTAACAATAACACAATAACAGTGGGAAAATTTAATACCCTACTCACAGCTCTGGGTAGATAAAATAAACAGAAAATTAACAAGGAAACACAAACTTTAAATGATACAATAGGCCAGTTCAACCTAATTAATATCTATAGGACATTTCATCCCAAAACAATGAATTTCACCTTTTTCTCAAATGCACTTGGAACCTTCTCTAGGATAGATCACATCCTGAACCATAAATCTAGCGTTGGTAAATTCAAGAAAATTGAAGTCATTCCAAGCGTCTTTTCTGACCACAATGCAGTAAGATTAGATGTCAGTTACAGGAGAAAAAGTATTACAAACTCCAACATAGGGAGGCTGAACAACACGCTACTGAATAACCAACAAATCACAGAAAAAAATTAAAAAGAAATAAAAATATTCATAGAAACGAATAAAAATGAAAACACAATAACTCAAAATCTATGAGACACTGTAAAAGCAGTGCTAAGGGCAATACAGGCTTACCTTAAGAAACAAGAAAAAAAGTCAAATAAATAACCTTATGCTACACTAAGGAGATCCAACCAGTCCATCCTAGATGTGATCAGTCCTGGGTGTTCATTGGAAGGACTGCTGTTGAAGCTGAAGCTCCAATACTTTGGTCACCTTATGTGAAGAACTGACTCATTTGAAAAGACCCTGATTCTGGGAAAGATTGAGGGCAGGAGGAGTACGGCACAATGGAAGATGAGACGGTTGGATGGCCTCACGGACTCAATGGACACGGGTTTGGATGGAATCCGTGAGTTGGTAATGGACAGGGAGGCCAGGCGTGCTGTGGTTCTTGGGGTCGCAAAGACTCGGACACGATTGAGCGACTGAACTAAACTGAACTGAACACCTAAAGCAATGAGAGAAGGAAGAAATGAAGAACCCCAGGGTTAGTTGAAGGAAAGAAATCTGTAAAAATAGGGCAAAAATAAATGGAAAAGAAACAATAGAGACCACAGCAAAAATCAAAAAAGCCAAAAGCTGGTTATTTGAAAAGTTAAATAAAATTGACAAACCGTCAGCCAGACTCATCAAGAAACAAAGGGAGAAAAATCAAATCTATAAAATTAGAAATGAAATAGGAGAGATCACAACAGACAACACAGAAATACAAACGATCATAAGAGACTACTATCAGCAAATCTATGCCAATAAAATGAACAACTTGGAAGAAATGGATACATTCTTAGAAAAATACAACTTTCCAAAACTGAACCAGGAAGAAACAGAAAATCATATCATACCCATTACAAGCACAGACATTGACACTGTAACCAGAATTCTTCCAGGAAACAAAAGCCCAGGTCCAGATGGCTTCACACCTGAATTCTACCAATAATTTAGAGAGGAGCAAACACCTATCCAACTCAAACTCTACCAGAAAATTGCAGAGGAAGGTAAACTTCCAAATTCTTTCTATGAGGACACCATCACCCTAATACCAAAACCTAACAAAGATGCCAAAAAAAAAGAAAAGAAAACTACAGGCCAACCAGTAATGCTGAAGAAGCCAAAGTTGAACGGTTCTATGAAGACCTACAAGACCTTTTAGAACTAACACCCAAAAAAGATGTCCTTTTCATTATAGGGGACTGGAATGCAAAAGTAGGAAGTCAAGAAACACCTGGAGTAACAGGCAAATTTGGCCTTGGAGCACGGAATGAAACAGGGCAAAGGCTAATGGAGTTTTGCCAAGAGAACGCACTGGTCATAGCAAACACCCTCTTCCAACAACACAAGAGAAGACTCTACACATGGACATCACCGGATGGTCAACACCGAAATCAGATTGATTATATTCTTTGCAGCCAAAGAAGGAGAAGCTGTATACAGTTAGCAAAAACAAGACCAGGAGCTGACTGTGGCTCAGACCATGAACTCCTTATTGACATTCAGACTTAAATTGAAGAAAGTAGGGAAAACCACTAGACCATTCAGATATAACCTAAATCAAATCCCTTATGATTATGCAGTGGAAGTGAGAAATACATTTAAGGGACTAGATCTGATGGATAGAGTGCCTGATGAACTCCGGACGGAGGTTGGTGAAATTGTACAGGAGACAGGGACCAAGATCATCCCCCTGGAAAAGAAATGCAAAAAGTGAAATGGCTGTCTGAGGAGGCCTTACAAATAGCTGTGAAAAGAAGAGAAGTGAAAAGCAAAGGAGAAAAGGAAAGATATGAGCATCTGAATGCAGAGTTCCAAAGAATAGCAAGGAGAGATAAGAAAGGCTTCCTCAGTGATCAATGCAAAGAAATAGAGGAAAACAACAGAATAGGAAAAACAAGAGATCTCTTCAAGAAAATTAGAGATTCCAAGGGAACATTTCATGCAAAGATGGGCTCGATAAAGGACAGAAATGGTATGGACCTAACAGAAGCAGAAGATATTAAGAAGAGATGTCAAGAATACACAGAAGAACTGTACAAAAAGATCTTCATGACCAAGATAGTCACGATAACGAGATCACTGACCTAGAGCCAGACATCTTGGAATGTGAAGTCAAGTGGGCATTAGAAAGCATCACTACGAACAAAGCTAGTGGAGGTGATGGAATTCCAGTTGAGCTATTTCAAATCCTAAAACATGATGCTGTGAAAGTGCTGCACTCAATATGCCAGCAAATTTGGAAAACTCAGCAGTGGCCACAGGACTGGAAAAGGACAGTCTTCATTCCAATCCCCCAAAAAAGGAATGCCAAAGAATGCTGAAACTACCGCACAATTGCACTCATCTCACACGCTAGTAAAGTCATGCTCAAAATTCTCCAAGCCAGGCTTCAGCAATATGTGAACCGTGAACTCCCAGATGTTCAAGCAGGTTTTAGAAAAGGCAGAGGCATCAGAGATCAAATTGCCAACATCCGCTGGATCATGGAAAAAGCAAGAGAGTTCCAGAAGAACATCTATTTCTGCTTCATTGACTATGCCAAAGCCTTTGACTGTGTGGATCACAATAAACTGTGGAACATTCTGAAAGAGATGGGAATACCAGACCACCTGACCTGTCTCTTGAGAAACCTGTATGCAGTTCAGGAAGCAACAGTCAGAACTGTACATGGAACAACAGACTGGTTCCAAATAGGAAAAGGAGTATGTCAAGGCTGTATATTGTCACCTTGCTTATTTAACTTATATGCAGAGTACATCATGAGGAACGCTGGGCTGGAAGAAGCACAAGCTGGAATCAAGATTGCCGGGAGAAATATCAATAACCTCAGATATGCAGATGACACTACCCTTATGGCAGAAAGTGAAGAGGAAGTAAAAAGCCTCTTGATGAAAGTGAAAGAGGAGAGTGAAAAGGTTGTCTTGAAGCTCAACATTTAGAAAACAAAGATCATGGCATCTGGTCCCATCACTTCATGGGAAACAGATGGTAAAACAGTGGAAACAGTGTCAGACTTTATTTTTTTGGGCTCCAAAATCACTGCAGATGCTGATTGCAGCCAGGAAATTAAAAGACGCTTACTCCTTGGAAGGAAAGTTATGACCAACCTTGATAATATTTTAAAAAGCAGAGACATTACTTTGCCAACCAAGGTCCGTCTAGTCAAGGCTATGGTTTTTCCCGTGGTCATGTGTGGATGTGAGAGTTGGACTGTGAAGAAAGCTGATCGCTGAAGAATTGATGCTGTTGAACTGTGGTGTTGGAGAAGACTCTTGAGAGTCCATTGTACTGCAAGGAGATCCAACCAGTCCATTCTAAAGGAGATCAATTCTGGGTGTTCATGGAAGGACTGATGCTAAAGCTGAAACTCCAATACTTTGGCCACCTCATGCGACGAGTTGACTCACTGGAAAAGACTCTGATGCTAGGAAAGTTTGGGGGCAGGAGGAGAAGGGGACGACCGAGAAGGAGATGGCTGGATCGCATTACCGAATCTGTGGACATGAGTTTAAGTGAACTCCAGGAGTTGGTGGTGGACAGGGAGGCCTGGCGTGCTGTGATTCATGGGGTCGTGGATAGTCGGACATGACTGAGTGACTGAACTGAACTGAACAGGCTAATATCACTGATGAACATAGATGCAAAGATCCTTAACAAAATTATAGTAATCAGAATGCAACAACACGTTAAAAAGATCATACATAATGACTAAGCGGGCTTTATTCCAGGGATGCAAGGATTCTTCAATATCCACTAGTCAATCAATGTAATACACCACATTAACAAATTGAAAAATAAAAGCCATATGATTATCTCAATAGATTCAGGGAAAGTCTTTGACAAAATTCAACATACATTTGTGATAAAAACCCTCCAAAAAGCAGGAATAGAAGGAACATACCTCAATATAATAAAAGTTATATATGACAAACCCACAGCAAACATTATTCTCAATGGTGAAAAACTGAAAGCATTTCCCCTAAAGTCAGGAACAAGATAAGGGTGCCCACTCTCACCACTACTATTCAACATGGTTTGGAAATTTTGGCCACAGCAATCAGAGCAGAAAAAGACATAAAAGGAATCCAGATTGGAAAAGAAGAAGTAAAACTCTCATTTTTTACAGATGACATGATCCTCTACATAGAAAACCCTATAGACTCCACCAGAAAATTACTAGAGCTAATCAATGAATATAGTAACATTGCAGGATATAAAATCAACACACAGAAGTCCCTTGCATTCCTATACATTAACAACAAGAAAACAGAAAGTGAAATTAAGGAAAGAATTCCATTCACCATTGCAACAAACAGAATAAAATACTTAGGAATATATCTACTTAAAGGAACAAAAGACCTATATATAGAAAACTATATATAGGTGAAAGAAATCAAAGAGGACCAAATAGATGGAGAAATATACCATGCTTATGGATCAGAAGAATCAATATAGTGAAAATGAGTATACTACCTAAAGCAATATATAGATTCAATGCAATCCCTAACATGCTACCAATGGTATTTTTCACAGAATTAGATCAAATAATTTCACAATTTGTATGGAAATACAAAAAACCTCAAATAGCCAAAGCAATCTTGAAAAATAAGAATGGAACTGGAGGAATCAACCTGCCGGACTTCAGGCTCTATTACAAAGCCACAGTCATCAAGGCAGTATGGCACTGGCACAAAGACAGTAATATAGATCAATGGAACAAAATAGAAAGCCCAGAGATAAATCCACATACCTATGGTCACCTTACCCTCGACAAATGAGGAACAATATACAAAGGAGAAAAGACAATCTCTTTAACAAGACGTGCTGGGAAAACTGGTCAATGGCTTGTAAAAAAAGAAACTAGAACACTCCCTAACACCATACACAGAAATCAACTCAAAATGGATGAAAGATCTAAACGTAAGACCAGAAACTATAAAACTCCTAGAGGAAGACATAAGCAAAACATTCTCCGACATAAATCACAGCAGGATCCTCTATGACCCACCTCCAAGAATATTGGAAATAAAAGCAAAATTAAACAAATGGGACCTAATTAAAATTAAAGGCTTTTGCACAACAAGAAAACTATAAGTAAGGTGAAAAGACAGCCTTCAGAATGAGAGAAAATAATAGCAAACGAAACAACTGACAAAGAATTAATCTCAAAAATATGCAAGCAACACCTGCAGCTCAATTCCAGAAAAATTAACGACCCAATCAAAAAATGGGCCAAAGAACTCAACAGAGATTTCTCCAAAGAAGACATACACATGACTAACAAACACTTGAAAAGATGTTCAACATCGCTCATTACTAGAAAAATGCAAATCAAAACCACAGTGAGGAACCATTTCATGCCAATCAGAATGGCTGCTATCCAAAAGTCTACATGCAATAAATGCTGAAGAGTGTGTGGAGAAAAGGGACCCCTCTTACACTCTCAGTGGGAATACAAACTAGTACAGCCACTATGGAGAACAGTGTGGAGATTTCTTAAAAACTAGAAATAGAACTGCCATATGACACAGTTCCTCTCGGCCGCCGGCCCTGGCCTCAGGCGTGGGGTAGCTCCTCACGGCCGCACCTCTTTGCGTGGTTCGTTGCGCCCGGGCCGGCGTCTCTCGCGTCGCGTCTGCGCCGCCGGGGCCGGCGTCTCTCGCGTGGCGTCTGCGCCGCCGGGGCCGGCGTCTCTCGCGTGGCGTCTGCGCCGCCGGGGCCGGCGTCTCTCGCGTCGCGTCTGCGCCGCCGGGGCTGGCGTCTCTCGCGTCGCGTCTGCGCCGCCGGGGCCAGGGCCGGCGGCCGAGAGGAGCTACCCCACGTCCAACAGGCGGTGGCTGCGCGGGCGCAGGAGAGCCGAGAGGAGCTACTCCGCGTTCAAGGTCAGGAGGGGTGGCCTTGAGGAGATACCCCTCGTCCAAGGTAAGGTACAGCGGCTGCACTTTGCTGGAGCGGCTGTGAAGAGATTTTCCACGACCAAGGTAAGAGAAACCCAAATAAGACGGTAGGTATTGCTAGGGGGCACCAGAGGGCAGACAAACTGAAATCATAATCACAGGAAACTAGCTGATCTAATCACATGGACCACAGCCGAATGTGGTCCCCTGGAGAAGGGAATGGCAAACCACTTCAGTATACTTGCCTTGAGAACCCCATGAACAGTAACAAAGGGCAAAATGATAGGATACTGAATGAGGAATTCCCCAGGTCGGTAGGTGCCCAGTATGCTACTGGAGCTCAGTGGAGAAATAACTATAGAAGGAATAAAGGGATGGAGCAAAAGCAAAACCAATACCCAGTTGTGGTTGTGACCAATGATAGAAACAAGGTCCGGTGCTGTAAAGAGCAATATTGCATAGGAACCTGGAATGTTAGGTCCATGAATCAAGGCAAATTGGAAGTGGTCAAACAGGAGATGGCAAGAGTGAACGTCGACATTCTAGGAATCAGTGAATTAAAATGGACTGGAATGGGTGAATTTAACTCGGATGACCGTTATATCTACTACTGTGGGCAGGAATCCCTTAGAAGAAATGGAGTAGCCATTATGGTCAACAAAAGAGTCCTAAATGCAGTACTTGGATGCAATCTTAAAAATGACAGGATGATTTCTGTTCGTTTCCAAGGCAAACCATTCAATATTACAGTAATCCAGGCCTATGCCCCAACCAGTACTGCTGAAGAAGCCGAAGTTAATCGGTTCTATGAAGACCTACAAGACCTTTTAGAACTAACACCCAAAAAAGATGTCCTTTTCATTATAGGGGACTGGAATGCAAAAGTAGGAAGTCAAGAAACACCTGGAGTAACAGGCAAATTTGGCCTTGGAACACGGAATGAAGCAGGGCAAAGGCTAATAGAGTTTTGTCAAGAGAATGCACTGGTCATAGCAAACACCCTCTTCCAACAACACAAGAGAAGACTCTACACATGGACATCACCAGATGGTCAACACCGAAATCAGATTGATTATATTCTTTGCAACCAAAGATGGAGAAGCTGTATACAGTTAGCGAAAACAAGACCAGGAGCTGACTGTGGCTCAGATCATGAACTCCTTATTGCGAAGTTCAGACTTAAATTGAAGAAAGTAGGGAAAACCACTATACCATTCAGATATGACCTCAATCAAATCCCTTATGATTATGCAGTGGAAGTGAGAAATAGATTTAAGGGACTAGATCTGATTGATAGAGTGCCTGATGAACTCTGGACGGAGGTTCGTGACATTGTACAGGAGACAGGGACCAAGACCATCCCCATGGAAAAGAAATGCAAAAGAGCGAAATGGCTGTCTGAGGAGGCCTTACAAATAGCTGTAAAAAGAAGAGAGGCGAAAAGCAAAGGAGAAAAGGAAAGATATGAGCATCTGAATGCAGAGTTCCAAAGAATAGCAAGGAGAGATAAGAAAGCCTTCCTCAGTGATCAATGCAAAGAAATAGAGGAAAACAACAGAATAGGAAAAACAAGAGACCTCTTCAAGAAAATTAGAGATTCCAAGGGAACTTTTCATGCAAAGATGGGCTCGATAAAGGACAGAAATGGTATGGACCTAACAGAAGCAGAAGATATTAAGAAGAGGTGGCAGGAATACACAGAAGAACTGTACAAAAAAGATCTTCACGACCAAGATAGTCACGATAATGTGATCACTGACCTAGAGCCAGACATCTTGGAATGTGAAGTCAAGTGGGCCTTAGAAAGCATCACTACGAACAAAGCTAGTGGAGGTGATGGAATTCCAGTTGAGCTATTTCAAGTCTTGAAAGATGATGCTGTGAAAGTACTGCACTCAATATGCCAGCAGATTTGGAAAACTCAGCAGTGGCCACAGGACTGGAAGAGGTCAGTCTTCATTCCAATCCCAAAGAAAGGCAATGCCAAAGAATGCTCAAACTACCGCACAATTGCACTCATCTCACACGCTAGTAAAGTCATGCTCAAAATTCTCCAAGCCAGGCTTCAGCAGTATGTAAACCGTGAACTCCCAGATGTTCAAGCAGGTTTTAGAAAAGGCAGAGGCACCAGAGATCAAATTGCCAACATCCGCTGGATCATGGAGAAAGCAAGAGAGTTTCAGAAAAACATCTATTTCTGCTTTATTGACTATGCCAAAGCCTTTGACTGTGTGGATCACAATAAACTGTGGAACATTCTGAAAGAGATGGGAATCCCAAACCACCTGACCTGCCTCTTGAGAAACCTGTATGCAGGTCAGGAAGCAACAGTTAGAACCGGTCATGGAACAACAGACTGGTTCCAAATAGGAAAAGGTGTACGTCAAGGTTGTATATTGTCACCTTGCTTATTTAACTTATATGCAGAGTACATCATGAGGAACGCTGGGCTGGAAGAAGCACAAGCTGGAATCAAGATTGCTGGGAGAAATATCAATAACCTCAGATATGCAGATGACACTACCCTTATGGCAGAAAGTGAAGAGGAACTCAAAAGCCTCTTGATGAAAGTGAAAGAGGAGAGTGAAAAGGTTGGCTTGAAGCTCAACATTCAGAAAACAAAAATCATGGCATCTGGTCCCATCACTTCATGGGAAATAGATGGAAAAACAGTGGAAACAGTGTCAGACTTTATTTTTTTGGGCTCCAAAATCACTGCAGATGCTGATTGCAGCCATGAAATTAAAAGATGCTTGCTCCTTGGAAGGAAAGTTATGACCAACCTTGATAGTATATTAAAAAGCAGAGACATTACTTTGCCGACCAAGGTCCGTCTAGTCAAGGCAATGGTTTTTCCCGTGGTCATGTATGGATGTGAGAGTTGGACTGTGAAGAAAGCTGATCGCCGAAGAATCGATGCTTTTGAACTGTGGTGTTGGAGAAGACTCTTGAGAGTCCCTTATACTGCAAGGAGATCCAACCAGTCCATTCTAAAGGAGATCAATCCTGGATGTTCATTGGAGGGACTGATGCTAAAGCTGAAACTCCAATACTTTGGCCACCTCATGAGACGAGCTGACTCACTGGAAAAGACTCTGATGCTGGGAAAGGTTGGGGGCGGGAGGAGAAGGGGACGACGGAGAATGAGATGGCTGGATGGCATCACCGACTCTGTGGACATGAGTTTGAGTGTACTCCGGGAGTTGGTGATGGACCGGGAGGCCTGGCGTGCTGTGATTCATGGGGTCGCGGAGAGTCGGACACGACTGAGCGACTGAACTGAACTGAACTGATGACACAGTTATCCCACTGCTGGGCATACACACCGAGGAAACCAGAAGTGAAAGAGAGACATGTACCGCAGTGTGCATCGCAGCACTGTTTATAATAGCCAGGACATGGAAGCAACCTAGATGTCCATCAGCAGAAAAATGGATAAGAAAGCAGTGGTATATATACAAATGGGACTATTACTCAGTCATTAAAAAGAATACATTTTAATCAGTTCTAAATAGCTGGATGAAACTGGAGCCTTTTATACAGAATGAAGTAAGCCAGAAAGAAAAACACCAATACAGTATACTAACGCATATATATGGAACTCAGAAAGATGGTAATGACAACCCTGTATGTGAGACAGCAAAAGAGACATAGATGTATAGAACAGTCTTTTGGACTCTGTGGGAGAGGGCGCTGGTGGGATGGTTTGGGAGAATGGCACTGAAACATGTATATTATCATATGTGAAACAGATCGCCAGTCCAGGTTCAGTGCACGACACAGGGTGCTCGGGGCAGGTGCACAGGGATGAATCAGAGGGATGGGATGGGGAGGGAGGTGGAAGGTAGTTCAGAATGGGGAACACATGTACACCCATGGTGGATTTATGTCAATGTATGGCAAAACCAATACAATATTATAAAGCAATTAGCCTCCAAAAAATAAATAAATAAATTTAAAAAATTTAAAGTCTTAACAAATGATATAAATGAATGTATATACAAAACGGAAATAGACACATAAAAACTTTTACAGTTACCAAAGGTGAAAGGCTGGGAGGGATAAATTAGGTGTCTAGGATTAAGATACCCACACAGTGCCATGTATAAGATAGATAACCAGCAAGGACCTATTGTATAGCACTATATTCAATATTTTGTAATAACCTACAAGAGAAAAGAATCTGAAAAAATAGTATGTATATGTGTACAGCTGAATCACTTTGCTGTACACCTGAAACTAACACAGCATTATAAATCAACTCTAGTACATTTGTATAGAGGAGATAATAAAATTAAAAACTTAAACCAAAAGGATATACTGCACATTGTCATTGTACATCTATTGTCCCTCTTGGCATAAAAAAAAAATTGTATTGAGTACACAATAGTTGTTTGAACGGGTAAAATTGAATAGTTTACATTGAACTTCCTGTATATCTGGCCAAATTGAAAACATTATCAAGCTGTTGTCCTATTTAGCAGTGCTTGTAGGTGGGTTACAAAGATGATTATCTAGGTCATTTCATTTCTTTACTCCAAATTTGTAGTTCACAGCACATGTAAGAGTGCAGTTATTCAATTAATGATGATTCAACCGTTGGAGGATTTCTAATAGTGACTGCAAAATATCTTTCCATTGGAAAGAATGAAATACAACTAATTTTCATCAGAAGCTGCTAGTAAATTGCTCTTTCTGCTTCATGTTTTATATAAATCAAAGATATTCACTTTTATCAGAGATGCAAAATACACTCCTGTGAATTGAGCTATGCTTAATAAAACAAAGTTTGGTGATATGAATTTAATAGCAAAGTGAACTGTCTTGAAATTCTACTTAGGCCTATTCCTATGAATGTTTAACCTGGGAAAAACAGAGACTACAACAAGACCACCTGCTCAAGAAATTCACAATTCAAATAAGTCTAAGCAATCCTCTCAAAACCTGATTATGAACACAATATTTATTTTAGAATTATGCTATGTGTTAATTACTGCAGTGATCCCTCAAACAATAAATGCTACTGTGCTAAGGCAGAAATATCTAAAAGGGACCTTAAATGGAGTCTGTGTAGAATTCCGCAAAACATATTTCTGTGGGTTGTTAGTCATAGAGACTGAGAAAATTAAATTTGTTTTATATGTGTCTAGTGATTAACTGAAATTCTCTCTCTCATTTTTGTGTGCCTTCAATATACTCTTAAAATATTCTATATTTAAAACTTATGTTTACACCCTTTTAATGTATTGAAATACAAGATTGCTGGGAGAAATATCAATAACCTCAGATATGCAGATGACACCATTCTTATGGCAGAAAGTGTTCTGTTCTGTTCTGTCACTCAGTCGTGTCCGACTCTTTGCCACCCTGTGGACTGTAGCCTACCAGGCTTCTCCATCCATGGGATTCTCCAGGCAAGAATACTGGAGTGGGTTACCATTTCCTTCTCCAGGGGATCTTCCCGACCCAGGGATCGAACCCGGGTCTCTCGCATTGGAGGCAGACGCATTAACCTCTGAGCCACCAGGGAAGCCAGAAAGTGAAGAGGAACTAAAAAAGCCTCTTGATGAAAGTGAAAGAGGAGAGTGAAAAGGTTGGCTTCAAGCTCAACATTCAGAAAACAAAGATCATGGCAACTGGTCCCATCACTTCATGGGAAATAAATGGGGAAACAGTGGAAACAGTGGCTGACTTTAATTTTTGGGAACTAAAATCACTGCAGATGCTGATTGCAGCCATGAAATTAAAAGACGCTTACTCCTTGGAAGGAAAGTTATGACCAACCTAGATATCATATTAAAAAGCAGAGACATTACTTTGCCAACCAAGGTCTGTCTAGTCAAGGCTATGGTTTATCCCATGGTCATGTATGGATGTGAGAGTTGGACTGTGATGAAAGCTGATCGCCAAAGAATTGATGCTTTTGAACTGTGGTGCTTGAGAAGACTCTTGAGAGTCCCTTGGACTGCAAGGAGATCCAACCAGTCCATTCTAAAGGAGACCAATCTTGGGTGTTCATTGGAAGGACTGATGCTAAAGCTGAAACTCCAATACTTTGGCTACATCATGCGAAGAGTTGACTCATTGGAAAAGAGTCTGATGTTGGGAGGGATTGGGGGCGGGAGGAGACGGGGACGACAGAGAATGAGATGGCTGGATGGCCTCACCGACTTGATGGACATGAGTTTGAGTGAACTCCGGGAGTTGGTGATGGACAGGGAGGCCTGGCGTGCTGTGATTCATGCGGTCGCAGAGAGTCGGACACGACTGACCGACTGAACTGAACTGATGTTTACACCCTTTTAATCAGTCCTGGGTGTTCATTGGAGGGACTGATGCTAAAGCTGAAACTCCAATACTTTGACCACCTCATGCGACGAGTTGACTCACCGGAAAAGACTCTGATGCTGGGAAGTATTGGGGTCGAGAGAAGACGGGGACGACAGAGAATGAGATGGCTGGATGGCATCACGAACTCGATAGACATGAGTTTGAGTGAACTCCCGGAGTTGGTGTTGGACAGGGAGGCCTGGCGTGCTGTGATTCATGGGGTCACAAAGAGTCGGACACGGCTGAGAGACTAAACTGAACTGAACTGAACTGAATGTATTGAAATACAGGAAAAAGTGCAAACATGTTATAACTGCTTTGCATCAACAAATTCAGTTGACTTCAAACACTTGATCTCATTTGATCTTGAAATGATAATATACTAGTGGTAGGTTTAAGAGTGGAATGAAGATGAATAGGGGAAACACAAAGTTTTTTTTTTTGGGGGGGGTGGAGAAACTATTATGTCTGATGTAGCAATGGTGGATACATGACATTATGCATTTGTCAAAACACACAGGATGTACAACAGGAAAAGCCAACCCCAATAGAAACCATGGACTTCTGTTACTAAAAGTGTATCAATCATTATGATTTCCTTAATTGTTAATAAATGTACCATACTAATGCAACACATTAATTATAGAGGAAACAGGAGGGGAAGAGGGATATATGGGAAATTCCTGGACTATCTGCTTTAAAAAAAAATAAATATCACACTTAAAAAAAATTAATCTGTTCAATTTAAAAAAGGAGTTAAATAGGCATCAGATTTTTAAAAGCAGCCTCAGTTATCCTTTGTGAATGAATTCTGTTCAAATCATATTACATATCACCTTGAGATAAATCAGCTTTTAGCGTTATTTTCCAGTTCTGATTTATGTTACCATGTAAGATTATATATATATATAAAGTTCAGTTCAGTTCAGTCACTCAGTCGTGTCCGACTCTTTGCAACCCCATGAATCACAGCATCCTAGGCTTCCCTGTCCATCACCAACTCCCGGAGTTCACTCAAGCTCATGTCCATCGAGTCGGTGATGCCATCCAGCCATCTAATTCTCTGTCATCCCTGTCTCCTCCCACCCCCAATCCCTCCCAGCATCAGACTCTTTTCCAGTGAGTCAACTCGCCCACACATATATGTGTATAGATATATATACACACATTTATGTGTGTGTGTGCACTCTGTATCCTAGACTATAAATGCCAGTGGAGACCAAACTTCTGTGCCACTTGCCTTGTGACTCATTCAGCATAATGTACACGATTACAATTAATGCGATCTTTTCCCAGTGGATGTTCTCTGTAGTATTCAGAAGCCACTCTTCCAGAATTCAGGAGAGCTCTTGTATACCTTTGTGCTTGACTAGCCATAAACAAGGTCTGTGCTAGTGATACTGGTGACAAGAGTCAGCACAGATGATGGACTCACTGAAGTGGGGCTGAGAAAGTGACTTGCAGCCTTTGTGCACATAGTGGAGCCCAAGGGATACTCAGAATATGAACACAGCTGAACAGGGGCAATCAGTAGAAGACGAAAGTCTCAGGAAGTGGCTGCACAATCACACTCCAATAAGGAAGCAAATGCTAATGATGCTAAATAAGTAAAATGGGTTGCTCAAAGATCACTAGTTTACTTCTTGGTGTCTATATACAGGGTGCTTCCCTGGTGGCTCAGACAGCGAAGAATCTGCCTCTAATGCAGGAGACCTGGGTTCATTTCCTTGGTTGGGAAGATCCCCTGGAGAAGGAAATGGCAACCCAATCCAGTATTCTTGCCTGGAGAATTCTATGGACAGAGGAGCCTGGCAGGCTCCATGGGGTCACAAAGAGTTGGCCGATCTGAAGTTTAAACCTGTGTGATGTTGAGCTTTCTGTTTAAAGTATTAATATACCTTTCTGATTAAAGCATTTTCCTCATTAATTTCCTAAAAGTACTTCAAAATGGGAATATATTTCCAGATAAGTATTATGAAATTACTTTGGAGAATTTCTCCAGATTGTGTGTCTAGTAGAGCTACAATGATGGAGGTTCCATGATATTGATATAATGTCCAGGAATTGGGAAAAGGGTGGAAACTTCCAGACATTTTTTGTGGACAAAAACAAGCCACAGCAGTCATCATCTCATCCAATAAATAGAAAAACGTTAAGTGTTTTACAGTACTATGTCTTCTACCATGGGATTATGAAATAAGAGTTGGCATACAGTGAGATTGTGAGCTCTATGCCAGCTCTTCCATTGTTTGAGGGAAAGATGAACAGATCTTAGTCTATAGTGGATTTATAGCACCAGAGACTATTTACAAATATGATTATGGACAAACTAGTGTTATAATTTTTCAAGACTGTATTTCTATGTGAATGTATGTATCTGAGCACTGAAGAATTGATGCTTTTGGAATGTGGTGTTGGATAAGACTCTTGAGAGTCCCTTTGATCAAACCAGTCAATCCTAAAAGAAATCAACTCTGAATATTGATTGGAAAGACTGATGCTGAAGCTTCAATACTTTGGCCACCTAATGCAAAGTGCCGACTCATAGGAAAAGACACTGATGTTGGGAAAGATTTATGGCAAAAGGAGAAGGAGACAATAGAGGATGAGATGGTTGGATAGCATCACTAACTCAATGAATGAACTTGAGCAACTCTGCCGGATAGTAAAGGACAGGGAGACGTGGTGTGCTGCAGTCCAAGGCGTTGAAAAGAGTTGGACAAAACTTAGCAACAGAACAACAAATGTGTGTATCACAAAGTAAATTCCTGAGGAAAATACAATTATTTACAACTCCACCACATTATGTACATCTGTGTATCTGATGATAATAGAAGCTCTGGGTATGGGGCTGTTGGTGACAATGTGTGTTTGACAGCATGTTTCTTTAGGAATTTTCCTTAGAGTTGCCTGCTGGAGCTCATTTGAAATCACTGAAAAATCAGGGCATTTACCCTAAAGCCAAAGATAACACTCATTGAGAGGTTGGCGGAAAATTTACTTTCAGAGAGCCTACCTCTGTATAATATTTTAAGAACAGATTTAGAAGGCACGTTTCAACCGGTGTAAACTCAACGTGCCATCAGAAGACATGGCCTTCTGCCTCAGCTCTGTAACTTCTAAACTGTGTGACCTCTGAATAAAAACTCAAGGCATTTAAAAATCCATCAAGTCTAGCTCACTTATTTTATAGTGGCTGAAAATAAAAATAATGGTGGCAATCTAACAACAGATAATTAAGAGAAGGAAAAAGGTTTAAATCAGTAAATATCCAAATGATACTGGGATCACTTTAATTAAGGCTATTTTAATTGCCAATTCTCTACCACTGCTTACAGCCAAGCTCCCAGATGAAGTGTCTATAAATTACGTCTCCCTAACTCACTGTACTTTATCTTTTGTCTCCACCACTCCACCAATACTGTTTTATCATATCTTTACCAGTGACTTCCTTGTTGCACAATACAGTAGCTACTTTTTGAGATCTCTTGTTAGTTGACCTCTCAAGAGCAGTGGCCAGTTCTAAAAGCCTTCCTGTGGGAGCTCTTATTTCTACAAGCTTCTGATACTCTGGTTCTCCTAAAAGCTCTCTGGCTTCTCTTTGTTGGGTATCCTTTGTTGGTTTCACCTGATAAAGTTTATTATTAATGTCAGATTTATAATCTTACTGAAAATGTTAGATTATAATGATTTCCTTGACTCTTAGCCTTGAGCCCTTTCTTGAACCAAAACAATCACTCGCCTATGTGTTACAGAATGACTAACATTTTCAGCCTAGGCTTCGTCTTTCACCTCCATGAATGTGAAAATTTAATGAAAATCTCCATGTTGTTCCCTTACCAGCACTTTAGAGTGCCGTCTTTACATTGTCTTTATAGCAGGTATCACAATGTTAGTATATATCTGTGTTATAGTTGGGCCAGCATAAGTCTGATTCATTACACCAACAACCCATGAAAGCAAGAAATATCTGTTTTGTTCAGCACTTTGCACATAGTAAACATTGGGTAACTGTCTAAATATCGACTCACTGCACTTTCCCCACCTTCATGGAGTTTTACATGCTGTTGCCTCTATCTGAACTGCTTTGATTTCTACTTTCACATGGCCATCATTTGCTCCTCATTCAGGACTCAACTCAGATGTTATTTCCTGACAAGGGCTTTTCCCCATGATCTGATCAAAAGTTGGCCAAAAAGCACATGAAAAGTTGTGCAGAATCACTAATTATTAGAGAAATGCAAATCAAAACCACAATGAGATATCACTTCAGACTAGGCAGAATGACCATCATCAAAAATTCTACAAGCAATAAATGCTGGAGAGGGTATACAGAAAAGGAAACCCTCCTGCACTGTTGTAATACATTTACATTTACTGAAAATATAAATTGGTATAGCCACTATGAAGAACAGTATGGGGGTTCCTTAAAGAACTAAAAATACAGCTACCATGTGATATTTCAATCCCACTCTTGATAATACAACCAGCGAAAACCATAATTCAAAAAAATTCATGTACCCCAGTGTTCACTGTAGCACTATTCATAATAGCCAAGGCATGGAAGCAACCTAAATGTTCATTGGCAGGTGAATGGATAAAGAGGACATGATATGTGTGTATACACTTATGCATACCCATATCCACATGATGGAATATTACTCAGCCATGAAAAATAATAAACAATGCCATTTGCAGCAGAATGGATGGGCCTAGAAATTATCATACTAAGTAAATCAGAAAAAGAAAGACAAATATCATGATATCATATATATGGCATCTAAAATATGACACAAATGAACTTATGTGTGAAACAGAAACAGATTTACAGACATAGAAAACTAACTTACGGTTACCAAAGGGGAAAGGAGTGTGAGAAGGATAAATTTTGAATTTGGGATTAACAGATACATACTACTATATATAAAATAGGTAACCAACAAGGCCCTACTGTATAGAACAGGGAAATATATTCAATATCATGTGATAAGCCATAATGTATAATAATATGAAAACGTATATATGGAAACCTGAATCACTTTACTGTATAGCAGAAACTAATGCAACATTGTAAATCAACTATCAGCTCAGTTCAGTTCAGTTTCTCTGCTGCTGCTGCTAAGTCACTTCAGGCGTGTCCGACTCTGTGTGACCCCATAGACGGAAGCCCACCAGGCTCCCCAGTCCCTGGGATTCTCCAGGCAAGAACACTGGAGTGGGTTGCCATTTCCATCTCCAATGTGTGAAAGTGAAAAGTGAAAGTGAAGTCGCTCAGTCATGTCCGACCCTTAGTGACCCCATGCACTACAGCCTACCAGGCTCCTCCATCCATGGGATTTTCTAGGCAAGAGTACTGGAGTGGCTTGCCATTGCCTTTTCCGTCAGTTGCTCAGTCATGTCCAAATCAATAAACAGCAGCACACCAGGCTTCCCTGTCCATCACCAACTCCCAGAGCTTACACAAACTCATGTCCATCAAGTTGGTGATGCCATCCAACCATCTCATCCTCTGTCGTCCCCTTCCCTTCCCACCTTCAATCTTTCTCAGCATCAGGGTCTTTTCAAATGAGTCAGTTCTTCACATCAGGTGGCCAAAGTATTATAGTTTCAGCTTCAGCATCAGTCCTTCAAATGAATATTCAGGACTGATTTCCTTTAGGATGGACTGGTTGGATCTCCTTGCAGCGCAAGGGACTCTCAAGAGTCTTCTCCAACACCACAGTTCAAAACCATCTATTCTTCGGTGCTCAGCTTTCTTTATTGTCCAACTCTCACATCCACATATGACTACCGGAAAAACCATATTCCAAATAAAAATAAAGAAAGTTTCCCCCTACTCTTACCCCAGTCAGTGCCTTACAACATTGTAGGATCTTCTGAACTGGGTTCCTTGATTATTTATCTCACCAGTAAAATGCCAGACTCTGAAGGAGTAAGAAGCTACTCTGCATTATTTACCAGGCAACCCTTGTGATTCACACATAATACTAACTCAGGAAATATATTCACGTTTTAAGAGAATAAAAAGTTTAACTAAATTTAAAAGCATTACCTGAAAGAAAGTAAGAGATCATGTGTTTTGGGGGGCTATGAGAAGACTTCATGAAGGAACTAACAGTTGAGTTATGACTAGTAAGACAGATAGGGCTACAACTGTCACAGCCTAGGTGTGGAAATGTCCAATTCCAGTCTGTGGGAAGAAGCGGAGCTAAGGCCCAAAGGAAACTTGGGACTGCCCCTTCCCCAGTGCATGGCAAATAGGTCACTATAACTAGGAGGAAAATAAAGTTGAAATTTAACAGTGAGGTTATATTGTATGAAGTTTTGCATTAGAACATGTAGAGTAAGGAGCAGAAAGAAAGAAGGAACAGAATGGCAGCTTGATGAAACCTGTGTTTTATGAAGATAAATGAAAAAACAGTGTAAAAAATGATGGTTTAGAAAGTAAAATTAGGAAGTTAGGAGGCTACTGCAATACTGCAACCTTGCAGGAAAGGAGAAGAGTCTGATTTTGACATGTGACTTTGAAAAAAAAAAAAAAGAGGTAGAGATGAAGCGAATCCAGAAGGGTTTCTTTGCTAACTGCATGTATATGTGGAGTGGAGGATGAGAAGTTTACAATCTGCTTTGATAATATTTATGGTGCTAAGGAGCTTAGTAGTTGGGAAAAAAGTGGTTGGGGAATGAATTAAGGTTTGGAGACAAGTTTTCTGTTTTTTTTTTTTTTCATTGGAGTTTAGTTGCTTTACAATGTTGTTGGGTTTCTTCTGTACAGCAATGTACATCAGTGTAAGTACTTATTGGAGACCAGTTTTGATGATTGCTCAGTTCAGTTCAGTTGCTCAGTCGTGTCCGACTCTTTGCGACTCCATGAACTGCACCAAGCCAGGCCTCCCTGTCCATCACCAACTCCTGGAATTTACCCACTCATGTCCATTGAGTCAGTGATGCCATCCAACCATCTCATCCTCTGTTATACCCTTCTCCTCCCGCCCTCTATCTTTCCAATCATCAGGGTCTCTTCAAATGAGTCAGCTCTTCCCAATCAGGTGATTGCTAGATACATGAATTAATAAGTGCAGCTGTAGGTTCAGTGTTTGGGTCTGGGATTCAGGGAAATGAGCAGGGCTAGAAAGACATTCGGAGAAGGCAATTGTAAGCCACTCCAGTACTCTTGCCTGGAAAATCCCATGGATGGAGGAGCCTGGTAGGCTGCAGTCCGTGGGGTCGCTAAGGGTCGGACACTACTGAGCGACTTCACTTTCACTTTCACACATTGGAGAAGGAAATGGCAACCCACTCCAGTGTTCTTGCCTGTAGAAGTCCAGGGAAGGGGGAGCCTGGTGGGCTTCCGTCTGTGGGGTCACACACAGTCGGACACGACTGAAGTGACTTAGCAGCAGCAGCAGCAGAAAAACATTATTTAGGAATCAACTCCACGTATAGGGTCCTTAAAACACAACAATGGATAAAATTTCCCAGGGACAAGAAGAGAAGAAAGGATATAGCTAATAACTGAATATTAGTGGAAGCTGATGTAAAAAAGAAACTAGAAAACTTAAAAAAAAGTACTTGATAGAATATACAGAAGAGAAGAGCCAAATTCAGCAGACATATGACTTGTGTTTCAATGAAAGCCTCTTACGATCCTAGAAAAATGACTACAAAAGAGTGTCATATGGTGCAGAGAGGTATAAATGATCAAATTGTTCCTATTTACCTATGAAAGCCGGTGAATTTTTAATGTCAGGGGTAAAGGTTGCTAATTCTTCCCAAAATGCAGTGGAATGTTGGACTTTTCCATTGGAACTTCAATGATTTATTATTGTTCATGTTGGTGTGCTAATCCCTATTTAATGCAGCCTTTCAAGTGACAACTGGATATCTTGGCAATAGAATTTTAGAACACTTGCTAATAATGTGCAATATATAAATTAAAATGGTTCCTGAAACTTTAAGAAATCTTTGCCTATATGCACTTTGCATCTGTCCTCAGATTCTAAAAGCATATGTGTGTTCCCCTGAATTTTAACTTAAGAAAAATCAAGGATACTCAATACAATTTATTTTAAAGGCTGACACTGCAGATAAATTGCCTATTTGGGTTGTAGTGGTATTTAGCCCTAGAAGAGCAGAGAACACAGCTTCAGAATGCATTCTGTTGTGATGATATCTTTAGTTGTGAATTCTTCCATTTTGAATTCATAATTACAATGTCCCCATCCTTGAGGTTATTCTCAGCATTCAACCCTCTGATAAATTTGTCTACACAAAACGGCAGCTGGTCCACTGGCAATTGAACTGCTTTTGGTGACATAATTTCATGATGTTTTTTAGAGGCTCTGAAAGAGAGCAGCTGCCCAGAGCTTTAGAAGCATCATGCATGGGGCACTTAGCTTACATTTTCTCTGGGGACAAGGAGGCTGTGTGGGGTGAGAATTGGTCAGAATTGGCAGGTAAAGAACCATCTCATGGCAAATGTTCCCTTGCTGGTTTTTGTTCCTATGCTTAGTAGAATGACAGGACTTGCTATTGAGGAAAAAAGAAAAAATGGTAATGAGGTGATCAGCGTAGATCAAGAAAGAAAAGTCAGGTTTTTCTAAAGTCTTTTTAAAATTCAGTCCCCAAATGAGACTATTATAGAAAAAGAAAAAAAAATAATAAAGCAGATGGAAAAATCCAGGTGGTCTGAAGACAGAAGCTATTCTAAATGGAATTAATTCTCTTAGCACACTTTCAGGTTAGGTTTTATGAAATCTATTTGTTTCACACAAAGAAGAAACAATTTGCATCTGACCTTGTAGTGGAGAAAGACTGCTGACTGTAGGGCAGTAAGAATTGAATGTGAACCTTAGAATTATTACTCTAACCCATGTTATTTTGTACATCTTCTAAATGATTCAGGCCACAGTTTTTCTGACCCAAGGGAATAACTTGCTTTAAAAATCCCATGGCAAATTCCACCTTATTGGAAGTAGCTAAACAAGGGATGAATGGATACATTTTCTTCCCAGTCCTTTATGGGACAGATACATTTTTGTACTGACCTTAACACTACTGCTACTACCTAAATCATCAAAGTACACAACAGTAAGAAATCCAAGGGACTTTAAACAAAAATAAAGGGAGATACTTGTGATGATGAAATAATTCTGTGTTCTGATTGTGGTAGTGCTTACATGAATGTACACATAAAATAACATTGTATAGGGCTGTATGTCAACGTTATGTCATTGTTGACTTCGCTGGTGGCTCAGATGGTAAAGCGTCTGCCTACAATGCAGGAGACCCGGGTTCGCTCCCTGGGTTGGGAAGATCCTCTGAAGAAGGAAATGGCAACACATTCCAGTACTCTTGCCTGGAAAATCCCATGGACAGAGGAGCATGGTAGGCTCTTACAGTCAATGGGGTTGCAAAGAGTCGGACACAACTGAGTGATTTCACCCACTCACTCACAGTGTCAATATTGTGTCATTGTTATTTTACTAGTTAGGTATAGTTTCCCCGTGTGATCATTAGGTCAAACTGTATGAGGGGTACACAGGACATCTCTGTATTACCTTGGCAACTTCGTGTGAAGCTGTAGCTGTAACTATTTAAAGCCAAAAATTTAAAAATATAGAACAAGGTAAATAGAAAAATATAAAAAACTCCTCCCATCACATTTTATATATCTCACCCTTCTCTTTCACTACATTTGAACTTATTATGTCATATCCATAGAGAACACTTGAGTTAACTCCTCTACCTAAAGTGGATTCCTTCTATCTTGCCTCCTACCACTATTTTTCTTTACTCAACCCCCTACATTTCTCCTTCATAACACTTCTCAGCACATAAGTAATGATATATTCATTGGTTTCATGATTTGATAAATATATATTCATTCTGCATTTAACAAATATATGTGGAGAACCTACTATGTACCAAGCTCTATTTTAGATATTGAGGATACAGATATAGCAGAAATGTCAGAAGGAATCCCTGGAAGACTGATAAGAGTCCTTCTCCGAGCTCATGGTCAAAGATATGTAAGGATAACAACAAACAAGTAAATACATACGTAACAAAGGAAAATATCAAGTAGCATACATTTTGCAGAGAAATAAAGGATGATAATAAAATAGAGAATTATTAGATGTCTACTTAACATTGTAGCTGTAGAAGAAGAGGGAGACAGAGGATGAGATAGTTGGATGGTATCACTGATTCGATTGACACGAACTTGGGAGATGGTGAGGGACAGGGAAGCCTGGCATGCTTCTGTCGATGGGGTCATAAAGAGTCAGACACAACTTAGTGACTGAGCAGCAATAACTTAACAGTGAGTTATTAAATAGCACCAGTTAGGTACAGGGAGATAACATCTGAAGAGAGACTGAGTTTGGAGAAGGAATCAGCCATGCAAAAATCTGAGTGGTGTAGGGTAGAATTAAAGAGAGGACTTCCGAGGCAGAGCAAGAAGCAAGTTCAACTTCCTTAGTTTAGGAAAGAGCTTGGTGTTTTCAGTGGTTTAAGAAGAAGCCACTGCAAGGATATCCAACCAGTCCATCCTAAAGGAAATCAGTCCTGAATATTCATTGGAAGAACTGATGCTGAAGCTGAAACTCCACTTTGGCCACCTGTTACAAAGAACTGACTAGTTGGAAAAGACCCTGATGCTGGGAAAGTTTGAAGGCAGGAGGAAAAGGGGATGACAGAGGATAAGATGGTTGGATGACACCACTGACTTGATGAACATGAACTTGAGCAAGCTCTGGGAGTTGGTAATGGACAGGGAATCCTGGTGTGCTGCAGTCCATGGGGTTGCAGAGTCAGACACAACTGAGCAACTGGACTGAACTGAACTTAAGAAGAAGCCAGTCTATATGGAGCGGGTTGAGTGAGAAGGGCTCATAGAGATCAGGTCAGAGAGGCATGAAGGAACTAGATCATATAGGGCTTTGAATGCCAGGGTAAGAGGTGTACTGGAGACCCACTGGCGAGCTTTGAGCTTTATGTGTTTACTAATCATTGATGTAAACTAAGATACTTCTGCTCATAAAATATTGTGAGTTATGGTAAACACTATTTTGGATGAAATATTCATTTAATTATGGACCATATCTCTTGAGAACTATAGAATCTTCACTCCTTGGTTAACAGTCACACTTAAACCTTCTGGAAGCCTCCATTTGTGTTCTAAAACTGAGGGTACAAGTTCTAGAACTACTTCAAATAGCTGTGGTGGCCACAGAAAAGTTTCTTTACTTAGTGGCCATGGGTAGACTTTAGATGGGTCTGCAAAATTAAATCCAGATGGCTGTAGAGGATACACTTCTGATAGTTTAGCTTAGATCAAGTCCGTTCTGGAATGAAGGCCTTGAGAACTGTCCAACCGGGAAATGCCACACCAAGATCCTCTGTGCTCTACCTTACAGCACACACTGTACCTTCTGCAGGCTCCAATTCATCAGTATATTTTTATTGAGCTCCCACTGTATTCTAGGCAACTCCTTGGGAACTAGGTAGACAGTGAAGAATATAAATATTGTTCTGGTAGAGCTAGTGTTTCATTAGGGAGAGCCAAGTGATATAAAGGAAAATGAAAATGAACAGAAACAGCCCCCAATTTTCTGCTACCAATTATTCTTTCAGGAAAATTAACCCAGTTCATGTGATAATTCCTAGAGGAGGAGAGGACTATTTTAAATGAGGAGGGTTTTCACTTCATGTATAGCCTCTCTGAGGGACTGAAGCTGGGAATACGTGAAATGAGGTATCTAATCCTGCCCCCTACCCCAGAATCAGCTGTTCTGATTAAAATGAAAGAATAAGTCCAATCAGAGCACCCACCAGGGAACACTCATATTTGTGTTTTAAGTTCTCTTCTAAGTCTCTTTTATAATGTTTGAAACAACTATTGGAATGCCACTAGATTAACAAGATTACAAGACAATTTTTGCCATTGGTGTGCTGATATCAGAAGCCTGGTAGGGTCCCCTTGGTCAGACTCCTTCAGCAGTTTGCTGCAGGGCACCTTTAGTTATCTGTACTATCCTTTCAACTTGACCGTTTGCTTGAGGGGACTGAGATGCAATGATGACAACCTGCATAAAGAACCTGTTCAAAAAATCCTTAAATACTACTGAAGAGACTGCTTAACAAATCTTAAAAGATAATGCTGTTGAATAATGTATTTGCAAGCACAAAAGGCAAAAATAAAATTCTGGCATAAACATATATAATTTTTGGATATTCTGAATACACTTGTCATTTTTTTTTTTGTTTTTACATCAGAGTTTGATTTCACTGGGGCTTCCCTGATACCTCAGTTGGTAAAGAATCCACTTACAATGTAGGAGACCCCGGTTCCATTCCTGGGTCGGGAAGATCTGCTGGAGAAGGGATAGGCTTCAGTATTCTTGAGCTTCCCTTGTGGCTCAGCTGGTAAAGAATCTGCCTGCAATGAGGGAGACCTGGGTTCAATCCCTGGATTTGGATAGATCCTCTGAAGAAGTAAAAGGTTACCCACTCCAGTATTCTGGCCTGGAGAATTCCATGAATTGTATAGCCCATGGGGTCACAGAAAGTTGAACATGTCTGAGAAACTTTCACTTTTTTTCTTTTGATTGTATTGGGTGGAACAGTTTCAGTGACTGTAAGATAAGGCCTACTTGGTCCCCAAACAAGAACCAATGTGAACTGTTAAAAAGAGCATGGCTGATCTCAGAAACTAAGTAGGGTTGGGCCTGGTTAGTACTTGGATGGGAGAAAGAGAATAGCTGTGTGACAGACCTGAGTTAAGCCTTAGATACTTACACACTATATCACTGTGGAAAACCTGTTTTTCTCATCTGTAAAATGGTAATGATTTTATCTACAGCATGGGATTATTATGAAGATTAGAGGTATTGGCCATACAAAACTGATTACCAAACTTGACTTATTAAAGCCAATCCACAAAAGATAGTTATTGTAAATAATATTACTAAAATCAATACTGGTTATTGACTAAACTTCTTGATCACTTTCTCTTGATGGCGTTTGATACTTGGCAATTATTTGAGGATCTGAAAGTATATCACATATGATCCAACTCTGATAAAGCACCATAAAGGCACATCTGCAAAAACTGGAAACATGTAATTGAGATGACTGACTGTAGAGCCCTGTGTATTGGTTCTCCTTAAAGAAACTTACACTTACAATTCCCACCCCCATCAAGTCTTATTGTAAGACCAGGCCAGTTAGAATCACTCACCGGACATATTTCCTTATTTCTTGGATATTATGCTGAATTATCTATTCAAGTTATTGCTCCTTGACATGAATTTAAGGTAAAAACACTTAGAGTAAAAATATATTCTTAGCATTGCACATAATTGATTCAAGCTGTTATTGGGTCAGAAAGAATGACATGGGCCTCCCCTTGTCAGATCTCTTCTGAGAAAAGGGATCTCAGAAATGTTTTGGAGTATTTGCTGTCATTCCTCTAAGGGTCAATTGCAATACTTTTTAAATGCCTCAGTCACTAACTTCTCACCATGGGACTCTTCAAAATGAACTTGTATGCTTTATCTATGAAATTAAAAGTTGGAGCAAGTAATTACTATATAATTACCATGCATTGGCCTTTTACTGTGTACCAGGTCTGTGCTAAGTGCCCCATTTTAGTGGTAATCTCATTTAACCCTCATAGCAACCCTATGGGGTATGGATTATTATTTTCCCTATTTCATAGAGGAGAATACTGAGCATCAAAGATTTGAGTTGACTTTGCTAAAGGTCACAGTTCGTAGCTCATCAGGGGTGGAACAAACATTTGCCTATTCACTTAAAGATTAAAGCTCAGGAAAAAGAAATACTGGTTAAGCACAAGGTTTTCAGTGACTTGATTTTATCTATATCAGTTCTGCAGATTCTTGAAAGGATTGTGGAAGGCATATTGAAAGCTGCAACTTACTTTTTTTTTTTTTTTTTGAAAGAAAATTCCAATTTCAAAGTCCCTATTTTATTATTGCTAACCGGCCAATTAAAACTTAACCCTAAAGAAAGCTGCAACTTACTAAGAAGTAGAGTGAGGACATGTAATTGCAGGATGATGGGTTCCAGGACCTAGTAAAGCTACCCAGTGGAGAAAATGTGTTCTTCCACTGCATCTTGGTTGAAAAGGTGTCAAGTTGAATTGTGAACTCTAAAATTTCTCACAATTTCTCTAGAGACCTGGTACAAAATCTAGGGTCTGTCTAAACAAAAAAGATAGAATGAAGATATTCAAAATCAGAGAGACCACAATAGAGAGAAAAGTAAATGTTAATTGACACATTGAAAAAGAAGGAAGATATACTCTATATAAATCTAAAATTGCACTTGGTCAAAAGTTACTGATAAGGGCTTCATTATGGACTGCCCATGGATGTGATTCAGTAATGTCATCTGAGAAATGTGTCAAATATTTGACTATTACATTATATGTTTCGGTGAGACTGAGAATAATTTTATAGAGGCGTATGACTCTTGAGAGTCCCTTGGACTGCAAGGAGATCCAACCAGTCCATTCTAAAGGAGATCAATCCTGGGTGTTCATTGGAAGGACTGATGCTAAAGCTGAAACTGCAGTACTTTGGCCACCACATGTGACGAGTTGACTCACTGGAAAAGACTCTGATGCTGGGAAAGATTGGGGGTGGGAGGAGACGGGGACGACAGAGAATGAGATGACTGGATGGCATCACCGACTCGATGGACATGAGTTTGAGTGAACTCCGGGAGTTGGTGATGGACAGGGAGGCCTGGCATGCTGTGATTCATGGGGTCGCAAAGAGTCGGACACGACTGAGCGACTGAACTGAACTGAACTGAACTGATGTATGTTCATGCTCAGTCATGTCCGACTTTGTGATCCCATGTACTGTAGCCCACAAGGTTCCTCTGTCCATGGAATTTTCCAGGCAAGAACACTAGAGAGGGTTATCATTTCCTAATCCAGGGATCTTTGCGACCAAGGAGAATAATTCACTTCAGTTCAGTCACTTAGTTGTGTTTGACTTCTTGCAACCCAATGTACTGCAGCAGGCAGTCCTTGTTCATCACCAATTCCCAGAACTTGCTCAAACATGACCATCAAGTGAGTGATGCCATCAAACCATCTCATTCTCTGTGGTCTTCTTCCCCTCCTACCTTCAATCTTTTCTAGCATTGGGGTCTTTTCCATTGAGTCAGTTCTTCGCATCAGGTGGCCAAAGTATTGGAGCTTCAGCTTCAGCATCAGTCCTTCCAATGAATATTCAGGACTAATTTCCATAAGGATGGACTGGTTGGATCTTCTTGCAGTCCAGTGGATTCTCAAGAGTCTTCTCCAACACCACAGTTCCAAAAGATCAATTCTTCGGTGCTAAGCCTTCTTTATAGTCCAACTCTAACATCCATACTTGACTCCCAGGAAAAACATAGCTTTGACTTTGTTGGCAAAGTAATGTCTCTGCTTTTTAATATGCTGTCTAGGTTGGTCATAACTTTTCTTTCAAGGAGCAAGTGTCTTTCAATTTCATGGCTGCAGTCACTTTGCCAACAAAGGTCAGTCTAGTCAAAGCTATGGTTTTTCTAGTACTATGTATGAATGTGAGAGTTGGACTATAAAGAAAGCTGAGCACAGAAGAATTGATGCTTTTGAACTGTGATGTTGGAGAAGATTCTTGAGAGTCCCTTGGACTGCAAGGAGATCCAACCAGTAAGGAAATCAGTCCTGAATATTCATTGGAAGAACTGATGCTGAAGCTGAAACTCCAATACTTTCCCACCTGATGCATAGAACTGATTCATTGGAAAATACCCTGATGCTGGGAAAGATTGAGGGTAGGAGGAGGAGGGGATGACAGAGGATGAGATGGTTGGATGGCATCACCGACTTAATGGACATGAGTTTGAGAGAACTCTGGGTGTTGATGATGGACAGGGAGGCCTGGCGTTCTGCAGTCCATGGGGTTGCAAAAAGTAGGACACAGCTGAGCGACTGAACTGTACTGAATCAGTCTAGCAGTGTGAATAGCTAGTGTGTACCTGTGGGGGTGGGGGGCAGGAACAGTGACTGACAAATTGATTTCTTGGCTCCTGTAGACATATTAGGACAAGTGAAAAATAAAACTCCTCTTTCCCCAGCTGTGGTTGATCAGCGACCATACTGGTTTCCACACAAGGGAGCTCACTGCATCTCTACATATTTCTCCCATCACAGCTTTGGAAGAAAATAACAAGACTATGATTCAAACCCTCCAATGAGGATTATGATGAATGTTTTCATAGCAGGGTAATGATTCTTTTACCCATTCTCAGGCTTCCCAGGTGTCTCATTGATAAAGAATCTGTCTGTCAAAGCAGATATACAGATCTTCCCTGGGTCGGGAAGATTTCCTGGAGAACGATATGGCAACTCATTCCAGTATTCTTACTTGAAGAATTCCATGGACAGAGAACCCTGGAAGTCTATAGTCCATGGGGTCACAAAGAGTCAGACATGACTGAGTGACTAACACAACACTTTCAGAGCAGGAGAAGATGGAGGCTTTTTTTTTTTTTTCAGTAAAAGAACAGTACTTGGCTTTAGTCCTAGGAGATGGTGTCTTTTCTTGGATAAAAATAGATAGAATTAGAGATTAGGGTTGATATAAATGCTAGGGGACTGACATTGCTGTCCAATACAGCACCACTGAGAGGTGGTGGAACCTCTGAATAAGTGGTATATGCATAGATGGATGGAATTGGGGAGGTAATGCATGTGCTTGGTAATGACAACTAACCCCTTGACCTTGAGAGCTAAGGTGAAGATTCTTTTACCTGTTCTTGTCATAGAAATATTAGTGTTTTCTATATGAAATGGGTCACATGAACTTAGAAAATGAGCATTCATAGGATGACCTCAGGAAATAAAACCAGGGCCCCTCTCATGGATTTTCAGCACAAAGTAAACCTGGCATTATTTTAAAGTCAATGGAAACAGGATCAAATAATGACTGACATTCGGTTTCCCAGGGAAATCCCCAGTGGCTCAGCGGGTATAGAATCACCAATAGTGCAGGAGATGCAGGAAACATGGATTCGATCCCTGGGTCAGGAGGATCTCCTAGAGGAGGAAATGGCAACCCACTCCAGTATTCTTGTCTAACAAATCCCATGGACAGAAGAGGCTAGCAGGCTACAGTTCAAAGGGTCGCAAAGAGTTGGACATGACTGAGCAACTAAGCATAACAACAACATAACAAGAGTCAATTTCCCAGGAGCCAAGAGAGGGTTTTAAACCAGACTGAATTTGAATTAGAAAAATTTAGAAATGCATCTTTGCTCCAAAAATTTGGTGTAATCCCTTTATGTGTGTGTGTGTGTGTGTGTGCGCATGTGCACGTGCTTAGTTGCTTCATTCATGTCCACCTCTGTGTAACCCTATGGACTGTAATCCGCTAGTCTCCCCTGTCCATGGGATTCTCCAGGCAGGAATACTGGAGTAGGTTTCCATGCCCTCCTCCAGGGGATCTTCACGAACCAAGGATCAAACCCACATCTCTTATGTCTCCTGCATTGTAGGTGGATTCTAGTGCCACCAGGGAAGCCCTATAATTCCTTTCATATCTTATGTCTATTATAAGACCCCAAAGCAAGGGAGAATATGGTATATGTTGTCAACTGAAAGTAATTCACAATCTTATGGGTACAGTGTAATCTAAGCCAAATCTTACAGATTATTTGAGGGAGTGGAAATTTATCTTGATAAGCACATCTCAGGTTTAAGAAACATCATGTGCAAATTTTGTAGGAAAGAGAGTACAGCATATTTGAGTATCTTAAAGAAATGTGGTATGCCTATATTGCCAGTCATATTTGGACAACCATGTCAGAAATACAGAAGGGAGAATTAGGTTGGAAATTTTGTATTTTTAAGTGTATACATGGTAATAGAAATCATGAGAGTATTTGGAAATAAGAAAAGGACCTAGGAGAAAAGTGTAAATATTTAAAGATGGGCAGAGAAGGGAAGCAACCAAATGAGATAGAGACACTAGAAAAATACGAAACAAACAGATAATACAGTATCCTTTATGCCACGAAAAATATTCAAAGAAAGATTTCTGTAACCTAGCCAATTTCTGTTAAAGGTTTAAGTAAGGCCAAGGAATGAAGCCTCATTGTTAGATTGAGCAAGTAGAATAATTTTGTCGACCTTGGCAAATATGATTTTCATGTTATAGTTAAGGCACAAGCCAAATTACAGTGGCCTTTAGAGTGGATAAGATGTGAGGACATAGAGAAAGAAAATATTGATCACTTTGCTTTCTAGTCAAAACTGTTGGAAAGTGAACAAAAGTATAATAACTTGAGAGTGATGCGGGCTTCAAAATTGAAGGGTGGAGATCATATCTCCAGTGTTTATAACAAAATTATAGCTTCCTGCCTTAAAATGGAAGTTTCGCAATTAAAAGGCATCATATTGTATAATGTGACTATCATATCTATGTGTTATTCAAAGCTATGTAAATCCCTTATGATTATACAGTGGAAGTAAGAAATAGATTTAAGGGACTAGATCTGATAGATAGAGTGCCTGATGAACTCTGGATGGAGGTTCGTGACATTGTACAGGAGACAGAGACCAACACCATCCCCATGGAATTGAAATGAAAAAAGGAAAATGGCTGTCTGAGGAGGCCTTACAAATAGCTGTGAAAAGAAGACAAGTGAAAAGAAAAGGAGAGAAGGAAAGATATAAGCATCTGAATGCAGAGTTCCAAAGAATACCAAGGAGAGATAAGAAAGCCTTCCTCAGTGATCAAAGCAAAGAAATAGAGGAAAAAAACAGAATAGGAAAAACAAGAGATCTTTTCAAGAAAATTAGAGATATGAAGGGAACATTTCATGCAAAGATGGGCTCAATAAAGGACAGAAATTTATGGACCTAACAGAAGCAGAAGATATTAAGAAGAGGTGGCAAAAATACACAGAAGAGCTGTACAAAAAAGATATTCATGACGAAGATAATCATGATGGCATGGTCACTCACCTGGAGCCAGACAACTTGGAATGTGAAGTCAAGTGGGCCTTAGAGAGCATCACTACAAACAAAGCTAGTGGCGGTGATGGAATTCCAATTGAGCTATTTCAAATCCTGAAAGATTATGCTGTGAAAGTGCTGCACTCAATATGTCAGCAAATTTGGAAAACTCACCTGTGGCCACAGGACTAGAAAAGGTCAGTCTTCATTCCAATCCCAAAGAAAGGCAATGCCAAAGAATGCTCAAACTACCGCACAATTGCACTCATCTCACACGCTAGTAAAGTCATGCTCAAAATTCTCCAAGCCAGGCTTCAGCAGTATGTGAACCGTGAACTTCCAGATGTTCAAGCAGCTTTTAGAAAAGGCAGAGGAAACAGAGATCAAATTGCCAACATCTGCTAGATCATGGAGAAAGCAAGAGAGTTCCAGGAAAACATCTATTTCTGCTTCATTGACTATGCCAAAGCCTTTGACTGTGTGGATCACAAGAAACTGTGGAAAATTCTGAAAGAGATGGGAATACCAGACCACATGACCTGCCTCTTGAGAAACCTGTATGCAGGTCAGGATGCAACAGTGAAAACTGGACATGGAGCAATAGACTGGTTCCATATAGGAAAAGGAGTGTGTCAAGGTTGTATATTGTCACCCTGCTTATTTAACTTCTATACAGAGTACATCATGAGGAACGCTGGGCTGGAAGAAGCACAAGCTGGAATCAAGATTGCTGGGAGAAATATCAATAACCTCAGATATGCAGATGACACTACCCTTATGGCAGAAAGTGAAGAGGAACTCAAAGGCCTCTTGATGAAAGTGAAAGAGGAGAGTGAAAAGTTTGGCTTGAAGATCAACATTCAGAAAACAAAGATCATGGCATCTGGTCCCATCACTTCATGGGAAATAGATCGGGAAACAGTGGAGACAGTGTCAGACTTTATTTTTGGGGGCTCCAAAATCACTGCAGATGCTGATTGCAACCAGGAAATTAAAAGACGCTTACTCCTTGGAAGGAAAGTTAAGACCAACCTAGATAGTATATTAAAAAGCAGAGACATTACTTTGCCAACCAAGGTCCATCTAGTCAAGGCTATGGGTTTTCCCGTGGTCATGTATGGATGTGGGAGTTGGACTGTGAAGAAAGCTGATCGCCGAAGAATTGATGCTTTTGAACTGTGGTGATGGAGAAGACTCTTGAGAGTCCCTTGGATTGCAAGGAGATCCAACAAGTCCATTCTAGAGGAGATCAATCCTGGGTGTTCATTGGAAGGACTGATGCTAAAGCTGAAACTCCAATACTTTGGCCACCTCATGCAATGAGTTGACTCACTGGAAAAGAGTCTGATGCTGGGAGGGATTGGGGGTGGGAGGAGACGGAGACGACAGAGAATGAGATGGCTGGATGGCATCACCAACTCGATGGACATGAGTTTGAGTGAACTCTGGGAGTTGGTGGTGGACAGGGAGGCCTGGAGTGCTGTCGTTCATAGGGTCACAGAGAGTTGGATATGACTGAGCGACTGAACTGAACTGAACTGAATAGGAATCTATTGTATGTCTAATTTTACACTAGCTATTATCAGAGAGAATGAATTTATTCAACCTTGATTTATTAAACATGTGCTATATGCCAAATACTGTGCTGGTTGCTGGTGGACGGGGAGATCCAGGATAGTATCCTCTCAAAATCCAAAGGCTGTGGGGGGTAGGGCTGTGTTTTAGAGGTCCAAGCTTCTGTATAAGCCATATTACTTCCTGAATTTATACATGGCTGGGCTTGAATTTTGGTCTAGTTGGAACAGAATTCCCAAAGACTGTCTATACAGTGATAGCAGAGAGCCTGTCTCAATGCTGAGTTCCACAACCAAACTCATGTCTGAGCTCTGGGTAAGAGGAGGCTACAAGAAGAATCTGAAGAAGCTATGAACATAAGAACACAGGAATAATGAGGACCCTGGATGCCATAACACATCTGCAGCTGTGGTGACTGATTGGAGACGAGTCAGAGAGGAAGAGGAAGTCACATGGTAGCCATCATATAGAAGCAGAGATATTATTTATAAACATCCATGAACTACTTCATTGATCCTTTCAGATATAATTGAGGGCAGTATATTTCTAGAGGTCTGGAATTAGAATCAGTAGGTTAAAAAAAGAACAAAGAATGGATAAGAAAGTTGTGGTACATATACACAATGGAGTATTACTCAGCAATTTAAAAGAATACATTTGAGTCAGTTCTAATGAGGTGGATGAAACTGGAGCCTATTATCCAGAGTGAAGTAAGCCAGAAAGAAAAATACAAATACAGTATACTAACACATATATATGGAATTTAGAAAGATGATAACGATAACCCTGTACATGAGACAGCAAAAGAGACACAGATGTATCGAAGTCTTTTGGACTCTGTGGGAGAGGACGAGGGTGGGATGATTTGGGAGAATGGCATTGAAAAACGTATATTATCATATGTGAAATGAATCACCAGTCCAGGTTCGATACATGATACAGGATGCTCGGGGCTGGTGTACTGGGATGACCCAGAGGGATGATATGGGGAGGGAGGAGGGAGGGACGTTCACGATGGGGAACACATGTACACCCAGGGTGGATTCAAGTCAATGTATGGCAAAACCAATACAATAATGTAAAGTAATTAGCCTCCAATTAAAATAAATATTTTTTTAAAAAATGAACAAACCAACAAAATAGAGCTTAGTGTCTTTAAATTCATAAATATAACTGCAGAAATACTTGGGTCACACATGCAAGCAAAATAACCACAACACACAGTAGAATTAAATATACATCAACAAGAGGTGCAAAGTAAATATGAGAATGAAAAAAATGGCAGGATATAATTCCAAATAGATGAACAGAGAAACCTTTATGGAGGATGTGGCACTTGCATGTAGTGGAAAGAGAAAGATAGGATTATTTCTTGTGATCTCATTGTCTAGTTATATAAATATTGCACATGATCAGCACCAAGTAAATTGTTACAGAAAGCCATTTTGAAGCAAATTGAGTCAACCCAGAAGATGGATAGAAATGGAACAAATGGGGTTAATTTGGGAATGCTTCTTGAAAAGGGCTTCCTACACTGAAAGGATGTTCTGTCCTAGGAAGACACTGGAAAGAATTGCTTCACAGAACAGAAAGCAATGGATTGATTGTAACTGGAATGTGGGAAGCAGGAGGAAGGGCTCCAGCTCAGAAGGGCACCTGAATGGAATTTGAATTTAATTCAGAAAACTGCTATTTGACCTTAAAATTTTAGAGCCTAAAATGTACTCATTTTTTAAACTTATTCTGAATTTCATTCATTTTTAAACCCTATCAAAATTGCACTCATTTCTATTTGCATTTGTGTTCCCTGGATAAAGCCTTGATTCATAGCACAGAATAAGAATCAGACCAAGTAATATTTAGAATATAAGATTTTACACTTTCAAAGAGACTTACAGTTTTTAATTTAGAAACTGTTCATATAAGATGCGGAATTTTTTTTAGAAACCTGCTTTTATATTTAAATTGCAGTTAAGCTTTTTTCCCCAGTCAGTAACAAACCCTTTAAAGAGAATCTATGTGCATTTACAAATGGATATGGAAGATGAATACAGACCTGAATGTTTAAATTTTTTAAATAACCTTACTAAATATTTATAAATTTCTGTTTGAGGAAAATTTTTAAACGTTCAACTAGCTATTTATATTAACTGATATTTAATTAAGATAAAGCCAATTTAAAATAGCTTAATTTTTCCAAAAGCCAACATTTGAGGAAAATTTCATTTGAGACCACTTTTCTTCAACTTTTGAAGTTCCTTATACATACATTTGGAATTCTAAACTCCAATCCTTTTTTGAAATTCTATTTTAATTTTGTTTTATCTAAATGCTCTACTAAGCATTTTCCATTTTGATAGGATCATAAAACCATCTCTTCTATACAGAAGGTGGGATTATAATCTTTTACTGCTTAACTCTAAGTGAAAGGACTAGTAATTGCATAGCTAAAGAATAACTGGTTGATAATCACCAGTTGCTTGGCCATTTTAAATTTACACATTTACAATAAGCTTTACTCTAACTCTGAAATTTTTACTGAATATTCATTTCCAAGCCATTTTTCCAAGGAGAAATATTTACTACTGACACTTTAACACTAGAGTATTTTAAACTGAGATGGTGAAATAGTACAAGTTTTTTTACCTCTTTTAGAATGCTGCCACTAAACATGAGACCATTCTCAGCTCTGTAATTGGTTTCTGATAGCAGTAAAAGATATGAGGACCACAAATATTGAAAAATACAGGTACCTTAAGTCATATGTGCCTCAAATAAGAGTGACAAAAAGCAAATTATCTTTTCACTGCCTTTTTGCTCTCAACCCAGAAGTGCACACAGAAGTGGGTGGTTGCAGAGGATACTGTCGTAACCTTTCATGTGAATTTTTCTTCTCGTGGCTGTGTATGAGTCTCTTGGGCTTTCCTGGTGGCGCAGCTGGTAAGGAATCCACCTGCAATGTGGGAGACCTGGGTTCAATTTCTGGGTTGGGAAGATCCCCTGGAGAAGGGAACAGCTACCCACCCCAGTATTCTGGCCTGTAGAATTCCATGGACTGTACAGTCCATGGGGTCGCAAAGAGTTGGACACGACTGAGTAACTTTCACTTTTATGAGTCTTTACCTGTTCCTCTACAAATGTGGGTCAAGGATTCCTCAATGATTTGAACTTCTGCTTAAATTAAATCTCTAATGCAGTGAAAATCTTTTCAAGTTTTTACCAAAAGCCTTGCCCTATTTCCTTCCTGTATGTTTTAAACTTGATGTATTTCTCTTGCTCTTAATTTCAGCCATAGCCAATTTGCCCAGTAAGTGCAAAAGAACTACCTTGACTTACCAGGGATTTAAGGAAGATGCATTTGGAGATAATGTTTAAGAGGGATAATAAAAGGATTGCTAATAAACCCCTTTCAATATCCTGGTTCCTAACTTTTCCAGACTGAACCAGAGGTAGAAGATGTCTCCTGCCATGGCAAATCACTTCAGTATACTTGCCTTGAGAACCCCATGAACAGTATCAAAAGGCAAAATGATAGGATACTGAATGAGGAATTCCCCAGGTCGGTAGGTGCCCAGTATGCTACTGGAGATCAGTGGAGAAATAACTCTAGAAGGAATAAAGGGATGGAGCAAAAGAAAAACCAGTTCCCAGTTGTGGATGTGACTGGTGATAGAAGTAAGGTCCGATGCTGTAAAGAGCAATATTGCATAGGAACCTGGAATGTTAGGTCCATGAATCAAGGCAAATAGGAAGTGTTCAAACAGGAGAAGACAAGAGTGAACGTTGACATTCGAGGAATCAGTGAACTAAAATGGACTGGAATGGGTGAATTTAACTCAGATGACTATTACATCTACTACTGCGGGCAGGAATCCCTTACAAGAAATGGAGTAGCCATCAAGGTCAACAAAAGAGTCCGAAATGCAGTACTTGGATGCAATCTCAAAAACGACAGAATGATCTCTCTTCGTTTCCAAGGCAAACCATTCAATATTACAGTAATCCAAGTCTATGCTCCAACCAGTAATGCCGAAGATGCCGAATTTGAATGGTTCTATGAAGACTTACAAGACCTTTTAGAACTAACACCCAGAAAAGATGTCCTTTTCATTATAGGGGACTGGAATGCAAAAGTAGGAAGTCAAGAAATGCCTGGAGTAATAGGCAAATTTGGCCTTGGAGCACGGAATGAAGCAGGGCAAAGGCTAATAGAGTTTTGCCAAGAGAACGCACTGGTCATAGCAAACACCCTCTTCCAACGACACAAGAGAAGACTCTACACATGGACACCACCAGATGGTCAACACCGAAATTAGATTGATTATATTCTTTGCAGCCAAACATGGAGAAGCTCTATACGGTCAGAAAAACAAGACCAGGAGCTGACTGTGGCTCAGATCATGAACTCCTTATTGCTAAATTCAGACTTAAATTGAAGAAAGTAGGGGAAACCACTAGACCTTTCAGATATGACCTAAATAAAATCCCTTATGATTATACAGTGGAAGTAAGAAATAGATTTAGGGGTCTAGATTTAAGGGTCTGATAGAGTGCCTGATGAACTCTCGACGGAGGTTCGTGACATTGTAGAGGGGACAGAGACCAAGACCATCCCCATGGAAAAGAAATGCAAAAAAGCAAAATGGCTATCTGAGGAGGCCTTACAAATATCTGTGAAAAGAAGAGAAGCAAAAAGCAAAGGATAAAAGGAAAGATATAAGCATCTGAATGCAGAGTTCCAAAGAATAGCAAAGAGAGATAAGAAAGCCTTACTCAGCGATCAATGCAAAGAAATAGAGGAAAACAACAGAATAGGAAAAACAAGAGATCTTTTCAAGAAAATTAGAGATATGAAGGGAACATTTCATGCAAAGATGGGCTCAATAAAGGACAGAAGTGGTATGGACCTAACAGAAGCAGAAGATATTAAGAAGAGGTGGCAAGAATACACAGAAGAACTGTACAAAAAAGATCTTCACGATGCAGATAATCACGATGGCATCGTCACTCACCTGGAGCCAGACATTGTGGAATGTGAAGTCAAGTGGGCCTTAGAGAGCATCACTACAAACAAAGCTAGTGTAGGTGATGGAATTCCAATTGAGCTATTTCAAATCCTGAAAGATGATGCTGTGAAAGTGCTGCACTCAATATGCCAGCAAATTTGGAAAACTCAGCAGTGGCCACAGGACTGGAAAAGGTCAGTCTTCATTCCAATCCCAAAGAAAGGCAATGCCATAGAATGCTCAAACTACCACACAATTGCACTCATCTCACACGCTAGTAAAGTCATGCTCAAAATTCTCCAAGCCAGGCTTCAGCAATATGTGAACTGTGAACTCCAAGATGTTCAAGCAGGTTTTAGAAAAGGCAGAGGAACCAGAGATCAAATTGCCAACATCCACTGGATCATGGAGAAAGCAAGAGAGTTCCAGTAAAACATCTATTTCTGCTTCATTGACTATGCCAAAGCCTTTGACTGTGTGGATCACAATAAACTGTGGAAAATTCTGTAAGAGATGGGAATCCCAGACCACCTGACCTGCCTCTTGAGAAACCTGTATGCAGGTCAGGAAGCAACAGTGAGAACTGGACATGGAACAACAGACTGGTTCCAAATAGGAAAAGTGAAGTCACTCAGTCGTGTCCGACTCTTTGCGACCCCATGGACTGTAGCCCACCAGGCTCCTCCATCCATGGGATTCTCCAGGCAAGAAAACTGGAGTGGGTTGCCATTTCCTTCTCCAGGGGATCTTCCCGACCCAGGGATCGAACCCAGGTCTCCTGCATTGCAGGCAGACGCTTTAACCTCTGAGCCACCAGGGAAGCCCAAATAGGAAAAGGAGTACGTCAAAGCTGTGTATTATCACCTTGCTTAATCCTTGTTTACTTCCTCCTTAATCTCCTAGGAGAGCAGAAGAAAAGGTGAACATCTAGCTGAACTCAGAAAATTACTTTTACCAACAAAACAAGACAAATGAAAACAAAAACCTCTGGTCAATTAAGGAAGTCTTTGTTGGTATTAAACACATGGTATTTCCCCCCTTTGGCCTAGTTTTGAGCATTGCAGTTGGGACTCTGAGCATTGCTTAGCTTTGTGCTGTCACTTCCGTTTAATCCCTTCATGAATCTTTCACCAAAAATGAACTCATTTTAAGATGAAGTGGTGAATTAATGCAGTTATATAATCCAACAAAGACATCTAATTTGAGAGTATGTCAATTAGAATGTGGCAGGGCCTCTGGCCTTTGCAATCAAAATAATAGTCTACTGTTGTACAGGGCTTTTTTTTTTTTTTATCCTCAGATGCCTTTCACTAAGAAAAATCTATTTTTCACTTCCCTCACATCATAGGTCAATATGGTGTGCTCTGAATCTTTCATAGAGGAAGATGAAAGACAAAATGAGAGTTTAGTTCTGTAGTCCCAAGCATGGGGCCCCAGGCACCTTGAAATGCAGCCGTGGGTTTGATGTTAATTGGAGCCTTTCCAGAGGTGTGCCAGGTTATGGAGTTCAGGCAATTCAGGTGAGTGTGAACTCACTGTGGGAGTGAAGTTGTTGAATATGTTGTTTCAAAGTAAATGTTATGGTTGGAAAGAGTAAGCACAGCAAAATTGGTATTTCCAAAAATCATTTTAACAAATGCACCACAGAAACTTATTCCTATTCTGGTTTCTAATTATGGTATGTGGCTACTTTTCTGATAGAATTAACACCATGATGGAGTATGTTGCAGATTTATGCTTGAGCTTTTCACATTTTCAGTCTAGGACTATGACTAAAAAGGGCAACTAGGGTCTCTTCTGTGACCAGAATGAGGGCAATGTGCATGTGTCAAAGTTGGGGTAGGTAAATAGACTAGGAAGGGTGGAACAACAATGCTCTCAGCAAAAACATCATTCTCTCAGAGAAGAGGACCTTTATGTGAGGGGAAAGACCAATCACCTCAGAAAACCCTGTCATCACAGAGATTTGGGAGATGGCAAGTTTATTGCTACAATCCACTCCCATCTTCTCTTTCCTACCTTATTGATATTGGCAAGATTCTCCACCAAGGAGAAACTACTGAAGATGAGCTGCAAACATCAACTCTTAAGTGGCCAGAGATTACATACATGGTAACAGAGATGCAAATGACAGTTGAGTTTTCAATATAAATAATAGAGGACAGAGGAAAACGGGTAAATATGTTTAAAAGTACAGGAAGCAATCACATCAACCTAGATTATCTTCAGCAAATATACACTTCCTAAGTACGTCAAAGAAAACACATTTCAGGTTCTTGTTTCAGATATTTCATGAGAAAGACTGGAGGCAGGGCACAGGATGAGAGATCCTCCTTTGTGGTACAGAGCAACAAAAAGGAGACAGCAGTGATGAAGCTCCATAGAAATCATCCTCCTCTATCGGCCCTATGAAATAAGTCTTAATTCACTGGGGAAATGACAATAAGACATATAACTCTCAGGTATGGGTGAAGACCAGTTGTATCTGGGAGAAAGAAACAGAAAAATCTGTCTATAGATGAAAGAAGGACAGGAACACATCCTTGTCCCAGAATAATAGAGACACACCCTACTGTTGAGGAAGGAATAGGATTAATGAGAAGGTTCCACAATGAGACCAAAGGAGACAGAGAATCAGGCTGCAACTGAGAATGAGCCAGAATATCAGAGAACATTCTCCACTCTCTATCACCAGTTTACTGAGCTTTGAATAACAATAATCTGCTGAAAGAGTATTAAAATAGACTTTCTTTTAGGGATATACAAAAGCCTATAGCAGGAAAAAGAGCAGACATTAAGGAAAACTTTCTGGAAAATCAGTTTGTACTCTAAATACAAAGTAACACTGGAGGAATTTGAGGACCGTGGTGCATTGAAAGTAATAAAAGCAACAATAAACTTCTACTTGCTCAGTGACTAAGTACATAAATAATCTTAGTCCTCCACACTGAAGACCAAGCAGAACAGAGGGGTGCTCATTTCTGAGCATATATAATATAAAACTTATTTTCTACTGTTCTAAACAAAATACACACCTTGTAACAAAAATTATGAAATATACAAAGAAGCAAGTGAAAACATTATCAATCAACTAAACAATCAATAGAACTAGAATCATCTATGATTCAGTTGCTGAGTCGATCAAAAAGAAACAACTTTCATTGGTAAGACCCTAATTGAAAAGATAAACTATATGCATGATCACATAGAAAATGTCAATAGGAATATGGAAACTATAATAAATGATCAAGTGGAAATGAAGAATAAAAAGGTAAATAAGATAGATGAAAAATTCCTTTGTCAGTCTTATCAGTAAAATTAATGCAGTCAATGAAAGCATCAGTGAACTTGAAGACAGATCAATATAAACTACAAAAAATTACATACAGAAGGGGGGAAAAAGAGTGTTGTGTGGGGGGGAGACAGAAAAAGATATACCAAAACTGTGGGACAGTATTACTTGCTCTGAAATCTGTGTAATTAGAATCACAGAAGGAGAAAAAAATGATATGGGTAGCATACATGCAGTTGACACTTGAAAACATGGTTTCAACTGTGCAGACCCATTTATATGAAGATTTTTTCAATATAATAAAGCTGGTTGAATTTTTCTACAGTTGGTTGGATCCTTGAATGTGGGACTGCAGATATGAGAGCTGACTGTAAAGTTTATATATGGATTTTCAATTGTATGTGTAATAGGGAAGAACAAATCTGACTCCATATTGGATCTGTTTCTCTTACTTTAATCTTTGTTTTCTATTGCTTTTGCTACAAGTTAATATGTAAAGGGATGTAGCCTATAGCTTAAAGTATACATAATGGCCTATCTCTAGGAATCCTGCCTCCCATGCCTGAGTGTTAAGTCAAAACACCTATGTTTAGTTTACAGGAAACATTCTAACCAGGCCTGTGAATGACTTCAGGAAAGAAGATATTAACACATCCCTTCTGGAGTCTGGCCCCAAATAGAAAATATTTGCAACAACTTATCACCTTTTTCACTTATATTTGCGCCTTTCCCTCTTTGTTCTATAAAAGAAGCTAGCATCCAGACCCCAGCAAGATGGCTCTTTGGGACAATAGTCCACCATCTTCTTGGTGTGCTGACTTTCTGAATAAAGTTGCTATTTCTTGCCCCAACAACTCTTCTCTCGATTATTTGGCCCTTTGTGATGTGAGCAATATGAGTCTGGACTCAGTAACACATGGAGGGTCAGTGCTCCTAACCCCTGCATTGTATACAAAAGGGAAAATGGTTGAGAAACTTCCAAAATTAATTAATGAAACCAAATCACATATCCAAGAAACAGGGCAAACTAAGAAAGATAAATACCAAAACTAACCACACCAAGGACATCAAACTGCTGAGAAAAAAAGAAAAAGAGAAATCTTTAAGGCATTCATTTCATATAAATGAAACATAAAAAATGTAAAATAACTGAATAATACAAACTCTCTGCGCAAAATAAAATTAACCTAATTACAGAATGATATGTGGAAAATACTAAAATATTTTAATATTAATAAATAACCCAAGGATAAATAAGAAATTACAAGAGAAAACAGAAACTATTTAGACTTTAGTAAAATCAAAACAAAGCATATCAAACTATGTGAATGCAATGAAAGAATGTCTTAAAAGGAATGTTAATTTTTTTTAATTGGAGGATAATTGCTTTACAACCTAAATGGAATTTAAGGTATAAGTCTTCATATTATAAAATAAATATCTCAAATCAATGACCAAACTTTTCACTTTAAAAAAGTGGAAACTTTATGGAACTTAAAGAAAGCAAATAGATGGATATAATAAAGAGTAGTGGAAAATTCTTCAAGAGAAGGGAATACCAGACCACCTTACCTGCCTCTTGAGAAATCTGCATGCAGGTCAAGAAGCAAGTTAGAATTGCACATGAAACAACAGACTGATTCCAAATTGGAAAAGGAATACTCCAAATTGCAGTACGTCAAGGCTGTATATTGTCACCCTGTTTTTTTAACTTATATGCAGAATACATCATGAGAAATGCTAGGCTGGATGAAGCACAAGCTGGAATCAATATTGCCAGGAGAAATATCAATAACCTCAGATATGCAGATGACACCACCCTTATGGCAGAGAGTCAAGAGGAACTAAAAAGCCTCTTGTTGAAAGTGAAGGAGGAGAGTGAAAAAGCTGGCTTAAAATTCAACATTCAAAAAACGAAGATCATGGCATCTGGTCCCATCACTTCATGGCAAATAGATGGAGGGGTAGAAACAGTGACAGACTTTCTTTTCTTGGGCTCCAAAATCAATTCATATGGTGACTGTAGCCATGAAATTAAAAGATGCTTGCGCCTTGGAAGAAAACTGTGACCAATCTAAACAGCATATTCAAAAGTAGAGATATTATTTTGCTGACAAAGGTCCGTCTAGTAAAGCTATGGTTTTTCCAATAGTCATGTATAGATGTAAGAGTTGGACCATAAAGGAAGCTGAGAGCTGAAGAATTGATACTTTTGAACTACAGTCTTGGAGAAGACTCTTGAGTCCCTTGGACAGCAAGGAGATCCCACCAGTCCATCCTAAAGGAAATCAGCCCTGAATATTCATGGGGAGGACTGATGTGGAAGCTGAAACTCCAATGCTTTGACCACCTGTTGTGAAGAACTGACTCATGATGCTGGGAAAGATTGAGGGCAGGAGGAGTAGGGGACAAAGGAAGATTAAATGGTTAGATCGCCTCACAGACTCAATGGACATGAGTTTCAGCAGGCTCTGGGAGTTGGTGATAGGGAAGCCTGGCGTGCTGCAGTCCATGGGTCACAAAGAGCTGGATATGTCTGAGAGACTGGATTGAACTGAATAAAGAGTAGAGATCTACAGATTGAAAACAAAAGAGTGAGAATCAGTGAAATTAAAGCTGATTTCTTGAGAGACTCAATGAAATTGATAAATATTTAATCACATTAAGAAAAAAGAAGGCAAATTATACAAATTGAGAATTAAGTTGGGAACAACACTACAGGCCATGCAATGAATAGAATAAAATTCCTCAATTTTATGTCATCTATGCTGCTACTGCTAAGTCACTTCAGTCGTGTCCGACTCTGTGTGACCCCATAGACAGAAGCCCACCAGGCTCCTCCATCCCTGGGATTCTCCAGGCAAGAACATTGGAGTGGGTTGCCATTTCCTTCTCCAATGTGTGAAAGTAAAAAGTGAAAGTGAAGTCGCTCAGTCGTGTCCGACCCTCAGCGACCCCACGGACTAAAGCCTACCAGGCTCCTCCATCCATGGGATTTTCTAGGCAATGGTACTGGAGTGGCTTGCCATTGCCTTCTCCGATGTCATCTATGAGAAATCTACAATTAACATTAATTTTAGCATTATAAATTATAATTAACATTTAGTTGTAAAAAATTAAGCCTTTTCCCCCTACAATCAGGGAGGAACTCAGGAAAAATTTTGCTACCAATTTTTCTAGTTTCCTCTCCCATGCAATAAGGAAAACAAGAATTAAAAGAATTAAGGATTGGGAAAATAGTTGTAAAATTCTTGTTATTCCTAGGAGATTTGTTATATAAAAAAACCTTTATGGAGTCTAAAAAAGTTTTAATAATCACAACAAAAAAACTAAAACACTAGTAAAGAGCTAATTTAGCACAGAAACATAACATGAAATCAACATAAAATTTCTATTTCATTTCTATTTTAGTTCTACGTACTATTAACAAACAATTGGAACATAAAACTGAAATTACCATTTTTAACAGCACCAAAAAGTATCAAATATTTAAGAAAGTGTCTAAAGAAGATGTATAACAACAGTACACTGGAAATTACAAACATCACTAAGAGATGTTAAAGAACAGTGAAATAAATATGGAAAATTTGCATATACTGAAAGTCTCAGTATTATTAGGGAAACATTTTTCCAAAATTTGCTTGTGAGTCAATCCTTGTCAAAATTAATTTTCAAAAAATAATTATCTGAGAATTCAAAGGATCTAACATATCCAAAATGATGTTGAAAAATATGTAAAATTCTACCTAGATTTCAGGGTTTATGCTATAGCAATCAAGGCAGTGTGGTATTGGATGAAAAACAATAGATCAACAGAACATAGACTCACACACATATAGCCAAGTGTTTTTATACCAAGATGCCAGGTCAATTCTATAGGGGGAAAGTATCTTTTTGAAAAAATGGTACTGGGGAATTGTATGTTTACATGTGAGGAAAAAAAGCAGTGTATCAGCAAACTACATACAAGAATAAGTTTGCCATATATCATAGACATGAATGTTAAACCCAGAAGTATACATCTCCCTGAAGAGACTATTTGAGGATATTTTGTAACCTTGTGTTGTGTTCAGTTGAGCAGTAATGTCTGACTCTGCAGCCCCCAGGACTGTAGCCTATCAGGCTCCTCTGTCCAGGAATTTTTCGAGGCAAGGATACTGGAGTGGGTTGCCATTCCCTTCTTCAGGAGATCTTCCTGACCCAGGGATTGAACCCGTGTCTTTTGCATTGGCAGGAAGATTCTTTACCACTAGTGCCACTGGATAGGCTGGACTATGACATTTTTCAGCCTTAGGGTAGGCAAAGATATCTGAGAGGAACATACACAAACACACACACACACCCCTTAAACAGAAAAGAAAAAAAGTTTTAACTGGATTTCATAAAAATTAAAAGTGTGTTTTCATCAAAAGATACCATCAGGAAAACTAAGAGCAAGTGAGAAGTACAAAAGAACTCTTAGGAACCCTGCACTAGGAGACATGACCAATCCTGGAATGGCTTCTGGCAGCCTACTGCCCCTTCCCTGGCTGACCCAGCTCCCTCTCTGAGTTCCTTTTTGTAAAAAGATACCTCAGGGCTGTGCAAGCCGGACAACTCAGCCCCTCTTTCTTACAGCATTTACCACAGAGAGCTTATGACTGTAAACTCTTCTGCTGTTGCTTTGAGATGTGTACGTATCTCCAGCAACTCAGTCTGTTTTTCTCAAGGACTTAGACACCATCATTTGCAATGTAATCATGAAAGATATATAGGGACTTTGTCACCCAGTCTCTGTGAAAGACCTAAGTTCCATAATTGCCTGCTAGCAGACAGTTGCTGGTCTAATCACACCTACATTGACCAACTCTCTGGAATTTTCACTTAAGACCCTGCTGGCTTCCCCCACTTACTGGATAAAATCTCTTTTCACCATTTTAGCTAAAGTTTGGCTTTGTTTATTTTTGACACAGTCCTAGAATGGGAAAATATTTATAGTACATATATCTGATTAAATGCCCCATATCCTGGCATAGAAACAACTTATCCAAAGCAGCAAAAAGCTATTACAAATAATAAATATATGTGTTTGTGAATGTGGTGTGTGTATATGTACGTACAGACATACATATTTGGAAAAGAAGCATGTGAAAAAAATCCTAATGAGATAAAATTGCACATGCAATATATTGGCTAAAATTTTTTAAAAATGTTTGACTACACCAAATTTTGGCAAGGACATACTTTAGCGGGAGGGGGGGGGGCGTTAAATGGTACAACCACTTTGGAAAATAGTTTGGCAGTTTCTTATAAGCATACCTTTACTATATGACCTGTCAGTTCTATTCCTAGGTATTTACTAAAAAGACATGAAAACAAATGTCTACAAACTGATTTGTATAATTTTATTCATTTATATCAACCTCATTTATAAATGTCCTGAACTGGAAGCCATCCCAAACACCTATCAACAGGAATGTAGATAAACAGATTGAGGAATATTTATTTGATGGAATGCTCCTCAGCCACAAAAACAGATTAAAAGAGATAAATGCAACAGCATAGATGCATCTCAAAAACATGAACCTGAGTGAAAGAAGCTGGATGCTAAAAGTGCATATCACATGATCAAATTTATAGAAAATACAAGAAATGTCAAGACTAATCTTTGAAGCAAGTCACTGAGTGGTTGCCTCTAGATGACTGGTGTGACTGGCTTGGCAGAGGCAGGAAAAAACTTCATGGGATGATGGAAATATTTGATGACTTCACTATGATGGTAGTTACAGGGGTTCAAAAACTTCTCAAGTCATTGAACTGAACACTTACCATTTTATTACTTACAAAATATACCCTAATCAAAATCAAGATTAAACAAACAGGCAATTAGGAAGCAACTTATAGAATGAAATAAATGACTAGGTATAAATACTTTTTATTCTATGCTGGATATTTTTAAACAAATGTACTGAGTTGGAATATAGAAAACTATAAAAATAGCCTTAGTAATTAATTTTTTTTTTTTTACTTGTTGGTTCTCTGTTCTGTTTCACTGGTCTATATGTCTGTTTTTATGCCAGTGTCATATATACTGTTTGATTACTTTAGGTTCGTTATGGTTTGAATTCAAGAAGTGTGATGCCTCTAGCTTTACTCTCCTTGCTCAAGACTGCTTTAGTTCTTCAAGGTCTTTTGTGGTTCCACATGCATTAAACAGTAATTCATAGCCTTAGTAATTAATTTTTAAAAATATCGTCACTCAAATTCTAAATATAGCAGGAAAATTTACTTATCTCATTGGCTATTTCCTTTTTCTTTTTTTGAATTTTATTTATTTATTTTTAATTGGAGGCTAATTACTTTACATTGTTGTACTGGCTTTGCTATACACTGACATGAATCTGCCCCGGGTGTACATATGTTCCCCATCTTGAACCCCCCGTCCACCTCCCTCCCCATCCCATCCTTCTGGTTCATCCTGGTGCACCAGCCCCGAGCATCCTGTATCATGCATCGAACCTGGACTGGTGATTTGTTTCACATATAGTAATATACATATTTCAATGCCATTCTCCCAAATCATCCCACCCTCGCCCTCTCCCACAGAGTCCAAAAGACTGTTCTATATATCGGTGTCTCTTTTGCTGTCTTGTATACAGGGTTATCGTTATCATCTTTCTAAATTTCATATATAAGCGTTAGTATGCAGAGTACATCATAGGGAATGCTGGGCTGGAAGAAGCACAAGCTGGAATCAAGATTGCCAGGAGAAATAGCAATAACCTCAGATATGCGGATGACACTACCCTTATGAAAGAAAGTGAAGAGAAATTCAAAAGCCGCTTGATGAAAGTGAAAGAGGAGAGTGAAAAGGTTGGCTTGAAGCTCAACATTCAGAAAACAAAGATCATGGCATCTGGTCCCATCACTTCATGGGAAATAGATGGGGAAACAATAGAAACAGTGTCAGACTTTATTTTTTGGGGCTCAAAAATCACTGCAGATGCTGATTGCAGCCATGAAATTAAAAGACGCTTACTCCTTGGAAGGAAAGTTATGACCAATCTTGATAGTATATTAAAAAGCAGAGACATCACTTTGCCAACAAAGGTCCATCTAGTCAAGGCTATGGTTTTTCCCGTGGTCATGTATGGATGTGAGAGTTGGACTGTGAAGAAAGCTGATCGCCAAAGAATTGATGCTTTTGAACTGTGGTGTTGGAGAAGACTCTTGAGAGTCCCTTGGGCTGCAAGGAGATCCAACCAGTCCATTCTAAAGGAGATCAATCCTGGGTGTTCATTGGAAGGACTGATGCTAAAGCTGAAACTGCAATACTTTGGCCACCTCATGCGATGAGTTGACTCACTGGAAAAGACTCTGATGCTAGGAAAGGTTGGGGGCAAGAGGAGAAGGGGACGACAGAGAATGAGAGGGCTGGATGGCATCACCGACTCGATGGACATGAGTTTGAGTGAACTCCAGGAGTTGGTGATGGACAGGGAGGCCTGGCATACTGTGATTTATGGGGTCGTGGAGATTCGGACATGCCTGAGCGACTGAACTGAACTGATGCTGTATTGGTCTTTTTCTTTCTGGCTTACTTCACACTGTATAATAGGCTACAGTTTCATCCACCTCATTAGAACTGATTCAAATGTGTTCTTTTTAATTGATGAGTAATACTCCATTGGGTATATGTACCAATGCTTTCTTATCCATTCGTCTGCAGATGGACATCTAGGTTGTTTCCATGTCCTGGCTATTATAAACAGTGTTGTGATGAACACTGGAGTACACGTGTCTCTTTCAATTCTGGTTTCCTCGGTGCATATGCCCAGGAGTGCGATTGCTGGGTCGTATGGCAGCTCTATTTCCAGTTTCTTAAGGAATCTCCACTCTGTTGTCCATAGTGGTTATACTAGTTTGCATTCTCACCAACAGTGTAAGAGGGTTCCCTTTTCTCCACACCATCTCCAGCATTTATTGCTTGTAGACTTTTGGATAGCAGCCATTTTGACTGGCGTGAAATGGTATCTCATTGTGGTTTTGATTTGCATTTCTCTGATTATGAGGGATGTTGAACATCTTTTGATGTGTTTGTTAGCCATCTTTATGTCTTCTTTGGAGAAATGTCTGTTGAGTTCTTTGGCCCATTTTTTGATTGGGTCATTTATTTTCCTGGAATTGAGCTGAAGGTGTTGCCTGTACATTTTTGAGATTAATACTTTGTCAGTTGCTTCATTTGCTATTATTTTCTCCCATTCTGCAGGCTGTCTTTTCACCTTGCTTATAGCTTCCTTTGCTGTGCAGAAGTTTTTAATTTTAATGAGGTCCCATTTGTTTATTTTTGCTTTTATTTACAATATTCTGGGTGGTGGGTCATGAAGGATCCTGCTGTGATTTATGTCGGAGAGTGTTTTGCCTATGTTCTCCTCTAGGAGTTTTATAGTTTCTGGTCTTACATTTAGTTCTTTAATCCATTTTGAGTTTATTTTTGTGCATGGTGTTAGGGAGTGTTCTAGTTTCATTCTTTTACAAGTGGTTGACCACTTTTCCCAGCATCACTTGGTAAAGAGATTGTCTTTTCTCCATTGAATATTCTTGACTCCTTTGTCAAAGATAAGGTGTCCATAGGTGCATGGATTTATCTCTGGGCTTTCTATTTTGTTCCATTGATCTATATTACTGTCTTTATGCCAGTACCATACTGTCTTGATGACAATGGCTTTGCAGGAGAGCCTGAAGTCCTGCAGGTTGATTCCCACAGTTCCATTCTTCTTTCTCAAGATTGCTTTCACTATTCGAGGTTTTTTTTTGTATTTCCATACAAATTGTGAAATTATTTGTTCTAGCTCTGTGAAAAATAACGTTGGTAGGTTGATAGAGATTGCATTGAATCTATAAATTACTTTGGGTACTATATTCATTTTCACAATATTTATTCTTCCAATCCATGAACACAGCATATTTCATCTATTAGTGTCCTCTCTGATTTCTTTCACCAGTGTTTTATAGTTTTCCATATATAGGTCTTTTGTTTGTTTTGGGAGATATATTCCTAAGTTTTTTATTCTTTTTGTTGCAACGGTGAATAGAATCGTTTCCTTAATTTCTCTTTCTATTTCCCCATTATTAATGAATAGGAATGCAAGAGATTTCTGTGTGTTGATTTTATATCCTGCAACTTTACTATATTCATTGATTAGCTCTAGTAGTTTTCTGGTAGAGTCTTCAGGGTTTTCTGTGTAGAGGATCATGTCATCTGCAAACAGTGAGAGTTTTAATATTTTATTTCCAATTTGGATTCCTTTTATGTCTTTTTCTGCTTTGATTGCTGTGGCCAAAACTTCCAAAACTATGTTGAATAGTAGTGGTGAGAGTGGGCACCCTTGTGTTTTTTCTGACTTTGGGGGAAACGCTTTCAATTATTCACCATTGAGGATAATGGTTGCTGTGGGTTTGTCATATATAGCTTTAATTATGTTGAGAAATGTTTCTTCTATTCCCACCTTCTGGAGGGTTTTTTATCATAAATGGATGTTGTATTTTGTTAGAGGCTTTCTCTGCATCTATTGAGATAATCATATGTTTTTTATTTTTCATTTTGTTAATATCGTGTATTACATTGATTTGCAGATATAGAATAATCCTTGAATCCCTGGGATAAAGCCCACTTGGTCATGATGTATGATCTTTTTAATGTGTTGTTGGATTCTGATTGCTAGAATTTTGCTAAGGATTTTTGCATCTATGTTCATGAGTGATATTGGCTTATAGTTCTCTTTTTTTGTGACATCTTTGTCAGGTTTTGGTATTAGGGTGATGGTGGCCTCATAGAATGAGTTTGGAAGTTTACCTTCCTCTACAATTTTCTGGAAGAGTTTGAGTAGGATAGGTGTTAGCTTGTCTCTAAATTTTTGGTAGAATTCAGCTGTGAAGCCATCTGGACCTGGGCTTTTCTTTGCTGGGAAGATTTCTGATTACAGTTTCAATTTCCATGCTTGTGATGGGTCTATTAAGATTTTCTATTTCTTCCCGGTTCAGTTTCGGAAAGTTGTACTTTGCTAAGAATTTGTCCATTTCTTCCAAGTTGTCCACTTTATTGCCATATAATTGCTGATAGTAGTCTCTTATGATCCTTTGTATTTCTGTGTTGTCTGTTGTGATCTTCCCATTTTCACTTCTAATTTTATTGATTTGGTTTTTCTCCCTTTGTTTCTTGATGAGTCTGGCTAGGGGTTTGTCAATTTTATTTACCCTGTCAAAGAACCAGCTTTTGGCTTTGTTGATTTTTGCTATGGTCTCTTTTGTTTCTTTTGCATTTATTTCTCCCCCAATTTTTAAGATTTCTTTCCTTCTCCTAACCCTGGGTTTCTTCATTTCTTCATTTTCTAGTTGCTTAAGGTGTAGAGTTAGGTTATTTAGTAGACTTTTTTTCTTGCTTCTTGAGGTATGCCTGTATTGCTATGAATCTTCCCCTTAGCACTGCTTTTACAGTGTCCCATAGGTTTTGGGTTGTTTACATTTTCATTCGTTTCTATGCATATTTTATTTCTTTTTTGATTTCTTCTATGATTTGTTGATTATTCAGCAGCATGTTGTTCAGCCTCCATATGTTGGAATTTTTAATAGTTTTTCTCCTGTAATTGAGATCTAGTCTTACTGCATTGTTGTCAGAAAAGATGTTTGGAATGATTTCAATTTTTTTGAATTTACCAAGGCTAGATTTATGGCCCAGGATGTGATTTATCCTGGAGAAGGTTCCATGTGCACCTGGGAAGAAGGTTAAATTCATTGTTTTGGGGTGAAATGTCCTATAGATATCAACTAGGTCTAACTGGACTATTGTATCATTTAATGTTTGTGTTTCTGTGTTAATTTTCTGTGTAGTTATTCTATCCATAGTTGTGAGTGGGGTATTAAAGTCTCCAACTATTTTTGTGTTATTGTTAATTTCCCCTTTCATACTTGTTAGCATTTGTCTTACATATTGCGGGGATCCTATGTTGGATGCACATATATTTATAATTGTTATATATTCTTCTTGGATTGAGCCTTTGATCATCATGTAGTGTCCTTCTTTGTCTCTTTTCACAGCCTTTGTTTTAAAATCTATTTTATCTGATATGAGTATTGCTACTCCTGCTTTCTTTTGGTCTCTATTTGCATGGAATATCTTTTTCCAGCCTTTCACTTTCAATCTATGTGTGTCCCTCGTTTTGAGATGTGTCTCTTGTAGACAACATTTATAGGGGCCTTGTTTTTGTGTCCATTCAGCCCGTCTTTGTCTTTTGGTTGGAGCATTCAACCCATTTACATTAAAGATAATTATTGACAAGTATGATCCCATTACCATTTACTTTCTTATTTTGTGTTTGAGTTTATACTCTCTTTCTGTGTTTCCTATCTAGAGAAGGACCTTTAGCATTTGTTGGAGTGCTGGTTTGCCGATGCTGAATTCTCTCAGCTTTTGCTAGTCTGTAAAGCTTTTCATTTCTCCTTCTTATTTGAATGATATCCTGGCTGGGTACAGTAATCTGGGCTGTAGGTTATTTTCTTTCAACACTTTAAGTATGCTCTGCCATTCCCTCCTGACCTGAGGAGTTTCTGTTGAAAGATCAGCTGTTATCCTTATGGGGATCCCCTTGTGTGTTATTTGTTGCTTTTCCCTTGCTGCTTTTCATATTTGTTCTTTGTGTTTGATCTTTCTTAATTTGATTATTATGTGTCTTGGGGTATTCACCTTCGGTTTATCCTGTTTGGGACTCTCTGGGATTCTTGGACTTGGGTGATTATTTCCTTCCCCAGTTTAGGGAAAATTTCTACTATTATCTCCTCAAGTATTTTCTCATTGTCTTTCTTTTTGTCTTCTTCTGGGACTCCTATGATTCATATGTTTGGGCATTTAACATTGTCCCAGAGGTCTCTGAGATTGTTCTCATTTCTTTTAATTCGTTTTTCTTTTTTCCTCTCTGTTTTATTTATTTCTACCATTCTATCTTCTAACTCACTTATTCTACCTGCCGCCTTCGTTATTCTACTTTTGGTTCCCTTCAGAGTGTTTTTGATCTCATCTATTGCATTATTCATTGTACACTGACTCTTTTATTTCTTCTAGATCCTTATTAAATCTTTCTTGCATCTTCTCAATCTTTGTCTCCAGGTTATTTATCTGTAACTCCAGTTTGTTTTCAAGATTTTGGATCATTTTCACTATCATTAATCGGAATTGTTTATCAGGTAAGTTCCCTATCTCTTCCTCTTTTGTTTGGGTTGGTGGGTATTTATCCTGTTCCTTTATGTGCTGGGTATTTCTCTGCCTCTTCATCTTGCCTTTATTGCTGTGCTTGGCATGGCCTTTCCATCTTCTGGCAGTTTGTGGAGTTGTCTGTATTGTGGAGTTTCCTCGCTCTGGGTGATTTTGGACAGGTGGCTTGTCAAGATTCCCTGGTTAGGGAAGCTTGTGTCAGTATTCTGGTGGGTGGAGCAGGATTTCTTCTCTCTGGAGTGCAATGAAGTGTCCCGTAATGAATTATGAGATTTCATTGGGTTTGGAGTGACTTTGGGCAGCCTGTATATTGAAGCTCAGGGCTATTTTCCTGTGTTTCTGGAGAATTTGCATGGTATGTCTTGCTCTGGAACTTGTTGATCCTTTGGTGGTGCTTCATTTCAGTGTAGTTATGGAGGCGTTTGATGAGCTCCTATCGATTAATGTTCCCTGGAATCATGAGTTCTCTGTTGTTCTCAGGATTTGGATTTAAGCCTCCCGGCTCTAGTTTTCAGTCTTATTCTTGCAGTAGCCTCACGACTTCTTCATTCCTTATTATCATAGGATTAAATGAAAAGCTGAGAGACTTGGATAAGTCCTGAAGATTCTCAGTTGTTGAAATGAGAGACTAAACACATTTCAGTTCAGTTCAGTTCAGTCACTCAGTTGTGTCCGACTCTTTGTGACTCCATGAATTACAGCACGCCAGGCCTCCCTGTCCATCACCAACCCCCAGAGTTCACTCAAACTCATGTCCATCGAGTCGGTGATGCCATCCAGCCATCTCATTCTCTGTCGTCCCCATATCCTCCCACCCCCAATCCCTCCCAGCATCAGACTCTTCTCCAGTGAGTCAACTCGCTGCATGAGGTGGCCAAAATATTGGAGTTTCAGCTTTAGCATCAGTCCTTCCAATGAACACCCAGGATTGATCTCCTTTAGAATGGACTGGTTGGACCTTCTTGCAGTCCAAGGGACTCTCAAGAGTCTTCTCCAGCACCACAGTTCAAAAGCATCAATTCTTCGGTGATCAACTTTCTTCACAGTCCAACTCTCACATCCATACATGACCACAGGAAAAACCATAGCCTTGACTAGACGGACCTTGGTTGGCAAAGTAATGTTTCTGCTTTTTGTTAAGTCAATTTAACAATCAAATTAGATCGTAGTATTAGCTAATATACTGAATGCTTATGATGAGCTGGGTGGTCTGCTAAGTGGTTTACATATGTCAAATACTTCATTCCTTTGAGGTAGCTGCTGCTGCTGCTGCTCTTAAGTCGCTTCAGTTGTGTTGACTCTGTACTATCTGCTACTCATGAAGAAACTTCAGAATGGACAGGTTATATAACTTGCTCAAAGCTGTAAAGCCAGTAAAGTGTATAGCCAGGATGTAAGATTGCCAGGAGAAATATCAATAACCTCAGATATGCAGATGACCCCACCCTTATGGCAGAAAGTGAAGAGCAACTCAAAAGCCTCTTGATGAAAGTGAAAGAGGAGAGTGAAAAAGTTGACTTGAAGCTCAACATTCAGAAAACTAAGATCATGGCATCTGGTCCCATTACTTCATGGGAAATAGATGGGGAAACAGTGGAAGCAGTGTCAGACTTTATTTTTGGGGGCTCCAAATTCACTGCCGCTGCTGATTGCACTCATGAAATTAAAATACACTTACTCCTTGGATGGAAAGTTATGACCAACCTAGCTAGCATATTAAAATGCAGAGTCATTGGTTTGCCAACGAAGGTCCATCTAGTCAAGGCTATGGTTTTTCCAGTTGTCATGTATGGATGTGAGAGTTGGACTGTGAAGAAAGCTGATCACCAAAGAATTGATGCTTTTGAACTGTGATGTTGGAGAAGAGTCTTGAGAGTCCCTTGGACTGCAAGGAGATCCAATCAGTCCATTCTAAAGGAGATCAGTCCTGGGTGTTCACTGGAAGGACTGATGCTAAAGCTGAAACTCCAATACTTTGGTCACCTCATGCGAAGTGTTGACTCACTGGAAAACTCTGATGGTGGGAGGGATTGGGGGCTAGATGAGAAGGGGACAACAGAGAATGTGATGGGTGGATGGCATCACCGACTCTATGGACATGAGTTTGAGTGAACTCCAGGAGTTGGTGATGGACAGGGAGGCCTGGCGTGCAGTGATTCATGGGGTCACAAAGAATCGGACATGACTGAGTGACTGAACTGAACTGAATGCAAGTTTGGCACTTCTTCTATAACTGCATGGCATCGAAATATAATGTCTGAAATATCAAACTATTCACATGTAAATAAATATTATTTATTATGTGTTGAATAAAATTTCATTTTCCTGTTCATTCACTCTATGTCAGGTAGGGTGGTGGGACCAGGGGCAACCAAAGATGCTGCCTCCTCCAGGAAATTTAAGTGTCTGAGTCAAGGGAGTGTTGCAGTATTTGCAGAGTGCCATGGGAGCACATATGATCTAAGTTGTTTCTGACTTAGCCTAGAAGTTGATATTTGCTCTGGCCCATAATAGATGAAAATTAGTGTTCCAAGTGGAAAGAATGACATGTGCAGAGGTGGGGAAAGGGAGTTGGAAAGGACTTTTATTTATTTTAAAGTGGATATGAGACAATATGGGAAGATAAGATGCTGGAAAGAGAGGTGGGGACTAGATCATAGACAGTCTTTACTATCTATTTGAAGATTTTATCTTGTATTCAAAGATTACAGATTTTCTTAAAAGTATTTTTTCCCAAGGGGAAACTTATAGAGGATCCAAAACATAAAATACATCAAAAAATCAACTCTGGTTGAAGTGAAGGCAAGGCACAATTTTAATAGACCCAATAATTTCCATCACCCAACCTCATCAACTTTATTAGTTCTAAAAAAAAAAAAAATTCATTTTTCATGCCGAGGAAACTCACCCGTTATGAGCCACAATGAATGTCATATGTTCTGTTCAGTTATAGTCCATTTAAGAAGAACATGTGAAAAACAGTACTGTAGACAATGGATAGTCATTTATGAGTTTTAAACCGGTTGCAGGTGAGCATCGATGGTCATACTTTTGGTTGAGAAATAAAGACTAAAGTCAAGAAGGACCAAGAAAATCAGTGATATAATATGATGGTGGCAGAAATGGAGAAGAAGTCAGGTAATAAACATTACTGAAGCCTGCAACCTGATTAGATGAGAAAGAGAAAGGAAGGAGTCCCTTTTTTGGTTGGTATCATTTCCAGAGAATATTATACTCATTACAATGCAGGGTTTATTAATAGAGATGAAAATCATGATTTTTCAGAATTCATCACTCGTTATTAATTTGAAGGCAAGAATGAAAAGAGGTATCCAAAACTGATATTCAGAATTCACTATTAAAACGCTAATAAAATATCTTATTGACATAACCCAGAGAGAGCAAACACTTTTGAAAAACAAAACAGCAATGCAAGAAGATTACAATAAGGAATTCTAAAGCAATTTGCTTTGAATTGAATAACTCTGTAAGAGTGAGCTTGTTTGCCCAGGAATATACTTGCTGTGGTTCTAGCTCTAGATGGAACCCACCCAGTCTCTTCACAGAATTCATGGGTGGAAGAGGAAGAGGGGGAGGGGAAGATGGGGTCAAGAGATGTTTGTAGTTTCCTACTCAGATGGCAACACAAAATGCTCCTATGCTTCTGACAGACAAACAAATTAATCAGGATTGTTTATTATCATTATTTTTCTTACCTTGACCCAGTCCTGGCTTCAAGATCCTTCTCAATTCAGCACAGCTACTATCAATTCTAGTTTGCACAGGAGATAAAGCTATTTGCCATCTCTGATCTGGAAGATATATATTGAACATCCAGATGGGAAACATGAGTCTGATTTTCAGGAGGGTGAACAAAAGTAGAAATATTTATTATGCCAATAATCAGTACAGAAATGGCCATCAGGCTATAAGTGCAAATGAGATCATCCAGAGAGAGTCCGTCTTCGAAGTCTAAGAACACTTCATTCTTTGAGGAAAACTGGGCATGCCTTCTGTTTCTTTCTATTGTCCCTAGACTGAGTGTAGAGTTTAGCCTTGGGGGTTATTCACTTATTTCTTCAATGTCTCAAACTTTTTCTAAATATGGACTGGAATCACCATAACTGAAGTACTGAGGGTAATAATTCTCAAAGCATGTTCTTCAAAAACCCTGGGGATGTAACAGCAACTGTGATTTCATAAGCTCTCCCAGTGATTCTGCTTGTGCACATGCTCAGTCACTTTAGTCTTGTCCAACACTTTGCTACCCTATGGACTGTAGTCCTCTGTCCATAGGATTCTCCAGGAAAGGATACTTGAGTGGATTGCTGTGCCCTCCTCCAGGGAGGAGGGATGAAAACTGCATCTCTTATGTCTCCTGCATTGGCAGGTGGGTTCTTTACCACTAGCACAACCTGGGAAGACCCCCAGTGATTCTGATGCACACCCAATTCTGAAAACTAATGCCTCTGGCTGACACAGGTAAGCCTATCTATTATATCTCTCAGGATCAATCTGTTAAGTTTTACACACTCAAATATGGCAAGATATAGACATAACATTCGTATTTACAGGTTAATTAGTCTCTTGATTTCCAAACCCCTTAATCCTTTATTTAACTCAAATATAACAGAACTTTATTCTACAGGCTGACTCTAATTGTTAATGATTGAAGATTTATGTCAGGAAAAATTCTGGGGGAACACATAGGGTTTGTGTGAAAGAGTACTGTGACTAGTTGGTTAGACCTGCCATGGGGTTTATACTGAATCTTCCAATTTCCTACAAGAAGATCAGCCTTCTCAGTGTACTATAAGTGAATATATATATATATATATATATATATATATATATATACTCCATTATTCTCTTTATCTATGGCATCTTCTTCCAATTCTTAATCATAAATTAGTTCACACACAGAGCCTTCTTGGCCTGAAATTCAGAAAAAAAACATATGAAAAATAAATAGGGGGCATTTATAAACCACCAGAATAATTTTCCATAAATATTAGAATGTAGAAGGAAGTTCTATGTTGTTATTTCCCTCTATGTGTTCAACCCTAAATCATCTTAGAGTTTTTTCAGCATCATGGTGAACTGGCTTTATGTCAGCAAATTACACTAAGGATATTTTTGCATATTAACCTAAGGACATATTTTATCAAACATCAATTCTAGAGAAGCATTGTAAATGTGGGGAAATAGCCAAAGCATTTTAAAATAATTTATGACATCAATTCAAGCAACATATATTTAATGAGTATTAAGTACTAGGTATTGTGTTAAGGCTTCGGAGAAGGCACTGGAAAGCCACTCCAGTACTCTTGCCTAGAAAATCCCATGGACGGAGAAGCCTGGTAGGCTGCAGTCCATGGGGTCGCTACGAGTCAGACATGACTGAGCGACTTCACTTTCACTTTTCACTTTCACACATTGGAGAAGGAAATGGCTACCCACTCCAGTGTTCTTGCCTGGAGAATCCCAGGGTCGGGGGAGCCTGGTGGGCTGCCGTCTATGGGGTCACACAGAGTCGGACACGACTGAAGTGACTTAGCAGCAGCAGCAGCAGTAGCAGCAGCATTGTGTTAAGGCTTAGCAATCAGAAATGGATCATCCTTAGTTCATGCTCCCAGAAACTTGAGAATAATCAAGGAGCCCATGATAGCTCACCATGCTAAGGCCAGTGAAAGTGGTAAGCCTGAGTATCAAATGGAGGAGAAAAAGAATCCACTGTATAGTAAAAAACCTTTCAGATGTGAACTTTCAAAGATGCAAACATGTGCCAGCTCCTGTATGCCAGCTATTGTACTGCACTACTGTACTTTTCAAAGTACTATACTGTAAGATTTTAAATGTTTTCTATTTTTTATGTAGTATTTGTATGATAGGAATTATAAACCTCATACAGTACAGTACTATATAGCTGACTGTGTTAGTTAGATACATAGGTTAAATTTGTTGGACTTATGAATAAATCAGACTTATGAACATGCTCTCAGAATAGAACTTGTTTGTTTGCAGGGGACTTGTTCGTTTGTGTGTATGTGAAGATAGGTTGGGAAGGATAGAAATTGAATGCTTTTGGGAAGAAGCAGAAAAAGAGCTGAGCCTGGAATGGCAAATATGAGTTATAGGGAAGATGGGGGCAAAGAAAGAACAGGCTAGTAGAGAAACTGTGAAAAGTTAAAGGTGAGAAATAGCATGAGATTTTATTAATTACACATAGTGTCACACGGCTGGATACGAAGATGCATCAGGAGGGGAGGAATAAGAGGGTATGATGAAATGTAAGCTGCAGAGAAGAGTAGGGGCAAAAACCAACCAAGTCTAGGGGGAAAGTTCATTTGAGGACTAACTAGCTTTGAGTTAATTTTGATTTCTGCTTTGCCATCATTTCTCTGTGCTACTGTTCAGAGCAATCCTGGAACAGTTCACTCCACATCAATTTCATCCATTTGGAAACTGGTCTGGTAAATATAGGTTCAAAGAAATTACTTTGTCCTGGAAAATTTTGAGGAGTGAAGGTTGCTGGCATGTGTACATGGCCATTTCTTTCTGGGAAGTACTGCTGTTGGATATGGCTGCTAAGTTTCTTCTGGTGTAATGTAGGCAATTTTACTGCCTCCTTGAATTTTGATAAGTGTTACTTAATGGATTTTAGTGGACACAGAGGGACCCTTTCAGAGCTCCACATTTTCAGAAGAACCTTCCATTAGCAAATCTTACCTGGTTCAAACATTCCACTGACAGAGCCCCTCTGAACCAGTTGGGGATTTCATTCAGTTGGTAATAACAGAAAACTGAAACAGAGGAGTAAACAAATGGGATGTGATTTTTCTTTTGACAGAGTCTACAGGTAGGAGGTCTGTGCAAACAATGTCCTAGGCTGCTTCTTTCTTTCTGGTCTGCTTCCTATAGCCTGTCTCCCGCCAACAAGTTCAGCTTGTGATTTCACTGATGGTCACTGCAACTCTATCTTGTTTCCCTTGGGGGAACAAAAGGGGAAGAAAGAGTGGGTACAAGCAATAATCTGCTTGCCAGCAGACTCATATCCCTCTGACAGTTTTGTTCAGAAATCCGACCCAATGACTTTGACTAATAGCACACTGGTCCGAACTGTCACATGATAGTTCTTGCAAAGGAGAAAGGAAGTATTATTTAGCTGGTCATGTTGCTATCCAAAGTAAAATTAGGGCATTATAAGGAATCAAGAGATTAAGTTTATTGGACAAACAATTCAGAATCTCTATCCTTATCTAAGGTCAGCCTGAAGTTGGCATCTGGATCTTATATCTCTGACTGCTAATTTTACTCTTCCTCTTTCTGTCTCTCAAAATGTAAATGCTCTGCCAGAATCCTCCAATTCTACAGCTCCTCCTTTGTGTTTGTTATGTTACCAGTCCTATAGTACTGTGTCACTTGCTTCTTCTTCTTGTTCAGTCGCTCAGTCCTAAATTGCTCTTTGTGACCCCATGGACTGCAGCCTGCCAGGCTGTCCTGTCCTTCACTATCTCCTGGAGTTTTCTCAAACTCAAGTCCACTGAGTCAGTGATGCCACACAACCATCTCATCCTCTGTCGTCCCCTTCTCCTCCTGCCCTGCATCTTTCCCAGCATCAGAGTTTTTTCTAATGAGTTGGCTCTTCACATCAAGTGGCCAAATTATTGGAGTTTCAGCATCCAATGAATATTCAAGTTTGGTTTCCTTCAGGATTGACTGATTTGATCTCCTTGCTATCCAAGGGACTCTCAAGAGTCTTTTGTCTTGTTAGCACACTTCTTTTTTATCCTCTCTTCTATTTACCACTAGTTTTAATGTATATGCTCATGTAGGTGCAGGTATACATCCATGTATGCAAGTGCTTCTGACTGCTCTGAGCTCATGCATAAACTAGGTATTATTTCCTGAGGCAGGCGTAAATGTTTTGTCTTTGTGTTTTACAATCTCAATTCATGAAAAAAACTCAATTGCTTTCCAAACCCTCCTCTGCCTTTGGAAAATTATCCATGAAGAAAACAATGGGTTTTCCCATTTGTCAGCAAATTAAATAAAAAGGTAAAAAAGAGACCCATGTCTTTCATAATTAGAACTTAAGTTTGCATCTATGTCCTGGAAATTAAGACTTTAAAAACAATTCTATCAGGGCTAATTAAAGGAAAGTTGATGGTTGTGTGTTCTGACAAGAGGTTCTTTGCAATAAGATATTTAGAAAAGATGGAAGGATGATTTAACAGCACTGTTCTGAGTTCAGGGGTTAACAAACTTCAGCTAATGGCATATTGAATATTTTATCAAGCCTAAATGTCCGGATTTAGCTCACTCCCTGGATGTTGCTTTCCTTTATTCACTTGGAGATAGACAAAAATGAAATGATAAAATTAAATGACACACATTCATGTGTAATGTACAGAATTATTCAGAATAAATACAGGTCATGTTGTCTTCAGAAAAGGTTATGATTTTAAGGTTCTCTGAATATGTCTAGCTCCTTGGATCTGAAGAAGTGTACATGGAAGGTAATCATTTTCAAAGCCAAACAGGCAGGTAGGAAATTCCTTTTTTTTAAATTTATTTTAATTGGAGGCTAATTACTTTACATTATTGTATTGTTTTTGCCATACATTGACATAAATATGCCCCGGGTGTATATGTGTTCCCCATTTTGAACCCCCTACCGCTTCCCTCCCCATCCCATCCCTCTGGTTCATCCCAGTACACAAGCCCCGAGCATCCTGTATCATGCATCGAACGTGGACTGGCGATTCAAGAGGAAATATCTGGCAAAATTGAGGGTGATCCCAAGGTATCTCTTGGTCTATTTCCTGTCTTGTTTATTCACAACCCTGTTCTCTGGTTTGTTCCACCACCTTGCATCCTCTTTCATCCTCCCTCACCCCCACACACGGGAAGAGTTAGAAAGTCAGTTATACATACAGTATTTCTTTGAGTCCTCTCAATTAACTCCCTTTCCTAAAATAATTTCACATAAATGTAATGGAATATAAACTTACTTCATTTAAAAAATTCTTAGAAGATACAAATCCTGAGTTTCCGATGAGAAGATACATAAGAAAGCATTTTGGATTCTGTAAAGTATCACCTAAGTGCAAGGAGTTGTTCTTTCCACATAAAGGTTGAATTATGTGTGTAGTGAACACTTATCCACCTAAATCACATGCATACATACATTTCTGCATGAACACACACACATGTGAAATCCTTTAATGTACATGAGTGTATTTCTGTTTGAGTTCTAGAATTGTATTCACTAGATTTAAATACTTCATGCATTTTTACTTTGATAGATAATGCCAAATTGCTGTATATATACACAAAACTATACACTTTTTTTAAACTATACACTTTTACCAACAGTTGATGAGGTTGCTTATTCTCACATATTTTCATTAATAGTGCTCATTAGTAAATATTTTTGCTAATCTCCAAGATGAGAAATCGTATTTAATTTTCCTTTGCATTTTAGTATTAATGAGATTGAACATTTTTATGTTTATTGGCAAGTTGCATCTACTTTTCTATTAATGAACTGTTCATGGGAAATGGCATGGGGAAAATTGTTGTATATTGAGCCAAACTGATCAGGTTAACACTATGCATGATTCTGGGGAAATTATTTCTTGATGCCAAGGTGAGAGTCTCTGCACACAAGCAATACTGCGGGTTCCTAGTCAGGCTGTGGCCCACTGTTTCCTAATTACACAGTGAGACATTCTGGGTACCTTATCAAGGTAAACAATGAAAATTTACTTAGAAAATAAGCAGCACCTCAGCAAGCAGCTGGACTACAAAAACATCACCTGAAATAGCACACGTGCTCTTGGCAAGCCCCCAGCTTGGGCGGTCAGTGAACCTGGATTAGCTTCAGATTGATACTAACTCACTGGGTGACCTTGAGCAAACCCTGTCTTCAATTCTCTGGGCTGACTCCTCATGTTCAAAACGAGGTAGATCAGACTTTACCTGCTTTCTCCATTTCTAAATCCTGCCACTTACGTATGTTCAATTCATTGGATAGCTCCACTGCAGGACAGGACTTGACCTTAATTTGCTTAATATAGAACATGAAAGATGGCTGAGAATACTGCGGTCATATCTGTGTGTTCCTTTGAACCCCATTCGGTGCCTGCCAGTTAACCAAAGAAACATACTAGTAATTTTTTCAGTACCTTTCCAGGGATAATAGAGAAAAATCTGAAATTTTCAGGGTCACGCTACCTTCTAGTTTTAAAGATATGAGCACAAATTTCAAGGCTTCAGAAAGCTCTCTAAGCCTTATATACATTCTTTTGCATTTTCTCAATCAATATGTTTTGAAACCAAATTGCTCCTTTGTCATACATGTCAAGTTGTGTGTATCTTCTTACAAGTATTCCCTGGTGGCTCAGAGGTTAAAGCGTCTGCCTCCAATGCGGGAGTCCAGGGTTTGATCCCTGGGTCGGGAAGATCCCCTGGAGAAGGAAATGGTAACCCACTCCAGTATTCTTGCCTGGAGAATCCCATGGACAGAGAAGCCTGGTAGGCTACAGTCCACGGGGTCGCAAGGAGTCGGACACGACTGAGCGACTGAACGGAACGGACGGAACGGAACGGAAGCAAGTTAGAGAAGAGTGAGACTGAGGAATGCTGTGTTGGAAGATTCAAGTATGATTTCACTATTCCCTAATGAATGTTTCTTGCATCGCAAAATGGTATATGAGATTTTTTCAATGTTCTGTTTGTTCTTTCATACATAATTGGTAAGAAAAATTGTTTCTGGATGACTACAAACTCATGAATACATTCATTTTATTTTAAAATAATAAAAAGAAATTAAATGAAAGACAACAACTGGCAAAATGAGGGATCTAATATTTCTACAACCACACTTGTAATCTTCAATTAGAGATTTTTTTAGAATTTTATATCTCCAGTATGGGTGGATCATTTATTAAAATACATAAACCCTTTACTTTCAAAGACACTGTTACCATCACTTTTAATTGTTAGATGACAAATTTTGGTAATAAACAGGAAAAGTTTATCTATCAATTTCTTTACCAGTATTTGTGAATGAGCATCAACATTTTGAAGTTATTAAAATCAATTCAAATCTCTCATAATTAAAGGGCTCTGTTTTATTTAAGAGAATTATTCTCCTGTCTGGAAAGGTTTTATAGACTATACATAAATTCTGGTTAATGCCATATTTTGATGTGTGCTTAGGAAGTTATAATCTGTAAGAGAATTTTAATTCATGATCCCTGATTCTTGATCTTGATTTTAAGTCTTGAACCTTAAATTAATACCACAAGGAAAAACAAACAAAAAACCTTCCTGATTATGAAGTAGCTAGAAGGCTTTCCTTCTTAAAGCATTCCAATGGAACCAAGTCAGGATATTTGCACACTCAAGAAAACACTGCTCTCCTATATAGGATCTAATGTTATAAAAACAAACTGCTTTTTTGTTTTGTAGAAGGCATTTGAAAGGCAAAAGAAAGCAATTTGTTATTCACTGACATTATCTGGACTGAAGAAAAATTTAGTTTTCCTTGTCAAATTGATATCACAACTTTCTATTTAGTCTAAACTGGTATATCACAAAGTCAACCCCAAAGTAGTTTGGGAGATACCCTCTTTTTTTCCTTTCAGTGAACCCATCAGAATCAAGGTTACAAGACAAACAGTGAAGGCCCTGGGAAGCTGTAGGAGAGGCAAGAATGTGGTGGGGTTCACAGAACAGGGAAAGGCTAGCCAGCTGTCCAACGCTCCTCTGGGTCAAAACCCAATCAGAACCGAAGGTTTTAAGAGACTTGGGAGAAGTCAATACTGTTTTCCTGAATAGGGCTGATGCACCAAATGGATGAACACGACAACACTAAGCACACAGTCACCAAGGATTTTCCCCTTTGCTGATTCTTGGCACTATCAACTGGAAAAGTCTATTGACAGAGGAGCACTCCTCACACACATGAATCTGGATGTTATCTCTACAGTGAAATTTTTCGAAACAAGCTATGAGATTGAAATAGGTCTGCATTATCATTCAGAAGTGCTGCAAATTTCAAAGAGGCCACTCTCATTAATACCTTCCAGAAGAATATCGAGAGACGTGACAGGTAGCTATCACGATTGCGTTCTGAGATCAACCAATTTACAGGTGATCCATTTCAATTTCCCCAAGTCCATCCACAGTTCAACTATAAGTGCTTTTTAACATCAATCACTAAAAAATAAAGCTGGGAAAACTTATTAACAACAATGACAACCAAGTAAAAAAAAGGCAAATAGCACCAACTCTCCATCCTAATTCCTACTGTGATCCTGAAATATAAGGTTTTCTTGAAGTGTAAACTTTGACAGGGATCATGTGTCAGAGAATGGATATTACATTGATGACCTCTCCCAGGTCAACATTTCACTGCTGGGGCCTCCAATTTTATTACTTTTCTGCTTTGTATGAAGTGAAAGTGTTAGTCACTCAGTTGTGCCTGACTCTTTTGCGATCCTATCAACTGTAGCCTGCCAGGCTCCTCTGTCCATGGGATATTCCCAGGCAAGAACACTGGAGTGGTTTGTCATGCCCTTCTCCAGGGGATCTTCCAGACCCAGGGATCAAACCTGGGTCTCCTGCACTGCAGGCAGATTCTTTACCACCTGAGCCACCAGGTACCCTCCCCTTACTTCTTTATATAGGAGAATTCAAGATGGGGTCAAAATGAAACTCAAAGCATCATCTGAAGTAGTAAACATATGGCCTCCTTAAAATGGTGCTCTTCATTGCACACTCCCATCCAGAAGCTAGGGGAAGGCTGTCTTCTCACTGGTACGTCCCCCTAAAGGTTCAAGTGCAGTGGAAATGGAGAACTCATATTTCATTGTCTAATTCATTCAGTTTTACTTAGGAAAATAAGACATGGCAAGCTCAGATGACAAGCCATTTATCTGGCCAGTTAATGCTTACCCAAGCAAAATTATATCCCATCTATTTTAAGTAAAATATTTTTATTTCCCAAGTTCTGAATATTAGGCAGACTACACTTGTTAAGTGGCGGAGAAAATGACAATATTCAGAATAAGAAAATCCTGAATACAGAGGTTGATGCCTGCTGTATCCTTTCTTGTTCTAATCAGGATTATATAAACAATTTTAAGACATGTTTCTACATTCCCTATATTGTCATCATGATTCAAATATGATATTGTTCATAGCACAGTCTGAAAAGATGCCCTAATATATACCACAAACAGCTTCACATGAGGAGTAGCACCTCAAAGAAACCTTCAATTAAGTGAACAGAAGTGGAGTTTTTCGTGTACCAGGAATGTGGGGAGACACACAAAAGTTGACAAAATGACTCAAGCTGCTCCAGGAAGCACACCGTATATAAAATGGTTTCTTATTTCCCCAATGAAGATCACTGTCTTAAATCACTATTCCTTCAAAACTGCAAGTTCCTTGAAGGCATTATAGTATGCTTTGTACCTCTTCATTAAAAAAAAAAAAAATACCCCAATTGCTAAAAAGAGTTCTGGGCACATAGTGGATGCATAGTAAACATGTACTGGTTTTCCCAATAGACTGTAAGCTCTAGGATGGCAGGTACCAACAGGCAGTCTTGTACTTCACTGTATATGAATACAAGCCCAATATTGTAGGGATTCAAAATGCAAGTGTGTGCCTGTGTGCATGCTCAGTTGTGTCCAACTCTTTGTGAGCCCATGGACTACAGACCACCAGGCTCTTCTGTCCACAGGATTTCTCAGGCAAGAATATTAGCGTTGAGTTGCCATTTCCTCCCCCAGGTGATCTTCCTCACCCAGAGATCAAACCTGGAGTCTCCCGCATTGGCAGGCAGGTTTTTTTACCACTGACCCACGGCGGGGGGGGGGGGGGTTCAAGATATTTTAATATTTACCTTCAATAAATATTTCCCTTTAATAAATCAATGGTAAGTGAATGAATGAGCTCAGATTGCTCCAGCAATAATTGGATGTGCAAATTGTGAGTAAAACTATATTTAGTCCTTCCTATTCAGACACATTTGAAGAAGAAACCTGTAAGTGTGTATCTCAATATGATTTAATATATCTAGTAAACTTTGCAATTCATTACAGAATTAAGTCATGAAAAATTTATCCAAGAATTAAGATGTACAAATGGCAAGACCTAAAGATAATTCTGTGTGTCAAATATTGCCCTTCCTCAACTCCCTGGCCATTATGAAAAGGAAAAGCTTAAAAGGTCAGAAAGCATGCCTTGAGAATGAGGTTTTCACGATTAATATTGCTCGGACTGAAAGACCAAGAAAAACAGCCCCAGGTGAATCCAGCAGAGACCCCTCACATCCATTTACATTAGCCAAAGACGAGGTGTGCAATGATGTGGTAAATTTGCAATTTGTTGACATCTGTATGCCTTGCACACCAACATTCACCTTACTGGAAAGACATTTATTATTCTATTATGCTACTTGTGCCTGTGATAAGTTGCTCAGTTCTGTTCAACTCTTTGCAACCCCATGGACTGTAGCCCACCAGGCTCCTCTGCCCAAGGAGATTCTCTAGGCCAGAGTACTGAAGTGGTTTGTCATGCCCACCTCCAAGGGATCTTCCTGACCCAGGGAGCGAGCCCAAGTCTCTGGCATTGCAGGAAGATTCTTTACAGTCTGAGCCACCAGGGAAGTCATTATGCTACTGGCTAGTATCAATTGGCAGCTTCCAATGAGAGACTGTTAGATGAAAGGATGCCCCCCAAAGCTGCAACCTAAAGACCAAACTCCTTCTGGTGCCTAGTCATCCAACTGTATCAGACCTTGTAATATCAATGGAAATGGCAACAGAGAGCCAGCCACTTATTAATATATATATATATAATTATAATATTATATATATATGTTTACCTTGACAGCTAGACCTTGATTGTAATCAGTTCATTAAATGACTCATTCTGCAAATAGCACAGCTTCCATTATCTATCAGTCATGGTAGTAGATATGAGATGTGTAAAGTTGAGTAATACATGTACAGTTTTCAAGGATATTGAAGCAAAATAAAAGGCTTATGGTACAACTTTGTACACAATGCTGTGGGTATACAGAGAAAGCAGGGTTCATTACCCTGGATGGTAGAGAAATTTTTGTTTTTTATTTTAATAAATTTAATTGGAGGCTAATTACTTTAAAATATTGTAGTGGTTTTGCCATATATTGACATGAGTCAGCCACGGGTGTACATGTGTTCCCCATCCTGAAACCCCTTCCCACATTCCTCCCCGCCACATCCCTTTGGGTCATCCCAATGCACCAGCCCCGAGCACCCTGTCCCATGCATCGAACCTGGACTTGGGATCTGTTCCATATGTGATAAAATACATGTTTCTTTTTCTTTTTTTAAAATTTATTTATTTTAATTGGAGGCTAATTACTTTACAATATTGTATTGGTTTTGCCATACATTGACATGAATCTGCCCTGGGTGTACATGTGTTCCCCATCTTGAACCCCCCTCCCACCTCCTTCCCCATCCTATCCCTCTGGTTCATCCCAGTACACCAGCCCTGAGCATCCTGTATCATGCATTGAACCTGGACTGGCGATTCGTTTCACATATGATAATATACATGTTTCAATGCCATTCTCCCAAATCATCCCACCCTCGCCCTCTACCACAGAGTCCAAAAGACTGTTCTATACATCTGTGTCTCTTTTGCTGTCTCACATACAGGATTATCGTTACCATCTTTCTAAATTCCATATATATGCGTTAGTGGACTGTATTGGTGTTTTTCTTTCTGGCTTACTTCACTCTGTATAATAGGCTCCAGTTTCATCCAACTCATTAGAACTGATTCAAATGTGTTCTTTTTAATTGATGAGTAATATTCCATTGTGTATATGTACCAAAGCTTTCTTATCCATTCATCTGCAGATGGACATGTAGGTTGCTTCTATGTCCTGGCTATTATAAACAGTGCTGCGATGAACATTTGAGTACATGTATCTCTTTCAATTCTGGTTTCCTCGGTATGTATGCCCCAACATGAGATTGCTAGGTTTAATATGTTGTTGGATTCTGTTTGCTAGAATTTTGTTTAGGATTTTTGCACCTGTGTTATCAGTGATATTGACCTGTAGTTTTCTTTTTTTGTGGCATCTTTGTCTGGTTTTTGTATTAGGGTGATTGTCACCTCATAGAATGTCTTTGGAAGTTTACTTTCCTCCGCAATTTTCTGGAAGACTTTGAGGAGGATAGCTGTTAGCTCTTCTCTAAATTTTTGGTAGAATTCAGCTGTGAAGCCATCCAGTCCTGGGCTTCTGTTTGCTGGAAGAATTCTGATTACAGGTTCAATTTCCATGCTTGTGATAGGTCTGTTTAGATTTTCTATTTATTCCTGGTTCAGTTTTGGAAAGTCGTACTTTTCTAAGAATGTGTCCATTTCTTCCAAGTTGTCCGTTTTATTGGCAAATAGTTGCTGATAGTAGTCTCTTATGATCCTTTGTTTTTCTGTGTTGTTTGTTGTGATCTCTCCATTTTCATTTCTAATTTTGTTGATTTGATTTTTCTCCCTTTGTTTCTTGATGAGTATGGCTAATGGTTTGTCAATTTTATCTTCTCAAAGAACCAGCTTTTAGCTTTTTGATTTTTGCTATGGTCACTTTTTTTTTTTTTTTTTTTGCATTTATTTCTGCCCTAATTTTAAAGATTTCTTTCCTTCTACTAAACCTGGGGTTCTTCATTTCCTTCTTTTCTAGTTGCTTTAGGTGTTCAGTTCAGTTCAGTTCAGTCGCTCAGTCGTGTCTGACTCTTGGCGACCCCATGAACCACAGCACGCCAGGCCTCCCTGTCCATCACCAACTCCCGGAGTTTACTCAAGCTCATGTCCATCGAGTCAGTGATGCCATCCAGCCATCTCATTCTCTGTCTTCCCCATCTCCTCCTACCCTCAATCCTTCCCAGAATCAGACTCTTTTCCAGTGAGTCAACTCGTCGCATGAGGTGGCCAAAGTATTGGAGTTTCAGCTTTACCATCAGTCCTTCCAATGAACACCCAGGATTGATCTCCTTTAGAATGGACTGGTTGGATCTCCTTGCAGTCCAAGGGACTCTCAAGAGTCTTCTCCATCACCACAGTTCAAAAGCATCAATTCTTCAGCGATCAGCTTTCTTCACAGTCCAACTCTCACATCCGTACATGACCACAGGGAAAACCATAGCCTTGACTAAACGGACCTTGGTTGGCAAAGTAATGTCTCTGCTTTTTAAGATGCTATCTAGGCTGTAGGTGTAGAGTTAGGTTATTTATGTAACTTTTTTCTTCTTTGTTTAACTAAGCCTGTATTGCTATGAACCATCCCCTTAGCACTGCTTTTCGGTTACTGTGTTTTCATTCTCATTACTTTTCTATGCATATTTTTATTTCATTATTGATTTCTTCTGTGATTTGTTGATTATTCAGCAGCATGTATTTCAGCCTCCATATGTTAGAGTTTGTAATAGTTTTTCTCCTCTAGTTGAGATCCGATCTTACTGCATTGTGGTCAGAAAAGATGCTTGGAATGATTTCAATTTTTCTGAATTTACCAAGGCTAGATTTATGGCCCAGGAGGTGATCTATCCTGGAGAAGGTTCCATGTGCACTTGAGAAAAAGGTGAAATTCATTGTTGTGGGGTGAAATGTCCTATAGATATCAATTAGGTCTAATTGGTACATTGTGTCATTTAACGTTTGTGTTTCCTTGTCAATTTTCTGTTATTTGCTCTATCCGTCGGTGTGAGTTGGGTATTAAAGTATCCCACTATTCTTGTGTTATTGTTAATTTCCCCTTTCATATTTGTTAGCATTTTTCTTACATATTGTGGTGCTTCTATGTTGGAGGCATATATAATTGTTATATTTTCTTCTTGGATTGATCCTTTGATCATTATGTAGTATCCTTCTTTTTCTCTTTTCACAGCCTTTGTTTTAAAGTCTACTTTATCTGATATGAGTATTACTACTCCTGCTTTCCTTTGGTCTCTGTTTGTGTGGAATATCTTTTTCCAGCCCTTCACTTTCAGTCTGTATGTGCCCCTTGTTTTGAGGTGGGTCTCTTGTAGACAAAATATATAGGGGTCTTGTTTTTATTTTTATTTTTTTATCCATTCAGCCAGTCTTTGTCTTTTGGTTTGGGCATTGAACCCATTTACATTTAAGGTAAGTATGATCCCGTCGCCATTTACTTCACTGTTTTGGGTTCGAGTTTATACACCCTTTCTCTGTTTCCTGTCTAGAGAAGATCCTTTAGCATTTGTTGGAGAGCTGTTTTGGTGGTGCTGAATTCTCTCAGCTTTTGCTTGTCTGTAAAGCTTTTAATTTCTCTTTCATATTTGAATGAGATCCTTTCTGAGTACAGTTATCTGGGTTGTAGGTTTTTCTCTTTCATCATTTTAAGTATGTGCTGCCATTCCATCCTGGCCTGAAGAGTTTCTATTGAAAGATCAGCTGTTATCTTTATGGAAATCCCATTGTGCGTTATTTGTTGTTTTTCCTTTGCTGCTTTCAAAATTTGTTCTTTGTGTTTGGTCTCTGTTAATTTGATTAATGTATGTCTTGGGGTGTTTCGCCTTGGGTTTATCCTGCTTGGGACTCTCTAGGTTTCTTGAACTTGGGTGATTATTTCCTTCCCATTTTAGTGAACTTTTCAACTATTATTTCTTCAAGTATTTTCTCATGGTCTTTCTTTTTGTCTTCTTCTTCAGGGACTCCTATGACTCAAATGTTCACACATTTAACATTGCCCGAGAGGTCGCTAAGGTTGTCTTCATTTCTTTTAGTTCTCTTTTTCTTTTTCCCTCTCTGTTTCATTTATTTCTACAATTCTATTTTCTTTGTCACTTATCCTATCTTGTGCTTCCGTTATTTTACTGTTGATTCACTCCAGAGTGTTATTTATCTCATTTATTTCATTATTCATTATATATTGACTCTTTTTTATTTCTCCTAGGTCCTTGTTATGGAGAAGGAAATGAAAGCCCACTCCAGTGTTCTTCCCTGGAGAATCTCAGGGACGGGGAGCCTGGTGGGCTTCCGTCTATGGGGTCACACAGAGTCGGACACGACTGAAGTGACTTAGTAGCACCTCCTTGTTAAACCTTTCTTGCATCTTCTTAATCCTTGTCTCCAGGCTATTTATCTGTAAGTCCATTTTTTTTTCAAGGTTTTGGTTCATTTTCACTATCGTTATTCTGAATTGTTTTTCAGGTAGATTCCCTATTTCCTCCTCTTTTGTTTGGGTTGCTGGGCATTTACCCTGTTCCCTTATCTGCTTAATATTTCTCTGCCTTTTCACCTTGTTTAGATTGCTGTGTTTGGGGTAGCCTTTTTGTATTCTGGCAGTTTGTGCTTCCTCTTTATTGTGGAGGTTCCTCACTCTGGGTGGGGTGGGACGGGTGGCTTGTCATGGTTTCCTGGTTAGGAAAGCTTGTGTTGGTGTTCTGATGGGTGGAGCTGGATTTCTTCTCTCTGGAGTGCAATGAAGTGTCCAGTAGTAAGTTTTGAGATGTCAGTGGTTTTGGCGTGACTTTGGGCAGCCTGTATATTGAAGCTCAGGGCTATGTTCCTGTGTTGCTGGAGAATTTGTGTGGCATGTCTTCCTCTGGAACTTGTTGGCTCTTGTGTGGTGCTTGGTTTCAGTGTAGTAATGGATAGTTTTGGATGAGCTCTTATTGATTAATGTTACCTGGAGTCAGGAGTTCTCTTGTGTTCTCAGGATTTGGACTTAAGCCTCCTGCCTCTGGCTTTCAGTCTTATTCTTACAGTAGTCTCAAGACTTTTCCACATATACAGGAGCAATGATAAAATATCTATGTTAATGATGAAAAGTTTCTCCACAGTGAGGGACACCCGGAGAGGTTCACAGAGTTAAATGGAGAAGAGAAGAGGGAGGAGGGAGATAGAGGTGACCAGGAAGAAAAGAGGGAGAATCAAAATGGGAAAGTAGCTAGGCAGTCATCAGCTCCATATATGCTCTCCACAGTCTGGACCCCTCAGAGCAGTTCACCGAGTTACACAGAGAAGAGGGGAGGGAGGAAGGAGACAGAGGTGACCATTTGAGAAAAGGGGGATTAAAAAAGACAAAGTCATATCCAACCAGTAATCAGTTCCCTAAGTGTTCTCCACAGCCCAGAAGACACAAAGAGATTCACAGAATTAGGTACAGAAAGGAAGAGGGAGGGTAGAGATAAAGGTAACCTTGTGGAGCAAAAGGAGACTCAAAAGGGGGAGAGAGAAATCAAGCCGGTAATCATGCTCCCAAGTAAAATAGGGTACTGAAGATTGGGTTCTTAAAGGTACAAAATTGATAACAAATACCAAATAGGAAAAGGAGTATGTCAAGTTTGTATATTTTCACCCTGCTTATTTAACTTATATGCAGAGTACATCATGAGGAACGCTGGGCTGGAAGATGCACAAGGTGGAATCAAGATTTCTGGGAGAAATAGCAATAAACTCAGATATGCAGATGACACCACCCTTAAGGCAGAAAGTGAAGAGGAACTAAAAAGCCTCTTGATGAAAGAGGTGAGTGAAAAGGTTGGCTTGAAGCTCAACATTCAGAAAACAAAGATCGTGGCATCTGGTCCCATCACTACATGGGAAATAGATGGGGAAACAGTGGAAACAGTGTCAGACTTTATTTTTTTGGGCTCAAAAATCACTGTGGATGCTGATTGCAGCCATGAAATTAAAAGACGCTTACTCTTTGGAAGGAAAGTTATGACCAACCTAGATAGTATATTAAAAAGCAGAGACATTACTTTGCCAACAAAAGTCCGTCTAGTCAAAGCTATGTTTTTTCCCGTGGTCATATATGGATGTGAGATTTGGACTGTGAAGAAAGCTGATCGATGAAGAATTGATGCTTTTGAACTGTGGTGCTGGAGAAGACTCTTGAGTCCCTTGGACTGCAGGGAGATCCAACCAGTCCATTCTAAAGGAGATCAGTCATGGGTGTTCATTGAAAGTACTGATGTTAAAGCTGAGACTCCAGTACTTTGGCCACCTCATGTGAAGAATTGAATCACTGGAAAACACTTTCATGCTGGGAGGGATTGGGGGAGGCAGGAGAAGAGGATGACAGAGAATGAGATGGCTGGATGGCATCACTGACTCGATGGACATGAGTTTGAGTGAATTCCGGGTGTTGGTGCTGGACAGGGAGGCCTGGCATGCTGTGATTCATGGGGTTGCAAAGAGTCAGACATGACTGAGCGACTGAACTGAACTGAACTGAACCAAAAATCAAAGATTAAAAATCTAAAGTAGAGGTTAGGCTCTCAAAAATACAATATTAAAAAATCAAAGCAAAGTCACAAAATTTATAAAATATATATATGAAGTTTGCCTTAAAAATATAGCAGTATTATATAGGGAATTATAGCCATAATCTTATAATAACTTTTAACCTGTAAAATACTGAGTCACTATGCTGTGTACCTGAAACTAATATCATATTGTTTATCAACTATACTTCAATAAAAAAGTATATACTGTTAAAAAAAAAATAGGGTCTTTTTTTGCAAGATAATAGTAGATTATAAAAATGAAAATTATAAGAGTAGTAAAGGACTTAAAATTTAAAAGAAATTCCCATGGACAGAGGAGCATTGTAGGCTCCGACAGTCCATGGGGTCGCATAGAGTCGGACATGACTGAGTGACTTCACTCAAAAGAAATTAACAAGTTTAAAAAATGATAATAGCAAAAATATATCTAGGAATTTCTCTGGAGCTGTTGTGGGCAGTGTGGGGTCAGTTTCTTTTCAGATAGTTCCTTGATCTTATACTTCATATAGATACATATATATATGCCTATATATGTATAGCTTATACTTCTCAAGAACTACAGGCCCCTTTCAACGTAGTTTGTGCTAACTACAGGGTTTTAATCTGTTGCACCTGTCACTTCCAAGTTGGTTTTAGCTTCTTCTCTTTGCTGGTCTCTTCAGTGTCTAATTTCTTCCCTGACACAAGGGGGTGACGGTGCTCACTTTTAGGCTCACTTGTTCAGTCGTGCTGTGGGGAAGGAGGAACACTGCAAACAAACATCACTGGCGTGTGTTGGGAGTGCTCACAGTGTTTCAGCCGCACTGGGTTTGCCCACACTCACAGTGTGTATGCTTTCATGGTCTACACTTCTCAGGCTCTAAGTTGCTCTGCGGGGAACTGTCTAAAGCAGACCGTGGATTGTATGCACTTCACACGTCTAAGCTGCTCAGTTTCAGTTTCTCAAGTACTCCCCAAAGGTGCAGACTTGGTTCGGCCTGGGTCTCATGCCCTTCCCAGGTCGAAGAAGCTCTGGTGACCAGGTACTTGGCAAACGCAGTCACCCCCAGGTGGGGGGTGCATCTTATGGCCTCCCCCATCCCAGCTGCTAGGTTTTCTGAGTGTAAAACAGGCATGCCTTCTCAGGTGTGCCGTGTGTCTCTTCTGGGGTGCTGATCTCTGGCTGCAACCCTCCTGGCTGATGTCAGCCGTCCAAAATCCCAAGAAGTCTTTGTTAGCAATGAAGCCTGCTTGCAGTTTGGTAGCGGCTTCCTCTCTCGGGCTGCAATTGCCCCTTTCCAGCTCTGGCTGCCCCTCTACCTTCTTGTCTCTGGCGGGGGATGGGCCAGTCTGCAGCCCACTAGCTCTCCTCTGGAATTCGCTTAGTCCTTTGTTCTGAGTGGGCCTGGCAGTGTCTTAGGTTAGGGTTTTTTGTGGGATGGTTCTCACTCTCTCTCTCACACTTTCTTGCTTTTTTTTTTTTTTCTCTCTCTCTCTCTCTGGCTATCCCACAGTCTGGGCTGCTATATCAAGTTAGTTCCCTTAGATTGACCTCAGAGCATTAGGCCTGGCCCTTAACCAAAACAGTGCAGCCCGTGCCTCCCTCTTCAGACCCCACTTGCTGGTGGTTGCTGTGAGCACTGGGAGTTGCCTTTAGGAAAGTAATCTGTGGGTTTAAATTATTTATTTATTTATCTTTCTGGTTATGTTGTCTTCTGAGATTCCAAGACTCTCCATAGACCTGCCGGTGAGAGTGTTTCCTGGTGTTTGGAAAATTCTGTCTTTTTTTAGACTGCCTTTCCAGGATGGATCTCCATCCCTACCTATTTTACCTTTCTTTTTATCTTTTATATTTTGTCCTACCTCCTTTGGAAGACAATGGGCTGCCTTTCTGGGTGCCTGATGTCCTCTGCCAGCATTCAGAAGTTGTTTTGTGGAATTTGCTCAGTGTTCAAATGTTATTTTGATTAATTCATGGTGGTGAAAGTGGTCTCCCAATCCTATTCCTCCACCATCTTAAGACTGCCCCTGGTAGAGAAGATTTTAAAGACAAATTCACGTTTGAGCAGCATGTCAAAAGATGACAAAGATATTCAGTAGCAAGCAAAAGTCTTTTATATAAAGAGAAAAATACATTCTGAAAATGTATAATATTCGCATGTTTGGGGAAGAAAGAGAACCACATTTTGCTAGAGAGTTAGATGTTCAGTTGGATTGGGTGGTAAGTGAGCAGCTAAAACGATGCTCAGATAGTTGAAACTGAATGGTCATGTATGGATGTAAAAAGTTGGACTATAAAGAAAGCTGAGTGCCGAAGAATTGATGCTTTTGAACTGTGGTGTTGGAGAAGACTCTTGAGAGTCCCTTGGACTGCAAGGAGATCCAACCAGTTCATCCTAAAGGAGATCAGTCCTGGGTGTTCATTGGTAGGACTGTTGTTGGAGCTGAAACTCTAATACTTTGGCCACCTGATGCGAAGAGCTGACTCATTTGAAAAGACCCTGATGCTGGGAAAGATTGAGGGCAGGAGGAGAAGGGGACAACAGAGGATGAGATAGTTGGTTGTCATCACCAACTCAATGGATATGGGTTTGGGTGGACTCCAGGAGTGTTGGACACGGAGGCCTGGCGTGCTGCAATTCATGGGGTCGCAAAGGGTCGGACATGACTAAGCAACTGAATTGAACTGAATACAATCTTTGTACTTTATATTTTAAAATGTTGACTCTTCCTGGTAACTGAAAGGAATTCATCAAAACTGTATAAAAAGAGATGATGGTAGGTTGAACTAGAGCAGTCATAGAGAGAAAGACAATGAAACATTGAATGTAATATACATTTTTCATGTGGAATCGACAGATCTTGGTATGCATGTGACAGAGTAAATTTGCTAGAAAAGGGGGACTTGAAGATGGCTGTAAAGGGTGAACCACGATGGTTAGATAGATCATTATACCAAAATTTGGGGGAAGAGGACAACAAAGAAAGCAATATGAACTTGGTAAAGTCACTTTCCTTCACAGAGCTTCAGTTTACTCAACTCCAAGTAGTTAAATATTGAACAAGTCATTTTAAAAACTGTGCCCAACTGTAAAGATGTATGGAAAATAATTTGATTTTATGTAAAAAATACTTCCTAGTGAGTTTCCAGAATTTTTCATATTTATTTAGATGCTATTACTAAGGCTGAAGGTTGATTTCAGCTATTACCAAGTGCAGTTATCACTGGAAATGGATGGGAGAAAAATACTCTTATTATTGAAAACCTATTCCCAGAGAATAATTAAATGAAATATTCACTGAGTGACAGAACTTAAAATGTTTAGCATAATTTTGCTTATATGCTTTCGGATTTGCTCTGCCATAATTGAGATGCCTATAATTTTGCCAAAGTTAGAAGTGAATCAAAAGAAGAATTTCTTCTCTATTTGATTTTTAGTATTGATGCTGCTAATATCTGTATTAAAATCTTGCTTTTTGGCTGAATTCCAACAACATATTGAAGGACATTTAAAGATTTTGTATGAATAATGGAATTTGGTGATAAAGATTGTACTCTGCCTCAAATGAAGGTTGCATTTCTATACCTACTTTCATTTTAATTTCATAAAGTTCACTAAAGTATGCTTTAGAAAAGAAAAACCGTACCATGATGACAAATGGTTTTGCCAGAAGAAAACCATATAAATACTTTAAACTGAAGATGAGAAAATGTTGCCAAAAATAGCAAAAGCCTCCATCAGAATTTTTCTTCACTTTAGAAGTCTAATGTACACCAGGGACTTCCCTGGTGGCTCAGAGAGTAAAGCATTTGCCTACAAAGCAGGAGACCTGGGTTCAATTCCGGGGTTGGGAAGATCGCCTAGCAACCTCCTCCAGTATTCTTACCTGGAGAATTCCATGAACAGAGGACCCTGGGAGGCTACCATCCATGGGATTGCAGAGTTGGACATGACTGAGTGACTCACACATACACACACACATACACACACACACACACACACAGTGTACAGTCAATTCTCAGTATTCTTCCATCTGCCCCACCCCCAGATCAAATTCTTGGAGATCAGACATCGGTCCCAGATAGGTTAGTGAAGTCCAAGGAACTGACATTCCCCAATAAAGGTTCTAGGATTTCAATTCGAGTTAACCTGAGTACTTCTTGATTCTCCTATTCCTATTTTAATGACACTTCTATGAAAACTTTATTTCTACAACCCTCAATTGTATTCTAATAGTTTATTCCTCCATGATACTAGAGCAGTGATTACTCTTGCAATTTCCAGAGGTCTGGACACTTATATTTTAGTTAGGTATTTATATGTGTGTGTGTAGGGAAAACTACTAGACCATTCAGATATGACCTAAATCAAACCCCTTATGATTATACAGTGGAAGTGAGAAATAGATTTAAGGGACTAGATCTGATAGATAGAGTGCCTGATGAACTCTGGGTGGAGGTTTGTGACATTGTAAAGGAGACAGGGACCAAGACCATCCTCATGGAAAAGAAATGCATAAAAGCAAAATGGCTGTCTGAGGAGGCCTTACAACTAGCTGTGAAAAGAAGAGACGCGAAAAGCAAAGGAGAAAAGGAAAGATATAAGCATCTGAATGCAAAGTTCCAAAGAATAGCTAGGAGATATGAGAAAGCCTTCCTCAGGGATCAATGCAAAGAAATAGAGGAAAAGTACAGAATAGGAAAAACAAGATATCTTTTCAAGAAAATTAGAGATATCAAGGGAAAATTTCATGCAAAGATGGGCTCAATAAAGGACAGAAATGGTATGGACCTAACAGAAGCAGAAGATATTAAGAAGAGGTGGCAAGAATACACAGAAGAACTGTACAAAAAAGATCTTCACAACCACGATAATCACGATGGCGTGATCACTCACTGGAACCAGACATCTTGGAATGTGAAGTTAAATGGGCCTTAGAGAGAATCACTACGAACAAAGCTAGTGGTGGTGATGGAATTCCAGTTGAGCTATTTCAAATCCTGAAAGCTGATGCTGTGAAAGTGCTGCACTCAATATGCCAGCAAATTTGGAAAACTCAGAAGTGGCCACAGGACTGGAAAAGGTCAGTCTTCATTCCAATCCCAAAGAAAGGCAATGCCAAAGAATGCTCAAACTACCGCACAATTGCACTCATCTCACACGCTAGTGAAGTCATACTCAAAATTCTCCAAGCCAGGCTTCAGCAATATGTGAACCGTGAACTTCCAGATGTTCAATCAGGTTTTAGAAAAGGCAGAGGCACCAGAGATCAAATTGCCAACATCTGCTGGATCATGGAGAAAGCAAGAGGGCTCCAGAAAAACATCTATTTCTGCTTCATTGACTATGCCAAAGCCTTTGACTGTGTGGATCACAATAAACTGTGGAAAATCCTGAAGGAGATGGGAATCCCAGACCACCTGACCTGCCTCTTGAGAAACCTGTATGCAGGTCAGCAAGCAACAGTTAGAACTGGACATGGAACAACAGACTGGTTACAAATAGGAAAAGGAGTACGTCAAGTTGTATATTGTCACCCTGCTTATTTAATTCATATGCAGAGTACATCATGAGGAACGCTGGGCGGGAGGAAGCACAAGCTGGAATCTAGAATGCCAGGAGAAATATCAATAACCTCAGATATGCAGATGACACCACCCTTATGGCAGAAAGTGAAGAGGAACTCAAAGGCCTCTTGATGAAAGTGAAAGAGGAGAGTGAAAAGTTTGGCTTGAAGCTCAACATTCAGAAAACAAAGATCATGGCATCTGGTCCCATCACTTCATGGGACATAGATGGAAAAACAGTGGAAACAGTGTCAGACTTTATTTTTTTGGGCTCCAAAATCACTGCAGATGCTGATTGCAGCCCTGAAATTAAAAGACGCTTACTCCTTGGAAGGAAAGTTATGACCAAACTAGATAGTATATTAAAAAGCAGAGACATTACTTTGCCAACCAAGGTCCATCTAGTCAAGGCTATGGGTTTTCCCGTGGTCATGTATGGATGTGAGAGTTGGACTGTGAAGAAAGCTGATCGCCAAAGAATTCATGCTTTTGAACTGTGGTGTTGGAGAAGACTCTTGAGAGTCCCTTGGACTGCAAGGAGATCCAACAAGTCCATTCTAGAGAAGATCAATCCTGGGTGTTCATTGGAAGGACTGATGCTAAAGCTGAAACTCCAATATTTTGGCCACCTCATGCAACAAGTTGACTCACTGGAATAGAGTCTGATGCTGGGAGGGATTGGGTGTGGGAGGAGACGGGGACGACAGAGAATGAGATGGCTGGATGGCATCACCGACTCGATGGACATGAGTTTGAGTAAACTCTGGGAGTTGGTGATGGACAGGGATGCCTGGCGTGCTGTGATTCATGGGGTCACAAAGAGTCGGAGAGAACTGAGTGACTGAACTGAACTGAACTGAAGTGATGTATGTATATATATACACGTATATATACATCTATACACATACCTATAATACTTATGTATATCTATGTATATTTATACACACATTTGACACATAAACGTGACACACATACACATATGACACAAAGACATGTATGTGTGTAAATCATACTCAACTGTGAGCTCCTTAAGATGTCTAATTTATCTTTGTGTCATAGTGCCCTAGAAGCTTCAGATTTAAAGTAGATTCCTGGATCTTGGCAAGGTCTGAATCCATAGCAAAACATAGGCCTTTGAAAGTTTATAAGCTAGAGGCAAATGTGTCTCAAAATCACTAACTTACCTTCTTCATCTAGCTCAATTCTTTTACAGGAGGACTGTATTTGTTAATAGAAGTGTCTCTCCTATCCAATTACAATCTTATTAAGGCAGAACTATGTAAGATTGAAATGCTTCATGAAAAACCCATGGGCACTGAAACCATTTACACTTGGGTTCAAATTCTGTAACTGTTATTTATTGTGTGGCCTTCTGTACTGGATATGTATGTGCCTCCATAAATATTTTCCAAACTCCTCCATCCAACTTTCTGCCCCATGGACTGACTGATAGGAAAGCCATACACATGCTCATCTGGTTTGAGGTTGTTTGGTCAACAGAAACCTCAAGGAGATTGAAGGAGGAAGGGCACCAAGATCAAAGGACTGATCACCCCAGTCACCTCTCTGTTAGGTGGCTGATGCCAGACTGTCCCTAGACAGACTGCCACTGGTCCTCTTCAGGAGTCCACGTTTACACAACCACCTCCAACTGCCCTGCTCCTTTCACACTATGGGTAGTGAAAATTTTACCACTTTTAGCCCAGGTTCCTGCAGTATCCTTTGAGAATTTTCTGCGCCCTACCCACATCTTTTTTTTGTTTGTTTTTGTCTCACATATGATAATATACAGGTTTCGATGCCATTCTCCCAATTCATCCCACACTCACCCTCTCCCACAGAGTCCAAAACACTGAACTATATATCTGTGTCTCTTTTGCTGTCTAGCATACAGGGTTATCATTATCATCTTTTTAAATTCCATATACATGTGTTAGTATACTGTATTGCTGTTTTTCTTTCTAGCTTTCTTCACTCTGAATAATAGACTCCAGTTTCATCCACCTCACTAGAACTGATTCAAATGTCTTCTTTTTAATTGATGAATAATACTCCATTGTGTATATGTCGGAGAAGGCAATGGCAAGCCACTCCAGTACCCTTGCCTAGAAAATCCCATGGATGGAGGAGCCTGGTAGGCTGCAGTCCATGGGGTTGCTAAGGATCAGACATGGCTGAGCGACTTCACTTTCACTTTTGACTTTCACACATTGGAGAAGGAAATGGCAACCCTCTCCAGTGTTCTTGCCTGGAGAATCCCAGGGACAGGGGAGCCTGGTGGGTTTCCGTCTATGGGGTCACACAGAGTCGGACACGACTGAAGTGACTTAGCAGCAGCAGTGTATATGTACCACAGCTTTCTTATCCATTCGTCTGCAGATGGACATCTAGGTTGCTTCCATGCCCTGGCTATTACAAACATTGCTGCGATGAACATTGGGGTACATGTGTCTCTTTCAATTCTGGTTTCCTCGGTGTGTATGCCAAAGAGTGCGATTGCTGGGTCGTATGGCAGTTCTATTTCCAGTTTTTAAGGAATCTCCACACTCTTCTCCATAGTGGCTGTACTAGTTTGCATTCACACTAACAGTGTAAGAGGGTTCCCTTCTCTCCACACCCTCTCCAGCATTTATTGTTTGTAGACTTTTGGATAGCAGCCATTCTGACTGGCGTGAAATGGTACATCATTGTACCATTTTTGACTTGCACTTCTCTGACTATGAGTGATGTTGAGCATCTTTTGATGTGTTTGTTAGCCATCTTTATGTCTTCTTTGGAGAAATGTCTGTTGAGTTCTTTGGCCCATTTTTTGATTGGGTCATTTATTTTTCTGGAATTGAGCTGCAGGTGTTGCTTGTATATTTTTGAGATTAATCCTTTGTCAGTTGCTTCATTTGCTATTATTTTCTCCCATTCTGAAGGCTGTCTTTTCACCTTGCTTATACGTTCCTTTGCTGTGCATAAGCTTTTGATTTTACTTAGGACCCATTTGTTTATTTTTGCTTTTATTTCTAATATTCTGGGTGGTGGGTCATGGAACATTCTGCTGTGATTTATGTCGGAGAGGGTTTTGCCTATGTTCTCCTCTAGGAGTTTTATAGTTTCTGGTCTTACATTTAGATCTTTAATCCATTTTGAGTTTATTTTTGAGTATAGTGTTAGGGAGTGTTCTAGTTTCATTCTTTTACAAATGGTTGACCAGTTTTCCCAGCACCACTTGGTAAAGAGATTGTCTTTCCTCCATTGAATATTCTTGTCTCCTTTGTCAAAGCTAAGGTGTCCATAGGTACATGGATTTATCTCTGGGCTTTCTATTTTGTTCCATTGATCTATATTTCTGTCTTTGTGCCAGTACCATACTGTCTTGATGACCTGTCTTTGTAGAAGAGCATAAAGTCCGGCAGGCTGAATCCCACAGTTCCATTATTCTTTCTCAAGATTGCTTTGGTTATTCGAGGTTTTCTGTATTTCCATACAAATTGTGAAATTAATTGTTCTAACTCTGTGAAAAATACCATTGGTGGCTTGATAGGGATTGCATTGAACCTATAAATTACTTTGGGTAATATATTCATTTTCACAATATTTATTCTTCCAATCCACAAACACGGTATATTTCTCCATCTATTAGTGTCCTCTATGATTTCTTTCACCAGTGTTTTATAGTTTTCCATATATAGATCTTTTGTTTCTTTAGGTAGATATATTCCTAAGTATTTTATTCTTTCTGTTGCAACGGTGAATGGAATTGTCTCCTTAATTTCTCTTTCTATTTTCTCATTATTAGTGTATAGTAATGCAAGGGATTTCTGTGTGTTGATTTTATATCCTTCAACTTTACTGTATTCATTGATGAGCTCTAGTAATTTTCTGGTAGAATCTTTAGGGTTTTCTGTGTAGAGGATCATGTCATCTGCAAACAGTGAGAGTTTTGCTTCTTTTTTTTTTCAATTTGGATTCCTTTTATGTCTTTTTCTGCTCTTATTGCTGTGACTAAAACTTCCAAACTATGTTGAATAGTAATGGTGAGAGTGGGCACGCTTGTCTTGTTCCTGACTTTAGTGGAAAAAAAAAATTGAAAGCATTTCCCCACATCTTGATAATTAATTTTTTATAAAATCCTTCCCTCCTCCACAAATGATCCTTATCTGAAGCGGTTGTTCCTTATCGAGACCCTTTAACTGATAAATATTAGAAAAGTCATTAGGAATAATAATAACTGTCATTCAAATTCTTTGTGAGGAATCAATAAGAAATAGCATGTTAATAGCCTGCATATCATAAGTACTGGACTTCAGATGGTAAAGCATCTGCCTACAACGTGGGAGACCTGGGTTCAATCCCAGAGTCAGGAAGTTCTCCTGGAGAAGGAAATGGCATCCCACTCCAGGATTCTTGCCTGCGAAATCCCATGGACAGAGGAGCCTTGTAGGCTACAGTCCATTGGGTTGCAAAGAATCGGACATGACTGAGCGACTTCACCATAAGTACTGTTGCATAATAAGCATTCAGTAGACAGTAGTAATTATTATTATTTTCACATCTATATTCCAGGCACCAAGCAGAGAATCCAGCATGAACAGTATTGGTAAATGAATGAATAAAGCTGCAAAAAATAAGGTCAATTTAGAACTGTCATTTAAAAATCAATCCAGCATCTTTCTACTGACATCAATCTTCCTATATTATTCCTCTTGGTTTTCTCTCACATTGGAATGATATAGCTATATGGATATCAACTGTGTCTTTAGGAGGTGACTTATATTTTAAGTTCTTTTAGATTAGGAACTGTAATTTTAACACCTGTTCTTATCATTTCTATTCCTTCTAAAGGACTGCTCCCCACACAGTGGGCACATGCTTTTTGTGGACATTAGAGATGGACTACCCATTCTGAGAAAGCAAGAGAGTTCCAGAAGAGCATCTATTTCTGCTTCACTGACTATGCCAAAGCCTTTGACTGTGTGGATCACAATAAACTGTGGAACATTCTGAAAGAGATGGGAATCCCAGACCACCTGACCTGCCTCTTGAGAAACCTGTATGCAGGTCAGGAAGCAACAGTGAGAACTGGACATGGAACAACAGACTGGTTCCAAGTAGGAAAAGGAGTGCATCAAGGTTGTGTATTGTCACCTTGCTTATTTAACTTATATGCAGAGTACATCATGAGGAACGCTGGGCTGGAAGAAGCACAAGCTGGAATCAAGATTGCTGGGAGAAATATCAATAACCTCAGATATGCAGATGAAACTACCCTTATGGCAGAAAGTGAAGAGGAACTCAAAAGCCTCTTGATGAAAGTGAAAGAGGAGAGTGAAAAGGTTGGCTTGAAGCTCAACATTCAGAAAACAAAGATCATGGCATCTGGTCCCATCACTTCATGGGAAATAGATGGAAAAACAGTGGAAACAGTGTCAGACTTTATTTTTTTGGGCTCCAAAATCACTGCAGATGCTGATTGCAGCCAGGAAATTAAAAGACGCTTACTCCTTGGAAGGAAAGTTATGACCAATCTTGATAATATATTAAAAAGCAGAGACATTACTTTGCCAACAAAGGTCCGTCTAGTCAAGGCTATGGTTTGTCCCGTGGTCATGTATGGATGTGAGAGTTGGACTGTGAAGAAAGCTGATCTCCGAAGAATTGATGCTTTTGAACTGTGGTGATGGAGAAGACTCTTGAGAGTCCCTTGCACTGCAAGGAGATCAAACCAGTCCATTCTAAGGGAGATCAATCCTGGATGTTCATTGGATGGACTGATGCTAAAGCTGAAGCTGCAATACTTTAGCCACCTCAGGCGATGAGTTGACTCACTGGAAAAGACTCTGATGCTGGGAAATGTTGGGGGCGGTAGGAGAAGGGGACGACAGAGAATGAGATGGCTGGATGGCATCACCGACTCTGTGGACATGAGTTTGAGTGAACTCCGGGAGTTGGTGATGGACAGGGAGGCCTGGCATGCTGTGATTCATGGGGTCGCGGAGAGTCGGATATGACTGAGCAACTGAACTGAAATGAACCCATTCTGAAAAGCAACTTCATGTCTTTCTGATGTTATGCTTTGAATGAATTACATTTAACATGTGACAGGTTGAAATATTTTGCCAAATAAATTCCAACAATAGTCCAAGAGCAGTATGTTTTTGGAGAAAACAAACACATTGGTGGTAAAACTTAGTCATTACTCTTTTACAGTTCGTGTTTTTCATCTCATTTCATCCCAACACAACACAATTTCCTTTTGGTATTGTACATTTGTGCCCCTTGTCCTGTTAAGTCACACAGTAGCCAGAAAAACTTTTTTCTTCTCTTGGTTGCAAACAAGGCTAATAACTTCAATTTACGTCATAATATGACATCATTACCAAGTAATCATCACACCTACTTCACTAGGAATTGTTTGAAGTGACAAGCCTATTGCCAGAAGAAGGATTAAAAGTTTTTAAATCAATTTGCCAACCTAATAAATAGGAAGCTAGCCTCTTTACTTGACATCAGAGGAATAGATTCTCCATAAAAAATGTGTTTAGCCTTCACAGTTACACTAAAGTCTAAATGACAAACTGGAAAAAATAAAAAAAATTATTTATTTTCTTTCATTGTATATATATCTTTATTTAATTCCTTGAAGATTTCAGATGTAGCTCATTTCCAAATTAATGTAGTTTATATATTTGAATCCCTGCCATGAAAAATACTCCAGGTTTCCTAGATATAAAAATACCTCAGGCTTATTTCAGTGGTATAAGATAATAAGATGGGAGATTGAATATTCACATCTAATTTCAATTCCTCTGAAAACCCCAAGAAACAGAAATGCAAAAAAGCTAAATGGCTATCTGAGGATGCCTTGCAAATAGCTGTGAAAAGAAGAGAAGCTAAAAGCAAAGGAGAAAAGTAAAGATATACACATTTGAATGGAGAGTTCCAAAGAATAACTAGAAGAGATAAGAAAGACTTCCTCAGCGATCAATATAAAGACATAGAGGAAAAATTAGAATGGGAAAGACTAGAGAACTCTTCAAGAAAATGAGAGATACCAAGGGAATATTTCATGCAAAGATGGGCTCATTAAAGGACAGAAATGGTACAGACCTAACAGAAGCAGAAGATATTAAAAAGAGGTGGCAAGAATACACAGAAGAACTGTACAAAAAAGATTTTCTAGACCCATATAATCATGACGGTGTGATCACTCACAATTACCTAGAACCAGACATTATGGAATGTGAAGTCAAGTGGGCCTTAGGAAACATCACTACAAACAAAGCTAGTGGAGATGATGGAATTCCACTTGAGCTATTTCAAATCCTAAAAGATGATGCTATGAAAGTGCTGCACTCAATATGTCAGCAAGTTTGGAAAACTGAGCTGTGGCCACAGGACTGGAAAAGTTCAGTCTTCATTCCAATCCCAAAGAAAAGCAAGGCAAAAAATTGTTCAAAATATTGCACAATTGCACGCATCTCACACGCTGGTAAACTAATGCTCAAAATTCTCCAAGCCAGATTTCAGCAATATCTGAAGCGTGAACTTCCAGAATTTCAAGCTGGATTTACAAAAGGCAGAGACACCAGAGATCAAATTGCCAACATCTGCTGGATCATGGAAAAAGCAAGAGAGTTCCAAAAAAACATCTACTTCTGCTTTATTGACTATGCCAAAGCCTTTAACTATGTGGATCACAATAAACTGTGGAAAATTCTGAAAGAGATGGGAATACCAGACCACCTGACCTGCCTCTTGAGAAACCTGTAAGCAGGTCAGGAAGCAACAGTTAGAACTGGACATGGACAAGACACTGGTTCCAAATAGTAGAAGGAGTACGTCAAGACTGCATATTGTCACCCTACTTTTTAACTTATATGCAGAGTACATCTTGAGAAATACTGGGCTGGAGGAAGCACGAGCTGGAATCAAGATTGCCAGGAGAAATATCATTAACCTCAGATATGCAGATGACACTACCCTTATGGCAGAATGTGAAGAGGAACTAAAAAGCCTCTCGATGAAAGTGAAAGAGGAGAGTGAAAAAGTTGGCTTAAAGCTCAGCATTCAGGAAACTAAGATCATTGCATCCAGTCCCATAATTTCATGGCAAATTGATGGGGAAACAGTGGAAACTGTGTCAGACATTATTTTGGGGGGCTCCAAAACCATTGCAGATGGTGATTGCCGCCAGTAAATTAAAAGACACTTACTCTTTGGGTGGAAAGTTATAACAAACCTAGACAGCATATTAAACTGCAGAGACATTATTTTGCCAACAAAAGTCCATCTAGGCAAGGCTATGGTTTTTCCAGTGGTCATGTATGGATGTGAGATTTGGGCGGTGAAGAAAGCTGATCACCGAAGAATTGATGCTTTTGAACTCTGGTGCTGGAGAAGACTCTTGAGAGTCCCTTTGACTGGAAGGAGATCCAACCACTCCATTCTAAAGGAGATCTGTCCTGGGTGTTCATTGGAAAGACTGATGTTAAAGCTGAAACTCCAATACTTTGGCCACCGGATGCGAAGAGTTGACTCATTGGGAAAGACTCTGATGCTGTGAGGGATTGGGGATGGGAGGAGATGGGGACAACAGAGAATGAGATGGCTGTATGGCATCACCGACTCAATGGACATGAGTTTGAGTGAACTCCGGGAGTTGGTGATGGACAGGGAGGCTTGGTGTGCTGTGATTCATGGGGTCTCAAAGACTCATACACGACTGAGTTACTGATATGAACTGATATAGGAAGGGGCTATAGATCTTGAGGAGTATAAGCCAGATAAAGGAACTATCTGAAAATGAACTGAACCAAACTGTCCACAACAACACCAGAGAAAGTCCTAGATATATTTTTAATATTCTGTTCCGTTCCGTCGCTCAGTCATGTCCGACTCTATGCGACCCCGTGGACTGTAGCCTACCAGGCTTCTCCATCCATGGGATTCTCCAGGCAAGAATACTGGAGTGGGTTACCGTCTCCTTCTCCAGGGGATCTTCCCGACCCAGGGATCGAACCCGGGTCTCCCTCATTGGAGGCAGAAGCTTTAACCTCTGAGCCACCAGGGAAGCCCGTTACCATCTTTTAAATTAAAAAAAAATTTAAGTCCTCTATTACATCTTTAATTTTCATTTTTATAACCTACTATTACTTTGGAAAAATAAAAGACCCTAGTTTTTAAAGCAAACTTCATATATATATATATATATAATAATTTTTTTAACTTTTTTTTTCTTTAATATTGAATTTTTGAGAATCCAAACTCTAGATTTTTAATCTTTGCTTTTTGGCATTTGTTATCAATTTTGTACCTTTACAAACACTATCTTCAGTACCCATTTTTACTTGGGAGTGATATTATGGCTTGATTGCTTTATCCCCACTTTGGACTCTCATTTTCCTCCACCAGGTAGCCTCTGTCTCCTCCCTTCCCTTTCTCTTCTCTACCCAACTCTGTCAATCTCTTTGTGTGTTCCGGGCTCTTTCCTTCTGATTCCCCCTTTTTAATCCTAGTGAACTCTGTCTTGTTCCTCCCTTTTCTCTTCTCTGTGCAATACTATGAACATCTCTGATGGATCCATTCTGTGGAGAGCACATACGGAAGAGATTATTGGTTAGCTTGCTCGCTCCTCTTTTGATTTCCCCTCTGCTCCTCCTGGTCACCTCTATCTCTCTATTCCCTCTTCTCTTCTCCATGTAACTCTGTGAACCTCTCTGGTTGTCCCACACTGTGGAGAAACTTTTCATGTTTAACCTAGATGTTTTATCTTCAGTGCTGTATAGATGGAGAATCTTGAGGCTACTGTAAGAATAAGACTGAAAAACAGAGGCAGAAAGCCTAAGTCCAAATCCTGAGAACACTAGAGCATTCCTGACTCCAGGGAATATTAATCGATAGGAGCTCATCAAACGCCTCCATACCTACACTGAAACAAAGCACCACCTAAGGGCCAACAAGTTCCAGAGCAAGACATACCACGCAAATTCTCCAGCAACACAGGAACATAGCCCTGAGCTATAATATACAGGCTGTACAAAGTCACACCAGACCCACTGACATCTTAAAATTCATTACTGGACACTTCATTGCACTCCAGAGAGAAGAAATCCAGCTCCACCCACCAGAACACCTACAGAAGCTTTCCTAACCAAGAAACTGTGACAAGCCACCCATTCAACCCCACCCAGAGTGATGAACCTCCACAATAAAGGGGAACCACAAACTGCCAGAATACGGAAAGGCCACACAGAACACAGCATTATAAAAATGATGAAAAGACAAAGAAATACCCAGCAGGTAAATGAAAAGGATAAATGCCTACCAAACCAAACAAAAGAGGAAGAGATAGGGAATCAACCTGAAAAAGAATCCAGAATAATGACAGTGAAAATAATTCAAAATCTTGAAAACAAAATGGAGTCACAGATAAATAGCCTGGAGACAAGGTTTGAGAAGATGAAAGAAAAGTGTAACAGGGACATAGAAGAAATAAAAAAGAGTCAATATATAATGAATAATGCAATAAATGAGATAAAAAACACTTGGTACTGAGTGAACCAACAGTAGACTAACGGAGGCAGAAGATAGGATAAGTGAGGCAGAAGATAAAATTGTAGAAATAAATGAAACAGAGAGGAAAAAAGAAAAACGAATTAAAAGAAATGAGGGCAACGTCAGAGACATCTGGGACAATGTTAAACGCCCCAACATTTGAATCCTAGGAATCCCAGAAGAAGAAGACAAAAAGAAAGACCATGAGAAAATACTTGAAGAGATAATAGTTGAAAACTTTCCTAAAATGGGGAAGGAAATAATCACCCAAGTCCAAGAAACCTAGAGAGTCCCAAAGAGGATAAACCCAAGGTGAAACGTCCCAAGGCGTATATTAATCAAATTATCAAATCAAACAAAAATAACAAATATTAAAAGCAGCAAGGGAAAAAGAAGAAATAACACATAAAGGGATTTCCATAAGGATAACAGCTGATCTTTCAATAGAAACTCTTCAGGGCAGAAGGGAATGGCAGAACACATGTAAAGTGACGAAAGAGAAAAACTTATAATCCAGATAACTGTACCCAGAAAGGATCTCATTGAAATATGAAAGAGATATCAAAAGCTTTACAGACAAGAAAAAACTGAGAGAATTCACTACCATCAAACCAGCTCTCCAACAAATGCTAAAAGATCTTCTCTAGACAGGAAACACAGAAAGGGTTTATAAACTCGAACCCAAAACATTGAAGTAAATGGAATGGGATCATACTGATCAATAATTACCTTAAATGTAAATGGGGTTGAATGCCCCAACCAAAGACAAAGACTGGCTGACTGGATACAAAAACAAGACTGCTATATATGTTGTCTACAAGAGACCCTCCTCGAAACAATGGACACATACAGACTGAAAGTGAAGGGCTGGAAAAAGATATTCCACGCAAATAGAGACCAAAAGAAAGCAGGAGTAGCAATACTCATATCAAATAGACTTTAAAACAAAGACTCTAAAAAGAGACAAAGAAGGACACTACATAATGATCAAAGGATCAATCCAAGAAGAAGATGTAGCAATTATAAATATTTATGCACCCAACATAGGAGCACCGCAATATGTAAGACAACTGCTAACAAGTAAGAAATGGGAAATTAACAATAACACAATAATAGTGGGAGATTTTAATACCCCACTCACACCTCTGAATAGATCAAATAAACAGAAAATTAACAAGGAAACACAAACTTTAAATGATACAATATACTAGTTAGACCTAATTGATATCTATAGGACATTTCACCCTAAAACAATGAATTTCACCTTTTTCTCAAGTGCGCATGGAACCTTCTCCAGGATAGATCACATCCTGGGACATAAATCTAGCCTTGCTAAATTCAAAAACGTTGAAATCATTCCAAGCATCTTTTCTGACCACAAGGCAGTTAGATTAGATCTCAATTATAGGAAAAAGCTATTTAAAATGACAACATATGAAGACTGAACAACCCGCTGCTGGAAAAAAAAAATCATAGAAAAAATCATAAATGAAATAAAAAATATGCACAGAAAGAATGAAAATTAAAACACAGTAAGCCAAAACCTGTTGGATACTGTAAAAGCAATGATAAGGGGAAGGTTCATGGCAATACATGCTTACTTCAAGAAACAAGAAAAAAGTCAACTAAATAACCTAACTCTTCACCTAAACAATTAGAAAAGGAAGAAATGAAGAACCTCAGGGTTAGTAGAAGGAAAGAAATCTTAAAAACTAGGGCAGAAATAAATGCAAAAGATACAAAAGAGACCATAGCAAAAATCAACAAATCTAAAAGCAAATTCTTTGAGAAGATCAATAAAATTGACAAATTATTAGCCAGACTCATCAAAAAACAAAATGAGAAGAATCAAATCAATAAATTTAGAAATGAAAATGGACAGATCACAACAGACAACACAGAAATACAAAGGATCATAAGGGACTACTATCAGCAACTATATGCCAATAAAATGGACACCTTGGGAGAAATGGACACATTCTGAGAAAACTACAACTTTCCAAAACTGAACCAGGAAGAAAGAGAAAATCTTAACAGACCCATCACAAGCACGGAAATTGAAACTGTAATCAGAAATCTTCCAGCAAAAAAAAGCTCAGGACCAGACGGCTGTACAGGTGAATTCTACAAAAAATTTAGAGAAGAGCTAACACCTATCCTACTCAAACTCTTCCAGAAAATTGTAGAGGAAAGTAAACTTCCAAACTCATTCTATGAGGCCACAATAACCCTAATAGCAAAACCAGACAAAGATGCCACAAAAAAGAAAACTACAGGCCAATATCACTGATGAACATAGATGCAAAAATCCTTAACAAAATTCTAGCAAACAGAATCCAACAACATATTCAGTTCAGTTCAGTCGCTCAGTCGTGTCCGACTCTCCGAGACCCCATGAATCACAGCACGCCAGGTCTCCCTGTCCATCACCAACTCCCGGAGTACACTCAAACTCATGTCCACAGAGTCGGTGATGCCATCCAGCCATCTCATTCTCCGTCGTCCCCTTCTCCTCCCGCCCCCAACCCTTCCCAGCATCAGAGTCTTTTCCAGTGAGTCAACTTGTCACATGAGGTGGCCAAAGTATTGCAGCTTCAGCTTTAGCATCAGTCCCTCCAATGAACATCCAGGATTAAAAAGATCATAAATCATGAGGAAGTGGGCTTTATCCCAGGGATGCACGGATTCTTCAATATCCGCAAATCAATCAATGTAATATACCACATTAAAAAAATGAAAAATAAAAACCATATGATTACCTCAATAGATGCAGAGAAAGCCTTTGACAAAATTCAACATCCATTTATGATAAAAAAAAAAAAACCCTCCAGAAAGCAGCCAAAGACGGAACATACCTCAACACAATAAAAGCTATTTATGACAAACCCACATCAAACAATATCCTCTGTCGTGAAAAATTGAAAGTGTTTCTTCTAAAGTCAGGAAAAAGACAAAGGTGCCCACTCTCACCACTACTATTCAACATAGTTTTGGGAGTTTTGGGCACAGCAATCAGAGCAGAAAAAAAGAAATAAAAGGAATCCAGATCAGAAAAGAAGAAATTAAATTCTCACTGTTGGCAGATGACATGATCCTGTACATAGAACGCACTAACGATTCCACCAGAAAATTACTAGAGCTAATCAATGAGAATAGTAATTTTGCAGGATATAAAATCAACTCACAGAAATCCCTTGCATTCCTATACACTAACAATGAGAAAACAGAAAGAGAAATTAAGCAAACAATTCCACTCACTATAGCAAAGAAAAGAATAAAATACTTAGGACTATTTCTACCTAAAGAAACAAAAGACCTATACATAGAAAAATATAAAACACTGGTGAAAGAAATACAAGAGGACACTAATAGATGGAGAAATACACCATGTTCATTAATCAGAAGAATCAACATAGTGAAAATGAGTATACTATCCAAAGCATTCTATAGATTCAATGCAATCCCTATAAAGCTACCAACGGTATTTTTCAGAGAACTAGAACAAATAATCTCACAATTTGTATGGAAATATGGCCTCGAACAGCCAAAGCAATCTTGAGAAAGAAGAATGTAACAGGAGGAATCAACCTGCCTGACTTAAGTCTCTACTACAAAGCCACAGTCATCAAGACAGTATGGTACTGGCACAAAGACAGAAATATAGATCAATGGAACAAAATAGAAAGCCCAGAGATAAATCCATGCACCTATGGACACCTTATCTTTGACAAAGATGGCGAGAATATACAGTGGAGAAAAAGCAATGTCTTTAACAAGTGGTGCTGGGAAAACTGGTCAACCACTTGAAAAAGAATGAAACTAGAACACTTTCTAACACCATACCCAAAAATAAACTCAAAATAGATTAAAGATCTAAACGTAAGACCAGAAACGATTAAACTCCTTGAGGAGAACATAGGCAAAACACTCTCCAACATAAACCACAGCAGGATCCTCTATGACCCACCCCCCCCGAATATTGGAAATAAAAGTAAAAATAAACAAATGAGACCTAATTAAAATTAAAAGCTTCTGCACAACAAAGGAAACTATAAGCAAGGTGAAATAGCCTTCAGAATGGGAGAAAATAATATCAAATGAAGCAACTGAAAAAGAATTCATCTCAAAAATATACAAGCAACTTCTGCAGCTCAATCCCAGAAAAAAATAAGAGACCCAATCAAAAAGTGGGCCAAAGAACCAAACAGACATTTCTCCAAAGAAGACATACAGATGGCTAACAAATACATGAAAAGATGCTCCACATCACTCATTATCTGAGAAATGCAAATCAAAACCACAATGAGGTACCATTACATGCCAGTCAGAATGGCTGCTATCCAAATGTCTACAAGCAATAAATGCTGGAGAGGGTGTGGAGAAAAGGGAACCCTCTTACACTCTTGGTGGGAATGCAAACTAGTACAGCTATTATGGAGAACAGTGTGGAGATTCCTTAAAAAACTGGAAATAGAACTGCCATATGACCCAGCAATCCCACTGCTGGGCACTCACACCGAGGAAACCAGAATTGAATGAGACACATGTACCCCAATGTTCATCTCAGCACTGTTTATAATAGCCAGGGCATGGAAGCAACCTAGAGGTCCATTGCAGACGAATGGATAAGAAAGCTGTGGTACATATACACAATGGAGTATTACTCAGTCTTTAGAAAGAATACATTTGAACCAGTTCCAATGAGGTGGATGAAACTGGAGCCTATTATACAGAGTGAAGTAAGCCAGAAAGGAAAACACCAATACAATATACTAACGCATATATATGGAATTTAGAAAGATGATAATGATAACCCTGTATGCGAGACAGCAAAAGAGCTAGAGATGTATTGAACAGTCTTTTGGACTCTGTGGGAGAGGGCAAGGGTGGGATGATTTGGGAGAATGGCATTGAAACATTTATATTATCGTATGTGAAATGTATCGCCAGTCCAGGTTTGATGCATGATACAGGATGCTCATGACTGGTGCACTAGGGTGACCCAGAGGGATGGGATGGGATGGGGAGGGAGGTGGAAGTGGGGTTCAGGATGGGGAACACATGTACACCCATGGTGGATTCATGTCAACGTGTGTCAAAACCAATACAATATGTAATTAGTGTACAATTAAAATAATTAAATTTATATTTTAAAAAAGTACTTTCCAACCTAAGAATAGCAGGAAATGTCTTTAACATGTTAAAATGTCTCTGTAACAAATAAAATAATACAAAACCTAGAAAAGCTCCTCTTAATTGTTATTACAACATATTAATAATGTAACAATAGTTGATCAGTTGTGTCTTACTCTTTGGAACCCCATGGGTTGTAGCCCACCAGGCTCCTCTGTTCATGGAATTCTCCATGCAAGAATACTGGAGTGGGTAGTCATTCCCTTCTCTAGGGGACCTTCCTGACCCAGGGATCAAACCTGGAGACTTTTGCATTGCAGGGAAATTATTCACAATCTCAGCTACCAGGAAGCACCATAATACATTACTAACCACATAAATTTCAGGATACCCATGTGTGAGATTGCCTCTATGCCAACCTAGTACTAGAGCCCACAATCAACAAAATTACTTCAGTTCAGTCGCTCAGTTCTGTCCGACTCTTTGTGACCCCATGGACTGTAGCACACCAGGCTTCTCTGTCTCACCAACTTCCAGAGCTTGCTCAAGCTCATGCCCATCGAGTAGGTGATGCCATCTGAGCATCTCATCCTCTGTCAACCCCTTTTCCTTCCATTCAATCTTTCCCAGCATCAGGGTCTTTTCAAATGTGTCAGCTCTTCGTATCAGGTGGCCAAATATTGGAGTTTGAGCTTCAGCATCAGTCCTTCCAATGAATATTCAGGACTGATTTCCTTTAGAATGGACTGGTTGGATCTCCCTGCAATCCAAAGGACTCTCAAGAGTCTTCTACAATATTCAAAAGCATCTATTCTTTGATGCTCAGCTTTCTTTATAGTCCAACTCTCACATCCATACATGACTACTGGGAAAACCATAGCTTTGACCAGACAGACCCTTGTTGGCAATGTAATGTCTCTGCTTTTTAATATGCTTTCTAGTTTCATCATAGCTTTTCTTCCAAGGAGCAAGCATCTTATAATTTCATGTCTGCAGCCACCATCTGCAGTGGTTTTGGAGCTGCCAAAAATAAAGTTTTTCCACTATTCCCATTGTTTCCCCATCTATTTTGAATAATCAGTGAAATGATACCCCTAAAAGTAGGAGGTGTATGAAAAAGGTATCACATGGTGCTGGAAAACTCTGTGGAGGATAACACAAGTATTGAACATAAATCTTTAGTATTTATCCAAAGTATATCAAAGACAAAGTTCACTAACAAATAATTACTACCCATAAAATATGAAGGAATGGCAATATCAACATGAAAAAGACAAAAATCCAGTAGAATAAGAAATACTATTAACCAAAAAAAAAAAAAAACTAAAAATTGAAACTTTAAATATCTGAAACATTTGTAATCATAGAAGTGAAAAGAGATTACACTCCTTTCACTTCTATGATTACAAATGTTTCAGATATTTACCTTTTAAAAATATTTTATTTATTTTAATCGGAGGCTAATTACTTATCAATATTGTGGTTTTTGCCGTACATTGACATGAATCAGCCACAGGTGTACATGTGTCCCCCCGTGCCAAACCCCTCTCCCACCTCCCTCCCTATCCCATCCCTCTGGGTTACATTGAAATATGTATATTAGCATATGTGAAATAGATGACCAGTCCAAGTTCATTGCATGAAATAGGGCACTCAAAGCCAGTGCACTCAGTTTATTTTTTTAATTAAATGTCCTGTAATACTAAGTGTGGGCTTCTCTGGTGGCTCAGTGATAAAGAATCCACCTGCAATGTAGGAGATCCAGGTTCAATCCCTGGGTTGGGAAGATCCCATGGAGAAGAGAATGGCAACCCAATCCAGTATTCTTGCCTGGGAAATCCCATGGACAGGGGAGCCTGGCAGGCTACAGTTAATGGGGTCACAAAGAATCAGACATGACTGAGCATACACACAATACTAATTCTGTTAGTTATCACCTGCTCTGTGAAAAATCACCCCAAAACTTCTTGGCTTGAAGCAACAGAATCTATTATCTCAGAGTTTCTATGGGTCAAGAATCTAGGTGCACCTTATTTAGTCCTCTGGGTGTCTTATATGGCTACCTCATCTCAAGTCTCAGTTGGGAAGGATCTGCATCTCTAATTGGTTCCTGGTAGCATGCAGTTCCTTGTAGTTTCTCACACTGGAAGGTCCTCAGGATCTGTTCCTTGATGTGTAAACCTCTGGGATGAACATCTCACATGATTTTATTAGAAAGAGAAGACAAAAAGGCAAGAGACACTGACAGAAGCAAAGTTCTAGGAAGAGGAAACTTACCCATGTTAATAACATCCTATGATTTTTGCTGGATTCCAGTGATTCAACTCAGAAGAAGTAAGTCAATAGGTATAACCCACACACAAGGGGAGTGAATTACCCAAGATGTTAACATCAGGAGACTGGGATTATTGAGAGTCATATTAGAAGTTGATTCCACACTGAGAATTGAAAAGTATGTAGGGAAATAAGTAATACAGCATTCTATTGGGAAGATAGATTTGGTGCCATCATTTTGGAGAGCAACCTGGCAATATTTAGAAAAAAATATTGCTTATAGACTGAATGTTTATACCCCTCCAAAATTAATAACTTGACACTCTAACCTTCTACCTGTGATGGTATTTGGAGGTAGGGCTCTGGGGAGGTAATTAGAGTTGGATTATGTCATGAGGATGGGGGTCTTATGATGGGGTTAATGCCTTAGAAAAAGAGGAAGAGACAGAGGATAGTCCTCTCTCTCTGTGTGTACCCACTGAGTAAGGCCATGTGACGACATCAGCAGGAAGAAGGTCCTCATCGAAAACCCAACTATGCTGTCATCCTACTCTTAGCCTTCCAGCCTCCAGAACTGTGAAAAGTAAATATTTGTTGTTTAAGACACAAGTCTATAGTGTTCTTTTTTAGCAGCTTGAACAGACTAAGGATATCTGTGACATAGAAATTCTATTCCTGAGTGTATATTCCAGAAAATATATGCAGAAATCCATAAAGGGACATCAATGAGAATGTTTCTCATAACACTGCTTGTGGCAGAGGAGTGGAAAGTAAACATAAGTGTCCCTCAAGAGAGAAAAGAATGGAAAAGTGACACATGGGATATTCATTCTAAGGGAACATAATACGGTATTGGAAACAATGAACTAGGAAAACAGAGAACTGCATAAGTTGAACTTCAAAGTATAAGGTAAGAAACAGAACAAGATCTATGGCACAATGCACTGCATTCAAGCACACACATATTTAACAGGGCTATATATTTCACAGGAGTACAAACATATGCGAGGGTGTAATTCAGACACAACAGAGCAGATGCCTAATGGTGGGAAGGAAATGAGTGGCGTACTCCAGGATGAAAGAAAAACAGAAAAAAATATAAGACAAAGAACCCTGTAAAACTCAATGATGATAATATGGCTAGAGTCCAAGAATAGAATAAAAGTAAAAATAAAAGCAGCCTTCATGACTGGGCAGTTAATTCTAATCCCTGTCTTTAAGTTGCAGAGCTGGCAGAAAATAATTTAATCAAAATCAGCAGGCTTTAATGCCAGTTGCTCTAGGTAGGGGGATGTTTATTTATGAGAAATATCTTTTTGTTAGTTTGTAAGACTCATAACTCCAACAATATTTAAGTTCAGATATATAGCTTTTGGAGGGATTTGGGGTAAATTATCCAAAACACTCACTAATAATTAAGGGTGGTAGATATCAGAACAAGCCACTGAGTAGGACAGAGCCTTAGAGACTAGCTGGGAGGAAAAGATTCTTTCTCTAACATATGTACCACCACAATTGAACATGAGGATATGAGGTGGGATGGCAGTTCTGCTTAGGACGACTCTGTTGGGGTGTTAAAGAAAGCCCCTTCTCTATTAACTGAGCCATCTTTGCTTTATTATCATCCCCCCACTCCCACCCTCTGAGGTGTCGAATGATTTGCTGAAATGTCTAAGCCACTTCTTGGTCTCCCCTGCAACCTATCCAACACACAGAGGTGTCATAATTTGTGCTTTGTGATGTCCAATCCCCTCCATAGTCACCATTGGCTAGGGGAGTGACTTGCTGACCAATCAAAACTGAAGGGTGTGGCCCCTTCATTGTCCTGGGGAGCCATATATATAGCGTGGTCAGTAGGCCTGGAGTAGACCACTAGGAGGCTTCAATATGGCCAAGATGTCCAGAAAACCAGCAGAGCCTAATACAGAGACAGACCAACCAACCTCAAGTTCCAAACAGGGGAAGATGAAGAAGGTTCCCGGTCAACCCAAATCCGAAAGTAGTGGCAAAGTAAGATGACGCTACTCAAGCTACTCTTTTTTTTTTTTTTCACGGATTCCCTCTCCACCAAGAATCTTACCTTTGACCTGCCTGGCTCACCCCCCACCGCACCTCAGCCCTGATTCCTTCTCATGAACTCCCCCTTTCTGTCAATATCACATTTTCTACCCCCTAAACCACTGTCTTTTTGGCCTCACTCTGTTGTCCTTTTGTCCTTCCAGGCACTGAAGACAGCCACAAAGGTTAAAAAAACCCTTCAAAGGACTTTGAGTAAAAAGGTCTCTGAAAAAACTACCAACTCTCTAAGAAAGCCGAAGAAAACTAGACAATCGACACGATTCGGCCATTATCACCGGTTGAATGAGACATTGCGTCAGAATGAGCCAGAGCAGAACCAAGAGGAAGTGCAGAAGCCCATCAGTGGAAGTAAAGACCTGGGCAGCCAGGTTACTTCAGAGTAAGACCAGGGACCTTAGAAATATCCATGAAGCCTGAGGTCTGAGAAATTGCCAAGTGTGTACACATTGAATTTTACACCAAGAGGCTACACTGATGGTAATTCAATAAAAATCAACTTCTGAAAACTTCTGCGTGTTTCTCTGAGTTCTCTTGTGGTGGCAGGGGGTGGGGGTGGGGGGGAGCATGGAAGGAAGGGAAGAGACGAGTGTGTGAGGAGGGAGGGACAAGGGTCCCGCAGGGTTGGGGACCAGACTGGCAGAATCACAGTTAACCAGACAGTGGGGGAAAAGTATGCCTCAGGACTGAATGCTGAAGACAAATTTCTTTAACACTTCAACCCACAAGCAAGACCTAGAAGGGCTCATCGTTTTTGTATCTAGTAGGTGGCTGGAGGAGGGGCACGGCAGAGTGTAGATAACCAGAATGTATGCAGTTTGAGGTGTGTGTTGTGTGCACAGTCACTCAATTGTGTCCGACTCTTTGTGGCCCCCTGGACTATAGCTCACCAGGCTCCTCTGTCCACGGGATTTCCCAGGCAGGAATACTGGAGTGGGTTGCCATTTCCTTCTCCTGGGAATGTAGATGGCAGTATCATTCCAAGAAATAGACAAATCACTTTCAGGCCACCCACCTCCTAGGAGTATATGTGACGTTTCACCTTATGACGTCAGCAACTAGAGGTCCACCAAAGAGCCAAATGATCTCACTCTACTTCAAATTATTGATAGGTCCCTAAGGACTAAAGTAATAGGAAGCCATAAATGCAACCCTGATTAGTTCACTTTCTAAGGAAACATGCGTGGAGCATGGCTTTCCAAGGGCAGGTCAGTGGGAGCTGTCTCTTTTCAGGTCAGGCAGTGGTCTACAGAAAACACTAGAACAGCGTTATCTCTCCCTCAAAAATCTTTTGTCTTTATTCCTTCCAAAGTTGCTTTTTTCTCTGAAGAGACAATTCTTTTAGAGTGGTTTTTCTGAAGTATAATTGACATATAGTATGTTGCACATATTATAAAGTAACAGTTTGATGAAATTGGTCATATGTGTACACTTGTTAAACCATCACAATTTTAAGTGTGAAAATACTCATCACCCTCAGACATCTCCCCTTCCCCTTTGATAATTGTTCCCTCTTGCCCCTTTCTGCATGCCCATACTCATATAATCACTGATTTTCTTCCTGTCTCCATAGAGTACATTTTCTACCATTTTAAACAAAGGGAATCAATACGTACTAATTTCTATCCAGCTTCTCTCACTCAGCATATTAGAGTCAATGTTCTTGGGTACATCAATAGTACATTTCTTTTTAATATTATGATTGTTGTTTTTCTGAGTGTTTAGTAGCATTTAAATGATGCCATAGACTTGCTTAAATTTTATTAAAAAAATGATCATTGTAAAGCCGTGTGCAGTCCTAAGAAAGAGAGAGATACCTTATCCCCTTTATCCTAGTTTCTCCCAATGGTAATATCTTGCATACTTATAGTATAATAACACAATCAGGAAATTGAAAGTGTTATGATCCATTTACTTTATTCAGCTTTACCAGTTTTACATGTACGAGCTTGTGTACGTGTGTGTATATTTCTATGCAATTTTATCACCTGTGTAGATTCCTGTGGTTATCACCATTATAGCCAAGATACAGAAAGTTTCCCTCCCAAAGAGCTGTCATGCTGCTCATCCATATCCACAACTCCCTCCCTCCCTCATGATCCCTAGAATTCAGTAATTTGTTCTTTATCTAATTTTGCCATTATAAGAATGCTACATACATGAAATCATTTTAAATAAATGAAATCATTTAACAGATAACCTTTTGTGATTGGCTTTTTACATTTGGTATAAATCCGTTGAGATCCATTCAAGCAGTTGTATCCCCCCCCCCTTTTATTTTTTATTTTTTGCTTTCCTGAGATGCTGGCTCTGAGCACGCAGATGCCAGATGGCTGCACAACCGATGACGCACAGAAGCATGGCCAAGAAGAGCTACCCCACGCCCGAGGCCAGAGGAGGCGGCCAAGGGAACTACCCTATGACTGAGGCCAGGGACGGCCGCCTAGAGGAGCTAGCCCACGCCTGAAGCCAGGGGCAGTGGCCGAGGGGAGCTACCCAACCCTGAGATCAGGGCCTGTGGCAGAGAGGAGCTACCCAATATTCAAAAGGCGCTGGCTGCGTGGGTGCAGGAGTGCTTAGAGGAGCTACTCCATGTTCAAGGTCAGGAGGGGCAGCCTTGATGAGATACCCCTCATCCAAGGTAAGGTGAAATGGCTGCACTTTGCTGGAGCAGCCATGAAGAGATATCCCACCACCAAGGTAAGAGAAACCCAAACAAGACAGTAGGTGTGCAAGAAGGCATCAGAGGGCAAACACACTGACATCATAATCACAGAAAACTAGTCGATCTGATCACATGGACCACAGCTCTGTCTAACTTAATGAAATTAAGCCATGCTGTGTGGGGCCACCCAAGACAGGCGGGTCATGGTGGAGAGGTCTGACAGAATGTGGTCCACTGGAGAAGGGAATGGCAAACCACTTCAGTATATTTGCCTTGAGAACCCCATGAATAGTATCAAAAGGCAAAATGATAGGATACTGAATGAGGAATTCCCCAAGTCTGTAGGTGCACAGTGTGCTGCTGGAGATCAGTGGAGAAATAACTCCAGAAAGAATGAAGGGATGGAGCAAAGAAAAACCAACACCCAGTTGTGGATGTGACTGCTGATATAAGCAAGGTCCAATGTTGTAAAGAGCAACATTGCATAGGAACCTGGAATGTTAGGTCCATGAATCAGGGCAAATTGGAAGTAGTCAAACAGGAGATAGCAAGAGTAAACGTCGACATTCTAGGAATCAGTGAACTAAAATGGACTGGAATGGGTGAATTTAACTCAGATGACCATTCTACCTACTACTGTGGGCAGGAATCCCTTAGAAGAAATGGAGTAGCCATACTGGTCAAGAAAAGAGTCCGAAAAGCAGTACTTGGAAGCAATCTCAAAAAAGACAGAATGATCTCTGTTTGTTTCCAAGGCAAACCATTCAATATTAGAGTAATCTAAGCCTATGCCACAACCAGTAACACTGAAGAAGCTGAACTTGAATGGCTCTGTGAAGACCTACAAGACCTTTTAGAACTAACACCCAAAAAAGATGTCCTTTTCATTATAGGGGACTGGAATGCAAGAGTAGGAAGTCAAGAAATACCTGGAGTAACAGGCAAATTTGGCCTTAGAGCACGGAATGAAGCAGGGCAAAGGCTAATAGAGTTTTGCCAAGAGAACACACTGCTCATAGAAAAACACCCTCTTTCAACAACACAAGATAAGACTCTACACATGGGCATCACCAGATAGTCAACACAGAAATCAGACTGATTATATTCTTTGCAGCCAAAGATGGAGAAGCTGTATACAGTTAGCGATAAAAAGACCAGGAGCTGACTGTGGCTCAGATCATGAACTCCTTATTGCCAAATTCAGACTTAAATTGAAGAAAGTAGGGAAAACCAATACACCATTCAGATATGACCTAAATCAAATCCCTTATGATTACACAGTGGAAGTGAGAAATAAATTTAAGGGACTAGATCTGATAGATAGAGTGCCTGATGAACTATAGACGGAGGTTCGTAACATTATACAAGAGACAGGGACCAAGACCATCCCCATGGAAAAGAAATGCAAAAAAGAAAAATGGCTGTCTGAGGAGGCCTTACAAATAGCTGTGAAAAGAAGAGAAGCAAAAAGCAAAGGAGAAAAGGAAAGATATAAGCATCTGAATGCAGAGTTCCAAAGAATAACAAGGAGAGATAAGAAAGGCTTTCTCAGTGATCAATGCAAAGAAATAGAGGAAAACAACAGAATAGGAAAAACAAGAGACCTCTTCAAGAAAATTAGAGATTCCAAGGGAATATTTCATGCAAAAATGGGCTCGAAAAAGGACAGAAATTGTATGGGACTAACAGAAGCAGAAGAAATTAAGAAGAGGTGGCAAGAATACACAGAAGAACTGTACATAAAAGATCTTCAGGACCAAGATAATCACGATGGTGTGATCACTTACCTAGAGCCAGACATCTGGGAATGTGAAGTCAAGGGAGCCTTAGAAAGCATCACTATGAACAAAACTAGTGGTGGTGATGGAATTCCAATTGAGCTATTTCAAATCCTGAAAGATGATACTGTGAAAGTGCTGCACTCAATATGCCAGCAAATTTGGAAAACTCAGCAGTGGCCACAGGAATGGAAAAGGTCAGTCTTTATTCCAATCCCAAAGAAAGGCAATACCAAAGAACGCTCAAACTACCGCACATTTGCACTCATCTCAAACGCTAGTAAAATCATGCTCAAAATTTTCCAAGCCAGGCTTCAGCAATATGTGAACCGTGAACTTCCAGATGTTCAAGCAGGTTTTAGAAAAGGTAGAGGCACCAGAGATCAAATTGCCAACATCCGCTGGATCATGGAGAAAGCAAGAGAGTTCCAGAAAAACATCTATTTCTGCGTCATTGACTATGCCAAAGCCTTTGACTGTGTGGATCACAATAAACTGTGGAAAATTCTGAAAGTGATGGGAATACCAGACCACCTGACCTGCCTTTGACAAACCTGTATGCAGGTCAGGAAGCGACAGTGAGAACTGGACATGGAACAACAGACTGGTTACAAGTAGGAAAAGCAGTACGTCAAGGTTGTATATTGTCACCCTGCTTATTTAACCTATATGCAGAGTACATCATGAGGAATGCTGGGCTGGAAGAAGCACAAGCTGGAATGAAGATTGCCGGGAGAAATATCAATAACCTCAGATATGCGATTGACACCACCCTTTTGGCAGACAGTGAAGAGGAACTCAAAGGCCTCTTGATGAAAGTGAAAGAGGAGAGTGAAAAAGTTGGCTTGAAGCTCAACATTCAGAAAAGAAAGATCATGGCATCTGGTCCCATCACTTCATGGGAAATAGATGGGGAAACAGTGGAAACAGTGTCAGACTTTATTTTGGGGGGCTCCAAAATCACTGCGCATGTTGATTGCAGCCCTGAAATTAAAAGACGCTTACTCTTTGGAAGGAAATTTATGACCAACCTTGATAATATATTAAAAAGCAGAGACATTACTTTGCCAACCAAGGCCCGTCTAGTCAAGGCTACAATTTTTCCAGTGGTCATGTATGAATTTGAGTGTTGGACTGTTAAGATAGCTGATCGATGAAGAATTGATGCTTTTGAACTGTGGTGCTAGAGAAGACTTTTGAGAGTCCCTTGGACTGCAAGGAGTTCCAATCAGTCCATACAGGATGCTCGGGGCTGGTATGCGGGGATGACCCAGAGGGAGTATAAGGGGAGGAGGGAAGTGGGCGGGGGGTTCGGGATGGGGAACTCATGTACACCTGAGGTGGATTCATTTCAATCTATGGCAAAACCAGCCAATATAGTATTGTAAAATAATTAGCCTCCAATAAAAATTAAAAAAAAAAAAAAGGAGACCAATCCTGGGTGTTCATTGGAAGGACTGATGCTAAAGCTGAAACTCCAATACTTTGGCCACTTCATGCGAAGAACTGACTCACTGGAAAGACTCTGATGCTGGGAGTGATTGAGGGCATGAGGAAACGTGGAGGACAGAGAATGAGATGGCTGGATGGCATCACCGACTGGGTGGACATGAGTGTGAGTGAATTCTGGGAGTTGGTGATGGACAGGCAGGCCTGGCGTGCTGTGATTCATGCTGTTGCAAAGAGTGAGACATGACTGAGCGACAGAACTGAACTGACTGAATATACTATGGTATGAATGTACCACAGTTAAAAAAAAAAAATAACACTCACTTATTGAAGAACATTTTGGTTGTTTTGCTTTTTTGACTATTACAAATAAAACTGATATGTTTTTACTTGTCTAGGTTTTTCTGTAAAATTAAAAATTTTATTTCTCTGAGATAAATACCCATAAGAGCAATTGCTGGGTCATATGGTAATGTAGTGCTCAGTTTTTTTAAATGTCCATACTTCTTTCCAGAGTGGCTATACCAGTTTACAATGACGCCAGTGAGAGAGTGAATTTCTAGGGAGATTGATAAATTCAGGCTCCCCAATAAAGAGAAAGGAGTCTGGGGCTCTCGAAGTAAAGATTGGGGGTCTGAAATTCTCAAGGAGGAAAAAAGAACAAACTTTTTTTTCCTCTGCATTCCTTCAGTCAGTTCAGTTCAGTTCAGTCGCTCAGTCATGTCCGACTCTTTGCGATGCCATGAATCACAGCACGCCAGGCCTCCCTGTCCATCACCAACTCCCAGAGTTCACTCAAACTCATGTCCATCGAGTCGGTGATGCCATCCAGCCATCTCATTCTTGGTCGCCCCCTTCTCTTCCCTCCCCTAATCCCTCCCAGCCTCAGAGTCTTTTCAAGTGAGTCAACTCGTCTCATGAGTTGGCCAAAGTATTGGAGCATCAGTCCTTCCAATGAACACCCAGGACTGATCCCCTTTAGAATGGACTGGTTGGATCTCCTTGCAGTCCAAGGGACTCTCAAGAGTCTTCTCCAGCACCACAGTTCAAAAGTATCAATTCTTCGGCGATCAGCTTTCTTCACAGTCCAACTCTCACACCCAAAGATGACCACTGGAAAAACCATAGTCTTGACTAGACGGACCTTGGTTGGCAAAGTAATATCTCTGCTTTTTAATATACTATCAAGTGTGGTCATAACTTTCCTTCCAAGGAGTAAGCGTCTTTTAATTTCATGGCTACAATCAGCATCTGCAGTGATTTTGGAGCCCAAAAAAGTAAAGTCTGACATTTTTTCCATTGTTTCCCCATCTATTTCCCATGAAGTGATGGGACCAGATGCCATGATCTTTCTTTTCTGAATGTTGAGCTTCAAGCCAACCTTTTCACTCTCCTCTTTCATCAAGAGGTTTTTTAGTTCCTCTTCACTTTCTGCCATAAGGGTGGTGTCATATGCATATCTGAGGTTATTGATATTTCTCCCGGCAATCTTCATTCCAGCTTGTGCTTCTTCCAGCCCAGCATTCCTCATGATGTACTCTGCATATAAGTTAAATAAGCGGGGTGACAATATACAACCTTGACATACTCCTTTTCTTATTTGGAACCAGTCTGTTGTTCCATGTCCAGTTCTCACTGTTGCTTCCTGACCTGCACACAGGTTTGTCAAGTGGCAGGTCATGTGGTCTCGTATTCCCATCTCTTTCAGAATGTTCCACAGTTTATTGTGATCCACACATTCAAAGGCTTTTTCATAGTCAATGAAGCAGAAATCGATATTTTTCTGGAACTCTCTTGCTTTCTCCATGATCTAGGGGATGTTGGCAATTTGATCTCTGTTGCCTCTGCCTTTTCTAAAACGTGCTTGAACATCTGGAAATTCACAGTTCACATATTGTTGAAGCCTGGCTTGGAGAATTTTGAGCATGACTTTACTAGCGTGTGAGATGAGTGCAATTGTGCGGTAGTTTGAGCATTCTTTGGCATTGCCTTTGGGATTGAAATGAAGACTGACTTTTTCTAGTCCTGTGGCCACTGCTGAGTTTTCCAAATTTGATGGCATACTGAATGCAGCACTTTCACAACATCATCTTTCAGGATTTGAAATAGCTCAACTGGAAGTCTCAGTCAATTACAGAACTCAGTTTAATCTCTGTACTAGGGATTATACAACAACAATATATCTGGCTGGAGGACAGTTTCTCCTTCCTTAAAAGCTTCTGACTAATCCTGATATCTGAGAATGTATATTATGGGAGTCGGTCTGCAGGATCTTTCTACTGTTAAATTCTAATCTTATTATCCTAAAATGTAAATTGTTGGAGTAGTTCTGGTAAATTTTCACAAACTTGAGATATTCTTTTGATTTACTGTAATAACTAAGTAAAAGGTATTTAACTCCATTGCTAACATTAGCAAGGGGTTACTCTTTCCTCCCCCTTCTGATGTCTATGTCAGAAGCTTTCTCTATCCCTTTTACACTTTAATAAAATTCTATTGCACAAAAGCTTTGAGCGATCATGCCTCGTCTCTGACCCTGGATTGAATTCTTCTCTTCCTGAGGCCAAGAATCCAGACGTCTTTTCGTGGGTCAGCAACAACCTTTCATTAGCAGTTTCTGTGCATTCTCACCAGTATTCGGTGTCATCATTAAATATATATATATGTATATATATATTTTAAGTCATTCTTGTTCACGTGTAGTGATCTCTCACTGAAGTTTTCGTTTGCATTTCCCTGGTGGTAAGTGTTGAATATCTTTTTATATACTCATTTGCCATCTGTGTATCCTTCATTGAGATTTCTATTCATGTATACAGCCTATTTTTTTTAACACTGGTAGAATCAGACTTTCATGAATTTGAACACAAAGCACAGGTTTCCAGGTATACAGAAATACATCTCCATTTTAAAATTGCTTTTTTAAAAATCTCAATCTTTTTGGATAGGGATAAAAGAATAAACTGTTTCATATTTAAGCAACGAGACCTTTCTTACTGTAATCTTATGGGCTTTTTAAAGAGCTTATCATCTACATTTCTAGAACTTCTTGTAACAATATATAAGCTTTGTTTCTACACCCACCTACCAACTAGGTGGTGGTTGCCTCCCGGATTCTGGTGAGTTTTTCCATGGTTAAATGCTGTCTTTATTTCTGCATCAACACAGATCCTCTTTGTTGCCCTCCATAAATAATATTTTCTTCCTCTAGTATGGCATTATAGTCCCTTTAGGCTTTTTGTTTCCTCTTCATGAGATACATGTAGATGATCATATACATTCCCTGCTTACAAGATGCTGGATTGGGATCCCTGTCCTTGACATGTAGAATCATCTATTAGAGGCTTATAGTGTGCATTTCCTTCTACTACAAATGCAATGGTCTGCATTATGACAGAGTTATTAACTTTTCTTTATTTAATCACTCCATCCATCTTTGGTCGTTACCATGGGGAACTGCAACCAAGTCCAGTCCTCCTAGCACACTCTACAACATTAAGTTTTAAGAGTATATTTAACCTACAGTAGATGGTGATGAGCAACACTGAACACCCGAAACTTCCAGTCATAAAATACAGTGGCTATCTTGAAACTTAAGTCTCATAGACAAGAGAAAATTCTACAGCCATACCATATTGAGGTTTCAGGGGATATTTCTCTATGCTCAGCAGCACATCAATAGTCTGTCTTCTCCATTTCTTGGTCAGTTAGCAAAAGGAGAATCATCATAAACAGACATGATGATAAAGGAACACCTGGCCTATAATTTCAAGTTGATAAACTAGAAAAGTTCTTGTCCTCTCCCTTCACTCAGGCCCTGGATGACTAACTGTACTTGAGCAGAGAGAATAGTCCACTGATAATTACTTTACAATACTGTATTGGTTTCGCCATACAATGACATGAATCCACCATGGGTGTACATGTGTTCCCCATCTTGAACCCCCCTCCCACATCCCTCCCCATATCATCCCTCTAAGTCTTCCCATTGCACTAGCCTCAAGCATCCTATATTATGCATTGAACCTGGACAGGTGATTTGTTTCACATATGATAATATACATGTTTCAATGCCATTCTCCCAAATCATCCCACTCTCGCCCTTCCCCACAAAGTCCAAAAGACTGTTCTATACATCTCTGCTTCTTTTGCTGTCTCGCATACAGGGTTATCATTATCATCTTTCTAAATTCCATATATACGTGTTAGTATACTGTATTGGTGTTTCTCTTTCTGGCTTACTTCACTCTATATAATAGGCTCCAGTTTCATCCACCTCATTAGAACTGATTCAAATGTATTTTTAATGGCTGAGTAACACTCCATTTTGTATATGTACCACAGCTTTCTTATCCATTTGTCTGCTGATGGACATCTAAGTTGCTTCCATGTCCTGGCTATTATAAACAGTGTTGCGATGAACATTGGGGTACACGTGTCTCTTTCAATTCTGGTTTTCTCGGTGTGTATGCCCAGCAGTGGGATTGATGGGTCTTATGTCAAGAAACACCTGGAGTAACAGGCAAATTTGGCCTTGGAGCATGGAATGAAGCAGGGAAAAGGCTAATAGAGTTTTGTCAAGAGAATGCACTGGTCATAGCAAACACCCTCTTCCAGCAACACAAGAGAAGACTCTACACATGGACATCACCAGATGATCAACACCGAAATCAGATTGATTATATTCTTTGCAGCCAAAGATGGAGAAGCTGTATACAGTTAGCAAAAAAAAGACCAGGAGCTGACTGTGGCTCAGATCATAAACTCATTATTGCCAAATTCAGACTTAAATTGAAGAAAGTAGGGAAAACCACTAGACCATTCAGATATGACCTCAATCAAATCCTTTATGATTACACAGTGGAAGTGAGAAATAGATTTAAGGGACTAGATCTGATAGATAGAGTGCCTGATGAACTCTGGACAGAGGTTCGTGACATTGTACAGGAGACAGGGACCAAGACCATCCCCATGGAAAAGAAATGCACAAAAGCAAAATGGCTGTCTGAGGAGGCCTTACAAGTAGCTGTGAAAAGAAGAGAAGCGAAAAGCAAAGGAGAAAAGGAAAGATATAAGCATCTGAATGCAGAGTTCCAAAGAATAGCAAGGAGAGATAAGAAAGACTACCTCAGTGATCAATGCAAAGAAATAGAGGAAAACAACAGAATAGGAAAAACAAGAGAACTCTTCAAGAAAATTAGAGATTCCAAGGGAACATTTCATGCAAAGATGGGCTCGATAAAGGACAGAAATGGTATGGACCTAACAGAAGAAGAAGATATTAAGAAGAGGTGGCAGGAATACACAGAAGAACTGTACAGAAAAGATCTTCACGACCAAGATAGTCACGATAACGTGATCACTGACCTAGAGCAAGACATCTTGGAATGTGAAGTCAAGTGGGCCTTAGAAAGCATCACTACTAACAAAGCAAGTGGAGGTGATGGAATTCCAGTTGAGCTATTTCAAGTCTTGAAAGATGATGCCGTGAAAGTGCTGCACTCAATATGCCAGCAGATTTGGAAAACTCAGCAGTGGCCACAGGACTGGAAGAGGTCAGTCTTCATTCGAATCCCAAAGAAAGGCAATGCCAAAGAATGCTCAAACTACCGCACAATTGCACTCATCTCACACGCTAGTAAAGTCATGCTCAAAATTCTCCAAGCCAGGCTTCAGCAGTATGTAAACCGTGAACTCCCAGATGTTCAAGCAGGTTTTAGAAAAGGCAGAGGCACCAGAGATCAAATTGCCAACATCCGCTGGATCATGGAGAAAGCAAGAGAGTTTCAGAAAAACATCTATTTCTGATTTATTGACTATGCCAAAGCCTTTCACTGTGTGGATCACAATAAACTGTGGAACATTCTGAAAGAGATGGGAATACCAGACCACATGACCTGCCTCTTGAGAAACCTGTATGCAGGTCAGAAAGCAACAGTTAGAACTGTACATAGAACAACAGGCTGGTTCCAAATAGAAAAAGGTGTACGTCAAGGTTGTATATTGTCACCTTACTTATTTAACTTATATGCAGAGTACATCATGAGGAATGTTGGGCTGGAAGAAGCACAAGCTGGAATCAAGATTGCTGGGAGAAATATCAATAACCTCAGATATGCAGATGACACTACCCTTATGGCAGAAAGTGAAGAGGAACTCAACAGCCTCTTGATGAAAGTGAAAGAGGAGAGTGAAAAAGTTGGCTTGAAGCTCAACATTCAGAAAACAAAGATCATGGCATCTGGTCCCATCACTTCATGGGAAATAGATGGAAAAACAGTGGAAACAGTGTCAGAATTTATTTTTTTGGGCTCCAAAATCACTTCGGATGCTGATTGCAGCCATGAAATTAAAAGACGCTTGCTCCTTGGAATGAAAGTTATGACCAACTTTGATAGTATATTAAAAAGCAGAGACATTACTTTGCCAACCAAGGTTCCTCTAGTCAAGGCAATGGTTTTTCCTGTGGTCATGTATGGATGTGAGAGTTGGGCTGTGAAGAAAGCTGATCGCCGAAGAATTGATGCATTTGAATTGTGGTGTTGGAGAAGACTCTTGAGAGTCCCTTATACTGCAAGGAGATCCAACCAGTCCATTCTGAAGGAGATCAATCCTGGATGTTCATTGGAGGGACTGATGCTAAAGCTGAAACTGCAATACTTTGGCCACCTCATGCGACGTGTTGACTCACTGGAAAAGACTCTGATGCTGGGAAAGGTTGGGGGCGGGAGGAGAAGGGGACGACGGAGAATGAGATGGTTGGATGGCATCACCGACTCTGTGGACATGAGTTTGAGTGTACTCCAGGAGTTGGTGATGGACAGGGAGGCCTGGCATGCTGTGATTCCTGGGGTCGCGGAGAGTCGGAAACGACTGAGCGACTGAACTGAACTGATGTCAGTTCTATTTCCAGTGTTTTAAGGAATCTCCACACTTTTCTCGATAGTGACTATACTAGTTTGCATTCCCACCAACAGTGTAAGAGGGCTCCCTTTTCTCCACACCCTCTCCAGCATTTATTGCTTGTGGACTTTCAGATAGCAGCCATTCTGACTGGCGTGTAATGGTACCTCATTGTGGTTTTGATTTACATTTCTCTGATTATGAGTGATGTTGAGCATCTTTTCATGGGTTTGTTAGCCATCTGTATATCTTCTTTGGAGAAGTGTCTATTTAGTTCTTTGGTCCATTTTTTTGATTGGGTCATTTATTTTTCTGGAATTGAGCTGCAGGAGTTGCTGACATATTTTTGAGATTAATTCTTTTTCAGTTGCTTCATTTGCTATCATTTTCTCCCATTCTGATGGCTGCCTTTTCATCTTGCTTATAGTTTCCTTTGTTGTGTAGAAGGTGTTAATCTTAATTAGGTCCCATTTGTTTATTTTTGCTTTTATTTCCAATATTCTTGGAAGTGGGTCATGGAGGATCCTGCTGTGATTTATGGGAGAGTGTTTTGCCTATGTTCTCCTCTAGGAGTTTAATATTTTCTGGTCTTACATTTAGATTTTTAATCCATTTTGAGTTTATTTTTGTGTATGGTGTTAGAAAATGTTCTAGTTTCATTGTTTTACAATTGGTCAACCAGTTTTCCCAGCACCACTTGGTAAAGAGATCGTCTTTTCTCCATTGTATATTCTTGCCTCCTTTGTCAAAGATAAGGTGTCCATAGTTGCATGGATTTATCTCTCGGCTTTCTATTTTGTTCCACTGATCTATATTCTGTCTTTGTGCTAGTGCCATACTGTCTTGAAGACTGTGGCTTTGTAGGAGAGCATTAAGTCAGGTAGGTTGATTCCTCCAGTTCCATTCTTCTTTCTCAAGATTGCTTTGGCTATTTGAAATTTTTTTGTATTTTCATACAAATTGTGAAATTATTTGCTCTAGCTTTGTGAAAAATACCATTGTTAGCTTGATAAGGATTGCATGGAATATATAGATTAATTTGGGTAGTGTAATCATTTTCACTATATTGATTCTTTCGATCCATGAACATGGTATATTTCTCCATCTATTAGTGTCCTTTTTTATTTCTTTCACCAGTGTTTTATACAAGTTCCTGAAGTCTTATGGGACTTTTATAATATTTTATATAATAAATTAGATGTTTATAATATCTTCGTCAGCACAAGTGGAAAATGGCAGTAGGTCCACTCATGATAGATGAACCTCACACTGAAGCTGAGTTCTACAGGGGCCCAGGCCAGTATATGGAAGTCTGGAGAGAGAACCTGATTGCAAATGTGCTGGCTCTTTAGCAGCATGGCTGGCCTTGTTCATATCAACATCCTCTGAATCATCTCTGAATCCAGCTCCTTGGAAAGTAAAAACAAAGGCCAGGAAAAATTACCTTTCAAAGCCACTTAATACATTCCCTTCTTCACTCTTATCAGTGAGAGTTGGAAGTCAGCCTATTTTCTCCTAGTCCAGTCTTGTTTAGGGCTTCCCTCTCTCTTCACTGGTTTTGTGTTCTCCTGACTGGTAAAACCTTAGTATTCTTAGTCCAAACCAGATAGACTATCCTTGGGGCTGCATGTCTTTGGTAATAAACACTGAAATTTAAAAAAATATATAGCATACTTTGGATTTCCAGTTCTCAAAATTTTTTTCTACTGTGTGAGTCCTTGTTGTTGTTGGCCTGTTCCTTCTTAAGCCATTATGCCTCCTTCTTCAGTTTTTATACTCTTTTTAAGAGTTTCTCTTATTTCTGTCTATGACGTTTTTAGCAATAACATGATAACCCCAGGAATAAAGGAATCATACAGATTCACCACATGTACTTATTGTGGGTCAGAGATATAGTTCATTTTCTAGTTGGATTTTTAAATTTTATCCCTATTGAATATCAAGAGTCCATTATACATTTTTGGCTTCCCTGGTGACTCAGACAGTAAAGAATCTGCCTGCAGTGTGGGAGACCTGGGTTCGATCCCAGGGTCAGGAAGATCCCCTGGAGAAGGGAATGGCAACCCACTCTAGTATTATTGCCTGGAGAATTCCATGGACAGAGGAACCTGGAGGGTCACCATCTATGTGGTTGCAGAGTTGGACATGACTGAACAAGTAACACTTTATACATTTTAGATACAAGTTCTTTGTCAGATAATGTTATTTATATTTTTCCCAGTCTGTAGCTTATGTTTCATCATCGTTACAGCATGCTTCACAGAGTAAAAGTTATAATTGTGTTTATGAATATTTTCCTTTTATGGATCATGCTTTTGGTGTCTAAGGACTTTCACTTGGTCTTAGGTACTGAACATCTCTAACATTAGAGAGTTTTACATTTAATCTGTGTTTCTCCTTTGTTTTTGTATAAGGTATAAGATTTGGGCCAAGTTTCTTTTAAAAAATTTTTAACTAAGGTGGCCAATTGTTCCAGGAAAATCTGTTTAAAAAGGCTACTATTCCTGCATTTTCCTTTTTATCAAAAATAGTTGAGAATATTGTTTTGAGTCTATTTCTGGGTTCTTTATTCTGTTCCATTAATATATGTGTCCATCCCTCAGCAAACACCATACTATCTTCAGTATTGTGACTATATAGTAAACCTTAGTTCTAGGTAGAGAGACTCCTTCCACTTTATTCTTGTATTCTTTGTAGTTTTATTATCAGAGTAATACTGTCTTCATAAAATGAGATGAGAAATGTTCTCATCCTCTTTCATTCTGTGATAGAAATTGTAAATTGACATTTACTCTTCTTTAAGTGTGTGGTAGAGTTTTCCAGTGAAATCATGTGGGCATGGGTATATTTCAGGACATAAACTACAAATTCAATCTCTTTATTGGTTATAGGACTAATTATATTGCCTATATGACCTGGTTGGGGCGGGGGTTGTGGTAATTTAAGATTATTTCAAAGGATTGATTCATTTCTTCTAATTTTTCAAGTTTACTAATTAATAACAGCATCTACCTATTATCTATTTAATTACTGCAGGATATGTGGTGACATTCCCTGTTTTATCCCTGATATCCGTCATTGTCATCTCTAGTTTTCTCTTTTCAGTCTTGCCAAAGGTTTATCAATTTTATTGATTTGGGGAAGAAATAGAGAAAGTCAATAAGAAAAAAAAAACACATTATGCCTTTCAATGTCATTGATTTCTGCTCTTCATTAATTTCCTTCCACTTGCTTTGGTTTTTTCTCTTTTTCCCCTATATTCTTTAGGTAAGAACTTAGGTCTCTGTTTCAAGGCATTTCCTTTTTTCTAATGTAAGCATTTAATGGGATAGATTTCTCAGTGCTACTTTAGTTGCATTCCATATATTTTGATATGCCTTTTCATTTTCATTCAGTTCAAAGTCTTTCTTAAAATTTTTCCTTTGAGATTTTGTCCTTAACCTGTGGATTAATTAGAAACATACTTAATTCCCAATTGTTTAAAGATTTTCCTGTTGTCTTTCATATTTACAGAATTCTAGTTTGATTCCATTATGCTCTGAAAATATGTTCTGTAGGATTTCATTGTCTTCAATTTGTAGAGGCTCATTTTATGGCCCAGCATAGAGACTATCGTGTTGTGTGTTCTGCAGACTCTTGAAACGAATGTATATTTTGCTGTTGTTGAGTGGAGTGTTATATATATAAATTAGATCCTGTTCGTCGTTGTATTGTTCAGTCATTCTCTTTGCTGATTTTCTGCGTAGTAGTTCTATCATTTGCTGAGTGTTAGGTGTTTGAAGTCCAAGTATAACTGTGGCTAGGTCAATGTCCTCTTTCAACTCGTGTCAGTCTTTCCTTCATATGTATTTGGAAACTCTGTTGTTTGCTTGATACACATTCAGTTATATCTGTGGTGGATTGATACTTTAATAATCATGTAACGTCCCTCTTTGCTCTTAGTAATTTTTATTGCTATGATGTCTAATTTATCTGATACTACTATAGTTATTCCTACCTTTTATTTATGTTTTTAAATGTATTTATTTTACTTGGAGGCTAATGAAACTGGAGCCTACTTTACAGAGTGAAGTAAGCCAGAAAGAAAAACAACAATATATGTACATTTTTAATTGTGATAAAATACACATAACAAAATTCATCATCTTAACCATTTTTAAGCATGCGTTTCAATAATATTGAATCCATTTATGTAAGAAATCTCAAAACTGTTTTCACCTAGGAAAACTTAAATTGTACCCATTAAGCAACAACTCCTTAGTTCCCTTCCCTCAATTTCTCCATTCAACTTTCTGTTTCTATGAATTTAACAACTCTAGGTTGTTGTTGTTTAGTTGCAAAATTGTTTTCAACTTATTGTGACCCCATGGACTGCAGCATGCCAGGCTTCTCTGTCTTTCACTATTGTCTGGAATTAGCTCAGTCTCATGTCCATTGAGTTCATGATGACATCCAAACATCTCATTCCATTGCTCCCTTCTCCTCCTGCCCTCAATCTTTCCCAGCATCAGGGTCTTTTCCAATGAGTTTGCTCTTCGCATTAGGTGGCCAAAGTGTTGGAGCTTCAGCTTCAGCATCAGTCCTTCCAATGAATATTCATAATTGATTTCCTTTAGGATTGACTGGCTGAATCTCTGGCCATTCAACAGATTCTCAAGTGTCTTCTTCAGGAGAGAACAAGATGGCTGAGGAATAGGTGGACGTGGAGTACATCTCTCTCCATGGATACATCAGGAATAAACCTCAGACACAGAAGTGCATGCAGAACATCAGCTGAGGGCAGAAAGGAGTATCTGATGAGCAGAAAAGAATATATAGAACCACGCAAAACTTGGTAGGACAAAGGAACTAGGGGGAAAGACAGGAGTGTTAGTAGGACTGGACCTGCCCTCAGTGTGTGAGGGAACTGAAGCAGGGGTCTGATCCCCTCATCAGGGCAATTATCTGAGTCAGAGGAGAAATATTTAAGGCTGAGAGTGAAACAGTTGATCTGTGGCAGCCTAAATGGAATGAGAATCAGACAGTCCTTGCTGCAGCCAAACATACAATAGCGAGGGACATAGGTCCCCTGGAAGGTGCAGCTGCTGGGAGCTGGAGTTTAGGGATTGAGAAGCAATCCCAGGGCAAGGGTTGCTATTGACTGTGGACAGACAGATCGAGGAGATGTGTGTAAGGGGATTGTGGTGGGAAATGCCTGTGGAGGAAGGCCAGGCAGCCAGGGAAGCAAGGTGATACTACTGAGTCATGCATGGGGATGGAGCCATCACCATAGCCTCTCTCTCCCCACACCAACATTGGCAGCTGAACAATAGAGAGGCTGGCCCATCAGGCACCTGACTCACCGAACTACATAGTAGGAACCAACCCAGGGTGCCCCTTTAAGTGCCTGATGCGTCAATCTACAGAGTAGGACCCCAGCCAAGGGGGCCCCTCTATATGCCTGATGCACAGAACAACAGAGAAGGACCCCAGGCATGGGAGCCCTCTAAGTGCCTGAACAGGCAGAGCTACAGAGAAAGACTGGCCAGAGAGGACTTCTGATAGCCAGCTACAAGAGGCTCAAAAAGAGACTCTGATAGGGCCATAATTCCTGCGGCAGAGGCAGTCTGTGTCCCAGCACACTTGGCGCCACCAGGGTCCCCATAAGCCAAGCAACTGCACTACTTTTATGCTCAACTCTCACTGGAGCAGAACTGCCACAAGAGAAAAAAAAAAAAAACACCTTGTATCTATGCACAGAGGGTCACTTTGGTCATGTCCGACTCTTTGCAACCTTGTAGACTGTGGCCTGTCAGGCTTCTCTTTCAGGGAGGGGGTTTCTCCAAGCAAGAATAAAGGAGCGTATTGGCCAGTACTAATTGCCATACCCTTCTAGAGCACTACATTTCCTGATGCTTTAGCCGCCAACTCCCCTGAGTACTTGGTGCTGCCAAAACTCCTGTGACCCAAACAGTTGCACCATCTCCACACCTGGCCCTCACAGGGGCAAACCCAAGTCCTCCAGGGCAGCTTCAGAAGCAGTCCCCAGTGGACAACCCACGTGCAGAGGTTGAAATAAAACCACAATTGAAACCCAGGGGCAGTGTGGCTAACGAAGAAGATCCAAAACCTTCCCACCAGCTGTACAAGCTGTAGATTAAATCCCAGACTCTGTCTATGGAATATATAAAATAACTTTGAGAGCACTCACAAAAGAAAATGCACTAGTTATGATAGCTGTGGACATTGTAGGCAAGAATACACAGGAGTAGGAACAGATTAGAATCTGAGCTGCCCCCACAGCAGGTCCAGAAATCAGCACAGTGTTGAAGGGTATCCTAAGGAGGTAAAGTAGACTGTGACTCCCAGTGAGGGAAATGACTCTAACAGCAGTGACTCAAGAAAAACATTTATTATTCTTATGTTTAGACTTGTACTGTAGATTCTTTTGGATTTCTTTTCATTTTATCCCCCTCTGTTGTCAGTTCAGTTCAGTTGCTCAGTCACGAAAGTTGGGTTTATTCCAGGGATTCAAAGATTCTTGGATATTCTCAAATCAATCAATGTGATATAACATATTAACAAATTGAAAGATAAAAACCATATGATCATCTTAATAGATGCAGAAGAAGCCTTTGACAAAATTCAGCACCCATTTATGATTAAAACTCCTCCAAAAATGGTCATAGAAGGAACTTACCTCAATATAGTAAAGACCATATACTATAAGCCTACAGCAAACATTATTCCCAATAATGAAAAACTGAAAGCATTCCTCCTAAGATCAGGAACAAGACAAGGGTGTCCACTTTCACCACTTTCATTCAACATAGTTCTGGAAGTCCTAGCTACAGCAATCACAGAAGAAAAAGAATTAAAAGGAATCCAGATTGGAAAAGAAATGAAGCTCTCAGTGTTTGCACATGACATGATACTGTACCGAGAAATCCTAAAGATAGTATCAGAAAATTACTACAGCTAATCAGAAAATTTAGCAAAGGTGCAGGATACAAAATCAATACAGAGAAATCACCTGTATTTGTATATACTAACAATGAAAAATCAGAAAAAAGAAATTAAGCAATCAATCCCATTCACCACTGCAACAAAGATAATTAAATATCTAGGAATAAACTTATCTAAGGAGACAAAAGAACTGTACACAGAAAATTAAAAGACACTAATGAAAGAAATCAAAGATGACATAAACAGGTGGAGAGATATTTAATGTTTCTGGGTAGGAAGAATCAATATTGTGAAAATGACCATACTACCAAATGCAACCTACAAACTCAATGTGATCCCTATCAAATTACCAATGGCATTTTTCGCTGAACTAGAACAAAAAACATCACAATTTTATGGAAACACAAAGGACTCTGAATAGCCAAAGCAGTCCTGAGAAATAAGAATGGAGCTGGAGGAATCAACCTTGCTGACTTCAGATTATATGACAGAGCTACAGTCATCAAGACAGTATTTTACTGGCACAAAAACAGAAATACAGCCCAATGGAACAGGATAGAAAGCCAAGTAATAAACCCATGCACCTATGGGTACCTTATTTTTGACAAAGGAGGCAAGAATACACAATAGGGCAAAGAGAGACTCTTCAATCAATGATGCTGGGAAAACTGGACAGCTACATGTAAAATAATGAAATTAGAACACTTCCTAACACCATACACAAAGATAAACTCAAAATGGATTAAAAACCTACATGTAAGACCAGAAACTATAAAACTCTTAGAGACATAGGCAGAACACTCCATGACATAAATCAAAGCAAAGTCCTATTTGAATCACCTCCTAGAGTAATGGATATAAAAGGAAAAGTAAACAAGTGGGACCTGATTAAACTTAAAAGCTTCTGCACAGCAAAGGAAACATAAGCAAGGTGAAAAGACAACCGTCAGAATGGGAGAAAATGATAGCAATTTAAATAACTGACAAAGGATTAATTTACAAAATATACAAGCAGCTCATACAACTCAAGACCAGAAAGACAAACAACCTAGTTAAAAAATGGGAAAAAAAAACCTAAACAGACATTTCTACAAAGACATACAGATGTCTAAGAAACATATGAAAAGATGCTCAACATCGCTCATTATTAGAGAAATGCAAATCAAAACCACAATGAGATATAACCCCACACCGGTCAGAATGGCCATCATCCAAAAGTGTACCCACAATAAATGCTGGAGAGGGTGTGGAGAAAAGGGAACGCTCTTGCACTGTTGCTCGGAATGTAAATTGATACAACCCCGATGGAAGACAGCATGCAGATTCCTTGAAAAACTAGGAATAAAACCACCATATGACACAGCAATCCCACTCCTAGGCATATACCCTGAGGAAACCAAAATTGAAAGAGACACATCTATCCCATTTTTCATTGCAGCACTATTTACAATAGCTAGACCATGGAAAAAACATGGATGTCCATCAACAGATGAATGGATTAAGAAGTTGTGGTACATATACACAATGGAATATTACTCACCATATAAAGGAACACATTTGAGTCAGTTCTAATGAGGTGGATGAACCTAGAAGCTATTATACAGAGTGCAGTAAGTAGGAAAGAGAAAGATGAAAAATATAATAGTCTACTACTTGTAAAAGAATGAAACTAGATCACTTTCTAACACCTTACACAAAAATAAACTCGAAATGGATTAAAGATCTAAATGTAAGACCAGAAACTATAAAACTCCTAGAGGAGAACATAGGCAAAATACTCTCCGACATAAATCACAGCAGGATAGTCCATGACCCACCTCCCAGAATATTGGAAATAAAAGCAAAAATAAGCAAACGGGACCTAATTAAAATCAAAAGCTTCTGCACAGCAAAGGAAACTCTAAGCAAGGTGAAAGGACAGCCTTCAGAATGGGAGAAAATAATAGCAAATGAAGCAACTGAAAAAGAATTAATCTCAAAAATATACAAGCCACTTCTGCAGCTCAATTCCAGAAAAATAAAAGACCCAATCAAAAAGTGGGCCAAAGAACTAAACAGACATTTCTCCCAAAGAGACACACAGATGGATAACAAACACATGAAAAGATGCTCAACATCACTCATCATCCGAGAAATGCAAATCAAAAACACAATGAGGTACAATTTCACACCAGTCAGAATGTCTGCTATTCAAAAGTCTACAAGCAATAAATGCTGGAGAGGGTGTGGAGAAAAGGGAACCCTCTTACACTGTTGGTGGGAATTCAAACTAGTACAGCCACTATGGAGAACAGTGTGGAGATTCCTTAAAAAAAAACTGGAAATAGAACTGCCATATTACCCAGCAATCCCACTGCTGGGCATACACACCGAGGAAACCAGAATTGAAAGAGACACATGTAGCCCCAATGTTCATCGCAGCATTGTTTATAATAGCCAGGGCATGGAAGCAACCTAGATGTTCATCAGCAGACGAATGGTTAAGAAAGCCGTTGTACATATATACAATGGAGTATTACTCAGCCATTAAAAAAATACATTTTAACCAGTTCTAACGAGTTGGATGAAGTTGGAGCCTTTTATACAGAGTGAAGTAAGCCAGAAAGAAAAACACCAATACAGTATACTAATGCATATATATGGTATTTAGAAAGATGATAATGATAACCCTGTATACGAGACAGCAAAAGAGACAGAGATGTATAGAACAGTCTTTTGGACTCTGTGGGAGAGGGCGAGGGTGGGATGATTTGGGAGAATGGCATTGAAACATGTAAATTATCCAATGTGAACAAATCGCCAGTCCAGGTTTGATGCATGATACAGGGTGCTTGGGGCTGATGCACTGGGATGACCCAGAGGGATGGGATGGGGAGGGAGGTGAGAGGGGAGTTCAGGATGGGGAGCACATGTATACCCATGGCTGATTCATGTCAATGTATGGCAAAACCGATACAATATTGTAAAGTAAAAAAACAAATAAATTTTTAAAAATCATATTCAACACACATATATGGAATTTAGAAAAATGGCACTGAAGAATTTATTTATAGGACAGCAATGGAGAAATAGCCATAGAGAGTAGACTTTTGGACATAGGGAGAGGGAAGGAAAAGTTGAGATGTATGGAAAGAGTAACATGGAAACTTACACTACCATATGTAAAATAGAGAGCCAATGGTAATTTTCTGTACGGCTCAGGAAACTCAAACAGGGGTTATGCATCAACCTAGAGGGGTGGGATGGGGAGGGAGATGGGAGTGAGTTTCAAAAGGGAAGGAATATATGTATACCTATGGCTGTTTGATGTTGAGATTTGACAGAAAATAACAAAATTCTGTAAAGCAATTATTCTTCAATAAAAAATAAATAAATGAAAAAACGTAAGCTTCTTCAGCACCACAATTCGAAAGCATCAATTCTTCAGCATTCATCCTTCTTTATGGTCCAGCTCTCACAACCATACATGACTACTGGAAAAACCATAGCTTTGACTATACATCTCTAGGTACCTCATATAAATGGAATCATACAATATATCTTTTTATAACTGGTTTATTCATTTGGCATAATGTTCTTAAGGTTCACTGATGCTGTAACAATGTGTCACAATTCCCTTCCTTTTTTATGGCTAGATAAATCACATTGTATGTAGAGACTACATTATTTTTTATCAATTCACCTATCAATAAAATCTTGAGTTACTTCTATCATTTGACTATTGTGAATACTGCTGCTATGAACATGGATATACAAATGTGTCTTCAAGATTCCTGCTTGCAGATCCTTTTGTGTATATAGCCTGAAATAAAATTGCAGGAACATATGCCAAATTCTATTATTTTTCTCTTTTTTGTGAAACCTCTGTATTACTTTCTATAGTGGCTGCGCCAATTTATAGTCCCACCAATAGTACACAAGGGTTCCACTTTCTCCACATTAGCTTGTGCTGAGACTGAGTGCTTGGAGTTGCTGAAGAGTTTTTCTCAATGCTGGTTTGCTATTCTTAGTTTTTTGTTGTCCCTATATATCTGCTCCATACAGAGAGTCTCTCATGATTTTGCCAGTCATCTAGTGCTGAATGCTTTAATTTTTATTCAGTGGTAGGTTAGCAGTACGGAGAGAGAGTTCTTTATTCTCCTACTAAAACTTCAGTCATAGGTAGGCCCTGTAAGCCTAGTTTTCATAGTTGGGCTCTTCAGCATTCCTAGCCTTACTCTTTGTGATGGTTAGACTTACCTGGTTACACATCTTTTGTGGGAGATTGATTCCACCTCATCATACAGCAGTAGATGCTTACTGCATATTTTTATCACCTAAAAAGCAAATTTTTTTTTTGGCAGGAAATCATGCTAGGTAATCTTGGCGGTAGGCAAGGTTACAGGTCTGAATGAACATGTGAAAGAAAGAAAGTAATTGAAGTTGCTCAGTCCTGTCCAACTCTTTGCGATCCCATGGACTGCAGCCTACCAGGTTCCTCCATCCATGGGATTTTCCAGGCAAGAATACTGGAGTGGGTTGCCATTTCCTTCACCAGGAGATCTTCCTGACCCAGGGATTGAACCCAGATCTCCCGCATTGTAGGCAGACGCTTTATTGTTTGAGCCACCAGGGAAGAATGAACGTGTACCGGTGTGCTATTAGTGGAAACCTCTGTATGGCCTGAAAAGTCCTTCAGTGTCACATTTAGTTTGAAACTGCTACTTTGGATCCTGGTAGATACATTAGTATCTGAGAGCTATTACTGCTGTCATTATTACTGTCTGGAACATTCCAGGAGTATGGCACTTGTCACTAGTTGCTTGGACTGGAGTCTTTTCTGATAGAATGTGTTTGATAAATCAACTTCTATTCATTTACTGATGATTCTATCTGCACCTATGTGCACAGACAGTATCAAAGGCAAAAAACCAGTGCATGCTGAGAGCAGACCTATTTAATGAACTGAGTAGTGCAGCTTTGCTACTGTAAAAAGCAACAGTAACCTGGAGTCACCTTTTCCACACTTTTGTCATAAAGTTACCTCTACCATCAAGATAAGGTGGTAACCACTGATCTGCCTATATAAAAGTGGCCTCCCTCATTCACCATGCATGCATTCAGTACTTATCAGGTGGCAAGTACTCTTTGGGGTGCTGGAAACAATTATACTACAGAAATGACTGTCAAATAACTTTGCAATTAAAAGAAAACTAGGTTCTTCAAGGCCCCCTGAATTTCACCTAAAGCTTTCAATTCAGTTGCTCAGTGGTGTCTGACTCTTTGTAACCCCATGGATTGCAGCATGCATGCCAGATTTCCCTGTCCATCAACAACTCCCAGAGCTTGCTCAAACATATGTCCATCCAGTCAGTGATGCCATCCAACCATCTCAACTTCGGCCATCCCGTTCTCCTCCTGCCTTCAATCTTTCCCAGCATCAGGGTCTTCTGCAATGAGTCAGTTCTATGCATCAGGTGGCAAAAATGTTGGAGTTTCAGCTTCAGCATCAGTCCTTCCAATGAATACTCAGGACTGATTTCCTTTAGGATGGACTGATTGTATCTCCTTGCAGTCCAAGGGACTCTCAAGAGTCTTCTCCAACGCCACGGTTCAAAAGCATCAATTCTTCAGGGCTCAGCTTTCTTTATGGTCCAAATCTCACATCCATTCATGACTACTGGAAAAACCATAGCTTTGACTAGACGGACCTTTGTCAACAAAGTCACATCTCTGCTTTTTAATATGCTGTCTAGATTGGTCATAGCTTTTCTTCTAAGGACCAAGTGACTTTTAATTTTACGGCTGCAGTTACCATCTGCACTGATTTTGGAATACAAAACAATAAAGTCTGTAACTGTTTCCACTGTTTCCCCATCTATGATCTTAGCTTCCTGAATGTTGAGTTTTAATCCACCTTTTAAACTCTCCTCTTTCACTTTCATCAAGAGGCTCTTTAGTTCTTCGCTTGCTGCCATAAAGGGGGTATCATCTGCATATCTGAGGTTATTGATGCTTCTCCCAGCAATCTTGATTTCAGCTGATGCTTCTTCCAGCCCAGCTTTCCTCATGATGTACTCTGTATATAAGTTAAATAAGCAGTGTGACTATATACAGCCTTGACATACTCCTTCCCCGATTTGGACCCAGTCTGTTGTTCTATGTCCAGTTCTAACTGTTGCTTCTTGACCTGCATACAGATTTCTCAGGAGGCAGGTCAGGTGGTCTGGTACTCCCATCTCTTGAAGAAATTTCTGCTGTTCCTTGTGATCTGCATAGTCAATAAAACAGAAGTAGATGTTTTTCTGGAACTCTCTTGCTTTTTCTATGATCCAACTAAAACTCTCTTGCTTTTTATATGATCCATCTCTTGCTTTTTCTATGATCCTTCAGAATTCCTTAAAGCTGCCATCATATCCACTTTTGAGAAGTGCGATACTCAATCTCTGGCCCAAAGCCTTGTTTCACTTAGTCTAGTTGACCCAGGAAGTTTCTATTCCAAATATTGTCACATTCTAAGGACTGCAACAACATATCCAGCACCTGACCATCTTCATACTCTCTCACCTCTTGTCATCTTCTTCACTGACTGAAGTGTCAGCTAGCTGGTCACACCACCTTCTTTTCAGAGAAATACAAACAACCATATTTTAGTTACATGACTCAAAAACCTACTTTTTTCAGAGGCAAATGATAGGATAGTGATTCTTCATCACCAATTATCTCCATTATTATGAATAATTTTGTTGCCTTCCAAATTTCTGACAGCATATCTTATGTTTTCTCTGATTCATAATTAGATTTTACCACATTGTCCATTTTGATTACCTTTCAATGTGACAATGCTTGGAATGCTTTTAATCTATATTTTCAATCCAATAATTCATGTTGCTATATTTAACATTTAATCTCTTATGGTTCCTTTTTTTCTTTTAGTATTTTTAACTTTTTGAATTGCATCTTCATTTCACTCATTTTCTTCAACTTTAATGATGAAATTCTTTTGGACTATGAATTTTCTCATATGTACAGTTTGTCCTTACTTAATAGTAATACTGAATTGAACTGAACTGAAGGGCTTACTATATGTCACCTTTAAAAATATTCTAATATATTTATTTAATCTTCCAAGAATCTTATTGAATATGAAACTACATAGAGGTTTTACATTTTCTCATATTTACACCAGATCACACTAGCACTGGATGGCAGAGCCAAACTGAAATTCAGGCAATCTGTATGCAGGTATTGTCCTCCAAATCATCATAATTTAAAAAGTACTCTAGAGCAGTTCCTGTGTTTCCCTTTGCCCCATAGAAAATTCTGGCAGGACGTGGTGGCTAATTACGTTATCCTGGTACATATCAAGACAAATAGCAATATAAAATCCCTTTGAGTCTTCATAAACTGTTAACAATTACATTTTGGAAACCTATTTGTCAACAGGAAGACTATTTCTTGTAAAGTGTGCTCATGAGTAAATATTTCAAGGAAATCTTAACCCTAAATAACAATCGTCAAATTAGTTATCAAACGTTCATTCCTCCTCACTTCAGACTGTGTGAGGAGTCTAAAACCCTCTACCTTGAATATCCTCAATACACACAATATATCATTAGGTGGCTTCAAACAGGTTTTAAGAAAAGTTTCTGTTGTGCAGTAACATACAACAAATATTGTAAATAAATATATTATTGAATTTTAAAAAACAAACTTTCAATGATTGGAAGCAAGGAGATATTTCCAGTCTTAAAATAATTTAGATATTTTTCCACTTAAAATTAACTTCCTATCAAATCTCCATCTTGGAGAATTATGAAATTAATGATTCAGATTTATGTAGGTAATATATCCTTCATAAAGAAGCTATAGATTTTTGTGATGAATAGCATCCAAAACAGCTTTTTTTCCTGTCAGTAGAAAAAAAACAACCTACAATTGAGTGTACAGATCTATAAACAAGTTCACATTGGATTCAGTTGAATACAAATAACAATTCAGCAAACATTAGCATTTATCATCATATGTGTATGCCAAGATATGGTAAGGGTCAACACTTTTTTCATTCACTTAATCTTTGTTCTCTTAGAGGGCTTGTATTTGTACATCGTGAGTATGATTTTTAAAATTTATTTATTTTTAATTGAAGGAAAATTGCTTTACAGAATTCTGTTGTTTTCTCCCAAAAATCAATATGAATCAGCTTCAGGTATACATATGTCCCCATATGATTATTCAATGCCGTTTTAGGATACTATCAGTTCAGTTCAGTTCAGTCGCTCAGTCGTGTCCGACTCTCCGCGACCCCATGAATCACAGAACGCCAGGCCTCCCTGTCCATCACCAAATCCTGGAGTTCACTCAAACTCATGTCCACAGAGTCGGTGATGCCATCCAGCCATCTATAACCGAAGCCAAATTATTCTATCATTATCACTACCCCAAAACTAAACCTTCCCGACGTATTATAAATTTTCTTAAAATGACACATTGCTTTGCCTAACAATCAGTATTTACAAGACTATTTGCAATGTTTTATGTAAATATCTAAATGGGGAGACCAAGAGACTGACACTTCAACCACATAAAACATGCTGTGAGATGTCTTTCGTACTACTTCCTTTCTGCCGTTTTGGGAAATTCCCCTGGTACCATCTAGAAAAACATTTGCTTCCCTTCTTGTCCGTACCATTAACATTTCACTATTTCCTCTATTCCAAACCAATATTGAACAGAAATTGAAAATGAGTATACTCCAAATTGGCCTTTCAATTCTTCCTCTTTTTCAAATCAGAAAGTGGACAGAATGAAAACATCCATCAATGCTAAGTCAATAACACTTGGAAGAAAATGCTGTTTCTTTTTTCCTTAATCACTCTTCTTCTAATTACTTCCTGAACAAAGTCTGACTTTGAGGACTACAATATGACCTTCATTTTGACTTTATCTTGAGTCAAATCAGAAGTTTCATACACTTGGTATGTCAGTTCCCACTACCTGAAAACGTAATTTGACAGTGGCAGCCTGAGTGATTGTTTTTAACTAAGGGTAGGGAAACCATGTCTTAATTCAGCCCAATGCACTGGTTTTTCACAATCACATAAGTGAAATATTTGGCTGAGGACCACCACTACAAATCAGTTACCCAAACCTATATGGTGTGGTCTGTTTTCTTTCTCGCCTGTAGACAGTCATGCCTTATGCCTTATATTGAACCATTTTGAATTGATGAAAGTTTCCTATTCATATTACAGTATTGCATTTGAATCTCTATACTGCATTTTCTGAAAGAATATTATTCAGAACTTATGCTGAGCACTCCTGTAGTACCCTACTCCATAAAGATTCTGTCAACCACACAACATTCCCTGTTTTTCAATATCACATCCATTATTTACACTCAAAAATGCACTGAAGATAAGGCTCAGCATTCTGTGGAAGTCCTGGCTTCTACTGAGTATTGACCTTAAACATTCCTCCTGCACTTTGTGTACACAGGCCTGGACTTCATTATCCCACAAGATATTAAAATATGCATATAGAACTTTAAAATAACTTTTTTTAACCATAATGATAATTCATTCAGAACAAGATATTTATATAGCTTTTCCTCCAAATGTTATATGTTAATATGGCAAAACTGTGTCTTCATGTTGCAAGAACTTAAATACCAACTTAACTAAGTGATTAAGATGATTATCACTAACAAAAGAAAAACTGACATCTACTCTACCTACTGACAGGGTGCAATAAGAAGAACATGGAATTTTTTCAGTGTTAATCCTGCCCAAAATGTTTAACCTAAATCTATCATGAGGTGATATCAGATAAATTTATATTAAGAGATTCTACAAGTGGCTTTTATTCTTTAAAAATTTCAGCATCATTAAATACAAACAAAGGACGAGGAACTGTTGTGGCAAGAAAGACTAAAGAAACAAATGCTTTGAGAGATATCAGGTGTGTCCTAAATGAGGAAATTTAACTATGAAAATTATTATTTGGATATGTGCAATTTTGACAATGGAGTTTGAGTTAGAAGAAGGATCAGAAAACTTTTTCTGTAAATGATCAATTATTAAATAGTTACAGCCTTATGGGTCATATGGTACCTGCTATAATCATTTAATTGTGTTGTTGTAGCTCAGAAACAATCATATACAAAATGTCTCTAATATTGAATAAATCAAAAATCCCCACAATAACCTACTTTTAAAAGATATAATTAAAGCAAAAAATAAAAATTGTTATAGATAAAGGTATGGGGAAACAAATGAGGTACATACAAACCACAAGATTTAACAGCACACAGAAACAAGTTGTTTGAACACAGTATGACTAAGGTAGTATTTAAACATGACCACAGATTATTAGAGACTCTTTCATTCAAGAATAGAGTGCTGTTTCCCCTCTCCTTGAATCTGCACTAACCTGGGATGGCTTCAACCGATAGAGGACCATGGATGCCACTCTATGTGCCTTCTGACTGACTTATTAAAAAGTCAAGCATATTAAGTCTTGAATCTCTAGGTCTTTTAGAATACCTGCTGTCCAGATGCTTCCTCTGAAAACCCATCTGTCAGGATGTGAGAAACCAAATACAGAGTCCACATAGTCACTACAGTCTACTATCCCAACTAAGCCCAGCCCATGGCTCAAATTTGAGAGAAAGTTCTAGAAGATCTTATAGATGCCTTCCTCCAGATACTCTAAGCTCTGGGCTCACGTTGTTCGATCAGTGGTATTTGCACCTGGACAAGTTTGCCTTGTTTTCCACAGAATGACCCACCTGAAACCTGATTTGATACATTTAGCATTTCTGGAGAATTCATTTGAGAAGAATCTATCTGAAGAGGCTTGCTATATTGATTAAAAACTGAAGCTGAAGATAAATGTCCTCTCATATGTCCTTCTTAGAATTCAACGTCAAGAAAACAGCCATTTGGGTAGCTGTAATTGTTTACTTCTTTTCATCAGAAAATCACACAATATTATCCAGTAGATAATATTGAGCTTCTTGTTTGGGCTGCTAAATTGATTTTGCTCAGTTTCTATATTTCATTCATTCCAGATTCCAACCTGATTCTCTCTCCCTTCTTTAAAATAGGTTCTCGTATGTACATTAATTTGCATTTGTGTGTACTTGTTTTTTTCATTTTAACTGTACTTCAAGAAATATTTTCATATTGTATCATAATCATTTTAGAAATAGGTATGGTATAATTTATAAGTAATTTAAATATCTTAAATATCACCTGGAAAATGAGTTATTGCCAGGCTGAACCTTCAGATAAATTTGCACAACCTTTAATCAAATTCACCAAGTCATAAGCCATGGATTCGGTTTATTCTATAGGCTAAACTGACACTTGTTTGCACAAAGAAATAAGTGATTAAAAAAATCTACTAAGCTCTTTATAGCCAATCTCAGGGTACAACAAAAATAACACAGATTTATGAGCTCATTCCTCAATATTGAGCTTTGAAATATCTTGGCCAAACTAGACAGCTCTGTACTATGTAACTCTGAGGATTAAAATAGTGCAAATAAAATGATGTATAAAGCAATTTATTCCAAATGAACTTGCAGTGATTGCCTGAATCTTTATTCTTTTGAGCCTTTCATCTTGATACCTGAAATGACTCAGCCTGCATGTTAATAAGGTTTGATCTAAAACAATAACCTAGAAGTCCAGACAGAGGTAAATGCAACTACTACTAAGAGCAGGCTTCAGTCCCCCTTGCGACAATTCTGGCGATAAGAGGCATTATGAATTTTAATCAATTATTAGTTAAAATTTTTTCAAAAAATATGTAGAGCCCTAATATCAAAAATAGGAAAAAGCAAAATGACCTGAAACACAAATAACAGGCCCTAAAACATGGTTCAAACAGATCCCATTTGGCTATCTCTGTTCTGATGACTCACTGTTCTTGGTGTTTTTGGTTCTACAGAGGAAAATACTGATCAGAGAGATCCAACCAGCACCCAGGAATTCATATGTTCATGTAGAGATTAATATGTAAGAAAGAAACCTGAAAAATATGTAAACAAGTTTTTGAAGATCTCTGAATCTAAAAAAAGTGACTGTCTTAGAGGATTAAATGAAGTATTCTGTATATTGAAGTACAAAAGGGGTTCAATAACTTCTAGGAGAAAATAAAAATAAAATATTCTGTAAAATTAGTTCTTAAATTATAGACAGGTTACAATTGACATAATTCACCATTATTTTTTACTTTAAAGTTAAAAATCACTAAACATGACTTGAAAATACTTCCTGATTTTATTGAGATATGTAAGTATATAAATACGTGTAAGTATGCTGCTGCTGCTGCTAAGTCACTTCAGTCGTGTCCGACTCTGTGTGACCCCATAAACGGAAGCCCACCAGGCTCCCCCGTCCCTGGGATTCTGCAGGCAAGAACACTGGAGTGGGTTGCCATTTCCTTCTCCAATGTGTGAAAATGAAAAGAGAAAGTGAAGTCGCTCAGTTGTGTCCGACCCTTAGCGACCCAACGGACTGCAGCCTACCAGGCTCCTCCATCCATGGGATGTTCTAGGCAATAGTACTGGAGTGGCTTGCCATTGCCTTCTCCGACATGTAAGTATATAAATAATCTTATTATAATCTGTATAAGTATACAAATATATAATAACATATAAACATATGATCTCTATATTATAATATATAAACATACAAAATTGCATGTATTTAAGGTTTACAATGTGATTATTTGGTATCCTATACACTGTGAGGATATTTGTTGTGTTTTTTTTTAATAAATTTTAGAGGTACAGAGCACAATGCCATAAACATTAACAGTTAAAATATCACCAAATGAAAAAAATACTATAGAATACACAGTTGCAAAAAGCTACATTAAGTTATTTTACAACTGCCTCAAACTGCAAAAAGAAAAAAAAATACCCAGTGCCTTAACTAAGTTATCCCTCTCTCAAAATAATACCATTTATGTTATAAACCACGAACTCTGCATCAAAAGAGGGGAACTGCTTTTGTTAATTCATTATATATATATATATATATATGACTGTACCACTTTGCTATACACCTGAAACAAACACAACACTATAAATAAAATATAGTACAATATAAAATAAAAATAAGTAACAGATCTTTGGAGCTTTACACTGAGTTAGAGTTCCTATCAGAGGGATAACAGCACCACAGCCTCACTGAATCCTCATAAAGGAGGCACACAAATGACTGGGTTACAAGAGTTACAGATATGAGAGCTGCTCATTTCCCAGAAATTACAGCTCACAGAAAATCAACAAAGGCATGAGATACAGACCATTCACTTACGAATGTGTAAAACTCAAAAAAGTCCACATCACTCCTACAACATGTCGAAAGTGCCTCAGAATTCACACAATACCAACTTTCTCATGGTTCTGGTTAAATTACATATACCAGTTTATAGCAAGTGGCAAAATCTGTAACTCTGTTCAAAGTTTTTTAAAAAAAAATTACTTAAGAATAATTTCTTGTATTTCTATGCCACCTTTAGAGTTCTGGTTTCTCATTTCTTAATTAGTAAATTCAGCATGCAGTTTCTAACCCAGGCTAATTTATACACTTCCGGAAGAAACGGCCTCTTAAATCCACACAATGTTGATGTTGGGAGCCCCCAACCATGTCAGATTCGTTTCACATATGATAATATACATGTTTCAATCCATTCTCCCAAATTATCCCACTCTCTCACTCTCCCACAGAGTCCAAAAGACTGCTCCACACATCCAAGTCTCTGCTGTTGTCTCGTATACAGGGTTACTGTTATCCTCTTGCTATTTTAAATATATATGTATTAATATACTGTATTGGTGTTTTAGTTTCTGGCTTAATTCGCTTTGCATAATAGGCTCCAGTTTCGTCCACCTCATTAGAACTAATTCAAATGGAATGATTGGAGAGAATGGAATTGTAGCATGTATATTATCATAAGTGACCAGTCCAGGTTCGAAGCATAAATTTTCCTCTGTTCATTTCTTTGCATTTGTGCTTTTTTAATAAAATTCTTTTTTAGAAATAAAAAAATAAAAAAAAATAAAATAAATAAATAAATAATGTTTCTACTGTAAAAAAAAAAAAAAAAACAAATGTATTCTTTTTAATTGCTGAGGAGTACTCCATTGCGTAAATGTACCACAGCTTTCTTATCCATCCGCGTGTGGATGGACATCTAGGTTGTTTCCATGTCCTGGCTATTATAGGAAAATGAATATATTACCTAAAGTAATTTATAAGTTCAATGCAATCCATATAAGCTAACAACGGTGTTTTTCACAGAGCTAGAACAAATAATTTCACAATTTGTATGGAAATACAAAAAACTTCGCATAGCCAAAGCAATCTTGAGAAAGAAGAATGGAACTGGGGGAATCAACCTGCCGGACTTCAGGCTCTACTACAAAGCCACAGTCATCAAGACAGTATGGTACTGGCATAAAGACAGAAATATAGATCAATGGAATAAAATAGAAAGCCCAGCGATAAACCCATACACCTATGGACACCTTATCTTTGACAAGGGAGGCAAGAATATTCAATGGAAAAAAGACAATATCTTTAACAAGTGGTGCTGGGAAAACTGGTCAACCACTTGTAAAAGAATGAAACTAGAACACTCCCTAACACCATAGACAAACTCAAAATGGATTAAAGATCTAAATGTAAGACCAGAAACTATAAAACTCATAGAGGAGAACATAAGCAAAACACTCTCTGACATAAGTCACAGCAGGATCCTCCATGACCCACCTCCCAGAATATTGGAAAATAAAAGCAAAAATAAACCAATTAAAATTAAAAGCTTCTGCACAGCAAAGGAACCTATTCAGTTCAGTTCAGTTGCTCAGTCATGTCCGACTCTCCGCGACCCCATGAATCACAGCACGACAGGCCTCCCTGTCCATCACGAACCCCCGGAATTCACTCAAACTCATGTCTACAGAGTTGGTGATGCCATCCAGCCATCTAATTCTCCGTCGTCCCCTTCTCCTCCCGCCCCCAACCCTTCCCAGCATCAGAGTCTTTTCCAGTGAGTAAACTCGTCGCATGAGGTGGCCAAAGGACTGGAGTTTCAGCTTTAGTTTCAGTCCTTCCAATGAACACCCAGGATTGATCTCCTTTAGAATGGACTGGTTGGATCTCCTTGCAGTACAAGGGACTTTCAGGAGTCTTCTCCAGCACCACAATTCAAAAGCATCAACTCTTTGGCGATCAGCTTTCTTCACAGTCCAACTCTCACATCCATACATGACCACGGGAAAAACCATAGCCTTGACTGACGGACCTTTGTTGGCAAAGTAATGTCTCTGCTTTTTAATATACTATCAAGGTTGGTCATAACTTTCCTTCCAAGGAGTAAACGTCTTTTAATTTCATGGCTGCAATCAGCATCTGCAGTGATTTTGGAGCCCCCAAAAATAAAGTCTGACACTGTTTCCACTGTTTCCCCATCTATTTCCCATGCCCAAGGTAAGAGAAACCCAAATAAAATGGTAAGTACTGCGAGCGGGCATCAGAGGGCAGACACACTAAAATCATAATCACAGGAAACTAGCCGATCTGATCACATGGACCACAGACAAATGTGGTCCACTGGAGAAGGGAATGGCAAACCACTTCAGTATATTTGCCTTGAGAACCCCATGAACAGTATCAAAGGTCAAAATGATAGGATACTGAATGAGGAATTACCCAGGTCGTTAGATCCCGGTATGCTACTGGAGATCACTGGAGAAATAACTCTATAAGGCAAGAAGGGATGGAGCCAAAGCAAAACCAATACCCAGTTGTGGATGTGACCGGTGATAGAAGCAAGGTCCGGTGCTGTAAAGAGCAATATTGCCTAGGTACCAGGAATGTTAGGTCCATGAATCAAGGCAAATTGGAAGTGGTCAAACAGGAGATGGCAAGATTGAACATAGACATTCTAGGAATCAGTGAATTAAAATGGACTGGAATGGGTGAATTTAACTCAGATGACCATGATATCTACTACTGTGGGCAGGAATCCTTTAGAAGAAATGGAGTAGCCATAATGGTCAACAAAAGAGTCCGAAATGCAGTACTTGGATGCAATCTTAAAAACGACAGAATGATTTCTGTTCGTTTCCAAGGCAAACCATTCAATATTACAGTAATCCAGGCCTATGCCACAACCAGTAACGCTAAAGAAGCCGAAGTTGAACGGTTCTATGAAGACCTACAATACCTTTTAGAACAAACACCCAAAAGAGATGTCCTTTTCATTATAGGGGACTGGAATGCAAAAGTAGGAAGTCAAGAAACACCTGGAGTAACAGGGAAATTTGGCCTTAGAGCACGGAATGAAGCAGGGCAAAAGCTAATAGAGTTTTGTAAAGAGAACACACTGATAATAGCAAACACCCTCCTGCAACAAAATAAGAGAAGACTCTGCACATGGACATCACCAGATGGTAAACACCGAAATCAGATTAATTATATTCTTTGCAACCAAAGATGGAGAAGCTGTATACAGTTAGCAAAAACAAGACCAGGAGCTGACTGTGGGTCAGATCATGAACTCCTTATTGCCAAATTCAGACTTAAATTGAAGAAAGTAGGGAAAACCACTAGACCATTCAGATATGACCTAAATCAAATCCCTTATGATTATACAGTGGAAGTGAGAAATAGATTTAAGGGACTAGATCTGATAGAGTGCCTTATGAACTATGGACGGAGGGTCATGACATTGTACAGGAGACAGAGACCAAGACCATCTCCATGGAAAAGAAATGCAAAAAAGCAAAATGGCTGTCTGAGGAGGTCTTACAAATACCTGGGAAAAGAAGAGAAGCGAAAAGCAAAGGAGAAAAGGAAAGATATAAGCATCTGAATGCAGAGTTCCAAAGAATAGCAAGGAGAGATAAGAAAGCCTTCCTCAGTGATCAATGCAAAGAAATAGAGGAAAACAACAGACTTGGAAAAACAAGAGATTTCTTAAAGAAAATTAGAGATTCCAAGGGAATATTTCATGCAACGATGGGCTCGATAAAGGACAGAAATGGTATGGACCTAACAGAAGCAGAAGATATTAAGAAGAGGTGGCAAGAATACACAGAAGAACTGTACAAAAAAGATCTTCACGACCAGGATAGTCACGATAATGTGATCAAAGGAAACTATAAGCAAGGTGAAAAGAAAGCCTTCAGAATGGGAGAAAATAATAGCAAATGAAGCAACTGATAAAGGATTAATCTCAAAAATATACAAGCAACTCCTGCAGCTCAATTCCAGAAAAATAAATGACCCAATCAAAAAATGGGCTAAAGAACTAAACAGACATTTCTCCAAAGAAGACATAAAGATGGCTAACAAACACATCAAAAGATGCTCAACATTACTCATAATCAGAAAAATGCAAATTAAAACCACAATGAGGTATCATTTCACGCCAGTCAGAATGGCTGCTATCCAAAAGTCTACAAGCAATCGATGCTGGATAGGGTGTGGAGAAAAGGGTACCCTCTTACATTGTTGGTGGGAATGCGCACTTTTACAACCACTATGGAGAACAGTGTGGAGATTCCTTAAAAAACTGGAAATAGAACTACCATACGAACCCAGAAATCGCACTCCTGGGCATACACACCGAGGAAACCAGAATTGAAAGAGACACATGTACCCCAATGTTCATCGCAGCACTGTTTATAATAGCCAGGACTTGTGAGGATATTTGATATCCTATAGATCCTCAAAACTGCCAGAATGATCTCTGTTCATTTCAAAGACAAACCATTCAATATCACATTAATCAAGGCCTATGCCCAACCACTAACACCAAAGAAGCTGAAGTTGAACGATTCTAGGAAGACCTACAAGACCTTCTAGAACTAACACCAATAAAAGATGTCCTTTTCATCATAGGGAACGGAATGCAAAAGTAATAAGTCAAGAGGTAACCTGGAGTAACAGGTAAGTTTGGCCTTGGAATACAAAATGAAGTAGGGCAAAGGTCAACAATTTTGTCAAGAGAACACACTGGTCATAGCAAATACCCTCTTTCAACAACACAAGAGATGACTATACACATAGACATCAACACATGATCAATACCAAAATCAGATTGATTATTATATTTTTTGCAGCTGAAGACGGAGAAGCTGTATACAGTCAGCAAAAACAAGACTGGGAGCTGACTGTAGCTCAGATCATGAACTCATTGCAAAATTCAGACTTAAAATTAAGAAAGTAAAGAATACCACTAGGGCATTCAGTTATGACATAAATCAAATACCTTACGATTGTACAGTGGAAGTGAAAATAGATTCAAGGGATGAGATCTGATAGACAGAGTACCTGAAGAACTATGGACGGAGGTTCATGACATTGTACAAAGGTGGTGATCAAAACCATTCCCAAGAAAAGAAATGCAAAAAGGTAAAATTGCTGTCTGAGCAGGCCTTACAAATAGCTGAGAAAACAAGAGAAGTGAAAGGCGAATGAGAAAAGGAAAGATATATCCATCTGAATGAAGAGTTTGAAAGAATAGCAGAGATATGAAAGCCTTCCTAAGTGATCAATGCAAAGAAATAGAGAAAAACAATAGAATGGGAAAGACTAGAGAGATTTCCTTAAGAAAATTAGAGACACCAATAGAACATTTCATGCAAAGATGGGCACAATAAAGAACAGAAATGTTATGCACCTAAAAGAAGCAGAAGATATTAAGAAGAGGTGGTAAGAGGTGGGATTTCCCTGCTGGCTCAGACGATAAAGTGTCTGCCTACAATGCAGAAGACCCACGTTCAATCCCTGGGTCAGGAAGATCTCCTGGAGAAGTAAATGGCAACCCACACCAGTATTCTTGCCTGGAAAATCCCACGGACAGAGGAGCCTGGTAGGCTGCAGTCCATGGGGTCGCAAAAAGTCAGACACGACTGAGCAGCTTTACTTTTACTTAAAAGAAGCAGAAGATATTAAGGAGAGGTGGCAAGAACACACAGAAGAATTATACCAAAAATTCTAATGATCCAGATAACCATCACGGTGTGATCACTCACCTAGAGCCAGACATCCTGGAATGTGAAGTCAAGTGAGCGTTCCGTTCAGTTCAGTTGCTCAGTCGTGTCCGACTCCTTGGGAAGCATCATTACAAACAAAGCTAGTGGAGGTGATGGAATTCCAGTTGAGCTTTTTCAAATCCTAAAAAATGATGCTGTGAAAGTGCTGCACTCAACATGCCCAGCAAATTTGGCAAACTCAGCAGTGGCCACAGGACTGGAAAAGGTCAGTTTTCATTCTAGTCCCAAAGAATGTTCAAACTACCACCCAATTGCACTCATTTCACAGGCTAGCAAAATAATGCTCAAAATTCTCCAAGCTAAGCTTCAACAGTAAGTGAACTTAGAAGTCCTAGATGTTCCAGTTGGATTTAGAAAAGGCAGAGGAACCAGAGATCCAATTTCCAACATCTGTTAGATCATAAAAAAGGCAAGAGTATTTCAGAAAAAAAGCATCTGCTTCAATGACTATGCTAAAGCCTTTGGCTGTGTGGATCACAACAAACTGTGGAAAATTCTTAAAGAGATGGGAATACCAGATCACCTTACCTTCTCCATGAGAAACCTGTATGCAGGTCAAGAAGCAACAGTTAGAATAAGACATGGGTTAACAGACTCATTCAAGTCGGGAAAGGAGTATGTCAAAGCGGTATATTGTCACCCTGCTTATTTAACACTTATGTAGAGTATATCATGCAAAATGCCACTCTGGATGAAGCACAAACTGCAATCAAGATTGCCAGGAGAAATATCAATAACCTGAGATATGCAGATGATACATCCATTAGAGCAGAAAATGAAGGGAACTAAAGAACCTCTTCATGAAGGTGAAAGAGGAGAGTAAGAAAGCTTAAAACTCAACACAGAATAACTAAGATCGTGGCATCTGGTCCCATCACTCCATGGCAAATAGATGGGGAAACAATGGAAACAGTGACAGACTTTATTTTCTCGGGCTCCAAAATCACTACAGACGGTGACTGCAGCCATGAAATTAAAAGTTGCTTGGTCCTTGGAAGAAAAACCTAGACAACATATTAAAAAGCAGAGATAGGTCTTTGTTGACAAAGGTCCATTTAGTCAAATCTATGGTTGTTCCAGTATTCATGAATGGATGTGAGAGTTGGACCATAAAGAAGACTGAGCACCAAAGAATTGATGCTTTTGAACTGTGGTGTTGGAGAAGACTCTTGAGAGTACTTTGGACTACGAGGAGATCCAACCAGTGATTCCTAAAGAAAATCAGTCCTGAATATTCATTGGAAGGACTGATGCTTAAGCTGAAGCTCCAATACTTTGGCTATCTGATTCGAAGAGTTGACTCAGTGGAGAAGACCCTAATTCTGGGAAAGATTGAAGGCAGGAGGAGAAGCAGATGACAGGGGACAAGACGTTTGGATATCATCACTGATTCAATGGATGCAAGTTTGAGCAAGCTCCAGGAGCTGGTAAACAACAGGGAGGCCTGAAGTGCTGCAGTCCATGGGGTCACAAAGAGTCGGACAGAAATGAGTGATTGAACAACAACAATACACTGTGACATGATTACTACCAGCAAGTTGATTGATTGATGAGAAAACAGCTATTTTGAGTTGCTCCTTAGGTATTTGACAGTATGACAACCCTGCTCACAATCAAAGTCTGGGTTTCTAGATAAGATCTGAGTTAGGTTTAGTACCCCAAGTTTCTGCTTTGATTTTCCTGGAGCATTTTTAAAAATAACCACTTAGAGATGAGCCCACAAAAAGTTAGTGATGTCCACTCCTACCATCTTGTAAGTACTAGGTGCTTGCTACCCTGCTCTCCTGCTTGCTCATTGCTGGGGACTGTTCTGGCATCACTATTTATAATATATAGAGAAGGGGTTGGGGGAGTCACTCAGTGCATTTTGTAATAATCCTCAAGAATAGGTTTGTGGCTGGCCTAGTCTTCACCTTCTCCAACTTTTCCAGGGTTATAGGCAATATGATCAATACAGTCCTTCTTACCACAGAAGTATTTGAGTAAAAGTTGAATTAATCATTGGAAACACATGCTAATTTTACCCAGAGAATTTTCACGTGGTCTGCCACACACAGTTGGAATCAAGACTGTAACCACTGGGTGTCCACCCTCACCTGTGTAGGTAAGTGGCCATCACATCCATTTTCCCCAGGGCTTCAGTTTTTGTACATCACTTCTAACCCTACCCCAATATACAGAGTATTTAGATCATCTATAGCATAACTATGATTTATTCTTGACCCATTATGCTATAGAGACTACTCATCCTCCTTCTCTTTTGGGCATCCCCTGGTCTGAGGTGGGAGGTAACCACTGAATCGCAAAGTTTGAAGAACAGTGAATGACTGTGAATTATAATCCCATCAACAAAGATGAGGACTCAAGCAGAATTCAATATAGTACAAAGGAAATATATAGCAGCAGAAGGTGCTCTGATAATTATATTTCAGCTTGTTGGAAAGATGGGCATTCTGTCTCTGGTGGTCCTTCCACTTGGCACTAACAAAACAGTCAAGTGCAGGAAGCATTTCCCGCAGCCATTACTGTAGCCTGCTTTATGTCAATCCTCGCTGCCTTTTGTATTCATTAAACTTCAGGAAACAAACACAAACATATAAAATGCTTTCGGCCAGCCTCCCACTTTGCCATTTGGAACCTAGATGTTTCAATCACCTCACTCTATCTGTCTGCATCAGCTGCCATGTAGTGCAATGAATGAGACCAGCTGCAATAACAAATCGAGAAAAGACTCAATAAAACTCGTGGCATTTGCTTTGGGCTGCCTGTTCTATAGGCAAGAGCAGATGACAGCCTCTGTGCCTAGATTCTTTTTTAACTCCTGAAGAACTCTCATAAAAGCTTTGGTGGGCAAGGAAAACATCAGGAATTGATTAAGATTTACATCCATTTGGCACTGTACAAATGTGCAATGTAAAATGCACACTGGAAAACATGCTAAGATCCTTTTTGTTTCAATCCTAATACGCTGTTGATTGATTGAAATTAACCTCCTTCTGGTTGGGACCATAAAAACCAACAACCTAGACAACAAAGGTTTTGTTTGACAACTGCATTACTAAAAGATAGATGAAAAATATTAAGAACAAGTACTTTTTTATACTCATAGAAGGGCAGTGAAAAAAACTGCAAAATCACTGTTTATTTCTTGCCAAGGGCAAGAAAACATAAGCATAAAAAGCAAACCAACCACAAACAGCATGGCTATCACTACACATTATTCAAGTTTATGCCTCATGTAATGAAAAGGGCTTTCCAGAAATACAAACGGTAAATACATCTCAGAGACAAATGGAAATGGGGGGAGGGGGAAGCTAAGGTATTATTTTATGTAGGAATATCTTTTCTTTCTTGACTTCCTATCAAAGGAGAAAACCCATACAAGGGACAGTAAATCTTTGTTAAGGGTTATAGTTAATCTAAAGAGATGATATTTCTTAATGACAATGTTGAATCAAAGATAATAAGCTAGGCAGCATGATGTACAGAAGCTCAGGGCTAGGTTCAACATTCCTGAGGCAAAAGGAATTCAGAGATAGGAGGGAGATCAGGAACTGACTGTGGCTCAGCTCATGAATTCCTTATTGCCAAATTCAGACTCAAATTGAAGAAAGTGGGGAAAACCACTAGACCATTCAGGTATGACCTAAATCAAATCCCTTATGATTATACAGTGGAAGTGAGAAATAGATTTAAGGGACTAGATCTGATAAACAGAGTACCTGATGAACTATGGATGGAGGTTCATGACATTGTATAGGAGACAGGACCATTCCCAAGACCATCCCCAAGAAAAATAAATGCAAGAAAGCAAAATGGCTGCATGAGGAGGCCTTAAAAATAGCCGTGAAAAGAAGAGAAGTGAAAAGCAAAAGAGAAAAGGAAAGATATAAGCATCTGAATGCAGAGTTCCAAAGAGCAAGGAGAGATAAGAAAGTCTTCCTCAGTGATCGATGCAAAGAAATAGAGGAAAACAATAGAATGGGAAAGACTAGAGATTGCTTCAAGAAAATTAGAGATACCAAGGGAACATTTCATGCAAAGATGGACTCGATAAAGGACAGAAATGGTAGGGACTTAACAGAAGCAGAAGATATTAAGAAGAGGTGGAAGATTACACAGAAGAACTGTACAGAAAAGATCCTCACAACCCAGATAATCACGATGGTGTAATCACTCACACTAAGCTAGAGCCAGACATCCTGGAATGTGAAGTCAAGTGGGCCTCAGGAGGTATCACTACGAACAAAGTTAGTGGAGGTTATGGAATTCCAGTTGAGCTATTTCAAATCCTAAAAGGTGATGCTGAGAAAGTGCTACACTCAATATGTCAGCAAATTTGGAAAACTCAGCAGTGGCCACAGGACTGGAAAAGGTCAGTCTTCATTCCAATCCCAAAGAAAGGCAATGTCAAAGAATGCTCAAACTCCCGCACAATTGCACTCATCTCACACACTAGTAAAGTCATGCTCAAAATTCTCCAAGACAGGCTTTAATGATACATGAACTGTGAAATTCCAGATGTTCAAGTTGCTTTTAGAAAAGGCAGAGGAACCAGAGATCAAATTGCCAACATACACTGGATCATTGAAAAAGCAAGAGAGTTACAGAAAGCATCTATTTCTGCTTTATTGACTATGCCAAAGCCTTTGACTGTGTGGATCACAATAAACTGTGGAAAATTCTGAAAGAGATGGGAATACCAGACCACCTTACCGGTCTCTTGAGTAACCTGTATGCAGGTCAGGAAGCAACAGTTAGAACTGGACATGGAACAATAGACTGGTTCCAAATAAGAAAAGGAGAACGTCAAGGTTGTATATTGTCACCTTGCTTATTTAACTTCTATGCAGAGTACATCATGAGGAACGCTGGGCTGGAAGAAGAACAAGCTGGGATCAAGATTGCCGGGCAAAATATCAATAACCTCAGATAAGCAGATGACACCACCCTTATGGCAGAAAGTGAGGAGGAACTAAAAAGCCTCCTGATGAAAGTGAAAGAGGAGAGTGAAAAAGTTGGCTTGAAGCTCAACATTCAGAAAACGAATATCATGGCATCTGGTCCCATCACTTCATGGGAAATAGATGGGGAAACAGTGGAAATAGTGTCAGACTTCATTCTTTTGGTCTCCAAAATCACTGCAGATGGTTATTGCAGCCATGAAATTAAAAGACGCTTACACTTTGCAAGGAAAATTATGACTAACCTAGACAGCATAATAAAAAGCAGAGATGTTACTTTGTCAACACGGGTCCATCTATCAAGGTATGGTTTTTCCAGTGGTCATGTATGGATATGAGAAAGCTGAGTGGAAAATAATTGATGCTTTTGAACTGTTGTGTTAGAGACTCTTGAGAGTCCTTTGGACTGCAAGGAGACCCAACCAGTCCCTCCTAAAGGAGACCAGTACTGGGTGTTCATTGGAAGGATTGATGTTGAAGCTGAAACTCCAATATTTTGGCCACCTGATGGGAAGAGTGGACTCAATTCAAAAGACCCTGATGTTGGGAAAGATTGAAGGCCAGAGGAGAAGGGGATGACAGAGGATGAGATGGTTAGATGGCATCACCAACTCAATCGATATGAGTTTGGGTAAACTCCGGGAGTTGGCGATGGACAGGGTGGCCTGTGGTGCTGTGGTTCATGGGGTCGCACAGAGTCGGACATGACTGAGCAACTGAACTGAACTGAATTTATAAACCATGAAAGTGAGCATTCTGTCTCCTTTGATGTGTAAGTACTACCAACTTTTATACATTTAAAGTATGCCTTAATGAGCTAAGCAGCCTATTAAACCAAGTAAAACATAATCCTTCTAGATTCTGATACATTTGTAGAAGAGGGGAAAACATGCTTTTAAAAGATCTGAATATTTTCTTAGCCAAAGAAGCTGCCCCTGAGTAGGAAAGTCCAAAATTGTGCTTGCTGTTGACATGCTACTCTTCACATTATCATTGCTATTTACACAAATTTTTATCTTGATTTTGAGAAAACAAATGTGCTTTATTTCTGCATTTATAAAATGTAGCTTTATTTCAAAATAGTCTCTTATTGTTCTTTATCCAACTCTTAAATGATAAATAAATGTTAAAAAGTGTTTCAAAGATGGTTAGCTCTGCTATCTTATCACCCTCCAGAGTGGAAGGGTAGAAAGTGGGAAAACAAGTGAAAATGAACGGACTCTCTAGTGTCCAATATTGGACACTGCTGATACTGCTTTCTGTACTTCCCTGTCTTCTACTGTAGCAATAGTTCTATTTTCCTGTTCCACTTTAAAATGTCAGTTATATATTTATTGATTTATTTTTTTGGTGACTGAGACTATCAAAATTTAAATGTGTTCATTTTAAAAAATACATACAGCTTTATACAGCTAAATCTTATTAACCACTTATGTGGTAGTCACTGACCTAAACTATGCATTCACTCACTTCTAATTTAACTCTTACAACAAATTTAAGATGTATGGGCCCCCTTTTATTTTTTTAAATTTTATATTTAATTGAAAGACAATTACTTTAGAGTAAATAAAGTGATGATTTCTGCCATACATCAGCATGAATCAGCCACAGGTATACACACGTCCCCTTCCTCTTGAACCTCCTTACCGAACCCAAAGCTGGTGCCCTTTTCCATTTTATAGATGATAAAATTGAAACAAAGAAAGATTAGGAAATTTGTACTATAAGAAAATAAAATTGGAGGGAAAAAGTCCTTGGGCTATGTGCTGTGAAAGATTGAAAAATGTTATAATCTATCAGATAAACTATGACAGGCTAAATCAGGCTAAGTTGCTTCAGTCGTGTCCAACTGTTTGCAACCCCATGGACTATACAGTTCATGGAATTCTCCAGACAAGAATACTGGAGTGGGTTGCCATTTCCTTCTCCAAGGGATCTTCCCGCCCCAGGGATTGAACCCAGGTCTACTACATTGCAGGCAGATTCTTTACTGTCTGAGCCACGAGGGAAACCCAATCATGACAGTTACATACAAATCATGACACAGAGATCTATGTATACAAGAATGAAATATATCCATAGGGATATAAACCGAAAAATTCCAGTCCAACTTAAGCAACTGCTTAGGCAATCAGGTGCTTGTACAAACATATACAGCAACACACTCAGATCCTTTATATAAGGAGCTGGGAAACAAATAATTGTGAATGAGAAGGAAAGGGGAATGGGAGAATATTATAGCAAGGAGGCAGATTGGCACACATACTGTCAAATGACAAAAATAGTGCTAATGAGTAATATATGTGATCTCCTTTATTCAAGGGAAAAGAATCCCAGGTTGGGGAGTACAGTAACTCACAAGCAGTAGAATACTGTTTCAGGGAGATTTGGGGCAAGAGCCATTTTCCCCCTAAATTTTTGGCCACACTGCATGGCATGTGAAATCCTGGTTCCCCTACCAGGATTCGAACTTATGTCCCCTGCAGTGAAATCACAGAGTCTTAACCACTGGACTGCCAGGGGGATTTTTTTTTTAATACTTTGTTTTAAAGAACATTAGAAGACACAATGGGCTTCCCAGGTGGCACAAGTTGTAATAAATCCAACCACCAGTGAAAGAGACATAAGAGATGCAGGTTCAATTCCTGGATCAGGAAGATCCCTGGAGAAGGAAATGGTAACCCACTCCAGTATTCTTGCCTGGAGAATTGCATGGATAGAGGAGCCTGAGGGGCTATAGTCCATGAGGTCATAAAGAATCAGACATGACTGAAGCAGCCAAGCAAATAATTCACAATACGGAAACAGTGTGATTGGCTAGGAGGTTAGGATTCCTTACAAGTCTGCTGCTGCTGTTGCTAAGTCACTTCAGTCGTGTCCGACTCTGTGACCCCCATAGACAGAAGCCCACCAGGCTCCCCCGTCCCTGGGATTCTCCAGGCAAGAACACTGGAGTGGGTTGCCATTTCCTTCTCCAATGTGTGAAAGTGAAAAGTGAAAGTGAAGTCGCTCAGTCGTGTCCGACCCTTAGCGACCCCACGGACTGCAGCTTACCAGGCTCCTCCATCCATGGGATCTTCTAGGCAAGAGTACTGGAGTGGCTTGCCATTGCCTTCTCCGTTACAAGTCTAGCAAGTTGTATTTCTAGGTTAAAGAGAACTAGCTAATACTGAGTTGGAAGATTGGGATTGGTATATGTTAGGTCGGACTCGACTGAGCGACTTCACTTTCACTTTTCACTTTCATGCATTGGAGAAGGAAATGGCAACCCACTCCAGTGTTCTTGCCTGGAGAATCCCAGGGACAGGGGAGTCTGGTGGGCTGCCGTCTATGGGGTTGCACAGAATCGGACATGACTGAAGTGACTTAGCTGTAGCAGGTTTCCCTAGACAGTTGTTTCTATTAAGTGCAGGTTGACTCGGCTTTAGATGTGTGATGTGGACAGGACCACTTGGGTGGTCTCCATTTTGAGATACTGATATATAAATTAACCTTATCACTATTTATAGATTATACTGCCCAGTGCAATTGCTAGAGCTGGGCTAAGATTTATCGCTTACAATACAGAGACCAAAACGGGGTGCAAACTAAACAACAGCACTACTGACATTTTTGACATGACATTTTTGATATGACAGATCTGTGTTTTTCAAGTCTATTCTGTGCACTTGAACGAAATTTAGCCATTGTCCTCTAAGTCATAGACTGGCTGACTGTAGCAGGCCCCAGCCTTTGTGACAACTGTGATGCGTCAACACATTTCAAAATTCTCCCAGTTGAGGATCTCCAAATTACAGAATTTATGTCATTCATCATCTTCTATTTAGAAAACAGTAATCAATTACTACAGAGTAGATCTGATTCTCAGTGCCTTTTTCATTGTAATGCTACTTAAATGTATATAAACAAAACTACAAATTTATTTTGTTAATACTCACAGTACTATAAAACAAAGCAAACTTTATAATTAAATGATAAAATCATAATACTTATGAAAGCACTATGTGTAACACATATAATGATATTGACTGCCATGGCCTATGTCTTAGGGTTCTCTAAATACCTATAAGACCAAGAATTGTGTTATGTCAAAATTCTTCCCATCAGTTTTCTATTGTCAACCAATTTTCAACATCATTTTTCTATTGTCAAGTCATTGTCAACTCATTTGTACAGTAGGCCATTGCATAATTTGGCCCAAATTGGTGAAAATGCATAACTTAGATATAAAACCACACCTAGTGTCTCAATATTTCAAGGCTAAGTAGTGGTACTTGGTGCCAACACAATTACAAAACTGAACACAAGTACTGACATGTGGTAATATTCAATTAAAAGATGGTTCGTCAGGAAATTTGGAGGTCTCCAAAGGAAAAAGACTTACACAGAGTCACTGTCTTCATTAATGGAATTTTTCTAAGCAATTGTTAACTCTTTCTGTTATTTGTCTCTCATATGTGCAGCCTAAGATAAATTACATAGTTCTTTGTGGAGATATACACCAACTTTACAACTTAAAGAATAGGGGATACTAATAAATACTAAAAACTTAAGTGAGCTATCATTAGTGTCACATCATGTGGTAAGCATCCTTTGTATCTTTGCATATACACTGCAAACAGCACTAAACATGCAAATTGGGTTTATGTTGTTGTCATCTCCTCGCATACAACCTGACCTTATTCCTGCATTATTTTTATTTAAAAGATTCCAGTTGGCAAGAACATTCTTGACTATAGGAGTTTAGACTCCAGCATATTTTATACATAATTCTCTTAGACTTTAGTTTAGTAAAGTTTACACAAAGCTTATTTTGTGCTTTATTTCTATAGACTAGTGAGCACTTCCCAAATTGTATTTCTCAGAATCCTAGTTTTGCTGCAAATTAGTTGGTATTTGCAATATTGATTTATAAGAAATACACACTTTGATCATATATGTCCCATACATAGCTAGCCTTTGTCTACATTTCCTTTCTCATAGCTCCCTAAACGCTTAGAATTTCCTGAGTGATAAGAACAATGGGACCATCTTTTGTTATGATATCTAGTCTCTTGTTCTCCATTCCTGAAAATGTTTCAGGGCCATGAAGGTGAAATGCCTGTCTTGTTATTTACAAGAAGCTCCTTCCCACCACTACTGGCTTTATGTTAATGAGGTGACTTCTGGAAAACACCTGAAGATGGGGGCTGTTTGCAAAGGGAAACTAACCAAGGAACAGAGGGTGGAATTTTAAGTCCCACCCCCTGATTTCCAAGGAGGAGAGAGGGCCTGGAGGTTTGAATCAGCCACCAATGGTCAAAGATTTAATCAATTGTGCATAGATAAGGCAGTTGCTATTTAGCCACTAAGTCCTGTTCAACTTTGTGCAACCCCAGACTGTAGCCCACAGGTTTCTCTGTCCATGGGATTTCCCGGTCAAGAATACTGGAGTGGGTTGCCATTTCCTTCTAAAAACCCAAAAGGAGCTTATAGGTTAGCACATATAGAGAGGTGTGGGAGGGGGTTGCACTTAGAGAAGGCAAGCAAGCCCCACAACTCTTCCCCATGCCTTGTCCCACTCATCTCTTCTATCTGGCTGTTCCTGAGTTACATCTTTTTATAATCAACTGGTGATCTAGTAAGTAAAATCTTTCTGAGTTCCGTGAGCCACTGTAGGAAATTAATTTAAGCCAATTAAGGAACCTCTGATTTATAGCCAGTTGTTCAGAAACACAGATGATAACCTATGCTTTCCACTGGCATCTGAAAAGGAGGTCAGTTTGTAGTGCTGAGCCCTTGAGGAATGTGAGGGAAAGTGATGATATCTTTGGGTAGTGTCAGAATTAAGTTAAAACGTAAGAAACCCCACCGGGGTTATAGAATGGGTTGTTGGATGTGTGGGCGATTCTCCTGTGGACTTGGTGACCAGGAACCCCTTTGAGTGTTCTCATGAAAAAAAATGTCATCAGTTGAAGCTGTGTAAGAATCACTCACCTATAACCAGACATCTTGGAATGTGAAGTTAGTGGGCGTTAGAAAGCATCACTACGAACAAAGCTAGTGAGGTGATGGAATTCCAGTTGAGCTATTTCAAATCCTGAAAGATGATGCTGTGAAAGTGCTGCACTCAATATGCCAGCAAATTTGGAAAACTCAGCAGTGGCCACAGGACTGGAAAAGGTCAGTCTTCATTCCAATCCCAAAGAAAGGCAATGCCAAAGAATGCTCAAACTACCACACAATTGCACTCATTTCACACGCTAGTAAAGTCATGCTCAAAATTCTCCAAGCCAGGCTTCAGCAATATGTGAACCGTGAGCTTCCAGATGTTCAAGCTGGTTTTAGAAAAGACAGAGGCACCAGAGATCAAATTGCAAACATCCTCTGGATCATGGAGAAAGCAAGAGAGTTCCAGAAAAACATCTATTTCTGCTTCATTGACTATGCCAAAGCCTTTGACTGTGTGGATCACAATAAACTGTGGAACATTCTGAAAGAGATGGGAATACCAGACCACCTGACTCGCCTCTTGAGAAACCTGTATGCAGGTCAGGAAGCAACAGTTAGAACTGGACATGGAACAACAGACTGGTTCCAAATAGGAAAGGTGTACGTCAAGGTTGTATATTGTCACCCTGCTTATTTGACTTATATGCAGAGTACATCATGAGGAACGCTGGGCTGGAAGAAGCACAAGCTGGAATCAAGATTGCTGGGAGAAATATCAATAACCTCAGATATGCAGATGACACCACCTTTATGGCAGAAAGTGAAGAGGAACTCAAAAGCCTCTTGATGAAAGTGAAAGAGGAGAGTGAAAAGGTTGGCTTGAAGCTCTACATTCAGAAAACTAAGATCATGGCATCTGGTCTCATCACTTCATGGGAAATAGATGGGGAAACAGTGGACAGTGTCAGACTTTATTTTTTTGGGCTCCAAAATCACTGCGGATGCTGATTGCAGCCATGAAATTAAAAGACGCTTGCTCTGTGGAAGGAAAGTTATGACCAACCTAGATAGCACATTAAAAAGCGGAGAAATTACTTTGCCAACCAAGGTCCATCTAGTCAAGGCTATGGGTTTTCCAGTGGTCATGTATGGATGTGAGAGTTTGACTGTGAAGAAAGCTGATCGCTGAAGAATTTCTGCTTTTGTACTGTTCTGTTGGAGAAGATTCTTGAGAGTCCCTTGGACTGCAAGGAGATCCAACCAGTCCATTCTAAAGGAGATCAATCCTGGGTGTTTATTGGAAGGACTGATGCTGAAGCTGAAACTCCAATACTTTGGCCACTTCATGCGACGAGTTGACTCACTGGAAAAGAGTCTGATGCTAGGAGGGATTGTGGACAGGAGGAGAAGGGGACGACAGAGAATGAGATAGCTGGATGGAATCCCTGACTCGATTAACATGAGTTTGAGTGAACTCCGGGAGTTGGTGATGGACAGGGAGGCCTGGCGTGCTGTGATTCATGGGGTCGTGCAGAGTCGGACAGGACTGAGCGACTGAACTGAAGAAAGCAATATCAACAACCTCAGATATGCAGATGATAGCACTCAAATGGCAAAAAGTTAAGAACTAAAAGAGCCTCTTGATAGGGTGAAAGAGGAAAGTGAAAAAATTGGCTAGAGTCTCAGCATTAAAAAATGTAAGATCATGAATTCAGTCCTGGCACTTCATTGAAAATAGAATGAGAAAAGTTTTAGCAGTGATATATCTTATTTTCCTGGGCTCCAAAATCACTGTGGATGATGACTCCAGACATGAAATTAAAAGACACTTGCTCCTTGCAAGGAAAGCTATGACAAACCAAGAGCATATTAGAAAGCAGACATCACTTTGCCAACAAAGGTCTGAATAGTCAAAGCCATGGTTTATCCAATAATCATGTGTGAATGTGAGAGTTGGATCATAAAGAAGACTGAGCACCAAAAAATTGATTCTTTTGAATTGTGTAGCTGGAAAAGACTCTTGAGAGTCCCTTGGACCGCAAGGAGATCAAATCAATTGATCCTAAAGGACATCAACACTGAATACTCATTGGAAGGACAGATGTTGAAGCTCTAATATTTTGGCTATTTGATGCGAAGAACTAACTCATTGGAAAATACCCTGACACTAGGAAAGATTGAAGGCAAAAGGAGAAGTGGAGAGCAGAGATATTGGTTAGAGAGCATTACCAACTCAATGGACATAAATGTGAGAATTCATGAATCTGTTATCTCCAGGAGACAGTGATGGAGAGAGGAGACAGCGATGGAGAGAGGAGACTGGCATGCTGCGGTCCATGAGTTCACAAATAGTCAGACAAACTTGGCAAATGAAGAAGAAAGCAATTAAGTTCTTTATTACAGGACATTTTATAGTTTTGAACATGCTACAGTATATTGTACATCTCAAAAGGAATATATATTCTACACTTTATTTGACCATAAAAACTTTGGTATTTCTATAATTTTATTTATCATAATACATTTCAAATATCATGATTCTAAAACAATGTTACTGTAGCTAGCTAAAGCTCAAATAGTGTGATAAAGCAAGAAATAATTTGGGAGCAATGTCTGGCTCGACCACTTACTGGCTTACTATCCAGAAAAAAAGCTTAACTTCTTCAAGCCTCATTTTCCACTTCTGAAAACATGGATGATAATCAAAATTATCTAATAGGGCAGTTAAACAGATTAAACATAATATGTACAAGAAGCTAACAATCAGCATTAGTTACTACTATTTCTCATAGGCAATTTGATTGCCTCCTTCTCTCTTTACTACAGTACTAATTCACCCACTAATCTGTGCAATTGCTGAAAGTTAACCAAAAACAGTTATGAAAGATGATAATTAAAATACTTATTCACTCATTCATTCAACAGATAATTACTAAAAACCTATTATGCATTGTGAATTGAAAGTCGCTAAATTACTTCTGACTCTTTGAGAACCGCATGGATGGTAGCCACCAGGTTCCTCTGTCCATGGGATTCTCCAGGCAAGAATACTGGAGAGGGTAGACATTTCCTTCTTCAGGATTTCTTCCAGATCCACGGACCAAACCTGCATCTCTTAAATTGACAGGCAGATTCTTTACCATCTGAGCTACCTCTATGCATTACTCACTGTGTTAAATTGTGAAGCTGGAGAGATGACTGTGAGAGAATCTTTTCCTAGGCAGGTTAATAAGAAGTCTATGGGTCCACAAGGAGAGAGGAGTCTGGAAATCTCAAGGAGGAGAAAAGGACAAACATTTTTTTTTTCCTCTGCATTCCTTAGGATTATGTATCCTGCCTGAGGACAGTCTCTGGATTCAGTTCAGTTCAGTCACTCAGTCGTGTCTGACTCTTTGAGACCCCATGAATCCAAGCACGCCAGGCCTCCCTGTCCATCACCAACTCCCGGATTTCACACAAACTCACCTCCATCGAGTTGGTGATACCATGCAGCCATCTCATTCTCTCTCATCCCCTTCTCCTCCTGACCCCAATCCCTCCCAGCATCAGAGTCTTTTCCAGTGAGTCAACTCTTTGCATGAGGTGGCCAAAGTATTGTAGCTTCAGCTTTAGCATCAGTCCTTCCAATGAACACCCAGGACTGATATCCTTTAGAATCGACTGGTTGGATCTCCTTGCAGTCCAAGGGACTCTCAAGAGTCTTCTCAAGCACCACAGTTCAAAAGCATCAATTTTTCCACGATCAGCTTTCTTCACAGTCCAACTCTCACACCCATACATGACCACTGGAAAACCCATAGCCTTGACTAGATGGACCTTGGTTGGCAAAGTAATGTCTCTGCTTTTTAATATACTATCAAGTGTGGTCATAATTTTCCTTCCAAGGAGTAAGAGTCTTTTAATTTCATGGCTGCAATCAGTATCCGCAGTGATTTTGGAGCCCAAAAATATAAAGTCTGACACTGTTTCCCCATCTATTTCCAATGAAGTGATGGGACCAGATGCCATGATCTTAGTTTTCTGAATGTTGAGCTTCAAGTCAACTTATTCACTCCCCTCTTTCACTTTCAGCAAGAGGCTTTTTAGTTCCTCTTCACTTTCTGCCATAAGGATTCTGTCTCTGGACTAAATCTGGCTAATTGTGTTATCTTAAAATGTAAAATATGGAAGTAGTTCTGGTCTTTTCAAGGATTCTGTAAAAATAATGTGTCCTGTCTGAAGTCAGTCTCTGGAATAAACCTACTAGCTAATCCTGTTATCTTAAATGTAAGTGATGGGAGTCGGTCTGGTGAGATCTTTAGAGCCTCCAGACATTCTGTGGATTCACTGGAGAGTATATAACTCCACTGCTAACAGAAGCAGAAGATATTAAGAAGAGGTGGCAAGAATACACAGAAGAACTGTACAAAAAAGATCTTCATGACCAAGATAATCACGATGCCGTGATCACTCACCTAGAGCCAGACATCTTGGAATGTGAAGTCAAGTAAGCCTTAGAAAGCATCACTACGAACAAAGCCAGTGGAGGTGATAGAATTCCAGTTGAGCTATTTCAATTACTGAAAGATGATGCTGTGAAAGTGCTGCACTCAATATGCCAGCAAATTTGAAAACTCAGCAGTGGCCACAGGAATGGAAAAGATCAGTCTTCATTCCAACCCCAAAGAAAGGCAATGAGAAATAATTCTCTAATTACCACACAACTGCACTCATCTCACGTGTTAGTAATGTCATGCTCAAAAATCTCCAAGGCAGGCTTCAGCGATATGTGAACCATGAAATTCCAGATGTTCAAGCAGGTTTTAGAAAAGGCAGAGGCACCAGAGATCAAATTGCCAACATCCGCTGGATCATGGAGAAAGCAAGAGAGTTCCAGAAGAACATCTATTTCTGCTTCATTGACTATGCCAAAGCTTTTGACTGTGTGGATCACAATAAACTGTGGAAAATTCTGAAAGAGATGGGAATACCAGACCACCTGACATGCCTCTTGACAAACCTGTATGTAGGTCAGGAAATAACAGTTAGAAATGGATATGGAACAATGGAGTGGTGCCAAATAGGAAAAGGAGTACGTCAAGGTTGTATATTGTCACCCTGCTTATTTGACTTAGATGCAGATTACATCATGAGGAACACTGGGCTGGAAGAAGCACAAGCTGGAATCAAGATTGCCGGGAGAAATATCAATAACCTCACATATGCAGATGACACCACCCTTATGGCAGAAAGTGAAGAGAAACTAAAAAGCCTCTTGATGAAAGTGAAAGAGGAGAGTTAAAATGTTGGCTTGAAGCTCAATCTTCAGAAAACCAAGATCATGGCATCTGATCCCATCACTTCGTGGGGAATAGTGGGGAAACAGTGGAAACAGTGTCAGACTTTAGTTTTCTGTGCTCCAAAATCACTGCAGATGCTGATTTTAGCCATGAAATTAAAAGACGCTTATTCCTTGGAAGGAAAGTTATGACCAACCTAGACAGTATATTAAAAATCAGAGACATTACTTTGCCAAAAATGGTCTGTCTAGTCAAGGCTATAGTTTTTCCAGTGGGCATGTATGGATGTGAGAGTCGGACTGTGAAGAAAGCTGATCACTGAAGAATTGATGATTTTGAACTGTGGTGCTGGAGACGACCCCTGAGAATTCCTTGGACTGCATGAAGATCCAAACAGTCCATTCTAAAAGAGCTCAATTCTGGGTTTTCATTAGAAGGACTGATGCTAAAGCTGAAACTACAATAATTTGGCAACCTCATGCGAAGAGTTGACTCACTTGAAAAGACTCTGATGCTGGGAGGGATTGGGGGCAGGAGGAGAAGGGGATGACAGAGAATGAGATGGCTACATGGCATCACCAACTCGATGGAGGTGAGTTTGACTGAACTCTGCGAGTTGGTGATGGAAATGGAGGCCTGGCGTGCTTTGAATCATGGGGTCACAAAGAGTTGAACATGACTGAGGGACTGAACTGAACTGAAACTCAGATATGCAGATGACACCACCCTTATGGCAGAAAGTGAAGGGGAACTAAAAAGCCTCTTGCTGCAAGTGAAAGAGGAGAGTGAAAAATTTGGCTTGAATCTCAACATTCAGACAACTAAGATCATGGCATCTGGTCCCATCACTTCATGGGAAATAAATGGGGAAACAGTCGAAACAGTGTCAGACTTTATTTTTTGGGGCTCCAAAATCATTGCAGATACTTATTGCAGCCATGAAATTAAAAGACGCTTACTCCTTGGAAGGAAAGTTATGACCAACCTCAGTTCAGTTCAGTCAGTTCAATTGCTCAGTCGTGTCCGACGCTTTGCGATCCCATGAATCACAGTACGCCAGGCCTCCTTGTCCATATCCTACTCCCAGAGCTCACTCAAACCCACGTCCATCAAGTCAGTGATGCCATTCAGCCATCTCATTCTGTGTCGTCCCCTTCTCCTCCTGTCCCCAATCCCTCCCAGCATCAGAGTATTTTCCAGTAGTCAACTCTTCGCATGAGGTGGCCAAATTATTGGAGTTTCAGCTTTAGAATCAGTCCTTCCAATGAACACCCAGAACTGATCTCGTTTAGAATGAACTGGTTGGATCTCCTTGCAGTCCAAGGAACTCTCAAGAGTTCTCCCACACAGTTCAAAAGCATCAATTCTTCAGCAATCAGCTTTCTTCACAGTCTGACTCTCACATCCATACATGACCATTGGAAAAACCATAGCCTTGGCTATAAGGACCTTGGTTTGCAAAGTAATGTCTCTGCTTTATAATATGCTATCAAACTTGGTCCTAAATTTCCTTGCAAGGAGTAAGCGTCTTTTAATTTCATGGCAGCAATCAGCATCCACAGTGATTTTGGAGTCCCCCAAAATGAAGTCTGACACTGTTTCCCCATCTATTTCCCATGAAGTGGTGGGACCAGATACCATGATTTTATTTTTCTGAATGTTGAGCTTTAAGGCAACTTTTTCACTCTCCTCTTTCACTTTCATCAAGAGACTTTTTAATTCCTCTTCACTTTCTGCTATTACGGTGGTGTCATCAGCATATCTGAGGTTATTGATATTTCTCCCGGCAATCATGATCCCAGCTTGTGCTTTTTCCAGCCCAGCGTTCCTCATGATGTACTCTGCATAGAAGTTAAATAAGCAGGGTGACAGTATACAACCTTGACGTATTCCTTTCCCTATTTGGAACCAGTCCATTGTTCCATATCCAGTTCTAACTGTTGCTTCCTGACCTGCATACAGGTTTTTCAAGAAACAGGTCAGGTGGTCTGGTATTCCCATCTCTTTCAGAATGTTCCACAGTTTATTGTGATCCACACAGTTAAAGGCTTTGGCATAGTCAATGAAGCAGAAGTGGATGTTTCTCTGGAACTCTATTGCTTTTTCCATGATCCAGCGGATTTTGGCAATTTGATCTCTGGTTCCTCTGCCTTTTCTAAAAGCAGCTTGAGCGTCTGGAAGTTCACAGTTCATGTATTGCTGAAGCCTGGCTTGGGGAATTTTGAGCCTGACTTTACTAGTGTGTGTTCAGTTCAGTTCACTCGCTCAGTCGTGTTCAACTCTTTGCCACCCCATGAATCACAGCACACCAGGCCTCCCTGTCCATCACCAACTCCCGGATTTCACTCAAACTCCTATAGAGTCAGTGATACCATCCAGCCATTTCATTCTCTGTCCTCCCCTTCTCCTCCTGCCCCCAATCCTTCCCAGCATCAGAGTCTTTTCCAGTGAGTCAACTCGTTGCATGAGGTGGTCAAAGTATTGGAGTTTCAGCTTTACCATCAGTCCTTCCAATGAACACCCAGGATTGGTTTCCTTTCGAATGGACTGGTTTGAGTGCCATTATGTGTTAGTTTGAGCATTCTTTGGCATTTCCTTTCCTTGTGATTGGAATGAAGACTGACTTTTCCAGTCCTGTGGGCACTGCTGAGTTTTCCAAATTTGCTGGCATATTGAGTGCAGCACTTTCACATCATCTTTTCGGATTTGAAATAGTGGCAGAGAGGAGCTACGCCACACACGAGGCCAGGGGCAGAAGCCGTGAGGAGCTTCCCCATGTCCAAGTAGCAGTGGCTGTGCGGGCACAGGAGGGCCAAGAGAAAATACTCCACGTTCAAGGTCAGGAGGTGCGGCTGTGAGGAGATACCCCTCGTCATAGGTAAGGTGCTGCAATTGCGCTTTGCTGGAGCAGCTGTGAAGAGATACCCCATGCCCAAGGTAAGAGAAACCCAAATAAGATGGTAGATATTGTGAGAGGTCATCATAGGGCAGACACACTGAAATCATAATCACAGAATACTAGTCCATCTGATCACACGGACCACAGCCTTGTCTAACTCAGTGAAACTAAGCCATGCCTTGTGGGGCCACCCAAGATGGGAGGGTAATGGTGGAGAGGTCTGACAGAATGTGGTCCACTGGAGAAGGGAATGGCAAACTACTTCAGTATACTTGCCTTGAGAACCCAATGAACAGTATGAAAAGGCAAAATGATAGGATACTGAATGAGGAGTTCCCCAGGTTGGTAGGTGCCCATGATGCTACTGGAGATCAGTGGAGAAATAACTCCAGAAAGAAAAAAGGGATGGAGCCAAAGCAAAAAGAATACCCAGTTTTGGATGTGACCAGTGATAGAAGCAAGGTCTGCTGCTGTAAAGAGCAATATTGCATAGGAAACTGAAATGTTACGTCCATGAATCAAGGCAAATTGGAAGTGGTCAAGCAGGAGATGGCAAGGATGAACGTCGACATTCTAGGAATCAGTGAACTAAAATGGACTGGAATGGGTGAATTTAACTCAGATGATCATGACCAACCTAGATAGCACAGTAAAAAGCAGAGACATTACTTTGACAACCAAGGTCCGTCTAGTCAAGGCTATGGTTTTTCCCGTGGTCATGTATGGATGTGAGAGTTGGGCTGTGAAGAAAGCTGATTGTGGAAGAATTGATGCTTTTGAACTGTGGTGTTGGAGAAGACTCTTGAGAGTCCCTTGGACTGCAAGGAGATCAAACCAGTCCATTCTAAAGGAAATCAGTCCTGGGTGTTCACTGAAAGGACTGATGCTAAAGCTGAAACTCCAATACTTTGGCCACCTCATGCGAAGAATTGACTCACTGGAAAAGACTCTGATGCTGGGAGGGATTGGGAACAGGAGGTGAAGGGGACAACAGAGAATGAGATGGCTGAATGGCATCACCGACTCGATGGACATGAGTTTGTGTGAACTCCGGGAATTGGTGATGGACAGGGAGGCCTGGCATTCTGTGATTCATGGGGTCACAAAGAGTCGGACTTGAATGTGCAACTGAACTGAACTGAAGCAAGCGGGTACTCTTTCTACCGTCTTCTGATGTCTATTTCAGAAGTTTTCTCTATCTCCTTTAAACTTTAATTAAACTTTATTACACAAAAGCTCTGAGCAATCAAGCCTCCTCTCTGGCCCTGGATTGAATTCTTCTCCTCCAGAGGCCAAGAATCCTGGTGTCTTTGCATGATTCAACAACAACCTTTCAAGTGTGACATCGAGTTACCGTCCTTGAGATGCTCGTGACTTCATATGAGTCAGGGCCATAGAAACAGATCCAAACACAGTGTGGTTCACAGAATTCCACTCTTTGCAATATGCAGATCGTATACAAAAGAAGGTGTAATTGCCTACATAGTGGGAAAGAGAGGCAGATATGGCTTCCTGGAGAGAGCTGCTAGATGAACCTGAATTTGAAAGAAAACTCATGTGGTTGAAGGTAAAACAAATGGGGCAAGAGACGCACTCTAGGCTCAGGAAATACCACAGAGGCTTGAAACAACATTGTGTGTCCTAGACGTTTTAGTTCATTATTCTATAGCAAAAAGCATGAAGAAAATGGTACACAGGACTGAAGAAACCACCATCCCTGTACAATAAACACATGCATCCTCTCTCAAATGTTGCCTTGCTTTACATTTCATTTTATAATTTTCTTTTTGGTTGGTGATTCATATAACCAAATCTCAATTATAATAAGGAAAGCTGAGTTACTGGATACTTACTATGTGCCAGGCAACATCCTAAGTTCTTTATATTTGGAAACATTTAATTCTCATGAGTCTGTGGGTCTTCCCCAATGGCTCAGCAGTAAAGAATCTGCCTTCCAAACAGGAGATGTGGGTTCGATCCCTGGGTCATTAAGATCCCCTATAGAAGGAAATGGCAACCCACTCCAGTATTCTTGCCTGGAAAATCCCATGGACAGAGGAACCTGGCACGCTATTGTCCATGGGGTCGCAAAGAGTCAGACAGAACTGAGCATGCATGCAAGGAGTCTCTGAGGTATACACCAGTAACACTACTTTACAAATAAGAGAATCAGCCAGGAAGCTGTTAAAAGGCTTGTTCATGTTCATGAAGCCAGTCAATGATGTCAGTCAGAATTGACATGGGCTCCAGAGCCTATGTTGGGAAAGATTGAAGGCAAAAAGAGAAGACAGCGACAGAGGATGAGATGATTGGATAGCATCACCAACTAAATTGACATAAACTTGAGCAACCTCTGGGATATACTGAAGGGCAGGGAAGCCTGGATTACTGTAGTCCATGCGGTTGCAAAGATTTGGACATGACTTAGCGACTGAACAACCACCAGAACCTATGTTTTTATTTCAAGACATTCTCTGTCTTCCTGGCATTTTATGTGCTCTGCATATCTTCCCTAGAAAATGTTACATGCTAACTTTTAAATGTTGTTTCTCAATGTTTTGCCTGTTTCCTTCACGGCACCTATTCCAACTGGTAATTACTTTTATTCTCTCGTTGTGATTTTTTTTTTTAATGTCTCCCTCTATGTATACACGGGCTTCCCAGGTGGCACTGGTGGTAAATAACCCACCTGCCAATGGAGGAGACATAAGAAATGCGAGTTTGATCCATGGGTCGGGAAGATCCTCTGGAGAAGGGTATGGCAACCCACTCTAGTATTCTTGTCTAGAGAACCCCATGGACAGAGGAGCCTGGTAGGCTATAGTCCATGAGGTTGCAAAGAGTTCGACATGACTGAAGCGACTTAGCATGCACTCTATATACAGGGTCTTTGCCTCTAGTTCACCACTGAACTCCAAGCCTTGGCATAGTTTTTAATATATAGTAAGCATTCAATGAATGTGGTAAGTGACTTTCCATTTTTAAAAGACAATGGGGAGGGGTGGCGGAAAAGCTGTTTCTGGCACAGAATTTTCTAATCCAAGACTTCTCACGGCATAATTTGAATGCCTTTAAACAAAGCATCTGTTTTACAATAACATGTATCTGCTCCATAGATTTGGAAGAAAACTCTTTTTAAATAAAATACTGGTTGTTCATAAGATCAACACTCTTCAATATCTAATCCTGCCCCAAATCAAAACCAGCATCACAGGTAACGGTGTGACTCATTCTTGCTGTCCACTGTGAAATAGGAAAAGTCTCCATTCACTTGGCTAGGCAGTTTTCTGTTCCATGACAGATATTCCTTTTAAACCAGGGAAGTCAACTCTAGCTGCTATAGGTGTTTTATTTGGCCAACATAGTAACATTTTAAAGGACTGAACTTCAAGATCCTTATATTGAGCATGAATTCCCCAATCTAATAGAGGTTAGGAACTTCCCTGCTGCCTTATACCCGACTCTGTGAAACAGTTAACTGAAATACTGGCAGCAGAGCAAGATAACACAAGCCATACACCTGTCTGAGAAACCAACCTGGCATCGTCTTTTAAATACAAAGACACCTACTCTTAGTCCCAGCAATCTTCCATAATTTGTTGAACTGGCCATTAAAAAAAAAAAAAACTGGCTTCCAGCCAATTGACTGTTGACTAATTGACCTCCTTCTAACATTCAGTAAATGTTAAGCATTATTTGAGTTTTTAATTATTGGCCGTCGGAAATGCTGTGGTACACTGCCTAGATAACCCTTCATGACCAAGGCACTATGTCCCCAGCTTCCAGGAACGTTGGCTGTGGATGGCTCACAGCTTCAGTCCCCTCTGAGCTTTGGTCTAAAAGAGTTGCCTCCCTGAAGGTTATGTCTCTCTCCCAAGGGCAGTCAACATCCAATAACAGATCATTACAGGGCTACAAAGGCCCAGGCCCCCAGCCTCACTTCTGCACCATTGTGAAAGGCCAGCCCAGCAAAAGAGCTGCTTGTTGGGTCAGATGAGAATCTGGTGTAACTCCATCGTACTGGCCTTCTCCCTCTGCTCAATCCTGCCCCCCTACCCCTCCTCCCTTGCAGGTGTTGTTTTCTATTGTGTATCCTCCCCAGTCAATCTCCCAAAATGCAAATTTCCTTCCTGGGGTCTGTTTCTCAGTAACCCAATCTAACACACTAGTGATGCAGAGTAACATTTTAAAATAAAAACCTGTCTTTTTAGGTGATTTGCAAACTGCAAAAGAAATACATATTTGCATCTCCTGAAACAACAAAGATGTCCATCACCTTGTTCCAGAGAAGTAAAAGTTCCATCACCTAAAAACACAAAGCCATTTACTACAACTATTCTCATGGGATCACAAACCTGGGAATGACCCTCCACTCTCTAAGTGAGAGAAATAAATAAATGACTCTGATGCACTAATGCCACGCACTATTACGCATAATTTTGAAAACTTGACTTGGTGTGATTTTGTGAAGTTTTGCTAAGCAAGATAAAACAAAGATAGAAAGAAACATGTTACTTTATGATCCCATGTTTAAAACAGAGAATGATAAACTCGATGTCTATGAGTGTGGTGGGTGTAGAAGTACACGTGTGCATATCCATGTGAACATGGAGAAAAGTAGAGGAGTTACCATGGTTTGTGGGTGGGACCATACAGATGGAGAATGTTGTTTCACATGTTATAAGAAGTACAATCATTTGTAATTTGAAAAACATCTGACCAAGAGAAATTATAAGTTTAAATTCCACATCTCTAAATGAAAAGTTAAGCACAAATAGTTTACAGTCATTGAGTCCTGGGAGCAGGTCCAATTGCTGGAAGGCAATTTACTGAAATTAAGCCTACTAGATGGAAAATTTGCCAAATTATTGTTTAAGTTCTAGATGGATATTGTTTAAGTTATTTTTATTTTGTACCTGATTCCTTGTGGCTCTTAGAATTTTGGTTGTACAGGAGTCTGACAAATTCCAGTTGGTTTTCAGTTCAAAGTATTCTACATACAGATGTATTTTTGATGTCTTTGTGGGAGGAGGTGAGTTACAAGCCCTGCTATTCTACCATCTTGATCTTCTCCTCAAAATGTAATTTACATATTTAGGGAAGGAACAAGATGGTGGAGGAATAGGACGGCGAGACTACTCTCTCCCCCACAAATTCATCAAAAGAACATTTGAGTGTGGAGTAAAGTCCATGAAACAACTTCTAAATACTGGCAGAGGACATCAGGCACCCAGAAAAGCAGCCCATTGTCTTCGAAAGGAGGTATGAAAAAACATAAAAGATAAAAGAGAGACAAAAGAAGTAAGAACGGAGCTCGGTCCCAGGAAGGGAGGCTTTAAAAAGAGAGGTTTCCAAACACCAGGAAACACTCTCACTGTCGAATCTGTGGCGAGCCTTGGAACCTCAGAGGGCCACATAACCCTCTTTTTTTTTTTTTTTTAAGATTTTTTAAAACCCACAGATTACCCACCAAACGGTAACTCCCAGCAGAGAAGCAGTGCAGACGCCTGCATACGCCATTAGCAAGCGGGGGCTGGGCAGGGAGGAGCTGGCTGAACTGCTTAGAGAGAGAACTGGGCTTGAATGCCATGAGGGCAATCTGAGAGAACTGGGGATAGCAAAGCAGACTGGGATAGCTTCCCCGTGAAAAGGCGGAAAGCCGTAACTTAAGACTCCACCAGCCTCGCTCACAGAACAAAGGACTGAGCAGAGCGAGCCGGCTGCAGACGGCCCATCCCCCATCCCCCGCCGAGACAGGAAACGAAGGGCAGCCAGAGCCGGAGGGGGCAATCGCGGCCTCAGAAAGTCATCTGATACCAAACTGCAGGCAGGCTTCGTTGCCAATCAAGACTTCTTGGGCTCGGGCCAGTCGATATCCGCCTGAGAAGGTGTGCCAGTTTTACACCCAGAAAACCAAGCGGCAGGGACTGGGGAGGCGATAAGTCGCAGCGACCGTGCTTGATAAACACCTGGTCACCTGAGGTGCTCGGACCAGGGAAGGCACAAAACACAGGCCCAACCAAGTCTGCGCCTTTGTGGAATACCCGAGAACCTGAACTTGAGCCACTCAGACCTGGGAAGTGCATACAACCCAGCACTAGCCTCAGACAGTTCCCAGCAGAGCGACCTAGAGCCTGTTCAGTGTAGACTGGGACAGCACACGCGCTGTGAGCGGGGTCAAACCCAGTGTGGCCGAGACGCTGCAAGCACTCCCCACAGACACCAGAGATATTTGTCTGCAGCGTTCCTCCCTTCCCAGAACAGGACTGAACAACTGAGCCTTAAAAAGTGTCCACCCGCACCCTAGTGTCAGGGCGTAAATTAGACACTAAAGAGACCAGCAAAGAGAAGCTAAAACAGAGGGAACCACCTTGGAACTGACAGATAGAGTAGTCTAGAGTCTACTCCAAGAATAAGACCAAAAACCAGAGGCAAGAGGCTTAAGCCCGAATCCTGAGAACACCAGAGAACTCCTGACTCCAGGGAACATTAATCGATAGGAGATCAAAAAACACCTCCATACCTACACTAAAACCAAGCACCACCCAAGGGTCAACAAGTTCCACAGCAAGACATACCATGCAAATGCTCCAGTAACCAGGAAAATAGCCCTGAGCTTCAATATACCGGCTGCCTAAATCACTCCAAACCCACTGACATCTCATAACTCATTACTGGACACGTCATTGCACTCCAAAGAAATCCAGCTCCAGCCACCAGAACTCCGACACAAGCTTCCCTAACCAGGGAACCTTGACAAGTCACCCGTCCAACCCCACACACAGTGAGGAAACTACATAATAAAGAGAAATCCACAAACTGCCAGAAGAGGGAAAGGCCACCCCAAGGAAAGCAATATAAGCAAGATAAAGAAGCAAAGAAATACCCAGCAAGTAAAGGAACAAGATAAATGCCCACCAACACAAACAAAAGAGGAAGATATAGGGAATCTACCTGATAAAGAATTTCGAATTTTGGTGGTGAAAATGATTAAAAATCTTGAAAGCAAAATGGAGTCACAGATAAATAACCTGGAGAAAAGGATTGAGAAGATGGAAGAAAGGTTTAATAAGGACTTAGAGGAAATAAAAAAGAGTCAATATACAATGAATAATGCAATAGATGAGATCAGAAACACTCCGGAGGGAACAAAGAGTAGAATAACAGAGGCAGAAGACAGGATAAGCGAGATAGAAGATAGAATTGTAGAAATAAATGAAACAGAGAGGAAAAAGAAAAACGAATTAAAAGAAATGAGGACAATATTAGAGACCTCTGGGACAATGTTAAATGTTCCAACATTCGAATCATAGGAGTCCCAGAAGAAGAAGACAAAAAGAAAGACCATGAGATAATACTTGAGGCGATAATAGTTGAAAACTTCCCTAAAAAGGGGAAAGAAACAATCACCCAAGTCCAAGAAACCCAGAGAGTCCCCAACAGGATAAACCCAAGGCAAAATACTCCAAGACACATATTAATCAAATTAACAAAGATCAAACACAAAGAACAAATATTAAAAGCAGAAAGGGAAAAGCAGCAAATAACACACAAGGGGATTCCCATAAGGATAACAGCTGATCTTTCAACAGAAACTCTTCAGGCCAGGAGGGAATGGCAAGACATATTTAAAGTGACAAAAGAAAATAACCTACAGCCCAGATTACTTTACCCAGCAAGGATCTCATTCAAATATGAAGGAGAAATCAAAAGCTTTACAGACAAGCAAAAGCTGAGAGAATTCAGCATCACCAAACCAGCTCTCGAACAAATGCTAAAGGATCTTCTCTAGACAGGAACACAGAAAGGGTGTATAAACTCGAAACCAAAGCAATAAAGAAAATGGCTATGGGATCATACTTATCAATAATTACCTTAAATGTAAATGGGTTGAATGTCCCAACCAAAAGACAAAGGCTGGCTGAATGGATACAAAAACAAGACCCCCATAAACGTTGTCTACAAGAGACCCACCTCAAAACGAGAGACACATACAGACTGAAAGTGAAGGGCTGGAAAAAGATATTCCATGCAAACAGAGACCAAAAGAAAGCAGGAGAAGCAATACTCATATCAGATAAAATAGACTTTAAAACAAAGGCTCTGAAAAGAGACAAAGAAGGACACTACATAATGATCAAAGGATCAATCCAAGATGAAGATATAACAATTATAAATATTTATGCACCCAACATAGGAGCATTGCAATATGTAAGACAATTACTAACAAATATGAAAGAAGAAATTAACAACAATGCAATAATAGTAGGAGATTTTAATAACCCACTTACATCTATGGATAGATCAACTAAACAGAAAATTAACAAGGAAACACAAACTTTAAATGATACAATAGACCAGTTAGACCTAATAGATATCTATAGGACATTTCACCCCAAATCAATGAATTTCACCTTTTCCTCAAGCGCACATGGAACCTTTTCCAGGATAGATCACATCCTGGGCCATAAATCTAGCCTTGGTAAATTCAAAAAAATTGAAATCATTCCAAGCATCTTTTCTGACCACAATGCAGTAAGATTAGATCACAATTACGGGAAAAAAATCTATTAAATATGCCAACATACGGAAGCTGAACAACACGCTGCTGAATAATGAACAAATCACAGAAGAAATCAAAAGAGAAATCAAAGTATGCATAGAAATGAATGAAAATGAAAACACAATAACCCAAAACCTCTGGGACACTGTAAAAGCAGTGCTAAGGGGGAAGTTCATAGCAATACAGGCACACCTCAAGAAACAAGAAAAAAGTCAACTAAATAACCTAACTCTACATCTAAAGCAACTAGAAAAGGAAGAAATGAAGAACCCCAGGGTCAGTAGAAGGAAAGAAATTGTAAAAATTAGGGCAGAGATAAATGCAAAAGAAACAAAAGAGACCATAGCAAAAATCAACAAAGTCAAAAGCTGGTTCTTTGAGAAGGTGAATAAAATTGAAAAACCACTAGCCAGACTCATCAAGAAACAAAGGAAGAAGAACCAAATCAATAAATTAGAAATGAAAATGGAGAGTTCACAACGGAAAACACAGAAATACAAAGGATTATTAGAGAATACTATAAGCAACTATATGGCAATAAAATGAAAAACCTGGAAGAAATGGACAAATTTCTAGAAAAGTACAACCTTCCAAAACTGAAACAGGAAGAAAGAGAAAATCTGAATAGACTCATCACAAGCACGGAACGAGAGGCTGTAATCAGAAATCTTCCAGCAAACAAAAGCCCAGGTCCAGAAGGCTTCACAGCTGAATTCTACCAAAAATTTAGAGAAGAGCTAACACCTATTCTACTCAAACTCTTCCAGAAAATTGCTGAGGAAGGGAAACTTCCAAACTCATTCTATGAGGCCACCATCACCCTAATAACAAAACCTGGTAAAGACCCCAGAAAGAAAGAAAATTACAGGCCAATATCACTGATGAACATAGATGCAAAACTCCTTAACAAAATTTTAGCAATCAGAATCCAACAACACATTAAGAAGATCATACCTTATGACCAAGTGGGCTTTATCCCAGGAATGCAAGGATTCTTCAATATCTGCAAATAAATCAACGTAATACACCACATTAAAAAAATGAAAAATAAAAATCATATGATTATCTCAATAGATGCAGAGAAAGCCTTCTACAAAATTCAACATCCATTTATGATAAAAACCTTCCAGAAAGTGGGAATAGAAGGAACATATCTCAACATAATAAAAGCTATATATGACAAACCCACAGCAAACATTATCCTCAATGGTGAAAATCTGAAAGCATTTCCCCTAAAGTCAGGAACAAGACAAGGGTGCCCACTCTCACCACTACTATTCAATATAGTACTGGAAGCTATGGATACATTAATCAGAGCAGGAAAAGACATAAAAGGAATATAAATTGGAAAAGAAGAAGTAAAACTTTCACTGTTCGCTGAAATCCCTAAAGACTCTACCAGAAAACTACTAGAGCTAATCAATGATTACAGTAAAGTTGCAGGATATAAAATCAACACACAGAAATCCCTTGCATTCCTATACACTAATAATGAGAAAATAGAAAGAGAAATTAAGGAAACTATTCCATTCACTGTTGCAAGGAAAAGAATTAAATACTTAGGAATATATCTACCTAAGGAAACAAAAGTCTTGTACATAGAAAACTATAAAACACTAGTGAAAGTAATCAAAGAAGGACACTAATAGATGGAGAAATATACCATGTTCATGGATTGGAAGAATAAATATTGTAAAAATGATTATACTACCCAAAGTAATTTATACATTCAATGCAATCCCTATCAAGCTACCAACGATATTTTTCACCGAACTAGAACATATAATCTCACAACTTGAATGGAAATACAAAAAACCTCGAATAGCCAAAGCAATCTTGAGGAAGAATGGAACTTGGGGAATTAACCTGCTGGACTTCAGGCTCTATTACAAAGCCACAGTCATCAAGACAGTATGATACTGGCATAAAGACAGAAATATAGATCAATGGAACAAAATAGAAAGCCCAGATATAAATCCACGCACCTATGGACACCTTATCTTTGACAAAGTAGGCAAGAATATAAAATGGAGAAAGACAGTCTCTTCAACAATTGTTGCTGGGAAAACTGGTCAGCTACTTGTAAAAGAATGAAACTAGAACACTTCCTAACACCATACACCAAAACAAACTCAAAATGGATTAGAGAGCTAAATGTAAGACCAGATTCTATAAAACTCCTAGAGGAGAACTTAGGCAAAACACTCTCTGACACAAATCACAGCAGGATCCTCCAAGACCCACCTCCCAGAATACTGGAAATAAAAGCAAAGATAAACAAATGGGCCTTAATCAAAATCAAAAGCTTCTGCACAGCAAAGGAAACTATAAGTAAGGTGAAAAGACAGCCTTCAGAATGGAAGAAAATAATAGCAAATGAAGCAACTGATAAAGGATTAATCTCCAAAATATACAAGCAGGTCCTGAAGCTCAATTCCACAAAAATAAATGACCCAATCAAAAAATGGGCCAAAGAACTAAAGAGACATTTCTCCAAAGAAGACATAAAGATGGCTAACAAACACATGAAAAAATGCTCAACATCCCTCATAATCAGAGAAATGCAAATCAAAACCACAATGAGGTACCATTTCACACCAGTCAGAATGGCTGCTATCCAAAAGTCTACATGCAATAAATGCTGGAGATGGTGTGGAGAGAAGGGAACCCTCTTACACTGTTGGTGGGAATGCAGTCTAGTACAGCCACTATGGAAAACAGTGTGGAGATTCCTCAAAAAACTGGAAATAGAACTGCCATATGATCCAGCAATCGCACTCCTGGGCATACGCACTGAGGAAACCAGAATTGAAAGAGATACATGTACTCCAATGTTAATTGCAGCACTGTTTATAATAGCCAGGACATGGAAACAACCTAGATATGCATCTGCAGACGAATGGATAAGAAAGCTTTGGTACATATACACAATGGAGTATTACTCAGCCATTAAAAAGAATGCATTTGAATCAGTTCTAATGAGGCGGATGAAACTGGAGCCTATCATACAGAGTGAAGTAAGCCAGAAAGAAAAATACCAGTACAGTATACTAACGCATATATATGGAATTTAGAAAGATGCAAATGATAACCCTGTGTACGAGACAGCAATATAGACACAGATGTATAGAACAGTCTTTGGGACTGTGTGGGAGAGGGTGAGGGTGGGACGATTTGGGAGAATGGCATTGAAACATGTATGTTGTCATATGTGAAACTAATCAGCAGTTCAGGTTCGATGCATGTTACAGTATGCTCGGGGCTGGTGTGCTGGGATGACCCAGAGGGAGGATAAAGGAAGGAGGGAGGTGGGAGGGGCTTTCAGGAAGGAGAACTCATGTACACCTGGGGCGGATTCATGTCAATATATGGCAAAACCAACCAATATAATATTGTAAAATAATTCCGTTCCGTTCCGTTCAGTCGCTCAGTCGTGTCCGACTCTTTGTGACCCCGTGTACTGTAGCCTACCAGGCTTCTCCGTCCATGGGATTCTCCAGGCAAGAATACTGGAGTGGGTTACCATTTCCTCTCCAGGGGATCTTCCCGACCCAGGGATCGAACCCAGGTCTCCCGCATTGGAGGCAGATGCTTTAACCTCTGTGCCACCAATAAAAAAAAAAAAAGTTAAATTTGAGACTCCATAAAAGTCTCAGCAAAAAAAAAAAAAGGAGGGGTCTACGTTTATATAAATAATCAGGTCAAGTTTATTGAGAACAGATCTATTTTTTAAGCAAGTCTTTACTTGGTTATATTTGGTAAAAATGAGGGTGATTTTAGGGAGAAAAGGATGTTTCAATAAATGTTAAATCCCAGTTTGTTAATGGCGGTCTACCAATGGAGGTAATAAGACTCATTTCTTGGATAGTTCCTTGCTGTTATGTGATATTAATGTAAAACTTAATTGAATTCTTAAAGAACACCCTAAGTTTGTTTCTGAAGCTTATCTCAGTGATCTATCTTTGGATGAAGATCAGATGCCTCGTGATCTGCAACCAGGACTTAAAAAAGAAAAAAAAAATTAGGACATAATTTAAAGGACTGTGTCCATCCTGGATGGAAGGACTTTTTTCAGAAGAAACTACACTACACCAGGATGAGAAGATGACAATATCAGAGGTAGACAACTTGCCCAAGATGCTGGACCTGATTCGTATGATCATTTATAATGTTTTCTTGACTTCTTAGCCCTCTGCGTATAAATCAAATACTTTTCTACCATAGGCCTGATCCTATGCTAGTTTTAGAAATTAATCCACTTGTTGGGTTTGTAGACATGTAAAAGCTCATTCGGCTTATACAAAAACTCTGTTAGACTTGTGCCATCCTAATATCCTTAAACCATGGCAACAGTCTGCTTCTAAACTGGAAAATTAGAAACAATAACTGGAAATCAGAGTCAGGGCTATGGGAAATCCAAGATGGCTGCTTGGCTTTTCCCAGCTCCCTGACAAACCTCATGTTTTATTTGATGGGTTAAAGCCTCCCTGGCTACAGGGCCCTCATAATGAAAAATCACGGAATATTAAGTTTTGTAAATTGTTAAGTTTCCAGTTTTGTTAATGTCTAGTGTTTACTAAGACTCACTGCTGAGACAGTTCCTTGTTACGTGATACTGCTAAAAGATTTAATTAAGTTATTAAAAAGGACACTCTAGGTTAGTTTCTAAGGCTTATCTCAGTAACCAAGCTTCAGATAAAGGTCGGATGCTCCATAATGTACAACCAGGAGATTAACACCAGACTATAATCATTTAACGAATGAAGTCAGGTGACTTGAGGTATACCAGGCTTTATCTAATGAAAGTTCTTGACTTATAATTTTTATTTTACTAATAACTGCTGCTATGGCTATATTATTTTCTATGTTACTTGTTTCACAGCCTGTGATATAATGCTGAACTGACAGTTCCATATGAGATCAATAATTGTAATAAGGTGACTCTGGGTATGGGAAAAAGCAACAAGAGGAAATATTTTCCTGGACCAGGAGGCTAGAGTAAGACAGTGGTCCAGAGACTTTTGCTACTTGCAAGGCCTAGTCCAAGTTTAGCACACTGAGTGGCCCGTCATTTCCCTAGACCTGGGAATGAGCCTTCCCAGCACCACAGGACACAATGGCCATGAAATGGTGTCACATGGTCAGATATGTGGCTATGAAGGGACCCTGCTGACTGGAACTTGGTACTTGCCAGCTGCCTCTACAAAGATTACATCATGACCATTGCAAGCTGCTGACCTTCAACACCCCATGAAAGAAGTTCAGGGTGAAAATCAGGAATGAGGCACTCTGTGCTCTGAGGAAAAAAAAAAAAAAACTGGCAGAACAGGCCTTCAGAGAGTTAGATCTTTTCAGAAAAAGGTTTCATGAGTTCCAATTCTTGCATCTTCTCATACCTAGAAAAACACTGACATCATTAATGGTGAAATCTGCTTTGGCTATTTAAATTTTTTTTTATATACAATTAAAAGTCAAAATAGAGTAGCTATGGTTCAGACATCCTGGGAAATAACTATTTCCCAGATATCCTGAAAAATGATATTATGGGTGTGATTTCAGATTAGACGCTGTGAGCTAATGTAGAACTTAATGCTCCTGTAATGTACTTTTACTTCTGTACTTTGCTTGCTGCTCGTAAAGCCAAAGTTACTCCATTTTAAGATAAGGTTGTTTTTAAGTAAAGATTCCTAAAATTGTTTTTGAAAAAATAAATTTAAAAAAAATGCCATGTACAGTAAAAAAAAAAAAAAAAAAGTTAAAAAAAAATCACAATAGTTACTACAATTACGTCTTTTAGCTGCTTCAGCTGTAAATTTATCTCCGTTTATTCCCTGAAGAGTGTGCAACAGGTTCTACCATTTTTCAAGAGCAGACAGCAAGTGTCCCCCAGATAGTTGAAAAACTGTCCAGTTGTGTAGAGTTCTATAAGTCAACATTTAAGCCTGTATTTAAAATGAAAGAATGAATATCAAATAATCTCCATTTTTGTATAGTAAAAAAAAATGTAATTTACATATTTAAAAAATGTACAGGTATTACATGAAGCTTTATACCTTTTGTCAATTATATCTGCCTACATAACCAACACCCAAGACAGGATACAGAGCATTTCAATTACTCCCCCAAATCCTTGGCATTCCTTTCAGTTTGATTCTCATCTCTACAGTCAGGCAACTACTTTATGGTTTCTTGTACTTCACTTAGATAGAAACTTACAATATTATCTTGGTGTGTTTAGATTCTCTCTCAAAGTTAAATTTCTGAGGTTTATCATCATTATTCCAGGTATCAATTGTTAACTGTTTTTTATCTATTTTTTTGAAATAGCATTCCTTTGTGTGAATTTATCAAAATGTATCCATTCTCCTGCTAAGGACCATTATTTTTTTGTATTGTGAATAATGCCATGAATATAGTATATAAGTTTTTATGTGAATATATAAATTTCCTTTTGATAAATACTTAGGAGAGGAATTTCTGGGTCATAGGTAGATGTAGGTTAACTTTATAAGAACTTGCCAATCTATTCTCCAAAACAGTTGCACCATATTTTACTAAGATTGTTAACGTGAGCAAGCTCCTTTCTGGTGTTTTCAGTCTATCCAACTTTAGACATTCAAGTAGATGTGAAATTGCATCTCACGGTAGTTAGAAATTCTGTTTCACTGGTGACATTCAGCATCCTTTCACGTGTTTATTTGCCATCCATATATATTCTTTTGTCAAGGATTTGTTAATGTTTTTGTCCTAATAGTAACTTCTAAGAATTATTTTTATATATTTTATACAACTTCTAAACTATGAAAAGAAAAACGCATTATACAGAAATTAATCCCAAGTTAATAAGGCTTTACACAAAGCCTATACTTAATTAAAATAGTAGTTACCTGACATACTATCTCATCACTTACAGGACTTTATCAGCTCTTAGCTCTTTCTTGTATTATTTTCCTCATATATCTAAATGATATGCATATACTGCTATTGTTTCTCACCAAGTGTAAACATTTTCTATTTTCTGTCCTATTAGGGAAAAAAATGATGATTTTTCTTTCTTCTACAATGATCACACACTGAAGTTTTCCTGTGATAAACATAAATATGTCACAATTTTATTAAATCAATATTCAGCATTTATATTACAACTATGTAAGTTGTCTATGACACACTAATTTCAGTACACTGATTGCTTTTTGTTATAGTTTTCTTTTAGAGTTTATATCTGCCTTATTTTTTTACTTTGCAGTTTTCTATGAAACTATCCCTAAACCCCCTCCCTAGTTTTTAATTATACTATATAAATTCTTCAATGAAAGTAAATATATCAGGTAATCACTTTTCTTTTTTTGGACAGCACAGCATGCAAGATCTTAGTTCCCCAACCAGGGATCAAACCATACCCCTTGCACTCTAAGTGTGGGGTCTTAACCACTGGACCACCAGAGATGTTCCTATCAGATGATCAATTAACTCAACTTTGTGGGGGAGGGGAGCTGCCCCTCCCCTAGAGAATGATATCCACTTGCTCCACTCTGAGCTGCTTTTTCTGAGGCCTAATACACAGTTCTCAACATACAATTCTCATTCAACATCACCCATTCTCTCTCATGTTTCCTCTGATATGTTATTCTTTTAAGCAATTTTTGATATATTCTTTATTCTTGGTTTAATCTCTACTTTCAGAGGAGTACTTTTCAGAAATTCCTGACAAAAAGGCTATGAAAGGAAATTATTTGAGATGTGTACATTTGAAAATATATTAATTCTATCTTCATATGTGGATGAGAGTTTGGTTAACATACAATTCTAAGTTAGAAGCATTTAAACTTGGGAAGTATTAGGGCATTTTCAGTTGTCTTGTATATCATAGTACTGTCACAGAAAATTCTGATGGCATTATGATTACAAGGTACAAGTACTTTAGAAAGCTATTTTTCATTATTGACTAAGGATAACCACTAAATCCAGACAAATGCATATACTCTGACCCAGCAGTATACACCATAAAACATGTTAATGAAAATATATTTGTACATGAATATTCATAACAGTATTTTAAATAGCCAAAGATTGCAACTTACTCAAATGCATTACAATAGTTCAACATATAAATTGTGCTATAATTATACAGTGGAACACTATTCAGCAATAAGAATGAACAAACTATAACACAATGACACAGACAAGTCTCAAAATGTTAAGCAAAATATTTCAGACATGAAAAGATATATGCTACCTGAAGCCACTGTAAAAACTGCAAATGCTGGTGAATTTGATATCTTCAGTTAAAAATAAGGATAGTGTTAGCATTAGCCATGGGCATTGATTGGGAAGGCACCATGGGGGGGGGGGGCTGTTGTGAAACTGCTAATGTTCCGCTTCTTGATCTGGATGGCAGTTAAATGCAAGTGCTAAATTTTTGAAAATCAAGCTATACATTTATGATTTGTGCACTTTCTTATATATAAGTTATACTTCACTCAAATTTCTTCCCAAAGTTGACAACTCTGACAAAGGTTTTTAAGTTTTATATTTTAGAGTAATTTTAGGTTTACAGATGAGCTTTTGATATAGCACAGAGATCCTCTTCACTGTGGTTCCTCTAAAGTTTAATTATTATATAATCATATTTTTCAAAAGTAAAAGATTAATGAGGGTACAGCACTATTAACTATAGACTTTATATTTCAGCTTTTCTGCTAATATCCACTTTTTAGGATGTGATTGAGGATACCACATTGCATTTGATTAATTTTTAATACATTTGATAAAAAGTTTCCTATATAAATTATTAACACTGTATGTAAAAAACAAAGAAATCATTTCAATACCCAACACGAACAAAATTGTTAAATTTTAAGATGGAAGAGGATCCTGCAATCATAATTGAAGAATGTCTCAGTTCAGTTCAGTCGCTCAGTCATGTCTGAGGCTTTCCAACCCCATGAATCGCAGCATGTCAGGCCTCCCTGTCAATCACCAACTCCTGGAGTGCACCCAAACTCATGTTCACTGAGTCTGTAATGCCATCCAGCCATCTCATCCTCTGTCCTCCCCTTCTCCTCCTGACCCCAATCCCTACCAGCATCAGAAACTTTTCCAATGAGTCAACTCTTCCCATGAGGTGGCCAAAGTATTGGAGTTTCAGTTTTAGCATCCATCATTCCAATGAACAACCAGGACTGATCTATGTAGGATGGATTGGTTGGACCTCCTTGCAGCCCAAGGGACTCTCAAGAGTCTTCTACAACATCACAGTTCAAAAGCATCAATTGTTTGATGCTCAGCTTTCCTCACAGTCCAAATCTCACATCCATACATGACCACTGGAAAAAAACATAGCCTTGACTAGATGGAACTTTGTTGGCAAAGTAATCTCTCTGCTTTTTACTATGTTATCTAGGTTGGTCATAACTTTCATTCCAAGGAGGAAGTATCTTTTAATTTCATGGCTGCAATCACCATCTGCAGTGATTTTGGAGCCCAAAAAATAAAGTCTGACACTGTTTCCACATCTATTTCCCAAGAAGTGATGGGACCAAATGCCATGATCTCAGTTTGCTGAATGTTGAGCTTTATGCCAACCTTTTCACTCTCCTGTTGCATTTTCATCAAGAGGCTTTTTAGTTCCTCTTCACTTTCTGCCATAATGGTGGTGTCATCTGCATATATAAGGTTATTGATATTTCTCCTGGCATCCCGGCAAACTTGATTCCAGCTTGTGCCACTTCCAGCCCAGCAATCCTCATGATGTACTCTGCATATAAGTTAAACAAGCAGGGTGACAATATACAACCTTGACGTACTCCTCTTCCTATTTGGAACCAGTCTGCTGTTCCATGTCCAGTTCTAACTGTTGCTTCCTGACCTGCATACAGGTTTCTCAAGAGGCAGGTCAGGTGGTCTGGTATTCCCATCTCTTTCAGAATGTTCCAGAGTTTATTGTGATCCACACAGTCAAAGGCTTTGGCATAGTCAATGAAGCAGACAAAGATGTTTTTCTGGAACTCTCTTGTTTTCTCCATGATCCAGCGGATGTTGGCAATTTGATTTCTGGTACCTCTGCCTTTTCTAAAGCCAGCTTGAACATCTGGAAGTTCACGGCTCATGTATTTCTGAAGCCTGGCTTTGAGAATTTTGAGCATGACTTTAATAGCGTGTGAGATGAGTGCAAATGTGCGGTAGTTTGAGCATTCTTTGGCATTTTCTTTCTTTGGGATTGGAATGAAAACTGACTTTTTCCAGTCCTGTGGCCACCGCTGAGTTTTCCAAATTTGCTGGTATATTGAGTGCAACATTCAGTCAACTAAAGTGAACTGGAATGGGTGAGTTTAACTCAGATGACCATGATATCTACTACTGTGGGCAGGAATCCCTTAGAAGAAATGGAGGTCAACAAAAAATGGAGGTCATCATGGTCAACAAACGAGTCCGAAATGCAGTACTTGAATGCAGTCTCAAAAATGACCAAATGATCTCTGTTCGTTTCCAAGGTAAATCATTAAATATCACAGTGATCCAATCCTATGCCCCAACCTGTAATGCTGAAGAAGCTGAACATTTCTATGAAAACCTACAAGAGCTTTTAGAACCAACACCCAAAAAAAGATGTCCTTTTCATTAAAGTGGACTGGAATGCAAAAGTAGGAAGTCAAGAAACACCTGGAATAGCAGGTAAATTTGGCCTTGAATACGGAATGAAGTAGGGCAAAGCCCAATAGAGTTTTGCCAAGAGAACGCACTGGTTATAGTAAAAACAAGAGAAGACTCTACACATGGACAACACCAGATGGTCAACACCAAAATCAGACTGATTATATTCTTTGCAGTCAGAGAGGGAGAAGCTCTATACAGTCAGCAAAAACAAGATGAGGAGCTGACTGTGGCTCAGATATGAACTCCTTATTGCCAAACTCAGACTTAAATTGAAGAAAGTATGGAGAACCATTAGATGATTCAGGTATGACATAAATCAAATCCCTTATGATTATACAGTGGAAGTGAGAAATAGATTTGAGGGACTAGATCTGATAAACAGAGTACCTGAAGAACTATGGACAGAGGTTCATGACATTGTATAGGAAACAGTGATCAAGATCAACCCCATGGAAAATAAATGCAAAAAAAAACAAAACAGCTATCTGAGGAGGCCTTACAAATAGCTGTGAAAGAAGCTAAAAGCAAATGAGAAAAGGAAAGATATTTCCATTTGAATGCACAATTCTAAAGAATAGCAAGGAGAGATAAAAAAGCCTACCTCAGTAATCAATGCAGAGATAGAGGAAAACAACACAATGGAAAAGACTAGAGATCTCTGCAAGAAAATTAGAGCTTCCAAGGAAACATCTCATGCAAAGATGGGCTCGATAAAGAACAGAAATAGTACAGACCTAACAGAAGCAGACGGAGGGGGCAATGGCAATCCACTCCAGTACTCTTGCCTAGAAAATCCGATGGACGGAGGAGCCTGGTAGGCTGCAGTCTGTGGGGTCGCTACGAGTCAGACTTGACTGAGCGACTTCACTTTCACTTATCACTTTCACACATTGGAGAAGGAAAGGGTAACACACTCCAGTGTTCTTTCCTGGAGAATCCCAGGGACAGGGGAGCCTGGTGGGCTCCCGTCTATGGGGTCACACAGAGTCGGACATGACTGAAGTGGCTTAGCAGCAGCAGCAGCAACAGAAACAGAAGATATTAAGAAGAGGTGGCAAGAATACACAGAAGAACTGTACAAAAAAAGATCTTCACTACCCAGATAATCACGATGGTGTGATCACTCACCTAGAGCCAAACATCCTAGAATGTGAAGTCAAGCGGGCCTTAGAAAGCATCACTATGAACAAAGCTAGTGGAGGTGAAGGAATTCCAGTTGAGCTATTTCAAATCCTGAAGAATGTATAATAACATAATTATATGTGCTATGATCCCAATGTTATATGATAAATATTATTAACTTGATAAAATAGGAAGAATAATTTTATCTCAATGGTATTATTTTTCAGTTCAGTTCAGTCACTCAGTCGTGTCTGATTCTTTGTGACCCAATGGATCACAGCACGCCAGGCCTACCTGTCCATCACCAACTCCCGGAGTTTACTCAAACTCATGTCCATCGAGTTGGTGATGCCATCTCTGTCATCCCCTTCTCCTCCTGCCCCCAATCCCTCCCAGCATCAGACTCTTTTCCAGTGAGTCAACTCTACACATGAGGTGTCCAAAGTATTGGATTTTCAGCTTTAGCATCAGTCCTTCCAATGAACACCCATGACTGATCTCCTTTAGAATGGACTGGTTGGATCTCAGTGCAGTCCAAGGGACTCTCAAGAGTCTTCTCCAACAGAACAGTTGAAAAGCATCAATTCTTTGGCGATCAGCTTTCTTCACAGTCCAACTCTCACATCCACACATGACCACCGGGAAAACAATAGCTTGACTAGACGGACCTTGGTTGGCAAAGTAATGTCTCTGCTTTTTAATACGCTATCTAGGTTGGTCATAACTTTCCTTCCAAGGAGTAAGCGTCTTTTAATTTCACGGCTAAAAACAGCATCCATAGTGATTTTGGAGCCCAAAAAAAATAAAGTCTGACACTGTTTCCACTGTTTCCTCATCTATTTCCCATGAAGTGATGGGGCCAGATGCCATGATCTTAGTTTTCTGAATGTTGAGCTTCAAGCCAACTTTTTAACTCTCTTCCCTTTCACTTTCATCAAGAGGCTTTTTAGTTCCTCTTCACTTTCTGCCATAAGGGTGGTGTCATAATAATTGTCAAAATTTAAAATAAAGCATATCTTTGTATAGCTCTTCCTTCTGTTGGATACTCTTATCCCAGAAATGCATATAACAGTTTCCTTCAAGGCTTCCATCTTTGCTATAATGTCACCTTCTCAGTGAGGGTCTCCCTGGCATTTCTTTTTTAAATGCCCCTACCTTTGTGACTTGCTAACCTATATATATTTCTTGCTATAATTGTCGATACTGTGCTCATCACCATCTTATTTTATTGTGTAGTATCACATCCATTTATTCATTTGGTGTTTGCTACCTCCCCTCCCCAACTAGAGAGTCAGCTCCAAGATGGCAGCAATTTCTTTTTAACTTTTTCTGTTTACTTTTCTACCCTAGAACCTAGGGAACTCTGTGCCATGCACTAACATTCAGTAAGTATTTCTTCAATATATAAATGAATTGTGCAACAAATAAGCATTATCATCATGGAGAACACATATTATCTTACCTACTACTTGGAGTATTGCTCCAAAAGATGGAATGAATGACTGTATTCTTTTGAGATTCTAATAATGTTAACTATAGCAACAATACATTCGTAAAAATTAATGAGTTGGATTGAGTTAAAGAATGAAAATTATCCACTGATAATCTTTAAATTCTGAAGCAGTAGGTGGTATAATTCTTAATTAAATGCTTAAGTTAGGTTTATCATAGCTCACCTATAAACACTGTGTAAATAAATAACCTAAGTAGAGTTGTAACTTTTATGTATTGAATGTACTTTTATTATGGTATGCTGGGACTCCTTGTTTTTGCTTTGGCTCTATCCCTTCATTCTTTCTGGAGTTATTTCTCCACTGATCTCCAGTAGCATACTGGGCACCTACTGACCTGGGTCATTATCCTCATTCAGTATCCTATCATTTTGCCTTTTGATACTGTTCATGGGGTTCTCAAGGTAAGTACACTGAAGTGGTTTGCCATTCCCTTCTCCAGTGGACCACATTCTGTCAGACCTCTCCACTATGACCAGCCCATCTTGGGTGGCCCCACAAGGCATGGCTTAGTTTCATTGAGTTAGACAAGGCTGTGGTACTGGAGATCAATGGAGAAATAAACCCAGAAAGAATGAAGGGATGGAGTCAAAGCAAACACAATACCCAGCTGTAGATGTGACTGCTGATAGAAGCAAGGTCCAATGCTGTAAAGAGCAATACTGCATAGAAAGCTGGAATGTTAAGTCCATGAACCAAGGCAAATTGGTAGTGGTCAAACAGGAGATGGCAAGAGTCAACGTCGACATTCTAGGAGTCAGTGAACTAAAATGGACTGGAATGGGTGAATTAAGCTCAGATGACCATTCTATCTACTACTATGGGCAGGAATTCCTTAGAAGAAATGGAGTAGCCATCATGGTCAACAAAAGAGTCCGAAATGCAGTACTTGGATGCAATCTCAAAAACGACAGAATGATCTCTGTTCATTTCCAAGGCAAAACATTCAATATTACAGTAATCCAAGCCTATGCCCCAACCAGTAATGCTGAAGAAACTGAAGTTGAACAGTTCTATGAAGAACTACAAGACCTTTTAGAACTAACACCCAAAAAAGATGTCCTTTTCATTATAGGGGACTGGAATGCAAAAGTAGGAAGTCAAGAAACCCCTGGAGTAACTGGCAAATTTGGCCTTGGAGCACGGAATGAAGCAGGGAAAAGGCTAATAGAGTTTTGCCAAGAGAATGCACTGGTCATAGCAAACACCCTCTTCCAACAGCACTAGAGAAGACTCTACACAAGGACATCACCAGATGGTCAACACCGAAATCAGATTGATTATATTCTTTGTAGCCAAAGATGGAGAAGCTCTATACAGTTAGCAAAAACAAGACGAGCAACTGTCTGTGGCTCAGATCATGAACTCCTTATTGCCAAACTCAGACTTAAATTGAAGAAAGTAGGGAGACACACTAGACCATTCAGATATGACCTCAATCAAATCCCTTATGATTATACAGTGGAAGTGAGAAATAGATTTAAGGGACTAGATCTGATAGAGTATTGGTGTTACGTAAGTATTATATATGTAAGCATATAAAAACACTTTTGTGAAAATGTATTAAAATGACAGTGGTCGTTATATTTGGGTTGCATGACTATGTGAGAATTTTATATTCCCTTTATGGTTTCCTGAGTGGTGACTCCTCTCAACAAGAGTATTCATATTTCATGTTCCTATGTGGGAGTTAGCCACCATTTTCTGTTAAGGGCTAGATAGTAATTATTGTAATAGATTTGCAGACTGTATGGTTTCTGTCACAATGACTGCTCAACTCTCCCATTGTGTGAAAGCAGCTAAAAACAATGGCATAAAGACTCATAAAATTAATGGGCATGACTTTGAAACGTTGTTGCTGATCTACGAAAAGTTGCCAGGGTTCTTGGCCTCTGGAAGAGAAGAATTTAATCTGGGGCCAGTGATGAGGCTTGATCGCTCAGAGCTTTTGTGCAATAGAATTTTATAAAGTATAAAAGGGATAGAGAAAGCTTCTGACATGGACATCAGAAGGGGGCAGAAAGAGTACCCCCTTGCTGGTGTTAGGAATGGAGTTATATACCTTTTAATTAGTCATTCAGTTCAGTTGCTCAGTCGTGTCCGACTCTCCGAGACCCCATGAATCACAGCACGCCAGGCCTCCCGGTCCATCACCAACTCCCGGAGTTCACTCAAACTCATGTCCACAGAGTCTGTGATGCCATCCAGTCATCTCATTCTTCGTTGTCCCCTTCTTCCGCTCCCAACCTTTCCTAGCATCAGAGTCTTTTCCAGTGAGTCAACTCGTCGCATGAGGTGGCCAAAGTATTGCAGTTTCAGCTTTAGCATCAGTCTTTCCAATGAACACCCAAGATTGATCTCCTTTAGAATGGACTGGTTGGATCTCTTTGTAGTGCAAGGGACTCTCAAGAGTCTTCTCCAACACCACAGTTCAAAAGCATCAATTCTTTGGCGATCAGCTTTCTTCACAGTCCAACTCTCACATCCATACATGACCACGGGAAAATCCATAGCCTTGACTAGACGGACCTTGGTTGGCAATGTAATGTCTCTGCTTTTTAATATATTATCAAGGTTGGTCATTACTTTCCTTCCAAGGAGTAAGCGTCTTTTAATTTCATGGCTGCAATCAGCATCTGCAGTGATTTTGGAGCCCCCCAAAAATAAAGTCTGACACTATTTCCACTGTTTTTCCATCTATTTCTCATGAAGTGATGGGACCAGATGACATGACCTTTGTTTTCTGAATGTTGATCTTCAAGCCAACCTTTTCACTCTCCTCTTTCACTTTCATCAAGAGGCTTTTGAGTTCCTCTTCACTTTCTGCCATAAGGGTGGTGTCATCTGCATATCTGGGATTATTGATATTTCTCCCAGCAATCTTGATTCCAGCTTGTGCTTCTTCCAGCCCAGCGCTCCTCATGATGTACTCTGCATATAAGTTAAATAAGCAAGGTGACAATATACAGCCTTGACGCACTCCTTTTCCTCTTTGGAACCAATGTATCAAAGAATGTCTCAAAGTTGTGAAAATTTACCAGACCTACTCCAGCAATTTACATTTTAGGATAACAAGATTAGAATTTAACAATAGAAAGATCCTCCAGACCCACTTCTATAATATACATTCTCAGATATCAGGATTAATCAGAAGGTTTTCAGGAAGGAGAAACTGTCATCCAGCCAGATACATTGTTGTTGTTTAATCCCTCAGTTCAGTTCAGTCACTCAGTCGTGTCTGACTCTTTGTGACCCCATGAATCACAGCATGCCAGGCCTCCCTGTCCATCCCTAGTATAGAGATTAAACTGAGTTGTGTAATTGACTGAGACTAAGGAATGGAATGCAGTCTACTTTTACATTCCAGTCCCCTATAATGAAAGGACATCTTTTTTGGGTGTTAGTTCTAAAAGGTCTTGTAGGTCTTCATAGAAACATTCAACTTCGACTTCTTCAGTGTTACTGGTTGGGGCATAGACTTGCATTACTGCAATATTGAATGGTTTGCCTTGGAAATGAACAGAGATCATTCTGTCGTTTTTAAGATTGCATCCAAGTACTGCATTTCGGACTCTTGTTGACTATGATGGCTACTCCATTTCTTCTAAGGGATTCCTGCCCACAGTAGTAGATAGAATGGTCATCTCAGTTAAATTCACCCATTCCAGTCCATTTTAGTTCACTGACTCCTAGAATGTCAACGTTGACTCTTGCCATCTCCTGTTTGACCACTTCCAATTTGCCTTGATTCATGAACCTAACATTCCAGGTTCCTATGCAATATTGCTCTTTACAGCATCAGAATTTGCTTCTATCACCAGTCACATCCACAACTGGGTATTTGTTTCGCTTTGGCTCCATCCCTTCATTCTTTCTGGAGTTATTTCTCCACTGATCTCCAGCAGCATACTGGGCACCCACCGACCTGGGGAATTCCTCATTCAGTATCCTACCATTTTGCCTTTTGATACTGTTCATGGGGTTCTCAAGGCAAGTATACTGAAGTGGTTTGCCATTCCCTTCTCCAGTAGACCACATACTGTCAGACTTCTCCACCATGACCCGCCTGTCTTGGGTGGCCCCACACGGCATGGCTTAGTTTCATTGAGTTAGACAAGGCTGTGGTCCATGTGATCATATCAACCAGTTTTCTGTGATTATGATTTCAGTGTGTCTGTGCACTGATACCCCCTCTCAATACCTACCATGTTATTTGGGTTTCTCTTACCTTGGTCGTGGGATATCTCTTCACTGCTGCTCCAGTAAAGCGCAGCCGCTGCACCTTACCTTGGACAATGGGTATCTCCTCAAGGCCGCCCCTCCTGATCTTGAACGTGGAGTAGCTACTCTCGGCCCTTCTGCACCCGCATGGCCACCACCTCTTGGACGTGGGGTAGCTCCGCTCGGCCGCCGCCCCTGACCTCCGGCGTGGGGTACCTGAACTTGGCCACCAGCCCTGACCTCGGGCATAGGGTAGCTATTCTCGGCCATGCTTCTGTGTGTGGTTGCTTGCACGAGAGCTGGCTTCAAGACCAAGATAATCACGATGGCGTGATCACTCACCTAGAGCCAGACATTTGGAATGTTAAGTCAAGTTGGCCTTAGAAACATCACTACACACAAAGTTAGTGGAGGTGATGGAATTCCAGTTGAGCTATTTAAAATTTTGAAAGATGATGCTGTGAAAGTGCTGCACTCAATATGCAAGCAAATATTGAAAACTCAGCAGTGGCCACAGGACTGGAAAAGGTCAGTCTTCATTCCAATCCCAAAGAAAGGCAACACCAAAGAATGCTCAAACTACCAAACAATTGCACTCATCTCACACACTAGTAAAGTCATGCTCAAAATTCTCCAAGCCAGGCTTCAGCAATATGTGAACTGTGAACTTCCAGATGTTCAAGCAGGTTTTTGAAAAGGCAGAGGAACCAGCGATCAAATTGCCAACATCCGCTGGATCATGGAGAAAGCAAGAGAGTTCCAGAAAAACATCTATTTCTGCTTCATTGACTATGCCAAAGCCTTTGACTGTGTGGATCACAACAAACTGTGGAAAATTCTGAAAGAGATGGGAATCCCAGACCACCTGACCTGCCTCTTGAGAAACCTTTATGCAGGCCAGGAAAAAACAGTTAGAACTGGACAAGGAACAACAAACTGGCTTCAAATAGGAAAAAGAGTACGTCAAGGTTGTATATTGTCACCCTGCTTATTTAACTTATATGCAGAGATCATCATAAAGAATGCTGGGCTGGAAGAAGCACAGCTGGATTCAAGATTGCTGGGAGAAATATCAATAACCTCAGATATGCAGATGACACCACCCTTATGGCGGAAAGTGAAGAGGAACTAAAAAACCTCTTGATGAAAGTGAAAGAGGTGAGTGAAAAAGTTGGCTTGAAGCTCAACATTCAGAAAACAAAGATCATGGCATCTGGTCCCATCACTTCATGGGAAATAGATGGGGAAACAGTGGAAACAGTGTCAGACTTTATTTTTGGGGGCTCCAAAATCACTGCGGGTGCTGATTGCTGCCATGAAATTAAAAGACGCTTACTCCTTGGAAGAAAAGTTATGACCAACCTAGATAGTATAATAAAAAGCAGAGACAATACTTTGCTAACAAAGGTCCGTCTAGTCAAGGCTATGGTTTTTCCGGTGGTCATGTATGGATGTGAGAGTTGGACTGTGAAGAAGGCTGATCGCTGAAGAATTGATGCTTTGAAACTGTGGTGCTTGAGAAGACTCTTGAGAGTCCCTTGGACTGCACCGAGATCCAACCAGTCCATTCTAAAGGAGATGAGTCCTGGGTGTTCTTTGGAAGGAATGATGCTAAAGCTGAAAGTCCAATACTTTGGACACCTCATGCGACAAGTTGAATCACTGGAAAACACTCTGATGCTGGGAGGGATTGGGGATAGGAGGAGAAGGGGACGACAGATAATGAGATGGCTGAATGGAATCCCTGACTCGATGGACATGAGTTTGAGTGAACTCCGGGAGTTCGTGATGGACAGCGAGGCTTGGCGTGCTGTGATTCATGTGGTCGCAAAGAGTTGGACATGACTGAGCAACTGAACTGAAGTGAACTGAAGGAATGTAGAGGAAAAAAGTTTGTTCTTTTCTCCTCCTTGAGAATTCCTGACCCCCATTCTCTACTTTGAGAATCCCAGACCCCTTTCTCCTCCTTGGGGACCCTGAACTTATCAGTCTACCTAGGAATTGACTCTCTCAACTTGTTCTAACAGAACTTTATTTTCAAGTATTTGGCTGGCAGGCTGCAATTGCCCAGCCTTTTTCTAAAGCATTTCTTCTATTCACTCAGAATGCTAATTACTATATACTGTCCTTGGAAAACTGAGAAGTTATTCCAATAATTTTTCTTGGGCTTAATTCTTTCATTGAACTCTGAGAAAGGTTGCTGCATTTTCTAAATTCTTAGAAACTAGCAGCTATTTCCTATATAATCAGCATTTTAAGTAACATGCATTTTAAATGAAATTGATGATCATATAGAGGAGGGACAAGAAGAGTTCAAGATGAGAATGGATGCAAAAATTGAACAGAAAATAATATCTAGAAGTAAGGAGGAATACTGGGTATGGAAAAGCACAGATAGATCTTAGATACTAAGAAAGCTTAACGAAGTGATGACTCATTGATTGTGAAGGGAGTGGAATTACTTCACTGATAATGACTTGTGTGTTTGGTAGATGGTAGAATCATCTACACTAAATGAGAAATATGGACACAGAGGAATATAGGATAAGTACAAATTGATGGATTTCTCTAAATGCCTGTTTTAGAGACTCCAGGGATTGTATAATCTAAGTGTTCTCTGGTAACAGCCCATTACTTGGGTCTTGATGAATTGATAGATGGCTATGAGCCAGGACCCCTTATGTTATATCTCATATTAGATGAATACTTTAAAGAATTTTGAACAAGCATGAGATCAGACTAATTAACTATAACATATATATTTTGGGGTAGTGGAAAGCAGAGACATTTTAGTATCTACCAAGATAAGAACAAAGCGTCCCACCTATCTTTACTTCCTGTAATATCACCTTTATAAAAATCCTGTATCATTCCTCCTATCAAGAGAAAAGAAAAGTTGGGCAAGAGATGAATTAGTTTTAACTGGAGAGGCTAATGTCTGTATTAATGACATTTCACATTTATTAATATATATCTTAAAGATTTTATGATTAGACTAGGAGATGTATACAATAATCATGCATAAATTCACTATTTAATCTCTCAATATATAAGAGAATCTCCATGAAAATGGAAAGATACATTGATAAGAGAACTAACCCAAACAAGCAAAAAAATATATATATATGACCATGACAAAATTCACAGAAGTAAATCAGCTTTGTCATCAACATTCTCTTTCAAAGGCATTCTGGATCCAGTCAGTTGTCATAGATCCTTCTCCATGCCTTTGACATATGCCCCTCATCCCCATTCCCAGAGCCCCTGTACCAGAACAGGCTCACATTTCTTTTCTTTTATGACACACACTCTCCATGCCTATTAATCCACCTGTTCTACTGCTGCCAGAATTCATGTTGAAGCTTTCTGTGATGATGTCACTCCCTCACTAAAAAAGCTCATCTACCCCCCACTGCTGCAGCCAAATTAGATCACTTGCACTTCCCATAATCCTCCTTCATTCATCAATATCTGGCAATGCTCCATTTCTTAATGCTATGCATTCTTTCCCATTGATCTCCTTCTCCCTTTGTCATTATCTGTGCCTGTCAAAATCCTTCACAACCCTTATGACTTGTCTCAAAACTCTCTAAATTTGTTCTTTATTGGACCCTTTGTAACTAGGTTGTCTCATTGTAACTCATATTACTGATGAAACTGGAGAGTGAGCCTGGAGAGCATAGAAGCTGTCCAGGCTTTGACTAGAAGTGGACTTTCTCAACCTTGGGAATGCTTTGAAAGTGGAAATGTTAGCTGCTCAGTTGTGTCCATCTCTTAGCGACCCCTTGGTCTGTAGCCCACCAGGCTCCTCTGTCCATGGAATGCTCCAAGCAAGAATACTGGAGTAGGTTGCCATTTCCTTCTTCAGGGGATCTTCCCAACCCAGAGATCGAACATGTGTCTCCCACATTGCAGGCAGATTCTTACTGTCTGAGCCACCAGGGAAGCTTTAGATGGCACATAAGAGACATCAGTCAAATAAGCACAGAAGAAAAATGATATGACCTACATCAAAGCAACTTTCCCTGCGTCCTTTCCCTCGACTATAGTTGTCTGAGTTTTGCTATATTGTCCAGTCTCTCAAGAGAACCTGGACTGTGCTTTAAACCTCTTGGTGTACCTGAAAGAGCCTACGGGAATGCCTTTTTCATTGTCCACACTACACTGAATCAATTTCAACATGACCATGTTTGGACACTTAGCCACACATATTTCATTTCACATAGTCCTGACACTGGCATAACTGCTTCTTTTGGGTCACTGGACATCATACATATTGTTTTCTAAGTGTCCTTTCCTATTTCTAACCAGCATCCCTGGGTTGTACTACAAAAGGCCACAGAAGGACTGAGGTCAGTATAACACATGTCAAAAAGGCTAGTTAGTGAGAAAATTTTCACATACATTTCTTTACAATTAGCTGGCAGAATGAGACATCGTTATGCAAAATAAACATAGGCAGGAGTACCAACTACTGACCGGAACAATACAGTAGTAGAAAAAGACATGGCAGAAATGTATTGATTAATATATTATATATATATATATATATATATTATTAAATATGTTTTACTTCAGCTAATGAAGCTGCATCCCACAAAGGCTAAAAAAGAGAAGCTAGTTTATCTATTAACTTATTATGCTTTCTTTGTGAATAAAAACAAAATAAACTTGGAAATAACAAATAGGAAAGAAATACTTTAAGTAGAAATATAATGTAGAAAAGCAGACTCTCATTACAACCCAATGACTATATGGGCTGTATATACGGGCTCTATGCCTTTGGCCAAAAACAGCATATGCTAACACTGCTCTGCTGCTGCTGCTGCTGCTAAGTCACTTCAGTCGTGTCCGACTCTGTGTGACCCCATAGACGGAAGCCCACCAGGCTCCCCTGTCCCTGGGATTCTCCAGGCAAGAACACTGGAGTGTGTTGCCATTTCCTTCTCCAATGTGTGAAAGTGAAGTCTCTCAATCGTGTCTGACCCTTAGCGACCACATGGACTGCAGCCCACCAGGCTCCTCCATCCATGAGATTTTCTAGGCAAGAGTACTGGAGTGGCTTGCCATTGCCTTCTCTGAACACTGCTCAGGTCATGTTTAATATTACATGGTTGAACCTTCCATTCCCAAATGGTTTTTAAGTTTCTATAGTGCTTACTTAGCCGTCTGAAAACACATGAATTATCTATTGGGGCTTGATACTAGTCAGAAGAGATAGAAAGCAATCATGGCTAAATGTGGTTATTGATAATGCCCATCCATAGCGTGGAAAGAGTTCTCTAAATGTCTTATTTCCCCTCTTTCGAGCCAACATGAAAAATTTTTAGTTTTAGTGAGGACTGAGCCCCACTTCATTATAGAAAATTGTCTATTTGGTTGTACTAATCTTGACAAAAATCAAAATGAAAAGGATTTTAGGAATTCTGAGAAAACTTAAGACTCAGAATTTTAGACTTAGGAGGAATCCCAGCTATAAATATGTCAATTCCTTTCACATATGTCACCTGAGTCACTAGAGTGTCTGAGCCAGAATAAGAGACTAAGTTTGTGGCACTGAGGCCAGTGCTGTTTCCAGTTAAATTTTCAGCAGAGAGTGAACTTTGTCTCTTGGTTGCAGGACCGTTATTTAAATTACTCAAGTAAAAATAAAGGGCTTCAAATTTAAAAGGACTTCCAAGGTACTCAATTTTTCTGTACAAACATATCAATTTTTAAAAATCTTGGCCTCTGATGTTCTTGTTATAAATCTCGGCTTTTATGTCTTGCACGTGATCACCTTTCAATCCACAGGAATAGAAGCCAACACATAGCAAACCTATAACACAGTTATCTGGATGCATTTTCCAAATTTTGTAATCATTTTTCAGCTCAAAATGAAAGCTACCACAACTAGAAAGATTTTCCTGAGAAATGTATGCATAGTTCTTAATTATGCCACTCAAATCTATTGACTTAGGGTAAAAAACGCCTTATCACCACTCAGGTTCCTGACAGTGTTGTATTAATCACTCAGTCGTGTCTGACTCTTTGCAACCTCAGACTATAGCACACCAGCTCCTCTGTCCATGGGATTCTCCAGGTAAGTATACCGGAATGGGTTGTCAGTTTCTCTTTCAGGGGATCTTCCTGAATGAGGGACTGAACCTGGGTTTCCTGCATTGCAGGCAGATAATTTACCCTCTGTGCTACCAGGGGAAGTCTGAACCAAAATAAATTATAGTCGCAAGCCATTTCCCCACAAAACTACAGATTTTAGGCCTCCTCTATGTCCCACCACAAATGCCTTCCCTGGCATCTAGATCACTCAAAGAAACTCCTGAATGTCAAAGCATTCCTAGTGGTTTCCTAGATGGTAGCTGAAAACTCCATTGAAAATGTAGGAGTATTCTTTCTTAGAAACATTCACAGCCAGCTGACAGGGCCTAAGAATGCCAATGTTTTTCCAGAGTTTAATGTATTTGAGGAGTTCCATAATTCACGAAGAATATGGAAGGAGGAGAGCACTTAAAGTCTCCTTTTTTTTTTTTTTTGGCTGCACCGTGAGGCATGTGGGATCTTAGTTCCACAACCAGGGATTAAACCCATGCTCCCTGCAATGGAAACACAGAGTCAACCACTGGGAAATCCCTAAAGTACATTTCTAAAATAGGGATAACATGACCTTCAATTATCTTAATTAAAAATTTAGTCACATGTGCTTTTTTAGGTTTTCAAAATACTTTCCCTTATCAGTTTTATATGACTCATACACTAAATTAAGATAAGCCTGCTTTATTATCTCCACGTCTAGATAAGGAACTTAGGTTCAGAGAGATGAAATGACTTGCTAAAGGGCATGGCAGAAATGAAACTAAATAGTTTTATAATACTGCTGTCTCTTAAGAAATATTGAAAGGAAATACTGAGAAGACAAATGTATTTGATAATTGATAGGATCAGAGGATACTTCAAATATGTTATTGATGAAGTCTGGTAATTCCACATCCATTAGACATTTCCCAATGATATTATCATCAGTAGCATTACTGTTAATATCCTTACCCACATAGTCAAACATTTTCATAAGTCTCCAGCCTGTGAGTCCTTATCACACTGAATGACTCAGCTTGCCCATTAATCAATACTCAGTTTCTCTTTCTCCTACACCCATGACATTTAATCATTCACAAAACCCTGCCAATTGTGTCTCTTCAATAGCTCTATGTTCTGGTCTTCATCCTGACACTCAGAGACCTAGGTCAATTCCCATTACCTTTCACCAGAAATCGTATCACACCCTGAATTGCTCTCCTCAGCCCCTAGTTTTACCCTCTCTCAATGCCCTTTAAACTTCTGCCAGAATGTTCGTTCTGAACTCAAACCTTCTCTCCTCACCCCAAAACAAACACAATAACACTCAATCACAATCACCTTTGATTACTTCCAGGACAAAGTATCAACTCTTGAGTGTGAACAAAACAAAACAAGTTCTTCATATCTCAATCCAAGATAACTTCCCATTCTTCTCTCTGAAGATGTATTTTTTTTTTTCTGTACAGCTCAGGAATTGATTATTTCTAATATTCCCTTCCAGTCCTGACATGCTGTGATTTGCTAAAGGAAATAGCTCTTGAGACATCACAAAAAAAAACCCTGTTTCTGAACTTTCAGAAATATCTATGTTAGGACAGAGTAGCAAGTTTTAAACACAAATCAGAAAAGTGTTACCAGACAAGAGAGGAGGCCAGTTATTGACCCAATTGGAGTAAACCAATCCAAATATAACTTCATTTATCCTGCAAGCTGCAAGTCCCAAATTGGCATTAATATGATTTCCTACCCAGGAGCCCTGTGTATTCAAGGGCCATTGTGTTGGGTTCTCTAAGGGGCTGAATTTAGAGGTGAAGCTATTAATTGCATCAAAAATTAATTAGTTATGGTAGGAAAAAGAAGAATGTGAAACAGTACATCTGCAAAAAGTAGCTTGAGAAGGCTACGCACTGATAGGGGCAGCCACAGAAAAAGACAGAAGACTCCCTCACTTTCCCCCTCCCATCCATTCTTTTTTTTTTTTTAATTGGAGGCTAATTACTTTACAATATTATATTGGTTGGTTTTGCCATACATTGACATGAATCCACCCCGGGTGTACATGTATTCCCTTTCTTGAACCCCCCTCCCACCTCCCTCCTCCCCATATCCTCCCTCTGGGTCATCCCCGTGCACCAGTCCCGAGCATCCTGTATCATGCGTCGAACCTGGACTTGTCATTCGTTTCACATATGATAATATACATGTTTCAATGCCATTCTCCCAAACCATCCCACCCTCACCTTCTCCCACAGAGTCCCAAAGACTGTTCTATACACCTGTGTCTCCTTTGCTGTCTCGTATACAGGGTTAAGGTTACCATCTTTTCTAAATTCCATATATATGCGCTAGTATACTGTATTGGTGTTTTTCTTTCTGGCTTGCTTCACTCTGTATAATAGGCTCCAGTTTCATCCACCTCATTAGAACTGATTCAAATGTAATTTTTTAATGGCTGAATAATACTCCACTGTGTATATGTACAAAAGCTTTCTTATCCATTTGTCTGCAGGTGGAAATCTAGGTTGTTTCCATGTCCTCGCTATTATAAACAGTGCTGCAATGAACACTGAAGTACATGTGTTTCTTTCAATTCTGGTTTCCTCGGTGTGTATGCCCAGGAGTGCTACAGGCCAATATCACTGATGAACGTAGATGCAAAAATCCTTAACAAAATTCTAGCAATCAGAATCCAACAACACATTAAGAAGATCATACATCGTGACCAAGTGGGCTTTATCCCAGGAATGCAAGGATTCTTCAACATCTACAAATCAATCAATGTAATACACCACATTAACAAACTGAAAAATAAAAATCATATGATTGTCTCAATAGGTGCAGAGAAAGCTTTCGACAAATTTCAACATCCATTTATGATAAAAACCCTCCAGAAGATGAGAATAGAAGGAACATACCTCAACATAATAAAAGCTATATATGACAAACCCACACTAAACATTATCCTCAATGGTGAAAAACTGAAAGCATTTCCCCAAAGTCAGGAACAAGACAAGAGTGCCCACTCTAACCACTACTATTCAACATAGTTGTGGAAGTTTTGGCCACAGCAATCGGAGCAGAAAAAGACATAAAAGGAATACAAATTGGAAAAGAAGAAGTAAAACTTTCACTGTTCGCTGATGACATGATCCTCTACACAGAAAACCCTGAAGACTCTACCAGAAAATTACTAGAGCTAATCAATGAATACAGTAAAGTTGCAGGATATAAAGTCAACACTTAGAAATCCTTTGCATTCCTATACACTAATAATGAGAAAATAGAAAGAGAAATTAAGGAAACTATTCCATTCACTGTTGCAATGAAAAGAATTAAATACTTAGGAATATATCTACCTACTACCTAAGGAAACAAAAGACCTGTACATAGAAAACTCCCATCCATTCTTAACACGGCAGCTTGAAGAACCTTTTTTCCAAAAGCAATTTCCTTCATGATAACCTGCAGCTGGTCTGAATTAAATGCATTTAGATGCCAGCTCTGGCAGCGCAGACGCGAGAGACCCTGGCTCCAGTGGCGCAGATGCGAGAGACGCCAGCTCTGGCACAACCGACCACTTGCAGAAACGTGGCTGAGAGGAGCTACCCTATGCCCAAGGTCAGGGCGGTGGCCGAGAGGAGCTGTCCCACGCCCAAGAGGCAGTGGCTGCATGGGCACAGGAGGGCCGAGGGGAGCTGCTCCACGTTCAAGGTCAGGAGGGCGACCTTGAGGAGATACCCCTCGTCGAAGGTAAGGTGCAGCGGCTGCGCTTTGATGGAGCAGCTGTAAAGAGATATTCCATGACCAAGGTAAGAGAAAGCCAAACAAGACGGTAGGTATTGCAAGAAGGCATCAGAGGGCAGACACACTGAAATCATAATCACAGAAAACTGGTTGATCTGATCATACGGACCACAGCCCTATCGAACTCAATGAAACTAAGCCATGCCGTGTGGGTCCACCCAAGACGGATGGGTCATGGTGGAGAGGTCTCACAGAAGGTGGTCTACTGGAGAAGGGAATGGCAAACCACTTCAGTATACTTGCCTTGAGAACCCCATGAACAGTATCAAAGGCAAAATGGTAGGATACTGAATGAGGAATTCCCCAGGTCGGTGGGTGCCCAGTATGCTGCTGGAGATCAGTGGAGAAATAACTCCAGAAAGAATGAAGGGATGGAGCCAAAGCGAAACAAATACCCAGTTGTGGATGTGACTGGTGATAGAAGCAAATTCTGATGCTGTAAAGAGCAATATTGCATAGGAACCTGGAATGTTAGGTTCATGAATCAAGGCAAATTGGAAGTGGTCAAACAGGAGATGGCAACAGTCAATGTTGATGTTCCAGGAGTCAGTGAACTAAAATGGACTGGAATGGGTGAATTTAACTGAGATGACCATTCTATCTACTACTGTGGGCAGGAATCCCTTAGAAGAAATGGAGTAGCCATCATAGTCAACAAGAGTCCGAAATGCAGTACTTGGATGCAATCTTAAAAACGACAGAATGATCTCTGTTCATTTCCAAGGCAAACCATTCAATATTACAGTAATCCAAGTCTATGCCCCAACCAGTAATGCTGAAGAAGCCGAGGATGAACAATTCTATGAAGATCTAAAGACCTGTTAGAACTAACACCCAGAAAAGATGTCCTTTTCATTATAGGGGACTGGAATGCAAAAGTAGGAAGTCAAGAAACACCTCGAGTAACAGGCAAATTTGGCCTTGGAGAACGAAATGAAGCAGGACTAAGGCTAATAGAGTTTTGCCAAGAGAACGCACTGGTCATAGCAAACACTCTCTTCCAACAACACAAGAGAAGACGCTACACATGGACATCACCAGATGGTCAACACAGAAATCAGATTGATTATATTCTTTGCAGCCAAAGATGGAGAAACTCTATACAGTTAGCAAAAACAAGACCAGGAGCTGACTGTGGCTCAGATCATGAACTCCTTATTGCCAAATTCAGACTTAAATTGAAGAATGTAGTGAAAACTACTAGACCATTCAGATATGACCTAAATCAAATCACTTATGATTATATAGTGGAAGTAAGAAATAGATTTAAGGGACTAGATCTGATAGATCGAGTGCCTGATGAACTATGGATGGAGGTTCGTGACATTGTACAGGAGACACGGACCAAGACCATCTCCATGGAAACGAAATGCAAAAAAGCAAAATGGCTGTCTGAGGAGGCCGTACAAATAGCTGTGAAAAGAAGAGAAGCAAAAAGCAAAGGAGAAAAGGAAAGATATAAGCATCTGGCTGCAGAGTTCCAAAGAATAGCTACGAGATATAAGACAGCCTTCCTCAGTGATCAATGCAAAGAAATAGAGGGAAACAACAGAATAGGAAAAACAAGAGATCTTTTCAAGAAAATTAGAGATATGAAGGGAACATTTCATGCAATGATGGGCTCTATAAAGGACAGAAATGGTATGAACCCAACAGAAGCAGAAGATATTAAGAAGAGGTGGCAAGAATACACAGAAGAACTGTACAAAAAAGATATTCACGACGAAGATAATCACGATGGCTTGATCACTCACCTGGAGCCAGACATCTTGGAATGTGAAGTCAAGTAGACCTTAGAGAGCATCACTACGAACATAGCTAGTGGAGGTGATGGAATTCCAATTGAGCTATTTCAAATCCTGAAAGATGATGTTGTGAAAGTGCTGCACTCTATATGCCAGCAAATTTGAAAACTCAGCAGTGGCCAAAGGACTGGAAAAGGTCAGTCTTCATTCCAATCCCAAAGAAAAGCAATGCCAAAGAATGCTCAAACTACCAAACAATTGCACTCATCTCATACGCTAGTAAAGTCATGCTCAAAATTCTCCAAGCCAGGCTTCAGCAATATGTGAACCGTGAACTTCCAGATGTTCAAGCAGGTTTTAGAAAAGGCAGAGGAACCAGAGATCAAATTGCCAACATCCTCTGGATCATGGAGAAAGCAAGAGAGTTCCAGAAAAACATCTATTTCTGCTTCATTGACTGTGCCAAAGCCTTTGACTGTGTGGATCACAATAAACTGTGGAACATTCTGAAAGAGATGGGAATCCCAGACCACCTGACCTGCCTCTTGAGAAACCTGTATGCATGTCAGGAAGCAACAGTTAGAACTGGACATGGAACAACAGTCTGGTTCCAAATAGGAAAAGGAGTACGTCAAGGTTGTATATTGTCACCCTGCTTGTTTAATTTATATGCAGAGTACATCATGAGGAATGCTGGGCTGGAGGAAGCACCAGCTGGTATCAAGATTGCCGGGAGAAATATCAATAACCTCAGATATGCAGATGACACCACCGTTATGGCAGAAAGTGAAGAGAAACTAAAAAGATTCTGGATGAAAGTGAAAGAGGAGAGTGAAAAGCTTGGCTTGAAGCTCAACATTCAGAAAAGGAACATCACGGCATCTGGTCCCATCACTTCATGGGAAATAGATGTGGAAACAGTGTCAGACTTTATTTTGGGGGGCTCCAAAATCACTGCAGATGCTGATTGCAGCCAGGAAATTAAAAGATGCTGACTCCTTGGAAGGAAAGTTATGACCAACTTAGATAGCATATTAAGAAGCAGAGACATTAATTTGCCAACCAAGGTTCATCTAGTCAAGGCTATGGGTTTTCCCGTAGTCATGTATGGATGTGAGATTTGGACTGTGAAGAAAGTTGATTGCCGAAGAACTGATGCTTTTGAACTGTGGTGCTGGAGAACACTCGAGAGTCCCTTGGACTGCAAGCAGATCCAACCAGTCCATTCTAAATGAGATCAATCCTGGGCGTTCATAGGAAGGACTGATGCGAAAACTGAAACTACAATTATTTGGCTACCTCATGCAACAAGTTGACTCACTGGAAAAGAGTCTGATGCTGGGAGGGATTGGGGGTGGGAGGAGACGGGGATGACAGAGAATGAGATGGCTGGATGGCATCACCGACTTGATGGACATGAGTTTGAGTGAACTCCGGGAGTTGGTGATGGATAGGGAGGCCTGACGTGCTGTGATTCATGGGGTCGCAAAGAGTCAGACACGACTGAGCGACTGAACTGAACTGAATAGTGACTTAACGAGATCTATTTCATGGCTAATATGATTGGCCAGGCAAAAACTGATAATTTTTATTTTAGATTAATCAGCTTTTCAGTAAGTTCTTTGACCACATGTAGACACAGTATGCTAGTGTAGCGATTAAACTGGAACCCCATTTAAACTATAGACTGATTCTCTTCCTTCTTGGCTTCTCTAGGTTTTTCATTTCAAAGGTAGTCTTGGGCCCTTAGCCCCTCAGGCACACTGCCAGACTGAAGTAGACATTGTTACCAAGCTCTGAGAACTCTGGGAATCTCTGCATTTTATGCTCAGAGAAATCCAGCAACAGTTTCCGAAGCTTATGTTTCATTCAGTAAGAAAACAAAGAGGAACAGACTACAGCTCAAGTTTGTGGGAAAAAAGGTCATTCAAAATAGCCAAACCTTACTTGGATGGGAAATCATAGAGTCTGCATGAGGCAAGAGAAGGTAATGGAGATATTTTGGCATAAGTTAATGAGGAAATTGTTAAAAGTTAGGGGGAAAAAAGTAATAACTTATTGAATTCAGAAAGTTCCATTTACTACTCTGCTCAAGAGAAAGGCAGAGCTATAATTTCCAGATTGGGGTTTTCCCCTCATTACTAAAAACAGACAATTTAGGCACATTTGTTTATTGGTAAACATCAGTAGTTTGTATTAGTTTTATTTAAAGTGGCTTTTACAAATGTCGCTTGCAACTAAAAATTTTAAACACAGCTTAATATTAAAGTGCAATACTGATATCAGAACATGTTTTACTTGAACAGGACAAAGCAATTAGTGAAAAATTCTAGAAAATGACTTACAAGCTCATTCTTCTCTGAATTTTAGTGCTTAAATTTCACCAAGAGTTTAAAGCATTATTTTGTCTTAGAAAAAGCCTGATCAAGACTCATATATTGAATTATAAGCATGAGCAGTGAGCAATGGTTACTCATGTAAAATCCCTTGAAGATTTAGGGGTAGTGCTATAAACCATGTTTATCGTAAAAAGTCTCTTCTTTTTATGGCACATTTTCTGACATGGGATAGCTGACAGAAAAAGAGGGTTTTAAATGTTATGACTGAATTTCAGGGATTTGATCCATTTCTTTTGAGCCATGAAAATGTGTTTTCTTAGTTTCAAAAAGTTGGAGACATCTTCATATGTTAGCCTTTCTTTTTCTCTGGATTTTCAATTACTTACAACTAGTGTTCCAAATTTTGATGTGATTACTCATCTCCATTCTAATTTTCCAAGTTAAATAGTAATTAAAAAAAGAAACTTATTAGATTCTGTTCACAAAGAGATGAGTACTGGATGTAGAATAAATGACAAAACTTAATATATAAAACATGGAAAAACAATTTCATAATATGAGATAACTCTAATCTCTAATCAGTATATCTGATTAGATATACAGAGATAACTCAAATCAGTATATCAGATAAATGTCACTAGGTGACAATGATAACAAATAGAATAAATTCAGATATTACCCTTCTAAAACATATTTATTCAGATATAATTTTCTCTTTTAAAATGCAATTCACTGGTTTTTATTGTATTGACAAAGTTGTACAACAATTACCAAAACCTAAGTTTAGAACATTTTCATTAACCCAAAAGGAAACCCTGTACGCATTAGTAGTCAATTGAGAATTACCTGTCAAAACATCTTACAAAGACTTAAAGTGCAGAATTATTTTCTTAATGCATGTCATTCAAACAAATAGCTGATCCTATTGGTTTGGTAATTTTTAAAGTAATCTGGTTGGTTTAGGGAAAAGATCATAACTAGCTAAGATTACCTGTGAACTTTTGTCAAAATATTTTTTTAATGAATAAACAGAAAAAAAAAACCCTTATATTTAGAGACGCTTGAAAAAGTCTTAAGACTCATCCTGCATTTAAAAACAGGAAGAACCACCAACCAATTGTAAAATATTGAATAAAGAGAAAAAGTTCCTTCATCTCTACCTAAGTGTTATGGAGGTTTCTGTGTTCATCTGACCAAAAAATATGGGGGTGGGGAATCAATATGATTTTCTGTATAGGCATGGTATTGAAAACATAATAAAACAGAGGCAGCCAATGTTAAGGACGAAATTTTGTCCCAAATAATTCATATGCTGAAGCCCCAATTCCTAGTGTGGTTGTTATTGAGAGAGATGGTCTTTAGAGAGATAACTAAGGTTAAATGAGGTCATATTAGTGGGGTTGTAATCAATAAAGGAGAGAAATGGTATGGACCTAACAGAAGCAGAAGATATTAAGAAGATGTGGCAAGAATATACAGAAGAACTGTACAAAAAAGATCTTCATGACCAAGATAATCATGATGGCGTGATCACTCACCTGGAACCAGACATCAAGATATATATATATATCTTGGAATGTGAAGTCAAGTGGGCCTTAGAGAGCATCACTATGAACAAAGCTACAAAGCTAGTGCAGGTGATGGAATTCCAATTGAGCTATTTCAAATCCTGAAAGATGATGTTGTGAAAGTGTTGCACTCAATATGCCAGCAAATTTGGAAAACTCAGCAGTGGCCACAGGACTAGAAATTGTCAGTCTTCATTCCAATCCCAAAGAAAGGCAACACCAAAGAATGCTCAAACTACTGCACAATTGCACTTATCTCACACGCTAATAAAGTAATGCTCAAAATTCTCAAAGGCAGGCTTCAGCAATATGTGAACCGTGAACTTCCAGATGTTCAAGCAGGTTTTAGAAAAGGCAGAGGAACCAGAGATCAAATTGCCAACATCCGCTGGATCATGGAAAAAGCAACAGAGTTCCAGAAAAACATCTATTTCTGCTTCATTGACTATGCCAAAGCTTTTGACTGTGTGGATCACAATAAACTGTGGAAAATTCTGAAAGAGGTGGGAATCCCAGACCACCTGACCTGCCTCTTGAGAAACCTGTATGAAGGTCAGAAAGCAACAGTTAGAACTGGACATGGAAAAACAGACTGGTTCCAAATAGGAAAAGGAGTACGTCAAGGTTGTATATTGTCACCCTGCTTATTTAACTTATATGCAGAGTTCATCATTAGGAATGCTGTGCTGGAAGAAGCACAAGCTGGAATCAAGATTGCTGGGAGAAATATCAGTAACCTCAGATATGCAGATGACACCACCCTTATGGCAGAAAGTGAAGAGGAACTCAAAATCCTCGTAATGAAAGTGAAAGAGGAGAGTGAAAAGGTTGGCTTGAAGCTCAACATTCAGAAAACAAAGATCATGGCATCTGGTCCCATCACTTCATGGGAAATAGTTGGGGAAACAGTGGAAGCAGTGTCAGACTTTATTTTTGGGGCCTCCAAAATCACTGCAGATGCTGATTGCTGCCATGAAATTAAAAGATGTTTACTTCTTGGAAGGAAAGTTATGACCAACCTTGATAGTATATTAAAAAGCAGAGACATTACTTTGCCAACCAAAGTCCGTCTAGTCAAGGCTATGGTTTTTCCTGTGGTCATGTATGGATGTGAGAGTTGGACTGTGAAGAAAGTTGATCGCCGAACAATTGATGCTTTTGAACTATGGTGCTGGAGAAGACTCTTGAAAGTCCCTTGGACTACAAGGAGATCCAACCAGTCCATTCCAGAGGAGATCAATCCTGGGTGTTCATTGGAAGGACTTGTGCTAAAACTGAAACTGCAATACTTTGGCCACCTCATGCGACGAGTTTACTCACTGGAAAAGACTCTGATGCTGGGAGGGATTGGGGGTGGGAGGAGACGGGGATGACAGAGAATGAGATGGCTGGATGGCATGACCAGCTCGATGGACATGAGTTTGAGTGAACTCCGGGAGTTGGTGATGGACAGGGAGGCCTGGCATGCTGTGACTCATGGGATCACAAAGAGTCAGATATGAGTGAGCGACTGAACTGAACTGAATCCAATGTAACTCTTGTCTACTGAAGAAGAGAAAGATATATCAGGGTTTGGCTGTCCACAATCAAAGGAGAGAGGCCACAAGAGAAATCAAACCTGCCAACACCTTGGTCTTGGGATTTCCAGCCTCTAGAACTGAGAAATTTCTGTTGCCTAGGCCACTGATTTGTGGTATTTTTATATGGTCACCTTAATCAACTAATACAGCTATAAAAATAAAACATTTTAGAATTTTAGAATATGGTGTCCGTGTCATGGATATAATGCAGTTCTTTGTTTTACAAAGTTTCTAAAACTAAAGTAGTGGCAATTCTAAGGTCATGCGAGCCAGATCAATTAATATTTAACTGAGTTTTCACTACGTAAAGAAACATTAGCTATCAAGGATAAATGGAATAAAATACAACAAATGAAACCATTAGCTATAGAAACTGTTAGACTGAAAAATTTTTTATTCAGATCACAATTTCACTTGCTTAATAGATTTTCACTGAGAGCCTACTATGTGTTTAGATACTATGCCAGTGGATGGAGATACATAAATGAATACACAGCCAATTCAGTAGCTAATGTGTGCTCAGTTGCTAAGTCAGTTCTGACTCTTTGAGACTCCATGGACTGTAACCCACACAAGGCTCAGACTCTGTCCACGGGATTTCCTAAGCAAGGATATTGGATAGGGTTTCCATTTCCTTCTCCAAATATATACAATACTGAAAGAAACACAAAGTAAACAAGCACATAAATTACAATCAAAATTTGTTGAGATCATAAAATAAAGTGAAAGTGAAGTTGCTCAGTCATGTCTGACTCTTTGCGAACCCATGGGCTGTAGCCAACTAATATGAGTATGACATCAAGGATTATTTCAAAATGTAGGGTTCAAGAAATATTAATTTTAATGAACTTCATTTGAAAAGTGGATACAGTTTGTCCCCTACATATGAATGATTACCATTCTGAGAGCATGTTTGTATGTCTAATTACTTCATTAAGCCCAACAAAGTTAGCCTTGGTACCTGAAAGATGATGTTGTAAAAATGCTGCTCTCAATATGTCAGCAAATTTGGAAAACTCAACAGTGGCCACAGGACTGGAAAAGGCCAGTTTTCATTCCAAACCCAAAGAAAGGCAATGCCAAAGAATGCTCAAACTACTACACAATTGCACTCATCTCACACGCTAGTAAATTTATGCTCAAAATTCTCCAAGCCATGCTTCAGCAATACGTGAACTGTGAACTTGCAGATGTTCAAGCTGGTTTTAGAAAAGGCAGAGGAAGCAGAGATCAAATTGCCAACATCCGCTGGATCATGGAAAAAGCAACAGCGTTCCAGGAAAATATCTATTTCTGCTTCATTGACTATGCCAATTCTCTGACTGTGTGGATCAAAATAAACTGTGGAAAATTCTGAAAGAGATGGGAATACCAGACCACCTGACCTGCCTCTTGAGAAAGCTATATGCAAGTTAGGAAGCAACAGTTAGAACTGGACATGGAACAACAGACTGGTTCCAAATAGGAAATGGAGTACGTCAAGGCTGTATATTGCCACCCTGCTTATTTAACTTATATGCAGAGTGCATCATGAACATTGGGCTAAAAGAAGTACAAGCTAGAATCATGATGGCTGGGAGAAATATCAATAACCTCAGATATGCAGAAGACACTACACTTATGACAGAAAGTGAAGAGGAACTAAAAAGCTTCTTGCTGAAGGTGAAAGAGGAGAGTGAAAAAGTTGACTTGAAGCTCAACTTTCAGAAAACTAAGATCATGGCATCTGGTCTCATCAATTCATGGGAAATAGATGGGGAAACAGTGGAAACCATGTCAGACTTAATTTTTTTGTGCTCCAAAATCACTGTGGATGCTGATTGCAGCCATGAAATTAAAAGACGCTTACTCCTTGGAAGGAAAGTTAGGACCAACCTAGATAGCATATTAAAAATCAGAGACATTACTTTGCCAACCAACGTCCGTCTAGTCAAGGCTATGGTTTTTCCAGTGGTCATGTATGGATGTGAGAGTTGGACCGTGAAGAAAGCTGATCACCAAAGAACTGCTGCTTTTGACCTGTGATGTTGGAGAAGACTCTTGAGAGTCCCTTGGACAGCAAGGGGATCCAACCAGTACATTCTCAAGGAGATCAGTCCTGGGTTCTCATTGGAAGGCCTGATGCTAAGCCTGAAACTCCAATACTTTGGCCACCTCATGCGAAGAGTTGACTCACTGGAAAGACTCTGATGCTGGGAGGAATTGGGAGCAGGAGGAGAAGGGGATGACAAAGAATGAGATGGCTGAAAGGCATCACCAACTCTATGGACATGAGTTTGAGTGAACTCTGGGAGTTGGTGATGGACAGGGAGGCCTGGTGTGCTGTGATTCATGGAGTTGCAAAGAGTCGGACAAGACTCCCAGCATCAGGAGTCTTTTCCAGTGAGTCAACTCTTCACATGAGGTGGCCAAATATTGGAGTTTCAGCTTTAGTATCAGTCCTTCCAATGAACATCCAGGACTTATCTCCTTTTCCTAAATATTTTATTCTTTTTGTTGCAACGGTGAATGGAATTGTTTCCTTAATTTCTCTTTCTGTTTTCTCATTATTAGTGTATAGAAATGCAAGGGATTTCCGAGTGTTAATTTTATATCCTGCAAATTTACTACATTCATTGATTAGCTCTAATAATTTTCTGATGGAGTCTTTACGGTTTTCTATATGGAGGAACATGTCATCTGCAAACAGTGAGAGTTTTACTTCTTTTCCAATCTGAATTCATTTTATTTCTTTTTCTGCTCTGATTGCTGTGGCCAATACTTCCAGAACTATTTTGAATAGTAGTGGTGAGAGTGGGCACCCTTGTCTTGTTCCTGACTTTAGGGGAAATGTTTTCAATTTTTCACCATAGAGGATAATGTTTGTTCTGAGTTTATCATATATAGATTTTGTTATGTTGAGGAATGTTCCTTCTATTCCCGCCTTCTGAAGGGTTTTTATCATAAATGGATGTTGAATTTTGTCAAAGGCTTTCTCTGCATCTATTGAGATAATCATATGACTTTTTTTTTCAATTTCTTAATATGGTGTATTACATTGATTGATTTGTGGATATTGAAGAATCCTTGCATCCCTGGGATAAAGCTCACTTGGTCATGATGTATGATGTTTTTAATGTATTACTAGATTCTGATCGCTAGAATTTTGTTGAGGATTTTTTGCCTCTATGTTCATCTGTGATATTGGCCTGCAGTTTTCTTTTTATGTGTCATCTTTCTCAGGTTTTGGTATTATGGTGATGTTGTCATCATAGAATGAGTTTAGAAGATTACCTACCTCTGCAATTTTCTGGGAGTTTGAGTAGGATAGGTTTTAGCTCATCTCTAAATTTTTGGTAGAATTCAGCTGTGAAGCCATTTCGACTTGGGCTTTTGTTTGCTGGAAAATTTCTGATTACAGTTTCAATCGCTGTGTGTGTGATGTGTCTATTAAGATTTTCTATTTCTTCCTGGTTCAGTTTTGAAAAGTTGTACTTTTCTAAGAATTTGTCCATTTCTTCCAAGTTGTCCATTTTATTGGCATATAACTGCTGATAGTAATCTCTTATGATCCTTTGTATTTCTGTGTTGTGTGTTGTGATCTCTCAATTTTCATTTCTAATTTTGTTGATGTGATTTTTCTCCCTTTGTTTCTTGATGAGTCTGGCTAGCGGTTTGTCAATTTTAATTATCTTCTCAACGAACAAGCTGTTGGCTTTGTTGATTTTTGCTATGCTCTCTCTTGTTTCTTTTGCATTTATTTCTGCATAAATTTTTCAGATTTCTTTCCTACTACTCACCCTGGGGTTCTTCATTTCTTCCTTTTCTAGTTGCTTTAGGTGTAGAGATAGGGTATTTAGTTGACTTTCTCTTGTTTCTTGAGGTATGTCTGTATTGCTATGAACCTTCCCCTTACCACTGCTTTTACAGTGTCCCACAGGTTTTGGGTTATTTTGTTTTCATTTTCATTCTTTTCTATGCATATTTTCATTTAATTTTTTATTTCTTCTGTAATTTGTTGTTTATTCAGCAACATGTTGTTCAGCCTCCATATGTTGGAATTTTTAATAGTTTTTCTCCTAAAATTGAGATCTAATCTTACTGCAAATTGTGGTCAGCAAAGATGCTTGGAATGATTTCAATTTTTTTCAATTTACCAAGGTAGATTTATGGCCCAGGATGTGATCTATGCTGGAGAACGTTCCATGTGCGCTTGAGGAAAAGGTGAAATTCATTGTTGTGTGGTGAAATATCCTATAGATATCAATTAGATCTAACTGGTCTATTGGATCATTTAACATTTTATTTCCTTATTAATTTTCTGTTTAGTTAATGTATCCATAGGTGTGAGTGGGGTATTAAACTCTCCCAATATTATTGTGTTATTGTTAATTTCCCCTTTCATACTTGTTAGCATTCATCTTACATATTGCTGTGCTCCTATGTTGGGTGCATATATATTTATAATTGTTATATCTTCCTCTTGGATTGATCCTTTGATCATTATGTAATGTCCTTCTTTGTCTCTTTTCACAGCCTGTTTTAAAGTCTATTTTATCTGATATGAGTATTGCTACTCCTGCTTTCTTTTGGTTTCTATTTGCGTGGAATATCTTTTTCCAGCCCTTCACTTTCAGTCTGTATGTGTCCCTTTTTTTGATGTGGGTCTCTTGTAGACAACATGTATATGGGTCTTGTTTTTGTATCCATTCAGCCAGTCTTTGTCTTTGGTTGGGGCATTCAACCCATTTACATTTAAGGTAATTTTTGATAAGTATGATCCCGTTGCTATTTATAGTTTTGGGTTCAATTTTATACACCCTTTCTGTGTTTCCTGTCTAGAGACGATCCTTTAGCATTTGTTGGAGAATTGGTTTGCTGATGCTGAATTCTCTCAGCTTTTGCTTGTCTGTAAAGCTTTTGATTTCTCCTTCATATTTGAATGAAATCCTTGCTGGGTACTGTAATCTGGGCTGTACGTTTTTTTCTTTCATCACTTTAAGTATGTCCTTCCATTGCCCCCTGGCCTGAAGATTTTCCATTGAAAGGTCAGCTGTTATCCTTATGGGAATCTCCTTGTGTGTTATTTGTTGTTTTTCCCTTGTTGTTTTTAATATTTGTTCTTTGTGTTTGATCTTTGTTAATTTGATTAATATGTGTCTTGGGGGATTTCACCTTGGGTTTATCCTTTTTGGGACTCTCTGGGTTTCTTGGACTTTATTGATTATTTCCTTCCCGATTTTAGGGAAGTTTTCCACTATTAATTATCTTCTCAAGTATTTTCTCATTGTCTTTCTTTTTGTCTTCTTCTTCTGGGACTCATATGCTTCGAATGTTGGGGCGTTTATCATTGTCCCAGAGGTCTCTGAGATTGTCCTCATATCTTTAAATTCGTTTTTCTTTTTTCCTCTTTGTTTCATTTATTTCTACCATTCTATCTTCTAACTCACTTATCCTATCTTCTGCCTCTGTTATTCTAGTGTTCTTTCTCTCCAGAGTGTTTTTTATCTCATTTATTGCATTATTCATTACATCTTGACTCTTTATTTCTTCTAGGTCCTTGTTAAACTTTTCTTGCATCTTCTCAAACTTTGTCTCCAGGCTATTTATCTGTAACTCCATTTTGTTTATAAGATTTTGGATCATTTTTCCTATCATTATTCAGAATTCTTTGTTAGGCAGATTCCCTATCTCTTCCTCTTTTGTTTGGATTGGTGGACATTTATCCTGTTCCTTTACCTGCTGGGTATTTCTCTGCCTCTTCATCTTGCTTATATTGCTGTCTTTTGGGTGGCCTTTCTGTATTCTGGCAGTTTGTGGAGTTCTATTTATCATGGAGTTTCCTCACTCTGGGTGGGGTTGGACGGCTGGCTTGTCAAGGTTTCTTGGTTAGGGAAGCTTGTGTGGGTGTTCTGGTGTGTAGAGCTGGATTTATTCTCTCTGTAGTGCAATGAAGTGTCCAGTAACGTGTTATGAGATGTCAATGGGTTTGGAGTGACTTTGGGCAGCCTCTATATTGAAGCTCATGTCTATGTTCCTGTGTTGCTGGAGAATTTGTGTGATATGTCTTTATCTGGAACTTGTTGGCCCTTGAGTGGTGCTTGGTTTCAGTGTAGGTATGGAGGCGTTTGATGAGCTCCTGTCTATTAATGTGCCCTGGAGTTAGGTGTTCTCAAGATTTGAACTGAAGCCTCCTGCTTCTGGTTTTCAGTCTTATTCTTGAAGTAGCCTCAAGACTTCTCCATCTGTCACTTCCAATTTGGTGCCCTCTGTTTTAGCTCCTTTGTTTGGTTGGTGTCTTCAGTGTCTAATTTCCTCCCTGACACAAGGGGGCGGTGTTGGAGACCTTTTTAGGCTCACTTGTTCAGTCGTGCTGTGAGAAGGGAGGAATAGTGCAAGCAAATAACACTGGTGTCTGTCGGGAGTGTTTGCAGTGTCTTCGGCCACACTGGTTTTGCCCCCGCTCACGGCGTGTGTGCTTTCCCTTTCTACACTGCTTAGGCTGTAGGTTGCTCTGCCAGGAACTGTCTGAGGCTGTTCCTGTGTTGTATGTACTTCCCAGGTCTAAGCCGCTCAGGTTCAGGTACTCGGGTACTCCACAAAGGCGCAGACTTGGTTGGGCCTACGTTTTGTGCCCTTCCCTGGTCTGAGCAGCTCAGGTGACCAGGTGTTTGGCGAGTGCAGTAGCTGTGACTTATCGCACCCCCCCCCATTCCTGCCACTTGGTTTTCTGAGTGTACAACTGGCGCACCTTCTCAGGCGGATGTTGACCGTCCAGAATCCCTAGAAGTCTTGGTTAACAATGAAGGCTGCTTGCAGTTTGGTAGATGATGCCTCTCAGGGGCTGCGATTGCCCCATTCCGGCTCTGGCTCCCCTCCCTAGTCTGTCTTGGCAGGGGATGAGCCGTCTGCAGCTGGCTAGCTCTAGACAGTCCTTTGTTCTGTGAGCGGGTCTGGTGGTGTCTTAGGTTACGGCTTTTTGCCTTTTTGCTTGGTAGCTATCCCACAGTCTGCTTTGCCATCTCAAGTTAGTTCCCTGAGATTGCCCTTGTGGCATTCAGGCCAGGTCTTTACTCTGAGCAATGCAGCCCATGCCTCCCTGCCCAGCCCATGCTTGCTAGTGGGTGATGCAGGTGTCTGTGCTGCTTCTCCACTGGGAGTTACTGTTGGGCATGAAATCTGTGGGCTTTATTTATTTATTCCTCCTGGTTACGTTGCCCTCTAAAGTTCCAACGCTTGCCACAGACTCACCAGTGAGAGTGTTTCCTGGTGTTTGGAAACTTCTTTTATTAAGACTCCCTTCCCAGGACGGATCTCCATCCCTGCCTCTTTTGTTTCTCTTTTTATCTTTTATATTTTTTCCTACCTCCTTTCAAAGATAATGGGCTGCTTTTCTGGGTGCCTGATGTCCTCTGCCGGCATTCAGAAGTTGTTTTGTGGAATTTACTCAGTGTTCAAATGTTGTTTTGATGTATTTGTGGGGGAGAAAGTGGTCTCCCTGTCCTATTCCTCCACCATCTTAGGACAGCCTCAGGATGATCTTTAAATAATATATTAATTGGTAGCTTTATGCTTTTGCATCTCTGTGAATTATTTTTAGGAACTGGCAATTTCTTTTTGCCTTTGAAGTCACCTAAGACACCAGGATTCTTATTTCGTATTTGATCCTTGTGTGAAGGAACTCAGAAAGTGAAAGACTTTGTTAACTGTAACAAAAAACAGTACTTTGAGGGCCATTTTCTCCCTAGGAGACCTATTATAGTTTATCATATATCTGATATCCAAAACAATGAGAACTTGGAATTGAATTGAAAGACTTTCTCATTTTATTCAATGGTAGTTGAATCAACTTCTAGCATTGTCTCATGTAATTCACACAAACAAGACTTTAATGTAGATATATTCAGGCAGTAGACATATTAACAGCATTTATTCCATTCCTGTTTTGGCCACGAGAATTTACTCATTGCACTATACCACACCCCAGATTAGAGATGGGCTTCACTAGTAACATGGTCAGTATTTTGGGTATTGGTTTGGCTGAAAAGTTCATTCAGGCTTTTCTGTGTGATGTTACAGAAAAAACAGAAAGAACTTTTTGGCCAACCTGATATTTTACACATATCCTTTTGAGTGAAAAGCAGGTAAATAAAGTCAATCAGCTATTTAGCAAGGAATCACCAGCACACTGAAGCTTGACTGAACTTGCCACACTTTAACTGGTTTTATCGACATTATGTAGACAGACAGACAATTTCAGGTAAAATACTACTAGATCTACACTAGTAGGACCCAGATTTACTGGCACTTCAATCACAAAATCCTGAAATAACTCCTGATTTTGCAAAGGGAAGGAGAAGGAAACCCAACACTTATTAGACTAAATCACAGTTCAAGGGAGGATTGTGATTATAGAAAGGCTTCATGTACCAACATCTTTTACTTTATAGCACTAATCTACTCTTAAAAGTAATTTGGCCTGAAAACACTAACTAGGAACTAATTTTCCATAATTTAAGTGGGAAACAATATAATGTATTTCATATTAAGTCCAAGCTCCTAATCAGCTTCCTTTAAAGTGATTAAAAATGGGAATATGTAAATAACTTATGTGCTATGTGAAATGCTTAAAACATGACTTCCTGGTCACCGAAATAAAATGGTTTTAAATGTTAATAACTGCCGTTACATGTCCTCTCTTCATACAAAGAACTTTCATGACTCACATTCCCTTGGTTGAAAATTGGTATAGTTTTAAAGATTTCAACATGTGAGAAACACTCTACAAATTATGACTAGAATGCAACTCAAAAGATGTCTAAAATAAAGTACTGAGTTGTGGTGACATAAATTTTTCCTATAAAAGCAGTAGCCAGAAAAAAACAAAACATTGAGTTGAGAAATAAATATAGTCCATGCATTTTGTGTATTAAAAACCAAGCAGTATTCAGTGGAAAAACCTTAACAGGAAGACATACTGTGGGAGATGCCTACAGAATGAAAACTAGTCCTGTGTGTGCTCAGTCATGTCCTACTCTGCAACCCCGTGGACTATAGACTGACAGGCTCTTCTGTCCATGGAATTTTCTAGGTAAGAACATTAGAGTGGGTTGACATTTCGTACTCCAAAACTAGTCCTATAGGTCTTTGTACACAAGAGAAAGGGGAAGCAAGAGATGAAAACTCAGCTAATGTCAAAATAAAATAGAAATTAATGAATTGAGAGGCAAAAAAGCACACTTAAAATTTGTGATCACATCCTCAGTGATCAGTGCAAAGAAAAAGAGGAAAACAATATATGGGAACGATGAGAGATCTCTTCAAGAAAATTAGAGTTACCAAGGGAACATTTCATACAAAGATGGACACAATATAGGACAGAAATGGTATGGACCTAACAGAAATAGAAGATATTAAGAAGAGGTGACAAGAATACACAGAAGAACTGTACAAAAGAGATATTCACGACCCAGATAATCACAATGGTCTGATCACTCACCTAGAGCCAGACATTCTGTAATGCGAAGTCAAGTGGGCCTTAGGAAGCATCACTATGAACAAAGCTAGTGGAGGTGATGAAATTCCAGTAGAGCTATTCCAAATCCTAAAAGATGATGCTGTGAAAGTGCTGCACTCAATATGCCAGCAAATTTGGAAAACCCAGCAGTGGCCACAGGACTGGAAAAGATAAGCTTTCATTCCAATCCCAAAGAAAAGCAATGGCAAAGAATTCTCAAACTACTGCACAATTGCACTCTCCTCAAACGGTAGTAATGATCAAAATTCTCCAAGACAAGCTTCAATAATACGTGAACCATGAACTTCCAGATGTTCAAACTGGTTTTAGAAAAGTCAGAGGAACCAGAGATCAAATTGCCAACATCCACTGGATCATCAAAATATCAAGGGAGTTCCAGAAAAACATCTATTTCTGCTTTACTGACTATACCAAAACCTTTGAATGTATGGATCACAACAAACTGTGGAAAATTCTTCAAAAATTGCAGTACCAGACCACCTGACCTGCCTTTTGAGAAATCTGTATGCAGGTCAGGAAACAACAGATAGAACTGGACATAGAACAACAGATTGGTTCCAAAAGGAAAAGGAGTATGTCAAGGCTGTATACTGTCACCATACTTATTAAATTTATATGCAGAGTACATCATGAGAAATGCTGGGCTGGATGAAGCACAAGCTGAAATCAAGATTTCCAGGAGAAATAATAATAACCTCATATATGCAGATGACACCACCCTTACGGCAGAAAGTGAAGAAGAACTAAAGAGCCTCTTGATGAAAGTGAAAGAGGAGAGTGAAAAAGTTGGCTTAAAGCTCATCTTTCAGAAATCTAAGATAATGGCATCCTATCCCATTGCTTCATGGCAAATAGATGGGGAAACAGTGGAGACAGTGACTGACTTAACTTTTGGGGTGCTCCAAAATCACCGAAGATGGTGACTGCAGCCATGAAATTAAACACCTTGGAAGGAAACTATGACCAACCTAGATAGCATATTAATAAGCAGAGACATTACTTTGCTAACAAGGCCCATCTAGTCAAGGCTATGGTTTTTCCAGTAGTCATGTTTGGATGTGAGAGGTGGACTATAAAGAAAGCTGTCCACTACATAAGTGATGCTTTTGAACTGTGGTGTTGGAAAAGACTCTTGAGAGTCCCTTGGACTGCAAGGAGATCCAAACAGTGTATCCTAAAGGAGATTAGTCCTGAGTTTTCATTGGAAGGACTGATGTTGAACCTGAAACTCCAATCCTTTGGCCACCTGATGCGAAGAGCTGACTCATTTGAAAAGACCCTGATGTTGGGAAAGACTGAAGAAAGGAGGAGAAGGGGACGATAGAGAATGAGATGGTTGAATGGCATCATCGACTCAGTGGACATGAGTTTGAGTAAACTCCGGGCGTTGGTGATGGGCAGGGAGTCCTGATGTGCTGCGGTCCATGGGGTCATGAAGAGTTGGACATGACTGAGTGAATGAACTGAAAATTTGTGAAGAACAAAATGTAAGAAAGTTTTTGACTTCCTAATGTGCTTGTGCACACCCACGCGTGTGCACACACATACACATACACAGATATCCTCTTTAACTCCCTTGTCCTGTTATACTCCTGATGCACCTGCTATACACATGGCAAGACTTTGATCAAGCCAGATATTTACCCTCCATATTTATCTTGCATTATACTGAATATTATGATATAATGAAATTATAATGAACAGTTGTTGATTTTCTTTGGCTTAGATTCAGCTTCAGGTGACCCAGACAACAAAAAGAAACAAAAAAATGTCTCATGCCAGTTTATCTCATAGAAATGAATCAATAGGTAGTTATTCTCCAAATCTAAACCCATGAATTCAAACTCTTGATTCAAGTCAGCTACTTAAGTTCTAGCCATTATGTCCACATTGTAGCCTGCAGGAAGAAGGTTGGACAAATAAGGTGTTGCCCTCTCCATTTGAGGAAATGTCTAGAAAATTTCTCGTTACATTTCTAGGTGCATTAAGTTATCAAAAAGTCATGTGTTCACATTTAAAAAAGTCTAAAATGTAGTACTTATTTTGGATAGCTACATAGCCAAATAAAAATCAAGGTTTCTACCAGTAAATGAAGTGAAGAGGCACATATAGGACAACTAGGATTTTCTCACTGTAAGATCACTATCTTAGAGTTTGGCAAATGATAGTCCATGGGCCAAATTCAATCTGGGTTTGAAGTTTTATTCAAACAGCCATACCAATTGTTTCTATATCATACATGACTGTGTTTGGGCTACAATGACAGAGTTGAATGGTTGTGGCAGAGACCATATGGGCCTGTGAAGGGTAAAGTATTTACTGCCTGGCCTTTAAAGCCAAAAGTATTCTGACCCATTATGACGAAAAGTCAGTTTTTCAGTCCCTGCTACTTCTCTTTCATTTCTACATCTTTTATGTGGAATTTTCATGATTCTTAAACAATGATGTTCCCAAGGCATTGGCCTTTGTTTTAATCTTGCTCTGTATAATCTACCAGGACAATTTCATTTGCCAAACAAGGAAAATGCCTTTGCTTGGAGTTGATGGTATTGTTCTGATGGGAAGCAAGCAGAAGTAGAAACACATCACTTCCTATTTTAATTTTGCATTCTCTATCAAGGAAAGTGTTGCTTGTACTGAAAGAAAAATCCTTAAAGATGGTTAAAAAGATTGTAAAATGGTACAGAGCTCTTCTTAAGGCCTACTTAAATCATATCTCAAGGGATAGAAAAAATATATACATGAGTTTACCTAATTATTATAGGTGATATTTGAACAATTAAGGAGAATGAGATTTTGAAATGTTTGAGACTTATGATATTTTAGTTTTCTAGAAGAAAAATGTGCTTTCTACCAAGTTTATCCAAGCAATATTGACACTATTTGCATAAAGATTCTGGAATGATGTATCAAAGAGATGGCATGTGAGCACCAAAGTGTTAAAAGTGAATAAAAAATCTAAATATGAGCATTAGACTTAATATTTTACTCTGACATTAAGTACTGTCTATATAATATCTAATACTGCCAATAAAGTCAAAATTAATAAATACATGAAAGCATATTTTCCTTTTCAGTAGGCTTTTAAAATATACCTATTATGATATCAATTTAAGGTAAGTTTATTATTGGGTTGGCCAAAGACTTTATTCAGGTTTTTCCATAAGCTGATATGAAAAAAATTGAACAAAGTTTTTGCCAACCCAACAATACTGAAAATCCTTTTTGATATGAAGTTATTTAATTGTTTTATAGTGTCAACCAGCACTTATTTTCATCTGTGAAAATTGAGAAAATAAATTTTGTAGGAAAGTTATAATCCAAATATGAAAAGTCACATGAGTAAATAAAATATGGTTATAATAAAAATATAATAAGGGTATGTCAAGGTGGCAGAGACGGTAAAGAATCTGACTGCAATGCAGGAGATATGTGTTCAATCCCTGTTTTAGGAAGATCCAGTAAAGAAGGAAATGGAGAGTCACTCCCCTATTCTTGCCTGGAGAACTCCATGGACAGAGAAGCTTTATAAGCTATAGTCAATGGAGTCAAAAAGAGTAGGACACAAATGAGCAACTGACACTTTCACTACCCTTTCACTTTCATGTAAAAATAAAGCATTTTTTAATGGATCATTTCTAATTGATTATCTCCTGTCATTTAGTTGAGCTTGGATTTGATGCATGAATTATCAAACTATAAGTCTTAGCAACTGTATTTAGTTCTGCAATTTTGGCAACTCTCAGTAGCATAGCACATTATCACTAGCATTTGTATTGAGGGCAACTAGAATTGATGTATCAAACATGTCAAAATTAGTGCACCTATATTGTTATGGCAATGACAATCATCAAAAAAATTTTTTTAGTAAGAACAGAGTTTTTTCATTGATGACTCAGATTTCTTCAATTTTATTGATGTAGTTACAACTCCAGTTAAAAATACTACACTTTAAGAGAACATGACTCATGAAGAAACTGAGAATTAAATGAATAACTTCAGATATTCGGTCCCATTTATTTTGTGTAATTGCAGAATGGCAACTTGGCTTTACTGGTCTTTAGGGAGTAATATCTTCTTTTTTAAATCAACAACATGATGATTCCCACTGAAATAAAGGCACCTAAGCAATCCACACTGAAGCTAAGCATGTGATTGATGTGTTTACTGGTACTTAAATATAGGTGTTAGTCATAGTACGAACCATTTATATCATTTCCTATGGGCCAGGAACTGCCTCAGGCTTTATATGCATAATCCCCCTAATTCCTCAAAAGTCTATAATGTAGGCTCTATTGGAACTATAATTTTTCTCATTTTACAGATGAGAAAATACAGAGACTCACTGCTCTCACAGGTAGTGATAGAACTTAGGTTCAACCCATATTTATCATCTGATCTCAAGACTCATACTCATAATATGCTATGAAATAACTCGATACTTACCAGAAAAAAAAGTGCTGAATCCCAAAGATAACATTACAAATAGAAATGTATGTTATTTCAATGATGAGTTTTGTTGAAAGACAAACAGGGGTGTCTTTTTTAAACTTCTGAAAACGTCCAGTTCCCTATATGTTTTGACCTTGCCTATTCTTATAGTTGTGTCTCCTGCCACTTTCCCATCCATACTAGTTGCTTCAAGCATTTCAGAGATTGTATTTCCTCCAAAACATGATGCTCATTCCTGTCTCCATATCTTTCCACAGGGCATCCCTTTTGGCTAGGATATTCTTTCCAAGATTTCTCAAGAAGATAAATTCCTATTCATTTATTAGAATGAAGTCATACTGCCTCATCCTCCAGCAACTAGCAGATTTCAGAGGGTTACAAATGGGTGTGACCTCCTTCCTGCCCATCTTAGATATTTGGTACCTTCAAATATCTTTGTTTATAAAATCCTTCCTCTGCTAACACACTATATTTCATCTTTCCTTTTTTATTCACTCTCCACACCTATGTTTCTTCTCCACTGGAGCATTCCCATCAGCATGAGAAATTTCTATTATTTCTTCTATAATAACTTAAAAAGAAAGTTCTTTGGAGCTAACTTCACTCACCAGTTATTGCTTTCTCTGCCCCCTTTTATGAAAAACTCATGAAAAGTTGTCTATACTCGGTATTCTTCTATTCCCACCTGCTAAGATACCTGACAGAGAAGGCAATGGCAAGCCACTCCAGTACTCTTGCCTAGAAAATCCCATGGATGGAGGAGCCTGGTAGGCTGCAGTCTGTGGGGTCGCTAAGGGTCGGACATGACTGAGCGACTTCACTTTCACTATTTCACTTTCACACATTGGAGAAGGAAATGGAAACCCACTCCAATGTTCTTGCCTGGAGAATCCCAGGGACGGGGGAGCCTGGTGGGCTTCCGTCTATGGGGTCACATAGAGTCGGACACGACTAAAGTGACTTAGCAGCAGCAGCAGTGAGGCATCAACTCAGTGCATTAAAAAACAACACCTAGGCCCAAGCATTCTATAACTTCTCTTTACTTGCTTAAATTTTCTCTAGTAATTGCCATCTTATTAACTGTATGTTTACTTTTTTTTTTAAATTTGGTCATTTCCCACCACTAGAATTCAAGTTATTTGAAAAGGGGGACTTGTTTTATCTACTTCTCTATCTCCAGTGGCTAAAGTCATCCATGACACATAGTAAATCCTCAAAACTTGAACTAAATACTTTGTTGACTGATTGAATGATGGCTTTTTAATGTTTATCAAGTGCAAATTAAATTTTATGTAATTTTATTCCTTGATGTGGTTAAGTTATTCATCCCTTTTACCATAGTTTTCTCATAATTAATAAAATTTTGTATTGAATATACAGAAAAGGAAATGTAAGTCTTGAAATAGTGAGCTTTTGCTTGATCATCATCTTCAACACAAAACTTTTCTTTTCTCCCTCTTAATCCAAATGTAAAAGAAATTAATAACATTTATGAAGCACTTACTATGACTAAGGTATTGAACCAGTTTGCCTGCATGATATCAAGAAATAAAATAACTCTACTCTAAGTCCTATTTTACAAATGAAAAAGCTGAGGTTCAAGGTGAGTACAATAACTTCCACAAGGTTACAAAGATGAGAAATGCTGAGCTAGGATTTGAACACACTTCTCCTGGAATCTAGAGACTGAACTCACAACCATCAAGACAAGTGGTTGATTAGCAACTCATACTATACCACTATATTCTAAGATGATACCAATATGATTTATAAATATAGGGGTATAAGTGGAACCTACTTGTATTATAAAACAATGTTATGATTAAAAAATGAACTTGATAAGACTTCTTTCAAAAATATGAGATCTTTGATTTGGAGGAGTTAAAGGTATCTTATTACCATTTAATTTTTAAATAGTGACATATCACATTTTCATAGCACTTTAGAGCTTAAGTTATTCTTGATACTTATTTTCCTGTCAAAAATCTTGTGATATAAATCGCCCCATTTTTCAGCTGGGAAAACAATGGCTCAATAAGTCAGTATCAGCCAACCACAAATCCATTGATTTTTATTTATTTCAAACTCAAACATTACAAATCCAGAGTAAGGTAAGAGAATCATTCAATATAATTCTGGAACTTCTAGGCTGGATATAGGGTGAGACTGGGTATAGAGTGACGGGTTATCTCAAACATATGTGTGATAACCCATCAACAGTAAATTAATTTTTAATTTGCCTTGATTCAATAGCTTTAACATTATCATTTACTAGGAGTGTTTGGCAAAAAAATGGAATAGATACAAAAAAAGGTAATATAGTGTGGAAGGATTTAACATCTCTCATATGCAATAGCAGATATGGAAAGCAAAGATGGCAATGGTCACATTCACAGATTTCATTCTGGGCTTCCCTGGTGGCTCAGAGGGTAAGGAATCTGCCTACAGTGCAGGACACCAGGGTTCGATCCCTGGTTTGGGAAGATCCCCTAGAATAGGAAATGGCAACCCAGTTCAGTATTCTTGCCTGTAAAATCCCATGGACTGTGGAGCCTGGTGGACTACACTCCATGGGGTAGCAAAGAGTTGGACACAAATAGTAACTAAAAATGAAGAAATTAGATATTTTGATTTCCTAATCTTCTGTCTAAGGGCTTCCCTGGTGGCTCAGATAGTAAAGAATCTGCCTGCAATGCGGGAGACCTGGGCTCAATCCCTGCTTTGGGAAGATCCCCTGGAGAAGGGAACGGCTACCCCTCCAGTATTCTGACCTGCAGAATTTCATGGACAGAGAAGCTCTCAGGCTACAGTCCATGGGGTCACAAAGGGTCAGACAATACTGAGCAACTTTCACTAAAGATAAAGAATTTCCTCGTGATTTATATATAATCAAGGATAATATTTCATTGAGAAGTTTATATCTAAATCACATGTACCTATAGTTTGAGTTCCATCTCAAGAAAGCTCTTGGAAGTTAGATTCAAATCTCCTTCAGCCTTTGCCTAAATTGCCAGTAATACAGAACTTTTTGAAATCCTGGCATTTTCTATGAAGTATACTTTTGTGTTACATTTCGAGCTATCTGAAAGCATTCTTGACAGATTAATATTAACCAATTATGGTCAGAAACACACTCTGCCAGCAGCTATACCTTGTATTCTGTTGAAATGCTATACAAATTCCTGAGAACAGTGGGCATCATTTCTAACTTTATTTTAGTGTGATCACATACAGTAATAAAATGGTCACTCAGATCATTTGAGTAGATGGTGTACAAATGAGTGTCATTAACATCTTGTGGTACTATGCTGCTGCTGCTGCTTTTAAGTCACTTCAGTCATGTCCAACTCTGTGCGACCCCATGGACTGTAGCCCACCAGGCTCCTCTGTCCATGGGATTTTCTAGGCAAGAGTACAGGAGTGGCTTGCCATTGCCTTCTCCGTTGTGGTACTATAGATATATCTAAATCTTGCAAACTTCAATTTTTAAAACAGAGCAATTTGGATAGAAGAAACAAAGGTAATTCAAAAACTTGGAAACAACGGAGGTAGCTGATCAAAAGTTTGAGTGAACACTTCAAGAGGTGATAGCGATTTGAGTTCCTTCGATACTTAGCACTAGCTGAAAAGCATGTATGATAACAACTTGAACTTCCATTCATTCATACATCATCTCACTCACTCATTCATGTATTTCATGAACTTTATCCACACACAAGGCACTTTGACCTGTGGCCAAATAATATGCTGTAAATAAAATCTACTTTAAAACATATAATTAATAAATCAAACATTGACATATCTCCTACAAGATTACTTAAATATTAATACACAAAGTAAACAAGGCTATGCCATTCCATTCCATTAGAGAAGAGGTGAAAAGGAAAACTGTGAAAAGACAGACAGCCAGTTATTGTGGAAAGGATATTGCACAAGGATATCCCAAGTGAAATCAGTCCAACTCTTAGTTCAAATCCTAACCCACTGCCTTCTCCTGAAAAGACATCATAGCTGTCTGACCATCTATCAGTGTTGTTATGAAGAACAAAAATATAAAAAATGTAAAATGAAAGCACTATATAAACCATAAGTCACTATGTAAATCTCTTTATTAATGTGATGCCATGATAGTACAGTAAAAAGAGTATATGTTAGTATTTTGATATCAGAAGCAAGAATATTAAAAAGGGATATTGAAACAAGATCCATTAATGTGGGATAAAGAAAGAAGACATATCCAATGTCAATATCTTGGGTGCTGTGGAGTCAGTGTTATGGATCATGGTTTTCTACTGGGTTCAGATTCTCTATATTATAATATAGATAATAATACCTATTATTTTGTGATGTTTAATGAATAAACATGCAAGTAATATAAAAAGATAGCACAAAAACCAAATCCAGTTTGTTTAATTAATAATAAAGTAACAAGATTCGACAATGATTTTTATCAACACCTCAGTATTGATTTCAGGAGGCACCAAAATGTTATGGTTAAGTACAAAGTCAAGCCAGAGTGACTGGGTTCAAATCTCACTGTCACTACTGAATATCTCTGCTTTGATTTTCTTACCCTTATGTAACAGGTAAAAATAGTCCCTATCCTACTGGGTTAATATAAAGATGAAATGAGTTAGGGTTTGTAAATTGCTTAGAATAGTGCCATACATGCATACTAAGTTGCTTCAGTCATCTCTGACTCCGTGACCCTATGGACTGTAGCCCACCAGCCTCCTCTGTCCATGAAATTTTCCAGGCAAGAATACTGAAGTGGGTTGCATGCCCTCCTCCAAGGGATCTTCCTGACCCAGAGAGCGAATATGTGTTTCTTATTGGCAAGTGGGTTCTTTACCACTAGTACCACCTGGGAAACCATAGAATAGTGCCAAATAATACTAAAAATTATGTAAATTTGTTATTATAACTCCACTATTTTCCAAAATCTTAAATTTGATCTACATCTGTGATGATAGATGATATGCTTGTTTAACTTAAATGAAGAGTACATCACGTGAAATGCTGGGCTAGATGAATCTCAAGCTGGAATCAAGATTGCTGGGAGAAATAACAACCTCAGATATGCAGATGATATCACTCTAATGGAAGAAAGTAAAGAGAAACTAAAGAGCCTCTTGATTACAGTGAAAGAGGAGAGTGAAAAAGTTGACTTGAAACTCAACATTCAAAAAATCTCCCACTTTCACTCTTTCCCAGCATCAGGGTCTTTTCCAATGAGTCAGCTCTTCGCATCAGGTGGCCAAAGTATTGGAGCTTCAGCTTTAGCATCAGTCCTTCCAATGAATATTCAGGACTGATTTCCTTTAGGATGGACTGCTTGGATATCCTTGCAGTCCAAGGGACTCTCAAGAGTCTTCTCCAACACTGCATTTCAAAAGCATCAGTTATTTGGTGCTCAGCTTTCTTTATAGTCCAACTCTCACATTCATACATGACTACTGGAAAAGCCATAGCTTTGACTAGATGGCCTCTAACATCATGGCAAGGAGATCCAACCAGTCCATTCTGAAGGAAATCAGTCCTGGGTGTTCATTGGAAGGACTGATGCTAAAGCTGAAACTCCAATAGTTTGGCCACCTCATGTGAAGAGTTGACTCACTGGAAAAGACTCTGATGCTTGGAGGGATTGGAGACGGGAGGAGAAGGGGATGACAGAGAATGAGATGGCTGGATGGCATCACTGACTCGATGGACGTGAGTTTGAGTGAACTCCGGGAGTTGGTGATGGACAGAGAGGCCTGATGTGCTGTGATTCATGGGGTCGCAAAGAGTTGGACATGACTGAGCAACTGAACTGAAGATCATGGCATCTTGTCCCATCACTTCATGGCAAATAGAAAAGGGGAAAAGTGGAAACAGTAGCAGATTTTATTTTCTTGGGCTCCAAAATCACTGCAGCAGATGGTGACTGCAGCCATGAAATTAAAGGATGCTTGCTCCTTGGAAGGAAAGCTATGTGGAAACTAGACTGCATATTAAAAATCAGAGACATCACTTGGCCAACAAAGGACCATATAGTCAAAACTATGTTTTTTCCAGTAGTCATGTACGCCTGTAGGAACTGGAGCATAAAGAAGGCTGAGTGCCAAAGAACTGATGCTTTCAAATTTTGGTGCTGGAAAAGGCACTTGAGAATCCCTTTGACTGCAAGGAGCTCAAACCAGTCAATCCTGTAGGAAATCAGCCCTGAATATTTGTTGGAAGGACTGATGATCCAACAATTTTGGTGACCTGATGTAAACATCTGACTCATTGGAAAAGACCCTGATGCTGGGAAACATTCAAGGCAAAAGGAGAAGGGGGCAGCCCAGGATGAAATGGGTTACGTAGCATCACTGACTCAATGGACACGAATTTAAGCAAGTCCAGGAGATGTGGAGGACAGAGGAACATGGAATGCTACTATCTATGGAGCCACGGAGTCAGAAAGGACTTAGTGACCGAACAACAACAACAATTTACTATTATTGAAGAGAAAATATTTCACCTGCCAAGAATAAAAATTAAAAATTACTTGGAGTCACTGTATTAGTTGAGATGAACAGAAAACCACTGATACCAATCATCTGTTAAAAAAAAAATACACACTTCCATATTTCCAAGTACGGGCCAGGAGAAAATAGTGGCATTACCAAAGCCTTTGATGCTTAGATAGAATACAGTTAGACTGACTTTTGGTATACATACCACTGACTACTCTGTATGCAGTTATGCAAACTATTCTCTGATGTCAGCATCTGCAGTTTAACAATTGGCCATCTGCTTCTAAAGGACTTGGTTAGGTTTGAGAAATTGGTTAGATTTTGCCCTGTTGCAGATTTTGAAAATGTTTTCAGAGTGGGTCCCATTTAGTATATAGTATTTATAAAACACTAATGTAAGATTAGGACCTAGACAGCATATTAAAAAGCAGAGACATTACTTTGCCAACCAAGGTCCGCCTAGTCAAAGATATGGTTTTTCCAGTATTCATGTATGGATGTGAGAGTTGGACTATAAAGAAAGCTGAGTGCCGAAGAATTGATGCTTTTGAACTGTGGTGCTGGAGAAGACTCTTGAGAGTCTCCTGAACTTCAGGGAGATCCAACCATTCCATCCTAGAGGAAACATGTCCTGAATATTCATTGGAAGGACTGATGCTAAGGAAGAAGCTCCAATACTTTGGCCACCTGATGCGAAGAGTTGACTCATTGGAAAAGACCCTGATGCTGGGAAAGACTGAAAGCATGAGGAGAATGGGACGACAGAGGATGAGATGGTTGGATGGCATCACCAACTTGATGGACATGAGCTTGAGTAAGCTCTGGTAGTTTGTGATGGACAGGGAAGCTTGGTGTGCTGCAGTCCATGGGGTCGCAAAGAGTCGGACTTAACTGAGTGACTGAACTGAATGTAAGATTGAACCCACCTATAAACCCAAGATATGTTTCTTTATTGTAATGTCCTGAATGAAATAGAGGACTTGATATATACTGTAATTAAAAATAAAATGTTGTGGCTGTCTAAAATATAGTTAGTAGGCAGAAAAACTAAACTCTTTTTTAGTTTTGAAAGTTGTTTAATAATTCACATATACTCTCTGATAGCTAAATTTTAGTAACACCATTCTCTAAGGAGAACTCCAAAATTAGGAATTAAAGATATATCTTAACCCTCTATCACAGAGAGTAAATTTTCTCAAAGCAAACAGGAGACTCAGGTCAGCCTGGCATAGACAAAAAATTGCTCCTGTGACAAAGATACAATGACGCCAAGGAAGCTACATCTTTTGTGTGTACAGGTCATCCAGGCCTCTATTTAAGCAGAACTTCTGCAATCTTAAGAAACAAAATTTTACAAAACAACTTTTTATAAGCACAGAATTTCAATTTATGCTGAAAAACAAATTTTAGACCAAACAGGATTCACTTTGAGATGACCTGCAGCAAATTATTTAACCAACATACGGATTATATTTTTCATGAGCAGATTCTTTATCTGAAGAATGGCAATAAAAAAGATAACTTGACAGACTAATGGCTATAAGCTGTAATACCCTGATATATCAATAAAAAGAGATAGCCCAGAATGGACACCACCTGAATGGATCTTAGATGGGACCCAAGGGAACTGGTGTATCCTTTTTCCAAGTTTCAGAAAATGTCTTTAGATATCCTAATATCATAGGTAAGGCTCTAATCATAAACTTGTTTCACCATAAACTTGCTTTCTCTGCTTCTGGTCCAGAAAACATTTTATAACGATGGTGATATTCACATTGACTTCATGCATTATGTGTTGACCATAAAATAATTTCCTTTGACTTTTATATAAAAGATGACAGTCAAGTAAGTCTCCAATTCTCAAATGAAATACTTACAGAATCCCATAAAGATATCAAAAGCTATATTACAAATGCAAATCAAGAATATTAATTCAGGTCCTGACAATCCCAGAAAAAAAATTACACAAATGAAATAGGCATGGGGAACTCATACATAATACAAGACAACAGGTAAGAAGATAGGAAGAGATTCCCAGTTATATTCCATAAATTACACATTCCATTGACTAAGGACATCAGAACTGATTTCTAAAGAGGCATGCAAGGCTCTTTTTCATCTTTGCCTCCATCATGATCATTAATATGTCTCCCTTTTTTGTTCTTGAAATGCAGTGAAATAAGCAGCATAACATATAGGATATGTCTCACAGTGTTCTCAAGCTTCTTCTGCAAATGTATTGACAGGATAAATCCTGGAAAAAGGTCCATCTGTACTGTAGTTTGTCTTTTATGACTTTCTTCAAGGGAAAAATTATAGACTCTAAATATTCAGACAGTAATATTCCTGTGTAGAATCAGATAGTTGGGCCCCAAAAGTTAATATCACTTTGTAGAATCAAATAACTAGGCAATAGAAGGAAATAAGATACCTCTCCCTCAGTCGAGCAGTACCAGGCCATTAAAGTACATCAGACTTCAGAAATGATGGTAAACAACTAAGTATCTCAAACAAAACACAAATGTAATATCAAAGAGAAAGAATGCTAGGAGCACTCAAGTAGAACATGAGGGTAATCAAAGAGAGATAATCTGTATTGTTTAATGGAAAACCATAGATGTGAATGAAACTCATTATTTCAAAACTAATGGAAGAGAAACAACAATAATGAGCCTTTCAAAAAATTTTATGGCCAAGGGATAAAGAAAACAAATCTATGCTTCAGAAAAACTTCATCTAATAAGGAAATTTTATTTCTGCTTTGTATAATCTGTTTTGTATAAACACTTTAAATTTAAAAAATGCAAGTTAGATAAGCAAGTGAAAAAAAAACGAAATAAAATGTGTAAGAGAATAATTAGAAAAAAGTCACCTTAAGGTATAGAATATTAAAAAAAAAAAGGGGCATCAGAAGAGTTTAACCAAGCCAAATAAAAATTCTGGAATAAAAATTTGCATCCAAATCCAGAAACAACAAAAGTGACCAATTGTTAGACCAATGATGCAACATTCAAGTCCTAGATAGTAATATTATTAATAAAGTACTTTGATTCAAAAAAATGTTGACAGGAGTTTAAAGTAGTATAGCATTTTGGAAGGCTATATCCATTCAGGTCTTCTCTTTTTTGTGATTTTTGTTTTTTATTATTGAGTTGTATGAGTTGTTTATGCATTTTGCATATTAATCACTTGTTGGTCATATCATTTATAAATGAAAGATTACACATTATGCCCAAGATTCCAAAAAATTATATGATAGTAGATGCCAAACCAGATCATTGTTTCCTGACTACCAGTGGTTTATCCTATAGTAGTGTGGTACATTCTAAAATGCTTTGCATCTAGACAGAAATAAGTCTAAATTCTAAGATTCTCTTTTATAACTGTATGGCTTTGATCATATGAAATGAATTGCAGTTAACTCATTTTAAAACTGGAAAGAAATAATTACTTCAGAGTATTATGTTGAAGATAACATATGAAGTACCACCCATAGTTGTTGTAATCTTGTAAGTGCTCAAACATTTATTGTTTTAGGTCAACAACTCTTCAATTAACACTTACTATGATCCAGGCACAATGCTAAATGTTGAGGCTTTAATGCTTACCAAGACACATATAGATTCTATCCATACAAAACTGAAAACCCAGTGAGAGAGATAATAAAAACAATTACTAAGAAGAAATCATATGGATTGCAGTGGTAGAGAATAATGAAAGGGGGAGATGGATCATGATAAAAAATGGTTAGAAAGAGTAACTGAAGTAGTTAATGATGGTACACCAGCATGAGCAGATTGACCAGTCTAGATTTGAACTAGTATATTGACAATGAGGAGAGAGTTGACAGAAGGTGAGGTTGGAAAAGAAACATGATTTCTTGATAAGACAATAAGAGAGAATGAATATAGTGGATGAGTCAGATATCTGGCTTTATTAACTGTGTAGATTTCTGAGATTCCTATAAAAAAGTCCAAGTGGAGACCTCTGAGAAGTCTTTTGGATTTCAATCTGTAACTCAGTGAAGAGATAAAGCACATGATATAACTTTAGGTATTTATTAGTATATAGATGGTATCTGAAGCAAAGAAGATACATGGATCACTTAAGGATAGAAAGCACAAAGTATGAAGAGGGCTCAAGGTGTAGCCCTGTAGTATTTGAATAGTGAGTTTAAAAAAAAACAGTAAAAGACAGATAAAGGTTTTATGAAGTTGAAAAATCTTGAATATGACATCACTTTAGTCAAGAGAAGATGATTTCTAGAGGAATGGTTCATTGTATTTAATAATCCATGAATATTTTTTAATCATAGTGAAAACAATATTTGAAATTCATGTTTCTTTCCTTTCTGCCAGTGCAGTTGGCTACCACCCTTTCTTATGGGCTCCATTTGTCTATCTGGCCATTAACTAAAGAAACAAAAACCAACAAATGAATTAAAAATGAATTATATGGGGGAAAGTTTCCATTCCTCCATGAAACCTTCTTCTTTCATTACATTCTTTTTTATTGCAGTTAAAACACAAATTTACACTTTAAACAACTTCTACTTATACAGATGATACTGTGAAAGTGCTGCATTCAAAATGCCAGAAAATTTGGAAAATTCAGCAGTGGCCACAGGCCTGGAAAGGGTCAGTTTTCATTCCAATCCCAAAGAAAGGCAATGCCAAAGAATGCTCAAACTACCGCACAATTGCACTCATCTCACACGCTAGTAAAGTCATGCTCAGAATTCTCTAAGCCAGGCTTCAGTAATACATGAACCGTGAACTTCCAGATGTTCAAGTTAGTTTTAGAAAAGGCAAAGGAACCAGAGATCAAATTGCCAATATCCGCTGGATCATGGAGAAAGCAAGAGAGTTCCAGAAAAACATCTATTTCTGTTTTACTGACTATTCAAAAGCCTTTGGCTGTGTGGATCACAATCAACTGAGGAAAATTCAGAAAGAGATGGGAATAACAGACCAGCTGACCTGCCGCTTGAGAAACATGTATGCAGGTCAGGAAGCAACAGTTAAAACTGGACATGGAACAAAAGACTGGTTCCAAATAGGAAAAGGAGTACGTCAAGGCTGTATATTGTCACCTTGCTTATTTAACTTATATGCAGAGTACATCATGAGAAATGCTGGGCTGGAATATGCACAATCTGCAATCAAGATTGCCAGGAGAAATATCAATAACCTCAGATATGCAGATGACAACACCCTTATGGCAGAAAGTGAAGAGGAACTCAAAAGCCTCTTGATGAAAGTGAAAGAGGAGAGTGAAAAAGTTGTCTTGAAGCTCAACATTCAGAAAACAAAGATCATGGCATCTGGTCCCATCACTTCATGGGAAATAGGTGGGGAAACAGTGGAAACAGTGTCAGACTTTACTTTTTTGGGCTCCAAAATCACCGCAGATGCTGATTGCAGCCAGGAAATTAAAAGACGCTCACTCCTTGGAAGGAAAGTTATGACCAACCTAGATAGAATATTAAAAAGCAGAGACATTACTTTGCCAACCAAGGTCCGTCTAGTCAAGGCTATGGTTTTTCCAGTGGTCATGTATGGATGTGAGATTTGGGTGGTGAAGAAAGCTGATCACCGAAGAATTGATGCTTTTGAACTATGGTGTTGGAGAAGACTCTTGAGAGTCCCTTCGACTGCAAGGAGATCCAACCAGTCCATTCTAGAGGAGACCAATCCTGGGTGTCCATTGGAAGGACTGATGCTAAAGCTGAAACTGCAATACTTTGGCCAACTCATACGAAGAGTTGATTCATTGGAAAAGACCCTGATGCTGGGAGGGATTGAGGGCAGGAGGAGAAGGGGAGGACAGAGGATGAGATGGCTGGATTGTATCACTGACTCGATGGACATGAGTTTGAGTGAACTCCGGGAGTTGGTGATGGACAGGGAGCCCTGGTGTGCTGTGATTCATAGGGTCTCAAAGAGTCAGACACGAATGAGCAACTGAACTGAACTGACTGAACTTGTTCATTAAATTGTTAAATATGGTCATTATTGTAAAATAGGTCAAGAATTTTCATCTTGCAAGATGGATACTCTATATCCATTGAGCAACTTTTTCCATATGCCCCTCTCCCCAGTCCCTGGAAACCACAATTCTACTTTGTTTCCATAATTTTACTACTTTAGATGTCTCCTAGGTGGATTTGTACAGTATTTGTCCTTTTGTGATTGGCTTATTCCACTTAGCATAATGTTCTAAATGTTCATCAATATTGTCACATGTGATAAGATTTAAGACTAACATCCCAGTGCTTGTATATACTACGTTTTCTTTATCCATTTATCCATTAATGTCTGGTGTGTCCGAGGTCATCTCATTGTGATTTTGATTCTATTTCCCTGATGCTTCATAATGTTGAGCATATTTTTATGTGCTTGTTATCCATTTGCATATCTTCTTTGGAGATGTGTCTATTCAATCCCTTTGCCCAACTTTTAATTGGGCTATTTGATTTGTTAGAGTTGTAGAGGTTCTTTATAGATTCTGAATATTCGTCTCTTATCAGACATGGTTTGCAAACATTTTTTCCCATTTTATAGGTTACCTTTTCACTCTATTTTTTTCCTTATGCTCAGAAGTTTTTAAGGCTGATGTGCTCCTAGTTAACTTATTTTTCTTTTGGTTCCCTGTGCTATTGATGTCACGTTGAAGTTTCACTATACAGTTTTTAATCTATTAACACGTCACTAAGCTTTCGTTTTTACTATTTTGAAAATGAGGATACTTAAATGATAAACTGACATGTCCAGTGTACTTTTCATCTCTATTGAACAATCACAATAATATTTTTTATTTTTGGCGTGCTGTGATTCATGGGGTCGCGGAGAGTCGGACACGACTGAGTGACTGAACTGAACTGAACTGAACAGGGTTTCAGAAATCCTTGGCCATAAACCCAGGCCTGTCTGGCCTACTTTAGTACCACATATGGCCTGCTTAATTAATGGCCACTCTGTGGTGACATCAATAGCATGTGTTATACAATTCAGTGACTGGAGCAATCAACAGGATTTTACTGAGATTAAGGGATCAAGGACTGATTAAATTTAAAGTATGAAAAATTAGAAAAAACTGAATTAACATCATTTACAGATAATTTATTCTTTGAATGCGCTGAAAGACAAGTCCTAAGTCTACAACAAAAGTGTTCATCAAAGTCACTGTCCTAACAAACACAGAAACCAATAGTCTTTCAATTGATAAATGATAGCTAGCTTAAAAATTAAATAAACCTCTAATTTCTAAAGAAACATATGTGAAACATATAGAAGTAAAGTCAATACGAAATGCATAAACTGTATTGAAGAAAGCTATAAAACTCAATTAAGACACAAGAGAAGACATGAGTAAATAGAGAAGCATATTTTGCTTTTGGATTTGGAGATACAACATAGTAATAGTGCCAATTATCCAAATTAAACTATAAATTTTATGCAATAGCACTTGAAATTTAAGCAATTTGGGAACTTGACAAAATGAAAGTTAAATTTATGTGGAAATAAACATTAGAGATTACCCAGAAAAATTTTGAGAAATGAGACTGACTGGGTCCATCAACTCTACTAGATAGCAAAATTTATTACAAAGCTGCAATAATTAAGGCAGTATGTTACTGGCTCAAGAATAGACTATTAGATTGCTCCAACTGAAGAGAGTACAGAAATATGCTTTCCTTTAAATAGAGAATTATTTAAAAATAGAAAGTAGAGTTTTACCTGAAGTTAAACCTCTTAGAGGCTCAATTAAACCTGGACTAAAAAGCTCACTTCTTGAATCGCCAACAGCCCAAAATTTAATTAAGGCAACTCTTAATATTAAGTGGCAATCCCTACCAAAGTACTGATAATCCCTTCCATCCAAAACAATTTTTATTTACACGGCCATACATCTAGACTTTACTTATATGCTGTCTTTCTCTCTTACTTGATATATATATATATATATATATATATATATATAGTTGAAAGAATCAGTTCAGTTCAGTCACTCAGTCGTGTCTGACTCTTTGTGACCCCATGAATCACAACACGCCAGGTCTCCCTGTCCATCACCAACTCCTGGAGTTCACTCAAACTCACCTCCATCGAGTCAGTGAAGCCATCCAGCCACCTCATTCTTTGTCGTCCCCTTCTCCTCCTTCCCCCAATCCCTCCCAGCATCAGAGTCTTTTCCAGTGAGTCAACACTTCGCATGAGGTGGCCAAAGTATTGGAGTTTCAGCTTTAGCATCAGTCCTTCCAATGAACACCCAGAACTGATCTCCTTTAGGATGGACTGGTTGGATCACCTTGCAGTCCAAGGGACTCTCAAGAGTCTTCTCCAATACCACAGTTCAAAAGCATCAATTCTTCGGTGATCAGCTTTCTTCACCATCCAACTCTCACATCCATACATGACCACTGGAAAAACAATAGCCTTGACTAGACGGACTTTTGTTGGCAAAGTAATGTTTCTGCTTTTGAATATGCTGTCTAGGTTGGTAATAACTTTCCTTCCAATGAACAAACGTCTTAATTTCATGGCTGCAATCATCCGCAGCAAGAATATAAAAAGATAAATATGCTCAATATTAATAGCATTTCATGAACATTTTCCCATTTTTCCATATAGCCCTAATATTGTGTAACTTATCAGTTCTGTATCATTCTCGAGTGAAATGTTTTTAAATTTTAATTTGTTCTATATTCAATTTTTTTTTTCAGTTCCAAATATTCTCTTGGAATATTCTATTCTTCCAATTATTCTATTTTGGAAGGTACATTTCTATAACAAATGTTTAAGTAAATTGCCACCTGAAACGATGGTATGAATGTACACTAAGTTGTTTAACTACATTTTCATCATGTATTTACTTTTACCATTTCCTTAGTGAAAAGATCTTGATCCAAGTAGCACAAATTGATAGTGATGCTGACCAATTTTATATTGTAGATAATTTTGTTTTAATTATCCACATATGCATTTGTTTCTCTATATTTCAGAGGTTAAGTACAAATAATTCACTGTTAAACCAGAAAATTTAGTCATGTTATATCTGATACAAAACTTTTTAATTAACCAGTGGTTAGCCCCATAAAAATTAACATGATCCAAAAGGATACAAATACTCCAACCTACATTGCAGCATTGTTTACAATTGCTAAGATATGGAAGTAATGTAAAAGTCCATCAACTGCAGAATAGATAAAGAAGATGTGGTACAATTATACAATGGAATATTACTTAACCATTAAAAAAGAATGAAATGCCATCTGCAGCAACATGGATGGACCTGGAGACTGTCATAAGCTGAACATGTACACACTATTATATTTAAACTGGAAAACCAACAAGGACCTATACCATATAGCACATGGGACTCTGCTCAATGTTATGTGGCAGCCTGGATGGGAGGGGAGTTTGAGGGAGAATGTATACATGTATATGTATGGCTGAGTCCCTTCACTGTTCATCTGAAACTATCACAACATTATTAATCTACAATGCATGTGTGCATGCTGTCACTTCAGTCATGTCCAACTCTTGGTGACCCTCTGAACCATAGCCCACCAGACTCCTCTGTCCATGAGATTCTCCAGGCAAGAATACTGGAGTGTGTTGCCACACCCTCCTCAAGGGGATCTTCCCAACCCAGGAGTTGAATCTGTGTCTCTTACATCTCCTGCATTGGCAGATGGGTTCTTTACCACTAGTGCCACCTGGGAAGCCCTAATTAGCAATACTCCAACAAAATTAAAAGTTTTAAAAAACTTTATAAAAATATTAATGGAAATTATAGATTTCCAATAAATATATGCAAAGGCTTTTTATTAAGATCAAGCAGCAAAAAGCTAAAAATACCCAAGTGATGAAAATGTAGGAGGAAAATGGGAAGACAAAAAGTTGCTTAGGTAAAGGGTTCTCAGGAGTAGCCCTCATAGTTTGTCCTTATAATAAAGGGACATCTAGGAAAGAGCAGCAAGAGAACAACAAACTGCTTTCTAAAAAAGATTAATTACTAACACTGACTCAAGGACAAACAGAAAATCCTGAGACCTATAATCATTTTAAAATTTCATTAGTATTCACTAATAAAGCACCATACTATTGTTAGCAAACATTCTAAGGATAAATAATTTATGTAGGATAGAGTTTAAGAGCAGAGATCCTGAAGAGTTGCTAGACTCATTTTATGAGTATTTGTGCTATGTATAACTGCCAATATAATACATGTATTTTAAAATGTGGATATGAAGGCTCATTTTAGCTTCAGGAGAGTGCTTAATCTGGATAAAGATGAAGAAAGGGATCAGGGAAGGTAATAAAGTAGGTTTCAATTGTGTATATAATTTTTTAATTAAATAATATTCCAAAGCAAATACTGCAAATGTTAACATTTGTCCAACATGAATTAGGTTATATATGTTTATTATTCTTTGAGCTTTTCTACAAGTTTGAAAACTTTCATAATGAGAATTGTGAATACAGACTGCTGATTTCCATAACAGGAGAAACCTCAAATAATTTCTCTCCTGATCCCACTCCAGTCAGTTTAGGAGGAAGAGAAATTGGAAACTGCAAGTACAAATAACCATTTCAAAATGTTTTACTTTAAGGGGGAACAGAACAATATTGAAATAGGTGGAGGGAGATAAAGGTTCCAAAGAAAAGCTATGGAAACATGGCAGGAATAGTATATTTTATGCTGAAGGGAAATATGCAGTAATGAAAAAGCTAATTCAAGAGAGGGAAGAATTTCTAGAAGTATGTCCTCAACTAAGTGAAGGGGAATGAGATTTACTATGGTAGACAGGTCAACTGTAGACACAGATGCATGTAGTTGATAATGATGTCGGGGGCTTGTAGAAGTTGTCTTCTGATTGCTTGGCTTTTCTTGGTTAAGTAGGAATACATAGAGGAAGTGGAATATAGAAAAGTGGTAGTACTTTCAGGCAGTATTAAAGATTCATCTGAGGAGAGGTGTTATGAATTTTAAGTAAAAACTATTGTATGCATAAGTGTTTTCCACCAGTCATGTTCAGCTGCAGGAGTATAGGTGGGGAAGAATCTAAGTTAAAATGAGGGTTTTGCTTTTTTCCTGGATTGACTAGAGAGGGCAAGAGGGACAAGAAAGTTGAGTATAAGCAAGTGATTATGATGACAGACCTTGATACCGAAGCTGAGTATTGAAAAGATAAGGACATGGGGTAGGTGAAGGACAAGATTAAAAGGTGGCAGGATCAATGGGTTTGAGGTCATGTATCCTGAACAGGGCACCTAAGAAGCCTTCAACCCAAGCCATTAACAGGCACAGATAAAAATGATTTTAAAAAAGCCTGTTTCCCCAAGTCAAAGGACTTGAAAAACAATGGCTTCAGAACAGAAAGCCTTTTAGACAATACCCATCTGACTCCAGTCAAAACACCAATGGCAAATGCACAGCCCCTTCTCTGGTTTCAGCTGGCCTGAGGAGGAAATCCATATTCTCAACATTCCCCACCCCTCAACTGCACAAAAAAGCTGGCAAGTGTCTCTGTTCCCCCAGTGGTGTAGTGTTGGTAAAACCATGAGGAGATCACATCACCAAGCCCACACTTAGAGGCAGGCAATGGTCTGATTGATTGCCTAAGTTAGAGTAGGTGCAGCTGAGCAAGGAGCTGCTCTTTCATCCCCTACCCAATAGAAGTAGGTGACACTGTTAGCACAGACAAGCAAGTTGAGCTTCAACTCCCACCTAGCCACAAGCACACTTCACAATGATGCACGAGTCACAGCAAATCAGCACTCTTCTTCCTTCCCACCCATCCCAAATTTCAGCAGATCTAGCATGCAGCTGACCCTCCACCCTCAATTGGCAGCAACAAGACTTAAGGAGGGGGTAAGGGGAGTGGACACAATTCCCCCCTCCCCCACTTCTGATGTCAGTGAGGCCCAATGGGGAACTTAGCATCCACAAACAACTGGCAGCAACAGACACACTGAACAATATGGTGTGAGGCGGTGTGAGGCGGTGTGTGTCAGCATGATCGTGCTTCTCCCTGCCCTTGTGTCAGTGGGTAGGACACTGAACACCCACAGCCAAGCAGCATCAGTAAGGTATAAGGAAGTGCTTCCATATGGGACTAACAACTTTACATCCCCCTCCCTCAGTGGCATGAGCCCAGGGTGCAGCTGAGCTTACACCACAAAGAAGGACCAAGGAACGAGACACTGTAAATTGGGCCCCAATTTCTGTGAAGTGGTCAGTAATCCTACTAGGCAAGCTGAACTTCCACCCTATGCATGCATCAGGAGGTTATTTGTCAGGACTCCACATTTGCTGGAGAGTTGTTTGTGAAACCCAGGGAAGTTGAACCCATGCACCCCCCAGAATCTTGCACTACATCTTGACAGGGGAAGTTCCTGCTAAGAGGCACTATTAAATATGATCCACAGTATTATAATTCAACATTTTAGTCTGTACAGACTGCTGTGACACGATATCATAGATTAGGTGACTTCAGTTCAGTCACTCAGTCATGTCTGACTCTTTGTGACCCCATTGACTGCAGCACGCCAGGCCTCCCTGTCCATTACCAATTCCTGGAGTTTACGCAAACTCATGTCCATGGAGTTGGTGATGCCATCCAACCATCTCATCCTCTGTCATCCCTTCTCCGTCTGCCTTCAATCTTTCCCTGCATCAGGGTCTTTTCAAATGACTCAGTTCTTCCAATTAGGTGGCCAAAGTATTGGAGTTTCAGCTTCAGCCTGTCCAATGAATATTCAGGACTGATTTCCTTTAGGATGGACTGGGTGGATATCCTTGCAGTCCAAGGGACTCTCAAGAGTCTCCTCCAACACCACAGTTCAAAAGCATCACTTCTTCGGTGCTCAGTTTTCTTTATAGTCCAACTCTCACATCCATACATGACTACTGGAATAATCATAGCTTTTACTAGACAGACCTTTGTTGACAAAGTAATGTCTCTGCTTTTTAATATGCTGTCTAGGGTGGTCATAACTTTCCTTTCAAGGAGCAAGCATCTTTTAATGTCATGGCTGCAGTCACCATCTGCAGTGATTTTGGAGCCCAAAAAATAAAGTCTGTCAGTGTTTCCATTGTTTCCCCATCTACTTGCCATGAAGATTTACTCACATTTCTGGAGGCCAGAAGTCCAAGATCAAGGCGCCAGCAGATCTCATACCTGGGTCATAGATAGCAGTCTTTTCACTGTGTCTCACATGGAGGAAGGAGTAAGTAATCTCTCTGTGGCCTGTTTAATGAAGGCATAGATCTTGTTCATCAAGGCTCTGCCTTTGTGTCCTAATCACCAACTCCCCAAAGATCTCACTTCCAGATAACAGCATGTAGGGGATTTAGTTTCAACATATGAACTTCCAGGTGACACAAACATTCAGTTTATAGCAACATTCCCCCAAAGCCAGGATATAAAAATAAAAATTAATCAAGAACGAGGAAATAATAAACTCAACACAAATCAGAAAAAGCAATCAACAAATCCCAAAAGCATACAGTGTATGTTCCCCAACCACAGAGGAATCTAACTGGAAGTCAACGATGTCAAAAAATTCTCTAAGGACTTGAAAATCAAACACTTATAAATAATCCCCAAGTCAAAGAATAATTCTTAAGGAAAATAGAAATACACAGAGCTTAATGATAATGAAATTACCATATGTCAAACTACATGGGACACAGATAAAGCAGTGCAGAGATAAATTTTTAACATTAAATCTTAGATTAGAAAGGAATAATCAAAAATCAGTAATTTCCCACATCAAGAAATTAGCAAAGGGCAAAGTGAATTCTATGCAAGAAAAAAGTAAAAAAAAAAAAGGAGCAAAAATTAATAAATTGAAAATAAAGAGCTATAGAGAAGAATCAACAGAAAAGTTTTTTTTTTTTTAAGTATCCAAAATCACTGCAGATGCTGATAGCAGCCATGAAATTAAAATGACGCTTACTCCTTGGAAGGAAAGTTATGACCAACATAGATAGTGTATTAAAAAGCAGAGACATTACTTTGCCAACCAAGGTCCGTTTAGTCAAGGCTATGGTTTTTCCCGTGGTCATGTATGGATGTGAGAGTTGGACTGTGAAGAAAGCTGATCACCGAAGAATTGATGCTTTTGAACTATGGTGCTGGAGAAGACTCTTGAGAGTCCCTTGGACTGCAAGGAGATCCAACCAGTCCCTTCTAAAGGAGATCGATCCTGGGTGTCATTGGAAGGACTGATGCTAAAGCTGAAACTCCAATACTTTGGCCACCTCATGTGACGGATTTGACTCACTGGAAAAGACTCTGATGCTGAGAGGGATTGGGAGTGGGAGGAGAAGGGAACGACAGAGAATGAGATGGCTGGATGGCATCACCAACTCGATGGACATGAGTTTAAGTGAACTCCAGGAGTTGGTGATGGACAGGGAAGCCTGGCGTGCTGTGATTCATGGGGTCTCAGAGTCGGACACGACTGAGCGACTGAACTGAACTTAACTGAAAACTGACAGACCTCTAAATAGACCAATAATTTAAATTTTTAAAAACATAGAATTCCAACATCAAGAATGGAAAAAGTAATATCACTATGGATTCTGCAGTCATAATAAGGATAGTAAGGGAATGTTATGAACAGCTGTAGGTACACACATAAATTGGAAACTGAGGAGAAATGGAAAAATTCCTTGCAAACCACAAACTCAAACTACTGAAGTTCAACCAAGATTAAACAGACAATCCGAGTCATCCTCCAGCCATTAAAGAAGTTGAATTTGCAATTAAAGAACTCATGCAAAGGAGATCTCCATGCCCAGATGGTTCACAGGAGAATTCCACCAAGTTTTTAAAGGGGAATTGACTCCAAATTTACATAATTTCTTCTAGAAATCCGAAGAAGAGTCACTCCCCAACTCACCTTATGAAGTTAGTGTTACCCTCTTACTAATATCAGGCTGAAGTAGAAACGAAAAAAAAATAAATGAACAGGAAAAACTATAGGTCAATATCTCAAACAAAGCTGCCAAATTCATCAACAAAATATTTGACAATCAAACCTGGTAAAGATAATTACCATGAGCAAGTTGTTTTTATTCTAAGTGTGTAAAACTAGTTCAATATTTGAAAAGTCTGTTAATTTAATCCACCATATCAACAAGATTAAGAAGAAAAATCAAATAACCTTAGTAACTGTAGAACAAACGTTTGATAAAATCCAATGTCTATCATGATTAAAAAAAGAAAAAAAAAAAACTCAGCCAATCAGGAGAAGAGCACTTTTTTTCATTATCACAGATACATCTCAGGACCAAAAATCGTCCATCGAATACTTACTTGTTTTTGGAATATTTTTGACTTACCATTTACTGCACCTCCTCTACCTCTGTTTGATGCATCTCTGACGTTCTTTGGCCATCCTCTCCTATTTATAAGATACATGATTAAATTGTGCCCACCTGGATAAGGTAGGCTCCACTCTTAATTTAAGGTCACCTGATGACTAACTTAATTATATCTGCAAGTTGCTTCACGGCAGTACCTAGTTTAGTACTTGATTGAATAACGAGGTATAGCAATCTTGGAAATTTAAAGTTATGCCTAAAAAATGGCGATAAATGTCAAATTCAGAAAAATATCCATATGGACGGGGATAGGAAGTCTTAAAGGATGAATTCTATTTAAATATCTGCCTTTATTCTATTCCTATATTTATTAAATATTTACTGAATATATGTACTCAAATTGTGCCAGATGAAAGGGATCAGTTCAGTTCAGTTCAGTTCAGTCGCTCAGTCGTGTCCGACTCTCCGCGACCCCATGAATCACAGCATGCCAGGCCTCCCTGTCCATCAAAAACTCCCGGAGTACACTCAAACTCATGTCCACAGAGTCGGTGATGGCATCCAGCCATCTCATTCTCCGTCGTCCCCTTCTCCTCCCGCCCCCAACCTTTCCCAGCATCAGAGTCTTTTCCAGTGAGTCAACTCGTCGCATGAGGTGGCTAAAGTATTGCAGTTTCAGCTTTAGCATCAGTCCCTCCAATGAACACCCAGGATTGATCTCCTTTAGAATGGACTGGTTGGATCGGATCTCCTTGCAGTATAAGGGACTCTCAAGAGTCTTCTCCAACACCACAGTTCAAAAGCATAGATTCTTCGGCGATCAGCTTTCTTCACAGTCAAACTCTCACATCCATACATGACCACGGGAAAAACCATTGCCTTGAATAGACGGACCTTGGTTGGCAAAGTAATGTCTCTGCTTTTTAATATACTTTCAAGGTTGGCCATAACTTTCCTTCCAAGGAGCAAGCGTCTTTTAATTTCATGGCTGCAATCAGCATCTGCAGTGATTTTGGAGCCCAAAAAAATAAAATCTGATACTGTTTCCACGGTTTTTCCATCTATTTCCCATGAAGTGATGGGACCAGATGCCATGATCTTTGTTTTCTGAATTTTGAGCTTCAAGCCAACCTTTTCACTCTCCTCTTTCACTTTCATCAAGAGGCTTTTGAGTTCCTCTTCACTTTCTGCCATAAGGGTAGTGTCATGTGCATATCTGAGGTTATTGATATTTCTCCCAGCAATCTTGATTCCAGCTTGTGCTTCTTCCAGCCCAGCGTTCCTTATGATGTACTCTGCATAGAAGTTAAATAAGCAAGGTGACAATATACAACCTTGACGTACACCTTTTCCTATTTGGAACCAGTCTGTTGTTCCATGTCCAGTTCTAACTGTTGCTTCCTGACCTGTATACAGGTTTCTCAAGAGGCAGGTCAGGTGGTCTGGGATTCCCATCTCTTTCAGAATGTTCCACAGTTTATTGTGATCCACACAGTCAAAGGCTTTGGCATAGTCAATGAAGCAGAAACAGATGTTTTTCTGGAACTCTCTTGCTTTCTCCATGATCCAGCGGATGTTGGCAATTTGATCTCTGGTGCCTCTGCCTTTTCTAAAACCTGCTTGAACATCTGGGAGTTCGCGGTTTACATACTGCTGAAGCCTGGCTTGGAGAGTTTTGAGCATGACTTTACTAGCGTGTGAGATGAGTGCAATTGTTTGGTAGTTTGAGCATTCTTTGGCATTGCCTTTCTTTGGGATTGGAATGAAGACTGACCTCTTCCAGTCCTGTGGCCACTGCTGAGTTTTCCAAATCTGCTGGCATATTGAGTGCAGCACTTTCACAGCATCATCTTTCAAGACTTGAAATAGCTCAACTGGAATTCCATCACCTCCACTAGCTTTGTTCATAGTGATGCTCTCTAAGGCCCACTTGACTTCACATTCCAAGATGTCTGGCTCTAGGTCAGTGATCACGTTATCGTGACTATCTTGGTCGTGAAGATCTTTTTTGTACAGTTCTTCTGTGTATTCCTGCCACCTATTCTTAATATCTTCTGCTTCTGTTAGGTCCATACCATTTCTGTCCTTTATCGAGCCCATCTTTGCCTGAAATGTACCCTTGGAATCTCTAATTTTCTTGAAGAGATCTCTTGTTTTTCCTATTCTGTTGTTTTCCTCTATTTCTTTGCATTGATCACTAAGGAAGACTTTCTTATCTCACTTTGCTATTCTTTGGACCTCTGCATTCAGATGCTTATATCTTTCCTTTTCTCCTTTGCTTTTCACCTCTCTTCTTTTCACAGCTATTTGTAAGGCCTCCTCAGACAGCCATTTCGCTCTTCTGCATTTCTTTTCCATGGGGATGGTCTTGGTCCCTGTTTCCTGTACAATGTCACGAACCTCCGTCCAGAGTTCATCAGGCACTCTATCAATCAGATCTAGTCCCTTAAATCTATTTCTCACTTCCACTGTATAATCATAAGGGATTTGATTGAGGTCATATCTGAATGGTCTAGTGGTTTTCCCTACTTTCTTCAATTTAAGTCTGAATTTGGCAATAAGGAGTTCATGATCTGAGCCACAGTCAGCTCCTGGTCTTGTTTTTGCTAACTGTATACAGCTTCTCCATCTTTGGTTGCAAAGAATATAATCAATCTGATTTCGGTGTTGACCATCTGGTGATGTCCATGTGTAGAGTCTTCTCTTGTGTTGTTGGAAGAGGGTGTTTGCTATGGCCAGTGCATTCTCTTGACAAAACTCTATTAGCCTTTGCCCTGCTTCATTCCGTGCTCCAAGGCCAAATTTGCCAGTTACTCCAGGGGTTTCTTGACTTCCTACTTTTGCATTCCAGTCCCCTCTCATGAAAAGGACATCTTTTTTGGGTGTTAGTTCTAAAAGGTCTTGTAGGTCTTCATAGAACCGATTAACTTCAGCTTCTTCAGCATTACTGGTTGGGGCATAGTCTTGGATTACTGTAATATTGAATGGTTTGCCTTGGAAACGAACAGAAATCATTCTGTCATTTTTAAGATTGCATCCAAGTACTGCATTTCGGACTCTTTTGTTGACCATGATGGCTACTCTATTTCTTCTAAGGGTTTCCTGCCCACAGTAGTAGATATAATGGTCATCCGAGTTAAATTCACCCATTCCAGTCCATTTTAATTCACTGATTCCTAAAATGTCGACGTTCACTCTTGCCATCTCCCGTTTGACCACTTCCAATTTGCCTTGATTCATGGACCTAACATTCCAGGTTCCTATGCAATATTGCTCTTTACAGCACCGGACCTTGCTTCTATCACTGGTCACATCCACAGCTGGGTATTGGTTTTGCTTTTGCTCCTGCTCCATCCGTCTATTCCTTCTATAGTTATTTCTCCACTGAGCTCCAGTAGAATACTGGGCACCTACCGACCTGGGGAATTCCTCATTCAGTATCCTATCATTTTACCCTTTGTTACTGTTCATGGGGTTCTCAAGGCAAGTATACTGAAGTGGTTTGCCATTCCCTTCTCCAGTGGACCACATTCGGCTGTGGTCCATGTGATCAGATCGACTAGTTTCCTGTGATTATGATTTCAGTGTGTCTGCCCTCTGACGCCCCCTAGCAATACCTACCGTCTTATTTTGGTTTCTCTTACCTTGGTCGTGGAAAATCTCTTCACATCCGCTCCAGCAAAATGCAGCCACTGTACCTTACTTTGGACGAGGGGTATCTCCTCAAGGCCGCCCCCCCCGACCTTGAACGCGGAGTAGCTCCTCTCGGCCCTCCTGTGCCCGCGCAGCCACCGCCTGTTGGAAGTGGGGTAGCTCCTCTCTGCTGCCGGCCCTGGCCTCAGGCGTGGGGTAGCTCCTCACGGCCGCACCTCTTTGCGTGGTTCGTTGCTCCGGGGCCGGCGTCTCTCGCGTCGCGTCTGCGCGCCGGGGCCGGATAGAGGTGAATAAAATCCAGTCCCTGCCTTTGTGGATCCAGAGAAGGCAATGGCAAGCCATTCCAGTACTCTTGCCTAGAAAATCCCATGGACGGAGGAGCCTGGTAGGCTGCAGTCCATGGGGTCGCTATGAGTCTGACATGACTGAGCGACTTCACTTTCACTTTTCACTGTCACACATTGGAGAAGGAGATGGCAACCCACTCCAGTGCTCTTGCCTGGAGAATCCCAGGTATGGGGGAGCCTGGTGGGCTGCTGTCTATGGGGTCACACAGAGTCGTACACGACTGAAGTGACGTAGCACATGCAGCCTTTGTGGATCTGGTAATCTTGCAGCAAATACCTAGAGATAAAATTTTGTGGTGGATCCCAAGACATGAAAATACATGATGCAGGAAGAAGAATGCATTGGGGCAAGTGCTGTGACAGCTAAAAAGAGGGGCACATGAACCAGATTAAAGAAGAACAAGGTTTACAATATTCAGTTTTCCAGACCTAAGGTTATATCTAAGAAATGGGAGGCAGGTGAAGAAATCTCAAGATAAGGTATGTGAAACGTGGATAGAGATCACAGGGATTTCCAAAAAAAAGAGTATAACTCAATGGGAGTTGTTTTGATGGGAGGTTGGAGTAGGACCTGTAATAATCCAGGTTTCTGGTCCATAGTAACCATCCTCGCTAAGTTTCTTATTTGAAATATATAAGATAAATCTTTCTATTTTTAAAAGTAATTTATTTTTTTATTGAAGGATAATTGGTTTACAGAATTTTGCTGTTTTCTGTCAAACTGAAGAATTTGTTTACAGGGCAACAATGGAGAAACAGACATACAGAATAGACTTATGAACATGGGGAAGGGGAGGAGAGGATGAGATGTATGGAAATGTTTGTATTTTATAAGCAATAACTTTTAAAATTATAATTGTTGATAGTAAATTTTCTTTCTTTCATTCTTTTAACTATTGAAGTTAAAGGAGGATGTTGAAAGTTAGATAACATTTAGTTATACAAACAAAGCAAATATTTTCCTACGACCTCTGGGCACATATTTAGGTCCATCATTTACAGGATCCACTGCATGGCCCTGTTTACACATTTCACACTACTGGGATCCTATTTTTCCTCCCAAAATAAAATCTTCCTCCATAAGGACTTTTCTTTTTATTTTTAACTTCTCTTAGGAGGAACAGCTTTGCGTAAGGAGACATTTCACTGCGGGGCAAGTGAAAGACTTGAATAAAACAATGGGAGTGACTATTTTGACATTGGCCATACTGTCTTAACATGTTTTGGATGAAAAAAAAATGGCCCATGAAAATAAAATCCAGTCCAGCAACAAATATCCTGTTACCAGGTCAGAAAAACATTGTACTTAGTGCAAATGTAATCTAAATGGCTATATTCAAAAGGTTCTAGAGAGATTATTTTAGGTGTAATGTGTGTCGTAATCTTCAATTTTAGTCTGAATTTGGCAATAAGGAGTTCATGATTTGAGCCACAGTCAGCTCCTGGTCTTGTTTTTGCTGACTGTATAGAGCTACTCCATCTGTGGCTGCAAATAATATAATAAATCTGACTTCGGGATGTATAGAGTCTTCTCTTCTGTTGTTGGAAGAGGGTGTTTGCTATGACCAGTGCGTTCTCATAGCAAAAATCTATTAGCCTTTGCCCTGCTTCATTGTGCACTCCACGGCCAAATTTGGCTGTTACTCCAGGTATTTCTTGACTACATATGTTTAGCATTCCAGTCCCCTATAATGAAAAGGACATCTTTTTTGAGTGTTAGTTCTAGAAGGTCTTGTAGGTCTTCACAGAACTGTACAAATCTAGCTTCTTCAGCATTACTGGTTGGGGCATAGACATGGATTACTGAGATACTGAATGGTTTACCTTGGAAATGAACAGAGATTGTTCTGTCATTTTTGAGATTGCATCCAAGTACTGCATTTCAGGCTCTTTTCTTGACTATGATGGTTATTCCATTTCTTCTAAGGGATTCTTGCCCACAATAGTAGATATAATGGTCATTTGAGTTAAATTCACCCATTCCAGTCCATTTTAGTTCACTGATTCCTAGAATGTAAACGTTCACTCTTCCATCTCTTGTTTGACCACTTCCAATTTGCCTTGATTCATGGACCTAACATTCCAGGTTCCTATGCAATATTGCTCTTTACAGCATCGGGCTTTACTTCCATCACAAGTCACAGCTGGGTGTTGTTTTTTCTTTGACTCTGTCTCTTCATTCTTTCTGGAGTTATTTCTCCACTGATCTCCAGTAGCATATTGGGCACCTACCGACCTGGGGAGTTCATCTATCAGTGTCCTATCTTTTTGCCTTTTCATACTATTCATGGGGTTCTCAAGGCAAGAATACTGAAGTGGTTTGCCATTCCCTCTCCGGTGGACCATCTTTTTTCAGAACTCTCTGCCAAGACCCATCCGTCTTAGGTGGCCCTACATGGCAGTGCTGAAAATTACTTTTTTTTTAATTTATAATTTTAATTGGAGACTAATTACTTTACATTATTGTATTGGTTTTGCCATACATTGACATGAATCTCCCCGGGTGTACATGTGTTCCCCATCTTGAACACACCTCCCACCTCCCTCCCCATTTCATTACTCTGGTTCATCCCAGTACACCAGCCCGGAGCATCCTGTATCATGCATGGATCCTGGACTGGCGATTCGTTTCACATATGATAATATACAAGTTTCAATGCCATTGTCCCAAATCATCCCACCCTCGCCCTCTCCCACAGAGTCCAAAAGACTGTTCTATACATCTGTGTCTCTACTGCTGTCTCGTATACAGGGTTATCGTTATCATTTTTCTAAATTCCATATATATGCGTTAGTATGCTGTATTGGTATTTTTCTTTCTGGCTTACTTCACTCTGTATAATAGGCTCCAGTTTCATCCACATCATTAGAACTGATTCAAATGCATTCTTTTTAATGGCTGAGTAATACTCCGTTGTGTATATGTACCACAGCTTTCTTATCCATTCATCTGCAGATGGACATCTAGGTTGCTTCCATGTCCTCACTATTTTAAACAGTGCTGTGATGAACATTGGAGTACATGTGTTTCTTTCAATTCTGGTTTCCTCGGTGTGTATGCACAGGGCTGGGATTGCTGAGTCATATGGCAGATCTAGTTCCAGTATTTTAAGGAATCTCCACACTGTTCTCCATAGTGGCTATACTAGTTTGCATTCCCATCAACAGTGTAAGAGGGTTCCCTTTTTTCCACACCTTCTCCAGCATTTATTGCTTGTAGACTTTTGGATAACAACCATTCTGAATGGCGTGAAATGGTACCTCACTGTGGTTTTCATTTTCATTTCTCTGATTATAAGTGATGTTCAGCATCTTTTCATGTGTTTGTTAGCCATCTGTATGTCTTCTTTGGAGAAATGTCTGTTGAGTTCTTTGGCCCATTTTTTGATTGGGTTGTTTGTTTTTCTGGAATTGAGCTGCAGGAGCTGCTTGTATATTTTGGAAATTAATTATTTGTCAGTTGTTTCATTTGCTATTATTTTCTCCCATTCTGAAGGCTGTCTTTTCACCTTGTTTATAGTTTCCTTTTCTGTGCAGAAACTTTTAATTTTAATTAGGTCCCATTTGTTTATTTTTTATTTTATTTCCAATATTCTGGGAGGTGGGTCATGGAGGATCCTGTTGTGATTTATGTCGGAGAGTGTATTGCCTATGTTCTCCTCTAGGAGTTTTATCGTTTCTGGTCTTACATTTAGATCTTTAATCCATTTTGAGTTTATTTTTTGTATGGTGTTGGGGAGTGTCATAGCTTCATTCTTTCACAAGTGGTTAACCAGTTTTCCCAGCACCACTTGGTAAATAGATTGTCTTTTCTCCATTGAATATTCTTGCCCCCTTTTTCAAAGATAAGGTGTCCATAGGTGTGTGGATTTATCTCTGGGCTTTCTATTTTGTTCCATTGATCTATATTTCTGTCTTTATGCCAGTACCATACTGACTTGATGACTGTGTCTTTGTAGGAGAGCCTGAAGTCCAGCAGGTTGATTCCCCCAGTTCCATTCTTCTTTCTCAAGATTACTTTGGCTATTCGAGGTTTTTTGTATTTCCATACAAATTGTGAAATTATTTGTTCTACCTCTGTGAAAAATACCATTGGTAGCTTGATAGGGATTGCATTGAACCTATAAATTACTTTGGGTAATATATGCAGATAACACCACCCTTATGGCAGAAAGTTAAGAGGAACTTAAAAGCCTCTTGATGAAAGTGAAAGAGGAGCGTGAAAAGGTTGGCTTGAAGCTCAACATTCAGAAAACAAAGATCATGGCATCTGGTCCCATCATTTCATGCGAAATAGATGTGGAAACAATGGAAACAGTGTCAGACTTTATTCTTTGGGGCTCCAAAATCACTGTGGATGCTGATTTCAGCCATGAAATTAAAAGACGCTTACTCCTTGAAAGGAAAGTAATGACCAACATAGATAGCATATTAAAAATCAGAGACATTACTTTGCCAACAAAGGTCCATCTAGTCAAGGCTATGGTTTTTCCAGTGGTCATGTATGGATGTGAGAGTTGAACTTTGAAGAAAGCTGATTGCTGAGGAATTGACATTTTTGTACTGTGGTGCTAGAGAAGACTCTTGAGATTCCCTTGGAAGTCAAGGATATCCATCCGGTCCATTCTAAAAGAGAGCAGTCCTGAGTGTTCATTCGAAAGACTGATGCTAAAGCTGAAACTGCAATACTTTGCCCACATCATGGGAAGAGTTGACTCAGTGGAATAGACTCTGATGCTGGCAGGGTTTGGGCGCAGGAGGAGAAGTGGACGACAGAGAATTTGATGGCTGGATGGCATCACCGACTTGATGGACATGAGTTTGAGTGAACTCCAGGAGTTGGTGATGGACAGGGAGAGCTGGCGTGCTGTGATTCATGGGGTCGCAAAGAGTCAGACTCGACTGAGTGACTTATCTGAACTGACCTTAGTCCCTACATGCACAATTGAAATGAATATTCTTGAAAGTGAAAGTCGCTCAATTGTGTCCCACCCTTCGCTGTCACAGTCTTAGTAGATCAGGACCTGGGGACTGGAGTCAACAAGAAGAAGGACGTAGGAGTCCCAAGTCTCGAGTGAAACAAGGGCACTTTATTTGCAGAAATGTGTGCTTATACATGCTCATTAAAATTATTACTCATTCATTAAAAAGAATGAAGTTCCACCAGTTGCAACAAAGTGGATAGTCCTAAAATATCACTGAAGGGAGTCACTGAAGGGAATCCACACAGGTTCTCTTTCCCCTGATCTCAGTCCTGAGAACTCTGTGCAGCTCTACTCGTTCCTTTTTCCAGGAACTGATCAGGAATAGAGAGTCCTTGAGAAACAACACACAAAGGAAGAAAACAACATATTGGATCCCTTAAATTTGAATGTCCCCTGACACTTCACGACCCCATGGACTGTCTATGAAATTCTCCAGGCCAGAATACTGAAGTTGATAGCCTTTCCCTTCTCAAGGGGATCTTTCCAACTCAGGGATCAAACTGAGGTCTCTGTTTTGTGGGTGGATTATTTAAAAGCTGGGCCACAAGGGAAGCTCAAAAATAATGGAGGAGGTAGCCTATCCCTTCTCCACAAGATCTTCTCAACCCAGGAATTGAACCAGCGTCTCCTGCATTGCAGGTGGATCCTTTACCAACTGATCTATCAGTGAAGCCCTGCATACTCTTGAAAATTGAGGTAAACCCCACATTGGGCCCCTGGTCTCTGAAGTAAGAACTGTCATATTACGGAATACCATACAGAAACCCCTGAATTCACCTGAAAATGATACTAAATCGAAACAATACCTTATAATCATGAGGGAGGATATGGTTAAGATTAGTGACATCATTAAACATCTGAAGGAAACAGGAGTCATAGCCTTTATATTTCTATTTAATTTTCCAATCTGGACCCTGCAGAAAATGGATGGATCCTGAAGAATGATTGAATACAACCAAAAGTAGTAATCTTGATTGTAGGAACTGTGCCGGACATGGTATCTTTGTTGTGTGCTCAGTTGTGTCCAAATATTCGTGACCCTATGAACTGTAGTCACAAGACTCCTCTGTCCATGGGATTCTCCAGGCAAGAACAGTGGAGTGGGTTGCCATTTCATTCTCCAGAGGATCTTCCTGACCCAGGAATCGGACCCATTTCTCCTGCCCGTGTCGCCTGCATTGCAGGCAGATTGTTTACTGCTGAGCCACGAGGGAAGCCCTTTAAATGCCAGAGCATATTAATAAACCCTCTGATGCATCCCATGCCACAACTGATACAAAGGAAATATTCTTTTACATTCTAATTAGCAAAGTGTGTCAGAAATAATTTTAATTTATATAGAATCAATAGCATGCATTTATAATATCATGGCTGTTAACCTTCTTGCACTCTGTTATAATCTGAAGAAAAAATAAATATTTTTCCTTGGATTTACTCTTAATTTTCATATATAACATATAACAATGTTAATTATATTTATCTTGTAATATTTTTTTAGACTCAGATATGCACTTACACTAGCCTAAATTTCCAAGAATTAAACAAAGAGGAATCAAGTGGAGATCCTGGGAACCCAGGATCTCATACATGCAAAGCATGTGCTCTAACAGTGAGCTACATCCCCAGGCTGGTGTAATCCTTGGTAATAAATCTTGTCAGTGTATAACCAAAGAAACATTCCTGAACCAAACATTTTACTTAAAAAACAAATACTATGTCATATGGATATAATTTTGATAAAGGAAATTGGAGAATATCATACAGTAGTTCAATTATGGCTTCATATGAGATATAATATTTTATCCTTCATAGAGAGAGTAAAGTCACAATTAAAAAAAGATCTTCATAGAGGTGAGAGCAGGTTATATGGAGAAAACAAAGACAGAGGTATGATGATCCAGGAATCCATTCCTTTATGAGGATCCAAAGAAATTATGTTTTATTTACATGTTGCATTATAAAAATTATATAAGCTCACTATTGATACTTTAGAATATATATGTATAAGATATGAGATAACAGCTTTTCCACATAGGGTTACTCTTTTCCAGTCTTTTAGAATGAATTGGATATGCAGCTCTCTATTCTGTTTTAGTCCTATTTGCATTATTTAATCTACATTTCCCCCACATTTTTCCAAATAAAATTTAAAGGTCTGAATTTTACATGATTATATGAATGTGCTCTAATTAATTTTATCCCGTTCCCTACACTTAAATGTTTAAATTTTTCTATTTCTTCTTATTTTACAATAACTCCGGGGAGGCCATTAGTATTTATTAATATATGTCTGCATTTCTGATTATTTCCTTATAATATAGTCCCCAAAGTGTAATTTCTACACTGTAATGCTTGCGATTTTTTTAACATTGCTACAGATTGCTCTTTTTCTCCATAAGTTTATAAAATTTGCACTAAAGTTCAACCAGCAATATTTGGTGCTTTTTCATAATACCTTGTCATAACTGAGTATCTGTATCCTTTTAGAATTCAATAGGTAACATGGTATATCATAAATATTTAGTTTTGCATTTCTGTGATCTTAGTTTTTAGTGTTTATTTCAAAATTTTAATTTGAATTTTGTATGTATATAGCCATAACTTGTTTAGTTCCTACTTTCAAATCAGCATCTCAGCTTTCTTATTAATATATGAAGTTTCAATAATAAAAATTTTAAATGCTTTTAAATTTTCCAACCATTACAAAAACAAAAATTCTCTTTCCCCATATGTATCTAATGCTAACACTTTTCTTGATAGTACAGTTTTACTTCACATAACATTTTTTGAGCAATAATCATCACTGGATTGACAAGCCAGGGTTCTCATTGCAGACTCTACCATATCTTTCTGTGTGACCTTGAAAATATATTCTAATGCAGAGACAGCTGGTGCCCACCCCTTCATCCATTCACTCATTTATTCATTCTTAAGTCTATTATTTTAATTAGTACCCCATGGAGGGAACTTGGAAATTTTCCATGCCTACACCTCTCCCAAAGCTGCTGGATAACTGAAATGTAACCATTAGAGAATCATTTTAGGGATTATTGATCTGGAGATAGAGCTATCAAGAGGTTCAACTATAAAAAGTCAAGCAACAGGCAAATAATTGCCTCATTCCAGCCATTCCATTTGGAGAAGGCAATGACACCCCACTCCAGTACTCTTGCCTGGAGAGTCCCGTGGATGGGGGAGCCTGGTGGGCTTCAGTCCATGAGGTCGCTAAGAGTCAGACAAGACTAAGTGACTTCACTTTCCCTTTTCCTTTTCATGCATTGGAGAAGGAAATGGCAACCCACTCCAGTGTTCTTGCCTGGAGAATCCCAGGGACGGGGGAGCCTGGTGCGCTGCCGTCTTTGGAGTCGCACAGAGTTGGACACGACTGAAGTGACTTAGCAGCAGCAGCAGCCATTCCATTCCGTTCTTCCACTCCCCTCCAGTACACCAAGTAGGGCTTTGGGGAAAATTCCTTCTGTAGGGTCTCTTATCCCTTTCTACTCATTTCACAGCTTTGGATTTATATTTGGAGGATCATGGTGAGATTTCATGAGATTTATTTGGCAGTAAAGAAGGGTTGCTTTCCTGAAAAGTTGTAGGTAAAAAGCTCAGGATACAGTGTATTTCATTCCCACTCATCTCATGAGGTATTGGAGTAGGAGTCCCATTACCTTTCTCCTCAATAAGAGTATCTTCCTCTTCTGGGTGGTAGGTGGGCTTGGGGTCTGGATGCATCTGTCTCACGTCCAGGACTAAGATGAAAGCTCAGGACAGAGCCTAGGTTAGGATGAGGGAAGGAACTAAGCTATGCGAGTGCAAGGTTGGATGCTGTATTTATGTAAAATTTTGTCCATCATAGATCGTTTCATTGATTTAGAATTTTTAAAACATGACATTAAAATAACGTGCATTTTTATTTACTTTTTTGTCCTTTTTTTGCCCTGCTGTTCACCATGTGGGATCCTACTTTCCCAACAGGGATCAAAACCTGTACCCCGTGCAGTAGAAGCACAGTTTTAACCATTGGACCACCAAGCAAGTCTGATTGACTGACGATTTCATGGCCCCTAAAATTATGTGTCCTGGTTGAGTGTTTCAAATGCTTGAGCCCAATCCTGGCCCTGACTTTATTTCTTACAGATAGAAGGGGCTTATCATTACCTTCAAGCTCAGTGTTAACCAGAGCTGGATGATTCCCAAATCCGGTCCCCAACTATCAATTTAAGAGACCATTTTGGCTTTCTTCCATATTGATCTGCTCTAGCACTATGTGTATTCCACAAGTTTGAGTCTATGCCCTGGTCCATCTCTATCATGTGACAACTTAGCAATTACTTCTTATTTGGCATTTATCTTGGCTGAACAATAGGACAAGAGGAAAATATACCATGTACTCCAGAACCTTCCACAGACTTTGGTTCAGTAATTTAACATAGGTAGAGTTGGGGATGATGGGGAGAAGGACATCTTCCTTCCAGGTTCTGAAGCGGCAGGGGCCTGCAGAAGGTATACAATTAAACAGGGATTCCTAAGCCTAGTTACATATTACAATTACCTGAAGAACTTTCAAAAATACCTATGTCTGAGTTCTGACCTCAGCCTTTCACTTAATTGGCCCAGGGTAGGGCTGAGTAAATGGGGTTTTGCAAAACTCCTCAGAAGACATTATTGTGAAAACAAACTCAAAAATCACTATGTCTGGATGGCAGAGGAACAGGACGTGGACACCAATTTCTCCCCCACAAATTCAACGGAAGAACATTTAAACACTGAACAAATTCCGCAAAACAACTTCTGAATGCTGGCAGAGGACATCAGGTACCCAGAAAGGCAGCCTGTTGTCTTCTGAAGGAGGTAGGAGAAAATATAAAAGATAAAAAGAGAGACAAAAGAGGTAGGGATGGAGATCTGTCCTGGGAGGGGAGTCTTTAAAAAGACAGAAGTGTTCAAACACCAGGAAACACTCTCACTGGTGAGTCTGTGGTCAGCCTTGGAAACTCAGAGGGCAACATAACCGGGAGGGAAAATAAATAAATAATTAAAACCCACAGATTACATGCCTAATGGCAACACCCAGGGGAGAAGCGGCACAGACACTCGCATCTGCAACTAGCAAGCAGGGACTGGACTGGGAGGCGCAGGCTACATTGCTTAGTGTAAGGACTGGGCATGAATGTTCCAAGGGCAATCTGAGGGAACTAACCTGAGAGAGCAACCCAGACTATAGGATAGCTATCCCTCAAAAAGCTCTAACCTAAGACAGCACCAGGTCCATTCACAGAACAAAGGACTGAGCAGAGATAGCCAGCTGTGGACCGGCCCATCCCCCACCGGAGACAGGCAGGTGAGGGCAGCCAGTGCCAGAAGGGGGCAAAGAGGGCCCCAGAGAGGCGTCCTCTACCAAACTGCAAGCAGGCTTCATTGCTAACCAAAACTTCTTGGGATTCTCGACGGTTGACATCCACCAGGAGGGTCACAGACAGAGGTCAGCTCCCCAGAAGAGACACACAGCGCACCTAAGAAGGTGCGCCAGTTGTACACCCAGAAAACTGAGCAGCTGGGATGGCGGAGGCGGTAAGAGCAGCCCCCAACTGCGGGCGACCACACTTGCCAAGCACCTGGTCACCTGAACTGCTCAGACCTGGGAAGGGCACAAAACGTAGGCCCAACCAAGTCTGTGCCTTTGTGGAGTACCTGAGAACCTGAACCTGAGTGGCTTAGACCTGGGAAGTACATACAACCCAGGGCCCAACTCAGATAGTTCCTGGCAGAGCAACCTAGAACCTGAACAGTGTAGACTGGGACAGCACACATGCCTAGAATGGGGGCGAACCCAGTATGGCCGAGACACTGTGAGCACTCCCCAGTGATATTTGTTTGCAGTGTTCATCCCTCCCCACAGCACGACTGAACAATTAAGCCAAAAAAAGTGACCACCACTGTCCCCTTGTGTCAGGATGGGAATTAGACACTGAAGAGACCAGCAAACAGAAGAGCTTAAACAGAATTAACTGCCTTGGAAGTGACAGATGGAGAAGTCTTGAGCCTACTGCAAGAATAAGACTGAAAACCAGAGGCAGAGGCTTAAGTCCAAATCCTGAGAACACCAGCGATCTCCAGTTCCAGGGAGCATTAATTGATAGGAGCTCATCAAATGCCTCCACACATACAGTAAAACCAGGCACCACCCAAGGGTCAACAAGTTTCAGAGAAAGACATACCACACAAACTTGCCAGCAACACAGGAGAACAGCCCTGAACTTCAATATATAGGCTGGCCAAAGCCACTCCAAACCAATTGACATCTCAAACTCACTACTGGACACTCCATTGCACTCCAGAGAGAGGAAATCCAGTTCCACCCACCAGAACACCGACACAAGCTTCCCTAACCAGGGAACCTTGACAAGACACCCATCCGAACGCACGCACAGCAAGAAAACTACATAATAAAGAGAACTCTACAAACTTCCAGAAGACAGAAAGGCCACCCCAAGCAAAGCAATATAAGCAAGATGAAGAGGCAGAGAAATACCCAGCAAGTAAAGGAACAGGATAAATGTCCACCAACACAAACAAAAGCGGAAGATAGAGGGAATCTACCTGATAAAGAATTTCAAATGTTGATAGTGAAAATGATTCAAAATCTTGAAAGCAAAATAGAGTTACAGATAAATAACCTGGACACAAGGATTGAGAAGATGCAAGAAAGTTTTAATAAGGATTTAGAGGAAATAAAACAGAGTTAATATACAATGAATAATGGAATAGATGAGATCAGAAACACTCTGGAGGGAAAAAACAGTAGAATAATGGAGGCAGAAGACACGATAAGCGAGCTAGAAGATAGAATTGTAGAAATAAGTGAAACAGAGAGGAAAAAAGAAAAATGAATTAAAAGAAATGAGGACAATATTAGAGACCTGGGACAAATGTAAACGCCCCAACATTCGAATCATAAGAGTCCCAGAATAAGACAAAAAGAAAGACCATGAGAGAATGCTTGAAGAGATAATAGTTGAAAACTTCCCAAAAATGGGGAAGGAAATAATCACCCAAGTCCAAGAAACCCAGAGAGTCCCCAACAGGATAAACACAAGGCGAAATACTCAAAGACACATATTAATCAAATTAACAAAGATCAAGCACAAAGAACAAATATTAAAAGCAGCAAGGGAAAAACAACAACTAACACACAAGGGGATTCCCATAAGGATAACAGCTGATCTCTCAACATAAACTCTTCAGGCCAGGAGGGAATGAAAAGACATACCTAAAGTGATGAAAGAAAATAAACTACAGCCCAGATTACTGTACCCAGCAAGGATTTCATTCAAATATAAAGGAGAAATCAAAAGCTTTACAGACAAGCAAAATCTGAGAGAATTCAGCATCACCAAACCAGCCCTCCAACAAAAGCTAAAGGATCTTTTCTAGACAGGAAACAGAGGAAGGCTGTATAAATTTGAATCCAAAGCAATAAAGAAAATGGCAACAAGATCATACTTATCAATAATTACCTTAAATGTAAATGGGTAGAATGCCGCAGCCAAAAGACAAAAGCTGGCTGAATGGATACAAAAACAAAACCCCCATATATGTTGTCTACAAGAGACCCACCTCAAATCGAGGGACACATACACACTGAAAGTGAAGGGCTGGAAAAAGATATTCCACGCAAATAGAGACCAAAAGAAAGCAAGAGTAGCAATACTCATATCAGATAAAATAGATTTTAAAGCAAAGGCTGTGAAAAGAGACAAAGAGGAAACTACATAATGATCAAAGGAACAATCCAAGAAGAAGATATAACAATTATAACTATTTATGCACCCAACATAGGAGCACCGCAATATGTAAGACAATGACTAACAAATATGAAAGGGGAAATTAACAAAAACTCAAAAATAGTGGGAGACTTTAATAACCCACTCACGCCTATGGATAGATCAACTAAACAGAAAATTAACAAGAAAACACAAGCTTTAATAGATGGGTTAGACCTTATAGATCTCTATAGGACATTTCACCCCAAAAGAATGAATTTAACATTTTTCTCAAGTGCACACGGAACCTTTTCCACGATAGATCACATCCAGTGCCATAAATCTAGCCCTGGTAAATTCAAAAAAATTGAAATCATTCCAAGCATCTTTTCTGACAACAATGCAGTAACATTAGATCTCAGTTACAGGAGAAAAACTATTAAAAATGCCAACACATGGAGGCTGAACAACACGCTGCTGAATAACGAATAAATCATAGAAGAAATCAAAAGAGAAATCAAAATATGCATAGAAATGAATGAAAATGAAAACAAAACAACCCAAAATCTCTGGGACACTGTAAAAGCAGTGCTAAAGGGAAAGTTCAAAGAAATACAGGCACACCTCACGAAACAAGAAAAAAGTCAACTAAATAACCTAACTCTACACCTAAAGCAACTAGAAAAGGAAGAAATGAAGAACCCCAGGGTCAGTAGAAGGAAAGAAATTTTAAAATTAGGGCAGAAATAAATGCAAAAGAAACAAAAGAGACCATAGCAAAAATCAACAAAGCCAAAAGCTAGTTCTTTGAGAGGGTAAATAAAATTGAAAAACCACTAGCCAGAATCATCAGGAAACAAAGGGAGAAAAACCAAATCAATAAAATTAGAAATGAAAATGGAGAGATCACAACAGACAACACAGAAATACAAAGGATCATTAGAGAATACTATCAGCGATTATATGGCAATAAAATGGACAACTTAGAAGAAATGGACAAATTCTTAGCAAATTACAACTTTCCAAAACTGAACCAGGAAGAAATAGAAAATCCTAACAGACTCATCACAAGCATGGAAATAGAACCTGTAATCAGAAAACTTCCAGCAAACAAAAACCCAGGTCCAGACGGCTTCACAGCTGAATCTAACAAAAATGTAGAGAAGAGCTAACCTAACACTTATTCTACTCAAACTCTTCCAGAAAATTGCTGGGGAAGGGAAACTTCCAAACTCATTCTATGAGGCCACAATCACCCTAATCCCAAAACCTGGTAAAGATCCCACAAAAAAGAAAACTACAGGCCAATATCACTGATGAACATAGATGCAAAAATCCTTAACAAAATTCTAGCAATCAGAATCCAACAACACATTAAGAAGATCATACATCATGACCAAGTGGGCTTTATCCCAGGAATTCAAGGATTCTTCAATATCCTCAAATCAATCAACGTAATACACCACATTAACAAACTGAAAAATAAAAATCATATGATTATCTCAATAAATGCAGAGAAAGCCTTTGACAAAATTCAGCATCCGTTTATGATAAAAACCCTCCAGAAGGTGGGAATAGAAGGAACATATCTCAACATAATAAAAGCTATAAATGACAAACTCACAGCAAACATGATCCTCAATGGTGAAAAACTGAAAGCATTTCCCCTAAAGTCAGGAACAAGACAAGGGTGCCCACTCTCACCACTAAAACTTTCATTGTTCACTGATGACATGATCCTCTACACAGAAAACCCTAAAGACTCTACCAGAAAACTACTAGAACTAATCAATGATTACAGTAAAGTTGGAGGATATAAAATCAACACACAGAAATCCCTTGCATATCTTTATACTAATAATGAGAAAATAGAGAAATTGAAAATCCAATACTTTGCCACCTCATGCGACGAGCTGACTCACTGGAAAACACTCTGATGATGGGAGGGATTGGGGCAGGAGGAGACGGGGACGATAGAGAATGAGATGGCTGGATGGTATCACTGACTCGACGGACATGAATTTTGTGAATTCCTGGAGTTGGTGATGGACAGGGAGGCCTGGCGTGCTGTGATTCATGGGGACCCAAAGAGTTGGACACGACTGAGTGACTGAACTGAACTGAACTGATTCCATTCACTGTTGCAACGAAAAGAATAAAATATTATTAATATATCTACCTAAAGAAAAAAAAAAAGACCTGTACATAGAAAACTATAAAACACTGGAGAAAGTAATCAAAGAGGACACTAATAGATGGAGAAATATACCGTGTTCGTGGATTGGAAGAATAAATATTGTGACAATGCGTATACAACCCAAAGTAATTTATACATTCAATGCAATCTCTATCAAGCTACCACCGATATTTCTCACAGAGCTAGAACAAATAATTTCACAATTTGTATGGAAATACAAAAAACCTCGAATAGCCAAAGCAATCTTGAGGAAGAAGAATGGAACTGGTGGAACCAACCTGCCAGACTTCAGGCTCTACTACAAAGCCACAGTCATCAAGAAAGTATGGTACTGGTATAAAGACAGAAATATAGATCACTGGAATAAAATAGAAAGCCCAGAGATAAATCCACGCCCCTATGGACACCTTATCTTTGACAAAGGAGGCAAGAATATAAAATGGAGTAAAGACAGTCTCTTTAAAAAGTGGTGCTGGGAAAACTTGTCAGCCAATTGTAAAAGAATGAAACTAGAACACTTCCGAACACAATACACCAAAATAAACTCAAAATGGATTAAAGATCTAAATATAAGACCAGAAACTATAAAACTCCTAGAGGAGAACATAGGTAAAACACTCTCCGACATAAAGCACAGCAGGATCTTCCATGACCGACCTCCCAGAATATTGGAAAGAAAAGCAAAAACAAACAAATGGGATCTAATTAAATTTAAAAGCTTCTGCACAAAAAAGGAAACTATAAGCAAGGTGAAAAGACAGTCTTCAGAATGGGAGAAAATAACAGCAAATGAAACAACTGACAAAGAATTAATCTCCAAAATATACAAGCAGCTCCTTCAGCTCGATTCCAGAAAAATAAACGACCCAATCAAAAAATGGGCCCAAGAAATAAACAGACATTTCTCCAAAGAAGACATACGGATGGCTAACATACACAAGAAAAAATGCTCAACATCCTTCATAATCAGAGAAATGCAAATCAAAACCACAATGAGACATCATTTCACACCAGTCAGAATGGCTGCTATTCAAAGTCTACAAGCAATAAATGCTGGAGAGGATGTGGAGAAAAGGGAACCCTCTTACACTGTTGGTGGGAATGCATACTAGTACAGCCACTATGGAGAACAGTGTGGAGATTCCTAAAAAAACTGGAAATAGAACTGCCATCAGTTCAGTCAGTTCAGTCGCTCAGTCGTTTCCGACTCTCCGCGACCCCATGAATCACAGCACGCCAGGCTTCCCTGTCCATCACCAACTCCCGGAGTACACTCAAACTCATGTCCACAGCTTCGGTGATGCCATCCAGCCATCTCACTCTCCATCGTCCCCTTCTCCTCCGGCCCCCAACCTTTCCCAGCATCAGAGTCTTTTCCAGTGAGTCAACTCGTCGCATGAGGTGGCCAAAGTATTGCAGTTTCAGCTTCAGCATCAGTCCTTCCAATGAACATCCAGGATTGATCTCCTTTACAATGGACTGGTTGGATCTCCTTGCAGTCCAAGGGACTCTCAAGAGTCTTCTCCAACACCACAGTTCAAAAGCATTGATTCTTCGGTGATCAGCTTTCTTCACAGTCCAACTCTCACATCCATACATGACCACGGGAAAAACCATTGCCTTGACTAGACGGACCTTGGATGGCAAAGTAAGGTCTCTGCTTTTTAATATACTATCAAGGTTGGTCATAACTTTCCTTCCAAGGAGCAGGCGTCTTTTAATTTCATGGCTGCAATCAGCATCTGCAGTGATTTTGGAGCCCAAAAAAACAAAGTCTGACACTGTTTCCACTGTTTTTCCATCTATTTCCCATGAAGTGATGGGACCAGATGCCATGATCTTCGTTTTCTGAATGTTGAGCTTCAAGCCAACCTTTTCACTGTCCTCTTTTACTTTCATCAAGAGGCTTTTGAGTTCCTCTTCACTTTCTGCCATAAGGGTGGTGTCATCTGCATATCTGAGGTTATTGATATTTCTCCCAGCAATCTTGATTCCAGCTTGTGCTTCTTCCAGCCCAGCGTTCCTCATGATGTACTCTGCATAGAAGTTAAATAAGCAGGGTGACAATATACAACCTTGATGTACACCTTTTCCTATTTGGAATCAGTCTATTGTTCCATGTCCAGTTCTAACTGTTGCTTCCTGACCTGCATACAGGTTTCTCAAGAGGCAGGTCAGGTGGTCTGGGATTCCCATCTCTTTCAGAATGTTCCACAGTTTATTGTGATCCACACAGTCAAAGGCTTTGGCATAGTCAATGAAGCAGAAATAGATGTTTTTCTGAAACTCTCTTCCTTTCTCCATGATCCAGCGGATTTTGGCAATTTGATCTCTGGTGCCTCTGCCTTTTCTAAATCCTGCTTGAACATCTGGGAGTTCACGGTTTACATACTGCTGAAGCCTGGCTTGGAGAATCTTGAGCATGACTTTACTAGCGTGTGAGATGAGTGGAATTGTGCGGTAGTTTGAGCATTCTTTGGCATTACCTTTCTTTGGGATTGGAATGAAGACTGACCTTTTCCAGTCCTGTGGCCACTGCTGAGTTTTCAATATTTGCTTGCATATTGAGTGCAGCACTTTCACAGCATCATCTTTCAAGACTTGAAATAGCTCAATTGGAATTCCATCACCTCCACTAGCTTTGTTAGTAGTGATGCTTTCTAAGGCCCACTTGACTTCACATTCCAAGATGTCTGGCTCTAGGTCAGTGATCACGTTATCGTGACTATCTTGGTCGTGAAGATCTTTTTTGTACAGTTCTTCTGTGTATTCCTGCCACCTCTTCTTAATATCTTCTGCTTCTGTTAGGTCCATACCATTTCTGTCCTTTATCGAGCCCATCTTTGCATGAAATATTCCCTTGGAATCTCTAATTTTCTTGAAGAGGTCTCTTGTTTTTCCTATTCTGTTGTTTTCCTCTATTTCTTTGCATTGATCACTGAGGAAATCTTTCTTATCTCTCCTTGCTCTTCTTTGGAACTCTGCATTCAGATGCTTATATCTTTCCTTTTCTCCTTTGCTTTTCGCCTCTCTTCTTTCACAGCTATTTGTAAGGCCTCCTCAGACAGCCATTTCGCTCTTTTGCATTTCTTTTCCATGGGGATGGTCTTGGTCCCTGTCTCCTGTACAATGTCACGAACCTCCGACCAGAGTTCATCAGGCACTCTATCAATCAGATCTAGTCCCTTAAATCTATTTCTCACTTCCACTGTATAATCATAAGGGATTTGATTGAGGTCATGTCTGAATGGTCTAGTTTTTTTCCCTACTTTCTTTAATTTAATCTGAGTTTGGCAATAAGGAGTTCATGATCTGAACCACAGTCAGCTCCTGGTCTTGTTTTTGCTAACTGTATACAGCTTCTCCATCTTTGGTTGCAAAGAATATAATCAATCTGATTTCGGTGTTGACCATCTGGTGATTTCCATGTGTAGAGTCTTCTCTTGTGTTGTTGGAAGAGGATGTTTTCTATGACCAGTGCATTCTCTTGAAAAAACTCTATTAGCCTTGCCCTGCTTCATTCCGTGCTCCAAGGCCAAATTTGCCAGTTACTCCAGGTGTTTCTTGACTTCCTACTTTTGCATTCCAGTCCTCTATAATGAAAAGGACATCTTTTTTGAGTGTTAGTTCTAAAAGGTCTTGTAGGTCTTCATAGAACCGATTAACTTCGGCTTCTTCAGCATTACTGGTTGGGGCATAGGCCTGGATTACTGTAATATTGAATGGTTTGCCTTGGAAACGAATGGAAATCATTCCGTCATTTTTAAGATTGCATCCAAGAACTGCCATATGAACCAGCAATCTCACCTCTGTGCATACACACCGAGGAAACCAGAATTGAAAGAGACACATGTACTCCAATGTTCATTGCAGCACTGTTTATAATAGTGAGGACATGGAAGCAACCTAGATATCCATCTGCAGACAAATGGATAACAAAGCTGTGGTACATATACACAATGTAGTATTCATTTCAGTTCAGTTCAGTTGCTCAGTCGTGTCCGACTCTCTGCGACCCCATGTATTACAGCACGCCAGGCCTCCCTGTCCATCACCAACTCCCGGAGTACACTCAAATTCATGTCCACAGAGTCGGTGATGCCATCCAGCCATCTCATTCTCCGTCATCCCCTTTGCCTCCTGCCCCCTACTCAGCCATTAAAAAGAATACATTTGAATCAGTTCTAATGAGGTTGATGAAACTGGAGCCTATTATACAGAGTGAAGTAAGCCAGAAGGAAAAACACCAATACAGTATACGAACGCATATATATGGAATTTAGAAAGATGGTAACCTTAACTTTTTATATGAGACAGCAAAAGAGACACAGGTGTATAGAACAGTCTTTTCGACTCTGTGGGAGAGGATGAGGGTGGGATGATTTGGGAGAATTGCATTGAAACATGTATATTATCCTATGTGAAACGAATCACCAGTCTAGGTTCATCGCAGGATACAGTATGCTCGGGGCTAGGCACGGGGATGACACAGAGGATGGATATGGGGAGGATGGAGGTGGGAGCGGGGTTGAAGAAGGGGAACACATGTATACCCGTGGCCGATTCATGTCAATATATGGCAAAACCAACCAGTATAATATTGTAAAGTAATTCAGTTCAGTTCAGTTCAGTTGCTCAGTCGTGTCCGACTCTCCACGACCCCATGAATCACAGCACGCCAGGCCTCCCTGTCCATCACCAACTCCCGGAGTTCACTCAAACTCATGTCCACAGAGTCCGTGATGCCATCCAGCCATCTCATTCTCCGTCGTCCCCTTCTCCTCCCGCCCCCAACCTTTCCCAGCATCAGAGTCTTTTCCAGTGAGTCAACTCATTACATGAGGTGGCCAAAGTATTGCAGTTTCAGCTTTAGCATCAGTCCTTCCAGAGAACACCCAGGATTAATCTCCTTTAGAATGGCCTCTAATAAAAACAAAAAAATTAATTAAAAAAAAAGAAAAGAAAGTTGTAACATCCTAAAGTTTTTTTTTTTTTAATTGAATTGGTTCATTAAATTCTGAACCACTAAATCTTGATTTTTGTAGTTCATAAATAGTATCTGTTATCTCCTTTAATCTGGCAACCACAAAAAACTTCTGCAGAGAAACAACTTACACTGTAGCATTTTGCTTGCTTACCTTTCTCCGTTTTAATTTTTTTTCTTCCACCCTAAATCTTTGTTAAAGGTGATGCTCATGCCACATGATCATGTTACTGGAAAGTAATGTTGGGATATTTGTGAAAGAAAGAAAAAAATATTTTATAGTGAAAAAGAAATGGGTCAATAGACCACAGGATCTAATGTTGAAATCTGTGCTCACACTTAAGGCATATGTCAAGACTCCTGCCTTCTTAGTCACCAAGTAACTTCTTAATAATACTGTTCTTTTCTCTAATAAATCACATTCTAATCACACACACACAAAAAAACTAAAAACAGCTGATCTTTCAATAGAAACTCTTCAGGCCAGAAGGGAATGTCAAGACATACTTAAAGTGATGAAAGAAAAAAACCTACATCCCAGATTACTGTACATAGCAAGGATCTCATTCAAATATGAAGGAGAAATCAAACGCTTTACAGACAAGCAAAAGGTGAGAGAATTCAGTACCACCAAACCAGCTCTCCAACAAATGCTAAAGGATATTCTCTAGACAAGAAACACAGAAAAGATGTATAAACTCAAACAAACAAACAAAAAAAAACAACAGCAAAGTAAATGGCAACAGGATCATACTTATCAATAATTACCTTAAATGTAAATGGGTTGAATGCCCCAACCAAAAGACGAAGACTGGCTGACTGGATACATAAACAAGACCCCTATATATGTTGTCTGCAAGAGACAAAACAAGGGATACATACAGACTGAAACTGGAGGGCTGAAAAAAGATATTCCATGAAAATAGAGACCAAAATCAAGCAGGAGTAGCACTACTCACATCAGATAAATTAGACTTTAAAACAAAGGCTGTGAAAAGAGATAAAGAAGGATACTAGATAATGATCACATGATCAATCCAAGAAGAACATATATAAAAATCATAAATATATGAAACCAACATAAAAGCACCACAATATGTAAGACAAATGTTAGCAAGTATGAAAGGGAAATTAACAATAACACAATAATAGTGGGAGACTTTAATACCCCACTCACAACTATGGATATGTCAACTAAATAGAAAATTATCAAGGGAACACGAACTTTAAATGATCCCATAGACCAGTTTGACCTAATTAATAACTATAGAACATTTCACCCCAAAACAATGAATTTCCACATTTTGTCAAGTGCACATGGAACCTTCTCCAGGATAGATCACATCCTGGGCCATAAATCTAGCCTTGGTAAATTCAAAAAAATTGAAATCATTCCAAGCATCTTTTGTGACCACAGTGCTGTAAGATTAGATCTCAGTTACAGGAGAAAAACTATTAAAAATTCCAACATATAGAGGCTAAGCAACATTCTGCTGAATAACCAACAAATCATAGAAGGAATCAAAAAAGAAATCAAAATATTCATATAAACAAATGAAAGTGAAAACACAACAATCCAAAACCTATGGGAAACTGTAAAAGCAGTGCTAGGGGTAAGGTTCATAGCAATACAGGCTTACCTAAACACACAAGAAAAAATTCAACTAAATAACCTAACTCTACACATAAAGCAACTAGAAAAGGAAAAAATGAAGAACCCCAGGGTTAGTAGAAGGAAAAATATCTTAAAAAATTAGCGCACAAATAAATGCAAAATAAACAAAGGAGACTATAGCAAATATCAACAAAGCCAAAAGCTGGTTCTTTGAGAAGATAAATAAAATTGACAAACTATTAGCTAGACTCATCAAGAAACAAAGGGAGAAAAATCAAATCAACAAAATTAGAAATGAAAATGGAGAGATCACAACAGACAACACAGAAATACAAAGGATCATAAGAGACTACTATCAGCAACTATAGGCCAATAAAATGGGCAACTTGGAAGAAATGGACACATTCTTAGAAAAGTACAACTTTCCAAAACTGAACCAGGAAGAAGTAGAAAATCTTAATAGACGCATCACGAGTATGGAAATTGAAACTGTAATCAGAATTCTTCCAGAAAACAAAAACCCCAGACAAGACAGCTTCACAGCTGAATTCTACCAAACATTTAGAGAAGAGCTAACACCTATCCTACTTAAACTCCTCCAGAAAATTGCAGAGGAAGGTAAACTTCCAAACTCATTCTATGGGGCCACCATCACCCTAATACCAAAACCTGACAAAGATGCCACAAAAAACGAAAACTACAAGTCAATAGACTGATGAACATAAGTGCAAAAATCCTTAACAAAATTTTAGCAAACAGAATCCAACAACATATTAAAAAGATCATACATCATGACAAACTGGGCTTTAACCCAGGGATGCAAGGATTCTTCAATATCTGGAAATCAACCAACATAATGCATCTCATTAACAAAATGAAAGATAAAAATCATATGATTATCTCAATAGATGCAGAGAAATCCTTTGAGAAATTTCAAAATCCATTTATGATAAAAACCCTCCAGAAAGGAGGAATAGAAGGAACATACCTCAATATAATAAAAGCTATATATTACAAACCCACAGCAAACATTATCCTCAATGGTGAAAAATTGAAGGCATTTCCTCTAAAGTCAGGAACAAGACCAGGGTGCCCACCTTCATCACTACTATTCAACATAGTTTTAGAAGTTTTGCCCACAGCAATCAGAGCAGAAAAAGAAATAAAATGAATTCAGATTGAAAAGAAGTAAAACTTTCACTGTTTGCAGATGACATGATCCTCTACATAGAAAACCCTAAGGACTCCACCAGAAATTTACTAGAGCTAATCAATGAATATAGTAAAGTTGCAGGATATAAAATCAACACACAGAAATCCCTTGCATTCCTACACACTAATAATGAGAAAATAGAAAGAGAAATTAAGGAAGCAATTCCATTCACCATTGCAATGAAAAGAATAGAATACTTAGGAATATATCTCCCTAAAGAAAAAAAAAGACCTATATATGGAAAACTATAAAACACTGGTGAAAAAAATCAAAGAGGACACAAATAGGTAGAGAAATATGCCATGTTCATGGATCGGAAGAATCAATATGGTGAAAAAGATTATACCATTGAAAACAATCTATAGATTCAATGCAATCCCTATCAAGCTACCAACGGTATTTTTCAGAGAAATAGAACAAATAATTTCACAATTTGTATGGAAATACATAAAGTTCAAATAGCCAAAGCAATCTTGAGAAAGAAGAATGGAAATGGAGGAATCAACCTGCCTGACTTCAGGCTGTTCTGCAAAGCTACAGTCATCAAGACCGTATGGTACTGGCAGAAAGACAGAAATATAGATCTGTGGAACAAAATAGAAAACTCAGAGATAAATCCATACACCTATGGACACCTTATCTGCGACAAGGGAGGCAAGAATATAAAATGGAGAAAAGACAATCTCTTTAACAAGTGGTGCTGGGAAAAGTGGTCAACCACTTGTAAAGGAATGAAACTAGAACACTTTCTAACACCATACACAAAAATAAATTCAAAGTGGATTAAAGATCTAAATGTTAGACCAGAAACTATAAAACTCCTAGAGGAAAACATAGGCAAAGCAATGTCCGACATAAATCATAGCAGGATCTTCTATGACCCACCTCCCAGAGTAATGGAAATAAAAGCAAAAATAAACAAATGGGACCTAATTAAATTAAAAGCTTTTGCACAATGAAGGAAACTATAAGCAAGGTGATAAGACAGCCTTCAGAATGGGAGAAAATAATAGCAAATGAAGAAACTGACAAAGAATTAATCTCAAAAATATACAAGCATCTTCTGCAGTTCAATTCCAGAAAAATAAATGACCCAATCAAAAAATGGGCCAAAGAACTAAACAGACATTTCTCCTAAGAAGACATACAGATGGCTAACAAACACATGAAAAAATGCTCAACATCACTCATAATCAGAGAAATGCAAATCAAAACCACAATGAGGTACCATTTCACACCAGTCAGAATGGCTGCTATCCAAAAGTCTACATGCAATAAATGCTGGATAGGGTGTGGAGAGAAGGGAACCCTCTTACACTGTTGGTGAGAATGCAAACTAATACAGCCACTATGGAGAACAGTGTGGAGATTCCTTAAAAAACTGGAAATAGAACTGCAATATGACTCAGCAATCCCACTGATGGGCATACACACCAAGGAAACCAGAATTGAAAGAGACACATGTACCCCAATGTTCATCGCAGCACTGTTTATAATAGCCAGGACATGGAAGCAACCTAGATGCCCATCAGCAGACGAATGGATGAGAAAGCAGTGGTATATATACACAATGAAATAATACTCAGTCATTAAAATTAATACATTTGAATCAGTTCTAATGTGGTGGATGAAACTGGTGCCTATTATACAGAGTGAAGTAAGCCAGAGAGAAAAACACCAATACAGTATACTAATGCATATATGTGGAATTAAAAAGATGGTAACGATAACCCTGTATGCGAGACAGCATAAGAGACACAGATGTATAGAACTGTCTTTTGGATTCTGTGGGAGAGGGCGAGTGTGGGATGATTTGGGGAATGGCATTGAAATATGTATGTTTTCATATTTGAAACGAATTGCCAGTTTGGATTTGATGCATGATACAGGGTGCTCGGGGCTGGTGCACTGGGATGACCCAGAGGGATGGGATGGGAGGGAGGTGGGAGGGGGGGTTCAAGATGGGGAACACATGTATACCCGTGGTGGATTCATGTCAATGTATGGATTAACCAATACAATGTTGTAAAGTAATTAGCCTCCAATTAAAATAAATAAATTTATATATTTTTTTAAAAATCCCTGTCTTTTATCACCCAAGGGCCAGTGGAAGCTCACTCTGAAGGGCATGGGAAGCAGACTATTATGGATCTGAAGACTCCAGCGAATATTTTCTCAGGGTTTTGTTGAAGAAATATCTTGTACAGCTAAAACTGGTAACAGTGAGAGGGAGGGTGGGGAAAAGGTTTCAGTATTTCCATAAGATATGAACAGTGCTACATCCCAATAATATTTATTATCAGTGCTTGGAGCTGAATATTTTTTTTTCCCACTAAGTGCGAAAATTTTTGTTGAAGTGTACTTTTTTTTAAATATAAGCCTCATTTGTGCTTATAACCATAAAGAATCTCACCAATTGAGTTTCTAAACACATTTTAAATATTTACCAAGAACTTCTTCCAAAATATGTATTGTCTTGGGGGCACCCCAATTACGTATTTTGATGTGTGCATTGAATACCTCGAGAGACATGTATCTGCTGCAATTTTTTAGACTAGAGGGTATAATTTCTAGTAAACATCAATCTCAATTTCAAAGTCATCACCCCTTGCCTTCAGAAAATCCCCTCCATTTTAGAATTAGAAATAAGAGAGCACCGATGTGGAGAGGGGCTGATATTGCTTCTCAGATCATCAATGACCATAATGACGAGAAGAAGCTGGGATAGTTTCTATCTTCATTACCCTAATAGGACTTTGAGGACTATTAGGGTAATGAAGATTAATAGTTCCATTATTCTTGCCTTTTCATGCTAAACCAAAGCCACAGATCATTGAAGAGACAAAGGTATGCCAAACATTATGTAATAATCATTGACTGAGAACAGTGAAGTACTCCATTTGGTTCCTTTCACTAAGTTTGGTTTCAGTCTTTGCTGGATAACTAGAACTTTCACTGGTCTAAATGATACTGCTGAAAATGATCACCATACTGTCCTCTATTCTGAAGTTTATTAAAAGCAGCTCTTGTTTTGTTGAGATGTCTTGAGAGTCATGAGAGGTTGGGATGCCAGGGTTGTTTCTCTCTCGAACATTTTGCCAACTTTTGACCAAATTTTTGGTCTCAACATGCAGCTTCTGGGATCTTAGTTCCCTGACCAGGGATCAAACCATGCCTTTGGCAGTGACAGTGCAGAGGTCTAACCACTGGACTGCCAGGAATTCCCTGGAATTCTTGATAGAATAATTTTCTGAAACTTTGCACTAAGTTCAAACGACTTTCACGGGAGGTTTTGAGTCATGGTAATTTTACCCAAAGAAATATTGATGTAGTATATTTTTTGTCTTGTTTCACAACAGCATAATGGAAGTTTGCCTGGTACTTTTCCTAAACTGCTACATGAATTTAAGGAGGTCACTTCCCTTCTTGGGGCCTCAGTTTTTATGTCAGCATGCTGGAGTTGAAATGCATCATCTCAGAGCTCCCATCCAACTCTTAATATTCTTTGGATTTGATAATTTCTAAATGGGGTGAAGTAATGCATGCAGTTTTTACTTTGTATCTTAGAATACAAAATAATTTTTCTGACAACAATTTCAGCCTATCAATGCTATAATATTATCTTGGAACTTTCTCAAATTTATTTTTTTCTAAAGAACTCAAAGTACTTTGACTTTTCTTAGACTTTATTATCTCTGAGGCTGAGTCTAAGCTTTATTTCATTAATTCTCACCGTGGTTGTTCAAGCAAAGGTGATAGGAAGGTTATTATCCTTTCTTCACAGATGAAAAAAAGCAAGGTGAGTTAAATTACATTCTGCAAGGCACTGAGGGATAAAAAGGAAAACAAGGACAAGGAATCCGCCAGTATGGAGAAGAGAAGAGGGAAAGAAACAAAGAGTGCTGGTAGCTGAATTTGGGTATGGGATGTGGGGACAGAGCCAATACAGGGCCTTTTGTCAAGGAGCTCCTTGAAAAAGAAAGAGAATGAAGTAGCAGGAAGTAGTTGTCAGATGATCACAATTCTGTCTGCCCAGCCCAGGCTGTAAGAACTTTTCTAAGAATTAGATGCTAAATGTGAAAGTGGACCTAATAAGTTTTCTAACCTAATGTTTTACCCAATACCTAATTTTCCTCTAAAAGCAGCAACAACTGCAAAGTCCTATAGTGCCTGATATGTCCTACATATTATCCTAGTTAAATATTCAGAGCAGGTACTACTATTGTGTCCATTGTACAAATAAAGAAGCTGGAGTGTTGGTCCAGATCACACAGCCTTTAAGTGGTAAATTTAGCACATGGATCTCGATCTGTCCCAACTCAAATTTGTGTTTTACAAAAAAAAAAAAAATGCATTCCAATGTTTCTCCAATAGCCAATATTCTAAATGCTTATAGTATTATCATTTCTGTCTGCATACTATATTGCTTTATAAAAATATATTTGTTTCTTCATGAAGATGCTGGTACCTCTCTCACTTACTGTACGTACCTAGTTAGTAAAACCCTTTATTGTTTTCTTTCTATGAAAAAAATGAGCTGTGATATGAAACAACTATAAATGGTATGCAATGTCTCAGAAATTCAATGCACTTTATTTCAACAAGTATGTGGGAATGCCTTATTTGCACCACATGATATGCAGAGACATAAGAATATGAAGATAAATAATACAACTTCTATCTTCAAAAAATGTATATTCATGGAAATAGGTCCCTTTCTTGGGCATAGCAACATGGGTGGCTTTATTGTATCCCACTGATTGGGAGTGACAGCACGGATCCTGAACATTGATGTTTTTCCTGTGTATCCCAGGGATCCTAGGAGAAGTTATCTAAAGAGCAGTTTCCTTCTGTGAATGATTTTCTTGGGCAGCCTTCACTGGTTGTTTCCTCAGGGCTGCAATCACTTTTTAGTGACTGTTGTGAAGAAACATTGAATAAATAATCAGTTGGAAAACCCCTGTATCAGGGCAGAGGAAGGAGTATGAATGTATTCCAGACATGTGAAATAACATTAGCAAGGACTGAGTCTTCAATGGTGCAGATTAAGGTTGGCAAGAAGTGGCTATTGATGAGGAGAGGAGTATCGGAGGAGACATCAAAGCAGTTCTCTAGAAGTATAAGGAGATATGATGAGAGTAGATTTCTTAAGTTGTGGAATACCATGTGGAATACCAAAAAACACTTAAATACTGATATGAACAAAATAGAAAGACATTAATTATTGCAGTTCTGAAGGTTAGGATCATTGCATACATAGTAGTTTTCTATAATCCAGTGGTTTCCAAAATGTGATTTATGGAGCATTTGACTCTTATGGAGTCCTCTCATTAGCCACCTCTGTAGAATTAATATTGGATTGGCCAAAAAGCTTGTTTGGGTGTTTTCCATAAAATGATATGGAAAAGCCTGAATGCTTCTTTTGGCCAACCCACTATTTATAGTCAGTTCTATCTAGGGTCAAAACAATGTACACATGGAGCTAACTGTATTTCATAGCAAAACACACATAAGGGTTTGATAATAAAAAAGGTAAGATAAATTATTCAAAAGTTATAGAAATTAAAATCTTCTAATGCAATTTATTTAAATTTTAAATAAATTTTAAAAGGATGGACTATTGATATCAAGTAATATTTCCATCGTTGCCTAAAGGTATATTCTTAAGAGTTGCAAAGTCTTTTTTTCAAAATTTTGTGGCAACAGACAAGATTGATATCAAACTGAATAATTCATCAGCTAAACTTTGCTCATAGCCATTAGCAGTAATTCTGATGAGGATGCATACAGAGAACTTGTTTAAACTTTTCTCTTAATTTTAGCATTGAACTTGAACTGCTCCTGATTCAAATTTCACATGTTTGTCAAGATTTTCTTTTCTTTTTTTTTCTAAAATTTTTATTTAATAAATGGTACAAAGCACAATGGCATTATTTTGAGAGAGGGATAACTTAGGTATGGCATCGGGTTTTTTTTTCTTTTTGCAGCCTGAGGCAGTTGTAAAATTACTTAATGTAGCTTTTTACAACTGTGTATTCTATAGTACTTTTTCATTTGATGAAATTTTAACTGTTAATGTTTTTGGCACTGTGCTTTGTCAAGATTTTCAGTGTCCTTTTAGAAAAAAAATCCAAGAATTTATAGACTTGAGAAAACATCCTATATTTCTTTTACATATGAAATATACATAGATTAAAAATGTCTGATCCTTATATATTTAACATAACTTTATCAGATTCTGTTTGTGAAAGTATATCTTGAATCCCATAGAAAAAGTTTAAGAAATATGTACTGAATATTTTTTATTTATTTATTTTTTTTCTTCAAAATTTTTATTAGAAAACTGAAATTTACAATGGATAATGTTTTCCAAATCCTGTACTGAATATTTATAGTTTTATACTATCTGCCTCTATCCAGTCTCAGTCTTCTCCACACAGTATTCCTTAGAAACAGAGAAATAAGAAGTGTTAATTTCCTTATTTTTTGGATGAATGCATTAAGACTCCAAGAGTTTAAATGATTATCCTAAATTTACATGAATAATTCAGCATTAAAACCAGCATTGCATGCAGGTTACCAAATTCAAGTTCAATGCTCATATGTCAAATCAGAATGTATTTTATGATTCATATTATCAATTTTTCAAAAATACTTTGAGGCATTTTACAATGGATGCTACATACAAACAAAAATCATAACAGAAATAAAAAAGAATAAGATAATAAATATACATGAAGTCATAAACTAATTCATATTCTTTGGTTAAGAATTTACTGTGGATATAAATTTCCTTGAAGCAAAGTCAAAAGTTATATAATTTGTATCATTTGCCAAATAGAAAAATAAAGGCAACATGATATCATATTACAACCATGCTAAAATCCCCAATGGCTTTCCATTGCACTTACAGATAATTCAGACTTCACATGTAGCCTACAAGCACAATATCCTTTGGTTCCCATTATTTTTCTAGTCTCATCAAGTATTACTTTCCCCAGTGTTAAATACATTTTAATCTCTCTGTTCCTTCATAGGCCACACTCATTCCCATCTTCAGCTCTTTGGACTCACTATTCAATCCACTGGCAATACTATTCACCCAGATCGTCAATGACTTTTTGTTCAGTCACTCAGTCATGTCCGATTCTTTGCGACCCCTGGACTGCAGCATGCCAGGCTTCCCTGTCCTTCACTTTCACCATTCACATGACTAGCTCTTTCTTATTATCTAGGTCCTAGGTAAAAAATCTTAGCTTTTCCTTATTCAAGCCTCAAAGAAAACATAATTGACCATTTTTATTTCATCTAAATTAGTCATTTCCCCAGCTTCTCCCTAATTAATTACAATGCCCTATTTTCTTCACGGCACTTGACTCTCTCTGAAGTCTTCACATTTGTCCTAATGTTTGTTTATTTATCTTCCCCTCCAACTTGAATGAAACTTTCACAAGTGTCAAACACTATGTCTTTTTTTCCCTCACTGTTGGATCTCCAGCACCAAGGTCAGAGCCAACTGGCCACTCAAATGTAAATGAATAAAGTCATTGAGATGAACTCTTAAAACTTAATCCTAAAATCTCATACATTCTTGAAATGACTTTGAAAACATGATATGATGTGGCTTTAGCATCTACTTTTAGAATATGAAGCCACCATCAGTAGAGATAGGGGAGAATAAAGAGAGAGTTTATGGCAGACCAGTGAGTAAAACTAATACGAAATTGAAGGCCAACTAGATAAGAGCCTTTGAAGGAGATTAATGAGAAATGTCCAGTGACAGGAAAACACAGCAAGGTTTGTATCACAAAATCAAAGTGACAGGAAGATTTTTAAAGCACGTCATGAAAAGTGTAAATGTATATAAAGTATTCAACCAATTTTTCAACACAAATTCTACTGGTAACCTAAGTAAAAGCAAATTCAGGGGAGTGGCCATGGTGATGATTAAAATCATATTGCACTGGATTCATGGGAAAATATAGGATGGAATTTCAACATGAAAAATAGATGGCATGATTTTGTGCTAGATATTTTTAAAGTATATTTGTACTGATATGATTTGATCTCTTAAAGAATCTCAGTTTACCTCTCCGCTCAAGTATCTGCATTAGAGGAGCACTGCCTTCTGATAAGATACTGAATTGGATATTTGCAAATAAATTGGAATTTCCCCCAACAGTCAGGCTTTTAAATACTTGAATACCTACATATTGTAAACCTTAAATCTTTTGCCCTGGCTCAATATTTATAGATTTTACAACCATTCCCATGTATGCCATGGTTTCAGACCCTTTACTTACACCTGTGTTGGCCTTTGACCACTCCAGTTTGTCAGTGTCATCTTACAATGTGATTTCTAGAAATATTTAAGGACATCACTCACCTTTCTAAATAGCTATAATAGTTCCACATTACCTCATTCATTCTGACTTGTAAGACCTTCAACATTGACTCTAGCAAATATTCTTAGCCATTATTTCCTTTTGCCCTCTATTATTTACAATGCACAGTCTAGACCAGAGGCCACCAAACATTTTCTGTAAAGGCCCAGGTAGTAAGTAGATTTTCTTTACAGATCATATGGTCTCTGTTGCAACTGCTCAACATGTAATAAACAATAGGTAGTATTTATATGCTAGACAATACATTCATGACTAACTTTGTTTCAATGACACTATTGCTGTTGTTCAGTCGCTTAGCCATTTTAGACTCTTTGCAAACCCTTGGACTGCAGCAGGCCAGGCTTCTCTGTCCTTCACCAACTCCCGGAGTTTGCTCAAACTCATTTTCATTGAGTCTGTGATACCATCCAATCAACTCGTCCTCTGTCGTCCCCTTCTCCTCCTGCCTTCAATCTTTCCCAGCATCAGCGTCTTTTCTAATAAGCCAGCTCTTTGCATCAGGTGGCCAAAGTCCTGGAGTTTCAGTTTCAGCATCAGTCCTTCCAATGAATATTCAGGGTTGACTTTCTTTAGGATTGAGTGGTTTGAACTCCTTGCTGTCCAAGGGACTCTAAGAGTCTTCTCCAGCACCACAATTTGAAAGAAAGCATCAATTTTGTGCTCAGTCTTCTTTATGGTCCAACTCTAACATCCATGCATGACTACTGAAAAAAACCATAGTTTTGACTATACGAATCTCTGGTTCCTCTGCCTTTTCTAAATGCAGATTCAACATCTAGAAGTTCTTGGTTCACATAGTTTTGATGCCTAGCTTGGAGAATTTTGAGCATTACTTTGCTAGTGTGTGGAATAAGTACAATTGTGTGATAGTTTGAACAATCCTTGTAACTTCCTTTCTTTGGGAATGGAATGAAAACTGACCTTTACCAGTTCTGGGGCCAGCCTAAAGGAAATCAGTCCTGAGTATGAAACTCCAATACTTCGGCCACCTGATGTGAACTGAATTTGCAAAGACCCGGTGCTGGGAAAGATTGAAGGTGGGAGGAGAAGGGGACAACAGAGGACAGGATGGTTGGATGACATCACCAATTCAATGAACATGAGTTTGAGTAAACTCCAGTAGTTGAGTTTACAACAGGGAGTTTACAACAGTTTACAACAGGGATGCCTAGCCTGTTGCCAGGGGGTAACAGAGTTGGACACACCTGAGTGACTGAACTGATCTTTCTTTCATTTACTTGCAACATAGGACATTATAATAAATGGAGACCCCATTAGCATGGTTGAAATCATGCTTTATCATCTTCTGGTTCTCTTGGACTTAACCAAAATCTTATTATTTTATTTCAAACCTACAGTACACTCTTCTTTGGGTAAACATCTGATTCAAAATACTCATCTCTTCCCTTGTAAAAACCTCAGTACTGAGAGGAAACCAGAACTAATGATGAGATGAATTTTCAAACTTAACTGTAGCTGTCTGATCCACACACTAAATCTCTGCAGAGCATTTATAAACATTGAAACAGAGACTGGGAGTCTTCAGAGCCAAATCACACCAATGTCAGATTGTTAGGAAGAAGATACACAATGTTCTACTATGATCCCGCCCATCCAGTGTCTTTCTCTTAAAGTCTTTCATTGACATGCTAAGACACAATGCTATCCTTTCAGTATATTTAACATTTACTAAAACATCAATAAGAGTTTCCTCTGCTAGCTAAAAGAAAAACCACAGTTCAAAAGCATGCAGCGATCAGCTTTCTTCAGTTCACTTCAGTTCAGTTCAGTCGCTCAGTCATGTCCGACTCTTTGCAAACCCATAAATCACAGCACACCAGGCCTCCCTGTCCATCACCAACTCCCAGAGCTCACTCAAACTCATGTCCATCGAGTCGGTGATGCCATCCAGCCATCTCATTCTCTGTCGTCCCCTTCTCCTCCTGACCCCAATCCCTCCCAGCATCAGAGTCTTTTCCAGTGAGTCAACTCATCGCTTGAGGTGGCCAAAATATTGGAGTTTCAGCTTTAATATCAGTCCTTCCAATGAACACCCAGGATTGATCTCCTTTAGAATGGACTGGTTGGATCTCCTTGCAGTCCAAGGGACTCTCAAGAGTCTTATCCAGCACCACAGTTCAAAAGCATCAATTCTTCGGCAATCAACTTTCTTCACAGTCCAACAATTACATCCATATATGAACACTGGAAAAACCATAGCCTTGACTAGATGGACCTTGGTTGGCAAAGTAATGTCTCTGCTTTTTAATATACTATCAAGTGTGGTCATAACTTTCCTTCCAAGGAGCAAGCGTCGTTCAATTTCATGGCTGCAATCAGCATCCACAGTGAATTTGGAGCGCCCCATAATAAAACCTGACACTGTTTCCACTGTTTCCCCATTTATTTCCCATGAATTGATGAGACCAGATGACATGATCTTAGGTTTCTGAATGTTGAGCCTCAAGCCAACATTTTCACTCTCCTCTTTCACTTTCATCAAGAGAATTTTTAGCTTCTCTTCACTTTCTGCCATAAGGGTGATGTCATCTGCATATCTGAGGTTATTGATATTTCTCCCAGAAATCTTGATTTCAGCTTGTGTTTCTTCCAACCCAGCGTTCCTCATGTTGTAGTCTGCATAAAAGTTAAAAAAGCAGGGTGACAATATACAACGTTGATGTACTCCTTTTCCTATTTGGAACCAGTCTGTTGTTCCATGTACAGTTCTAACTATTGCTTCCTGACAAATATACAGATTTCTCAAGAGGCAGGTCAGGTGGTCTTGTAGTCCCATCTCTTTCAGAATGTTCTACAGTTTGTTGTGATCCACACAGTCAAAGGCTTTGGCATAGTCAATGAAGCAGAAATAGATGTTTTTTCTGGAACTCTCTTGCTTTCTCCGTGATCCAGCAGATGTTGGCAATTGGATCTCTGTTTCCTCTGCCTTTTCTAAAACCAGCATGAACATCCGGAAGTTCACGGTTCATGTATTGCTGAAGCTTTGCTTGGAGAATTTTGAGCATGACTTAACTAATGTGTGAGATGAGTGCAATTGTGAGGTAGTTTGAGCATTCTTTGGCATTGCCATTCTGTGGGGTTGCAATGAAGACTGACCTTTTCCAGTCCTGTGGCCACTGCTGAGTTTTCCAAATTTGCTGGCATATTGAGTGCAGCACTTTCACAGCATCATCTTTCAGGAATTGAAATAGCTCAACTGGAATTCCATCACCTCCACTAGCTTTGTTCGTAGTGATGCTTTCTAAGGCCCACTTGACTTCACATTCCAAGATGTCTGGCTCTAAGTGAGTGATCACAGCATCGTGATTATCTTAGTCGTGAAGATCTTTTTTGTACAGTTCTTCTGTGTATTCTTGCCACCTCTTCTTAATATCTTCTGCTTCTGTTAGGTCCATACCATTTCTGTCATTTATCGAGTCCATCTTTGCATGAAATGTTCCCTTGATATCTCTAATTTTCTTGAAGAGACCTCTTGTTTTTCCCATTCTGTTGTTTTCCTCTGTTACTTTGCATTGATCGCTGAGGAAGGCTTTCTTGTCTCTCCTTGCTATTCTTTGGAACTCTGCATTCAGATGCTTATATCTTTCCTTTTCTCCTTTGCTTTTCACTTCTCTTCTTTTCACAGCTATTTGTAAAGCCTCCTCAGACAGCCATTTTGCTTTTTTGCATTTATTTTCCACGGGGACGGTTTGGTCCCTGTCTCCTGTACAGTGTCAGGAACCTCCGTCCATAGTTCATCAGGCACTCTATCTATCAGATCTAGATATATTTCTCACTTCCACTGTATAATCATAAGGGATTTGAATTAGGTCATATCTGAACATTCTAGTGTTTTTCCCTACTTTCATCAATTTAAGTATGAATTTGGCAAGGAGTTCATGATCTGAGCCACAGTCAGCTCCTGGTCTTGTTTTTGCTAACTGTATAGAGCTTGTCCATCTTTGACAACAATGAATATAATCAATCTGATTTCGGTATTGACCATCTGGTGATGTCCATGTGTAGAGTCTTCTCTTCTGTTGTTGAAAGTGGGTATTTGCTATGACCAGTACGTTTTCTTGGCAAAACTCTATTAGCCTTTGCCCTGCTTCATTCCGTGATCCAACACCAAATTTGCCTGTTACTCCAGGGTTTCTTGACTTCCTACTTTTGTCTTCCAGTCCCCCATAATGAAAATGACATCTTTTTTGGTTGAAAAGGCAAAATGATAGGATACTGAGTGAGGAAATCCCCAGGTCGGTAGGTGCCCAGTATGCTACTGGAAATCAGTGGAGAAGTAACTCCAGAAAGAATGAAGGGATGGAGCCAAAGCAAAAACAATACCCAGTTGTGGATGTGACTGTTGATAGAAGCAAGGTCCAATGCTGTAAACAGCAATACTGCATAGGAACTTGGAATGTTAGGTCCTGAATCAAGGCAAATTGGAAGTGGTCAAACAGGAGATGGCATGAGTGAACGTAGAGATTCTTGGAATCAGTGAACTAAAATGGACTGGAATGGGTGAATTTAACTCAGATGACCATGATATCTACTACTGTGGGCAGGAATCCTTTAGAAGAAATGGAGTAGCCATAATGGTCAACAAAAGACCGAAATGCAGTACTTGGATGCAATGTCAAAAATGACAGAATGATCTCTGTTCATTTCCAAGGTAAACCATTCAATATTACAGTAATCCAAGCCTATGCCCCAACCAGTAACGCTGAAGAAGCCAAAGTTGAACGGTTCTATGAAGACCTACAAGGCCTTTTAGAACTAACACCCAGAAAGAGATGCCCTTTTCTTCACTTAGGTAGTTTAATTTTGGCCAATGGCAGGTGGGTAACCATGAAGTGTATCACTTGTATACCTGACCTGTAAAATATATATTATTCTGCTCAGTCGTGTTGGACTGTTTGAGCTCCTCTTTCCAGAGGATTTCCCAGGGAAGAGCACTGGAGTGGGTCACCATTTCTTTCTCCAGGGGATCTTCCCTACCAAGGGACTGAACCCCCGTCTCATGGCTCATGCATTGGCAGGCAGGATCTTTACCACTAGCCCCACCTGGGAAACCCTGTAAAAACTCATTTGCAATTTTTCACCCTCTCTCCTCTTGTCTCCAAGACAAATACAAATGATCCATTGAAGGACTCTAAAGCGTAAAAACAATGGAACAAATAGATCAAAAGAACTTGTGTCCTTGAAAGACTGCATGAAATAGATCACTGGTCTGTGATCTTTGAGGAAAAATTAAACATTGAAAAATAGGGATTGTTTGTAGCAGCTGTCGAATACCAACAAATCTATACTTAAGTAAGGAAAGACTGTATTCAAAACGACTATCAGAATCAGGAAAACACACTGACTTTAAGATCTGCAAAGTATCTTAAGATCAAACGGTAAAAGCTTTTTGTTTTTTTTTAATAGAAAGGGTTAAGAGAGTTAACTGGAACTTCACTGGGAAGGGAGGCAAGCAGTGGGGGTGAGAAGGCAGCAAAATGCAGGACTTCAACAATAAAAAAGTTTCTGCACTGAAACAATTCAGAGAATGTGTTGTAAAGAAGGATGTCTGCATCTTACTGCTTGCTTAAGCAAGGGAGAACCAAAGTCCTGGAACCTGTATGGAGGAGAAAATCCTGACAAAAGTTTGGTCAAGTCAGTCGTTATATCACATGCATTTGCTCATAGACTATCCTGATGAAGACCATCTCTCTCCTCAGCTTTGCCTATTCTGTGAAGTAAGTCAACATGCAACTGGGCACTTGTTAAACTCCATGTTACACATGTTCTGGGCAGGCTCAGCCCCCTTTAACAGTTAGAGAGGTTAGAAAGAACTACTGTAGCAGCAGGCTTAGAAACCCAAGCCTTTTTTGAAAGCCTCTCTAAAGAATGAATTCTTTCATCTCCCATTTCAGAGTTGCCTCCTCATTGTAATGCCAAGAGAAGAAAGGAATAGGACAACATAGTTTACATCCACATGAGAGAAGAGACAAAGAGAAGATACAGAAAAAATAGTCTTGAGCTCCCAACTGAATCTGTTTTTCCCACGTTATTTATACAAACATCTCCCAAATTCTACCATACATCTTCCTCTTGGCAGAACAACCCATCTACATTTGTTATTCTACCCTAAATGCTATTTACTTTATTCACATGCTATTGATTCATGATAATGACATAGGATGAGGAAGAATACCAGGAACCAGGGCAATTGAGAGTAGTGCTTGCAGTCTGTTGACTAAGAATTTGCTCCATTTAATCTTATTCCTACTCATCTAGCCACAAGGTATTTTAGCTCATATTTTTTGAGTTCCCTGAAAAGCAAAACTTATATAATCTCTTCCTGCTTATATTGCCTGTATCTCTATGAATCTTCCTGACAAAAATTGAGTATGACAAACCCACATTCAGCTAATCCCACTAATTTAGTAAATTTATTTTAATTCACAAAAGATTTCCAAATATATAAATGTATGAGGATACCTTCCTGTTTATTTTATATCATATATAATCAAACATAATGAACAAACTTAAACTTCATATAAAAAATTTTCTATTTCACCACAATGCTTCTCTTCAGTTAAATGTGACCAACCATTTTCCAACCAATTACATCTGTCTTTCACAATTTTATTTCCCTATAAAAAGAACTTTGTTTCTATATTTTCCTATTGCCCTTCACTTCTTGGAGACTCTTGTACTTGGATTTAAATATTATTATTAGGGTAAAATTCTAATAGGAAATAATTTTTCTATTATATTGTAAGTTCATGATTAAAAGGATATTGCCTATAAGCTTAAATTACACATTAGGGATTATCTCTGGGAATGCTGTCTCCCAGGTAATGAGTTTTAAGCAAAAATACTTTTGTTTAGCACACAAGAAACATCCTGATCAAGGCCACTGATGAATAGCTACAAAAAGGAAGAAATTAACACATCCTCTTCAGAGGCTGACCAGAAACAGTAAATTTTAATTTTACTCCTTACCTTTTCAGTTCAGTTCAATTCAATTCAGTTGCTTAGTCATGTCCGACACTGCAACCCCATGAACCGCAGCACACCAGGCCTCCCTGTCTGTCACCAACTCCTCGAGTTTGCGCAAACTCATGTCCATCAAGTCGGTGATGCCATCCAACCATCTCATCCTCTGTCGTCCCCTTCTCCTCCTGCCGTCAATCTTTCCCAGCATCAGGGTCTTTTCAAATGAGTCAGCTCTTCGCATCAGGTGGCCAAAGGATTGGAGTTTCACCTTCAACATCAGTCCTTGCAATGAACACCCAGGACTGATCTCCTTCAGGATTGACTGGTTTGATCTCCTTGCAGTCCAAGGAACCATCAAGATAAATAACTTCTGGAGATCTACTAATGACCATAGTGCCTGTAGCTAACAAAACTATATTGTATACTTAAAATTTGCTAAAAGGATAGACTTTATGTTAAGTGTTCTTACCACAACACACACACACACGCAAATAACAGCAATAAAGCAGGCAAGGGGAAACCTTGAGAAGAAATGGATGTGTGGAGTTTAATTTTTTATTCCACTTTATTCTTTCTTCTTTCATTTAAAATTTTTTTTTTATAAATTTGATTTTTAAGTTTTTAAAAACCTATTGAATTTTTCTACATTTTTCCTTTGTTTGCCTTTCCTACTGTTCTTTTCCCCTTGCAGTTAATATTTAATGTATATAAATATTCATCTACCGATATTTAACTTTGCATATCTTTTCATTCTTTTCTTTTTTCCTTTCCTCTCAACATATTTGTTAGGTTTATGTTCATTGCTTTATTCCCCACTTGCTATCTTGCTTTAGTTTTGTTTTCCAGTTTGTACTTTAGTTAGCTTTGCTCTTAACTGATAAATATGATTTTTGATTTACTTTGTTCACTGGGGCAATCTATTGTATTCTATTTTTGTTGGACTGTTTTCACCTTGCTCATGGGTGTATCTGTATATGTGTATATCTCATTATTTTAATTATTATTTGCCTGATTTTGAAACTGACATTTGTCTGGGGTTCATCTTTGGTGTCTCGTTTTTGGATATTTGTTTCAATCTCACTTAAAGCCGTAACAAACCTCTTGTGGAATCGTCATTCCTTACCAGAGATCAAGCCCTGAGCCTTTGGAGTGGGAGCACTGACTCCAAGACCCTTGACTACCAGAGAACTAACCCTAGGAACTATCAAATAGTGAGAACTCACACAAAGGAAACCGCTTGAATTCAAGACTCAGCATCACCCAACCAACAGTTGCACCCTGTGCAGGACACCTCATGTAAACAACAAGCAACAAACACAACAAAAATGCAAACTCAATCATCAGCAGATAGGATTAACACCTCACTTAGCTCAGCATAAATATCACCCTATATGAAGCTTACACAAACCACTGGACTAACCTTAGGAGGGCAGAAACCAAAAGGAAGAAAGAATTCAAACTTGAAGCCTGAGAAAGGGAGACCTCAAAAACACAATAAGTTAAAAAAAGGATAATGAAAAGGCAGAGAAATGCTACACAAATGAAGGAACAAACTAGAAATACAGAAGTCCAAATAAGTGAAAAGGAAATAAGCAAACTACTTGAAAAAGAATTCAGAATAATGATAGTAAAGATGATCAGAAACCTTGAAAACATAATGGAGAAAATGCAAGAATCAATTAACAAAGACCTAGAAGAAATAAAGAATAAATATGCAGAGACAGACAAAAGAACGGCTGAAGTCAAAAATACTCTAGAAGGAATCAATAGCAGAATATCTGAAGCAGAAGAACAAATCAGTAAGCTTGAAGATAAAATGGTGGAAATAACTTCTGAAGAGTAGAGTAAAGTAAAAAGAATGAAAAGAACTGAGGATAGTCTCAGAGACATCTAGGACAATATGAAATGCACCAACATTCGAATTATAGGGGTCCCAAAAGAAGAAGAGGAAAAGAAAGGGTATGAGAAAATTTTCGAAGAGATTATAGTTGAAAATTTCCCCAACATGGAAAAGGATATAGTCAACCAAGTCCAAGAGGCACAAAGAGTCCCATACAAGATAAACCCAAGGAGAAACACGCCAAGACACATACTAATCAAACTAACAAAGACTAAATACAAAGAGAGAATAATACTTCAAGCAGCAAGGGAGAAGCAACAAGTAACATACAAGGAAACATCTGATCTTTCAGCAGAAACTCTTAACATCTGATCTTTCAGCAGAAACTCTTAACATCTGATCTTTCAGCAGAAACTCTTAACATCTGATCTTTCAGCAGAAACTCTATAAGCCAGAAGGGGATGAAAGGACAATTTAACATCTGATCTTTCAGCAGAAACTCTAGAAGCCAGAAGGGGATGGCAGGACAATTTAAAGCAGTGAAAGGGAAAAATCTACTACCAAGATTATAGTACCCAGCAAGAATCTCATTCACAATTGATGGAGAAAAAAAAGTTTTCATATAAGCAACATTTAAGAGAATTCAGTACCACCAATCCAGCTTTACAACAAATGTTAAAAGGACTTACATAGTCAAGAAATAGAAGGGAAGAAAAAAAATCTACAAAATCAACCCTGAACAATTAAGAAAATGGCAATAAGAACATATATATCAATAATTACTTTAAACATAATTGGATTAAGTGCTCCACGCAAAATACAAAGACTGACTTAATGGATACAAAAACAAGACCCATATATATGTTGTCTACAAAAAACCCACTTCAGACCTCAAGATACATATAGACTGAAAGTGAGAGGATGGAAAAATATATACCATGCAAATGGGAAGCAAAAGAAAGCTGGAGTAGCAATCCTCAAATAGACCTTCAACTAAAGAAGATTACAAGAGATAAGTAAGGACACTACATAATGATCAAAGGGCAAATCCAAGAGGAGGACGTAACAATTGTAAATATCCATGCACACAACATAGGAGCACCTCAATACATAAGAAAAACACTAACAGACATAAAAGGAGAAATTTACAGTAGCACAATAATATTAAGAGATTTTAACATCCCAATCACAACAATGGACAGATCATCAAAACAGAAAATTAATAAGGAAACACGAGTCTTACATGATACATTAGATGTGATGGATTTCATTGATATTTTCAGGATATTCCATCCAAATGCAGAAGAATACACCTTCTTCTCGAGTGCACATGGAACATTCTCCAGAATAGACCACACCTTGGGTCATAAATTAAACCTCAGTAAATTTAAGAAAATTGAAATCATATCAAACATCTTCTCTGACCACAATGCTATGAGACTAGATATCATTTACAAGAAAGAAACTGTAAGAAACACAAACACATGGAGATTAAACAACACGTTTCTAAATAACAAACAGGTTACTGAAGAAGTCAAAAGGAAAATAAAAAAATTTCTAGGAACAAATGACAATGAAAACATGACGACTCAAAAGCTATTGGGTGCAGCAAAAGCAGTTCTAAGAAGGAAATTTATAACAATAAAATCCTACATCAAGAAATAAGAAAAACATAGAATAGACAACCTAACTTTACACCAAAAACAATGGGAAAAAGAAAAAGAAGAAAAGCCCAAAATTAGTAGAAGGAAATAAATCATAAAGATCCAAGCAGAAATAAATGAAAAAAGAAATGAAAGAAACAATAGTAAAGATTAATAAAACTAAATGATGTTTCTTGTAGAAGATGAACAAAGTTGACATGCCTTTAGCCAGACTCATCAAGAGAAAAAGAGAGAAGAATCAAATCATCAAAATTAGAAATGAAAAAGGAGAGGTTACAACAAACAATGCAGAAATGCAAAGGATTATAAGACTATTATGAACAACTATATGGCAATAAAACTGATAACCTGGAAGAAATGGACATATGCTTTAAAAAGTTCAGTCCTCCAAAACTGAACCAGGAAGAAATAGAAATTATGAACAACCCAATTACAAACACTGAAATTGAAGCTTTGATCAAAAATCTCCCAAAAAACAAAAGCCCAGGACCAGATGGCTTCACAGAAGAATTCTATCAAACATTTAGAGAAGAGCTAATGCCCATCCTTCTAAAATTCTGCCAAAATATTTCAGAGGAAGGAGCAATTCCAAAATCATTCTATGAGGCCACCATCACCCTGATACCAAAACCAGACAAAGACAACACACAAAAAATAAAACTACAGGCCAATATCACTAATGAACACATATGTAAAAATCATCAACAAAATTTTAGGAAACAGAATTCAGCAGCACATCAAAAAGCTCATACACCATGATCAAGTTGGGTTTATTCCAGGGATGCAAGGATTCTTCAATATATGCAAATCAATCAAAGTGATACACTAGATTAACAAACTGAAAAATAAAAACCATATGGTAATCTCAATAGATGCAGAAAATCCTTTGACAAAATTCAGCACTCATTTATGATTAAAATTCTTCAAAAAATGGATATAGAAGCAACCTACCTAATCATAGTAAAGGCCATGTATGATAAGGTTACATCAAACATTATTCTCAATGATGAAAAACTGAAAGCATTTCCCCTAAGACCAGGAAGAAGACAAGGGTGTCCACTTTCACCTCTATAATTCAACATAGTTCTGGAATTCCTAGCTACAGCAATCACAGAAGAAAAAGAAATAAAAAGAATCCAGATTGGAAAAGAAGTAAAGCTCTCACTGTTTGCAGATGACATGATACTGTACATAGGAAACCCTAAAGATAGTATCAGAAAATTACTAGAACTTATCAGTGAATTTAGAAAAGTTGCAGAATACAAAATCAATACAGAATAATCAGTTGCAATTCTATATATTAACAGTGAAAAATTAGAAAGAGAAATTAAGAATCAATTCCATTCACCATCGCAACTAAAAGAATTAAATATCTAGGAATAAACATACCTAAGGAGACAAAAGAATTATACACAGAAAATTATAAGACACTAATCAAAGATGGCATAGATAGAGATACTCCATGTTTCTGGGTAGGAAAAATCAATATTGTGAAAATTACTGTACTACCAAATGCAATATACAGATTCAATGTGATCTCTTTCAAATTACCAGTGGCATTTTATACAGAACTAGATCAAAAAATTTCACAATTCATATGGAAACACATACGACCCCAAATAGCCAAAGCATATGCATATCTAAGGTTATTGACATTTCTCCTGGGAATCCTGATTCCAGCTTGTGCTTCATCCAGACCAGCATTTCTAATTATGTAGTCTGCATATAAGTTAAATAAGCAGGGTGACAATATACAGCCTTGACGTGCTCCTTTTCCTATTTGGAACCAGTCTGTTCCATATCCAGTTCTACCTGTTGCTTCCTGACCTGCTAATAACCTCAGATATACAGATGACACCACCCTTATCGCAGAAAGTGAAGAAGAGCTAAAGAGCCTCTTGATGAAATTGAAAGAGGAGAGTGAAAAAGTTGGCATAAAGCGCAACATTTAGAAAACTAAGATCATGGCAACCGGCCTCGTCACTTCTTGGCAAATAAAGGGGGAAACAGTGGAAACAGTGACTGACTTTATATTTTTGGGTTCCAAAATCATTGCAGATGATGACTTCAGCCATGAAATTAAAAGATGCTTAATCCTTGGGAGGAAAGTTATGATCAACCTAGATAGCATATTAAAAAGCAGAGACATTACTTTGCCAACCAAGGTCCATCTAGTCAAGGCTATGATTTTTCCAGTAGTCATGTATGGATGTGAGAGTTGCACTATAAAGAAAGCTGAGTGATGAAGAATTAATGCTTTTGAACTGTGGCGTTGGAGAAGACTCTTGAGATTCCCTTGGACTGCAAGGAGATTCCACCAGTCCATCCTAAAGGAGATTAGTCATGGGTGTTCATTGGAAGGAGTGATGTGAAGAGCTGACTTGTTTGGAAAGACCCTGATGCTGGGAAAGATTGAAGGCAGGAGGAGAAGGGGATGACAGAGGATGAGATGGTTGGATGGCATCACTGACTCAATGGACATGAGTTTGGGTAAGCTCTGGTATTTGGTGATGGACAGGGAGGCCTGGCATACTGCAGTCAACAGGGTCACAAAGAGTCAGGTACAACTGAGCGACTGAACTGAACTGAGCCAAAACATTCCTGAGAAAGAAGGATGGAGCTGGAGGAATCAAGCTTCCTGACTTCAGATTATACTAGAAAGTTACAGACATTAACACAGTATGGTACTGACACAAAAACAGAAATATAGAAAAATGGAACAAGATAGAAAACCCAGAAATAAACCTATGTACCTGTGTGTACCTTATTTTTGACAAATGAGGCAAGAATATGCAATTGGGTCAAAGACAACCTCTTCAGTAAATGGTGCTGTGAAAACTGGACAGCTATGTGTAAAAGAATGAAATTAGAACACTTCCTAACACCACACACAAAAATTAACTCAAAATGAATTAAAGACCTAAATATAAGACCGGAAACTATAAAACTCTTAGAGGAAAACATAGGCAGAATACTCAATGACATAAATCATAGCAAGATTCTCTATGACCCACCTCCTAGAGTAACGGACATAAAAACAAAAATAAATACGTGGTACCTGATTAAACTTAAAAGCTTTTGCACAGCAAAGGAAACTATAAGCAAGGTAAAAGGACAACTCTCAGAATGGGAGAATATAATAGCAATTGAAACAACTGATAAATGATTAATTTCCAAAAAATGCAAGCAGCTCATACAACTCAATGCCAGAAAAACAAACAACCCAATCAAAAAGTCGGAAAAAGACTTAAAGAGACATTTCTCCAAAGAAGACATACAGATGGCTAGCAAACACATGAAAAGATGCTCAACATTTCTAATTATTAGAGAAATGCAAATCACAGCCACAGTGAAATATTACTTCACACTGGTTAGAATGGCCATCATCATAAAGTCCATAAACAATAAATGCTGGAGAGGGTGTGGAGAAAATGGAACACTCTTACACTTTTGGTGGGAATGTGAATTGTTACAGCTATTATGGAAGACAGTATGGAGATTCCTTTAAAAATTAGGAATAAAACAACCATATGACCTAGCAATCCTACTCCTAGGCATATACCTTGAGGAAACCAAAATTACACATGTATCCCATTGTTCATTTCAGCACTATTACAACAGATAGAAAATGGAAGCAACCTAGATGTCCATAGAGATGAATAGAGAAAGAAATTATGGTACATATACACAATGGAATATTACTCAGCCATAAAAAGGAACACATTTGAGTCAGTTCTGATGAGGTGGATGAACCTAGAACCTATTATACACAGTGAAGTGAGTCAGAGAAAGATAAATATCATATTATAACACATATATACAGAATCTAGAAAAATGAAAATTTTATTTACAGGGAAGCAATAGAGAAACAGACATAAAGAATAGATTTATGGACATGGGGAAAGGGAAGGAGAGGGTGAGTGCTATGGAAAGAGTAACATGGAAACTTACATTACGATATGTAAAATAGATAGCCAACAAGAATCTGTTGTATGGTTCAGGAAACTGAAACAGGGGCTCTGTATCAATCTAGAGGGGTGGGATGTGGCAGGAGATGGGAGGGAGGTTCAAAAGGGAGGGGATATATGTATAATGGCTGTTGCGTGTTGAGATTTGACAGAAAAGTACAAAATTCTATTATCCTTCAATAAAAATTAAACTAAAAATAGAAGGAGTGGATACACACACACACACAAATGCACACATAGCTGATTCACATTGTACAGCAGAAACTAACACAATACTGTAAAGCAATTATCCTACAATTAAAAATAAACTTTTTTAAAAAGATTACTTCAATAATCCAGGGAGAGGTGGTGGTGGTTTAGGCCAAGTTAATGGCAGTGGGATCAGCTGGACACACTCAAATCTGGAATATATTTCAGGTATAGAGCTGATAATATTGGCTCATGAACTGTAGGAGACAAGAAGAATAAAAGAAAAGCAGGCCCCAGAAAGGGCTGCAAAAGAAATTTATAATTATTGATAAACTGGATGTTGTAAGACATGAGACTCTAGGAACAAGTCCAGAGGGAACAGTTCATAATCTTGAAAACAAGATATGATCCTGGGGTTGGAAAACTGACCCCAGACGGTTTCCCAACTCGCATCTCAGAGACACATGTTTTACATATCTGGAGGAAAATCTATAGATAAGAATATTAGTCTTAGTTACTGATCTGTTATTGATTACTGTTTCTTAGTTACTCAATCGGAGAAGGCAATGGCCAGCCACTCCATTACTCTTGCCTAGAAAATCCCATAGACAGAGGAGCCTGGTAGGCTGCACTCCATGGGGTCGCTACTAGTCAGACACGACTGAGTGACTTCACTTTCACTTTTCACTTTCACGCGTTGGAGAAGGAAATGGCAACCCACTCCAGTGTTCTTGCCTGGAGAATCCCAGGGATGGCGGAGCCTCGTGGGCTGCCGTCTATGGGGTCGCTCAGAGTCGGACACGACTGAAGCGACTTAGCAGCAGCAGCAGTTACTCAATGGTTAATGATCACTTTGTCCTTTGGCCCTGAAGGCCACATGAGTTATAGCTTAACTCCCTGCACATTCTTTCCTTCACGGCTGAGATTATAATAAAGCTGGTTTGGATTCAGTTTTGGCATCTTCACCTTTAAGTGGTGTTCGTCTCCTGACCCTCTCTTTTCACTGAATCCTTGTGTCTTGTTTCTCATTCTACAGCCATATTGCGCTTTTGGAAACCCTGCTTCTTGAGCCTGTCTTGACAATGAACAATATATAGGGTGTGAGAGAAATGCCAGGAATGATAGTCCTCTTTGTCCTGAGAATGGAAGTTGTCATTAATTAAGATGGGAAAGACTACAGGACTGATTTACATGATTTGGTATATATTAAGCTCAGGTTATTGTCAGATAATCAAATGCAAATATCAAGCAGGCAGTTGGAAATATAGGTTAGGATTCAGACATTATTTCTAACATAGCTAAGTCTTTACATATAACTTGAGTATGAAGAGTAGTGACTTAGATATCAAGTTAACTTATAGTAACACTGCAATCAATTATACTCATCCTATTCTATCTGAGAAGATCCCCTGGAGTAGGAAAGGGCAACCCATTCCAGTATTCTTGCCTGGAAAATCCCACAGAGGATTTTGGTGGGCTATAGTCCAAAGAGTCAGACACGGCTGAGTGACTGAGTGCACACACACAGATTTGTATACTCCAGGGTCACAGTGAATCCTCAGACTGACAGAATGTATAGCCTTTTAACTCTTCTGACTCAAGACCCAAACATTTAACTAGGGCGGGACATTCAAATACATTACAAAACTATTTCTGAACCAGTTTCTTTAAATTTTATCAATGAAAATTTTATCTTTCTAACTAAGCAGTTATAATTGTTGGTTGAAATGGCACTTTTCAAGTTGGTAACTATTTTTGAAAATCTGAAATCTCTAAACACATTTTAAAGCTAATTAGCACTCAGTAAATTGGTCCAAGTTACAGTTTCATGGTCAGTTCTCTTTATTTAGATTCCACAGTTGTTTTCCTGCAAGGGAAGATTACATATAACACTGTTGAAAGAGTTATTCAAAATAAAAAAAAAAAAAAACCTGTGACCAGTACAGGGCCTAAATTTATTCAATGTTTTCTAATATTTACTCTTAATCTTCTTTCTCTCTTTAATCATTTCTTGGGATAGTCAATGAAAACCTTTCTTGCCCAGTATCACTCTAATCATTTCATCCCTTCTTGAATGGATTTTGCTTCAATATCTTTCTTCTTCTGGTGCCTCATGGCACAACTACACAATATTGTCAAAATTTGCCCTTTGTTCTTGAAAGTCTCCAGTACACTAAAAATCCTTTTAAATTTCCCCACTTTCCCTTGATGGTCTATTTACATGTAAAGGGTCAGGATGCTTTTCCGGATATCACCAAGTATTCCACATGACCTTAAATGCAAGTCTTTAATTACCCAAAGCTTCCTCCATTTCTGAAAACAGTTAATTTTCTTCCTCAGATTCTGATCTCCTCCCATAATTCAACTGTAGCCTGGCAGTAAAATCTGTTTGCTTATTTTTTTCATAAAGATCAGTCTGCCTCCATCCATCAGGGCATCACTTCCTGTAGCTTCTGGGAAATAATATTTTTTGGCTCATTAATAACCCAAGTCAGTACTGACCTGTCTGCTTGGTCCTCTTGGAAGAGCTCCATCCATTATTGTCTATATGTGTTGTTTTCCAACATGGTCACATTCTCTTTAATGAAAGGTCAGAGGGCTTGGTCTTCTATGAAAAGAGGAGGGAATAACACAATTTTAGGCAGTAGATTATCAAACAAAAAAACAAGATAGTCCAACTGATCATAATAAGGAGAAGTAGTAGTTCTATTGTGTCATAATCTATACTCTGTGCCATGAATAGAGTTGTAGCTAGAAGTTAGAAAACACAGATCTTAGCACAAAGGGAAAAAAGCCAAAGTTCACTTGAATGGCATCCAAGCCCTTCTCCCTGATGAAAGCTTACAAGGCATATGCATGGCTTCACCCTATATTATTGCTCATCTCTGTCCACTGTCATGTCATAAACATGAAGGGAATCAGTAACCAGGGCAACCTAGGGTGGCATGTGCAGAGCTTATCATGACCAAAACCTCTGCTCTACTTAGTCTCCAACTATGTTCCTTGCTAACCTGACTTCTAAGGTCATATAAACATGGAAGTATAAGGTAGCTTCTTCCTTGTCTTGCCTGTATCTTGTCTTGATGACAAAAATGTGTTTTTATTAATAAAATCCTGGATTTTAGCCCAACAGGATCCTCTGTTCATGGGATTCTCCAGTCAAGAATACTGAAGTGAATTGCCAAGCCCTCCTTCAGGGGATCTCCCTGACCCAGGGGTTGAACCCGCATCTCTTGTGGCTCCTGCTTTGTAGGTGGATTATTTACTGCTGAGCCACCAAGAAGCAGTGTGTGTGTGTATATATACATGTATATATAAGTTAAGTAAGTAGGGTGGCAATATACAGCCTTGACATACCCCTTTTCCTATTTAGAACCAATCTGTTGTTCCATGTCTAGTTCTAACTGTTGCTTCCTGACCTGAATACAGATTTCTCAGGAGGCAGATAAGGTGGTCTGGTATTCCCATCTCTTTCAGAATTTTCCACAGTTTATTGTGATCCACACAGTCAAAGGCTTTGGCATAGTCAATGAAGCAGAAATAGGTGTTTTTCTGGAACTCTCTTGCTTTTTCCATGATCCAGCAGATGTTGGCAATTTGATCTCTGGTTCTTCTTCCTTTTCTAAAACCAGCTTGAACATCTGGAAGTTCACGGTTCACATATTGCTGAAGCCTTGCTTGGAGAATTTTAAGCATTACTTTATTTCCTAAAGGAGACCAGCCCTGGGTGCTCATTGGAAGGACTGATGTTGAAGCTGAAACTCCAATACTTTGACCACCTGATGCGAAGAGCTGACTCATTGGAAAAGACCCTGATGCTGGGAAAGATTGAGGGCAGGAGGAAAAGGGGACGACAGAGGATGAGATGGTTGGATGGCATCACTGATTCGATGGACATGGGTTTGGCTGGACTCTGGGAGTTGGTGATGGACAGGGAAACCTGGCATGCTGCGGTTCATGGGGTCACAAAGAGTCAGATATGACTGAGCAACTGAACTGAACTGAACTGAACACGTATATATATGCATACATACATATATACATCTCCAGGATCTCTACCTCAGGAATTGATGGCTACCAATAGACCTTTGTGTAATCACCACAACAAAAATAATAACCATAACAAGAATTCCCAGTGAATTATATCCCCTGTCATTGCAGTTATCATTAAGCAGGACAGTTAGCCTTTGTTCAACTAAGAAAGTATAAAACAATCTCTTTAAAACAGCCTTTTATCATTGTGTAAAGAAATATTTAAAGTGTAGACTCACAAAACATAACTAGTTTTATGTTCAAATCATCTACTCAGTAGTTCACTGCAGAAAAAGTGCTATGTTAAACAATTTCTTATATACCCTGTAGACATGCTCTATCCAATACCAAAGCTAAATACTGACCAAAGAAGCATAAAGAATTATCAGTGTTAAGTGGGAAGTTATTCCATTGTATACAGCTATATAAAATATATAGATATTCCTTTGTATATAGATATCCCATTGTATATGACAGTAAGCAATCTGACAACCTTCTGCTATCAGTACCGTAGCCACTAGTGACTATAAACTACTAAGCCCTCAAAATATGGCTGATTGTGATGTGCCATAAGTGTGAGATGCACAGCATATTTTGAAGACAAATTATTGTATTTTATATTGAGTACATGCTTTTAGTGACAATATTTGACACTATTTTAGATATATTGGATTTGATAAAAGATAATATATTAAATAATTTCACTCATTTCCTTTTATCTTTTTTAAAGTGTTTTATAGAAAATTTAGAATCACATACAAGGATACACAAATTGGACATTGCTGCTCTGTACTAATTTGGAGCATATGTTAGATAACAGTTTTGAAAATCCTTTAACTGTCATCTGTCATCTCCCTTAATATCATGTTTTTCCAAAGGAAATTACTATGAAATATAGCTTGCCTATTGTAGTATGTGCTAAACAATTCCTTATTTAATGAGGGGATTTGTTTGAAGCTAAATAAAATGTTATGCCATTTTCTCAGAGTTTAAAACATGATACTGGTAACTTTTATTAGATTCCAATTGGCATCATTAGTTGATAATCATTGTGTGTGATTCTCAACACACAAGACAGATAACTTAAACAAATGGTGGAAACACAGGGGAGATACTCCATCTTTCAGTCAGTGCTATATTTTTCTAAATTTTCAATTAGCACAAGCAATTTTCTTGACATAGGAGCAGCACAACATGACTAAATATGCTAAGTGATATTGTGAATTCACTGAGTGAATTCAGACCGTGAGATTTCCCTTGGAGATTAAATTACCTTTGAAATTCTTCCGCTGAAGCAGCATGATTTTCTCTTCCACTCAGTTCTTGGCCTGCAACCCTTAGTGATGTAATTTCATCCCAGGGAAAATGCATCTAAATGGTTGTGTGGTACTCTCTGAGCACTGCTTAAGTCCAATATGCACAAATATTATGAATGATTTTTGTTTTAGTCTGCTTTGTCACTCATCCAACTGTCCTCACGAACTACAGACAGAAAAAGATTAGAATCACTAGTGGCTTCTTTCCTCAATATCAGGCATAGCAGATTTTCTTAAACAAAGATACGAATGATATGAGCTCTGTTTTAAGCTAGGATTTTTCTTCATCTTGCTAAAGTTGTGGAGAAAATATATTCTATCAGACTCATAAAACTTAGGGAGACTTTGGCCAGGTGTATCACTTTTACAAGTGATGGAATGAATACACAGAAAAACTGTATAAAAAAGATCTTAATGAACCAGATTACTACGATGGTGTGTTTAGTCACACAGAGCTAGACATTCTAGAGTGTGAAGTCAAGTGGGCCTTAAGAAACACTGCTGTTAATAAAACGAGTGGATGTGACGAAATTCCAGCAGAACTATTCAAATCCCTAAAGGATGATTCTATCAAGGTTCTGCATTCATTATGCCAGCAAATCTGGAAGAGCCAGCAGTGGCCACAGGACCAGAAAAGGTCAATCCTCATGCCAATTCCCATGAAGAGTAGTATCAAAGAATGTGCTAACCTTTGGACAATTGCACTCATCTCCCATGATAGTAAGGTCATGCTTAAAATTTTGCATGCTAGGCTTCAGCATTATGCGAACTAATAACTTCCAGATGTCCAAGCTGGGTTTAGAAAAGGAAGAGGAACTAGAGATCAAATTGCCAACATTTGCTGGATAATAGAGAAAGAAAGGGAATTCCAGGAAAACATCTATCACTGTTTCATTGACTACACTAAAGCCTTTGAATGTGTGGATCATGACAAACTGTGGAAAGCTCTTAGGGAGATAAGAATACCAGACCATGTTACCTGTCTCCTGAGAAAACATGTATGTGGGTCAAGAAGCAAAAGTTGGAACCCTGTATAGGGCAACTGATCAGTTTAAGATTGAGAAAGGAGTGCAACAGGGCTGTCTGCTGTCACCCTGTGTGTTGAACCTATACACTGAGCACATCATGAGCAATCCCAGGCTGGATGAGTTACAAGCCAGAATCAAGATAGGCAGGAGAAATATCAGCAACCTCAGATAGGTGGATGATACCACTCTAATGGCAGAAAGCGAAGAGGAACTAAAGAGCCTCTTTTTTTTTTAATTGGAGGCTAATTACAATACTGTATTGGTTTTGCATACATTGACATGAATTTGCCCCGGGTGTACATGTGTTCCCCACCTTGAACCCCACTCCCACCTCCCTCTGCATACCATCCCTCTGGTTCATACCAGTGCACCAGCCCCGAGCATCCTGTATCATGCATTGAACCTGGATTGGCGATTCGTTTAAATGTGATAATATACATGTTTCAATGCCATTCTTCCAAATCATACCACCCTCGCCTTCTCCCACAGAGTCCAAAAGACTGTTCTACACATCTGTGTCTCTATTGCTGTATCGTATACAGGGTTATCATTACCATCTTTCTAAATTCCATATATATGCATTAGTATACTGTATTGGTGTTTTTCTTTCTGGCTTACTTCACTCTGTATAATAGGCTCCAGTTTCATCCACCTCATTAGAACTGATTCAAATGTATTCTTTTTAATTGCTGAGTAATACTCCATTTTGTATATGTACCACAGCTTTCTTATCCATTCATCTGCTGATGGACATCTAGGTTGCTTCCATGTCCTGGTTATTATAAACAGGACTGCGATGAACATTGGAGTATGTGTCTCTTTCAATTCTGGTTTCCTCGGTGTATACGCCCAAAAGTGGGATTGCTCGGTTGTACGGTAGTTTTATTTCCAGTTTTCTAAGGAATCTCCACACTGTTCTCCATAGTGGCTGTACTAGTTTGCATTCCCACCAACAGTGTAAGAGGGTTCCCTTTTCTCCACACTCTCTCCAGCATTTATTGCTTGTAGACTTTTGGATAGCAGCCATTCTGACTGGCGAGAAATGGTACCTCATTGTGGTTTTGATTTGCATTTCTCTGATTATGAGTGATGTTGAGCATCTTTTCATGGGTTTGTTAGCCATCTGTATGTCTTCTTTGGAGAAATGTCTGTTTAGTTCTTTGGTCCATTTTTTGATTGGGTTGTTTATTTTTCTGGAATTGAGCTGCAGGAGTTTCTTTTATATTTTTGAGATTAATTCTTTGTCAGTTGCTTCATTTGCTACTATTTTCTCCCATTCTGATGGCTGTCTTTTCACCTTGTTTTCACCTTCTTTGTTGTGCAGAAGCTTTTAATTTTAATTAGGTCCCATTTGTTTATTTTTGCTTTTATTTCCAATATTTTGGAAGGTAGGTCATGGAGGATCTGCTGTGATTTATGTTGGAGAGTGTTTTGCCTATGTTCTCCTCTAGGAGTTTTATAATTTCTTGTCTTAAGTTTAGATCTTTAATCCATTTTGAGTTTATTTTTTGTGTATGGTGTATATTCTAACACCATACACAAAAATAAAGAGCCTCTTGAAGGAAGAGAGTCAAACAACCGACTTAAGACTAAATATTAAAAAAAAAAAAAAACTAAGATCATGTCATCCAGCCCCATTAATGCATGGCAAATAGAAGGGGAAAATGTGGAAGTAGCAACAGATTTCTTCTTCTTGGGCTCCAAAATCACTGTGAACGGTAATTACAGCCATAAAATCAGAAGATGATTGCTTCTTGGCAGGAAAGAAATAACAAATCTAGACAGTGTGTTGAAAAGTAAAGGCATTACTCTGCAAGCAAAGATCCATATAGTCAAGGCTATGATTTTCCCAGTCATCACGTACAGTTTTGAGAGCTGGACTGTAAAGAAGGCAGAAACCCAAAGAATTGATGCCTTTGAATTGTGGTGCTAGAGAAGACTCTTGAGAGTCCCTTAGGCAGCAAGGAGATCAAGCCAGTCAATCTAAGGGAGATCAAACATGAGTAATCAATCAGTCACTGGAAGGACCGATGCTGAAGCTGAAGCTCTAGTATTTTGTTCATCTGATGTGAACAGCTGACACATTGGAAAAGTCTGTGATGCTGGGAAAGATTAAGGGCAGAAGGAAAAGAGGGCATCAGAGGATGAGATGGCTGGATGGCATCACTGATGCAATGAACATGACCTTGGGCAAACTCCAGGAAATGGTGAGGGATAGGAAGGCCTGGTATGCTGCATTCCATGGGGTCGCAAACAGTCGGACACTATTGGGCCACTGAACAACAGTTCTACACACTACTCTTTTCTGATTTCCTCTGATATATCCCTTATTGCTGAATAGGGATAGGCTGAAGGAAATAGGCTGAAGGAAATGAGAAATTCCCTTAATTATCTAGATATGTGATTTACTCAGCTATGTCATTTACTCATGCATCTAGAAAAGACAAGTAAAAATTTTCAGTTTTGAATTATTATTTTGGTTTCATCTAGATCCAGTCATGTTTTAAGTTCTCACTCACTTTTAGGTGAACATGCAGATTTCAGTATTGATATGGAATTGTGTTAAATCTGAAAACACAGATTTATAGATAGACTTAACACAATTCCATATCAATATTGAAATCTGCATGTTCACCTAAAAGCAAAACATACACTCCAAAATCAGACTGGGTAGCCCTCAATGCCCTGTGGAGTGAATCCAGGGGAGCGTAGAATATGCAATTTCTGAATCTACATATTAAATATGTGTAATTGTTGCAAGATTTGGGGAAGCATGTATTGTGCTTATGGATAAATGCAAGTAAGATAGTATTTAGAGGATATGGTGGTTTTCCCTAACAGTAGAATAAAGCTGAAATGGTTCTGAGGTCAAAACATTCCAGTAATAGACACTTAAAATCTTTGTCTCTCTGGTATTCATCCAAAATCATGGGCAAGTTTATTTCTTGTATGTTTGCAATGATTATGGTTGTTTTATTCAGGAGTTCTCAAATTTATTATAACCACAGAATCTTATTCCAGGGTTAGCAAACTTTTTCTATAAATGTAGTAGGAAAATGGACAAGCATTTTCAACTTTGTTGGTCATGTAATCTCTGTTGCAACTCTTCACTTCTGCCATTGTAGCATGAAAACAGTCATAGTCAATACATAAACTAATGGGCCTGGCTGTGTCTCAATAAAATTTTATTTAAAAAACATGTGATGGGCTGAAGTTGGATGGTAAGTGGTAGGTTGTCAACCTCTATTTCATTCCAGTGAAATCTCACTTCAAATCCTGATAGATTGTAATAGTTATGAGTTGAAGTTCAAAAACACAGGTAGGTGAGTAATAATACTATATTTGTTTTTTCCCATCAATCTTCCAAATAAAAACACTTGATAGCTAATTTTATCTCAGTAATTCTTGAATTTTATCCCTACCCTCCCACCATGATTTTATGTAGCAACAATATAAAGCAGTGAGGTGGATTAAGTGGGCCTCATTGTTCACATGTCATCTGTTTGTACTTGTTACCAGTAAAACCTCCATAAACAGGCCTCTTCACTCTGCTGCTGCTGCTAAGTCACTTCAGTGGTGTCCGACTCTGTGCGACCCCATAGATGGTAGCCCAGCAGGCTCTGCTGTCCCTGAGATTCTCCAGGCAGGAACACTGGAGTGGGTTGCCATTTCCTTCTCCAACACATGAAAGTGAAAAGTAAAAGTGAAGTCACTCAGTCGTGTCTGACTTTTCATGACCTCATGGACTGCAGCCTACCAGGCTCCTCCATCCATGGGATTTTCCAGGCAAGAGTACTGGAGTGGGTTGCCATTGCCTTCTCCATCTTCACTTCTCACTCTCTGCTATTTGCTACCATGCTTGAAGCACAGATATTGGTGGAAACACTGGGAAACTCCATAGGCACACCACTCAGACATTATTCACAATGGTTTGGCACATACTTGGGGTGCCTCTAGGGTTCTTTTTAATGTATTTTTTAAACTGCTTTATTGATTTATTGACACATACAAAGCTGTACTTATTTAGTGTACACAACTCGATGAATTTGGTGATAAAATACACCAGTAAAATCATCACGACCATCTTGGTCATAAACACATCCATTCCTTCTCAAGGTTTCCTCTTGCCTGCTTTATTGCTGTTATTTGCATGTGTGTATGTGTGTTTGTGTGTGTGTTGTGGTAAGAACACAACATAAAATCTATCCTCTTAGCAAATTTTAAGTATACAATATAGTTTTGCTAGCTACAGGCACTATGGTTATTAGTAGATCTCCAGAAGTTATATATCTTGTATGACTAAAACTTTGTCCCCTTTGACCATCCCTTCCCATTTACCCTTCCCCACAGCTCCTGGCTTCAAGAGTTCTGAACCTAGGATTTGACAAATGGAACTTTTCAGGTCACAACAAGGCTGCTTGCTTTTTCCAGACTAGCAGGAGCATCTCTCTGACCAATAAGATCAGGTATAAAGTGCCAACATGATTAGGTTGGCCCCATCTAGACCATCTCCCTTAATAAAGTTGACTGTGGCATATAACATAACCTAAATAAAGGACTGGTAACAAATCATGTTGAAAGTTCCAGAGATTACACAGGGCATGTATATTAGGGGATGACAATCTTGGAAGACATCTTAGAATTCTGCCTAGAACACTTGGGCAGATACCTGGAACCCTAGAATTCTTCACATCCCAGTTTGAAAATCCACACCTTGCATGATCATGGATCGGTTTTGACAAGGGTACTAATTTATCACGGTGAATGCTATTTTTTGGTAGAAGCAAGGTCCGGTGCTGTAAAGAGCAATATTGCATAGGAACCTGGAATGTTAGGTCCATGAATCAAGGTAAATTGGAAGTGGTCAAACGGGAGATGGAAAGAGTGAACGTCGACATTTTAGGAATCAGTGAATTAAAATGGACTGGAATGGGTGAATTTAACTCGGATGACCATTATATCTACTACTGTGGGCAGGAAACCCTTAGAAGAAATGGAGTAGCCATCATGGTCAACAAAAGAGTCCGAAATGCAGTACTTGGATGCAATCTTAAAAATGACAGACTGATTTCTGTTCGTTTCCAAGGCAAACCATTCAATATTACAGTAATCCAAGCCTATGCCCCGATCAGTAATGCTGAAGAAGCTGAAGTTAATCGGTTCTATGAAGACCTACAAGACCTTTTAGAACTAACATCCAAAAAAGATGTCCTTTTCATTATAGGGGACTGGAATGCAAAAGTAGGAAGTCAAGAAACACCTGGAGTAACTGGCAAATTTGGCCTTGGAGCACGGAATGAAGCAGGGCAAAGGCTAATAGAGTTTTGTCAAGAGAATGCACTGGTCATAGCAAACACCCACTTCCAACAACACAAGAGAAGACTCTACACATGGACATCACCAGATGGTCAACACCGAAATCAGATTGATTATATTCTTTGCAACCAAAGATGGAGAAGCTGTATACAGATAGCGAAAACAAGACCAGGAGCTGACTGTGGCTCAGATCATAAACTCCTTATTGCGAAATTCAGACTTAAATTAAAGAAAGTAGGGAAAACCACTAGACCATTCAGATATGACCTCAATCAAATCCCTTATGAATATACAGTGGAAGTGAGAAATAGATTTAAGGGACTAGATCTGATTGATAGAGTGCCTGATGAACTCTGGACGGAGGTTCGTGACATTGTACAGGAGACAGGGACCAAGACCATCCCCATGGAAAAGAAATGCAGAAGAGCGAAATGGCTGTCTGAGGAGGCCTTACAAATAGCTGTGAAAAGAAGAGAGGCGAAAAGCAAAGGAGAAAAGGAAAGATATAAGCATCTGAATGCAGAGTTCCAAAGAATAGCACGGAGAGATAAGAAAGTCTTCCTTAGTGATCAATGCAAAGAAATAGAGGAAAACAACAGAATAGGAAAAACAAGAGACCTCTTCAAGAAAATTAGAGATTCCAAGGGAACATTTCATGCAAAGATGGGCTCGATAAAGGACAGAAATGTTATGGACCTAACAGAAGCAGAAGATATTAAGAAGAGGTGGCAGGAATACACAGAAGATCTGTACAAAAAAGATCTTCACGACCAAGATAGTCACGATAACGTGATCACTGACCTAGAGCCAGACATCTTGGAATGTGAAGTCAAGTGGGCCTTAGAAAGCATCACTACGAACAAAGCTAGTGGAGGTGATAGAATTCCAGTTGAGCTATTTCAAGTCTTGAAAGATGATGCCGTGAAAGTGCTGCACTCAATATGCCAGCAGATTTGGAAAACTCAGCGCTGGCCACAGGACTGAAGAGGTCAGTCTTCATTCCAATCCCAAAGAAAGGCAATGCCAAAGAATGCTCAAACTACCGCACAATTGCACTCATCTCACACGCTAGTAAAGTCATGCTCAAGATTCTCCAAGCCAGGCTTCAGCAGTATGTAAACCGTGAACTCCCAGATGTTCAAGCAGGTTTTAGAAAAGGCAGAGGCTCCAGAGATCAAATTGCCAACATCCTCTGGATCATGGAGAAAGGAAGAGAGTTTCAGAAAAACATCTATTTCTGCTTCATTGACTATGCCAAAGCCTTTGACTGTGTGGATCACAATAAACTGTGGAACATTCTGAAAGAGATGGGAATCCCAGACCACCTGACCTGCCTCTTGAGAAACCTGTATGCAGGTCAGGAAGCAACAGTTAGAACTGGACATGGAACAACAGACTGGTTCCAAGTAGGAAAAGGTGTACGTCAAGGTTGTATATTGTCAGCTTGCTTATTTAACTTATATGCAGAGTACATCATGAGGAACGCTGGGCTGGAAGAAGCACAAGCTGGAATCAAGATTGCTGGGAGAAATAACAATAACCTCAGATAATCAGATGACACTACCCTTATGGCAGAAACTGAAGAGGAACTCAAAAGCCTCTTGATGAAAGTGAAAGAAGAGAGTGAAAAGGTTGGCTTGAAGCTCAACATTCAGAAAACAAAGATCATGGCATCTGGTCCCATCACTTCATGGGAAATAGATGGAAAAACTGTGGAAACAGTGTCAGACTTTATTTTTTTGGGCTCCAAAATCACTGCAGATGCTGATTGCAGCCATGAAATTAAAAGACGCTTGCTCCTTGGAAGGAAAGTTATGACCAACCTTGATAGTATATTAAAAAGCAGAGACATTACTTTGCCAACCAAGGTCCGTCTAGTCAAGGCAATGGTTTTTCCCGTGGTCATGTATGGATGTGAGAGTTGGACTGTGAAGAAAGCTGATCGCTGAAGAATTGATGCTTTTGAACTGTGGTGTTGGAGAAGACTCTTGAGAGTCCCTTATACTGCAAGGAGATCCAACCAGTCCATTCTAAAGGAGATCAATCCTGGGTGTTCATTGGAGGGATTGATGCTAAAGCTGAAACTGCAATACTTTGGCCACCTCATGCGACGAGTTGACTCACTGGAAAAGACTCTGATGCTGGGAAAGGTTGGGGGCGGGAGGAGAAGGGGACGACGGAGAATGAGATGGCTGGATGCCATCACCGACTCTGTGGACATGAGTTTGAGTGTACCCCGGGAGTTGGTGATGGACAGGGAGGCCTGGCGTGCTGTGATTCATGGGGTCGCATAGAGTCGGACACGACTGAGCGACTGAACTGAACTGAACTGAACATTACAGAAGAGTCTACTTTGTCCACCCTCAGTTTTCATTATCTGTTATTAATCCTCAAGAATAGCAAGTTAGAAAACACATTCTTCCATGATTCCTTTTAAGCTAAAATTTACTTAGTTTTCTGAAATCAACGTCTTTATTTGGGTACATTTTTCCTCACTAGAAATATTTTCAGCAAATTGAACCTCCCAAATATGATTAAAATAACTCTAGAATTTAGGTGTTCTCCTTCCTGTAGCTAAGATGAATACACTCTTTTAAAATAATGTATATTAAAGGTACACTCCTCTTTTCATTCAATTTTCTTTCTCTACTCCAATTATGCATTCATTTAAATTTTTCTGAGTGAGAGATGCAGATTCTTGAGATAGTGAGCGAGTGGATCATGGCATAAAGATGATGCCTACAGTAAAAGAAAACTCAGGAATGGAACTCAGGTCTTCAACAATATTTAAGAAGTGACTAAAGCAAAAGGCTCTCACATAAGCTCATGCTAAGCAGTGGCCAGGAACCAGTCAAAGAAGCCAAATAGCAACATCATCAAGCTCAACAGAGAGGTCATGGCACTAACCATCAGCAGACACAACCCAAAGGACAACAGTGTCTTTGAAGAATCTGCCAGAGTCCTGTCATGAGAACACTAGCTACCCTAGGAACTCTGAGCAAATATAGGGATTTAGAAGCTTATGCACCTATTGAAAGCCTAGGGGAGAAAATAAAGCCATAGCTGATTTTTAGGAAATCTGGAAAAAAGAGTGGTTAATAAGACCCCAACACCACCAGTAATTTCATCTGCTTTCAACCCTGAAAATGATCCAGGGGCTGCCAATTTCTAAACTTCTGCCCACACATGCCAACAGAGAATAATGGCTTCTCTTTCTAGTCCATATCCCAAATCTCATGTGAATGGCTTTGTTGTTTAGTTGCTCAGTCGTGTCCAACTCTTTGCAACCCCATGGACTGCAGCATGCCAGGCTCCTCTGTCCTTCACTGTCTCCCAGAGTTTGCTCAAATTCATGTCCATTGAGTTGGTGATGCCATCCAACCATCTCATCCTCTGTCGTCCTCTTCTCCTGCCTTCAATCTTACCCAGCACCAAGGTCTTTTCCAATGAGTTGGCTCTTAGATCAGGTGGCCAATGTGAGTGGCTAGAAGAAGATAAAGATGACCCAGAATGGTGGAGGCAAGTGATTCTGGGAAAGGCAATTTCAGGTTGATGTAGAGAGAAAGGAGAAGGGGGTGGGCAACTCACCGGGTGGTAAAAGACATTCCAGTAAACTCTTTAAGAGGCGATTACTAACATTTTTGAGTCTTTTATATATGATGGCACTCCGTTAGACATTGTATGTGCCTTATCTCCTTTAATGTTATGTACATATTATTATTCTTGTTGCAAAGATAGCAAATTGAAGACCCAGTGGGTCAAGGTTACTCAAGATTACATGGTTAATAAAAGCAATAATGGTGATAGGAATCCAAGTCTGTCTTCAAAACCACTATGTATTCCAACTGATTACCTACATTTTATCCAATAAAGTAAAAGACAACAGACAAAGTTACATAAAATGATGAAAATTTCCACTATCAAAATGTTCATACTGTATAAAGGTCAAAGATATCTTGAACAACATGCATTCCATTCTGTATATTTAATAACTACAAGCTTTAACATTAAATCCTTAGGAATGACAAGTGTACTCTGACAGGCCTTGCCTCTGCTGTCTCCCCCACAGCTGGGACCATTTCAGTCATGTGACTTCTCCAGAAAGGCAGACCCTATAAGGTTACCCCATTCCCTTCTTTAGTATAAAATCCTGGATCTCAGTAAACTTCTTAGCAAGGGGACTTTAGTAATGGCACATACTTTGGGAAAACTTGTTGTTAAATTAGTTTCCAAAAAATTAGGATTGATTTCAGTCTTGAAAATCTTTATTGTGATCTTACCAAGATAAACAAATGTCTTATTTATCCAATTAGGCTGAATATATAGATTGGAGATTGGAATTTGTTGTGTATCTGCAACATGGCCACATTTCATTAATTAGAGAGTAGGTCCATGATTCATTATTGAATTTTCTTTTATTTTTAATTTATTTATTTTAATTGGAGGCTAATTACTTTACATTATTGTATTGGTTTTGCCATACATTGACATGAATCTGCCCCGAGTGTACATGTGTTCCCCATCTTGAACCCCTCTCCCACCTCCCTCCTCATCCCATTCTTACTGATATGATTAATACACAACACAATGTTACTTTTGCTGTTGTATTTCTCAAAGCATCAAACTATTTGCACATCATTATTATTTTGATAATTCAGTGACTTAATTTTTAATTCATTTTTAATGGGACAGGAAACTTCATCTCTATATGTTATGGAAACCACAGCTAAAACTGTCTTTTGGTCAGACTGTAATATTACTTTTCCTAAAAACTGTTTCATTATCATAAGATTTGAACTATGGTTATACTTAGATTCCTCACTAGCTCTTTCAAAGGCTATATTTCTATTGATAACAACAATTTAACCTTGTGATTTCCAAATTCTCTCAATTTATATAGGAGATAAAGTTGAAAACAATTCAATGGAATTTTAAGGGTTGAAGAGCTTACTGGGATCAGAAAAATTCCTGAATTAAAAAAAAAAAAGTTAATATTGAGTTAGACCTTTGGGAAGAAACCCCACAGAATGAGGTGAGAACCTGAGCAGTTATATAAATCTAATTTCAAGATATAATGTTTATCTATAGAAAAATAAATCATCATACAGAAGCTAAACAAACCATAAAAATACACTAGGTTTTACTCTATAATTATAAATTATTTTGCTTCATTGAATTTTCAAACTGATTTTGTTATTTTCCACTTCACTCTGCTTTGTTGAGCTTCCCTCATAGCAGAGTAGCAAAGAATATGCCTGCAATACAGCAGACATTATTTCTATCCCTGAGTCAGGAAGATGCCCTGAAGGAGGATCCCTTTCCAGTGTTCTTGCCTGGGACAGTCCTTGGACAGAGGAGACTGGTGGGCTACAGTCCACGGGGCCACAAAATTGTTGGACATGACTGAGCACATAGCACACATGCATGCACGTGCGTGTGCACACACACACACACACACACACACATATGACAAACCTTCAATATCTCATTTCAGTTCACTTCAGTTCAGTCGCTCAGTCATGTTCAACTCTTTATGACCCAAAGGACTGCAGCACACCAGGCTTCCCTGTCCATCACCAACTCCTGGAGCTTCCTCAAACTAAAGTCTATTGAGTTGGTGATGCCATCCAACCATCTCATCCTCTGTCGTATTCTTCTCCTCCTGCTTTCAATCTTTTCCAGCATCAGGGTCTTTTTCAATGAGTCAGTTTGAAGCATTAGGTGGTGAAAGTATTGGAGTTTCAGCTTCAGCAGAAGTCCTTCCAATAAATATTCAAGACTGATTTTCTTAAGAATTGACTGGTTTGATCTCCCTGCACTCCAAGAGACTCTCAAGAGTTTTCTTGAACCCCACAGTTCAAAACCATCAGTTCTTTGGCTCTCAGCTTTCTTTATAGTCTAACTCTCATATACATACATGACTACTGGAAAACCACAGATTTGACTAGATGGAACGTGGTCAGCAAAGGAATGGCTTTGCTTTTTAATATGCTGTCTAGCTTGGTCATAGCGACAAGGAGCAGTTCAGTTCAGTTCAGTCACTCAGTCGTGTTCAACTCTTTGCGACCCTATGAATCACAGCACGGCAGGCCTCCCTGTCCATCACCACCTCCCGGAGTCCACACAAACTCATGTCCATCGAGTCGGTGATGCCATCCAGCCATCTCATTCTCTGTCGTCTCTTTCTCCTCCTTCCCCCAATCCCTCCCAGCATCAGGGTCTTTTCCAGTGAATCAACACTTCGCATGAGGTGGCCAAAGTATTGGAGTTTCAGCTTCAGCATCAGTCCTTCCAATGTACACCCAGGACTGATCTCCTTTAGAATGGACAGGTTGTACCTCCTTCCAGTCCAAAGGACTCTCAAGAATCTTCTCCAACACCACAGTTCAAAAGCATCAATTCTTCGGCGATCAGCTTTCTTCACAGTCTAACTCTCACATCCATACATGACCAATGGAAAAACCATAGCCTTGACTAGATGGACCTTTGTTGGCAAAGTAATGACTCTGCTTTTTAATATGCTATCTAGGTTGGTCATTACTTTCCTTTCAAGGAGTAAGCGTCTTTTAATTTCATGGCTGCAATCAGCATCCGCAGTGATTTTGGAGTCCCCAAAAATAAAGCCTGACACTGTTTCCCCATCTATTTTGCATGAAGTGATGGGAACAGATGCCATGATCTTAGTTTTCTGGTTGATGTAGAGAGAAAGGCACTTTCTGCCATAAAGGTGGTGTCATCTGCATATCTGAGGTTATTGATATTTCTCCTGCCAATCTTGATTCCAGTTTGTGCTTCTTCCAGCCCAGCATTTCTCATGATGTACTCTGCATATAATTTAAATAAGCAAGGTGAAAATATACCTGTAATCCAGGAGACCCCCGTTCAATTCTTGGATTTGGAAGATCCCCTGGAGAAGAGACAGTCTACCCACTCCAGTATTCTTGGATTTTCCTGGTGGCTCAGACGGTATAGTATCTGCCTGCAATGTGGGAGACCCGGGTTTGATTCCTGGGTTGGGAAGATCCCCTCCACGGAATGTCTATCCACTCCAGTATTTTTTCTGGAGAATTCCATGGAAAGAGGAGCTTGTCAGGCTACAGTCCATGGGGTTGTAAAGAGCCTGATGTTACTTTCACATTAATTGTTTGCCTTTTATTTCCATGAGACTAATGCATTGATGATATTATGACAATAGCTTCCTTTGGTAACTAATATATAATTTTAATGCACATGTTTGGCATAATGCCATAAAAGGTAACCTGAAAATGCTTTCATGATAGATATCCAGAAATATGAAGCAGAATATAACAATTTTATAAGCATACATTGCCAAATTCATAAGAAATAAATGGTAATTTCCTGTGATAAAAATGAATAGAGGATTAAAAACCTAGAAGAAGCTGAGTCTGGACATCCAGAAAAATAGAAACTATTATTAAAAATAAAAAAGTAATTTAATTAGGAAATTGGTTACATAATAGATGAAAGGGCTGAAAGATAAATAGGGTATACTGAATAAACCAAGAGATTAGCTACATCCTAATTTTATGGCTGAGAGTTAATGGAGTTATCAAGAGAAGTGAATTGACTGAGTTCTCATAGTTAGTAAACGATAGAAACAGTTTGGCTACAGAAGCTGTATTCTTACCCTCTGTAATATAAAATCTCATGGAAGAATAATAGGTAGATAAGGAAAACAATTAAACTGATCTTTTAGGGTGGAAAAATATAATAATTAAGTTATTGAACATAACAAAAACTACTAAATAAGAAACTACATATGATTCAGTCAAGAGAGTCAATCCCTAGGCAGACTGAAAAGAAGCTCAGGGTCCTTAAGGAGGAGAAAGGGGTCTGGGGCTCTCAAAGTGAAGATTGGGGTCTGGAATTCTCAAAGAGGAGAAAAAGCAAACTATTTTTTCCTCTGCATTCCTTCAGTTCAGTTCAGTTCAGTCGCTCAGTCGTGTCCAATTCTTTGCGACCCCATGAGTCACAGTAAGCCAGGCCTCCCTGTCGATCTCCAAATGCCGAAGTTCGCTCAAACTCATGTCCATCGAGTAGGTGATGCCATCCAGCCATCTCATTCTCTGTCGTCCCCATCTCCTCCCACCCCCAAACCCCCCCAGCATCAGAGTCTTCTCCAGTGAGTCAACTCGTCTCCTGAGGTTGCCAAGTATTGGAGTTTCAGCTTCAGCATCAGTCTTTCCAGTGAACACCCAGGATTGATCTCCTTTACAATGGACTGGTTGGATCTCCCTGCAGTCCAAGGGAATCTCAAGAGTCTTCTCCAGCACCACAGTTCAAAAGCATCAATTCTTCAGCGATCAGCTGTCTTCACAGTCCAACTCTCACATCCATACATGACCACGGGAAAAACCATAGCCTTGACTAGACGGACCTTGGTTGGCAAAGTAATGTCTCTGCTTTTTAATATGCTATCTAGTTTGGTCATAACTTTCCTTCCAAGGAGTAAGCGTCTTTTAATTTCATGGCTGCAATCAGCATCTGCAGTGATTTTGGAGCCCAAAAAAATAAAGTCTGACACTGTTTCCCCATCTATTTCCCATGATGTGATGGAACCAGATGACATCATCTAAGGTTTCTGAATGTTGAGCTTCAAGCCAACTTTTTCACTCTCCTCTTTCACTTTCATCAAGAGGTTTTTGAGTTCCTCTTCACTTTCTGCCATATGGGTTGTGTCATCGGCATATCTGAGGTTATTGATATTCCTCCCGGCAATCTTGATTCCAGCTTGTGCTTCTTCCAGCCCAGCGGTCCTCATGATGTACTCTGCATATAAGTAAAATTATCAGCGTGACAATATACAACCTTGACGTACTCCTTTTCCTATTTGGAACCAGTCTGTTGTTCCATGTCCAGTTCTAACTGTTGCTTCCTGACCTGCATACAGGTTTCTCAAGAGGCAGGTCAGGTGGTCTGGTAGTCCTATCTCTTTCAGAATTTTCCAGTTTATTTTGATCCTCACAGTCAAAGGCTTTGGCATAGTCAATGAAGCACAAATAGAAGTTTTTCTGGAACTCTCTTGCTTTCTCCGTGATACAGCATGAAAATAAGCATCAGTTCAGTTCAGTCACTCAGTCGTGTCCGACTCTTTGCGACCCCATGAATCACAGTGCTCAAGGCCTCCCTTTCCATTACCAACTCCCGGAGTTCACTCAAACTCATGTCCATCAAGTCGGTGATGCCATCCAGCCCTCTCATTTTCTGTCGTCCCCTTCTCCTTCCACCCCCATCCCTCCCAGCATCAGTGTCTTTTCCAGTGAGTCAACTCGTCGCATGAGGTGGCCAAAGTATTGGAGTTCCAGCTTTATCATCAATGCTTCCAAAGAACACCCAGGATTTTCTAGTCAAGGCTATGATTTTTCCCATGGTCATGTATGGATGTGAGAGTTGGACTGTGAAGAAAGCTGATCACCGAAGAATTGATGCTTTAGGACTGTGGTGCTGGAGAAGACTCTTGAGAGTCCCTTGGACTGCAAGGAGATCCAACCAGTCCATTCTAAAGGACTTCAATCTACTTCTAATCAAATGCCGGAAACAGGGAATGGAAATGATGAATGATGCTTCTTTCCTGAATTGATGAAATAAATAATTTTTGGAAGGATGCAACAAAATAGGTAGTCCTACTCTGATCAATAAAGCTAAATGCACATTTAACATAATATAGCATACCACAAACAAGTAGAAAAACTGAAAAGCAACTGCAGAAAAAGGAGTTTATCCACAAACGAATGATGAACCAATGACAGCTATCTCAATGGCACTAACAGTGTCTTAGAACAATGACTGATAATCAGGAATAATTCTTTAAAGGGATGAGAGAAAATAACTGGTTTCCCAAAATTCTACACCCAGCTGAGATTTTATGCAAGAATGAAGATTAAAAGAACATTTTCAGGAAAATGTGTACACACACACAAAAAAAAAGTTCTTAAGGCTAAATTATATATTTTAGCATTATAAGTTTCCCTTTTTTGTCTTACTTAAAGTGTTGAAGGCTCAGATTACACTGAATTGAATGTTAAGATGTTGAGACCTGATATTTTCCATGTACTTAGTATACATTTGCCCATCATTTTAATTTTAACCTTTCAAGAATTTTAAAAAAATCTATCTCATGTACATTATAAAACTTGATTGGTTTCATGATATAAAACTTTTGCTCTTAACCAGTGAGTTAAGCCCAATTAAATTTAATACTATGACAGATGAGTTTGATATTTGCTCTGTCATTTGTATTTGCATCTTAGTATATGGTCTCATTATTATTTTTAACTGCAGTTTTCTAATAGCAAATTGTGCATTAAGGATTTCTTTATTGTAATTATGTATAAATATAACCTATAATTAATCTTCTATATAATGCCATTACTGTTATTAAGAGAGAAGACAATATCATAAATATGTCACTCCTGCTTAGAGGATTAAGCATGAATATAATTGTAATATTCATATAGAAAGTTAAAGCAGCAGTAAAGTCTTGAAAAGAGATCAATGAGGGAAATTAAACCTACCAGCAAATAAAACATTGTATAAAGACTCATGGATAAGAAATTATATGGAGAATGTACTGTCAGGCGAGTGTATGCTCCTCGGTTCTGTCTCATCACAGCAAAGATTTGGAGTGACAGATATTAAAGCCCTTGTCGCATCAGAGCTCTCAGATCTTGGACAGACCGTGTTATAGCTCTTAGACAAATCAGTGTTACAGCTCTATTTTATTTAGAAAATAACAAGAGAATCCATCCTCAAGGCGTGAGGGCATGCTGACCCAAAGACACAAGGAGAAGAGAGTGGGGAGCACGCCATTGCATGGGAGCGAGAGAGAGAGAGAGCTCACTTTGGCTCCTCCTTTTATACATTTTTTTTTCCTCCCCCTGAGCCTGCCCTATGTAAATAGGGCTGGCCAGGAGAGCTGTTTGTTCTACCTGAGGTTCTCACTCTGGTCCGCGGACCTTCCTTTGTTCTATTTCATGGGTATTTCCCTTCCTTGTCTTTTAGCCACCATCATTTTGGAATCCTGTTTCCTATTCTAACTACCTAAAATCCCCCCCTCAAGTGATAGGAGGCGCAATTCTTTGGGAATAGGGGCATCGAGGTATTTCTGGCTACTTCCTGCTGAAATGAGATGGCAAGGGATATTGGGCCTCCCCCTCTTGCTTGTCTCAAGCCTCAGAGTCCTTATAGTGGTGTCAATCAAAGGGTGAGTGATATTTCCCGTGGTCGGCCGTAGTTTTATCTCTTTGTTGAACTGGCACTGCATGTTATAGCTTGTTGACCTGGGCAGAGACAAAACAGGTTAGACAATTGATAATACAAGGAGCAATCATCAGTTCATTTCAGTTCAGTTCAGTCGCTCAGTCGTGTCCGACTCTTTGCGACCCCATGAATCACAGCACGCCAGGCCTCCCTGTCCATCACCAACTCCCAGAGTTCACTCAGACTCATGTCCACAGAGTCGGTGATGCCATCCAGCCATCTCATTCTCTGTTGTCCCCGTCTCCTCCCACCCCCAATCCCTCCTATCATCAGAGTCTTTTCCAGTGAGTCAACTCGTCGCATGAGGTGGCCAAAGGACTGGAATTTCAGCTTTAGCATCAGTCCTTCCAATGAACACACAGGATTGATCTCCTTTACAATGGACTGGTTGGATCTCCTTGCAGTCCAAGGGACTCTCAAGAGTCTTCTCCAGCACCACAGTTCGAAATCATCAATTCTTCGGCAATCAGCCTTCTTCACAGTCCAACTCTCACATCCATACATGACCACGGGAAAAACCATAGCCTTGACTAGACGGACCTTGGTTGGCAAAGTAATGTCTCTGCTTTTTAATATGCGATCTAGGTTGGTCATAACTTTCCTTCCAAGGAGTAAGTGTCTTTTAATTTCATGGCTGCAATCAGCATCTGCAGTGATTCTGGAGCCCCCAAAAATAAAGTCTGACACTGTATCCACTGTTTCCCCATCTATTTCCCATGAAGTGATGGGACCAGATGCCATGATCTTCGTTTTCTGAATGTTGAGCTTCAAGCCAACCTTTTCACTCCCCACTTTCAATTTCCTCAAGAGGCTTTTGAGTTCCTCTTCACTTTCTGCCATAAGGATTGTGTCATCTGCATATCTGAGATTATTGATATTTCTCCCAGCAATCTTCATTCCAGCTTGTGCTTCTTCCAGCCCAGCGTTCCTCATGATGTACTCTGCATAGAAGTTAAATAAGCAAGGTGACAATATACAACCTTGACGTACTCCTTTTCCTATTTGGAATGAGTCTGTTATTCCATGTCCAGTTCTTACTGTCGCTTCCTGACCAGCATACAGGTTTCTCAAGAGGCAGGTCAGGTGGTCTGGTATTCCCATTTCTTTCAGAATGTTCCAGTTTATTGTGATCCTCACAGTCAAAGGCTTTGGCATAGAGAATGAAGCAGTAATAGATGTTTTTCTGGAACTCTTTTGCTTTTTCCATGATCCAGCAGATGTTGGCAATTTGTTGTCTGGTTCTTCTGCCTTTTCTAAAACCTGCTTGAACATCTGGAAATTCATAAGCAGCATTAATATGGTATAACAATGACTAGTAGAGGCACTCAGTTCAGTTCAGTCGCTCAGTCTTCTCCAACTCTTTGCGACCCAATGAATCACAGCACACCAGGCCTCGCTGTCCATCACCCACTCCTGGAGTTCACACAATCTCATGTCCATCGAGTCGGTGATGCTATCCAGCCATCTCATTCTCTGTCGTCCCCTTCCCCTCCTGACCCCAATCCCTCCCAGCATCAGAGTCTTTTCCAGTGAGTCAACTCATTGCATGAGGTGGCCAAAGTATTGGAGTTTCAGCTTTAGCATCAGTCCTTCCAATGAACACCCAGGATTGATCTCCTTTAGAATAGACTGGTTGGATCTCCTTGTAGTCCAAGGGATTCTAGAGGCATTAGCCAATTCCAAATTTCCATTGCCAGGATGGCTCAAGTCCCTCGTTTTTCAGGGATCAGAAGGTCTATCTCCTGTCTGTTTTGGAGTACAATCTTTGCCAAGCTGTATTGGCTCTTTAGCGATATCCTGAGAAATCTTATCCCCAAAAACCAAATTTTGGGGTGTTCATTATAATGGCACTCATTTGTAGTTCTCAATAGGTATCTGAGATTTCCCAGGGACTCACAAGTGTATTGAGTGTCTTCTTCTGTTTTTTTCCACGGCTTGACTTGTGTGTAGTGAATCCAGGAGTCATGTCCTGGTACCTTGACTGCTGTGGGGGTAGAAAGGATTACAGGGTAGGGGCCCTTTTATATGGGCTGGAGTTGAGCCCTTGGGCACCCATCTTTCCAGACTTTAATTAGGACTTGAGTCCCCGGTCTTCATAGAATCATTCAACTTCGGCTTCTTCAGCATTACTGGTTGGGGCATAGGCTTGGATTACTGTAATATTGAATGGTTTGCCTTGGAAACGAACAGAAATCATTCTGTCGTTTTTAAGACTGCATCCAAGTACTGCATTTCGGACTCTTTTGTTGACCATGATGGCTACTCCATTTCTTCTAAGGGATTCCTGCCCACAGTAGTAGATATAATGGTCATCTGAGTTAAATTCACCCATTCCAGAACAACAGAAAAGGAAAAACAAGAGATCTCTTCAAGAAAATTAGAGATTCCAAGGGAACATTTCCTGCAAAGATGGGCTCAATAAAGGACAAAAATGGTATGGACCTAACAGAAGCAGAAGATATTAAGAAGAGGTGGCAAGAATACACAGAAGAACTGTACAAAAAAGATCTTCACGACCAAGATAGTCATGATAACGTGATCACTGACCTAGAGTCAGACATCTTGGAATGTGAAGTCAAGTGGGCCTTAGAAAGCATCACTACGAACAAAGCTAGTGGAGGTGATTCAATTCCAGTTGAGCTATTTCAAATCTTGAAAGATGATGCTGTGAAAGTGCTGCACTCAATATGCCAGCAGATTTGGAAAACTCAGCAGTGGCCACAGGACTGGAAGAGGTCAGTCTTCATTCCAATCCCAAAGAAAGGCAATGCCAAAGAATGCTCAAACTACCAAACAATTGCACTCATCTCACACACTAGTAAAGTCATGCTCAAAATTATCCAAGCCAGGCTTCAGCAATATGTGAACCGTGAACTTCCAGATGTTCAAGCAGGTTTTAGAAAAGGCAGAGGCACCAGAGATCAAATTGCCAACATCCGCTGGATCATGGAGAAAGCAAGAGAGTTCCAGAAGAGCATCTATTTCTGCTTCATTGACTATGCCAAAGCCTTTGACTGTGTGGATCACAATAAACTGTGGAAAATTCTGAAAGAGAAGGGAATCCCAGACCACCTGACCTGCCTCTTGAGAAACCTGTATGCTGGTCAGGAAGCGACAGTAAGAACTGGACATGGAATAACAGACTCATTCCAAATAGGAAAAGGAGTACGTCAAGGTTGTATATTGTCACCTTGCTTATTTAACTTCTATGCAGAGTACATCATGAGGAACGCTGGGCTGGAAGAAGCACAAGCTGGAATGAAGTTTGCTGGGAGAAATATCAATAATCTCAGATATGCAGATAACACCACCCTTATGGCAGAAAGTGAAGAGGAACTCAAAGTCTCTTGATGAAAGTGAAAGAGGAGAGTGAAAAAGTTGGCTTGAAGCTCAACATTCAGAAAACAAAGATCATGGCATCTGATCCCATCACTTCATGGGAAATGGAAAAACAGCGGAAACAGTGTCAGACTTTATTTTTTGGCGGGCTCCAAAATCACTGCAGATGCTGATTGCAGCCATGAAATTAAAAGACACTTACTCCTTGGAAGGAAAGTTATGACCAACCTTGATAATATATTAAAAAGTAGAGACATTACTTTGCCAACCAAGGTCCGTCTAGTCAAGGCTATGGTTTTTCCCGTGGTCATGTATGGATGTGAGAGTTGGACTGTGAAGAAAGCTGATCGCTGAAGAATTGATGCTTTTGACCTGTGGTGCTGGAGAAGACTCTTGAGAGCCCCTTGTACCGCAAGGAGATCCAACCAGTCCATTCTAAGGGATATCGATCCTGGGTGTTCATTGGAGGGACTGATGCTGAAGCTGAAACTGCAATACTTTGTCCACCACTTGCGACAAGTTGACTCACTGAAAAGAACCTGATGCTGGGAAAGGTTGGGGGCGGGAGAAGAAGGGGACGACAGAGAATGAGATGGCTGGATGGCATGACCAGCTCAATGGACATGAGTTTGAGTGAGCTCCGGGAGTTGTTGATGGACAGGGAGGCCTGGCGTGCTGTGATTCATGGGGTCGTGGAGAGTCGGACACGACTGAGCGACTGAACTGAACTGAACTGAACTGAGTCCCTGGAGCCTATAATTGTGACTTCTCAGAATCTTTGGGTCCTGGTTCATACCCCACAAACGTATATCCTGTTGGAATTGCCCAATCCCCATGTTATAATACTGGAGGTTCTGAACCTCTGGATCTAGGAAGAGGTCATTGACTTAAACACAAGATCTCCCATATAGCATCTTGTATGGACTAAGATCAACCTTTTCCTTATGGGCAATACAGGTGCAGAGGAGAGCTATTGGTAATGCCTCCATCCATCCCAGGGATGTCTCCTGGGTTATCATTTCTATCGCAGATTTTAAGAATTGCTTGGCTCTTTCTACTTTTCCTGAAGACTGAGGCCTCCAGGCACAATGGGGATAATAAATAATGCCCAATGCTTTAGAGACCCCTTGGGTGACCTTAGAAGTAAATGATGTCCCATTGTCCCTTTGTAATGACGTGGGCAGACCAAATCTTGGAATGATTTAATGGAGCAGTTTCTTTACCACCTCCTCAGCCTTCTCAGTCCAGGTGGGAAAGCCTTCAATCCATCCTGTGAGTGTATCTATCATGACTAATAGGTATTTATACCCTTGAGAAACTGGCATCTGGGTGAAGTCCATCTGCCAGTCCTCTCCTTGATAGGTCCCATGTCATTGGAAGGGCTGGGCCAGCTGGGGTCTTCAAGCTCCTTGCTACTGCTACTGCTAAGTCACTTCAGTCGTGTCCAACTCTGTGTGACCCCATAGATGGAAGCCAACCAGGCTCCCCCATCCCTGGGATTCTCCAGGCAAGAACACTGGAGTGGGTTACCATTTCCTTAGCTCCTTGGGGGTTGTTTAATTGGCAAGTGGGACAAGAGGAGACCACTTACCTTATAGTTATTTGGAGGCCTGTTCTTCTGAAGGACCTTTTTAGTAATTTTTGTAGAGTCTTTTTTCCTAAATGAGTGGTTGCATGTAAGGAGTTAACCAACTTCCATTGGAGGTTCCCAGGCAGAAAAAGGAGTCCCTCCTTTTGGAACCACCCCATATGATCTTCTTGAAAGCCCTCATTCTTAGCTTTAAGAGTCTCACCTTCAGTATATGAAGGAGTTTCTGGCAAATTCATCTGTGGAACTAGGGTGGCAACCCCTAATAAGTCATTGTTATATAATGCTGCTCTCTTAGCTGCCTGGTCAGCTGCTTGGTTCCCTCGTGCCACTTCTGTGTTCCCTTTTTGGTGCCCTTTAGAGTGGGAGACTGAAACCTCAGTGGGCAGATGGACTGCCTCCAAGAGTCTAAGAATTTGATCACCATATTTGATTGGGGACCCTTGGGTGGTCAAGTGGCCCCTTTCTTTCCGAATAGCAGCATGTGCTTGTAGCACCAGAAAGGCACACTTGCAGTCAGTGTAAATGGCTGTTTGTTTTTCCTTTTCCCAGTTCTAAAGCTCGAGTCAGGGCTATGAGTTCAGCTAATTGGGCTGAAGTACCCGGTGGCAGAGGCTTAGCCTCTATGATCTCAAAGTTGGAGCCTACTACATATCCAGCTCTTCTCGTTCCATCCAAGACAAAGCTGCTTCCATCGGTGTACCAGATTTCCTCAGGATTGGTCAGAGGATCTTCTGACAATCCCTCTCGGGGTTTTGTCCAGTGGTCCAAGGTTTCTAGACAAGAGTGAAAGGTGAGCGAGTCCTCGGGGGTAGGCAGGAGGGTGGCTGTGTTAAGAACCTCACAAGGGGATATAGTGAGGCCTGGGTTTTCCATCAGCACTACTTGATATCTGAGGATTCTTTGATCAGACATCCACAAGTGACCTCTCCCATTTAGGAGTTGTTTTACTTGGTGGCTGGTAAAAATAATTAGTTTGCCCCCAAAGGAGAGTTTTAAAGCATCTTCTACCATGATTGCAATAGCTGCAAGATTTCGAAGGTAGGGGGGCGGTTGGATCAAGCCTCTTGTATAAGTTAGCTACAGGCTGGGGCTCAGATCCCAACCTTTGAGTTAACACTCCCAAGGCTATTCCCTCTATTTCATGGACATAAAGTTAGAATGCTTTTTCTGGGTCTGGCAACCTCAAGGCAGGTGCCTGAGTTAAGGCCTGTTTTAGTGTAGCCTCTGCCTTCTTTTGAGGAGTTCCCCACATCAGTGGGATTGAATCATCCTGTCCCTTTTAAGCTTTCATATAAGGGCTGGACAATTAGACCATAGTTGGGCATCCAGATTCTACAATACCCATTTAGTCCCAGGAAAGCTCACAATTGTTATCAAGTCATGGGGGAGGTCAACTGGAGAATTCCTTGTACCCGATCAAAGGACAGCCTCCTGGACCCGTGTGTAATCTGAACTCCCAGATAAGTGACCTTTGTCTCGACCATCTGTGCCTTAGCACGAGAGACTTTATATCCCCTTTTCTGCCAAAAAGTTTAGAACCTGAATTGCATGTTATTGGGCATTTTTTTTTCATCTGGAGAACAGATTAGTAGGTCATCTATGTATTGTAATATTTTCCCATTAGGTCCCAGGTCCAGATCTAGGAAATCCTGGCTAAGGGCCTATCCAAACAGGTGGGGCTATCTCTGAACCCCTGAGGTAATACTGTCCAAGTCATCTGTTGGTGTTTTTCTCCTGGGGCCTCCAACTCCAAGGCAAAAAGATATTGGGATTTTTTAGCCAGTGGTATCCAAAAAAATGCATCTTTGAGATCCAAGACTGTAAACCACTTGGCACTGGGTGGGATTTCTCCCAAGATTACATAGGGATTGGGTCCTGTGGGATGGCGGGGGACTACAGCTTCATTTATGATCTGGAGATCTTGAACCATTCACCAGGTTCTGTCCTTTTGCTTTACTGAGAGGATTGGGGTGTTACATGGCGAATTGGTGGGGTCCAATAGCCCACAAGCAAGGAATTTATTTATTAAAGGCTGTAGTCCCTCCAGAGCCTCTCTTTAGAGGGGATATTGTTTCCAGTTAGGAAACCGAGTGGGATCTCGGAGGACGATGATGACCGGTTCAGCTTGGTGGGCTCATCCAAGAATTCCCTGGTCCCACACCTGGGGGTTAATTTTGTCCTCCCATAGTTTTTGGTCCCTCTCTGTTGGAGAAGGTGTAATGGGTTCTTCAGTAGTAACCAGAAGATGTAGGGCCCTAGGGACTGAAAAGCTTCCCATCACAAGGGTGGGTCTCCAGTTTAGTGAGTATATCTCTTCTCAATAAGGGAATAGGACACTCAGGGACCACCAGAAACTGGTGGGAAAATATTTGTCCATCCCGGCAACAAAGAAGGGCTTGGGTGAATTTTTTAGTAGTTGTTTTTCCTGTAGCACCCAAAATGGTACAGGTTTGGGAGGAGAAGGCTCCAGAATAGGAGATCAAGATAAAATAGGTAGCAGCCGTGTCAACCAAGAAATTCTCAGACCTACCTGCCACATCCAGTTGCACCCTTGGCTCCAGCTCTGTGATGGTTAATTGTGACAGGTGGGCTGGCTGGAGCAGGCCACTTCAGTCCTGTTGAACCATTGTGAGGGAAGGCTTAGCGCTTGACCTTGAGGCTCTTGGGTCCCAAGGGCAGAATGCCACCCAATGTCCCAGTTGATGGTATTTGTAGCAAGTCATTTTAGGAGACTTGTCACAGTTTGGACACTCTGGCCCAATGCCCCGCCTGTCTACAAATTAGGCATTTGCCTTGTGCCTTGTCCTTCAAGGGCTCGGGGTTTGCCACAGGGCTTCCCTGGAGGGCGGCCAGAGTCTGGGCATGCCTTGTCTCTTTCCTTCTCTCCTTCTCCTGGGCTTTGGCCTCCTCCTGTTCTCTGTTAAAAAAAAGGTATTGGTGGCTGTCTGGACCATCTCATCTAAAGAGGAAGCAGGGTTCTGCTGCTGTAGCCGTTGTAACTTAATTCTGATATCTGATGCACATTGGGACAGGAATTTGTCCTTTAAAATCACCTGTCCCTCGTAAGAGTCTAAGTCCAGATTGGTAAACTTTTGGAGGGCCTCTTTTAGCCTTTCCAGAAAAGCACTGGAGTTCTCATTGGGTTCCTGAGTTATAGCTGAGAATGGGCACAGTCCCACAAGTAATAGGCTTCCTTCTGTTTCCATGGGTGGACTTCCTTACGAGTGAGTCTTTCTGAAGCTCATCCTACCCAGTACTGTTGCAGCCTGAGAGCAAGGCGTCCCTTGGTCAGGGTGCAGATCCTCAGGCAGGCAGAGGTGTGGCAGCCTTTGGAGATCAAATCCCCAGGCAGGTCGAGGCGTGATGGCCTCCTGAGAATTGGGTCCCTGGGTAGGTCGAGGCATGATGCCCTCCTGGGACCTCTGGACTGGCAGATCCCCGAGCAGGTTGAGGCGTGACAACCTTTCGAGGACCAGATCCCTAGGCAGGTCAAGGCAGGTGGACCTCCTGGAACCCCCAGACTGGAGTTGGGCATCCCCAAGGTCTCCAGAGTGACCAGTGCTGGGTAGGATTAAGAGGTTTTAATCTGAACACATTGCTGGTTTGTTTACCACAGATGGGAATAGATATCATGGTATAAAGCAATCCAAGCCTTCACCCTGAGATTGGGAAACAGTATAACAGTCATAAGTCTTATCCTCTTACTCTAAGGGTTTGTAAGTCACTGATTTCTTCCCCTAGTCCTCCATAAGAGCAGGTTAGGGTGTCTCCCATGGTAAATATTTTGTTGTCATAGACCCACTCCAATTAATAACAGAAGTAATGACAAAGTAGTGGGTTATCTGGCCCTGTTAGGGACATAAAGGTATTTTAATAGGCTGGGTGGAGCAATAGGCTTGTTGCCTACAAGGGGGCATGGTTGACTTAAGAACAAATTTGTTTAGAAGCAACAGACCAAATGTATCATAAAAGTAGATTGGAGATTTGATCCGCAGGTATGTTTGTAACTTCAGGAGAAGGATGGTAAGGGTTTGGGTCCAAGGTCTGTGGGGCCAATTCCCAAAAGGCAAACATTATCCCTGGAAGTCCAATTGCATTTGAAGGGATGGCAACTGAAGGACTTCTAGCAGGCACTGTTTGCCTGTCGCCTGACCTAGTGGGTTCACTGAGACATGCTGGAGTTGAACATGTTGTAGGACACATGGAAGATGAAGGCCTGAATATCTAGAGAGGTTGGATACTATACAGTATTTCCCTCCCAATGGCAAGCTATTTCCTGGTTGTCCCTCCATAAGACTGTAGAGGTGACATTGTGATCCCGGCAGTGGGGTTGAGGAAAAGAGGATGAAACAGGAAGGAAGGGGGCAGGTCACAACCTTTGAAAGAATGACACAGTACAAGGGTGTAATGTAAACCGATTAATATGAGCTGGGTCCAGGATGACAAGTTAAATTCAAGTAAAGCTTAATCCCCAATCTGTAAGCCAAAAGACACACCCAGAGGTGGCAGGACAGCTCTAGTTCAGTTCAGTTCAGTTCAGTTGCCCAGTCATGTCCAACTCTATGCGACCCCATGAATCACAGCACGCCAGGCCTCCCTGTCCATCAACAACTCCCGGAGCTCACTCAAACTCATGTCCATCGAGCTGGTCATGCCATCCAGCCATCTCATTCTCTGTCGTCCCCTTCTCCTCCCGCCCCCAATCTCTCCCAGCATCAGAGTCTTTTCCAGTGAGTCAACTCGTCACATGAGGTGGCCAAAGTATTGGAGTTTCAGGTTTAGCATCAGTCCTTCCAATGAACATGCAGAACTGATCTCATTTAAAATGAACTAGTTGGATCTCCTTGCAGTCCAAGGGACTCTCAAGAGTCTTCTCCAACACCACAGTTCAAAAGCATCAATTCTTTGGCAATCAGCTTTCTTCACGGCCCAAATCTCACATCCATACATGACCAATGGAAAAACCATAGCCTTGATTGGACGGACCTTGGTTGGCAAAGTAATGTCTCTGCTTTTTAATATGCTATCTAGATTGGTCATTACTTTCCTTCCAAGGAGTAAGCGTCTTTTAATTTCATGGCTGCAATCAGCATCTGCAGTGATTTTGGAGCCCCCCATAATAAAGCCTGACACTGTCTCCACTGTTTCCCCATCTATTTCCCATGAAGTGATGGGACCAGATCTTAGGTTTCTGAATGTTGAGCTTCAAGCCAACTTTTTCACTCTCCTCTTTCACTTTCATCAAGAGGCTTTTCAGTTCCTCTTCACTTTATGCCATAAGGGTTGTGTCATCTGCATATCTGAGATTATTGATATTTCTCCCAGCAATCTTCATTCCAACTTGTGCTTCTTCCAGCCCAGCATTCCTCACGATATACTATGCATATAAGTTAAATAAGCAGGGTGACAATATACAACCTTGACTTACTCCTTTTCCTATCTGGAACCAGTCTGTTGTTCCATGTCCAGTTCTAACTATTGCTCCCTGACCTTCATATAGGTTTCTCAAGAGGCAGGTCAGGTGGTCTGGTAATCCCATCTCTTCCAGAATGTTCCACAGTTTGTTGTGATCCACACGGTCAAAGGCTTTGGCATAGTCAATAAAACAGAAATAGATATTTTTCTGGAACTCTCTTGCTTTTTCCATTATCCAGTGGATGTTGGCAATTGGATCTCTGGTGCCTCTGCCTTTTCTAAAACCTGCTTGAACATCTGGAAGTTCACGGTTCACGTATTGCTGAAGTATGGCTTGGAGAATTTTGAGCATGAATTTCCTAGTGTGTGAGATGAGTGCAATTGTGCGGTAGTCTGAGCATTCTTTGGCATTCCCTTTCTTTGGGATTGGGATGAAGACTGACCTTTTCCATCCTGTGGCCACTGCTGAGTTTTCCAAGTTTGCTGGCATATTGAGTGCAGCACTTTCACAGCATCATCTTTCAAGATTTGAAATAGCTCCACTGGAATTCCATCACCTCCACTAGCTTTGTTCATAGTGATGCTTTCTAAGGCCTGCTTGACTTCACATTCTAAGATATCTGGCTCTGGGTGAGTGATCACACCATCGTGATTTTCTTGTTTGTGAAGATTTTTTTGGACAGTTCTTCTGTGTATTCTTGCCACCTCTTCTTAATATCTTCTGCTTCTGGTAGGTCCATACCATTTCTGTCTTTATCTAGCTCATATTTGCATGAAATGTTCCCTTGGTATCTCTCTTTTTTTTAAGAGATCTCTTTCCTATTCTGTTGTTTTCCTCTATTTCTTTGCATTGATCCCTGAGAAAGCTTTCTTATCTATCCTTGCTATTCTTTGTAACTCTCCATTCACATGCTCATATCTTTCCTTTTCTCCTTTCCTTTTCACTTCTCTTCTTTTCACAGCTATTTGTAAGGCCTCCTCAGACAGCCATTTTGCTTTTTTGCATTTCTTTCCCATGGGGATGATCTTGGTCCCTGTCTCCTGTACAATGTCACAAACCTCCGTCCATACTTCATTAGGCACTCTATCTATCAGATCTAGTCCCTTAAATCTATTTCTCAGTTCCACTGTACAATCATAAGGATTTTGATTTAGGTCATATCTGAATGGTCTAGTGTTTTTCCCTACTTTCTTCAATTTAAGTCTGATTTTGGCAATAAGGAGTTCATGATCTGAGCCACAGTCATCTCCTGGTCTTGTTTCTGCTAACTGTATAGTGCTTCTCCATCTTTGGATGCAAAGAATATAATCAATCTGATTTCGGTGTTGACCATCTGGTGATGCCCATGTGTACAGTCTTATTTTGTGTTGTTGAAAGACGGTGTTTGCTATGACCAGTGAATTCTCTAGGCACAACTCTATTAGCCTTAACCCTGCTTCCTTCCGTGCTCCAAGGACAAATTTGCCTGTTACTCCAGGTGTTTCTTGACTTTCTACTTTTGCATTCCAGTCCCCTATAATGAAAAGGACATCTTTTTTGGGTGTTAGTTCTAAAAGGTTTTGTAGGTCTTCATAGAACCTTTCGAGTTCAGCTTCTTCAGAGTTACTGGTTAGGGCATAGGCTTAGATTACTGTAATATTGAATGGTTTGCCTTGGAAACGAACAGAGATCATTCTGTCATTTTTGAAATTGCATCCAAATACTGCATTTCGGACTCTTTTGTTGACTGTGATGGCTACTCCATTTCTTCTAAGGGATTCCTGCCCACAGTAGTAGATAGAATGGTCATCTGAGTTAAATTCACCCATTCCAGTCCATTATAGTTCACTAATTCCTAGAATGTTGATGTTCACTCTTGCCATCTCTTGTTTGATCACTTCCAATTTGCCTTGATTCATCGACCTATTATTCCAGGTTCCTATGCAATATTGCTCTTTACAGCATCGGACCTTGCTTCTATCACCAGTCACATCCACAACTGGGTATTGTTTTTGCTTTGGCTCCATCCCTTCATTCTTTCTGGAGTTCTTTCTCCACTGATCTCCAGGTGCATATTGGGCACCTACTGACCTGGGGAATTCCCCATTCAGTATACTATCATTTGGGCTTTTGATACTGTTCATGGGGTTCTCAAGGCAAGTATACTGAAGTGGTTGGCCATTCCCTTCTCCAGTGGACCACATACTGTCAGACCTCTCCACCATGACCCGTCCGTCTTGGGTGGCCCCACACGGCATGGCTTAGTTTCTTTGAGTTAGACAAGGCTGTGGTCCATGTGATCAGATCGACTAGTTTTCTGCAATTATGATTTCAGTGTGTCTGCGCACTGATGCCCTCTCGCAATACCTACCGTCTTATTTGGGTTCCTCTTACCTTAGTCATGGGATATCTCTTCACGGCTGCTCTAGCAAAGCGCAGACACTGCTCCTTACCTTCGACACAGGGTATCTCCTCTCAGCTGCCCCTCCTGACCTTGAATGTGGAGTAGCTCCTCTCAGCCCTCCTGTGCCCGCATAGCCACTGCCACTAGGATGTGGGTTTGCTCCTCTAGGCCACCACCCCTGACCTCGAATGTAGGGTAGCTCCTCTCGGCCACCAGCCCTGACCTCGGCTGTGGGGTAGCTCCTCTTTGCCGCCGGCCCTGACCTCTAGCGTGAGGTACCTGCTTTCGGCTGTCCCCCCTGGCCTCGGCAACGGTTCTGCGCATGGTTGGTTGAACAGCCGGCTTTGCTTAGCCAGCTCACATTCCATGGCCCCAACCCTTACCCTCGGTAATGGCCCACGCCATGAAGAGTGTGCTTCTCAGTTCAGTTCAGTTCAATGTCTCAGTCGTGTCCAGCTCTTTGTGACCCCATGAATCACAGCACGCCAGTCCTCCCAGTCCATCACCAACTCCCGGAGTTTACTCAAACTCATGTCCAACGAGTTGTTGATGCCATCCAGCCACCTCATTCTCTGTCGTCCCCGTCTCCTCCCACCCCCAATCCCTCCCAGCATCAGAGTCTTTTCCAGTGAGTCAACTCGTTGCATGAGGTGGCCAAATTTTTGGAGTTACAATCACGCTATTAAAGTCATGCTCAAAATTCTCCAAGCTAGGCTTCAGCAATATGTGAATCGTGAACTTCCAGTTGTATAAGCAGGTTTTAGAAAAGGCAGAGGCACCAGAGATCAAATTGCCAACATCCACTGGATCATGGAGAAAGCAAGAGAGTTCCAGAAAAACATCTATTTCTGCTTCATTGACTATGCCAAATCCTTTGACTGTAAGGATCACAATAAACTGTGGAACATTCTGAAAGAGATGGGACTACCGGACCACCTGACCTGCCTTTTGAGAAACCTGTATGCAGGCCAGGAAGCAACAGTTAGAACTGGTAATGGAACAACAGACTCATTCCAAATACGAAAAGTAGTACGTCAAGGTTGTATATTGTCAACCTGCTTATTTAACTTATATGCAGAGTACATCATGAGGAATGCTGGGCTGGAAGAAGCACATGCTGGAATCAAGATTGCTGGTAGAAATATCAGTAACCTCAGATATGCAGATGACAACACCCTTATGGGAGAAAGTGAAGAGGAACTAAAAAGCCTCTTGATGAAAGTGAAAGAGGAGAGTGAAAATGTTGGCTTGAATCCCAACATTCAGAAAACAAAGATCATGGCATCTGCTCCCATCACTTCATGGGAAATAGATATGGAAACAGTGGAAACATTGTCAGACTTTATTTTTGGGGGGCTCCATAATTACTGTAGATGGTGATTTCAGCCATGAAATTAAAAGAGGCTTACTCCTTGGAAGGAAAGTTATGACCAACCTAGATAGCATATTCAAAAGCAGAGACATTATTTTTCCAACCAAGGTCCGTCTAGTCAAGGCTATGGTTTTTCCCATGGTCATGTATGGATGTGAGAGTTGGGTTGTGAAGAAATTTGGTCACCAAAGAATTGATGCTTTTGAACTGTGGTGTTGGAGAAGACTCTTGAGAGTCCCTTCGACTGCAAGGAGATCAAACCAGTTCATTCTAAAGGAGATCCATCCTGGGTATTCATTGGAGGGACTGATGCTAAAGCTGAAACTCCAATATTTAGCCACCTCATGCGACGAGTTGACTCACTGGAAAATACTCTGCTGCTGGGAATGTTTGGGGCGGGAGGAGAAGGGGACAACAGAGAATGAAATGGCTGGATGGCATCACTGACTCCATGGACATGAGTTTGAGTGAATTCTTGGAGTTGGTGATGGACAGGGTGGCCTGGCATGCTGTGATTCATGGGGTCGCAATAGACACGACTGAGCAACTGAACTGAACTGAACTGAATGATAATGACATATTCAGAAATAACTTGAAAATTATATTACATGTGAAAGTTTTATCTCCCTAAAGTAGCATTAAGGAGACTGACAATCTAATAAAATTTAGGAAATTATATGAATAAACAGGTTATAGATATTTTAAATTGCCATTAAACATATTAAAGAGTGGTTAGTGTCATTCAAAATAAGACAAATAAATATTAGAAATGAAAAATTGAGTTAATAAATTGTCAAATTTAAGGGAAACATGCATTCTGCCATGCACTGTTTATAGAAATGCCAAATGTTAAAATCCCCCTGAAGGGTAATTTGTAAATAACAATGTCTATTCAAATTACAAATGCATTTACCCTTTTGTGAAGTGGTCTTTCCTCTGAAAATTTTATTCTAAAGATATGAATGCAAGAATTAGACATTAGAAATGTAAAAGTTTATTTACTGCTATGTGATTTAAAATGTGGGAAATAAGAAATAATCCAAGTGTTCATCCATAGGGAATAATTGAATAAAGCATGGTACAATCATACAATGGAGTTCTCTTTAGCAATTCAATGATGAAGCTCTATATACACCTACATGGAAGTCTCTTCAGTATACCATGTGAAATTTAAAAAGAAAAGACAGAAGATGGCGGAAGTATAGGACGGGGAGACCAATTTCTCCTGCACAAATTCATCAAAACAGCATTTGAAAGCTGAGTAAATTCCACAGAACAACTTCTGAATGCTAGGAGAGGACATCAGGCACCCAGAAAAGCAGCCCATTGTCTTTGAAAGGAAGTAGGAAAAAGCATAAAAGATAAAAAGAGAGACATAGGAGGTAGGGACAGATCTCAGTCCTGGGAAGGGAGGCTTAAAAAAGAGAGAAGTTTCCAAACACCAGGAAACACTCTCACTGGCGAGTCTGTGGTGAACCTTGGAACCTCAGAGGGTAACATAACTGGGAGGAAAAGGAAATAAATAGTTAAAACTCACATATTTCGCGCCCAACAGTAACTCCCATCAGAGAAGCAGCATAGACGCCCGTATCTGCCATTAGCAAGCAGGGGCTGGGCAGGGAGGAGCCGGCTGCACTGCTTAGAGGACCAGGCCTGTAGGCCGAGAGGGCAATATGAGAGAGCTAACTGGAGATAGCAAAGCAGACTGGGATAGCTACCCCGGGAAAAGTTGAAAAGCCCTAACCTAAGACTCCTCCAGACCCGCTCACAGAATAAAGGACTGAGCAGAGCTAGCCGGCTGTGGATGGCCCATCCCCCGCTGAAACAGTCAGGGGAGGGCATCCAGTGTCGGAAGGGGGCAATCGCGGCCCCAGAGAGGCATCCAATACCAAAGTGTAAGCAGGCTTCATTACTAACCAAGACTTCTTGGGTTTCTGGATGGTCGACATCTGCCTGAGAAGGTGTGCAGGTTGTACACCCAGAAAACCGAGCAATGGGGACCATGAAGGCGATAAGTCGAAGCGACCACACTCACCAAACATCTGGTCACCTGAGCTGCTCAGACCGGGGAAGGGCACAAAACGCAGGCCCAACCAAGCCTGCACTTTTGTGGCGTACCCGAGTACCTGAACCTGAGCAGCTTCAACCTGGGAAGTGCATGCAACCCAGGGCCAGCCTCAGACAGTTCCCTGCAGAGCAACCTAGAGCCAGTGCAGTGTAGTGTAGACTGGGATAGCACACATGCTGTGTGGCCGAAACACTGCCAGCAATCCCCACAGACACCAGAGATATTTGCAGCGTTCTTCCCTTCCAACAGCATGACTGAACAAGTGAGCCATAAAAAGTGTCCACCACCGCCCCCTAGTGCCAGGGCGGAAATTAGACACTGAAGAGACCAGCAAACAGAAGAAGCTAAAACAGAGGGAACCACCTTGGAAGTGACAGATGGAGAAGTCTTGAGGCTACTGCAAGAATAAGACTAAAAACCAGAGGCAGGAGGCTTAAGTCCAAATCCTTAGAACACCAGAGAACCCCTGACTCCAGGGAACATTAATCGATAATACCTCATCAAACACCTCCATACTGACACTAAAACCAAGCACCACCCAAGTGTCAACAAGTTCCAGAGCAAGAAATACCACGCAAATTCTCTAACAACACAAGAACATAGCCCTGAGCTTCAATATACAGGCTGCCCAAAGTCACTACAAACCCACTGACGTCGCATAACTCATTACTGGACACTTCATTGCACTCCAGAGAGAAAAAATCCAGCTTCACCCATCAGAACACCAATACAAGCTTCCCTAACTAGGGAAATTTGACAAGTCATCCGTCCAACCTCACCCACAGGGAGGAACCTCCACAAAAAAGAGAACTCCACAAACTGCCAGAAGACGGAAAGGCCTCCCCAAATACAGCAATATAAGCAAGATGAAGAGGCAGAGAAATACTCAGCAAAGAAAGGAAGAGGATAAATGCCCACCAACGCAAACAAAATAGGAAGAGATAGGGAACCTACCTGATAAATAAGTCCGAATAATGATAGTGAAAATGATTGAAAATCTTGAAGACAAATTGGAGTTACAGATAAATAACCTGGAAACAAGGATTCAGAAGATGCAAGAAAGGTTTAACAAGGATCTAGAAGAAATAAAATAGAGTCAATATACAATGAATAATTCAATAGATGAGATCAGAAACTCTCTGGAGGGAACCAACAGTAGAATAACGGAGGCAGAAGATAGAAGAAGTGAGTTAGAAGATAGAATGGTAGAAATAAATGAAGCAGAGAGGGAAAAAGAAAAAGGATTTAAAAGAACTGAGGACAATCTCAGAGACCTCTGGAACAATGTTAAACACCCCAACATCCGATTCATAGAAGTCCCAGAAGAAGAAGACAAAAAGAAAGACCATGAGAAAATACATGAGGAGATAATAGTTGAAAACTTCCCTAAATTGGGGAAGAAAATAATAACTCAAGTCCAAGAATCCCAGAGAGTCCCAAACAGGATAAACCCAAGGAATAATACCCCAAGACACATATTAATCAAATTAACAAAGATCAAACACAAAGAACAAATATTAAAAGCATCAAGGGAAAAGCAACAAATAACACACAAGGGGCCCCCATAAAGAAAAAAGCTGATCATTCAATAGAAACTCTTCAGGTCAGAAGAGAATGGCAGGGCATACTTACAGTATTGAAAGAAAATAATCTACAGCCCAGATTACTGTACCAGCAAGGATCTCATTCAAATATGAAGGAGAAATCAAAAGCTTTATAGACAAGCAAAAGCTGAGAGAATTCAGCATCACCAAACCAGCTCTCCAAAAACTGAAAGGACCTTCTCAAGACAGGAAACACAGAAAGACTGTATAAACTGGAACCCAAAACAATAAATTAAATGGCAAGGGGATTATCAGTTCAGTTCAGTTCAGTCACTCAGTCGTGTCCGACTCTTTGCGACCCCATGAATCACAGCACGCCAGGCCTCCCTTTCCATCACCAACTCCCGGAGTTCACTCCAACTCATGTCCATCGAGTCAGTGATGCCATCCAGCCATCTCATTCTCTGTCATCCCCTCCTCCTCCCACCCCCAATCCCTCCTAGAATCAGAGTCTTTTCCAGTGAGTCAACGTGTCACATGAGGTGGCCAAAGTATTGGAGTTTCAGCTTTAGCATCAGTCCTTCCGATGAACACCTAGGATTGATCTCCTTTAGAATGGACTGGTTGGATCTCCTTGCAGTCCAAGGGACTCTCAAGAGTCTTCTCCAGCACCACAGTTCAAAAGCATCAATTCTTTGGCGATCAGCTTTCTTCACAGTCCAACTCTCACATCCATACATGACCACGGGAAAAACTATAGCCTTGACTAGACGGACCTTGGTTGGCAAAGTAATGTCTCTGCTTTTTAATATACTATCTAGGTTGGTCATAACTTTCCTTCCAAGGATTAAGTGTCTTTTAATTTCCTGGGTGCAATCAGCATCTGCAGTGGTTTTGGAGCCCAAAAAAAATAAAGTCTAACACTGTTTCCACTGTTTCCCCATCTATTTCCCATGAAGTGATGGGACCAGATGTCATGATCTTCGTTTTCTGAATGTTGAGCTTCAAGCCAAACTTTTCACTCTTCTCTTTCACATTCATCAAGAGGCTTTTGAGTTCCTCTTCACTTTCTGCCATAAAGGTGGTGTCATCTGCATATCTACTTATCAATAATTTCCTTAAATGTAAATGTGTTGAATGACACAATCAAAAGACAAAGATTGGATGAATGTATACATTCATTCATATATCATTCATGAAAGGATATATAGATATCCATTCTACATAGAATAGATATATTCTAGGTAGAATGGATATATTCTAGATATATTCTATAATATATTCTATATATATTCTATATAGAATTTACATATATATATATATATATATATATATATATGTTGCCTATAAGAGACCGACCTCAAAATGAGGGACACGTAGAGATTGAAAGTGAAGGGCTGGAAAAAATTATTCCAAGCAAACAGAGGCCAAAAGAAAGCAGGAGTAGCAATACTCATATCAGATAAGATAGACTTTAAAACAAAGGCTGTGAAAAGTGTCAAAAAAGGACACTACATAATGATCAACGGATCAATCCAAGAAGAAGATATAACAATTATAAATATATATGCAACCAACATTGATAGCTGAGGAAGGCTTTCTTATCTCTCCTTGCTATTCTTTGGAACTGCATTCAGATGCTTATATCTTTCCTTTTCTCCTTTGCTTTTCGATTCTCTTCTTTTCACAGATATTTGTAAGGCCTCCTCAGATAGCCATTTTGCTTTTTTGAATTTCTTTTCCATGGAGATGGTCTTGGCCCCTCTCTCCTGTACAATGTCACGAACCTCCGTCCATACTTCATCAGGCACTCTATTTATCAGATCTAGTCCCTTAAACCCAACATAAGACGGTAGGTATTGCTAGGGGGCACCAGAGGGCAGACAAACTGAAATCATAATCACAGGAAACTAGCCGATCTGATCACCTGGACCACAGCCGAATGTGGTCCACTGGAGAAGGGAATGGCAAACCACTTCAGTATACTTGCCTTGAGAACCCCATGAACAGTGACAAAGGGCAAAATGATAGGATACTGAATGAGGAATTCCCAGGTCGGTAGGTGCCTAGTATGCTACTGGAGCTCAGTGGAGAAATAAATATAGAAGGAATAAAGGGATGGAGCAAAAGCAAAACCAATACCCAGTTGTGGATGTGACCAGTGATAGAAGCAAGGTCCGGTGCTGTAAAGAGCAATATTGCATAGGAACCTGGAATGTTAGGTCCATGAATCAAGGCAAATTGGAAGTGGTCAAACAGGAGATGGCAAGACTGAACGTCGACATTCTAGGAATCAGTGAACTAAAATGGACTGGAATGGGTGAATTTAACTCAGATGACCATTATATCTACTACTGTGGGCAGGAATCCCTTAGAAGAAATGGAGCCATCATGGTGAACAAAAGAGTCCGAAATGCAGTACTTGGATGCAATCTTAAAAATGACAGGATGATTTCTGTTCGTTTCCAAGGCAAACCATTCAATATTACAGTAATCTAGGCCTATGCCCCAACCAGTAATGCTGAAGAAGCTGAAGTTAATCGGTTCTATGAAGACCTACAAGACCTTTTAGAACTAACACCCAAATAAGATGTCCTTTTCATTATAGGGGACTGGAATGCAAAAGTAGGAAGTCAAGAAACACCTGGAGTAACTGGCAAATTTGGCCTTGGAGCACGGAATGAAGCAGGGCAAAGGCTAATAGAGTTTTGTCAAGAGAATGCACTGGTCATAGCAAACACCCTCTTCCAACAACACAAGAGAAGACTCTACACATGGACATCACCAGATGGTCAACACCGAAATCAGATTGATTATATTCTTTGCAGCTAAAGATGGAGAAGCTGTATACAGTTAGCAAAAACAAGACCAGGAGCTGACTGTGGCTCAGATCATGAACTCCTTATTGCGAAGTTCAGACTTAAATTGAAGAAAGTAGGGAAAACCACTAGACCATTCAGATATGACCTCAATCAAATCCCTTATGATTATGCAGTGGAAGTGAGAAATAGATTTAAGGGACTAGATCTGATTGATAGAGTGCCTGATGAACTCTGGACGGAGGTTCGTGATATTGTACAGGAGACAGGGAACAAGACCATCCCCATGGAAAAGAAATGCAAAAGAGCGAAATGGCTGTCTGAGGAGGCCTTACAAATAGCTGTGAAAAGAAGAGAAGCGAAAAGCAAAGGAGAAAAGGAAAGATATAAGCATCTGAATGCAGAGTTCCAAAGAATAGCAAGGAGAGATAAGAAAGCCTTCCTCAGTGATCAATGCAAAGAAATAGAGGAAAACAACAGAATAGGAAAAACAAGAGAGCTCTTCAAGAAAATTAGAGATTCCAAGGGAACATTTCATGCAAAGATGGACTCGATAAAGGCCAGAAATGGTATGGACCTAACAGAAGCAGAAGATATTAAGAAGAGGTGGCAAGAATACACAGAAGAACTGTACAAAAAAGATCTTCACGACCAAGATAGTCACGATAACGTGATCACTGACCTAGAGCCAGACATCTTGGAATGTGAAGTCAAGTGGGCCTTAGAAAGCATCACTACTAACAAAGCTAGTGGAGGTGATTCAATTCCAGTTGAGCTATTACAAGTCTTGAAAGATGATGCTGTGAAAGTGCTGCACTCAATATGCCAGCAGATTTGGAAAACTCAGCAGTGGCCACAGGACTGGAAGAGGTCAGTCTTCATTCCAATCCCAAAGAAAGGCAATGCCAAAGAATGCTCAAACTACCAAACAATTGCCCTCATCTCACACGCTAGTAAAGTCATGCTCAAAATTCTCCAAGCCAGGCTTCAGCAGTATGTAAACCGTGAACTCCCAGATGTTCAAGCAGGTTTTAGAAAAGGCAGAGGCACCAGAGATCAAATTGCCAACATCCGCTGGATCATGGAGAAAGCAAGAGAGTTTCAGAAAAATATCTATTTCTGCTTCATTGACTATGCCAAAGCCTTTGACTGTGTGGATCACAATAAACTGTGGAACATTCTGAAAGAGATGGGAATCCCAGACCACCTGACCTGCCTCTTGAGAAACCTGTATGCAGGTCAGGAAGCAACAGTTAGAACTGGACATGGAACAACAGACTGGTTCCAAATAGGAAAAGGTGTACGTCAAGGTTGTATATTGTCAGCTTGCTTATTTAACTTATATGCAGAGTACATCATGAGGAACGCTGGGCTGGAAGAAGCACAAGCTGGAATCAAGATTGCTGGGAGAAATATCAATAACCTCAGATATGCAGATCACACTACCCTTATGGCAGAAAGTGAAGAGGAACTCAAAAGCCTCTTGATGAAAGTGAAAGAGGAGAGTGAAAAGGTTGGTTTGAAGCTCAACATTCAGAAAACAAAGATCATGGCATCTGGTCCCATCACTTCATGGGAAATAGATGGAAAAACAGTGGAAACAGTGTCAGACTTTGTTTTTTTGGGCTCCAAAATCACTGCAGATGCTGATTGCAGCCATGAAATTAAAAGACGCTTGCTCCTTGGAAGGAAAGTTATGACCAACCTTGATAGTATATTAAAAAGCAGAGACATTACTTTGCCAACCAAGGTCCGTCTAGTCAAGGTAATGGTTTTTCCCGTGGTCATGTATAGATGTGAGAGTTGGACTGTGAAGAAGGCTGATCGCCGAAGAATCGATGCTTTTGAACTGTGGTGTTGGAGAAGACTCTTGAGAGTCCCTTATACTGCAAGGAGATCCAACCAGTCCATTCTAAAGGAGATCAAACCTGGATGTTCATTGGAGGGACTGATGCTAAAGCTGAAACTGCAATACTGTGGCCACCTCATGCGACGAGTTGACTCACTGGAAAAGACTCTGATGCTGGGAAAGGTTGGGGGCGGGAGGAGAAGGGGACGACGGAGAATGAGATGGCTGGATGGCATCACCGACTCTGTGGACATGAGTTTGAGTGTACTCCGGGAGTTGGTGATGGACAGGGAGGCCTGGCGTGCTGTGATTCATGGGGTCGCGGAGAGTCGGACACGACTGAGCAACTGAACTGAACTTAACTGAACTGAGTCCCTTAAATCTATTTCACACTTTCACTGTATAATCATAAGGGATTTGATTGAGGTCATATCTGAATGGTTTAGTGGTTTTCCCTACTTTCTTCAATTTACGTCTGAATTTGGCAGTAAGGAGTTCATGATCTGAGCCACAGTCAGCTCGTGGTCTTGTTTTTGCTAACAGTATACAGCTTCTCCAACTTTGGCTGCAAAGAGTATAATCAATCTGATTTCGGTGTTGACCATCTGGTGATGCCCATGTATAGAGTCTTCTCTTGTTTTGTTGAAAGAGGGCGTTTCCTATGACCAGCGAGTTCTCTTGGCAAAACTCTATTAACCTTTGCCCTGCTTCATTCTGTGCTCCAAGGACAAATTTGCCTGTTACTCCAGGTGTTTCTTGACTTCCTACTTTTGCATTCCAGTCCCCTATAATGAAAAGGACATCTTTTTTCGGTTTTAGTTCTAAAAGGTCTTGTACGTCTTCATAAAATCTTTCAAGGTCGGCTTCTTTAGCATTACTGGTTAGGGCATAGGCTTAGATTACTGTAATATTGAATGCTTTGCCTTGGAAATGAACAGAGATCATTCTGTCGTTTTTGAGACTGCATCCAAATAATGCATTTCGGACTCTCTTGCTGACCATGATGGCTACTTCATTTCTTCTAAGGGATTCCTGCCCACAGTAGTAGACAGATTTGTCATCTGAGTTAAATTCACCCATTCCATTCCATTTTAGTTCACTGATTCCTAGCATATCTATGTTCAATCTTGCCATCTCCTGTTTGACCACTTCCAGTTTGCCTTGATTCATGGACCTAACATTCCAGGTTTCTATGCAATATTGCTCTTACAGCATCGGACCTTGTTTCTAACACCAGTCACATCCACAACTGGGTATTGTTACTGCTTTGGATCCATTCCTTCTTTCTTTCTGCAGTTCTTTCTCCACTGATCTCCAGTAGCATACTGGGCACCTACTGACCTGGGGAATTCCTCATTCATTATCCTATCATTTTGCCTTTTCATACTGTTCATGGGTTTCTCAAGATAAGTATACTGAAGTGGTTTGCCATTCCCTTCTCCAGTGGACCACATTCTGTCAGACCACTCCACCATGACCCGGCCGTCTTGGGTGGCCCTACACGGCATGGCTTAGTTTCATTGAGTTAGACAAGGCTGTGGTCCATGTGATCAGATTGATTAGTTTTCTGTGATTATGATTTCAGTGTGTCTGCCCTCTGATGCCCCCTCGCAATATCTACTGTCTTATTTGGGTTTCTCTTACCTTGGTCGTGGGGTAATAAATGAGGAAACAGTGGAAACAGTGTCACACTTTAATTTTTTGGCCTCCAATATCACTGCGGATGCTGATTGCAGCCAAGAAATTAAAAGACTCTCACTCCTTGGAAGGAAAGTTATGACCAACCTAGACACTATTTTTAAAAGCAGAGACATTACTTTGGAAAGCAAGGTCGTCAAGGCTATGGTTTTTCCAGGGGTCATGAATGGATGTGAGAGTTGGACTGTGAAGAAAGCTGATCACCGAAGAATTGATGTTTTTGAACTGTGGTGTTGGAGAAGACTCATGAGAGTCCCCTGGACTGCAAGGAGATCCAACCAGTCCATTCTAAAGGAGATCAGTCCTGGGTGTTCATTGGAAGGACTGATTCTAAAGATGAAACTCCAATACTTTGGCCTCCTCATGCGAAGAATTGACTCACTGGAAAAGTTTCTGATGCTGAGAGGGATTGGGGACAGGAGGAGATGGGGACGACAGAGAATGAAATGGCTGGATGGCATCACCGATGCGCTGGACATGAATTTGACTGAACCCTGGGTGTTGTTGATGGACAGGGAGGCCTGGCGTGCTGTGATTCTTGTGGTCGCAAAGAGTCAGTCACGACTGATCGACTGAACTGAACTGAGCTGAAGTGATGCACCCAACATAGGACAGCACATTATGTAAGACAAATGATAAAAAGTATAACAGGGGAAATTAACAATAACAATAATAGTGGGACACCTTAATATCCCACTCACACCTATGGATAGATCAACTCTACAGAAAATTAACAAGGAAAAAAAAAAAGTTAAATGATAAAATAGACCAGTTAGACAAAATTGATATCTATATGACATTTCACCCAAAACTGAATTTCACTGTCTTCTTAAGTGCACACGGAGCCTTCTCCAGGATAGATCGCATCCTGGGCCATAAATCTAGCCTTGGTAAATTCAAAAAAATTGAAATCTTTCTAAGTATCTTTCCTGACCAGAATGCAGTAAGACTAGATCTCAATTACAGGAGAAAAACTATTAAAAATTCCAACATATGAAGGCTGAAAAACACGCCGCTGAATAACCAACAAATCATAGAAGAAATCAAAAGAGAAATCAAAATACACAAAGAAACGAATGAAAATGAAAACACAACAATCCAAAACCTGTGACACAGTAAAAGCAGTGCTAATGGGAAGGTTCGTAGCAATATAGGCATACCTCAAGAAACAAGAAAAAAGTCAACTAAATAACCTAAATCTACACGTAAAGCATGTAGAAAAGGAAGAAATGAAGAACCCCAGGGTTAGTAGAAGGAAAGAAATCTTAAAAACTAGGGTAGAAATAAATGCAAAAAAAAAAGAGACCATAGCAAAAATCAACAAGGCCGAAAGCTGATTCATTGAGAAGGTAAATAAAATTGACAAACCACTAGCCAGACTCATCAAGAAACAAAGGGAGAAAAACCAAATCAATAAAATTAGAAATGAAAATGGAGAGATCACAACGGACAACACACAAATACATAGGATCATAGGAGACTACTATCAGCAAATATATGCCAATAAAATTGACAACTTGAAAGAAATGGACAAATTCTTGGCAAAGCAAAATTTTCCAAAACTGAACCAGGAAGAAATAGAAAATATTAACAGACCCATCACAAGCATGGAAATTGAAACTATGATCAGAAATCTTCCATCAAACAAAAGCCCAGGTCCAGACGGCTTCACAGCTGAATTCTACCAAAAATTTAGAGAAGAGCTAACACCTATCCTACTCAAACTCTTCCAGAAAATTGCAGAGGAAGGTAAACTTCCAAACTCATTCTATGGGGCCACCATCACCCTAATCCCTAAACCTGACAAAGATGCCACACACACAAAAAAAAGAGAACTACAGGTCAATATCACTGATTAACATAGATGCAAAAATCCTTAACAAAATACTAGCAATCAGAATACAACAACACATTAAGAATATCATGCATCATGATAAAGCTGGCTTTATCCCAGGGATGCAAGGATTCTTCAACATACACAAATCAATTAATGTAATACACCACATTAACAAATTGAAAAATAAAAACCATATGATTATCTCAATAGATGTAGAGAAAGCCTTTGACAAAATGCAACATCCATTTATGATAAAAACCCTAGAGAAGGCGGGAGTAAAAGGAACATTCCTCAACATATTGAAAGCTATATATGAAAAAACCACAGCAAACATTATTCTCAATGGTGAAAAATTGAAAACATTTCCCCTAAAGTCAGGAACAAGACAAGTGTGCCCACTCTCACCACTACTATTCAACATAGTTTGGAAGTTTTGGCTACAGCAATCAGAGCAGAAAAAGACATAAAAGGAATACAAATTGGAAAAGAAGAAGTAAAACTCTCACTGTTTGCAGATGACATGATCCTCTACACGGAAAACCCTAAAGACTCTACCAGAAAATTACTGGAGCTAATCAATGAGTATAGTAAAGTTGCAGGATATAAAATCAACACACAGAAATCCCTTGCATTCCTATACACTAATAATGAGAAAATAGAAAGAGAAATTGGGGAAAAAATTCCATTCAGCATTGCAATGAAAACAAAAAAAAACATATGAATATATGTACCTAAATAAACAAAAGACCTATATATACAAAACTATAAAACACCTGTGATAGAAATCAGAGAGGACACCAATAGATGGAGAAATATACCGTGTTCATGGATTGGAAGAATAAATATTGTGAAAATAAATATATTACCCAAAGTAATTCATAGCTTCAATGCATTCTGTATCAAGCTACCAACGTTATTTTTCACAGAGCTAGAACAAATAAGTTCACAATTTGAATGGAAATACCAAAACCCTCGAATAGCCAAAGCAATCTTGAGAAAGAAGAATGAAACTGGGGAATCAACCTACCGGACTTCAGGCTCTCCTACAAAGCCACAGTCATCAAGACAGTATGGTACTGGCATAATGACAGAAATATAGATCACTGGAATAAAATAGAAAGCCCAGAGATAAATCCATACACCTATGGACACCTTATCTTCGACAAAGGAGGCAAGAATATACAATGGAAAAAAGGCAATCTCTTTAACAAGTGGTGCTGGGAAAACTGGTCAGCCACTTGTAAAAGAATGAAACTAGAACACTTCCGAACACAACGCACAAAAATAAACTCAAAATGGATTAGAGAGCTAAATGTAAGACCAGAAACTACAAAACTCCTAGAGGAGAACATAGGCAAAACACTCTCCGACATAAATCACAGCAGAATCCTCCATGACCCACCTCCCAGAATATTGGAAAGAAAAGCAAAAACAAACAAATGGGACCTAATTAAAATTAAAATCTTCTGCACAGCAAAGGAAACTATAAGCAAGGTGAAAAGACAGCCTTCAGAATGGGAGAAAATAATAGCAAATGAAGCAACTGACAAAGAATTAATCTTAAAAATATAAAAGAAACTCCTGCAGCTCAATTCCAGAAAAATAAACAACCCAATCAAAAAATGGGCCAAAGAACTAAACAGACATTTCTCCAAAAAAGACATACAGATGGCTAACAAACACATGAAAAGATGCTCAACATCACTCATAATCAGAGAAAAGCAAATCAAATCCACAATGAGGTATCATTTCTCGCCAGTCAGAATGGCTGCTATCCAAACGTCTACAAGCAATGAATGCTGGAGAGGGTGTGGACTAAAGGGAACCCTCTTACACTGTAGGTGGGAATGCAAACTAGTACAGCCACTATGGAGAACAGTGTGGAGATTCCTTAGAAAACTGGAAATAGAACTACCATACGACCCAGCAATCCCACTCCTGGGCATCCACACTGAGGAAACCATAATTGAAAGAGACACATGTACTCCAATGTTCATCACAGTCCTGTTTATAATAGCTAGGACATGGACGCACCCTAGATGTCCATCTGCAGACGAATGGATAAGAAAGCTGTGGTACATATACACAATTGAGTATTACCCAGCAATTAAAAAGAATACATTTGAATCAGTTCTAATGTGGTGGATGTAACTGGAGCCTATTATACAGAGTGAAGTAAGCCAGAAAGAAAAACACCAATACAGTATACTAACACATATACATGGAATTTAGAAAGATGGTAATGATAACCCTGTATACGAGACAGCAAAAGAGACACAGATGTATAGAACAGTCTTTGGGACTCTGTGGGAGAGGGAGAGGGTGGGATGATTTGGGTGAATGGCATTGAAACATATATATTATCATATGTGAAATGAATCGGCAGTCCAGGTTCTATACATGATACAGGATGCTCAGGGCTGGTGTACTGGGATGAACCAAAGGGGAGGGATGGGATGGTGAGGGAGGTGGGAGAGGGTTCAAGATGGGGAACACATGTACACCCGGGGCAGATTCATATCAATGTATGGCAAAACCAATACAATAATGCAAAGTAATTAGCCTCCAATTAAAATTTCAAAAAAAGTAAAATCAAAAGAAAAGGCACTGTCCAATGGGGAGAGGGGAGGAGAGGGTGAAATATATGGAGAGAGTAACATGGAAACATATTATCATATGTAAAATAGATAGCCAAAAGGAATTTGCTGTACGTTTCAGGAAACTCAAACAGGGGCTCTGTATCAGCCTAGAGGGGTGTGATGGGGAGAGAGATGGTAGGAAGTTTCAAAAGGGAGGGGATATATATACCTATGGCTGATTCATGCTGAGGTTTGACAGAAAACAACAATATTCTGTAAAGCAATTATCCTTCAATTAAAAAATAAATTAAAAAATTAAAAAGAAAAAGCAATGTCCAAATATATAATATAATATATTATGTGTATGCTATCTTTTCCATAATAAAAAAAAATAAGCGCACATGTTCATATTTGCTTATTTTCCTTTAATAAAACTCTGGAATGATGGAGAAGAAACTGGTGAAAGTAGGGATCTATGTGTGTTATAGGAGAGGAATGAGATATTTAATTGAATCTCTTTATTCTGTTTTGTTAACTATATGAATCTATTATTACTTCTTCAAAAGTAAAACTATATTTTAAAGTTGAAAAGATATAAACATACAACAAAAGGGAGTGGAGACAACAAAATTTTTAAAGCTGGAAAGCATATAACATGGTAATAGATGATTTAAGAGACCAGTAATACAGTAATACTACTAATACAGGAAGAAAAGAAGCCAGTTAATTTGGGCCACAGAATCCCAGAATGAGTCAGAATTGAAAGTAAACATAAATGGGTGGAACTGAAAACTAGAACATTAACTAAAAGTCAGCAGAAGAAGTAGATTCATAGACCTATCTTACAAAAAGTAGATGACTATACCTCCATCAATCTGGCAGAAGAGTATACTCCCGGGAGATGTTAAGGTAAAGAAACTGTGTAATACCAGGCACAACTGGAAGTAGGCACCCCATACAAAAAATAGGGAAAGAGAAGAGGGAGCCATGATGGGAAGAAAGAAAGGAGAAGAAAAGAGGTGAAGAAAGAAAACTAACAGTCACTGAGTAATTATTGTGTGACAGAGGCTATTATAGCATTTTAATTATGATAGCTCATTTAATCGTCATAACCACTTCATGAATTATGTATTATAATATTCACTGTAACATATATGAAGAAATTATAATACAGTAATTTTAAGTAAGTTTAAGCTTTATTGACTATGCCAAAGCCTTTGACTGTGTGGATCACAATAAACTGTGGGACATTCTGAAAAAGATGGGAATACCAGACCACCTGACCTGCCTCTTGAGAAACCTGTATGCAGGTCAGGGAGCAACAGTTAGAACTGGACATGGAACAACAGACTTGTTCCAAATAGGAAAAGGAGTACGTCAAGGCTGTATATTGTCACCCTGCTTATTTAACTTATAGGCAGAGTACATCATGAGAAATACTAGGCTGGAAGAAGCACAAGCTGGAATCAAGATTGCCGGGAGAAATATCAATAACCTCAGATATACAGATGACACCACCCTTATGGCAGAAAGTGAAGAGGAACTAAAAAGCCTCTTGATGAAAGTGAAAGAGGAGAGTGAAAATGTTGGCTTGAAGCTCAACATTCAGAAAACTAAGATCATGGCATCTGGTCCCATCACTTCATGGGAAATAGATGGGGAAATAGTGTCAGACTTTATTTTTTTGGGCTCTAAAATCACTGCAGATGGTGATTGCAGCCATGAAATTAAAAGACACTTACTCCTTGGAAGGAAAGTTATGAACAACCTTGATAGCGTATTCAAAAGCAGAGACATTACTTTGCCAACCAAGGTCCATCTAGTCAAGGCTATGTTTTATCCAGTGATCATGTATGGATGTGAGAGTTGGGCTGTGAAGAAAGCTGATCACCGAAGAATTGATGCTTTTGAACTGTGGTGCTGGAGAAGACTCTTGAGAGTCCCTTGGACTGCAAGGAGATCCAACCAGTCCATTGTAAAGGAGATCAGTCCTGGGTGTTCATTGGAAGGACTGATGCTGAAGCTGAAACTCCAATACTTTGGCCACCTTATGTGAAGAGTTTACTCATTGGAAAAGACCCTGATGCTGGGAGGGATTGGGGGCAGGAGGAGAAGGGGTCGACAGAGGATGAGATGGCTGGATGGCATCACCGACTCAATAGACATGAGTTTGGGTAAACTCCAGGAGTTGGTGATGGACGGGGAGGCCTGGCATGCTGCGATTCATGGGGGTCACAAAGAGTCGGACACGACTGAGCAACAGAGCTGAACTGAACTGAATTTTTAGTCATTTGACTAGGATACCAATCTATTAAGTGACAAAGTTGGGAATTAAGAAGACAGCCTGCTTCCAGAGCCATAAGTTTAAATACTACACATATTAAAAGGTAAACATGAGAGGCCACTTCCCATCTTGGTTCTTAGAAAATTCACAGCTAGGCATGCTTATTCACCTCAGTCTATCCATGGGATTTTCCAGGCAAGGATACTGGAGTAGGTTGCCATTTCTACCCACTCACCACCACTGCTATTGTTATGACTGTCAGCATTCCCCTGGAGAGTATAATCACCCAAAAGAGTCTCTCTGTGAACCATGTCAGCCCCACGCATGTACACTAAAGAAACTCCTCCAACTCATTTTTTGAAGCTAGAACAAACCTGATATTAAATCAGACAAGAACTATCAAGGAACAAAAATTATAAGTAAATTCTGATAATAATTATAGATAGACTTAAAACACTAAATACTAGCCAAGTGATTCCATCAAAGTTTAAAAAATAATATATCATGGCCAAATATATTTGAAGGCAGGAATACAAAGATAACAACAGAAAATATATTAATTTAATTCGACTAAAAAATGTATGAATTATATTAATAGATAACTGGTTTAAAAAATAACATCAAACTGATAATGGAAAGATCATCCTAAACATGAGAAAAGGTATATATCAAATATTAGTAGTAAATGTCTCACTCAATTGTGAAACTATAGGAACACTCACTTCTAAATGGTCTAATATTATCATTAGCAACATAATACTGGAGATCCTTGATAACATAAGACAAGAAAATAAGTATAATCAGCCCTCCATATCAGCAGATGCAGAACCCACAGACATGGAGGGTTGACTGTATTAGCTTTAGAAAGGAAATAAAAGCAAAGTTATTATTCACAGGTAAGCTTCAGCAAGACAATCTACAAGATAGCATTTTATATTATAAAGATAAAAGGAGCTTCAAAATTTCCCAGATATTAGACTAATCATTTAATTCATTCATTGAACAAATATTTATTAAACACGAACTATATTCCAGGTATAGTTATAGACATTGAGAACCCAGTAGTAAACACAAAAATTTCTTCCCTCATGAAATTTATTTTCTAGCAAACAGACAGGAATCAGTAGTACTCCTGTACATCAATAAAAGGTAAAACAAATCTATTCAAAATATGCAAATTACATTAATACAAGATAATAAATACCTAGGAATGAATATTTAAAAGTTTGGGTCCCTTATGAAGAAATTCATAAATTTTATCCAAAAACATGAGCAGACATAAATATTTATGTTCTAGAATGAGAATAAACATGTAACAGTTCTCAAATTAAAACATGAATTCAATCTCTAGATCTCAGTCAAAAAACCCAACAGGCTTTCTCAAAGGCTGAAAAGCTGATCCAATAATTCATATGGAAGAGAAGCACAGACTATTCATGGCATTACTTATGTGTATGCTCAGCCATATCTTCCCTTGCCTGCTTTCTCAGTGTAAAAGTGTTAGTCACATGGTCGTGTCTGACTCTGCGACCCCATAAATCTATGTAGCCTGCCAGGATCCTCTGTCCATGGAATTCTGCAGGCAAGAATATGGGAGTGGGTTACCCTCCTGCAGGGGATCCCGGGTTTCCTGCATTGCAGGCAGATTCTTTACCACTGATTCACCAGGGAAGCCCCAAGAATACTGGAGCCATGACCTCCTCCAGGAGAATCTTCTCAATATTGTGTATAGATGACACTAAAGCATCCAGTTGATTCAGTTGATTTAGTCCAAGATTAGTCAATATAGGAGGAAAAATAAACATTAAAAAGCATCATTTGGAGAATTTATTGCTTTTTGACTAGTTTATTAAGTAGAAATTATTAAATGGCTAATCATGAGACAGGAATGTGCATACTTTAGTAAGCTACAAGTAACATTTCACAAGCAGCCTCATTAGAATAGCTTTAGAATAATTTTCCATTAGAACAAAAGATTTATCAATGGCCATCTTTCATTAGGAGAAAGAGAGGGGGAAAATGGGCAGATTCTTCCCTACCTAAAATACTGCTTTCTAAAATGGTTTTAACTTTTGCATAACAATATGACATAATGGAAAATAAGACAAATGCAGTTTATTCCCATAAAATGAGAAAGTACCCTTGCAACTACAAAAGAATTCAGAATGCTAAAAATTAGGTCATCTTAGTATAATTTAGCCAATGAAACATCCTGATACCACAGGAAGACCAGGAAGAAAACACAAAATTTTAATTGATAATATTAACTGTCTATGATGGACTGGGAAAGATTTCCCCTTTGACAGTGAAGTAGATACTTATAATCACCATTGCTTTTTAGATATTCTCTTCTGCTATGAACATTCATTCATTTAAAAGAAAACATTTATTGGTTGCCAACTCTTACTAATAAGTCAGACACATTGCCTTATTGATTAGTTATCTATTGCTGCTTAACAAATAACACCAAACCTTAGTGGCTTAAAACAACAGTAAATTTTATCTCTTATTGTTTCTCTAGGTCAGAAATTCTAGTGTTCACTTCACTGGGCAGTTATGGTTATATGTTTCTCAGTCACATGTCAATCATCTGAAGGTTTCATTGTGGCTGAGATATAAGTTTCCAAGTTCACTCAATTGCATGGCTAGCAAGTTCGTGCTGGCTGAGAGCAGGAGAGTACTGTTCCTCTCTATGTGGTCCTCACCACAGGGCTACTTTAGTGTTCTTCTCATGTGGCAGCTGACTTTTCCCATTGCAAGTGATAGTAGAGTGATGTGGAGCCATGGCACTTTCTATGACAGCCCTGGGATTCATAAACTACCACTTTTGTCATATCCTATTTATTACAGTCGCCCTGATTTACTATGGGAGAGGATAACATAAGGGTATAAACACAAAACACAAAGATCATTGGAAGCTATATTGAAGTTTTTTTCTATCCCTTTTTACCAAATAGCTCATGTCATGTAATTCCAATACAGTATGATAAATGCTATGGCATACAATTTTTAATTCTTAGATTTAACTATCCCTAGAGAAAACTAGACTTTTCCAGTTATTCTTCTCCAAAGACCTAAGATACAACAGGGATTTAAGACCCCAAAACACTCACCTTATCCTAATATTGCTTTTGGATAAAGCTGACAAATCTTAAGAGCTGTTGTTTACAATTATTTTTTTACAATGATTTTTTTAAATCATTTTGACAAGAAAGAAGTTAAAATTTTAATATCAATCTCAGAGAAGATGGCATTTGAGGTTAACACTGAAAAAGTCAAACAGAATGCTTAAGGCAAGCCTATATTTCAAAACTGGCATAATGAAACAGGAATGATGCTTTCGAAATCAGATTTTAAACTTAACCTGGTTTTCAGTTTAGCTTCCTGAAAATAATATTCCAATTTAAAATGGGTTTTATAATTGCCCTTTAGAGGATTAACTTCATAGCTGTTGAGAATTATTATTATCCCCAAATGCTGTACTACTCAAACATCATGTTTTGAGCTCAAAGTATAACCATTTCTCCCAAAGGTCTCTTCTAATTGTACCAAACTGTACGAGTGGACAAAGGAAGAAGAGGGAACACGGTTTCACCTGTTTGTCCCTCTCCAGGTTAATTAATGGGCTTATGGTGCTGAGAATGATGGATATTAGGGGCATTGCTTAATTAGGTAGTGAAAGTGAAAGTCGCTCAGTCGTGTCTGACTCTTTGCGACCCCATGGACTGTAATCCATGGAATTCTCCATGCCAGAATACTGGAGTGGATAGCCTTTCCTGTCTCCAGGGCATCTTCCCAACACAGGGATCAAACCCAGGTCTCTCTCATTGCAGGCTGAGTCACAAGCCTAATTAGGTAAAGAGAGTTCAAATGGGAAAACAGGTAGTAATTATTAAGGGGCAAGTGCTTGAATGTGTTTTGAGGAACTTTACTAGAAAGGAAGACTGCTGCTGTTGCTGCTGCTAAGCCACTTCAGTCGTGTCCGACTCTATGCGACCCCATAGATGGCAGCCCACCAGGCTCCCCCATCCCTGGGATTCTCCAGGCAAGAACACTGGAATGGGGTGCTATTGCCTTCTCCAGAAAGGAAGACTAGGAAATCTAAAAGCCAAAATTCCAGAGCTTTGCCTCCAATACAATAAAGACACTTTTAGTGATTTCATGCTCCTTTGTAATAAAGTTTTCACAGCAAAATCATGTTATGGTTCTGATCTAACTTAGCCTAACCCCTTGCTATTCAGTTGTTTTGTATCTGCTAGGGGCAATTGCTAGAGTCCCAAGAGAGGTGAAAAGCAGACTCTACCTCTTACTTTCAGGATGCAACCACTTAACATTCTACACAAAGTAGAGTGGCATTCGGAGATTAGAACATAAGCTCGCAAAGCTTTACCCATTTGGTTATAGCCATAGCTCTAATACACTATTCAAGAGTCTGCTGACTTATTGAAAGTGAATTTTTACTTGTCTCTTTCTTTCCAATTTCGAATGAGTTCCTATCTTGTGTCCTGTATCTGATTGCTTTGTAAATATGTTAATGTCTTATTTGGACTGGCTATCGTGATGATGCTTACTCCTTGGAAGGAAAGTTATGACCAAACTAGATAGTATATTAAAAAGCAGAGACATTACTTTGCCAACCAAGGTCTGTCTAGTCAAGGCTATGGTTTTTCCAGTGCTCATGTATGGATGTGAGAGTTGGACTGTGAAGAAAGCTGATCGCCGAAGAATTGATGCTTTTGAACTGTGGTGCTGGAGAAGACTCTTGAGAGTCCCTTGGACTGCAAGGAGATCCAACCAGCCCATTCTAAAGGAGATCAATCCTAGGTGTTCATTGGAAGGACTGATGCTAAAACTGAAACTCCAATACTTTGGCCACCTCATGCGATGAGTTGACTCACTGGAAAAGACTCTGATGCTGGGAAAGTTTGGGGGCAGGAGGAGAAGGGGACGGCAGAGAATGAGATGGCTGGATGGCATCACCGACTCTGTGGACATGAGTTTGAGTGAACTCCGGGAGTTGGTGATGGACAGGGAGACCTGGCATGCTGTGATTCATGGGGTCGCAGAGAGTCGGACACGACTGAGTGACTGAACTGAACTGAACTGATCCTGATGCTCCAGGCTTCCTTTGCTCAGCTGGTCAAGAATCCTCCTGCAATGCGGGAGACCTGGGTTTGATCCCTGGGTCCGGAAGATACCCTAGAGAAGGGAAAGGCTACCCACTCCAGTATTCTGGCCTAGAGAATTCCATGGACTGTATAGTCCATGGGTTCGCAAAGAGTCGGACACAACTGAGCCACTTTCAGTTTTCCTGATGCTCATCTTTACTTTCTTAAAGCAACTTTCTTCATTGCTTGGCCAGTTCCTGTTGACATCATATACTAGGTCTTAAAATCATGTCTTTAGTCACTATACTTGTCATTTGTTACTTTTCTTAGTTCATTTTCAGCTGTCATCTGAATGCACTTGAAGGCAAACCCTAGTATCCTTGTTTTCTATGTATGTTTTGAGGTTGCTTCTCTCTCCCACAGTCAGTTCTGTGGGATAACTGGTATTCTTTCAATACCTTTTATCTTTTCACTTAAGTCAACTATAATTTGTTTCTGTTGTTTGCAGCCAAGAACACCAACTGAGACTGAGAGCAGAACAGTGAGTTCCATTCCAGAGGTACCCAGGGATATACTAAAAGCTAGGATTACTCGGTGTAGACTGAATGCCATGGTAGATCCTATGAATATTTCAGATAACATCCAGTAGCCCATGGCATACAGTAACAAAGCAGATTATTAAATTAGGCATCTAGGCATCCAGAATGTGATAATCATTGAAGGTAAAATTTGGGGAGAGTGGTGTCACTTTTTAGGACACATTTAGATATTCAAGGACCCTGGTGCAGAGGTGGCTGCTTCCAACAGCTCTGGACACCTTATGGAAAAAGAACAAGATTTTCAAATCCCTACATCTAGAATCAAGGCAAGGATTTATAAGACCATGATACTAAACAAATTTATTGTCTCTCGCATTTATGGGGTTAAGAAGAAAACCCAATAGTTAATGTGATCCTGTGAGTTTCCAAATCACAACTGCAGTTAAATACACAGCCTCACCCATTCCATACTAGAAATGTTATGGCAATGAACAGAAACAAGTTGTTCATAGATAATAGCAAGGATAGAATCAGTGGATACGGAGGTCTCAGAATATCCCCAAGCTCGAATACCCACAACCAAAAATAACCCTGCCTCTCTTAGAAAATATAAGTATGTAACCCATGGATACAGAATCAAGCTTTTAAGATGAATAATTTCAAATGTTTAACCTAACACATGGAGAACTGCACGGAGAGTTCACCATAATCAAGTATCATTGAGATTTATAGCTGGTCTTCAAACTTAAATTGTTTATGAAACTCTGTGAAAGGCACTCAATCATGTCCAACTCTATGAGACCCTATGGATTATACAGTTCATGGAATTCTCCAGGCCAGAAGACCAGAGTAGATAGCTTTTCCATTATCCAGGGGATCTTCCCAACCCGAGGATTGAACCCAGGTCTCCTGCATTGCAGGCGGATTCTTTACCAGCTAAGCCACAAGGGAAGCCTTATGGCAATGTGAAAATAATTGTTAAAGAAGGGACATATAATGGTAAAACATGATTCTTTGAAAGTAATGAGTACTCGTAGCTATGCTGCATTAATATGGTTTATGAAATCCAGAGGTTGATGGGAAGGGAAAGAATCACATAAAGTTTGTTTCACATGGTAAGAAAAAATTAGACAAAATAATTATAGAAACAGAACACCTTGAAACAGAGTTTAGGTGTTTAGGTCTTTAGCCTCCCAGTTGCTAACTGCTGCTTGATTCTTTAGAGTATCGCCCTTCTTTTGTGCAGATCTGGAGCGAGCCAATTATATTTTTAATGGGAAACATATTGGAAGATTTTTCATTCTATAGTTCTCTCCTCTCTGATTTTCCCCCTCGGTATCCATTAACTCTAACAGCCACAAACTGGTCCAGTAAGGCTGCCACATGTTCTCAGTTAAGTGGGAAGTGTTTTCAGCTGCTCATGCATGCTTCCCTTTTTCCAGGGATCACATCCTTTAAAAGAGTTTCCTTTTCTCCTTCTTTTCCAGAACAATTCAGTCCTCAAAATAGTAAACGACCCAAGCAAGGCAGCTTCCCATGCCTGGAATCTGAAAGAAGATATGATGGAACAAGGAAAATTGTCCAAGCCTGACTAATGTGAGGTGGGTGTCATCATGGAAGGGAAACCCAGCCTGGGGAAGCAGAAAGCAAGTAGAAGAACGAGGGTATGTGCAAAAGGATGGCCAGTGCAGTCTGTCAGAACAAAAGCAGAGTGGGCATGGCATCCAAAAGGCATGATCAGCAAGGTTTAGTACAAGACCTTAGAAATGGGAGCTCTGGATCTGACCCCTGGCTCTGTTGCATCGTCTATGACTTTGCCACCATCACGTAATATCTTGGCTACTTTTTTAGACATTGAGCCATATATATGCTGACCTTATCTAGCTCTGATGATTGATAAGAGTTTAAAATGAAACTGAATTAGCATCAGTACTTATACTCTACACATAATGTATGTACATACATCCTACATGTACCATATACATGTGCTCATATAAATAAAATTATTTTGAGAATGGTAGTGCTTTATACAAACGAGTTACTGTCTATTGGTAATAATGATTTTTCTCAGAAAAATCTGAAAACATCTTGAAAAACACATCACCCATTACTATTGAGTTCTTTTTCAAAGGTTTGTGCAACTCCACAGGAGACAGATCACAAGCTTTGGAATTTGTATCCCAGCTCTACCAGCCACATGATATGGAGCAAGTTACTTAACTTTCTGAGCTTTGATTTTGATATCAAAATAATTGCACAGCTTCATTATAAGAAATATATGTTACAATTCATGCACCCAGAAGTTAAGGGAAAATTATTACCAACTTAGGAAAGCTAATACCAATTTCTGAAAACTTTACTTACTACCTTTGGGAAATTTAGGTACTAATTCATTTTTATGGAGGTTTTCAACATACTAATTAATATTGAATAGTTCCTTATGTGACATTTTCTTCTATTTGTAAATGATCACTGTTTTTAGGACATCTTAAAAAGCCAAATGTGAGAGTTGGACTGTGAAGAAAGCTGATCACCGAAGAATTGATGCTTTTGAACTGTGGTGTTGGAGAAGACTCTTGAGAGTCCCTTGGACTGCAAGGAGATCCAACCAGTCCATTCTAAAGGAGATCAATCCTAGGTGTTCATTGGAAGGACTGATGCTAAAGCTGAAACTCCAATACTTTGGCCACCTCATGCAACGAGTTGACTCACGGGAAAAGACTCTGATGCTGGGAGGGATTGGGGGCAGGAGGAGAAGGGGACGACAGAGAATGAGATGTCTGGATGGCATCACTGACTCGATGGATGTGAGTTTGGGTGAACTCCGGGAGTTGGTGATGGACAGGGAGGCCTGGTGTGCTGTGATTCATGGGGTCACAAAGAGTCGGACATGACTGAGCGACTGAACTGAAAAAGCCAAAACATTATCTCATGTCCTTAAAGATCAAGAATTTGTGGAAGAATGTTAGAAAAAGAATGCCTAATAACTGATTAATCCCAATTCAAATTAAGTAGAGCATATGAGCAGAGCCAAACTAATAGCAAGGAAATAATGTTTTTCATATCTATTTTTAAAATGCCATTTGTGGATAATAACAAGAGACCAGCCATTTGTTTGGCCACCACATCATTTTGATAACTGCAAGTCTGTTCACTTAAAATGTGAAAGGCTGACATTTTTAGTCAATAGTTTGAAATGTTAATGTTGTGTTAATCTGGGAGCAAATCATTTCCTATTTAAATGGATTGATTTTGTCCAGGAGAGAGTTGTAATCTCTAATGATGTGGTAACTCATTTAGAAATAATTTGAATGGCTGTGGAACATAAGGGTCTGTCACTGAAAGAGAACAGGCAATAGTTTCAGGAAAAGGTTTAATAGAAAATACATGTCAGTTGGTGAACATTTATTGTCCTTAGTAATAAATAATATCTATGTATGCTAATAATATGGTACTAAATAAATACAAACAATCATGGCAAGGAAAATGGTAAAGACTAGTACACTTTACTGACCTTCCAATGAAATTTCTCTTTTTCCCAGAAATTTCAATTATTCTTGGCAGAACACTCTTAAATTGCAAGAATATCGGAAGAAACTAGAAGCAGTGCTTGTAAGAGATACATATTTAGTCTGATGATGAAGCCATTAAACAAAGACTTTACCTGCCACATCTGTTTGGCTCATCTAATTTTTTTATTCTAATTGCCTGTAACTCTCATAAAACATCATGAAACTATCATACTTAAGCACAAAGGAAGCACAAATGCTTCTTATACAGATATTAGAACAACCATCCTTTACACATGGGGCTTCCCAGGTGGTACTAGTGGTAAAGAACCTGCCTGCCAATGCAAGAGACTCAGGAGAGTGGGTTTGATCCCTGGGTCAAGAAGATTCCATGGAGGGAGGGCAGGGCACTCCTGGAGAAAACTATGGATGGAGTAGCCTTGTGGGCTACAGTCCATGGGGATCACAAAGAGTCAGACATGACTGAAGTGACTTAGCACACACATACGAACCCCCATATAACCTATACAAGTTCGGCTATCTAGTACCAGGGACAGAGGTGAAGAGAGCAAGTGAACTGACTTAGGACCTTGTTGCCAACACATAAATATAAGAACGTTCCATGGCAATATGTGAGACATTACTACTCCTTTAAAAAAAATCACTGTTTATGTGGAACCCAAATTTAACAGGTCATCCAGTTTTCCTTTTGACTTATTGTTGCTGCTGTTGTTGCTTTTGTTTTATTTTGCTTTTTGGCTGAATCTTCTAACCTTAACTCAGAAACTTTTGTTCTATATTCGACTCTGTCGCTTATTAACAGTATGATCTTGGTTGAATTGCTTTCCCTTGGATTTCCAAATTCTTCAGCTAGACTAATGATAAATTCTTCAGCTAGACTAATTTCCAGTTTTATATTTTCACCCTGACAAAAATCTCCATTTGGTGAATCATTTCCAGATTACTTATGGATGACTGCTGAACAATCTATTGATTATCTGAAAAAATGTTACAATTTGGTGACTGAGAATAAAATTAACCCTGGAGGCTTTAATTATTCAGAGGAGGAGATGACATCAGATTAACAGTCAATATTCTGTTTTGTAATGACATTGTAAATGGCCAAGCCTGCTCCCACTCAAACTATAAACTGTTTTAATTCTATTATCCTCCTTCCCTCCCTAAATCTCCTTGCTTTGAATATCATGTTATCAGGTTAAATTACTCCCTGTTGCAACCATTTGTAGACATCAGTGTCACTCTCTATCATTCCTGGAGATTTTATCTCTTGGCTGTCACTCTGACCGTTACTACTCCAACAATAATTCTTGGTAATTTCATTATCCACATGGATGATGATTCAAATACCCTGAAAGTTCATTTCTTTGATTTCTTCTTCCCAAATGTTTTTATTTTCCACCCTGTGTTATCCCCTTATTCCCAAGGGTATACGCAAGACCTCATTAGAACCAAAGGTGTAACCACTCCATAATTTCAATTTCAAGCATTCCATTCTGTCTACAGAATACATCCTATATTTGCATTTCACTTCTTCCAGTTGCCCAGCTCCAATTATTTCCTTCCAACCAAGGCCCAGTGTCCTTAGTAACTTCTTACTATACCTTGCCCTTTTATGTCTTCATTTCCCTCTAGTTTAAATTTCACAGTCCATCAGTATGTTAGACAATACAACTATCAATTAATATCTGGTTTTCTTCCACTTCTGGAAACTAAGAAAGATCAACATTCTCTACCTCTTGAAGTTAGGCAAGGTCTTTAATGCTGCTAGACACTTTTAAGGTATTTCTGTAATTCACTCCTTCCCAGACTCTCATATAAACTTATTTTGTGCATTATCCTGTACTTCAAATACCCAACACTTCCCTCTCAATCTTTTATCAGATGATGGTATTGCTTGAAAAAAATAAAAGAGAGGGGACAGAAAGAAGAGTCCAGAAGAGAATCTCACAAGTTATGACAACCCAGATTATATATACCCAATAAATATGTACATAAGTTCTGCCTTTCTTCTTGTTAATACTAGCAGATTGCCCACATCCCACTGAAAGGTCATCATCTCCTCCTCTTTGCCTCAAGACCCAAACTCAGGAAGAGAACAACATTCTTCCAATCGCCCCTCTTTCCAAAATCATAATTTTCTTCTCTGTTGGATTTATCCCATCAGCACACAAACATACTACAATTTCTCCTATCATCTCAAACTGCTTCTGACCTTACATCTACTTGTAGCTACACCCTTCTTCTCTGCTACCCTTAACCTCAAATTTCCTCAAATGGCTTGCCTACACTCCAAGTTTCCAGTTCCTCTCCTCCCATGCTATCTTGGGGCAATTTCAGTCAGGCCTTCAACCCTCACCATTACATCAAAACCATACCTGCCAATGTAACAGATAACCTCCATGGATTTAAACCTGGTCATTGTCTCACTGCTTGTCTTATCTACCCTATCAGCAGCATTTGACACACTTGATCTATGAAACCTTTGCATAGTCTCTTAACTTTGCTTCCTTGACACCACACTCTCCTAATATCCTTTCTATGGCTGTGGTCATTTCTCGTTAGTTTCCACAGCAAATTCCTCTTCATCTCACTAAACTTCCAAGGGTGGGAGGACCTCAGGGCTCGTTCTTAGAATGCTTTATCACTTATATAGTGATCTTGTCCATCCTTGCTGCTTTAAATGTAACTATCCACAGACAATTCCAAAATACACACCTCCATCCTGAATCTCTCCTCTGAAGTTAAAACTCATATATACTCTTGGATAAATAATGGCATCTCAATATAACCTATACCAATCATGCTCCTTCTTTTTCCCAAGCCTGTTTCTCACATAGGTTTCCCAGTCCTAGCTTCATCCTTTACATTTCTCAAGCCAAAAACTTTAGAGTTATTAACTTTCTCACATCCCATATCCAATCAATTAGGAAAAGTATATTTGCTATACCTTTAAAATATCCAGAATTGAATTATTTTCCCCACTTTTTCCACTGATTGTTTTTCAACCTAGATGTCACTGTGTTTTGCCTGGGTTATTTTACTATCATCCTAACTGCTGTCCCTCTTTTGATTATGGTCCCTCATAGTATATTCTGAACACAGCAACCAGAGTAATGCTTCTAAAATTAAGTAGGTCCTAGCATTTCTCCTAGACAGCATATTACAAACCAGAGACATTGCTTTGCTGACAAAAGTCCATCTAGCCAAAGCTATGGTTTTTCCAGTAGTCATGTACGGATGTGAGAGTTGGACCATAAAGAAAGATGAGCACCAAAGAATTGATAATTTTGAACTGTGGTGTTGGAGAAGACTCTTGAGAGTCCCTTGAACTGCAAGGAGATCCAACCAGTCCATCCTAAAGAGAATATTCATTTGAAGGGCTGATTCTGAAGCTGAAGCTTGGCCACCTGATGTAAAGAACTGACTCATTGGAAAACCCCTGATGCTGGAAAGGATTGAAGTCAGGAGGAGAAGGGGATGACAGAAGATGAGATGGTTGGATGGCATCACCGACGCGATGGACATGAGTTTGGGTAAACTCCGGGAGTTGGTGACGGACAGGGAGACCTGGCGTGCTGCAGTCCATGGAGTCACAAAGAGCCGGACATGATGGAGTGATTGAACTGAAATGAGCATTTCTCCATTAAAACCTTGCAGTATCCCTTCATCTCACTCAGAAAAACCAAAGTCCTTGCAATAGTTATAAGACTTTCTGTGGTCTGGCTGTGTTATCTCTTTCATAAGCCAACTACTTAATCACTCTGTTTTCAGAAACCCTATTATTCTTGAAGTCACTCAAGCACTTCAGAAATGTATTTCTCTTCTGTGACTGTTGCACTGACCCTTCCCTATACCTGAGAATGCTATTTCTCCAGCTAGCTGCATGACACACTCCAATGCTTCCTTGAAGTTTTGTTCAAATGTCAGCTTCTCAGTGAGGTTCTCCCTGGCCACCCTATTTAAAGTTGGAATTTCTGTCCTGCTAACTGGCATTCCCCATACTCCTGTACCCCAATTTAGTTCTCTCCATAGAACCTTATAATATAAAAATAATACAAGTTAGAAAGCATAGATGGAGGAAAAATAATTTTAAAGAGAAGTCACTCTCCTCACCACCAAGACACATCCTTACTATCCTGATACTGCTTTCAGATTACACTGTAATACTGTATTAATACCTACTTTTCAGTTAATATATAAAAATCTTTCTGTTGGAATAAATATTAATTTATCACATCATTCAGTTCTTTTAAATTGTGGTAAATTATGTTTCAGCAAATTGTCCTGCACTGTGTCATAGTCTCATCCCGTGCATCCACAGGTCATCTGCCAAACCTTGAAAAGTTTGACACATGAATATAGTTCGAATATAAATATAAATAATATCTTGTAATAATCTTGTAATTATATAATATACAATACAATATAATAATGTATGGCATAAGTATAAATAGAATATAAATATTATTAGAATATTGTATGCATTTTATGAAGCTATTTAACTCTTATTCACAGAGATGAAATTTACCACTTAAAAGTACGCACAAAGTAGCTACTGAATCTGACTTTTGCATACTGAAAGGCGTGTTTACGGCAATGCCTAATTTGGTCAGACATATACTGCTAAGTATATTCATTGTTAATGAGACACACACACTACATTTTAATAATTGTAAACAATCGGGGCTCTTTCCAATAAATCACTCATGTTTGTCAACTTTGCTTTTTTTCTATCTACACATTTTCATTATTCTAGCAAGGGCACTATGAGACAGAAATGTGAAGACCCAAATTTCAAGAAGTTTCTCTCTTGGCAAACTAAAGATGCTAACTTGATACCTACACTCACTCAAAGTACCAACACACGTGTAAGGTAATATAGCTGAATAAGATTTACATCAGAGTAGGAGTCAGGAGGCCTCGAACTCCATTCCTAACTCTTGAAGCTATTCTGCTGTGTGACCTGGGCCAGTGGTTCTCAATTGGAACCTATTTTGCCCCCCAGGAGACAGTTAGCAATATCTGAAAACAGTTTTCATAATCACAATTAGGGTGTTGTCACTGGGATCTAATGAATAGAGGCCAGAGGGGCTGCTTGATATTTCACAATGTGCAGGACACACCCACACTTAGGACAAGGAATTACCCAGCTCAAGACATCAGTAATGCCAAGATTAAGAAACCCTAAATTCTGGTAGAGTCTCTAGGGTTTTCTGTGTAGAGGATCACGTCATCAGCGAACAGTGAAAGTTTTCCTTCTTCTTTTCCAATTTGTATTCCTTTTATGTCTTTTTCTGCTCTGATTGCTGTGGCCAAAACTTCCAGAACTATGTTGAATAGTAGTGGTGAGAGTGGGCACCCTTATCTAATCAATGATTACAGTAACGTTTGCAGGATATAAAATCAACACACAGAAATCCCTTGCATTCCTATACACTAATAATAAGAAAATAGAAAGAAAAATTAAGGAAACTGTTCCATTCACTGTTGCAACGAAAAGAATTAAATACTTAGGAATATATCTACCTAAAGAAACAAAAGACTTGTACGTAGAAAACTATAAAACACTACTGAAAGTAGTCAAAGAGGACATTAATAGATGGAGAAATATACCATGTTCATGGATTGGAAGAATAAATATTGTAAAAATGAGTATACTACCCAAAGTAATTTATACATTCAATGCAATCCCTATCAAGCTACCAACGATATTTTTCACAGAACTAGAAAAAATAATCTCACAATTTGTATGGAAATACAAAAAACCTTGAATAGCCAAAGCAATCTTGAGGAAGAAGAATGTAACTGGGGGAATTAACCTGCCAGACTTCAGGCTCTACTACAAAGCCACAGTCATCAAGACAGTATGGTACTGGCATAAAGACAGAAATATAGATCCATGGAACAAAATAGAAAGCCCAGAGATAAATCCACGCCCCTTGGACACCTTATCTTTGACAAAGGAGGCAAGAATATAAAATGGAGAAAAACAGTCTCTTTAACAGGTGGTGCTGGAAAAACTGGTCAGCCACTTGTAAAAGAATGAAACTAGAACACTTCCTAACACCATACACAAAAATAAACTCAAAATGAATTAGAGAGCTAAATGTAAGACCAGAAACTACAAAACTCCTAGAGGAGAACGTAGGCAAAACACTCTCCAACATAAATCACAGCAGGATCCTCCATGACCCACCTCCCAGAATATTGGAAATAAAAGCAAAAATAAACAAATGGGACCTAATTAAAATCAAAAGCTTCTGCACAGCAAAGGAAACTATAAGTAAGGTGAAAAGACAGCCTTCAGAATGGGAGAAAATAATAACAAATGAAGCAACTGATAAAGGATTAATCTCCAAAATATACAAGCAGCTCCTGCAGCTCAATTGCAGAAAAATAAATGACCCAATCAAAAAATGGGCCAAAGAACTAAACAGACATTTCTCCAAAGCAGACATAAAGATGGCTAACAAACACATGAAAAAATGCTCAACATCCCTCATAATCAGAGAAATGCAAATCAAAACCACAATGAGATACCATTTCACACCAGTCAGAATGGCTGCTATCCAAAAGTCTACATGCAATAAATGCTGGAGACGGTGTGGAGAGAAAGGAACCCTCTTACACTGTTGGTGGGAATGCAAACTAGTACCGCCACTATGGAGAACAGTGTGGAGATTCCTCAAAAAACTGGAAATAGAACTGCCATATGATCCAGCAATTGCACTCCTGGGCATACACACCGAGGAAACCAGAATTGAAAGAGACACATGTACTCCAATGTTCATTGCAGCACTGTTTATAATAGCCAGGACATGGAAGCAACCTAGATGTCCATCTGCAGAAGAATGGATAAGAAAGCTTAGGTATATACACACAATGGAGTATTATTCAGCCATTAAAAAGAATACATTTGAATCAGTTTTAATGAGGTGGATGAAACTGGAGCCTATTATACAGAGTGAAGTAAGCCAGAAAGAAAAACACCAATACAGTATACTAACGCATATATATGGAATTTAGAAAGATGCAAATGATAACCCTGTATACAAGACAGCAAAAGAGACACAGATGTATAGAACAGTCTTTGGGACTCTGTGGGAGAGGGTGAGGGTGGGATGATTTGGGAGAACGCCATTGAAACACGTATGTTGTCATATGTGAAACGAATCACTAGTTCAGGGTCGATGCATGTTATAGGATGCTCGGGGCTGGCGTGGTTATGCTCCCAGAGGGAGGATAACGGGAGGAGGGAGGTGGGAGGGGGGTTCAGGAGGGGGAACTTATGTAAACCCGGGGGGAATTCATGTCAGTGTATGGCAAAACCAACCAATATAATATTGTAAAATAATTTGCCTCCAATAAAAAATAAATTAATTACCCCCCAAAAAATAAATAGAAACCCTAAATTAATTAAATCACTTTCTTTCTCTAGGTTTTGGTTTCCAAAAGATTTTCACCATGTCTCAAAAGTGAAAGTGTGAAAGTGTTAATTGCTCAGTCATGTTCAACTCTTTGTGGCCCCATGGGCTATAGCCCACCAGTTTCCTCTGTCCATGAAATTCTTTAGGGAAGAATACTGAAATGGGTAGCCATTTCCTTCTCCAGAGGATCTTCCCAATCCAAGGGTGGAACCCGGGTCTCCTGCATTGCAGAGAGATTCTTTATCATCTGAGCCATCAGGGAAGCCCATGTCTCAAAAACTCTCCACTAATAAGCTCAATATAATGAATTGCACTTGTGGAAGAGTATTAAGACATTAAATATAGTTCAAAATGACTTAGAAACAGCAGTTATTTTCAAACCCATTTCAGAAGCATCTGATACAAAGATAGGATAAATGTGACTTGCTTGAGAAAACCTGGCAAAAGAATAGAATGCTGGTCTCTGGGGCTCCCAGCCAACTGGACTGTCAGTCTCATCACACAGTTTCCAAGAGACAATGTGACATTGTGAGAAATGCCTGGCCAGAAATATCTGCTAATGTTTTGGTAACAAACTATTAATACAATACAGTATCTGTTTTGATTCTTTGATCTGTATAGAGTGAGTAAAGTTTTCCTTCTCATTTCTGGATTGCCTCAGGCACTTGAGTTTATCCAACAGTCCATTTGATTTTCTTCTGTGTTGCTAATTCAAGTGTTTCTCCACAAACTCCAAGCCACAGTACTATTAAATAATTGATTGCACAGATCTACCTTTCAAGTTTTACAGATCAGTATCAAAAGTTTTATGTCCCATGGAGTTCTTTTATGAAAAATTATAACATTGCCTAGCATATTTTATTTATCTACTACTGACTTGATTAATCTCTTATTAGGGAATTGACCATATATACAAGATGCTACAAACTGTATAAATTGTATTCATTTTAAAAGTACTTTAAGAGGACTTCCCTGAGTGTCCAGTGATTAAGATGACATGCTTCCATTGCAGGGGGCATGGGTTCAATTCCTGATCCAGGAACCAGGGTCCCACATGCCACACCATGTAGCCAAAATAAATAAAGTACTTAAAGAGGAATAGCTCCACGCACACTGGCTCTTCCTGTTACACCATCAGAAGCCCAATAAACATACAATTTACAGTGCTTAGCTGTTCAAAATATTTGTTCTCTATGTATACACTTTTGTTGTGAGAAACCGATGTAAAGGTTTCAGAAGTCCATTATATCAGGGTAACCGACTTACACTGATGGCTTTATGGGAAGCATAGGTTACCAATTATCATCTCTCTATTGGAGCTGAATTACCCCTATTAAATAAACCTAGAAGATTCAAGACAGTGATTACTAACTGCTCCTGAACTAGTTGTGACAGATTATTTAGTTTCAATTTTAAAGTCACCCATTATTTGACAAAAAGGGTCACTGAAACAGGCAGCTGAGACCATCACTCTTTCTATTTTATTTTTCAGTTCAGTTCAGTTCAGTCACTCAGTCATGACCGAATCTTTGCTACCGCGACCCCATGAATCACAGCACGCCAGGCCTCCCTGTCCATCACCAACTCCCGGAGTTCACTCAAACTCATGTCCATCGAGTCGGTGATGCCATCCAGCCATCTCATTCTCTGTCGTCCCCTTCTCCTCCTGCCCGCAATCCCTCCCAGCATCAGAGTCTTTTCCAGTGAATCAACTCTTTGCATGAAGTGGTCAAAGTATTGGAGTTTCAGCTTTAGCATCAGATCTTCCAATGAACTCCCAGGATTGATCTCCTTTAGAATGGACTGGTTGGATCTCCTTGCAGTCCAAGGGACGCTCAAGAGTCTTCTCCAGTGCCACAGTTCAAAATCATCAATTCATCGGTGATCAGCTTTCTTCACAGTCCAACTCTCACATCCATACATGACCACGGGAAAAACCATAGCTTTGACTAGAAGGACCTTGGTTGGCAAAGTAATGTCTCTGCTTTTTAATATGCTATCTAGGTTGGTCATAACTTTCCTTCCAAAGAGTAAGCGTCTTTTAATTTCATGGCTGCAATCAGCATCTGCAGTGATTTTGGAGCCCAAAAAAATAAAGTCTGACACTGTTTCCACTGTTTCCCCATCTATTTCCCATGTAGTGATGGGACCAGATGCCATGATCTTTGTTTTCTGAATGTTGAGCTTCAAGCCAACCTTTTCACTCTCCTCACTTTCATCAAGAGGCTTTTGAGTTCCTCTTCACTTTATGCCATAAGGGTGGTGTCATCTGCATATCTGAGGTTATTGATATTTCTCCCAGCAATCTTGATTCCAGCTTGTGCTTCTTTCAGTCCAGCGTTCCTCATGACGTACTCTGCATATAAGTTAAATAAGCAGGGTGACAATATACAACCTTGACGTACTCCTTTTCCTATTTGGAACCAGTCTGTTGTTCCATGTCCAGTTCTAACTGTTGCTTCCTGACCTGCATACAGGTTTCTCAAGAGGCAGGTCAGGTGGTCTGGTATTCCCATCTCTCTAACTGGAGGTTAATTTGAGATGTTGTGAAAAGCAAACACACTTTTCAGGTCCCACATCCCTAATGGATAAGGAAAGCCAGCATTGTATCATGTAAACACCCAATTAGACAAATGGCAGACAAGGACATGGATATGATAAGGGTGATTTTATTTCACTTTTTAAAATTGAATTTATTTCCAAAATTTACTTACTTTAATTGAAAGATAATTGTTTTACAATGTTGTGTTTGTTTCTGCCATACATCAACATGAATAGCCATAGGTATACATATGTTCCTTCCATCCTGAACCCCCTTACCACCTCCCATCCCATCCCACCCCTCTAAATTGTCACAGAGCACTGGATTTGTGCTCACTGTGCCATGCAGCAAATTCCTGCTGGCTATCTATTTTACATATGGCAATGTATATGTTTCAGTACTACTCTCTCAATTCATCCCAACCTCTCCTGCTCCCTCTGTGTCCACAAGTCTGTTTTCTATATCTGCGTCTCCAGAGAAGGGTGATTTTAAGTTGGGTTTTGATATCTCATCTTCTTGAGAGAAGGACAGACATTCCATTAAAGGGATAGCTTGCTGGGCTAACAAAGAGGTGACATTTGAAACTTCAGCCATACCTGGGAAAGACTCATGTATGCGCAAAGAGAAAAAAAAAAATTAATCAGGTTTATGATGAAAGACTACCCCAAATGAAATTACAAAATAATTAACTTCTAAATTCTAATGTTATATTTTATACAGGAAGTGTTGCATGCATGTGGCTAAGTTTCTTCAGTCATGTCTGACTGTGTTTCTTATGAGCTGTAGCTTGCCAGACTCCTCTGTCCATGGGATTCTCCAGGCAAGAATACTGGCACGGGTTGCCATTTCCTTCTCCAGAGGATCTTCCTGACCCAGGGATCGAACCCAGGTCTCCAGCATTTCAGGCAAATTCTTTACCACTGTGCCATCAACTTAATTACTGAAAATTTCATGTGAAATTCAGATATTTCATTTTTTGTTTGCTTTTTTTTTCTTTTACACTTGTTATTTTGTATTGGGTATAGCTAATTAACAATGCTATGATACTCTAAGGTGAATGGCAAAGGGATTCAGCCATACAAATACCATTATCCACATACAAAATCCATTCTCCTTCAAACAAGACAAAATAGTTTCAATCCTCATCTGCCTGTGAAAGACATTCAGGGATAGACTATTTAGAGATGATAACACTGAATTTAAGCTGATTGGTATAAGAAACTTTGTAATCTGAAATGGTATAATGCCATCATTGCAATTAACACACTGAATTTAACCTTTTTTCAACAAGATGAAGAAGTGGGGGGTATTGGGGAATCATGGGCCTTTTTATGCATTACGTTTTCTATATACTGCTTCCAGAGCAGTAACTGAGCAGTCTGCCCAGTGCTTTTACTTTTGTGTTTGTTTTTGTTTAGTCAGTAAGTCACGTCCAACACTTTTACAACCCCTATGGACTGTAGCCCACCAGGCTTCTCTGTAAATGGGATTTCACAGGCAGGAAAACTGCAGCAGGTTGCCATTTCCTTCTCCAGGTAGATATTTCATATCTTTTTAATTAGGTAAATATATTGAAAATTTCTGAAAGTGAAATCAATGTAGATTTTGATTTATGTTGGGGAAACATGAGGGATCCTAATGGAGTTGTGTGACATCTCCATAGTTCTGTATCTTCATGCTGCTTTCTGGGGAGTTGATCTTAACTTGCTTGACTTCTTTGTATCAATTGCAACTGTGGATTACCTTCTCGCTTTGGATCCTGGTCACTGAAGTTTTCATTCTCCTTATCTGGCCATTCTGCTCACTTCTGTTCCTTCTCTTATACCCTGAATGTAGGTGCCTTCTTCAGCACAGAACAAGTCACTGACTCTCCTCAGTATTGTATTCCTTAGCAGTTATAGTCTCTTATCTCATAGCTTCAACTACCACTACTATCAGTAGCATATCCCTCATGCCACCTGACACAGCTAATGCATCTCTACCAGCTCTTCCATCTAATGTGGTTATCACTACATTGGTACATCGACATAGCCCTGTTAAATGTCTTGTTTGAAAAAACTCAGCAAAAGAAAATAGAATGTTGATCACCTGAGTCACCAATCAACTGGACTGTCAGCTTTCTCATATTGCTTCTAAGAGGTGATGTGACAATGTAAGAAAATGTGTGGCTGATATGCTGTGCTTAGGTTTTGGTCATGAACTAGAACAAGATCTGTTTTCTTTTTTTTTCTCTATAGCCAAGGGGAAGCTTTCCTCCACAAATTTATATTGACTTCAGAGACAGCATGCACCTGAATTCGTCAAACAGTCCATTTGATATATTTTCCATGTTGCTAACTCAAATGTTTTCTGTACGAATCCCAAGCCACAGTAAATATTTCTTGTTCTTCAGATAACTTGGAAGCTAATCCTGCTGCTCACTGATTTGTATTTTTGATGCCCACAGGGAAAAGTAATCATATTAACATCAGCTCTTTTTTTCATTGATTGCTTACCTTGCACTAGACACAATTACTCTGTGAGGTGAGTTGTTTTTTTTTTTTTTTTGAGTTGAGTATTATTATTACCAACTATTAATTAACTTAATTATGAATACCAATTATTATTCCTATTAGATAGGAAATCTAACCTCCAAAGCTATCATGCAACCTCTCCAAAGTTGCATAGAAAGTGGCAGGGTCGGGATTCAATTCGAGTTATGAATTCAAAACTTAGTCCCCTTTCACAATGCATTAGCAGGCAAAGTCTTTGTTGTTAATTGTCCTGAATACTTGCTCATTTAGAAGCTCTCTTAGTAGCATGGCTGTTGGATTACCTCATGTAAGAGTTTAAATTAGAACAGGGTTTGAATCTCAGGGAAACAACAACAAAAAAATGTGTGACTTGCTTTATTGCAATATTCGCTTTGTTGCAATGGCCTGGAACTGAATCTGCAATATCACAGAGGCATACTTGTACTGCCAATGAAAATAATCATCAACCTGGAATTCTTCAATTTAATAATTAACATGTCCTTTAAAAGGAAAGATCTATTAAAAGCATATACAGACTAAAAACTGAGAGGATTCACTGCCAGTCGACCAACATAAAATAATACAAGGAGCTTTCAAGAAAAAAGAAAATCATATGAGCCAGAAATAAGAAAATAGAGGGAAGCCTAAAAACCAAGGGAAAATTCATGTAAAACTGAATAAATAGTGATCACACAGAAGCAGTAAGTTCCTACAGGCTATAAAATAAAGCTAAATGAAAATAAAAGCACAGATGATGTAAAAGAGTAAATTCGCAAAAAATGTTCACAGCAACATTGTAATAACAAAAAAAGAGAGAGAGAGAGAGAAAAAACCTAATCTCTAGTAACAAGAAAATGGGTGGCTAAATAATGTGAAAGGCATATGATCATCCAACATATAAGTGAAAAAATAAATAAGCTACTTATTTACACATCAGCATAAATAAATCCTAGAAATATAAGGTTGGCTGAAAAAACAAGATGACAACTAGCTATAGTATGACATCATTTTCCCAAAAATTAAAAACGTGAACAATATACTGCTTAAAGATGCTTATAAATATAGTAAATATTAGAGACAGAAAGAAATTAGAGATACCAAGGGAATATTTCATTCAAAGATGGGCACAATAAAGGACAGAAATGATATGGACCTAACAGAAGTCAAAGATATTAAGAAGAGATGTCAAGATTACACAGAAGAACTATACAAAAAGATTTTTATGACCCAGATAACCACAATGGTGTGATCATTCACCTAGAGCCAGACATCTTGAAATGTGAAGTGGGCCTTAGGAAGCATCACAATGAACAAAGCTAGTGGAGGTGATGGAATTCCAGTGGAGCTAGTTCAAATCCTGAAAGATGATGCTATGAAAGTGCTGCACTCAATATGTCAGCAAATTTGGAAAACTCAGCAGTGGCCACAGGACTGGGAAAGTTCAGTTTTCATTCCAATCCCAAAGAAAGCCAATGCCAAAGAATGCTCAAACTACCGCACAATTGCACTCATCTCACACACTAGCAAAGAAATGCTCAAAATTCTCCAAGCCAGGCTTCAAAAGTCCCTGAAACATGAACTTCCAGATGTTCAAGCTGGATTTGGAAAAGGCAGAGGAAACAGAGATCAAATTACCAACACCACTGGATCATAAGAAAAGCAAAAGAGTTTCAGAAAAACATTTACTTCTGCTTTATTAACAACACCAAAGTCTTTGACTGGGTGGATCCTAACAAACTGTGAAAAATTCTTCAAGAGATGGGAATACCAGACCACCTTACCTGCCTCCTGGGAACTCTGTATGCAGGTCAATAAGCTACAATTAGTGCCAGACATGGAACAGAATGGATCCAAATTGGGAAAGGAGTTTGTCAAGTCTGTATATTGTCACCCTGCTTATTCAACTTATATGCAGAGTACATCATGTGAAATGCCAGATGAAGAACAAGATGGAATCAAGATTTGGGGATAAATATCAATAACCTCAGATACGCAGAGGACACCACCTTTATGGCAAAAAGCAAAGAAGAACTAAAGAGCCTTTTGCTGAAAGTGAAAGAGGAGAGTAAAAATGTTGGTTTAAAACTCAACACTCAAAAGACTAAGATCATGGCATCCAGTCCCATCACTTCATGGCAAATAGATGGGGAAACAATGGAAACAGTGAGAGACTTTATTTTCTTGGGCTCCAAAATCACTGCTTATGGTTACTGCAGCCATGAAGTTAAAATATACTTGATCCTTGGAAGAAAAGCTCTGACCAACCTAGACATCATGTTAGAAAGCAGAGATGTTACTTTGCCAACAAAGGTCCTTCTAGACAAAGCTATGGTTTTTCCAGTAGTCATGTATGGTTGTGAGAGGTGGACCATAAAGAATGCTGAGAACTGAAGAATTGATGCTTTTGAAGTGTGGTATTGGAGAAGATTCTTGAGCGTCCCTTGGACTTCAAGGAGTTCAAACTAGTCAATTCTAAAGGAAATCAGTCCTGAATATTCATTGGAAGGATTGATGTTGAAGCTGAAACTCCAATATTTTGGCCACCTGATGCTTAGAACTGACTCATTGGGAAGGAGCCTGATGCTGGGAAAGATTGAAGGCAGGAGGAAAAGATGACAACTTAGGGTAAGATGATTGGATGGCATCACCGACTCAATGAACATGAGTTTGAGCAAGATCCAGGAATTGGTGATGGACATGGAAGCCTTGAGTGCTACAGTCCATGGGATCATAAAGAGTCGGACATGACTGAGCAAATGAACTGAACTGAACTGATTTAAAAAGAAAATCAAAGGTAAACATAAATTTGGGGGAGTGTTTATCACTTTCAGTGGAGGCGGGACAGGGTCACGGGAAAGATAAGAGAATAAAGGTACCTGCAAAGGAGTTGGGAATCTTCTGCTTCCTAAATTGGTTTTCAAGTTGTTAAGTGTTCATTTTTATTATTAGCCTTTCTATTGTACAAACTGTCATTCTTTGAGTTGACTCACTGGAAAAGACTCTGATGTTGGGAGGGATTGGGGGCAGGAGGAGAAGGGGACGACAGAGAGTGAGATGGCTGGATGGCATCACCGACTCGATGGACATGAGTCTGAGTGAACTCCAGGAGTTGGTGATGGACAGGGAGGCCTGGCATGCTGTGATTCATGGGGTCGCAGATTCGGACATGACTGAGCAACTGAACTGAACTGAACTTTCTGTTAGATGATGGAAAGAAACATTTACTAAAGACAATATTCATATTGTGGAAAACATTTAAAAACTTAAATTTTCAAACATAATATTCCCTGTTTCAAATGGCAGTACTTTGAAGAATTAACATAGAATTGTTAGTTAAAAGCTTTGCATGTTTGACCACATAAGTTGTGGTCTCTAAGATAATATCGAGTTTCATACTTGATCAACAAATAAACTTAATGAAACGAAAACGTGTACTGCTTGAAGAATCATAGTATTTTCTATAATTTTCTAAACATCTGTGTTTTAAGGACAAACTTCAAAAGCACTTTCCATCACTCATTATAAGCTTTTATTTTTTAAATGTGTACAAGTTTTTTTCAAAGTCACTGGATCTTCAGTATGTTTTGAAAAGAAGAAAAGGAATGAAAACAAATTTTGAGGTAGAAGGGAACAGATGAAACAACTTCAGAAGTACATAAAAAGCAAAATAAAATAAAAAGTAAATGATAAGAATAAATAAAAAGAAATTTAAAAACAAAAAGAAACAAATCAACATAAAATAAAACAAATGAATCAAATAAAAATAAAGAAACAAAGCAAATAAAAATAAAATAAAATAATTAAAATAAACATAAAAAGAAAAATTAAAATAGTACTACTGATTGTTTCAACAGCGAAGCTTCATCCTTTTAGAATCTTAGAGCAAGTACTTTGAAATTTTAAATAAATAAGCTTACATTTATTTATTCTGGTCCTAGAACTATTCTTAGGCTATGACTATATTCATTGCTGGTCATAATTATTTATCAGCTCTTTAATGTGAGCCAGCTTGTTGTAGAGATAGTAGCATCTGAGTTTTTCTTCAAAATAATTGTGATTCATCTGTTTCATCTTCTGATATTCTAGTGAGATTTTTTTATTAATATCTTCATATTCTCTTGAATCTGGAGTAAACTGCTCCTTTTGTGAAGTTAGATAAACAAATATTTTAGAAAAAGGCATCAACTTTTCATGCAAGGCCTTATATTCCTCATAATCTACTCTAAATTCCTGCTCATAACGCTCACGTTGCTCTGAGGAAATTATAGTGACATAGCTAGTCAGATAATCTGGAAGCTCAGATGTTGAACAAGTCTTCCCATTGGAAGTGCAAACCTTTGCAACTTCTTCACTTGAATTTGGTTTTGCACCTTCATCTTGTCTTTCACTATTTGTCTGCAGTTTCTCTAAAATCTTAATACTGTACTCTTTGCTTTTTGCTTTATATTCCATAAATTTATATTTGAATGTCTCACCAGTCAGTGAATGCTGTTTCTCTCTATGCTTCGGATACTTCATTGTAACCGAAATAGAGCCTAACGTTTGCAGAGAGTGTTTACCCTGCTGGCACTCAAAAATTCTACTGCTTTGACTAAACCTGCTGGCCCGTGGGTCTTGAGTCTCAGGTCCTTCTATAATGCTAGAATAACTACACTTAGAATTGACAGGCTGAAGAGAATTTGAAGTCGGAAGGTGGATGTTGGGTAATAATGGAGAGCTGAGACTGGTGGTAGATTCAGAGTATGGTCGGTGACCCATGGCAGATATTTCACTGGCGTTATTCAAATGACCACTTGATGCTGACTGTTGTTTAGTTGTCAGGTGAGATATTCTAACTTTTTTGTTCTTTGAATAATCAATGTCAGCTGAATTGTAAAGCCGTTGCTGAGAAGGAAAACATATTTCATCTGTACTAGAACCTGTAGAAAATTGTGGATCGTCAGTGCCACTAACATTGAGAAGTGAGTTTACTTTTCTGGCAAGCACTAACTCCAATGCCTGCCTGTCCAGGTCATTGTACCCAGGCCAGTCTCTTTGCAGCTCTCTAAAAACACAATTCTTTAAACAATATGAATGATCCTGAGTATTCAGATGAGCTACTTCCTGCAAAATTTTTCCAAGGGAGTCCTTGTCCTCTGCAGTCATGCCGTCTCTCTGAAGTCGAGCAAGAAGTTCAGTTTTCCTGTAGTCCTTCAGTGCTAATAAGTGAATCACCCTCTCCCGATAGGGTCGCATGTGAACACTATTGGACACGCGTGATTTACGGATTGTGTAAGCCAGGTTAACAGGAGCTGTTCTTTTTCTCTCAGGCACTGGATCTGGAATGACTTTAGGTGCTTTCCGAATTGGCATTCTTTTTGCTCTACATGGTCTTATGTATTTCCATTTGTTGCAGGATTCCTTCTCTTCCTGGCTGTTTCTCACGTGCATCAACAGTTCAGAGTAGATTGCTGTACACTCTATCTCGTTACCTTGCATCAGATGCAAGCAACTGGGCTGTAAAGGATAATAGCTGGAGACATCTTGTTGCATTTGGTCTTGATGGTTGTCTTTATTCACATTTGACAACTGAAAGTGAACCCTGTATCCATCAGTAAGTGAATTGTCTGCGGGAATTTTCATAAGCTCTGGGAGTCCTTGGAACTGAAGATAAGACTGAGGCATTGCTGTGTTTCCATGGTTGCCACAGGAATTAATTGCCTGAATAGCTGGCCTGGAAAGCTGCCTGGGTAGCACAGAGCCATGGGCTTGCCTTGGATCTATACAGGCTGCCTCATCCACTGCCACCTCTCCTTCCTGGAGTACCACTTCCCCCACTTCTCTGCCTCTGGAAGCTTTCATATAGTCGCATCTGTAAAGATCAAAGTTGACACAGTAAAATACTTTAGAAAAGAATGCCTTTCTTTGGCTGAAAATGTTTCTCTTAGGCTGTTGTTTATAAAACTAGGAGACTTTACGCACATGTAACAAAAGCAAGAAGTGCATGGTTGACCTAGAATTTGGAGAGGTAAATGTGGTGGAAAGATCTAATCACTTTCCAATGTTCTTCCTTTCACATTTTTCATTCCTCTTCAGGAGGAACTGTTTAACTTAAGTGGAAAGTGCTGAATTATTCTCAGAGCTCAGTACATAATCTCTTCCCAGTAAAACCAACATCAAGTAGAAGTACTTAATGGGAGGATTAACAGAGGTCTCAAGCTTATGGAAACTAGAGAAGGCTTCCACATGGTATAATTAACATTAATTTCTCCTTGTATTTTCTCTGACATGCAAGTGGGCTGTTGAATCCTTCTTGGGATTGGAGCCTGCCCTATCAACAGGCAATCTCACTTGATAGCTAAACACACTATTTTGTTTAAATAGTGTGAAAAAGCCAAGAGTTTAGAGGTGCTTATTTCTCTTTCTCAACTAACCATCACCAATGAATAGAAGGACTTTTAAGCTCCTTAGCTTGCCCCTTCTGCCCATTATTCTGCTTCCTTGCATTCTTCCTAAAGATGATCCTCAACAGATCACAGGATTACCCAGGTAAAATTGCCCATGCAGAAAGAAATCTTGCAGCCACTCATGTTAGAGATATACAGTGGAATTACAAAATGTACACAGATTATAAGAAATTCCAACCAGTTCCAACAAATTTCACCCTAAAAAATATAAGGCACAATTCTCCCTCTTCAATATCTTCACATTCCTAGCCCATTTTATTCTCAGATTTGTCAACCTTTACTGATGGCAGCATCTTTCACCTTATTACACAACTAGAAAACCTCAATGTCATCTTCTGCTACTCCCTTCAAATATACTTCTCATTAATTTCCCTCCAAAACAATTATTCAGCCACCAAATATATCATCCATCCAATAGATAGCTATCTAATATCTATCATGTGCCAAATAGTATTCTAGATGCTTGGGAATATGGCAATGAATAAAACAGAAGCAAACAAAAATCCTCATTCTCATACTGCTTATATTCTCATCAAGTCTTTCTGCATAACATTCAAATCCACACCTTCCTCTCCCACACCAGAGCCATTGTCCTAATTTAGGCCAAAAGCATCTTATCCAACATCATGTCCTCTCTTCCTAACTTGATTTCTTGCCTGCCATCTTTTCTTCTTCTTTCTGTCTTCAAAATTTAAACTATAATTCCAACCAACTTTACTCTAAAACAAGTCATAGTTCTCATTACTTAAAGAATAAAATTAATGAAAAGGTGCTCGATATCACTAATTATCAGGGAAATGCAAATCAAACCACAATGAGCACCTCAGACCTGTCAGAATAGCTATCATCTAAAAGACAAGAGATTACAAGTGTTGGTCAGGATGTTTGGAAAAAAATGAACATTCATGAACTGTTGGTGGGACCATAAATTGGTACAATTACAATGAAAGACAGTATGGAAGTTCCTTAATGAGTTAAAAATAGAACTACCATGTGATTCAGCAATCCCTCTTCTGGTTATATAGTCAAAGGAAATGCGAATGAGATCTCAAAGATATATCTCCCCTCCCATGTCCATTGCAGCATTGTTCACAAAAGCAAAAACATAGAAACAACCTAAATGTCCATCATTTGTTGAGCAAATGAGAGCATCATCAATACTCTCTACTTGTCTCATTCATATTAGGTTCAGCCCATTAAATTTCTACTCAGCCTTAGAAGTTCCCCCATCCATAAGGCCTTCCTCTACTCAAAAGTAATACTTCCCTTCATGATAGTCCCAAAGCACAGTTGATCTATGAAAAACACCACACATAAATATCTTATCATTTATTACTCATGTGTCTGTCTCCTCTACTAGATTTTGATTCCATACCTGTGGCAACTACATTCTACACAAATTTGCATGACCCTCCCTTTTCGTCCCTAGTACCTCCCTCTAGAATTAGCAGGTGCAAAGTAGAAGGCACTCTCTAAAATATTTGTCAAAAGAATGAATAATAGTACCTTTGCTTTTCTCCCGGCAAAGATACATTACTGTCACACCAAGAGGTTAGATTAAGTCTGTTAATGACAGTGAGATGTTCTGTTCCTCTTTAAGAATTTTTTCATGTTCTTGTTCAGTTCAGTTCAGTCGCTCAGTCGTGTCCGACTCTCTGCGACCCCATGAATCACAGCACGCCAAGCCTCCCTGTCCATCACCAACTCCCGGAGTTCACTAAAACTCATGTCTACAGAGTCGGCAATGCCATCCAGCTATCTCATTCTCTGTTGTCCCCTTCTCTTCCCACCCCCAACCTTTCCCAGCATCAGAGTCTTTTCCAGTGAGTCAACTCGTCGCATGAGGTGGCCAAAGTATTGCAGTTTCAGCTTTAGCATCAGTCCTTCCAATGAACACCCAGAATTGATCTACCTTAGAATGGACTGGTTGGATACGTCCCAGTATTTCTGTATTTTAAAAAGTGAAATCACTGTTGCAGGGAGAATGCAAAATATTTCAGAAAAACCAATAAACTACTGAAATATATTCAGCCATATAATGTTCTAATGTATGCACAAAATTTTTTTTTTTATTCTTCTCGGAGACCTCTAGTAGGCACAGAAAGTAATAATATATCCTTCACTATCTTTATGCGAAATCTGGAAGAATAAAATACTTCTAGGATAGTGCTGTGATTCATGGGGCCGCAAAAAGTCGGACACGACTGAGCAACTGAACTGAAATGAACTGAGGATAGTTCTATTCCCACTGGAAATAACAACAACAAAATATTACCTAGTAAGAGACTGGAAAGGGAGGCATAAATATCAAAATAATACTAACAAACATAAAAGAAGACTTGAAAACATGAAGAAAGATTTCATTATTTTTGAAAAGATAACTAAATATTGTAAGGATGTCAAACATTTCCAAATTATTACATGCATTTAGTAAAATCACAATAAAAACTTCAGCAGGATTATTTTCTTTAAATCTGTCAAAACTATTATAAAATTCAATTGCAAGAAGAGGGAAAAGAATTCCCACAAAGGAACTGATAACATGAAACTACAATAATACAGTAAGGAACTAGCATAACACTTTGAAAATGAGTAAAAATGAACAGATATCTGAGATAGCCCAAGAATTTATTTAATAAATCATTTAAAAGACCATCAGTAATCAATGTAGAAGGGTAGAACATTTCATGAACACTGCTTAGACAAGTTGTCAACACTTTAGGAAAAATACCAAATTGGAGTCTTCTTTCAAAACATTGTAAATTCCGATGTATCACAGAGTTTAAAAAAAAAAAGGATAAATATACCTGAAATACAACATTGTAAATTAACCATAGTTCAATAAAAAGAGTTTTAAAATAATAATAAATAAATGTTCATATACACACAAAATAAAACCATAATATAACAAAAGAAATAGAAGTTAAGTGTACTGACAACAATAACATAGAAAAAAACATAAGCATAATTTATTGCATACACAATAATTGTCATATTAAAGTACACTCAAATTCCATCTCATCAAGGTCAAAAATTGGTATCAAGTAAAGAAAGCTTGAGAAATAAAACTAGATTTCTCTGGAGGTACACAGGACTGTATAATAATTGCAACCCAAGTAGGAATGCTGAAAAGTTATTTGTATAGGCTTTAAGAAAAAGCTAATTGATCAAATTATTGAATACTATACTAACTTTCTTATTAAGTAGGTAGCAGTAATAAAATATTTTAAAAATTGACTTTCTCTTCCAGAGGTCCCAAGATGGTGGAGAAATAGGACGGAGATACCACTTTCTCCCCAACAAATTCATCAAAAGATCATTTGAATGTTGAGAAACTTCCACAAAATAACTTCTGAATGCTGGCAGAGGACACTGGGTACCCAGAAAGGCAGTCCAATCTCTTCAAGAGAAGGTAGGACAAAATATAAAAGACAAAAACAGAGACAAAAAGTTTAGTGACAGAGACTCATCCTGGGAAGGGAGTCATGAGGAGGAAGAGTCTCCACACAATAGGACATCCTCTCACAGGTGTATGTAGGGAGAGTTTTGGAATCTCAGAGGGCAACATAACCAGGAGGAGAAAAAAAAAAAAAAAGCACAGAATACACACCTAACCACAACTACTAGGGGAGACAGAGAATTGGCCTAGATGCTCGTGTCCACCACCAGTGAGTGGGGACTGGGCAAGGAGAAGCACACTGAATCATCAGGCCGTAGGGTAAGGACCAGGCCTGAATGCCGTGAGGACAATCTGAGGGAGTAATGTGAGACAGCAACCCAAACCCTGGGATCACCAGAGAGACAAAAGTAAAGGACTATTCCCACAAAAGGCTCTAAGGCCTCACGATGACCCCTAGTGCACTCACAGAACAAAGGATTGAGCAAACCAGCTGCCATATAGGGCCCTACCTCCTGGAGGCAGAGAGGCAATTGCACAACAGCCAGAGCTAGAAGGCAAGGGGCTGCTGCAATCTTGGCCCAAGAGACTGCATCTTCCACCAAACTGTGAGCAGGCTCCCAGTTGCTAACCATATCTTCCTAGGATCCTGGACAGTTGACATCTGCCAGGAGTGTCAGAGCCTGAGATCAGCCCCCAGAAGACACATGACACACCTGGGACTGTGCTCTCGTGGCACACCCAGGAAACTGAGTGGCCAGGACCAGGGAGGTGAATAAGATGCATGGCCCATCTGGGACAGTGCGCTCACCAAGCACCCAGTCACCTGAGCTGTACGGACCTGGGAAGAGCACAAAATGCACAGCCCATCTGGGTCTGTGCCCCTGTGGATCACATGAGAACCTGAGTGCTTACTCCTGGGAACTGCATGAAATGCAGGGACCACTTGGGACAGTGACCCTGCAGAGTACCCTGGAGCCTGATCAGTGTAGACCTGGGAAATACACACTGCCTTGGGCTGTCGCAAACCCAGTGTGGTCCATCCACTGCAAACACTCCCCACACATGCCAGTGATATTTGAAGTGTTCCTCCCTCCCCACAACACAACTGAACAAGTGAGTCTAAATAAGTGGCCACCTTCACCCCCTAGTGTCAGGGCAGAAATTAGAAATGGAAGAGACTTGCAAACAGAGGAAGCCAAAATAAACAAAGAAGGGGGAATTGCTCTGGAAGTGACAGATGAATCAGATTAAACCCTGCATTTACTCTTCATTTTTTAAAATTTATTTATTTTAATTGGAGGCTAATTACTTTACAACATTGTATTGATTTTGCCATACATTGACATGAGTAATAATGGAGACTGTGCATTTGAGGGGTACCGATAGACCTTGAGAACAAGTACAAGCTGGAACAAGGAACTGCCTGACACTGAACTGACCCCACACTGCCCACAACAGCTCCAGAGAAATTCCTAGATATATATTTTACCATTACCACTTATTAATTTAAAAAAAATTAATTCATTACTCCTTTAACTTTCATTTTTATAGCCTACTATTACCTTTCAAAAAAAACCCTATTTTTTAAAACAAATTCCACATATTTTAAAATTTTTTTGTGATTGATTATGTTTTGTATTTTTTATATTGTATTTTTGAAAGTCTAACATTTATTCTAGGTTTTTAAACTCTGCTTTTTGATACTTCTTTATCAATCTTTTACCTCTAAGAATCTAATCTTCAGTATCAATTTTCCCTGAGGGATTTAATAACCAACTTGATTGCTCTCTCCCCTCTTGACTCTCCCTTTTTGACTCCAGGTCACCTCTATCTCCTTCCTTCCTCTTCTCTTCTCTGTATAACTCTGTGGATCTCTCTGGGTGTTCCTGGCTGTGGAGAATTGTTTTTCCAATAACCTAGGGGTTTTATCTTCTAGGCTATAAGGATGGAGAAGTCCTGAGGCTACTGTAGGAGGAGGACTGAAAGTCAGAGGCAGGAGGCTTAACTACAAAACTTTAGAACATCAGAGAACTCCTGACTCCAAGGAACATTAATAGACAAGAACTCACTCAAAAGTCTTCACACCTACACTGAAACCAAGCTCCAGCCAAGAGCCAACAAGTACCAGTGAAAGACACAACATGCTAATTCTCCAGCAAAACAGAAAACAATCCTGAACATGAAAAGATGGGCTCCCCAAAGCAATGCCAAACCTATAGACACCCCAAAACTCACTACTTGACACTTTACTGCACTCCAGAGAGAATACATCCAGATCCATCCACCAGAACACAGACACAAGCTTCCCCAACCAGAAACCTCTGACAAGCCATTAGTGCAACCCCACCCACAGGGAGCAGACTCCACAATTAAGAGGAACCATGAAATTCCAGCCTGCAGAAACAGAATGCCAAACACAGCAATCCAAACAAAATGAAAAGACAGAGAAATATTCAGCAGGTGAAGGAACATGATAAAAAACCCACCAAACCAAACAAAAGAGGAGAAGATAGGGAGTATACCTGAAAAAGAATTCAGAATAATGATAGTAAAGATGATTCAAAATCTTGAAAGCAAAATGGGGTAACAGATAAGTAGACTAAAGCCAAGGATTGAGAAGATGCAAGGATTTTTAGCAAGGACTTAGAAGAAATAATAAAGAATCAATCAATAATGAATAATGCAATAACTGAGACCAAAAACACTCTGGAGGGAACTAACAGTAGAATAACTGAGGCAGAAGAGAGGAAAAGTGAGGTGGAAGATAGAATGATGGAAATAAGTGAAGCAGAGAGGAAAAAAGAAAAAAAAAGAATTAAAAGAAATGAAACAACTTCACAGACTTCTGGGAAAATGTTAAACACCACAACATTAAAATTACAGGTGTCCAAGAAGAAGACAAAAAGAAAGAGCATGAGAAAATACTTGAGGAGATAATAGCTGAAAACATCCCTAATATGGGGAAGAAAATAGCCACCCAAGTCCAAGAAACCCAGAAAGTCCCAAACAGGATAATCCCACGGTGAAACACCCAAAGACACACATTAATCAAACAAACAAAAATCAAACACAAATACTAAAAGCAGCAAGGGAAAAGCAACAAATAACACACAAGGGGATGCACATGAGGATAACATCTGATCTTTCAATAGAAACCCTTCAGGCCAGCAGAGAATGGAAAGACATACTTAAACTGATGAAAGAGAAAATCCTACAACAAAGATTGCTCTACTCAGCAAGAATCTCATTCAGATGTGAAGAAGAAATAAAAAGCTTCACAGACAAGCAAAAGCTGAGCGAATTCAGCACCACCAAACCAGCTCTTCAACAAAAGATAAAGGATTTTCTCTAGACAGGAAAGAAAAATGAATCCAAAACAACAAAGTACAGGTAAAGGGATCATGCTTATCAATAATTACCTTAGGCATAAACGGGTTAAATGCTCCAACCAAAAGACAAAGACCAGCCTAATGGATACAAAAACAAGACCCCTTTATATGCTGTCCACAAGAGACCCACCTCAAACCTAGCGACACATGCTGACTGAAAGTGAAGGTCTGGAAAAACTTATTTCATGAAAATGGGGACCAAAGGAAAGCAGGAGTAGCAATACTTATATTAGATAAAATAGACTTTGAAAAAAAGACCATGAAAAGAGACAAAGAAAGACACTACATAATGATCAAAGGATTAATCGAAGAAGTAGATACAACAATTATAAATATATACGAACACCTCAATACACAAGGCAAATGCTAACAAGTATGGAAGGGGAAATTAACAGTAATATGATAATAATGGGGGAATTAATACCTCACTCACAACTTTAGATAGCTCAACCAAATAGAAAATAGCAAGGAAATACAACTTCTAAATGATACAATGGACCAGTTAGACTTAACAGAAATGTATAGGGCATTTAGCTGTGAAAAGAAGACAAACGAAAAGCAAACGAGGAAAGGAAAGATATAAGCATCTGAATGCAAGTTCCAAAGAATAGCAAGGAGAGATAAGAAAGCCTTCGTCAGTGATCAATGCAAAGATATAAGAGGAAAACAACAGAATAGGAAAAACAAGAGATCTTTTCAAGAAAATTAGAGATATCAAGGGAACATTTCATGCAAAGATGGGCTCGATAAAGGACAGAAATGGTATGGACCTAACAGAAGCAGAAGATATTAAGAAGAGGTGGCAAAAATACACAGAAGAACTGTACAAAAAAGATAATCACGATGAAGATAATCACAATGGCGTGATCACTTACCTGGAACCAGACATCTTGGAATGTGAAGTCAAGTGGGCCTTAGAGAGCATCACGACGAACAAAGCTAGTGGAGGTGATGGAATTCCAATTGAGCTCTTTCAAATCCTGAAAGACGATGCTGTGAAAGTGCTGCACTCAATATGCCAGCAAATTTGGAAAACTCACCAATGGCCACAGGACTGGAAAGATCAGTCTTCATTCCAATCCCAAAGAAAGGCAATACCAAAGAATGCTCAAACTACCACACAATTGCACTCATCTCACACTCTAGTAAAGTCATGCTCAAAATTATCCAAGCTAGGCTTCAGCAATATGTGAACCGTGAACTTCCAGATGTTCAAGCAGGTTTTAGAAAAGGCAGAGGCACCAGAGATCAAATTGCCAACATCCACTGGATCATGGAGAAAGCAAGAGAGTTCCAGAAAAACATCTATATCTGCTTCATTGACTATGCCAAAGCCTTTGACTATGTTGATCACAATAAACTGTGGAAAATTCTCAAAGAGTTGGGAATACCAGACCACCTGACCTGCCTCTTGAGAAACCTGTATGCATGTCAGAAAGCAACAGTTAGAACTGGACATGCAACAACAGACTGGTTCCAAATAGGAAAAGGAGTACATCAAGGTTGTATATTGTCACCCTGTTCATTTAACTTATATGCAGAGTACATCATGAGGAACCCTGGGCTGGAAGAAGCACAAGCTGGAATCAAGATTGCTGGTAGAAATATCAATAACCTCAGATATGCAGATGACACCACCCTTATGGCAGAAAGTGAAGAGGAACTCAAGGGCCTCTTGATGAAAGTGAAAGAGGAGAGTGAAAATGTTGGCTTGAAGCTCAACATTCAGCAAACGAAGATCATGCCACCTGTTCCCATCACTTCATGGGGAATAGATGGGGAAACATTGTAAACAGTGTCAGACTTTAATTTTTTGGGCTCCAAGATCACTGCGGATGCTGATTGCAGCCATGAAATTAAAAGATGCTTACTCCTTGGAAGGAAAGCTATGACCAGCCTAGATAGCATATTAAAAAGCAGGACATTACTTTGCCAACCAAGGTCCCTCTAGTCAAGGCTATGGTTTTTCCCGTGGTCATGTATGGATGTGAGACTTGAACTGTGAAGAAAGCTGATCACCGAAGAATTGATGCTTTTGAACTGCGGTGCTGGAGAAGACTCTTGAGAGTCCCTTGGACTGCAAGGAGATCCAACCAGTCCATTCTAAAGGAGATCAATCCTGGGTGTTCATTGGAAGGACTTACGCTAAAGCTGAAACTCCAATACTTTGGCCACCTCATATGATGAGCTGACTCACTGGAAAAGACTCTGATGCTAGGAGGGACTGGGGGTAGGAGGAGACAGGGATGACATAGAATGCGATTGCTGGATGGCATTGCCCACTCAATGGACATGAGTTTGAGTGAACTCTGGGAGTTGGTGATGGACAGTGAGGCCTGGCATGCTGTGGTTCATGGGGTCGCAAAGAGTCGGACACGGCCGAGTGACTGAACTGAACTGATAGGGCATTTCACCCAAAAACAATGGCATTCAACTTTTTCTGACATGCACAAGGAACATTCTCCCAGATAGATCACATCCTCGGCCGTAAATTTAGCTTTGGTAAATTTTTAAAAATTGAAATCATTTGAAGCATCTTTTTCAATAATATTGTGGTAAGATTAGATATCAACTACAGAAAAAAACTATTAAAAATACAAACAAATTGAGGCTAAACAACATGGTTCTGAATAACCAATGGATCACAGAAGAAATCAAAAAGGAAATAAAAATATGCTTAGAAACAAATGAAAATGAAACCACAACCTAAAACATATGAGATTCAGTAAATGCAGTGTTAAGAGGGAGGTCCATAGTGATACCAGTCTACCTCAAGAAACAAGAGAAACATCAAATAAACAACCTAACTTTACAACTAAAGCAACTAGAAAAGGAAGATAAGAACTCCAAAATTAGTAGAAGGAAAGAAACAATAAAAATCATACCAGAAATAAGTGAAAAAGAAATGAAGGAGATTATAGTAAAAATCAGGAAAACTAAAAGCTGGTTCTTTGAGAAGATAAATAAAATAGACCAACTGTTAGCCAGACTCATCAAGAGGAAAAGGGAGAAGAATCAAATCAATAAAATATGAAACAAATTGGAGAAAACATAAAGGACAACACAGAAGTGCAAAAGATCATAAGAGACTACTATGAGCAACTTGGAAGATATGGACAAATTCTTAGAAAAGTATAACCTTCCAAAACTGAACCAGGAAGAAATAGAAAATCTTAACATACCCATCACAAGCATGGAAATATAAGCTATAATGAAAAATCTTCCAACATACAAAAGCCCAGGACCAGATGGCTTCTCAGGTGAATTCTACCAAAAATTTGGAGAAGAGCTAAAACCTATCATTCTCAAACTCTTCCAGAAAATTTTAGAGGAAGGTAAACTGCCAAACTCATTCTATGAGACCACCATTACCCTAATACCAAAACCAGACAAAGATGCCCCCCAAAAAGAAAACTACAGGCCAATATCACTGATGAACATAGGTGCAAAAATTCTCAACAAAATTCTGGCAAACAGAATACAACAACATATTTCAAAGATCATACATCATGAATATGTGGGCTTTATCCCAGGGACACAAGGATTCTTCAATATTCACAGATCAATCAATGTGATACACCAGATTAACAAATTAAAAGATAAAAAATATGATTATCTCAAATGATGCAGAGAAAGACTTTGGCAACATTAAAAACCCATTTATGATATAAAACTATCCAGAAAGCAGGCATAGAAGGAGCATACCTCAAAATAACAAAGGCCGTATATGAAAAACCCACAGCAAACATTATCCTCAATGGCAAAAAATTGAAAGCATTTTCTCTAAAACCAAGAAAAAGACAAGGGTGTCCACTCTCACCACTATTATTCAACATAGTTTTGGAAGTCCTAGCCATAGCAACCAGAGAAGAAAAAGAATAATAATCAGATTGGAAAACAAAAAAAACTATCACTGTTTGCAGATGACATGATCCTCTACATAGAAAACACTACAGACACCACCAGAAAATTACTAGAGCTAATCAATGAAAATAGTAAAGTTGCAGGATAAAAATTAACACACAGAAATCCCTTGCATTTCTATACACTTACAATGAGAAAACAGAAAGAGAATTTAAGGAAATAATCCCATTCACCATTTCAATAAAAAGAATAAAATACTTAGGAAAAATTTTACCTAAAGAAACAAAAGACCTACATATATAGAAAGCTATACAACACTGATGAAAGAAATCAAAGATGACACAAATCGATGGAGAAATATACCATGTTCTTGAATCAGAAGAATCAATATAGTGAAAATGAGTATACTAACCGAAGCAATCTATATATTCAATGCAATCCCTATCAAGCTACCAATGGTATTTTTCACAATAACAAATAATTTCACAATTTGTATGGCAACACAAAAAACTTTGAATATCCAAAGCAATCCTGAGAAAGAAGAATGGAACTGGAGGAATCAACCTGCCTGACTTCAAACTATACTACAAAGCTACAGTCATCCAGACAGTATCGTACTGGCACAAAGACAGAATTAGAGATCAATGGAACAAAATAGAAAGCCCAGAGATAATTCCACGCACCTATGAACACCTTATCTTTGATAAAGGATGCAAAAATATACAATGGAGAAAAGATGATCTCTTTAACAAGTGATGCTGGGAAAACCAGTCAACCACTTGTAAAAGAATGAAACTAGAGCACTTTCTAACACCATACACAAAAATAAACTCAAAATGGATTAAAGATCTAAATGTAAGGCCAGATACTATAAAACTCATATAGGAACAGATAGGCAGGACACTCTCTGACATAATCAAAGTACGATCCTCTATGACTCAACTCCCAGAGTAATGGAAATAAAAACAAAAATAAAAAAATAGGACCTAATAAAACTTAAAAGCTTTTGCCCAATGAAGAAAACTATAAGTCAGGTGAAAAGGAAACCTTCTGAATGTGAGAAAATAAAACCAACTGAAACAACTGACAAAGAATTAATCTCCTAAAATGTAGAAGCAGCTCATGCAGCTCAATACTAGAAAACTAAATAACTCAAGCAAAAAAAAAAAAAATGGGCCAAAGAACTAAACAGACATTTCTCCAAAGAAATACAGATGGCTAATACATGAAAAGATGCTCAACATCACTCATTATCAGAGAAATGAAAATCAAAACCACAACAAGGTACCATCTCATGCCAGTCCAAATGGCTGCCATCTAAATGTCTACAAACAATAAGTGCTGAAGAGAGTGTGATGAAAAGGGAATCCTCTTACACTGTTGGTGGAAATGCAAACTAGTACTGCTACTATCTTTCCTTTTCTCCTTTGCTTTTCGCTTCTCTTCTTTTCACAGCTATTTGTAAGGCCTCCTCAGACAGTCATTTTGCTTTTTTGCATTTCTTTTCCATGGGGATGTTCTTGGTCCCTGTCTCCTGTACAATGTCACAAACCTCCGTCCAGAGTTCATCAGGCATTCTCTCTATCAGATCTAGTCCCTTAAATCTATTTCTTACTTCCACTGTATAAACATAAGCGATTTAATTTAGGTTATATCTGAATGGTCTAGCGGTTTGCCCTACTTTCTTCAATTGAAGTCTGAATTTGGCAATAAGGAGTTCATGATCTGAGCCACAGAAGCGAAAAGCAAAGGAGAAAAGGAAAGATATAAGCATCCGAATGCACAGTTCCAAAGAATAGCAAGGAGAGATAAGGAAGCCTTCCTCAGTGATCAATGCAAAGAAATCGAGGAAAACAACAGAGTAGGAAAAACAAGAGATCTTTTCAAGAAAATTAGAGATACCAAAGGAACATTTCATGCAAAGATGGGCTCGATAAAGGACAGAAATGGTATGGACCTAACAGAAGCAGAAGATATTAAGAAGCGGTGGCAAGAATACACAGAAGAACTGTACAAAAAAGATCTCACAACCAAGATAATCACGAGGGTGTGATCACTCACCTGGAGCCAGACATCTTGGAATGTGAAGTCAAGTGGACCTTAGAAAACATCACTACGAACAAAGCTAGTGGAGGTGATGGAATTCCAATTGAGCTATTTCAAATCCTGAGAGATGATGCTGTGAAAGTATTGCACTAAATATGCCAGAAAAGTTGGAAAACTCACCAATGGCCACAGGACTGGAAAAGGTCAGTCTTCATTCCAATCCCAAAGAAAGGCAATGCCGAAGAATGCTCAAACTACCACACAATTGTACTCATATCACATGCTAGTGAAGTCACGTTCAAAATTCTCCAAGCCAGGCTTCAACAATATGTGAACCGTGAACTTCCAGATGTCCAAGCAGGTTTTAGAAAAGGCAAAAGAACCAGAGATCAAATTGCCAACATCCGCTGGATCATGGAGAAAGCAAGAGAGTTCCAGAAAAACATCTATTTCTGCTTCATTGACTATGCCAAAGCCTTTGACTGTGTAGATCACAATAAACTGTGGAACATTCTGAAAGAGATGGGAATACCAGACCACCTGACCTGCCTCTTGAGAAACCTGTATGCAGGTCAGGAAGCAACAGTTAGAACTGGACATGCAACAACAGACTGGTTCCAAATAGGAAAAGGAGTATGTCAAGGCTGTATATTGTCACCCTGTTTATTTAAATTATATGCAGAGTACATCATGAGGAACGCTGGGCTGGAAGAAGCACAAGCTGGAATCAAGATTGCTGGGAGAAATATCAATAACCTCAGATATGCAGATGACACCACCCTTATGGCAGAAAGTGAAGAGGAACTCAAAGGCCTCTTGATGAAAGTGAAAGAGGAGAGTGAAAAGGTTGGCTTGAAGCTCAACATTCAGAAAACGAAGATCATGGCATCTGGTCCCATCACTTCATGGGAAATAGATGGGGAAACAGTGGAAACAGTGTCAGACTTTATTTTTTTGGGCTCCAAAATCACTGCAGATGGTGATTGCAGCCATGAAATTAAAAGGCACTTACTCCTTGGAAGGAAAGTTATGACCAACTTAGATAGCATATTAAAAAGCAGAGACAGAGAAGGAACAAGATCGTGGAGGAATAGCATGGTGAGACCACTATCTCCCCGACAAATTCATCAAAAGAACATTTGAACGCCGAGTAAAGTCCACAAAACAATTTCTGAAAGGTGGCAGAGGACATCAGGCACCCAGAAAAGCAGCCCATTGTCTTCGAAAGGAGGTAGGAAAAAACAAAAGATAAAAAGAGATACAAAAGAAGTAAAGAGAGAACTCTGTCCCGGGAAGGGAGACTTTAAAAAGAGAAGTTTCCAAACACCAGGAAACACTCTCACTGGCGAATCTGTGGCGAGCCTTGGAAGCTCAGAGGGCCACATAACCGGGAGGAAAAAGAAACGAATAATTAAAACCCAGATTACCCGCCAAATGGTAACTCCCAGCGGAGAAGCAGTGCAGACGCCTGCATACGCCATTAGCAAGCGGGCTGGGCAGGGAGGAGCCGGCTGAACTGCTTAGAGAGAGGACTGGGCTTGAATGCCACGAGAACAATCTGAGAGAACTAGGGATAGCAAAGCAGACTGGGATAGCTTCCCCGCGAGAAGGCGGAAAGCTCTAACCTAAGACTCCACCAGCCCCGCTCACAGAATAAAGTACTGAGCAGAGCAAACCGGCTGCAGTCGGCCCATCCCCCATCCTCCCAACGAGACAGGCAGGGAGGGCAGCCAGTGCCGGAAGGGGCAATTGCGGCCCCAGAAAGGCATCCAATACAAAACTGCAGGCAAGCTTCGTTGCTAATCAAGACTTCCTGGGCTTGGGCTGGTCGATATCCGCCTGAGAAGGTGCGCCGGTTGTATACCCAGAAAACCGAGTGGCAGGGACAGGGGAGGCGATAAGTCGCAGCGACTGCACTTGCCAAACACCTGGTCATCTGAGCTGCTCGGATCGGGGAAGGCACAAAACGCAGGGCCAATCAAGTCTGTGCCTTTGTGGAGTACCCAAGAACCTGAACTTGAGCTGCTCAGACCTGGGAAATGCATACAATCCAGCGCCATCCTCGGACAGTTCCCGGCAGAGCAACCTAGAGCCTGTGCAGCGTAGACTGGGACAGCACACGCACTGTGAGCAAGGGCAAACCCAGTGTGGCCGAGACGCTGCGAACACTCCCCACAGAAGCCAGACATATTTGTCTGCAGTGTTCTTCCATTCCCAGAACAGGACTGAACAACTGAGCCTTAAAAAGTGTCCACCCACCCCCTAGTATCAGGGCGGAAATTAGACACTGAAGAGACCAGCAAACAGAAGCTAAAACAGAGGGAACCACCTTGGAAGTGACAGAGAAGTCTAGAGGCTACTCCAAGAATAAGACCAAAAACCAGAGGCAAGAGGCTTAAGCCCCAATCCTGAGAACACCAGAGAACTCCTGACTCCAGGGAACATTAATCGATAGGAGCTCATCAAACTTTTCCATACCTACACTAAAACCAAGCACCACCCAAGGGTCAACAAATTCCAGAGCAAGACATACCACACAAATGCTCCAGCAACCAGGAAAATAGCCCTGAGCTTCAATATACAGGCTGACAAAAGTCACTCCAAACCCTCTAACATCTCATAACTCATTACTGGATATTTCATTGCACTCCAGAGAGAAGAAATCCAGCTCCACCCACCAGTACACCGACACAAGCTTCCCTAACCAGGGAACCTTGACAAGTCACCCGTCCAACCCCACACACAGCGAGAAAATCTACATAATAAAGAGAACTCCACTAACTGCCAGAAGAGGGAAAGGCCACCCCAAGCAAAGCAATATAAGCAAGATGAAGAGGCAGAGAAATACCCAGTAAGTAAAGAAACAAGATAAAGGCCCACCAACACAAACAAAAGAGGAAGATATAGGGAATCTACCTGATAAAGAATTTCAAATTTTGATGGTGAAAATGATTCAAAATCTTGAAAGCAAAATGAAGTTACAGATAAATAACCTGGAGAAAAGGATTGAGAATATGGAAGAAAGGTTTATTAAGGACTTAGAGGAAATAAAAAGAGTCAATACACAATGAATAATGCAATAGATGAGATCAGAAACACTCTGGAGGGAACAAACAGTAGAATAACAGAGACAGAAGACAGGATAAGTGAGCTAGAAGATAGAATTGTAGAAATAAATGAAACACACAGGAAAAAAGAAAAACGAATTAAAAGAAATGAGGACAATATTAGAGACCTCTGGGACAATGTTAAACACTCCAACATTCGAATCATAGGAGTCCCAGAAGAAGAAGACAAAAGACCATGAGAGAATACTTGAGGAGATAATAGTTGAAAACTTCGCTAAAATGGGGAAAGAAATAATCACCCAAGTCCAAGAAACCCAGAGAGTCCCCAACAGGATAAACCCAAGGCGAAATACTCCAAGACACATATTAATTAAATTAACAAAGATCAAACACAAAGAACAAATGTTAAAAGCAGCAAGGGAAGAGCAGCAAATAACACACAAGGGGATTCCCATAAGGATAATAGCTGATATTTCAACAGAAACTCTTCAGGCCAGGAGGGAATGGCAAGACATACTTAAAGTGATGATAGAAAATAACCTACAGGCCAGATTATTGTACCAGCAAGGATCTTATTCAAATATGAAGGAGAAATCAAAAGCTTTACAGACAAACAAAAACTGAGAGAATTCAGCATCACCAAACCAGCTCTCCAACAAATACTAAAGGATCTTCTCTAGACAGGAAACACAGAAAGGGTGTATAAACTCGAACCCAAAGCAATAAAGAAAATGGCTATGGGATCATACTTATCAATAATTACCTTAAACGTAAATGGGTTGAATGCCCCAACCAAAAGACAAAGGCTGGCTGAATGGATACAAAAACAAGACCCCCATATATGTTGTCTAGAAGAGACCCACCTCAAAACAAGGGACACATACAAACTGAAAGTGAAGGGCTAGAAAAAGATATTCCACGCAAATAGAGACCAAAAGAAAGCAGGAGTAACAATACTCATATCAGATAAAATAGACTTTAAAACAAAGGCTGTGAAAAGAGACAAAGAAGGAAACAATATAATGATCAAAGGATCAATCCAAGAAGAAGATATAACAATTATAAATATTTATGCACCCAACATACGAGCACTGCAATATGTAAGATAATTACTAACAAGTATGAAAGGGGAAATTAACAACAATGCAATAATAGTGGGAGATTTTAATACCCCACTTACATCTATGGATAGATCAACTAAACAGAAAATTAACAAGGAAACACAAACTTTAAATGATACAATAGACCAGTTAGACTTAATAGATCTCTATAGGACATTTCACCCCAAAACAATGAATTTCACCTTTTTTTCAAGCGCACACGGAACTTTTTCCAGGATAGATCACATCCTGGGCCATAAATCTAGCCTTGGTAAATTCAAAAAAAATTGAAATCTTTCCAAGCATCTTTTCTGACCACAATGCAGTAAGATTAGATCTCAATTACGGGAGAAAAACTAGTAAAAATGCCAACATATGGAGGCTGAACAGCACGCTGCTGAATAATGAACAAATCATAGAAGAAATCAAAAGAGAAATCAAAATATGCATAGAAATGAATGAAAATGAAAACACATCAACCCAAAACTTCTGGGACACTGTAAAAGCAGTGCTAAGGGGGAAGTTCATAGCAATACAGGCACACCTCAAGAAAAAAGAAAAAAGTCAACTAAATAACCTAACTTTACAACAAAAGAAACTAGAAAAGGAAGAAAGGAAGAACCCCAGGGTCAGTAGAAGGAAAGACATCGTAAAAATTAGGGCAGAGATAAATGCAAAAGAAACAACATCAACAAAGCCAAAAGTTGGTTCTTTGAGAAGGTAAATAAAATTGACAAATCACTAGCAAGACACATCAAGAAACAAAGGAAGAACAAACAAATCAATAAAGTTAGAAATGAAAATGGAGAGATCACAACTGACAACAGAGAAATACAAAGGATTATTAGAGAATACTATCAGCAATTATATGGCAATAAAATGAATAACCTGGAAGAAATGGACGAATTCCTTGAAAAGTACAACTTTCCAAAACTGAACCAGGAAGAAATAGAAAATCTGAACCGACCCATCACAAGCACGGAACTAGAGGCTATAATCAGAAATCTTCCAGCAAACACAAGCCCAGGTCCAGATGGCTTCACAGCTGAATTCTACCAAAAATTTAGAGAAGAGTTAACACCTATTCTACTCAAACTCTTCCAGAAAATTGCTGAGGAAGGGAAACTTCCAAACTCATTCTATGAGACCACAATCACCCTAATCCCAAAACCTGGTAAAGATCCCACAAAAAAATAAAACTACAGGCCAATAGCACTGATGAACATAGATGCAAAAATCCTTAAAAAATTCTAGCAATCAGAATCCAACAACACATTAAGAAAATCATACATCATGACCAAGTGGGCTTTATCCCAGGAATGCAAGCATTCTTCAATATCCTCAAGTAAATCAACGTTATATACCACATTAACAAACTGAAAATTAAAAATCATATGATTATCTCAATAGATACAGAGAAAGCCTTCGACAAAATTCAACATCCATTTATGATAAAAACCCTCCAGAAAGTGGGAATAGAAGGGACATACCTCAACATAATAAAAGCTATATATGACACAACCACAGCAAACATTATCCTCAATGGTGAAAAACTGAAAGCATTTCCCCTAAATTCTGGAACAAGACAAGGGTGCCCACTCTCATCACTACTATTCAACATAGTTCTGGAAGTTTTAGCCTCAGCAATCAGAGAAGAAAAAGACATAAAAGGAATACAAATTGGAAAAGAAGAAGTAAAACTTTCACTGTTCTCTGATGACATGATCCTCTACACAGAAAACCCTAAAGACTCTAGCAGAAGAATACTAGAGCTAATCAATGAATATAGTAAAGTTTCAGGATATAAAATCAACACATATAAATCCCTTGCATTCCTATACACTAATAATGAAAAAATAGAAAGAGAAATTAAGGAAACTATTCCATACACTATTGCAATGAAAAGAATTAAATACTTAGGAATATATTCACATAACGAAACAAAAGACTTGTACATAGAAAACTATAAAACACTAGTGAAAGTAATCAAAGAGGACACTAATAGATGGAGAAATATAACGTGTTCATGAATTGGAAGAATCAATATTGTCAAAATGAGTATACTACCCAAAGTAATTTATACATTCAATGCAATCCCTATCAAGCTACCAACAATATTTTTCACAGAACTAGAAAAAATAATCTCACAATTTGTATGGAAATACAAAAAACCTCGAATAGCCAAAGCAATCTTGTGGAAGAAGAATGGACCTTGGGGAATTAACCTGCCAGACTTCAGGCTCTACTACAAAGCCACAGTCATCAAGACAGTATGGTACTGGCATAAAGACAGAAATATAGATCAATGGAACAAAATAGGAAGCCCAGAGATAAATCCACACACCTATGGACACCTTATCTTCAACAAAGGAGGCAAGAATATAAAATGGAGAAAAGACAGTCTCTTTAACAAGTGGTGTTGGGAAAACTGGTCAGCCACTTGTAAAAGAATGAAACTAGAACACTGCCTAACACCATACACCAAAATAAACTCAAAATAGATTAGAGAGCTAAATGTAAGACCAGAAACTATAAAACTCCTAGAGGAGAACGTAGGCAAAACACTCTCTGACATAAATCACAGCAGGATCCTCCAAGACCCACCTCCCAGAATATTGGAAATAAAAGCAAAATAAACAAATGGGACCTAATTAAAATCAAAAGCTTCTGCACAGCAAAGGAAACTATAAATAAGGTGAAAAGACAGCCTTCAGAATGGGAGAAAATAATAGCAAATGAAGCAACTGATAAAGGATTAATCTCCAAAATATACAAGCAGCTCCTGCAGCTCAATTGCAGAAAAATAAATGACCCAATCAAAAAATGGGCCAAAGAACTAAACAGACATTTCTCCAAAGAAGACATAAAGATGGCTAACAAACACATGAAAAAATGCTCAACATCCCTCATCATCAGAGAAATGCAAATCAAAACCACAATGAGATACCATTTCACACCAGTCAGAATGGCTGCTATCCAAAAGTCTACATGCAATAAATGCTGGAGAGGGTGTGGAGAAAAGGGAACCCTCTTACACTGTTGGTGGGAATGCAAACTAGTATAGCCACTATGGAGAACAGTGTGGAGATTCCTCAAAAAACTGGAAATAGAACTGCCATATGATCCAGCAATCGCACCCCTGGGCATACATACCGAGGAAACCAGAATTGAAAGAGACACATGTACTCCAATGTTCATTGCAGCACTGTTTATAATAGCCAGGACATGGAAGCAACCTAGATGTCCATCTGCAGATGAATGGATAAGAAAGCTATGGTACCTATACAGAATGGAGTATTATTATTCAGCCATTAAAAAGAATACATTTGAATCAGTTCTAATGAGGTGGATGAAACTGGAGCCTATTATACTGAGTGAAGTAAGTCAGAAAGACAATCACCAATACAGTATACTAACGCATATGTATGGAATTTAGAGAGATGCAAATGATATCCCTGTATACGAGACAGCAAAAGAGACACAGATGTATAGAACAGTCTTTGGGACTCTGTGGGAGAGGGTGAGGGTGGGATGATATGGGAGAACTGCATTGAAACCTGTATGTTGTCATATGTGAAAAGAATCACCAGTTCAGGGTCAATGCATGTTATACGATACTCGGGGCTGGTGTGCGGGGATGACCCAGAGGGAGGATAAAGGGAGGAGAGAGGTGGGAGGGGGGTTCAGGAAGGGGAACTCATGTACACCCGAGGTGGATTCATGTCAATGTATGGCAAAATCAACCAATATAATATTGTAAAACAATTAGCGTTCAATTTAAAAAAAGAAGAAGAAGAAGAAAAAAGCAGAGACGTTACTTTGCCCACCAAGGTCCGTCTAGTCAAGGCTATGGTTTTTCCCGTGGTCATGTATGGATGTGAGAGTTGGACTGTGAAGAAAGCTGATCGCCGAAGAATTGATGCTTTTGAACTGTAGTGCTGGAGAAGTCTCTTGAGAGTCCCTTGGACTGCAAGGAGATCCAACCAATCCATTCTAAAGGAGATCAATCCTGGGTGTTCATTGGAAGGACTGATGCTAAATCTGAAACTCCAATACTTTGGCCACCTCATGTGACGTGTTGACTCACTGGAAAAGACTCTGATTCTAGGAGGGATTGGGGGTGGGAGGAGGAGGGGACGACAGAGAATGAGATGGCTGGATGGCATCACCGACTCGATGGACATGAGTTTGAGTGAACTCCGGGAGTTGGTGATGGACAGGAAAGCCTGGTGTGCTGTGATTCATGGGGTCACAAAGAGTCGGACATGACTGAATGACTGAACTTAACTGAACTGTACAGCTACTATGGGGAAGAGTGTGGAGATTCCTTACAAAACTGAAAATAGAACTGCCATATGACCCAGCAAACCCATTGCTATGCATTCACACCTAGGAAATCAGAATTGAATGAAACACATGTACCCCAATATTCATTGAAGCATTGTTTACAGGAGCTAGGACATGCAAGCAACTTAAATGTCCATCGGCAGATGAATGGATGAGGTAGTTGTAGTGCATATACACAAGGAAATATTACTCAACTTTGAAAAAGGACACATTTGAGTCAGTTCTAATGAGGTAGATGAAACTGGAGTCTATTATACAGAGTGAAGCAAGTCTGAAAGACAACCACCAATACAGTATATTATTGCATATATATGGAATTTTGAAAGCTGGTAATGATGACCCTATGTGAAAGACAGCAAAAGAGACACAGATGTAAAGAACAGACTTTGTAGTATATGGGAGTAGGTGAGGGTGGGACAATTTAAAATAATACAATTGAAACATGTAAATTACCATATGTAAAATAGATGACCAGGGCAAGTTTGGTGCATGAAACAGGGCACTCAGAGCTGGTACTCTGGGACAACACAGAGGAATGGGATGAGGAGGGATGTGGGAGGGGGTTTCAGGATGGAGGGACACATGTACACCTGTGGCTGATTCATGTCGATGTATAGCAAAAACTACCACAATATTGTAAAGTAATTAGCCTCCAATTAAAATAACTTAATTTTTTAAAATTTTAAAAATTATTTAATTTCTCTTAAAATGTCTTGCTTGCCTTTTTATTACCATGGAATAGATGTTTAGTTCACAAGGCACTGTGTGATTTGTTGAGATGACAAGCCAAATGACTACACATGAATGTGTTTTTAAAGGCCACTAGACAATCACTGTCCCATTTTGGCAAGCCATTCATAATTCTACCTGGCTCTCCGGCAAATGCTGAAGCAGCTAATATAGCAAAGCATTATGAATCGATCTTAGTATGCTTTGGTGATGCTTCAAAACCTGCTTTTGACCACTGTGCTTCACTCCAGTGAATCTAACCAGGCTGCCAAACTCTAAACTCTGGGCAGTCCTCTGTAAGAGAGTAGGCATCATGAGGAGCTATTCCTCCCCCCTTACACCAGGTATCTTCGATCTTACTGATCTCCATCCCATACCATTTACTAGTTTTATAGTCAAACAGAGTAGTAACCAGTTAGATCCAGTCTGAATCATTTGCCGGTTATCAAGCCTCTTCAGACCTGGCCTAGTTTAGGACTAAATTCTATCATTTCTCACCTATCCATTGTCCTGATCCAAATTCTGAGCTTCAGGAGAGCTCAGTTTATCACTTCCATGTGTCTTCACACTGTTATGAACTTCGTTTGGTACAGAACCAAGTACATTCCTTCTCTTCTAGAACTCTGACATCACAGGGAGCAGCCCCTCTATAGCATGAGCCACCTCCCATCTTAAAGTGAAACTCCCCCTCCCCCTAAGATGTTGCTTTATCTACAACACTCTCAAAATGAGCCCACTGCTTTTCTCTGACTCTTTGTACCTATGAGTTGGAAAATTAGAACATTTTCTTTCTTGCTTTCTAGTGATAATAGGAAAACAGTTGATTGCATGGGGAGTTGTGCCTCCTCCCTTACATCAGGTATCCTAGATCTTACTGATATCCATCCTTTACCGTTTACTAGTTTTGTAGTCAAACAGAGCAATAACCAGTTAGATCCAGTCTGAATCATCTGCCAGTTATCAAACCTCTTCAGACCTGGCCTCGTTTAGGACTAATTCTCCCATTTCTCACCTATCCATTGTCCTGATCCAAATTCTGAGCTTCAGGAAAGCTCTACTTTCTTCTCCATGTGTCTTCACACTGTTATGAACTTCATTTGATACGGAACCAAGTACGTTCTTACCCTTCTAGAACTCTGACATCACAGTTAGCAGCACCCCCTCTAGCATGACTCATCTTCCGATTTAAAGCGAAACTCCTCTTTCCCATAAAATGCTGCTTTATCTACAACTCTCTCAAAACGAGCCCACTTCTTTTCTCTGACTCTTTGTACCTCATGTTGGAAAATGAGAACATTTCTTTCTTGCTTTCTAGTGTTAGTGATAGAAAACACTCGATTACTCATTTACTCATGAAGTTACCCCCTCTGCTGAGGTACAAACCAGCTAGTTATTATCCTTATACCATCAAACTCCTAACTCTGGTCTACTCTTTCTGGTTTACTCATACCACTCTTTTCTCAGCAATATTGGCTTCAGCCATACTGACTTTTCTTTGTTTCCCTAAAACCTATCAGTCTCATTCCTGCCTTGAGGAATCTGTATATTCTGGTTCCATGCTGGCTGTATTCTCATTACCAATCTGCCTCCTATGCCTCCACAGACAACTCTCTCTGTCAGTGAAGCCCCTAGTCATCTTTTTAGTCCCAGTTTAAACACTCTTAATAAAGCATCTATTAATCAGGGACTCAGCAAGAAACAGATGGCATGTCCAAACTAGAATAATTAAAGACAGTTAGGTTAACTAAGACACTATTTACAGACGTGGACATATGTAGGCAAATTCAAGAGACTCCATACCCTAGGGCAACTAACAGCAGGAGACAAGGTGGGAGGGAATTAAATGGTAGGTGTGACATGGAGAAACACAGATAGTCAAGGGACAAAACCAGCCCAAGACAGTCATGTGAGGAGGGAGCTAGAGAAATGAATGTATCTACCTTTTTATCCTATCTTGTTCTATTCTACCAAACAATCCCCACTAGCCTAACTCAACCAGAAATTAGAGAATATTGTGTATTCCATACAGGTCAGCTTCCTGTAACAGAGCAGATCTTCACTGATACTCTGGAATAAATCAGTTTTCCCTATTAAACACCATGTAGCACTCTGTATTTATTTTCTTTATAGATAACTAAGTACGTATGTTGTCTTTTTAGTAAAAATACTCATCCTTAGGTATTCTTGGGAGGAATTTTATATACTTTATAATATACAGTCTATATATTTTATAATATACAGCCTAATGTTTTAGCTCACAAATATGAATTTGTGACAACATTCATGTTTCTCTTGCTACATATATACTGGTGAAAGTGAAAGTCACTCAGTCGTGTCTGACTCTTCGTGACCCCATGGACTATATAGTCCATGGAATTTTCCAGGTCAGAATACTGGAGTGGGTAGCCTTCCCCTTCTCCAGGGGGTATTCCCAACCCAAGGATTGAACCCAGGTCTCCCACATTGCAGGCATATTCTTTACCAGCTGAGCCACAAGGGAAGCCCAGTGGTCAATGCTAAAGTCCTCCACAACACTGCAGAGCATGCAAACAACATTGATGGCTTCAAAGGACAATATTTCCATAAAAATTTGAATGCACAGACTTGTGTGTATTGGCTCATGCTTCTGTGTATGCATATGCACTAGTTATAGATTAACCTTATTCTTTGTAATGTTTCTTGTTTTTTGATTCAGAATTTCATAGCTTTATGGAATAAACTCTTCTCTGTACTCAAATTTTTTACTTAAATTTTCCACAGTAATCTGCTGCAGTGCTATGATCTGTTTTCCTGAAAATACCATGAAGTAGAATATAAGTCCACAAAGACAATTGGAAATGCCCTCTTTGAAGCAGCGTGTTGAGTATGATTAATTCAGTACTTCTCTTGTGTAGAAACCATTTCAAGGGAAGATTATGCTCCCACCTTCCTACCTCCCTGAAATTGCCTGACTCAGTGCTGAGATCCTTGTTCCTACCAAAGTCATGTTGTATCATTTTCCCCCCTAATTCTCTAAGTAAAGAGTGAGAAAAGTCTAATATCAAGACCCATCCTCTACAGGAACCTGAGATACTAGCCATTCTCTTGTATTCTGATTGATCTCCTCAACACTGGTGGCCATTTACCTTTTGATTTTTAAGAAGTTTTGCTTTCCATTAAGAACTGAATATTACAAATGCAAATATTCTTCAAAGCTCTGATTATAGTGATAAAATGCCTCTTTAATAAATGAAATACCATTTAACTGAAATTTCCCAAATCATGTAATAATACTAAGCCCATTCTCAAATGACCTTTTGGACAACTGTAGGCACTCTTTGTGCTGTCCAGTCAAGACCAGCATACATAGGGTCAGATGGGTGTTTGCTGAATCAGTGTAGTAACACTGTTTTATCACTGTTTTTAGCAGCCACGTCAAAAAGGAAATATTCTAAACAGTGACTCCATTTTGTTAGCATAACTTCTGAATGTAATTTAATCTGTTTCAGACTTTTGGCTCAAAGTCACTTTAATGTCCTCGTATTTTTCTATATTATAGTCTATTTTATGAGCTTTCATGAATTAAAAAAATACCATTAAATAAGTATTCTGGTGTTCTTCCTGATGCTTTCAATTTGAGATTACATCTTTATCAGATAGGAGAATTATCAAAGAGGGACAAACTCATTCAGATAATTTGGGGGACTAGCCATATTTTTAAAGTAATGTTAAGCTGGTGTTTTCATCCACTGAACTGATTCCTTGTGTTGGTGATGTTTTAGAGATGGTTAGCTGGATTCAACATATTATATAGAATGCTCTATGAGTAACCTCAAAGGATAACAATGTCTCTCTATGATCTTACCATGAACTGAACTGCAAAAATATGACCAGAATTATCAAAAGTGAGTAATTACACAGTATAATTCCTTAGACATTAGTCTGAATAATTCTGCTGGTGAATATAGCACACATTTCCTTATTTTTCCTTTATACTCAAAGAGACAAACCTTGAAACGACTTCAGCTTATTTTAGCCAATCCCTTCCTTTTATAGCTGAAGAGGAAACTGATGTCCAGAAAAGAGAAAAAATATATCGTAGATAACAGTATTTTCTATATCTCAGGTCATCCTATTCTTCACTCAATGTTCTGTGCACATTTAGAATATGAATGAGATCAGATAACGATAAAGAAGAAAGTTACAGTCATAGAAGTAAATTGAGAAACTCAAAGCTGTAGTTGGTTTAGAGTGTTCAACATGGAAAGAAGTCATTTCACTTGATCCAACCAACTCCTCAGCCTGCATCTTAAGCCCAGAATGGCATGAATGAAACATTCACTATGATATAGTCGCCTGTTTGCATAGACCCATGGGTAATGTACTGTAGTAATACTGACTTTGCTATATGTGGGGACATCATAAATAATCACAAAACATTGGATCAACCACACATTTATGTTATATCAAACTCTACCAGTGTCAGAAGTACATGGCCATAAATGCCCAGAGACGAACTGAACTGAATTTATGGAAAATTTGACCCCAATATGACTTTGAACAATGTAAGTAAATTTTTTTTCAAACTCACCTCTTCGCTTTGACGAAATTCTCTTTTGAGGTGATCTGAAAAATAATTCCAACACCAATTTCCATAAGCCAAATAAATTATAAGGAAATTACTTAGGAAAAACTTGAAAGATTAAGGATAGGAATAGTGACAAAAATTAATTGATTTTTGACTTCAATAATCTGTGACTGGATAAATCAGATGACAGGAGCCTTGGGTTTCAAACTAAACTAGATATTTTGAGAGAAATTTAAAGTAATATCCATGAAAAAGCTCATTGAATGTGTTTCATATAAAGGCTACAATTTGGCATTTTATATATCAAATAGAATGGAAAAATAATGATATGTGTATGTAATTACCAAATTCTATTGGTACTTCTATTGGTACAGAGTTACTATTTCTATTATGAGAGGAATGCATATTATAGCAGACATATCCCAGCTCTTCAATTAAGACAGACCTGTCTTTAAAATTCGACTTCATTCCATATTGTGAAATTAATTAACTTTCCAGAAGTAAAAATTACTCAGCTATAAAATATATATTGCTATATTAACTCACCAATTGCACTTTTACATCAAAATTTTCAGTAAATGGTAACTTAACCATGTTTAATGAATAAAATCACCCTAATATCATCTCAGTCACTAAAATAAAAAAAAAAAAGATGCTGGAAATGCCAAATATATAAAATTAAGATAAGACATTTTTAACGCATTGATATTTCTCTACTTGCTGATCAGAGTGCTTTATTGTATTTTGAAAGTAACCTCTCTGTGACAATTAAGCCAACTTCAGTATTTATTTTTGAGTTATTCACTTTTCTTTCAAACATAAATCAAAGACATCAACTTGAATTTGAAGTATATAACAAATATATACACAACTTTATGCAAAATATTTTCTTTGAGTCAAATCATAAATTATTGGGAACTGAGTAACCATGCTGGTGTGCATTTTGTCTTAATAAAACAAGAAGAGAAAAACATTAGGGAAGGTTAGACTGAATATAAAACTGCTAAAATGTCTTATTACTTAGTACTTTTCATAGGCTACACAATGTCTTGAGTGGATTCATTATGAGAAAAATATCATTCACAGCTTTAAGACCTTACTCTGGAAGGAACTAATGAGAAAATAAAAGTAGAAAGTGAGACTTCATCTTCACTTTCAAATAAGTGGTCTTAAGTTTTCTTCTTATGGAAAACTTTATTTTGTTACAAACATATGTGGACCATCAATTTTTGCAACTTTCAGGTGAAATCCAACACTTCTTTATACAAATCGATATGTAAGAGTGTTCAGTTCAGTTCAGTTCAGTTCAGTCGCTCAGTCGTGTCCGACTCTTTGCGACCTCATGAATCACAGCACGCCAGGCCTCCCTGTCCATCACCAACACCCAGAGTTCACTCAGACTCATGTCCACAGAGTCGGTGATGCCATCCAGCCATCTCATTCTCTCTCGTCCCCTTCTCCTCCCGCCTCCAATCCCCCCCAATATCAGAGTCTTTTCCAGTGAGTTAACTCGTCGCATGAGGTGGCCAAAGTATTGCAGTTTCAGCTTTAGCATCAGTGCTTCCAATGAACACCCAGAATTTATCTCCTTTAGAATGGACTGGTTGGATCTCCTTGCAGTATAAGGGACTCTCAAGAGTCTTCTCCAGCACCACAGTTCAAAAGCATCAATTCATTGGAGATCAGGCTTCTTCACAGTCCAACTCTCACATCCATACATGACCACTGGAAAAACCATAGTCTTGACTAGACGGACCTAGGTTGGCAAAGTAATGTCTCTGACTTTTAATATGATATCTAGGTTGGTCATAACTTCCTTCCAAGGAGTAAGCGCCTTTTAATTTCATGGCTGCAATCAGAATCTGCAGTGATTTTGGAGCCCAAAAAAATGAAGTCTGACACTATTTCCACTGTTTCCCGATCTATTTCCCATGAAGTGATGGGACCAGATGCCATGATCTTCGTTTTCTGAATGTTGAGCTTCAAGCCAACATTTTCACTCTCCTCTTTCACTTTCATCAGGAGGCTTTTTAGTTCGTCTTCACTTTCTGCCATAAGGGTGGTGTCATCTGAATATCTGAGGTTATTGATATTTCTCCAGGCAATCTTGATTCCAGCTTGTGCTTCTTCCAGCACAGCATTCGTCATGATGTACTCTGCATATAAGTTAAATAAGCAGGATGACAATATACAACCTTGAAGTACTCCTTTTCCTATTTAGAATCAGTCTGTTGTTCCATGTCCAGTTCTAACTGTTGCTTCCTGACCTGCATACAGGTTTCTCAAGAGGCAGGTCAGGTGGTCTGGTATTCCCATCTCTTTCAGAATGTTCCACAGTTTATTGTGATCCACACAGTCAAAGGCTTTGGCATAGTCAATGAAGCAGAAATAGATGTTTTTCTGGAACTCTCTTGCTTTCTCCATGATCCAGAGGATGTTGGCAATTTGATCTCTGGTGCCTCTGCCTTTTCTAAAACCTGCTTGAACATCTGGAAATTCACAGTTCACATATTGCTGAAGCCTGGCTTGGAGAATTTTGAGCATGACTTTACTAGCATGTGAGATGAGTACAATTGTGCGGTAGTTTGAAAATTCTTTGGCATTGCCTTTCTTTGGGATTGGAATGAAGACTGACCTTTTCCAGTCCTGTGGCCACTGCTGAGTTTTCCAAATTTTCTGGCATATTGAGTGCAGCACTTTCACAGCATCATCTTCCAGGATTTGAAAGAGCTCAATTGGAATTCCATCACCTCCACTAGCTTTGTTCGTAGTGATATTTTCTAAGGTCCACTTGACTTCACATTCTAGGATGTCTGGCTCTAGGTGAGTGATCACACCATCTAGATTATCTTGGTCTTGAAGATCTTTTTGTACAGTTCTGTGTATTCTTGCCACCTCTTTTTAGTATCTTCTGCTTCTGTTAGGTCCATACCATTTCTGTCCTTTATCGAGCCCATCTTTGAATGAAATGTTCTCTTGGTATCTCTAATTTTCTTGAAGAGATCTCTTGTTTTTCCTATTCTGTTGTTTTCCTCTATTTCTTTGCACTGATCGCTGAGGAAGGCTTTCTTATCTCTCCTTGATATTCTTTGGAACTGTGCATTCAGATGCTTATATCTTTCCTTTTCTCCTTTGCTTTTTTCTTCTCTTCTTTTCACAGCTATTTATAAGGCCTCCTCAACCATTTTTCTTTTTTGCATTTCTTGTCCATGGGTATGTTCTTGGTCCCTGTCTCCTGTACAGTGTCACGAACCTCTGTCTATACTTCATCAGGCACTCTATCTATCAGATCTAGTCCCTTAAATCTATTTCTCACTTCCACTGTACAATCATAAGGGATTTGATTTAGGTCATATCTGAATGGTCTAGTTGTTTTCCCTACTTTCTACAATTTAGGTCTGAATTTGGCAATAAAGTGTTCATGATCTGAGCCACAGTCAGCTCCCGGTCTTGTTTTTGCTGAGTTTATAGACCGTCTCCATCTTTGGCTGCAAAGAATATAATCAGTCTGATTTCGGTGTTGACCATCTGGTGATGTCCATGTGTAGAGTCTTCTCTTGTGGCCTTGGAGCACGGAATGAAGAAGGGAAAGGCTAATCGAGTTTTGCCAAGAGAACGCACTTGTGTAAGAGTGTCGAGACCATCTAGTCTTAATCTGTGACATTATCCATTCAAGTCTTTGTCCTAATCCATTCCCAGAGGAGTTTAGAAAGTCTTTCACAACTGGACAATGTATTTTGTAGCCTATTTTCAGTCTTTCTCATGACAATAGTTTGGACTCCAGTTCAGTACTGGAACAAAAGTAAGAAGGAGTTCATTCATCTGGACTCCAAAGGTGAGCATCTTAGCAACTTTTTCAGTATTCAGAATAAACCCTGAGGCAAAATGGTCTCATCTCTTACGTTGCTTTTTATGAAGTATCTTAAGTCAGAAATTGGAAAGTAATTTAAAAGCTATCCAGTATTATAATGGAAAGAGCCTCATGCACACTTTTCCAACATCTTTCTGAACATTTTGAAAGGGTCTTAGAATAGAGACAGAATATGACTAAAAATACATTGAGGGTCTTATAGGAAAAAAATGATGTTTCCACCCCCTACCCCCACAACACACACCCCACCATTACACACTGGAAGGAAAGAGTCTCTCAAAACAGACATTTTACACATTCTAAACTGAAATTATATTGGAAAAAGGTATCCTGTCTTAGCTAAGAAAACAAAGAGAAAATGAAATTATGATTAATCAACAAAAATGCTCAAGAGGGAAATAAAATAGCAAATTTCCAGTCCTTACCCTTAGACACACAACAAGAAATTTCTCAAACTATAAAAGGACAACTTGAATAAGGTGAGCACTATAATATAAACGTTAAGCCTATCATAGTTACACAAAATCAAACTCCTCAGGGGGGTTTACCTCTAATAATTCATGAATATTCACCATGTTCTGGTCCATAATAACCATCCTCAGATCTTTTACATATATATATATATATATATATATATTTCCTTCTTTGTGATAGCACACTCCCTAACTTCATAGAAAGAGATTTACCAAGGCAAAAAAAAAAAAAATCGCAAGGTAAAGGGATCTCCTGATCATCTCTTCCTCAGAATCATTGAAACTACTTTTTTCATAAGATCAGAGCTACCATTGTGTCTAAATCAAGCCAAAATGGAAGATCTCAAAGCGGTGCGAGCCTTTTCTGAGGGCAAAATAATTTGATATAAGTAGGATAAGTGGGACTGAAACCATGGACATTCACACTGCCCAATTTAAACTTCTACCCATACTCATATGATACCCACATAAACTATAAGCTACAGAAGTACAGAATAGCTACGAGCCTATTAGAAAAAGTATCTAAATTTTCTATCAGTCTTGTAACACTCCTAACCTTGTATCCGGAGAAGGCAATGGCAAGCCACTCCAGTACTCTTGCCTAGAAAATCCCATGGATGAAGGAGCCTGGTAGGCTGCAGTCCGTGGGATCGCTAAGGGTCGGACACGACTGAGCGACTTCACTTTCACTTTTCACTTTCACACATTGGAGAAGGAAATGGCAACCCACTCCAGTGTTCTTGCCTGGAGAATCCCAGGTACAGGGGAGCCTGGTGGGCTTCCGTCTAAGGGGTCACACAGAGTCGGACACGACTGAAGTGACTCAGCAGCAGCAGCAGCAACCTTGTATCAGAAAACCCATTGTGGAGAAATGTAGATTTGATTGCAGCTTCAGAGTCATAATTAAAGTAGCCATTAAAGAAAACAAACCAAATTCTATTTTCAAGTAGCAAAATATTTCTAGTTGGTCAAACTCATTTTGCTCATCAGAGATTGCTGCTTAGCTAGAAGTGAGAGGGTAAATATATATAACAGTAGCAGATAGAGCTTGGGGGTTTGTTCACGATTTTGGAATGAGTCCGAAACAGCTAACATTCCTGTCTTCAATGGAAACCCAAGTACCTGTGGTCAACAGACAAATAGAAATTAGACTTTAGAGACGTCTTCATCTCTAAGCCCTCACGAAGATCCTAACACCTACTATAGCTTGGGAGACTAAATCTTCAGAGAGTTTCAACGAGAATATTATAGAATGCCAGAAATTGAGTCTAGGTCAAGAAAGGATTGCTAAGAGAAATCTGTATTCCAACTCCACAAGGATTACTCTGACAGATGATCCCTACCAGAGACCTCAAGCTTCTACCCAGGACTTCTGGAACAAGTTGATGACCAGCTTCCATCCAAGATCAATGAAATGAGATGATATAGTGTCATGTTTTAATCTACTTTTGATCTTAATTTTTATAGCTATATTCTGTCCTCTTTTACTGTAGCAGGGCTATTTCTAACTATGGTATTCACTTTGTCAACCAAGGTCCGTCTAGTCAAGGCTATGGTTTTTCCCGTGGTCAGGTATGGATGTGAGAGTTGGACTGTGAAGAAAACTGATCGCCGAAGAATTGATGCTTTTGAACTGTGGTCCTGGAGAAGACTCTTGAGAGTCCCTTGGACTGCAAGGAGATCCAACCAGTCCATTTTAAAGGAGATCAATTCTGGGTGTTCATTGGAAGGACTGATGCTGAAGCTGAAACTGCAATATTTTGGCCACCTCATGCGACGAGTTGACTCACTGGAAAAGACTCTGATGCTGGGAGGGATTGGGGGCAGGAGGAGACTGGACCACAGAGAATGAGATGGCTGGATGGCATCACCGACTCGATGGACATGAGTTTGAGGGAACTCCGGGAGTTGGTGATGGACAGGGAGGCCTGGTGTGCTGTGATTCATGGGGTCGCAAAGAGTCGGACACGACTGAGCGACTGAACTGAACTGAACTGAATCACTTCTTGATGTGAACCCAACAGCTAGTTACAATTTATATGTGAACTAGGTAACTCATAAAAACCACAGTGACTGATTGGTTTATGCACATTTTTCTTTCAGTTCAGTTCAGTTCAGTTCAGTCCCTCAGTCATGTTCGAATCTTTGCGAGCCCATGAATCGCAGCACGCCAGGCCTACTTGTCCATCACCAACTCCCAGAGTTCACTCAAACTCATGTCCATCAACTCAGTGATGCCATCCAGCCATCTCATCCTCTGTCGTTCCCCTTCTCCTCCTGCCCCCAATCCCTCCCAGCGTCAGAATCTTTTCCAAGGAGTCAACACTTCGCATCAGGTGGCAAAAGTATAGGTGTTTCAGCCTCAGCATCAGTCCTTCCAATGAACACCCTGGACTGATCTCCCTTAGGATGCACTGGTCGGCAAAGTAATGTCTCTGATTTGAATATGCTATCTAGGTTGGTCATAACTTTTCCTTCCAAGGAGTAAGTGTCTTTTAATTTCATGGCTGCAGTCACCATCTGCAGTGATTTTGGAGCCCCCCAAAATAAACTCTGACACTGTTTCCATTGTTTCCCAATCTATTTCCCATGAAGTGATGGGACCAGATGCCATGATCTCAGTTTTCTGAATGTTGAGCTTCGAGCCAACTTTTTCACTCTCCTCTTTCACTTTCGTCAGGAGGCTTTTTAGTTCCTCCTCACTTTCTGCCATAAAGGTGGTGTCATTTGCATATCTGAGGTTATTGATATTTCTCCTGGCAATCTTGATCCCAGCTTGTGCTTCTTCCAGCCCAGCGTTTCTCATGAGGTACCCTGCATATAAGTTAAATAAGCAGGGTGACAATATACAGCCTTGATGTACTCCTTTTCCTCTTTGGAACCAGTCTGTTGTTCCATGTCCATTTCTAAATGTACCCAGGACTTCTGGACCAAGTTGATAACTAACTTCCATCCAAGATCAATGAAACAAGATGATATAGTGTCATGTTTTAATCTACTTTTGATCTTAATTTTTGTAGCTATATTCTGTCCAGATATCAATATCAATATCAACCTGCATATAGGTTTCTCAAGAGGTACGTCAAGTGGTCTGGTATTCTCATCTCTTCAGAATTGTCCACAGTTAATTGTGATCCACACAATCAAATGTTTGGCATAGTCAATAAAGCAGAAATAGATGTTTTTCTGGAACCTCTTGCTTTTTTGATGATCCAGCACATGTTGCCAATTTGATCTCTGGTTCCTCTGCCTTTCCTAAAACCAACTTGAACATCTGGAAGTTCACAGTTCATATATTGCTTAAGCTTGGCTTGGAGAATTTTGAGCATTACTTTACTAGCATGTGCTGCTGCTGCTTCTAAGTCACTTCAGTCATGTCTGACTCTGTGTGACCCCATAGACGGCAGCCCACCAGGCTCCCCCATCCGTGGGATTCTCCAGGCAAGAACATTGGAGCAGGTTGCCATTTCCTTCTCCAATGCAAGAAAGTGAAAATTGAAAGTGAAGTCACTCAGTCATGTCTGACTCTTAGCGACACCGTGGACTGAAGCCCACCAGGCTCCTCCATCCATAGGATTTTCCAAGCAAGAGTACTGGAGTGGGGTGCCATTGCCTTCTCCGTACTAGCACGTGAGATGTGTGCAATTGCGTGGTAGTTTGAGCAGAAGCACAGCCAAGAGGAGCTACCCCACGCCCAAGGTCAGGAGTGGAAACAGAATGGCAGACTGTGATGGTGCAGGAACGGCCGAGAGGAGCTACTACAAGTCCGAGGTCAGGGGTGGTGGCCGAGACGAGCTACACCACATCCGAAGTCAGGGGCAGCAGCTGAGAGGAGCTACCCCACGTCCAAGGAGCAGAGTCTGCGCGGGTGCAGGAGGGCAGAAAGGAGCTACTCCAAGTTCAAGGTCAGGAGGGGTGACCTCGTCCAAAGTAAGGAGAAGCGACTGTGCTTTGCTGGGTGAGCCGTGAAGAGATAACCCATGACCAAGGTAAGAGAAACCCAAGTAAGAAGGTAGGTGCTACAAGAGGGCAACAGAGGGCATACACACTGAAATCATAATTACAGAAAACTAGCCAATCTGATCACATGGACCACAGCCTTGTCTAACTCAATGAAACTAAGCCATGCCATGTGGGGCCACCCAAGACGGATGGGTTATGGTGGAGAGGTCTGACAGAATGTGGTCCACTGGAAAAGGGAATGGCAAACCACTTCAGTATGCTTGCCTTGAGAACACCATGAACAGTATGAAGAGGCAAAATGAGAGGATACTGAATGAGGAATTCCCCAGGTCGGTAGGTGCCCAGTATGCTACTGGAGATCAGCGGAGAAACAACTCCAGAAAGAATGAAGGGATGGAGCCAAAGCAAAAACAATACCCAGTTGTGGATGTGACTGGTGATAGAAAAAAGGTCTGAAGCTGTAAAGAGCAATATTGCATAGGAACCTGGAATGTTAGGTCCAGAAGGCAAATTGGAAGTGGTCAAACAGGAGATGGCAAGAGTGAACATTGACATTCTAGGAATCAGCGAACTATAATGGACTGGAATGAGTGAATTTAACTCAGATGACCATTATATCTACTACTGTGGGCAGGAATCCCTTAGAAGAAATGGAGTAGCCATCATGGTCAACTGAAGAGTCTGAAATGCAGTACCTGGATGCAATCTCAAAAATGACAGAATGATCTCTATTTGTTTCCAAGGCAAACCGTTCAATATCACGGTAATCCAAGTCTATGCCCCAACCAGTAATGCTGAAGAAGCTGAAGTTGTAGGGTTCTATGAAGACCTACAAGACCTTCTAGACCTAACACCCAAAAAAGATGTCCTTTTCATTATAAGGGACTGGAATGCAAAAGTAGGAAGTCAAGAAACACCTGGAGTAACAGGCAAATTTGGCCTTGGAACACAGAATGAAGTAGGGCAAAGGCTAATAGATTTTCACCAAGAGAACACACTGGTCATAGAAAACACCGTCTTCAAACAACACAAAAGAAGACTCTACACATGGACATCACCAGATGGTCAACACCGAAATCAGATTGATTATATTCTTTTCAGCCAAAGATGGAGACGCTCTATACAGTCAGCAAAAACAAGACCAGTAGCTGACTGTGGCACAGATCATGAACTCCTTATTGCCAAATTCAGACTTAAATTGAAGAAAGTAGGGAAAACCACTAGACCATTCAGTCATGACCTAAATCAAATTGCTTATGATTATACAGTGGAAGTAAGAAATAGATTTAAAGGACTAGATCTGATAGAGTGCCTGATGAACTATGGATGGAGGTTCATGACATTGTACAGGAGACAGGGACTAAGACCATCACCATGGAAAAGAAATGCAAAATGGCTGTCTGAGGAGGCCTTATAAATAGCTGTGAAAAGAAGAGAAGCAAAAAGCAAAGGAGAAATGGAAAGATATAAACACCTGAATGCAGATTTCCAAAGAATAACAAGGAGAGATAAGAAAGCCTTCCTCAACGATCAATGCAAAGAAATAGGGGAAAACAACAGAATGGGAAAGACTAGAGATCGCTTCAAGAAAATGAGAGATACCAAGGGATCATTTCATGCAAAGATGGGCTCGATAAAGGACAGAAATATTATGGACCTAACAGCAGCAGAAGATATTAAGAAGAGGTGGCAAGAATCCACAGAAAAACTGTACAAAAAAAGCTCTCCATGACCCAGATAATCACGATGGTGTGATCACTCACCTAGAGCCATACATCCTGGAATGTGAAGTCAAGTGGGCCTTAGAAAGCATCACTACGAACAAAGCTAATGGAGGTGATGGAATTCCAGTTGAGTTTTTAAATCCTGAAAGATGATGCTGTGAAAGTGCTGCATTCAATATGCCTGCAAATTTGAAAAACTCAGCAGTGGCCACAGGACTGGAAAAGTTTAGTTTTCATTCCAATCCCAAAGAAAGGCAATGCCAAAGAATGCTCAAACATTTTCCTTTGAGTACCACCTAATTTCCTTTGGAGACAAATCCTTGTAATAAATCAGGTGATTTCCTGGGTAACTGAACTTAATTGTTTAGTGACTTTTAAGTGACACACATACCAAAAAAATAAAAAACTACCTTTTTTAAGAAAGAGGAGCATAAGTTAAAAAAAATATGATTTGATATTTTCAATTTTTAAGTAGGAGAAAGAAAGTGAAGTTGCTCAGTCATGTCTGACTCTTTGCAAATCTATGGACTGTAGACTACCAGGCTCCTCCATCCATGGGATTTTCCAGCAAGGGTACTGGAGTGGGTTGCCATTTCCTTCTCCAGGGGATCTTCCCGACCCTGGGATCAAACCCAGGTCTCCCATATTGTAGGCAGATGTTTTATTGGCTGAGCCACTAGGGAAGTGTGATTTTTATTAATAAGTAGGGGAAATTATTAATAAAAATCACACTCATGTAAGTACTCACATAGATTTAGATGGACAATAAAAGTTGGATTATATATTTTTCTGAAATGATATGAGTGGCTATTTGTAAATATTTTTCGTTTTGAGAAAATCAAGGGTAAAGATAATAAAATAGGATGTTCACTCTCATATAGCCAATCAAAAAAAAGACTATATTTGCAGGGACTTTGATTCTCTGCTTCAAGAAATGTTAATAGTGTGACATCTTAAATGGAAGGCTTCACTGGTGGCTCAGTGGTAAAGGATCCGCCTACCATGCAGGAGATCCAGGCTCGATCCCTGGGTTGGTAAAGTTCCCTGAATTAGGAAATGGCAACCCACTCTAGTGTTCTTCCCTGGAAAATCCCATGGACCAATGACCCTGGCAGGCTACAGTCCTTGGAGTCACAAAGAGTCAATCACTAGCAAGCGCACACACACACACGCACACACATATACTCATACACAATCCTAAATGGCAAGGCTTTCTCCTGAAAAAAAGTGGAGGAAACATAGGCTTTGTGTTAAAGGTAAGCAATGGACAGAGTGCTTGGATTCCTGGGTTTTGGTCTTACCTTAGACTCTCTAAATGCGTCAATTCAAGTGATTTTTTTCTTTAACCTCTTTTGAACTTAGTTTCAAATGCTAAAATATTAGATGGTTAGACTAGATGGTCGACATGGACCCTTTTAGTTATGCAATACAATGAATGGTTGCTGCGGCTGCTGCTAAGTCACTTCAGTCGTGTCCGACTCTGTGTGACCCCATAGACGAAAGTGCACCAGGCTCCCCTGTCCCTGGGATTCTCCAGGCAAGAACACTGGAGTGGGTTGCCATTTTCTTCTCCAATGTGTGAAAGTGAAAAGTGAAAGTAGCCATCTTTATGTCTTCTTTGGAGAAATGTCTCTGTTTAGTTCTTTGGCCCATTTTTTGATTGGGTCATTTATTTTTCCGGAATTGAGCCGCAGGAGCTGCTTGTATATTTTGGGGATTAATCCTTTATCAGTTGCTTCATTTGCTATTATTTTCTCCCATTCTGAAGGCTGTCTTTTCACCTTGCTTATAGTTTCCTTTGCTGTGCAGAAGCTTTTGATTTTAATTAGGTCCCATTTGTTTATTAATGGGCCAAAAAACTAAACAGACATTTCTCCAAAGAAGACATAAAGATGGCTAACAAACACATGAAAAAATGCTCAACATCCCTCATCATCAGAGAAATGCAAATCAAAGCCACAATGAGATACCATTTCACACCAGTCAGAATGGCTGCTATCCAAAAGTCTACATGCAATAAATGCTGGAGAGGGTGTGGAGAAAAGGGAACCCTCTTACACTGTTGGTGGGAATGCAAACTAGTATAGCCACTATGGAGAACAGTGTGGAGATTCCTCAAAACACTGGAAATAGAACTGCCATATGATCCAGCAATCGCACTCCTGGACATACACACCAAGGAAATCAGAATTGAAAGAGACACATGTACTCCAATGTTCATTGCAGCACTGTTTATAATAGCCAGGACATGGAAGCAACCTAGATGTCCATCTGCAGATGAATGGATAAGAAAGCTTTGGTACATATACACAATGGAGTATTTTTCAGCCATCAAAAAGAATTCATTTGAATCAGTTCTAATGAGGTGGATGAAACTGGAGCCTATTATACAGAGTGAAGTAAGCCAGAAAGAAAAACACCAATACAGTATACTAATGCATATATATGAAATTTAGAAAGAGGGTAACCTTAACCCTGTATCAGTTCAGTTGTATACAAGACTGCAAAAGAGACATAGGTATATAGAACAGTCTTTGGGACTCTGTGGGAGAGGGTGAAGGTGGGATGATTGGGGAGAATGGCATTGTAACATGTATATTATCATATGTGAAATGAATCACCAGTCCAGGTTCAACGCATGATACAGGATGCTTGGGGCTGGTGCACGGGGGTTCAAGAAAGGGAACATATGTACACCCGGGGCGGATTCATGTCAATGTATGGCAAAACCAACCAATATATTAATGTAAGGCAATTTGCTCCAATAAAATAAATTTAAAAAATTAAAATTCCAAATATAATTTTAAAATACCAAATTGTAAATAAACCAATGTTGCAAACAGAAAAAAAAAAAAAGTGAAAGTAAAGTCACTCAGTCGTGTCCGACCCTTAGCGACCCCATGGACTGCAGCCTAGCAGGCTCCTCCATCCATGGGATTTTCTAGGCAATAGTACTGGAGTGGCTTGCCATTGCCTTCTCCGAATGAATGGTTATGAATATTTAATTTCAGTTTCTTAGTCATCTGTAAAAACAGTTTTAAATATAAGCTCTGTGGCATGAAATTTTCTCTATGGTAGCAACTACCAGGATTGTGTTACTTTGTGACAGCAGAGCTGGGAGTTTTCAGCACAGGTGAAGATGTTTATTATCTTACCACTGTGTACAATCACAAATACAGGCAGATGGCATTCCTGAATCAGAAACAGTAAAACAAGGTGCTTGTAAACGAAGGGAAGGAAAACCATGGACTCTATTTATTCTACCTGAAACAGAGTTCACTTTTCTTTAGCCACTCAACAAACACAGACTGCATAATTAAGAGAGTTTTAATTGATGAGTATAAAAAAACCAATGGGAAATGTCCATTTGAAGATTCCATAGTATCATGAGGAAAAGAAAAAATGAATTCAACTAGATGTAATACAAAGTATTATAAATGTTATCATGGAGTTAAAACACAGCTTTTATGAACACAAGTTAAAGACAGAACAAAAATTTCTTATCTGTTATATATAAGAGGGGTGACAGCCAGGAGTGTGCCTCTCTCTTGTGTTAACTCCAACCATACCAGTCACTTTACCTACATGGACCCTATAATTACACTACACTAAATTTTCCATATTCCCCTTTTATAACTACGCCATTATATACATCATTTCCTCTAAAATCTCTACCCATCCCCCACCCTTTGAAAACTACAATTCTACCATCTATAACCAGAAACATATCCTGATTTTGTTAAGCAGTAGCTTACCACCTCCAGTTTCTTTCTTCACTTATAACCCTATTAGATCATTTGCCAGATTACATTATAATTTATCTATTAACATATCTGCATCAAGCACTTCCAGCCAAAATGATAGTTCAGTTCAGTTCAGTCACTCAGTCGTGTCTGACTCTCCGCGACCTCATGAATCACAGCACGTCAGGCCTCCCTGTCCATCACCAACTCCCAGAGTTCACTCAAACTCATGTCCACAGAGTCGGTGATGCCATCCAGCCATCTCATTCTCGGTCGTCCCCTTCTCCTCCCGCCCCCAACCTTTCCCAGCATCAGAGTCTTTTCCAGTGGGTCAACTCGTCGCATGAGGTGTCCAAAGTATTGCAGTTTCAGCTTTAGCATCAGTCCTTCCAATGAACACCCAGGATTGATCTCCTTTAGAATGGACTGGTTAGATATCCTTGCAGTCCAAGGGATTCTCAAGAGTCTTCTCCAACACCACAGTTCAAAAGCATCAATTCTTCGGTGATCAGCTTTCTTCACAGTCCAACTCTCACATACATACCTGACCACGGGAAAAACCATAGCCTTAACTAGACGGACCTTTGTTGGCAAAGTAATGTCTCTGCTTTTTAATATACTATCAAGCAAAGGAGAAAAAGGAAAGATATAAGCATGTGAATGCGCAGTTCCAAAGAATAGCAAGGAGAGATAAGAAAGCCTTCCTCAGTGATCAATGCAAAGAAATAGAGGAAAACAACAGAATAGGAAAAACAAGAGGTCTCTTCAAGAAAATTAGAAATTCCAAGGGAACATTTCAGGCAAAGATGGGCTTGATAAAGGACAGAAATGGTATGGACCTAACAGAAGCAGAAGATATTAAGAAGAGGTGGCAAGAATACACAGAAGAACTGTACAAAAAAAAATCTTCCCGACCAAGATAGTCACGATAATGTGATCACTGACCGAGAGCCAGACATCTTGGAATGTGAAGTCAAGTGGGCCTTAGAAAGCATCACTACAAATAAAGCTAGTGGAGGTGATGGAATTCCAGTTGAGCTATTTCAAATCTTGAAAGATGATGCTGTGAAAGTGCTGCACTCAATATGCCAGCAAATTTGGAAAACTCAGCAGTGGCCACAGGACTGATAAAGGTCAGTCTTCATTCCAATCCGAAAGAAAGGCAATGCCAAAGAATGCTCAAACTACCACACAATTGCACTCATCTCACACGCTAGTAAAGTCATGCTCAAAATTCTCCAAGCCAGACTTCAGCAATATGTGAACCGTGAACTCCCAGATGTTCAAGCAGGTTTTAGAAAAGGCAGAGGCACCAGAGATCAAATTGCCAACATCCGCTGGATCATGGAGAAAGCAAGAGAGTTCCAGAAAAACATCTATTTCTGCTTCACTGACTATGCCAAAGCCTTTGACAGTGTGGATCACAAGAAACTGTGGAAAATTCTGAAAGAGATGGGAATACCAGACCACCTGACCTGCCTCTTGAGCAACCTGTATGCAGGTCAGGAAGCAACAGTCAGAACTGTACCTGGAACAGACTGGTTCCAAATAGGAAAAGGAGTATGTCAAGGCTGTATATCGTCACCTTGCTTATTTAACTTATATGCAGAGTACATCATGAGGAATACTGGGCTGGAAGAAGCACAAGCTGGAATCAAAATGATATTAAAAGTCATCAAATTTGCAAACCATCTTTTGTTACTATAATTTTATTCACTTTATGTGTTAATTTTACTCCAACTGTTACTATTCTAATCAAGTAGTCCGTTTGCTCTAAACATAGTATTTTGATAGTTTTGCAATAAATACATTTATTGAAATGCTTAAATATCGTTATAGGACAAAGTGTAAATAAGTTTTTTAAAAATAAGAGTTACTTGGAGTCAGGAAACATGTGATTATTACAGCACAGTTTCATATATCAAATAAAGAAATAAATGCTACTTTGTAAATAAATTTCAAATTTGAGTAAGTAAGAAAATCTTCATGGAAAATAGAATATTTGAGCCAGAAGCTGAAGTCTGGGTTTTCAGCATGCCTGTGAGAGTAAAAGAAAGAAAATCTAGCTATAGGGGGTAGGTAGCCTGAGCAAATGTGTAGGCTATGCTTTGAAAGCATAGAGGTGCGGCTGTGAGGAGCTACCCCACGCCTGAGGCCAGGGCCGGCAGCCGAGAGGAGCTACCCCACGTCCAACAGGCGGTGGCTGCGCGGGCGCAGGAGGGCCGAGAGGAGCTACTCCACGTTCAAGGTCAGGAGGGGCGACCTTGAGGAGATACCCCTCGTCCAAGGTAAGGTACAGCAGCTGCACTTTGCTGGGGCGGATGTGAAGAGATTTTCCACGACCAAGGTAAGAGAAACCCAAATAAGACGGTAGGTATTGCGAGGGGGTACCAGAGGGCAGACAAACTGAAATCATAATCACAGGAAACTAGCCGATCTGATCACATGGACCACAGCCGAATGTGGTCCACTGGAGAAGGGAATGGCAAACCACTTCAGTATACTTGCCTTGAGAACCCCATGAACAGTGACAAAGGGCAAAATGATAGGATAATGAATGAGGAATTCCCCAGGTCGGTAGGTGCCCAGTATGCTACTGGAGCTCAGTGGAGAAATAACTATAGAAGGAATAAAGGGATGGAGCAAAAGCAAAACCAATACCCAGTTGTGGATGTGACCAGTGATAGAAGCAAGGTCCGGTGCTGTAAAGAGCAATATTGCATAGGAACCTGGAATGTTAGGTCCATGAATCAAGGCAAATTGGAAGTGGTCAAACAGGAGATGGCAAGAGTGAACGTCGACATTCTAGGAATCAGTGAATTAAAATGGACTGGAATGGGTGAATTTAACTCAGATGACCATTATATCTACTCCTGTGGGCAGGAATCCCTTAGAAGAAATGGAGTAGCCATCATGGTCAACAAAAGAGTCCGAAATGCAGTACTTGGATGCAATCTTAAAAATGACAGGATGATTTCTGTTCGTTTCCAAGGCAAACCATTCAATATTACAGTAATCCAGGCCTATGCCCCAACCAGTAATGCTGAAGAAGCTGAAGTTAATCGGTTCTATGAAGACCTACAAGACCTTTTAGAACTAACACCCAAAAAAGATGTCCTTTTCATGATAGGGGACTGGAATGCAAAAGTAGGAAGTCAAGAAACACCTGGAGTAACTGGCAAATTTGGCCTTGGAGCACGGAATGAAGCAGGGAAAAGGCTAATAGAGTTTTTTCAAGAGAATGCACTGGCCATAGCAAACACCCTCTTCCAACAACACAAGAGAAGACTCTACACATGGACATCACCAGATGGTCAACACCGAAATCAGGTTGATTATACTCTTTGCAGCCAAAGATGGAGAAGCTGTATACAGTTAGCAAAAACAAGACCAGGAGCTGACTGTGGCTCAGATCATGAACTCCTTATTGCGAAGTTGAGACTTAAATTGAAGAAAGTAGGGAAAACCACTAGACCATTCAGATATGACCTCAATCAAATCCCTTATGATTATACAGTGGAAGTGAGAAATAAATTTAAGGGACTAGATCTGATAGATAGAGTGCCTGATGAACTCTGGACGGAGGTTCGCGACATTGTACAGGAGACAGGGACCAAGACCATCCCCATGGAAAAGAAATGCAAAAGAGCGAAATGGCTGTCTGAGGAGGCCTTACAAATAGCTGTGAAAAGAAGAGAAGCGAAAAGCAAAGGAGAAAAGGAAAGATATAAGCATCTGAATGCAGAGTTCCAAAGAATAGCAAGGAGAGATAAGAAAGACTTCCTCAGTGATCAATGCAAAGAAATAGAGGAAAACAACAGAATAGGAAAAACAAGAGACCTCTTCAAGAAAATTAGAGATTCCAAGGGGACATTTCATGCAAAGATGGGCTTGATAAAGGACAGAAATGGTATGGACCTAACAGAAGCAGAAGATATTAAGAAGAGGTGGCAAGAATACACAGAAGAACTGTACAAAAAAGATCTTCACGACCAAGATAGTCATGATAACGTGATCACTGACCTAGAGCCAGACATCTTGGAATGTGAAGTCAAGTGGGCCTTAGAAAGCATCACTACTAACAAAGCTAGTGGAGGTGATGGAATTCCAGTTGAGCTATTACAAGTCTTGAAAGATGATGCTGTGAAAGTGCTGCACTCAATATGCCAGCAGATTTGGAAAACTCAGCAGTGGCCACAGGACTGGAAGAGGTCAGTCTTCATTCCAATCCCAAAGAAAGGCAATGCCAAAGAATGCTCAAACTACCGGACAATTGCCCTCATCTCACACGCTAGCAAAGTCATGCTCAAAATTCTCCAAGCGGCTTCAACAATATGTAAACCGTGAACTCCCAGATGTTCAAGCAGGTTTTAGAAAAGGCAGAGGCACCAGAGATCAAATTGCCAACATCCGCTGGATCATGGAGAAAGCGAGAGAGTTTCAGAAAAACATCTATTTCTGCTTCATTGACTATGCCAAAGCCTTTGACTGTGTGGATCACAATAAACTGTGGAACATTCTGAAAGGGATGGGAATCCCAGACCACCTGACCTGCCTCTTGAGAAACCTGTATGCAGGTCAGGAAGCAACAGTTAGAACTGGACATGGAACAACAGACTGGTTCCAAATAGGAAAAGGTGTACGTCAAGGTTGTATATTGTCACCTTGCTTATTTAACTTATATGCAGAGTACATCATGAGGAACGCTGGGCTGGAAGAAGCACAAGCTGGAATCAAGACTGCTGGGAGAAATATCAATAACCTCAGATATGCAGATGACACTACCCTTATGGCAGAAAGTGAAGAGGAACTCAAAAGCCTCTTGATGAAAGTGAAAGAGGAGAGTGAAAAGGTTGGTTTGAAGCTCAACATTCAGAAAACAAAGATCATGGCATCTGGTCCCATCACTTCATGGGAAATAGATGGGGAAACAGTGGAAACAGTGTCAGACTTTGTATTTTTGGGCTCCAAAATCACTGCAGATGCTGATTGCAGCCATGAAATTAAAAGACGCTTGCTCCTTGGAAGGAAAGTTATGACCAACCTTGATAGTATATTAAAAAGCAGAGACATTACTTTGCCAACCAAGGTCCGTCTAGTCAAGGCAATGGTTTTTCCCGTGGTCATGTATGGATGTGAGAGTTGGACTGTGAAGAAGGCTGATCGCCGAAGAATCGATGCTTTTGAACTGTGGTGTTGGAGAAGACTCTTGAGAGTCCCTTATACTGCAAGGAGATCCAACCAGTCCATTCTAAAGGAGATCAATCCTGGATGTTCATTGGAGGGACTGATGCTAAAGCTGAAACTGCAATACTTTGGCCACCTCATGCGACGAGTTGACTCACTGGAAAAGACTCTGATGCTGGGAAAGGTTGGGGGCGGGAGGAGAAGGGGACGACGGAGAATGAGATGGCTGGATGGCATCACCGACTCTGTGGACATGAGTTTGAGTGAACTCCGGGAGTTGGTGATGGACAGGGAGGCCTGGCGTGCTGTGATTCATGGGGTCGCGGAGAGTCGGACACGACTGAGCGACTGAACTGAACTGAACTGAACTGATGCTTTGAAAAGAATGATTAGCCTCACGTGGTAGTTAACAAAAGACCCCTGGTGCAGTAGAATAGGAAGTGAGACTAAAGAGAAACTATGAGATTCCGTAAATGCCATGCTGAGGAATTGACAGTTAATACTGTATACAGTGAAGAATCTTAAGAAATTTATAAGGAACCATGTCAAGAGGATATACATATTTTTGACATTCCATTTTTATAGAATGGGATTTGATTGGAAACAGTCTTAATGGAAGCCTAGCGTGTTAGAAAGATATGGTAATAACTGAGGAAAGAAATTATGACAGCTTGTCCTGAGACAGCAGTAGTAGGGATGGAGAAAAAGTATATATAAATAATGACATATGTAACACTTGGTCATTAGATGCCAGTGGTGGAGAAGACGATGAAGGAGTCAACAGTGACTATGAGGGATTTTTCACCTTTTGGTTTTGAAGTATTGTAGAATCACAGAAAGGTACAAAGACAGTATGGTAGCAGACAGAGATGCCATGCAGCCATAACCTTCACATGGTTCACCCCTCCCCCTTGGCCCATGGTTACACCTTATATAATCAGAGGACAATATCAAAGCCAGGAAATTAACATGTGTGTGAAGTATGAGTATATTACTTTGTCATTTCATCATATGTGCAAATTTGTGTAAAGTTCACCATGATTATCAAGACACAAACTATTCAATCACCACAAACGTCACCCTTATACTACCCCTTTATAGTCAAAACTGTCTCCTTGATCCTCACCACCCCTAAACCTTGGGAACTAGTAATGTTTCTCTAGCTCCATAATTTTATCACTTGAGAATGTTATACAAATGAAGTCATGCTATTTGAGACCTTGAAATTCTCACCACCTGGGGCTCTCACAATTCATCTGAATCCTGACAGCTCTACCTGGAGTTAATATTTAACATCAGATCCCATAAGTTAAAGGACTCATTCCCACAAGACCTAACCTCAACTTCAGATGCCAGCCACAAAGGGGGTACCCAGGCTACCCAAACTTCTGTGCAGCCAACTACAAATTTGAGGGGGCCCACAGTCACCCCCTCAGTTTCATTAATTTGCTAGAATGGTTCATACAACTCAGAACAGCACTTTACTTACATTTGCCATTGTTCAGTCACTGAGTCGTGTCCAACTCTTTGAGACCCAATGGACTGCAGCATGCCAGGCTTTCCTATCCTTCACCATCTCCCAAAGTTTGCTCAAACTCATGTCCACTGAATCGATGATGCCATCCAACCATCTCATCCTCTGTCACCCCCTTCTTCTCTTGCCCTCAATCTTTTTCAGCATCAGAATCTTTTCCAATACAAGTTTCTTATAAAGGATATTGCTCAGGAACGACCAAGCAGAAGCCAAATGCAAAGGGTGAGGGTTGGGGGCCGGAGAAGGTGAAGAATTTCTCCCCACGTAGCACCTCAAAGTGTTCACACACCCACAAGCTCTCTGACTCTCACTGTTTAAGTTTTTATAGAGCTCAAGGTCCAGCCCCGCCCCACACACCTTCTCACAAGTAGGGCGTGGGCATAAAATTTCCAACTCCTAATCACTTTTTCTGGTGACCACCCCATCCCCAGGCTATCTAGGACCCCCATCCTAGGTCATCTCATCAGCATAAATCCAAGCGTGATTGAAAGGGCTTGGTATGAATAGCATGAATAACAAAATACTGAGTTGGCCAAAAAATTCATCCAGGTTTTTCTGTAAGATGGTATGAAAAACCCAAAAGAAATTTTTGGCCAACCCAATACATACCCTATTGCTCGGGAAATTCCAAGGATTGTAGGAGCTTTGTGCCAGGAACTGGGGACAAATACCAAAATATATATAGGCTTCCTGGGTGGCCCTTGTGGTAGAGAACTCGCCTGCCAATGCAGGAGACATAAGAGACGTGGGTTCGATCCTTGGGTTGGGAATATTCCCTGGAGGAAAGCATGGCAACCCACTCCAGTACTTTTGCCTGGAGAATCCCATGGACAGAGGAACCTGGCAGTCTACAGTCCATAGGGTTCCAAAGAGTAGGACATGACTGAAGCAACATAGCACACATGCATTTATATATGTGTGTGTGTGTATATATATATATATATATATATATATATATATATATAATACCATGGATCTTTTGAGATCGACTTTTTCACACAGTAAAATGTGCCTGAGATCCATTCAAGTTGTATCACCAGTTGGTTTCTTTTCGCTAATTTAATGCCATCGTATCTATGTACCATATAGTTTGTTTAATCATTCATCCATTGGTCAATACCTGAATTGTTTCTCGTTTGGGGGCTGTTATGATTAAAACAGCTAGGAACATTCATCTACAGGTTTTTAACAATTCATTTATTTGTGTATTTCTGTTGGTGGCTCAGGTGGCAAAGAATCCACCTGCAATGTGGGAGACCTGGGTTTGATCCCTGGGTTAGGAAGATCCCTTGGAAGAGGGCATGACAACTCACTCCAGTATTCTTACCTGGAGAATACCCATGGACGGAGAAGCCTGGTGAGCTACAGTCCATGGGGTTGCAAAGAGTTGGACACAACTAAGCAAGATGGATACTATGTTTTGGTTGTGTTGGTACTTCCGTGCTGTGCTTAGTCTTTTCTCTAGTCGTAGTGACTGATGGCTACTCCTGGTTGCAGTGCACAGGCTTCTTCTTGTGGTGGCTTCTCTTGTTTCAGAGCACAGGCTCTAGGTTCATGGACTCAGCAGTTGCAGTATGTGAGCTTTAGTTGCATGTGGAATCTTCCTGGACTAGGGATCAAATCAGTGTCTCCTGCATTTTCAGGTGGATTCTTGTCCACTGCGACAGCAGGAAATCCTTCAACTACAGGCTTTTGTCTGGACATAAATCTTCATTTCTCCAGAATAAGAGTCAACTTGGAGGACCATTGTCGGATCATGTAGTAACTGTATGTTTAATTTTATTTAATAACTTGCCAAATTATTTTGCAGCATGCCTATAGTATTTTACATGTTTTTACATGTAGTATTTTACAGCAATATATGAGATACAGTCTCTCCACATCCTCTAAACTTTGTGGTATTGGCAAGCTTTTTTATTTTTTTTTCTAATTTTAGCTGTTAGATGTAGTGATGTCTCATTATGGCTGTAATTTGCATTTCCGTAATAGCTAGTAATGCTATAAATCTTTTAATGTGCTTATTTGCCATCTGAAATATGTCTTTATATCTTTTGTCCATTTTCTTATTGGGTTGTTGTTTTACTGTTAAGTTTGAGAGTTTTTAAATATATTTCAGATATAAGTAATGTGTAAGATATGTGGATTACAAATATTTTCACCCAGTCTATAACTTGGTTTTTCATTCACACTGCAGAGCTTTTTATATAGAAAAAAGTTTTATTTATTTTTTTATGAAGTTCAATTTATTGTGATAAAAATGGACCATGTTTTCATGTTGAGGAAAACATCAGAATCTAGGGGCAGGTGAAGATTTATGTCACAATTCTTTTTGAGTAAAAATTGTATTATGCTGACAGAAATAATATCTGTATCCCTTGTCTATTACTTCAAAATTGTTTTCTTATGTGGACGCTGAAATAATCATTCTGGTAAGAGTCTTTCTAGAAGTTTGAATATAGATGAGTATAAATATCTGTAGAGGTGGGGAAAGTGAGTAGTTCTGAAACAGTGATCCACTTGTCCAACTTCTGTGGACTTGGCGTAAACTGTAAGCCCTGGGTAATAGAAAACCTTTGCGGTATGGCTATAAACCAAAACAATGCAACTCAGATTGTCCTTTAAAAAAGTTTATGGAGTAGGAGTTCAGGTTTAGCAGATATAAACTTTTATATAGAGAATGGATAGATAATAAGATCCTACTCTATAGCAGATGACACCACTCTTACGGCAGAAAGTGAAGAGGAACAAAAAAGCCTCTTGTTGAAAGTGAAAGAGGAGAGGGAAAGAGTTGGCTTAAAACTCAACATTCAAAAAACTAAGATAATGGCATCGGATTCCATCACTTCATGGGAAATAGATGGGGAAACAGTGGAAATAGTGGCTGACTTTATTTTGGGGGGCTTCAAAATCACTGCAGATGGTGATTGCCGCCATGAAATTAAAAGATGCTTACTCCTTGGAAGGAAAGTTATGACCAACCTAGATTGCATATTCAAAAGCAGAGACATTACTTTGTTGGTAAAGCCTAGTCAAGGCTATGGTTTTTCCAGTGGTCATGTATGGATGTGAGAGTTGGACTGTGAAGAAAGCTGATCGCCGAAGAATTGATACTTTTGAACTGTAGTGTTGGAGAAGACTCTTGAGAGTCCCTTGGACTGCAAGGAGATCCAACCAGTCCATTCTAAAGGAGATCAATCCTGGGTGTTCATTGGAAGGACTGATGCTAAAGTTGAAACTCCAATACTTTGGCCACCACATGCGAAGTGTTGACTCATTGGAAAAGACCCTGATGCTGGGAGGGATTGGGGGCAGGAGGAGAAGGGGAACGACAGAGGATGAAATGGCTGGATGGCATCACCGACCTGATGGACATGAGTTTGAGTAAACTCCAGGATTTGGTGATGTACAGGGAGGCCTGGTGTGCTGCAATTCGTGGAGTCACAAAGAGTTGGACATGACTGAGAGACTGAACTGAACTGAACTGAACACTATAGCACAGGGAACTTGACTCAATTTTCTATGATAGACCATAATGGAAATGAATATTTTAAATGAAGATTGTTTGTGTATATATGTGTATGTGCATGTGTCTCTAACTGAATTACTTTACTGTACAGCAGAAATTAACACAATATTGTAAATCAACTTTACTTCAATTAAAAATTGGGAAAAATTTATAATATCTGACTATGTTCATCATTTACAACCTCATCATACCCAGTTATTTTAGGTGGCTCCAAATAGTACATTTAACTTGGAATAAGACAACTGTAAATGTATTTATTGATTTATTTTTTCTTTCTCTCTTCTACTCACTTTTACAACTATCCACTCAACTCATATTCTTTGAACATCTACAATATTCCTGGCATTGTCCTCTCTACTGGGAACATAGCAAAGCACATTTTTGCCTCATGATCTGTAAGCTAAGCAACCAGTAAGGGAAATGAGATGTATATATGTATATACAAAGAATTATAGCTCAGGCAATATAAAATATGAAGATTTATTATTTTACATTCATTCATTGAGAAAATTTCCTGACCATATACCAGAGGTTGTGCTAAGTGCAGGGTGTACAGACACTGATACTTTTTGAATGTATTTTTGTTATATAAAGTTTTCTAAAGGATAACTTTTAATGATTAGAGAAGTAATGTGAAACCATGTAATTATATTTAGGATGATTAAAAAAATATATCTCCATACTGGTCTTTAACTTAAGAGGTGCTCCTGTAGTGTATCTCTAGGGTGATTTTTAGGGAGAATAAGGATTATTGGATGACTTTTAGAGGCTGAGTCAAACATATCTGTTCTATCACCCTTTCTGCTTCATAAACTTGGCTGTGTCAAGTATATGTGGCCTACACGTGTTCAGTATAAAACAGCTAAAATAAACCATTACATGCTTGTAGTCAGGAGAGATAATGTCTGGTGAAAGATGAAGGATCTTCATTTCCATAATTTCTTAACAATGGAAGATTTTCATTTTTTTAGATTAAATTGAAACAGTTAAGCACTCTCTTCCTCAAAATAATTCAGAGATTAATAATACTTCTCATTTATACAGAAAAAATGGACACAGTGAATAACACAGAGGGCTCTAAATTGACAACTTGAATTTCAGATACTGTCCACTGGAGGAAAACCAACCTTAGAAATACAAATAAAGACGATAAAGACTTTGCAGTCAATGTGTGAACTTAGGTAACTTCAGGCAGCATGACCAAGAATTCCCTGCCATCAATGAAGGAAAAGAAAATATGAAGCAACAGTCACATCAATGCAGACAGTAACAAAATGCAGATTATTATGAGGTAGAGAAGACAACTGATAAATAACACATAACCAAAACAACTACACCCAGACTAGAATTGTGTGTGTGTAACATATATATGTGAATATGTATATGTATATATATATTATATATTAATATAGTATATCTTACTATATATTTTACATGCACATATATATTCACACCCATGTATATATATATATATATATTATCCCACTTTATATATTCATCCAACTAATCTCATAGTAAAATAGTTTAAGTTATTATTACAATATTGTTTTCAAGAGTCTGGTAAATAAAGGGGTAAATGAGATAATTAGCCTATTTTGTAACAAGATTTATTCAAGTCTATGAGGAGCACTCATTACCTAGCACTGGCAAATAAATCCTTGGCCTTAATAAATATTTTTGGGATTTATTTCTTCAAAAATGCTGTTCTAGTGCTTCTTAATATATAATGTATTGAAAGAAAGAGTCCTACCCTAAAGTTTTTGCAAGAAAGCTAAGGGAAATGGATAGTCTTGTCCCTATGTCAGGGAAAAGAGGAATCTCCACGTATGCAGGGGTGACCACAATGGCAGCTTGTTACAGCAGTTTCCAATAAAGGGAAAGTTAGTAAATATGACTGCTAATACTATCAAGTAAGATGACTGTCAACAAAACTTCAGGTCTTGGAAGGTAGTTTGGGAATCTTCCATTTCTAGGAATGAAGTAATAGAATGTTACTATTCTAATAGAAATAGAATGGATTTCTTGAGGAAAAAAAAAAAGGAAAATTAGGCAGAGAAGCAAGAAAATATTAAAAAAAAAAAATAATGCTAAAGCCCAACTAGGGCTTCCCACTCTTATTCTCTCACCATGAAGCTCCATTTACTGTCGAAAATACTCTCCATTGTCCACTTAGCGGTACACCCTTCTGGACTCAACTTGGAGACCATTCCCTCTGGATAAGATTATGATGATCCACTAGCTCTGGGTAAAGTGCTCTGTTCTATGCTCCCCAGCACCTTGTCTTCTACTATAACAATATTGCATGCATTGTAATTGTCTACTTATTCATTTGTATACTATTCTGTTATAGTATATTGCTATTTATACAAATGGAGTAAACCTCATAGTCAACAAAACAGTTGAAAATGCAGTATGTGGGTGCAATCTCAAAAATAACAGAATGATCTCTGCTGTTTCCAAGGCAAACCATTCAATATCAGAGTAATTTAAGTCTATGCCCCAACTATTAATGCTGAAGAAGCTGAAGTTGAATGGTTCTATGATGTTCCATGATAAGGCCTTCTAGAACTAACACCAAAAAAGATGTCCTTTTAATCATAGGAGACTGGAATGCAAAAGTAGGAAGTCAAGAGATACCTGGAGTAACAGGCATGTTTGGCCTTCATGTACAAAATGAAGCATGACAAAGGCTAACAGAGTTTTACCAAGAAAACAGAGTGGTCACAGCAAACACCCTCTTCCAACAACACAAGAGATCATACTACACATGGATATCACCAAATGATCAATAGCAAATCAGATTGACTGTGGCTCAGATTGTGAACTCCTTATTACAAAGTTTAGACTTAAATTGAAGAAAGTAGGGAAAACCACTAGGTCATTCAGTTTAGTTCAGTTGCTCAGTCATGTCTGATTCTGCAACCCCATGGACTGCAGCATGCCAGGCTTACCTGTCCATCACCAACTCTGGGGGTTTACTCAAACTCATGCCCATTGAGTTGGTGATGCCATCCAGCCAACTCATCCTCAGTCAACCCCTTCTCTTCCTGCCTTCAATCTTTCCCAGCATCAGGGTCTTTTCAAATGAGTCAGCTCTTCAGATCAGGTGGCCAAAGTATTGGAGTTTCAGCTTCAACATCAGTCCTTCCAATGAATATTCACGACTGATTTTCTTTAGGATGGACTGATTGGATCTACTTGCTCTCCAAGGGACTCTCAAGAATCTTCTCCAACACCACAGTTCAAAAGCATCAATTCTTCGGTGATCAGCTTTCTTTATAATCCAACACTCACATCCATACATGACTACTGGAAAAACTATAGCTTTGACTAGATGGACCTTTGTTGGCAAAGTAATGTCTCTGCTTTTGAATATGCTACCTAGGTTTGTCATAACTTTCCTTCCAAGGAGCAAGCATCTTTTAATTTCATGGCTGCAGTCACCATCTGCAGTGATTTTGGAGCCCCCTCAAAAGTAGTCTTTCATTGTTTCCATTGTTTCTCCATCTATTTGCCATGAAGTGATAGGACCCAATGCTATGATCTTAGTTTTCTGAATGTTGAGTTTTAAGACAACTTTTTCACTCTCCTCTTTCACTTTCATCAAGAGGCTCTTTAGTTCTTCGCTTTCTGCCATGAGGGTGGTGGCATCTGCATATCTGAAGTTATTAATATTTCTCCCAAAAATCTTGATTCCAGCTTGTGCTTCATCCAGTCCAGGATTTCTCATGATGTACGCTGTATATACATTAAATAAGCAAGGTGACAATATACAGCCTTGATGTACTCCCTTACTGATTTAGAACGAGTCTCTTGTTCCATGTCCACTTATAACTGTTGCTTCTTAACCTGCATACAGATTTCTTAAGAGCAAAGTAATGGTCAAAATTCTCCAAGCCAGGCTCCAAAATTACGTGAACTGTGAAATTCCAGATGTTCAAGCAGATTTAGAAAAGGCAGAGGAACCAGAGATCAAATTGCCAACATCCATTGGATCATCAAAAAAATGAGAAACTTCCAGAAAAAACATCTACTTTATCGACTATGCCAATGCCTTTGACTCTGTGGATCACAACAAACTGTGAAAAATTCTTATAGAGATGGGAATACCAGACCACCTTACCTGCCTCCTGAGAAATCTATATGCAGGTCAAGAAGCAACAGTTAGAACTGGACATGGAACAACAGACTGGTTGTAAATCGGGGCAGGAGTACGTCAAGGACATTCAGGTATGACCTAAATCAAATCACTTATGATTATACAGTGGAAGTGACAAACAGATTCAACGGATTAGATTTGATAGACCGAGTGCCTGAAGAACTATAGACGGAGGTTGTGCCATTGTACAGGAGGTGGTGATCAACACTATCCCCCCAAAAAAAGAAATGCAAAAAGGCAAAATGGCTATCTGAGGAAGCTTACAAATAGTTGAGCAAAGAAGAGATGTGAAAGGCAAAGGAGAAAAGGAAAGATATACCCATCTGAATGCAGAGTTCCAATGAATAGCAAGGAAAGATAAGAAAGTCTACCTAAGTGACCAATGCAAAGAAATAGAGGAAAACAATAAAATGGGAAAAAAATAGAGATCTCTTCAAGAAAATTAAAGATACCAAGGGAACATTTCATGAAAAGATAGGCTCAATAAAGGACAGAAATGGTAGGGACTAACAGAATCAGAAGATATTAAGAATAGATGGCAAGAATAGACAGAAGTATACAAAAGAGATCTTAATGACCCAAATAACCACAATGGTGTGATCACTTACCTAGAGTCACACATTCTAGAGTATGAACTCAAGTGGGCCTTGGGAAGCATCACTATGAACAAAGCTAATGGAGGTGATGGAATTTCAGCTGAGCAATTCAATTTCAAACCCTAAAAGATGATTCTGTGAAACTGCTGCACTCAATATGCCAGCAAATTTGGAAAACTGAGCAGTGGCCATAGGACTGGAAAAGGTCAGTTTTCATTCCAATCCCAAAGAAAGACAATACCAAAGAATGTTCAAAGTGAAAATGAAGTCACTCAGTCATTTCCAACTCTTTGCGACTCCATGGATTGCAGCCCACCAGGCTCCTCCATCCATGGAATTATCCAGGAAAGAGTACTGGAGTGGGTTGCCATTTCCTTCTCCAGGGGATCTTCCTGACCCAGGGATAAAACCCGGGCCACCCATATTGCAGGCAGACTCTTTATCATCTAAGCCACCAAACTATCACACAGTTGCATTCATTTTACACACTAGCAAAGTAATGTTCAAAATTCTCCAAGCTAGGCTTCAACTAGTATGTGAAATGAGAACTTTCAGATTTTCCAGTTGTATTTAGAAAAGGCAGAGGAACCAGAGATCAAATTGCCAACATCCATTGGATCATAGAAAAAGCAAGAGAGTTCCAGAAAACCATCTACTTCTGCTATATTGACTACACTAAAGCCTTTGTCTGTGTGGATCACAACAAACTGTGGAAAATTCTTCAAGAAATGGGAATACCAGAGCACCTTACCTTGGGATTCCCTGGTGGCTCAGAGACTAAAGAGTCTGCCTGCAATGTGAGAGACCTGAGTTCAATCCCTGGGTAGGGAAGACCCCTTGGAGAAGAAAATGGCAACCATTCCAGTATTCTTGCCTGGAAAATCCCATGGATGGAGGATGAGCCTGGCAAGCTACAGTCCATAAGGTCACAAAGACTCAGACACGACTGAGGACTTCACTTTCACTTTTACTTGCTTCCCGAGAAATCTGCATGCAGGTCAAGAAGCAACAATTAGAACTGGATAGAGAACAATGGACTGGTTCCAAATTGGGAAAGGAATATGTCAGGCTGTATATCGTCAGCCTGCTTATTTAACTTATATGCAGAGTACATCATGTGAAATATCGGGCTGGATGAAACACAAGCCAGAATCACGATTGCTGAGAGAAATATCAATATGCACATGACATCACCCTAAAGACAGAAAGCGAAGAGGAACTAAAGAGCCTCTTGATGAAGGTGAAATAAGAGATGAAAAAGCTGGCTTAAAACAACATCCCAAAAAAGAAGATCATGGCTTCTGGTTTCATCACTTTATGGGAAATAGATGGGGAAATGATGGAAACCATGACTGACTTTCTTTTTTTGGGCTCCAAAATCACTGCAGATGGTGACTGACGCCATGAAATTAAAAGACACATGCTCCTTGGAAGAAAAGCTATGAGCAACCTAGACAGCATATTAAAAGCAAAGATATTAGTTTGCCAATAAATGTCTGTATATTCAAAGCTATAGTTTTTCCAGTAGTCATGTATGGATGTGAGAGTTGGACCATAAAGAAGGCTGATTGCTAAAAAACTGATGCTTTCGAACGGTGGTGTTGGAGAAGACACTTAAGAGTCTTTTGGACTGGAAGGAGATCAAACCAGTCAATCATAAAGGAAATCAGTCCTGAATATTCATTGAAAGTACTGATGCTGAAGCTGAAGCTTCAATACTTTGACCACCTGATGTGAAGAGCCAATTTATTTGAAAAGACCCTGATGTTGGAATAGATTGAAGGCAGGAGTTGAAGGGGATGACAGAGGACAAGATGGATGGATGGTGTCACCAACTCAATGGACCTGAGTTTGAGCAAGTTCCAGGAGGTGATGAAGTACAGGAAGCCTGGCATGCTGTAGTCCATGGGGTCACAGATTCGGACATGACCGAGCAATAACAACATACCAAGTTCTGGTGTCTATGGAAGTAGGAAAGACTTTTTTCTTGTTTACCATTGTATCTAGCACAGTACTTAGTCCACAAGAAATTATCAATAACCATTTGCTGAATGAGAGGAAATGAATTATTCCTCTATATGCCAAGAATCACTCTTGGCACTGTGCCTGTTACCTGATTTAAATACTAATGTCCAGATTTTGACTTCAGGATTTGGGGGACAGTTTTGGAGGCATCTACTTAGTATTTCTGTCTGTGATACCTCTTAACAAGCTAAGTATACTATTTGGATGTTACTCCAATTTATAAGTATGTCAACTTCAATCAAACTTGAGAACTGAAGTAATGAACACTGGGTGGTTTCTGGAGAACCAACAGATCCATTGTAATCAAGACATTAGCCAGTACTTCATTTATTGGGTTATAGGAAAACTCAAATGAACTCTTTGGCCAACCCATTATTACCTGGCTTAGAAGTCCCTACTCTAGCAAGGGGACCATGATGATACCTCAGGTTTTCAGATATTAATGTCTACTCAGAATGTGTGCCCATGGGAATTCCCTGATTGTTCAGTAGTTATGACTCCATACTTTCACTGCCAAGGGACTGGGTTCAAACATTGGTCATGGAGCTAAAATCCCGTAAGACATGCAGCATGGCCAAAAAAAAAAAACCCAAACCAAACCAAAATCAAACCAGAATATGTGCCCAATACTCCACAAAATGTTGAGTATTCCCTTTTCCTCAGTGTAAATTCATCCAAGTAAAAATGGCCACAGGTCCTCTTAGGCAAGGCCTGGAAAAATCATTACAGTATACACAGCAATTGTATGGCATGGTCATTACTCCTAGAGATCCTTCAAAGTCTTCAGTGAATGGGTTATACATCTGAAATTGGCTCAGATTCAGGCACTGAGCAAGGGATCATGAATTTTTATTGGGCCAATAACAACCAGCCTCCTGTTCCTCATTCTTGCCATTTTTTCTAGTTGTAGATATTAAGCAACACCCTTTTGTCTACCTTTTGTTTTGTTCTTATTAATAGTTTCAATATGCTCTATTAATCTCTACAGATTCTTTAGGTCAATCCCCTTGTTTGCTTCTCCAAACCTGGTGGTCATTGTAGTAATTTATTCATCATGGCTTCTGGCAATTAAGCACTACCACCTGGCCTTTATTATTTGGGAGCCTCATCATTCCCTTGAATATTAAAAAAAAAAAAAACTCATCTCTATGATCACTTCTATAATAGAAGCCTTGGTCTGCAGAAGCGAGTCAACACTTACTGGTATCCTTTCATGAACACACAAAAATGTGTCTTCTGGGCCCTTCTGTGAAAAATCACCGTCTAGAAAATCTTTCGGCATCGTGTATCATATCTGTTCAAGCATGCTCATGTCCCTAAGATTTTTTTTATTCCTTCATTGTCATCTTCCAGAGAAACTTGGGAATTTCTATTTCACTTTATGTGTGCCATTGCTTTCTCTTGGTCTCTAAAGAGTCATCCTAACAGCAATTTTGCTCCATCCATTGAAGTCCTCACAAAAGTGTTAAATTCCTTGTTTTGAAAAAAAAAAAAAAGCCCCCATGCCCCACATCAGTGAATTCTTATCTGGTATTCTGATCTGAACCTTTGATCAAGTACCTCCCAAGTCCTATCCTTAGATTCTGCCAGTACACACTAGCTAATTCTTACAGCTCTTTTGAGTGGTAAACTCTTTCCTCCATTATCAATTCCCAAACTTTCCTAGCTGGGACTTAGTCCTAATTATTGGTCTAGCAACCAAGAAAGTGGCTCTTCCTAAGGGGATCACCTCTTGCCTGCGTGAACAAGGTCTCTATAGAATCCTCTGTAGAGAAGAGAGGAGGTTGCTTTTTCATATTAGTGAGTGCTGGGAGAACTCTACAATCTCTGATGTTTCAGGGGTGTCTTCAGAGCCAAAATTCTAAGGGGCATACACTTAGACAAACATCCTCCTTTCATATTTTATAGGCCAAGGTCTTGACCTTAACATAACAAACTAACCCTGAATAAGCATAAAAATGTCTCTGGAACTCTGGAACTTCAACTATCAAGTCTTTAGTCTGTCTTCAACTGTTTGTTCTTCCACTGTAGGAAAAGACCTCTTTGTAAGCTATCAGCAAGGTTCTCTGGCTCATACGCTTAGATCATAACTATTTCTTAGCTACCCTCAGTAAATCCTTCTTCAAGGTGGTAAAGAAGTAAAATATTGCCTGCCATATCAGTAAACGAAGGACGTCACAGTCATCAGCAATTGCAAACCCACGAACAGTGAGCTGATGAGCCCTGAAGGGATTCAAGGAGGAAAAGAACACCTGCCACCTAGCAGTCAGCTGCTGCAGCCACCCCACAAGGTGCACCTGGAAGAAACTCAGGATGAGAAAGCAAAGTACACTGACCCTAGATAGCTGAGGTGCATATCCAAGGAGTGATTTCAGTGAGCCCAGACTCTTGCATCTTCCCATACATAGAAAAGAGCTAAAGTCGTTAGCTTGAGATGTCTGGTTTTCTTTTATTATTAACAATAATCATTTGATGTTCTAACTGCTGCTGCTGCTGCTGCTAAGTCACTTCAGTCGTGTCCAACTCTGTGTGACCCCATAGACGGAAGCCCACCAGGCTCCCCCGTCCCTGGGATTCTCCAAGCAAGAACACTGGAATGGGTTGCCATTTCCTTCTCCAATGTGTGAAAGTGAAAAGTGAAAGTGAAGTCGCTCAGTCGTGTCCGACCCTTAGCAACCCCACGGACTGCAGCCTACTAGGCTCCTCCATCCATGGGATTTTCTACGCAATAGTACTGGAGTGGCTTGCCATTGCCTTCTCCTGATGTTCTAACTACCTGGTCTTTTATTGCAGACACTCCTATATATCCTGGCTTCCCCCCTGCCTAATCAGAACAGTTTATCAGCATTATTTGAGATGCTGTGTCCCAGGCTTAAGTCATCAGTTTTGTCCACCAAATAAAATATAACTGTCAACATTTAGGTTCTGCATTTTTTTTTCAGTCAACCGTGGTGTGCATACGTGCATGCTAATTCCCTTTAGTTTTGTCCGGCTCTTTGTGATCCTATGGACTGTAGCCCACCAGGCTCCTCTGTCCATGGGATTCTCCAGGCAAGAATACTGGAGTGGGTTGCCATGCTTTCCTCCAGGGGATCTTCCTGACCCAGGGATGGAACCTGTGTCTCCTGTGGCTATGAAATTAAAAGATGCCTACTCTTTGGAAGAAAATTTATGACCAACCTAGACAGCTTATTAAAAAGCAGAGACATTACTTTGCCAACAAACGTCCATCTAGTCAAAGCTATGGTTTTTCCAATAGTTGTGTATGGATGTGATAGTTGGACTATAAAGAAAGCTGAGTGCTGAAGAATTGATGTTTTTGGACTGTGGTGTTGTAGAAGATTCTTGAGAGTCCCTTGGACTGCAAGAAGATCCAACCAGTCCATCGTAAAGGAAATCAGTCCTGATTATTCACTGGAAGGACTAATGCTGAAGCTCCAATATTTTGAGCACCTGATGCAAAGGACAGACTCATTTGAAAAGACCCTGATGCTGGGAATGATTGAAAGCAGGAGGAGAAGGGGACAACTGAGGATAAGATGGTTGGATGGCATCATTGACTCAATGGACATGAGTTTGAGTAAACTCCAGGAGTTGGTGATGGACAGGGAGGCCTTGCATGCTGCAGTCCATGGGGTTTCAAAGAGTCAGACACAACTGAGTGACTGAACTGAACTGAGCATCACTTAGGAGGCCCCCATCAGTGCCAGTATGATTCAATGATGCATAATCAATTCTACTGTTCTTCTAGACATTGCACCCTTTCCCACCACACACACACCCCTACCAAATCTTTCAAATGCCTGTAACTTCTCTCTAGCTAGTACATTCCTCTCACCAGTACATTCTGTGATATCACGTATGAAATCTCTAGTAACTGGGCCATCCATGTCGTGCTCAGGCTTGTCCTTACCTCATATTTCACTCAGGAAGGCACTGATCTTGCCAGCCAGGCAATGAGTGAGCCAGGCTACAAACCCATCTTAACATTTTTTATATCTCAGACTACTCCTGCCCCCTGCCCCATGTCAATCTGGGTCCTTTGAGAAGTAGATGTAGAGGTGAGATTAAAAATATGCAAGAGATATATTGATAAAGGGCGAAGGAGTGGAATGAACAGGAAAAGAGTTTAGACAGACGACAACACAGTACTGAGAAATTCTCAACCTGATCAGTGAAGGGGCTCAAGGCAAAGGTTGTTCATTAAAGGAGGCCCACATGAGACAAAGATGCTCTGGCTCTGGGACCCCTGCTGTTATCAGAGCTTAACTGGAGGAGTCCCTGGGGGAAGTATAGCCTGGAACAAAGTACCATAGTGAATCCAAAGACAAAGCAGATACAGGTTGTCAGGCTACTCTGAGCCCTACAGCATGCTCTCTTGAAGGGATATTTGAGCAACACACCCATGTGACAGCCATACCTGGAACATGCTCTGTACTATTTCCCAGGAAGGTTCCTGCAGCCTCACAAATGGATCTATTTTAAGTTTCTTCTCCAAGCAGGAAAGTCTCCTCCTTTAAAATGAGGCTTTAAAATGTTACTCTTGAAGAGAGATATCAGTTACCACATAAACCGCAGCTCAGAGGATTCAGGTGAAATAGCAGAAAACTGCTGAGTCATCCTTGAGTTCCGGGGCTAAGGCCAGGAATGCTGTCATTGCTAAGAAGGCTGAAGTAAGCAATGGCCATCCCAGGGAAAATCAGCCCACACCACAAGGAGCAAGACTAATTTAGAAAGCCAAACACAAGACACAGACCATATCAGGATTATCCTCTTAGCAATAAAGCTCTGAAGATGATCACATGCACTCCCTCCAGAGTGATGAGACACTGACACCCCCAAAAAAGCCCAGCCTGCACACTTGCAGGATACTAGGTGACCATCACTGGCTAGGGTGAAGGGTTCAGGTATATATACATAAAGCAATGACTGATTTTTTTTTTCACAATGGTCACTTTTTTGCAACCTTACCATGTCTAAATCCATGGCCTCTGTCAATGAGTTATAATCACCCCCACAGAGGTGCTCAACTAGTCGTGGAGCATCCTTCTAAGTTCTTTGATTCTACACGCAGAAAACACCTACCAAACACAAAGTATTTGCTGCACAGTGTGCCAGGTACTGGGGATACACAGCATTTCCCTCGAGGAGATCAACGGAATTATCAGTTGGCAGGCTGGTTCTCACTGGAAAAGATCGCAATTGATGGGGTCACAAAGAGCTCCACACGACTGAGTGACAGAAGAACAAGACTGGTTCTAGCCTAATGTGTTGGTGTGGCTAGCTCTCACAATTCCTCAAAATTATATTGCTAAAGGTAATATTTTCAGTTTGGTTTTTGTGAAGATCAAATGAGACATGAAAATATCTGGAAACTAGGAAGTTCTATACACATTTGAGGGGTAAATGATATTTATATGACAACTATTTTTTGATGGCTTTCTGCTTCTTTCACCAGCTCTATGCTCCAGAGCTCTGGAACATAACTGGTCAAACTATTTTTTTAATTTTTTTTAATTTAAATTTTTGTTTTATTTTTATGCCACACAACATGTAGTTTCTTAATTCCCCAACCAGGGATCAAACCTGTGCCCCCTGTAGTGGAAGCACCGAGTCTTAACCACTCGACCACCAGGGAAGTCCTGGTCAAATGATTTTAGAGGTTCTACATGGGTAAAATTTCTATCATTATTGAAAATGTTTTCATCAGATTGACGATTGCTGAATTATCAATTCTGTACACATTTTAGACTTCTATCTTATTTTTAAACACTTTGGGGGATATAAGCTATAATGTTTATACACTCTGACTAATTCAGATGAAAGGACAAATTGAAAACCTGAATGCTTTCTTTCCTCAACTGTTTGCTCTGAAAAAGCTAATTCTAATAAAACTCCATTAATAATACTCAAAATTAATAATTGGGTTCAATTTCTAGTTGTGAAATGTGAAGAAAATTAGTTTCAAGAATAAAATAGCAAATATATATTTCATTATTTATTTTTAATTAAATTATTAAGTATTTTATAATGTAGTAAACTACTTTTTTTCACATTTCATGACCAAAAATGAACCAACAATATTTTTAGAATACAGTTTACATGTAGTCAGGGTATAGGAGGTTAAAGCAAAGTCACAGTGAACTCTCTAGCCAGATTTGCAAGGAAGAGAGCTATCAATTTTGGAGGATGAGCCTAATCTAAGATTTGATAGGTTAAGAGGACAAAATGCTGAAATATGAATTTCACTGAGTTGAAATTTGGAGGGTTGTAATATTTACTGGCTTCATATTTTCTTCTGGGAAGTATTTGAGAAGGGAATAACCCTTCTAAGAACAAGAAATAAGTATAATATAATAAGAATCCACTGTATAGCACAGGGAACTCTATTAAATACTCTGTAATGGTATATATGGGAAAAATTTTGAAAAAGAGTGGATATATGTATAATTGATTCACTTCTCTGTACACCTGAAACTAACACAAAATTGTATATCAACTATACTCTAATAAAAAATTTAAACTCCTGTTTAAACTTATATAGTAAAAACTCACAACCTGATGTAAAAATAAGAATGAAGTTTTATTATTTGATTCTTGTTTGCTTTCCATGAGTCCATATGATTAAATGAGTAGAAAGGCCAAAAAAAAAAAAGTATAATATGGTAATAGAGAAATAGAGGTTTTTACTGTTAAAGAGTACCCTCATTCATGGATACATACTCATTTTGGCAAGATAGGTGTGAAACATTCTGTTAGATTGTGGGATTATTTAGCTCTCATTGTGCTTGCTAGAGGTCCCACTTCTAATTTATACAGTAAGTTATCTTTGTCACAGCATGAGGTCTTACAGCTGGGCAAGCCGTTTTGGCAAAAAGTCTAAGGTACTGAGACTGAGGGGGGCCAACGGGAATTAAGTTGGCTGGGGGCCTGGGTACCTCAAGGGCATCTCACATGAAATCAGTTAATTTTCAGTACTTATATAGATGTTAGTAACTTCCTGCCTCTATTTTTAAATGGGATAGGGAAATCTTGGCTGCCAGTGAACTTGTCATAGCAACAAAGAACGATTTCATTCATCTCACCCAGGAATAGCTTCTGGTGTGTATGTGTACAGTGATACAAGCTCGTTCAAGTGAATATTGGTTTGGGAGCTTTGGGGATTATGAAAAGAGGGCACAGCTGTGATTCTTCAGTGACTAGGTGAATGAAGGCAGCCATCTAAAAGGGGTGGAGGAGCCAGCTGGAATGGAAGCAGGAGCAGTAGTGGCAGGAAAGATAAAGCTTAAGACCCTGGGAACCAATACACACAAGCTTCCCTCTAGCTCTTTACTATTAAGTAGATTTCCATTGGAGGCCATCCAGAAAGGATTCCAACCTCTTATGCAGCTCCTTACAGCAGAGAAAAAACTAATAGTGGGGGTCGGGGAGACTGGGGGAAGTGTGGAAACACCAGACAAGGAGTCAAGAGAACAGAGGGAAATTCTGCTTCCCTTAGAGAGTTTGGCCAATTCACTCCACCTCCCTTTGCTTTACTTTTCCTCATAGATTACAGTAATTAATAAGGTAGATTCTAAAGCCAGATTTTACCAGTTCAGAGACCAGCCTTGACATTTGTCAGCTGTGCATCCTACAGCTAATAGTTAGCACCTTTCTAAAATGTGGATATAATAATCATGCCTCAATTTAAACTCCCAAGTTGTTGCTAAGTCGCTTCAGTCACATCTGACTCTTTGCCCTGAGTTGTTAGGAGGATTCAATAAGTGATTAAGTAGTGAGTGCTACAGAAGCATTTGTTGAATTATATAATATTGGGGACATTTGCCAGAGGAGATCATCTAGAACTTTCTATTCTCTCATCATGAGACAAAGCCATGGAATTATGAAAAACAGAGCACAAAAGAGTTGTCTGCATTGGGAGAGGGGAAGGATCAGGGTGAAAGCCTTTTCAAGATATTAGATGAAAGACACATTGCAGGGCATTTTGGAAGAGATTGACATATTTTACATTCTTTGCAATTCTCTGAAAGCCCAGACATGAAAACTGTGAGCAATTCTCGGCAATAATTATTAACAGTCACAATACAAAGATGCAACCATTTCTTTGTAAGATGAAATACATGTATTACAGAGGAAGTTTACTTAATTCAAAGTTATTTCCAGACAAAAAAATGCTGCCCAAGTTATGCAATCAATCACCATATGGAGTTCTGTATTCACAATATGAGTTCAATTATTCACAGTTTCTAACTTACTTGATTTGGGGCCATATATTTTAAGCTTTCTGAAACCTAAAATTTTATATGACAGTTTCTCTTTTCTAAGTATCCAATATTAAATCATCTTACAATTTTAAAATATTATAATTGATGGCACCTTGAAAGAGAGATACCACAAAATCTCTCATTCACCAACAGCTCTGTGTTGCAGAATTTCTATTTCTGAATGGTGCAACTTAAAGGACTGGGTCTCCCTTCACCTTATCAGCCTGTGTTTACGTAGAAGCTTTACCCAAGATGAGGTGGGCCAAGTACTGTTGTTGTTTAGTCTCTAAGCCATGTCCAATTCTTTTGCAACCTCATGGACTTTAGCCCACCAGGCTCCTCTGTCCTTGGAATTCTCCAGGCAAGAATACTGGAGTGGGTTGCCACTTCCTTCTCCAGGGGATATTCCTGACCCAGGTATCAAACCCACAACTCCTGCACTGGCAGGCAGCTTCTTTACCACTGAGCCACCAGGGAAGCCCAGGCCAAGTGTACTTGGACCCAATAGCCCCAGCTACATCTTGCTCATAGGATGAAGGTTCCAAACCAGAATAGCAAGGTGAAATGACCAGGGGCTAACCATCACAGCTCAGTTCCCCCATTCAAAGATCAAGAGGACACTTCAGGAAAAGAAAGTCACTGTCCTCGCCTGCCCCCTCTCTAGTGCAGTGGTACAGAGACTCTGCTCAGGTGGAGAAGCAGGACATAAGAGCAGAGATATCCATAGCTCTTCCTAAGCAAACTGACTTTATTTGGCATAGAATATAGGAAAGTTCATAGATAAGGGAACTATGGAAAACAATGGAGGTCTAGGTGGTAACCAACAAATGAAATGGTAGATCCCACCTAGAATTTTAAGGGAGAACAACAGAAAAAGAAACCAAGAAGAGCCCTTCTGAAGCCACAGAAAGGCTCAAAGATTGGAAACTCTGAGTGTTTCAAACATGAATTTGGCTGTCCCTAAAAGGTGGGCCAAGTTTATGATGTTTTCCAGCTATATTGAGATGTAATTGACATACAGCATTGGGTAAGTTTAAGGTATACAACTTCATGATTTGGTATACATGTGTAGTGCAAAATGAATACCACAATAATGTTAGTTAATACATCCATTATCTTACGAAGTACCTATTGTTTGTGTGCCTAGTGAGAAAGTTTCAGATTTACTCAGCAGCTTTCAAATATACAGTACAGTATTGTTAACTGTAATCACCATACTGTACATAAGACCCCCAAACTTATTCATAACATAACTGAAAGTTTGTATCCTTTGATCAATATATCTTCATTTCCCTTATCCCAGAGATCCTGACAACCACCAATCTACTGTTTCTATGAGTTCAGTTCTTTAGATTCCACTCAAAAGTGAGATCACACAGTATTTATTTTTCTCTGTTAGGCTTATGTCACTTAGCATAACTCTCAAGTTTTATTCATGTTATAGAAAATGTCAGGATTTCCTTCTTTTATGGCTGAAAAATATTCCATTACATGTGTGTGATTGTGTGTGTGTGTGTGTGTGTGTGTGTATACACACACATTTTCTTTATGCATCCATCTATCCATTGACAGATACTTAGGTAGTTTCCATTTCTTGGCCATTGTTATTAACACTACAGTGAACATAGGATTGAAGATAACCCTTCAAGATAGTATTTTCTTTTCCTTCCAGTATACACCTAGAAGTGGGATTTCTGGATCATACAGTAGTTTTATCTTTAATTTTTTGAGGCTCCTCCATATTGCTTTATTTGTAGTAACTGTACAAATTTACATTCCCACCATTCACTTTTCTCCTCATCTTCAACAGCACTTGTTATTTCTTGGCTTTTTGATGATAGCCAATCTAACAGGTGTGAGGTGATATCTCACTGTGGATTTGATTTACATTTCCCTGAGATTAGTGATGCTGGCATCTTTTTTAATACACCTGCTAATTATTAGTATGTCTTATTTGGCAAAATGTCTATTCAAATCTTTGCCCATTTTAAAATCAGATTAGGGGAGAAGGAACAAGATGGCGGAGGAATAGGACGGCGAGACCACTCTCTCCCCCACAAATTCATCAAAAGAACATTTGAACGCAGAGTAAATTCCACAAAACAACTTCTGAATGCTGGCAGAGGACATCAGGCACCCAGAAAAGCAGCCCATTGTCTTCAAAAGGAGGTAGGAAAAAACATAAAAGATAAAAAGAGAGACAAAAGAAGTAAGGACGGAGCTCCGTCCCGGGAAGGGAGGCTTTAAAAAGAGAAAAGTTTCCAAACACTAGGAAATACTCTCACTGGCGAATCTGTGGCGAGCCTTGGAATCTCAGAGGGCCACATAACCCTCTTTTTTTTTTTAAGATTTTTTTAAAACCCACAGATTACCCGCCAAATGGTAACTCCCAGCGGAGAAGCAGCACAGACCCCTGCATATGCCATTAGCAAGCAGGGGCTGGGTAGGGAGGAGCCGGCTGAACTGCTTAGAGAGAGGACTGGGCTTGAATGTCGTGAGAACAACCTGAGAGAACTGGGGATAGCAAAGCAGACTGGGATAGCTTCCACGAAAAGGCCAAAAGCTCTAACCTAAGAGTCCCCAGACCCTTTCATAGAACAAAGGACTGAGCAGAGCGAGCTGGCTGCGGTCGGCCCATCCCCCATCCCCCGCCGAGACAGGAAGGGAGGGCAGCCAGAACCGGAGCGGGCAACCACGGCCCCAGAAAGGCATCTGATACAAACTGCAGGCAGGCTTGTTGCTAATCAGGACTTCTTGGGCTTGGGCCGGTCAATATCCCCCTGAGAAGGTGCGCCGGTTGTACACCCAGAAAACCGAGTGGCAGGGACTGGGGAGGTGATAAGTCGCAGCGACCGTGCTCGCCAAACACCTGGTCCCCTGAGCTGCTTAGACCGGGGAAGGCACAAAACGAAGGCCCAACCAAGTCTGAGCCTTTGTGGAGTATCCAAGAACCTGAACTTGAGCAGCTCAGACCTGGGAAGTGCATACAACCCGGCGCCAGCCTCGGATAGTTCCTGGCAGAACAACCTAGAGCCTGTGCAGTGTAGACTGGGACAACACATGCGCTGCGAGCGGGGGCAAACCCAGTGTGACCGAGACGCTGTGAGCACTCCCCACAGATGCCAGAGATATTCGTCTGCAGCATTCCTCCCTTCCCAGAACAGGACTGAACAATCGAGCCTTCAAAATCCGCAAATCAATCAACGTAATACACCACATTAACAAACTGAAAAATAAAAATCATATGATTATCTCAATAGATGCAGAGAAAGCCTTTGACAAAATTCAATATCCATTTACGATAAAACCCTCCAGAAAGTGGGAATTCAGTTCAGTTCAGTTCATTTCAGTTAAGTTGCTCAGTCGTGTCCGACTTTCTGCGACCCCATGAATCACAGCACGCCAGGCCTCCCTGTGGATCGCCAACTCCAGGAGTACACTCAAACTCATGTCCACAGAGTCGGTGATGCCATCCAGCCATCTCATTCTCTGTCGTCCCCTTTTCCTCCCTCCCCCAACCTTTCCCAGCATCAGAGTCTTTTCAGTGAGTCAACTCATCGCATGAGGTGGCCAAAGTATTGCAGTTTCAGCTTCAGCATCAGTCCTTCCAATGAACACCCAGAATTAATCTCTTTAAAATGGACTGGTTGGATCTCCTTGAAGTATAAGGGACTCTCAAGAGTCTTCTCCAACACCACAGTTCAAAAGCATCGATTCTTCGGCGATCAGCTTTCTTCACAGTCCAACTCTCACATCCATAGATGACCACGGGAAAAACCATTGCCTTGACTAGACGGACCTTGGTTGGCAAAGTAATGTCTCTGCTTTTTAATATACTATCAATGTTGGTCATAACTTTCCTTCCAAGGAATAAGCGTCTTTTAATTTCATGGCTGCAATCAGCATCTGCAGTGATTTTGGAGCCCAAAAAAATAAAGTCTGACACTGTTTCCATTGTTTTTCCATCTATTTCCCATGAAGTGATGGGACCAGATGCCATGATCTTTGTTTTCTGAATGTTGAGCTTCAAGCCAACCTTTTCACTCTCCTCTTTCACTTTCATCAAGAGGCTTTAGAGTTTCTCTTCACTTTCTGCCATAAGGGTAGTGTCATCTGCATATCTGATGTTATTGATATTTCTCCCAGCAATCTTGATTCCAGCTTGTGCTTCTTCAAGCCCAGTGTTCCTCATGATGTACTCTGCATATAAGTTAAATAAGCAAGGTGAAAGTGGGAATAGAAGGGACATATCTCAACATAATAAAAGCTATATATGACAAACCCACAGTAAACATTATCCTCAACGGTGAAAAACTGAAAGCATTTCCCCTAAAGTCAGGAACAAGACAAGGGTGCCCACTCTCACCACTACTATTCAACTTAGTTCTGGGAGTTTTAGCCACAGCAATCAGAGCAGAAAAAGACATAAAAAGAATACAAATTGGAAAAGAAGAAGCAAAATTTTCACTGTTCGCTGATGACATGATCCTCTACACAGAAAACCCTAGAGACTCTACCAGAAAACTACTAGAGCTAAACAATGATTACAGAAAAGCTGCAGGATATAAAATCAACACACAGAAATCCCTTGCATTCCTATACACTAATAATGAGAAAATAGAAGGAGAAATTAAGGAAACTATTCCATTCACTGTTGCAACGAAAAGAATTAAATACTTAGGAATATATATACCTAAGGAAACAAAAGACTTGTACGTAGAAAACTATAAAACACTACTGAAAGTAATCAAAGAGGACACTAATAGATGGAGAAATATACTATGTTCATGGATTGGAAGAATCAATATTGTAAAAATGAGTATACTACCCAAAGTAATTTATACATTCAATGCAATCCCTATCAAGTTACCAACGATATTTTTCACAGAACTAGAACAAATAATCTCACAATTTGTATGGAAATACAAAAAAACCTCGAATAGCCAAAGCAATATTGAGGAAGAAAAATGGAACTGGGGGAATTAACCTTCTGTACTTCAGGCTCTACTAAAAAGCCACAGTCATCAAGACCTTATGGTACAGGCATAAAGACAGAAATATAGATCAATGGAACAAAATAGAAAGCCCAGAAATAAATCCATGCACCTATGGACACCTTATCTTTGACAAAGGAGGCACGAATATAAAATGGAGAAAAGACAGTCTCTTTAACAAGTGGTGCTGGGAAAACTGGTCAGCCACTTGTAAAAGAATGAAACTAGAACACTACCTAACATAATACACAAAAATAAACTAAAATGTATTAGAGAGCTAAATGTAAGACCAGAAACTATAAAACTCCTAGAGGAGAATGTAGGCAAAACACTCTCCGACATAAATCACAGCAGGATACTCCAAGACCCACCTCCCAGAATATTGGAAATAAAAGCAAAAATAAACAAATGGGGCCTAATTAAAATCAAAAGCTTCTGCACAGCAAAGGAAACTATAAGAAAGTTGAAAAGACAGCCTTCAGAATGGGAGAAAATAATAGCAAATGAAGCAACTGATAAAGGATTAATCTCCAAAATATACAAGCAGCTTCTGCAGCTCAATTACAGAAAAATAAATGACCCAAACAAAAAATGGGCCAATGAACTAAACAGACATTTCTCCAAAGAAGACATAAAGATGGCTAACAAATACATGAAAAAATGCTCAACATTCCTCATAATCAGAGAGATGCAAATCAAAACCACAATGAGATACCATTTCACACCAGTCAGAATGGCTGCTATCCAAAATTCTCAGTCAGTTCAGTCGCTCAGTCGTGTCCGACTCTCCGCGACCCCATGAATCACACAGCACGCCAGGCCTCCCTGTCCATCACCAACTCCCGAAGTACATTCAAACCCATGTCCACAGAGTCGGTGATGCCATCCAGCCATCTCATTCTCCGTTGTCCCCTTCTCCTCATGCCCCAACTCTTCCCAGCATCAGAGTCTTTTACAGTGAGTCAACCCGTCGCATGAGGTGGCCAAAGTATTTCAGTTTCAGCTTTAGCATCAGTCCTTCCAATGAACACCCAGGATTGATCTCCCTTAGAATGGACTGGTTTGATCTCTTTGCAGTACAAGGGACTCTCAAGAGTCTTCTCCAACACCACAGTTCAAAAGCATCGATTCTTCGGCGATCAGCCTTCTTCACAGTCCAACTCTCACATCCATACATGACCACGGGAAAAACCATTGCCTTGACTAGATGGACCTTGGTTGGCAAAGTAATGTCTCTGCTTTTTAATATACTATCAAGGTTGGTCATAATGTTCCTTCCAAGGAGCAAGCGTCTTTTAATTTCATGGCTGCAGTCAGCATCTGCAGTGATTTTGGAGCACAACAAAATAAAGTCTGACACTGTTTCCATTGTTTTTCCATCTATTTCCCATGAATTGATGGGACCAGATGACAAGATCTTTGTTTTCTGAATGTTGAGCTTGAAGCCAACCTTTTCACTCTTCTCTTTCACTTTCATCAAGAGGCTTTTGAGTTCCTCTTCACTTTCTGCCATAAGAGTAGTGTCATCTGCATATCTGAGGTTAATGATATTTCTCCCAGCAATCTTGATTCCAGCTTGTGCTTCTTCCAGCCCAGCGTTCCTCATGATGTACTCTGCATAGAAGTTAAATAAGCAAGGTGACAATGTACAACCTTGACGTACACCTTTTCCTATTTGGAACCAGTCTGTTGTTTCATGTCCAATTCTAACTGTTGCTTCCTGACCTGCATACAGGTTTCTCAAGAGGCAGGTCAGGTGGTCTGGGATTCCCATCTCTTTCAGAATGTTCCACAGTTTATTGTGATCCACACAGTCAAAGGCTTTGGCATAGTCAATGAAGCAGAAATAGATGTTTTTCTGGAACTCTCTTGCTTTCTCCATGATTCAGCGGATGTTTGCAATTTGATCTCTGGTGCCTCTGCCTTTTCTAAAACCTGCTTGAACATCTGGGAGTTCACGGTTTACATACTGCTGAAGCCTAGCTTGGAGAATTTTTAGCACGACTTTACTAGCGTGTGAGATGAGTGCATTTGTGCGGGAGTTTGAGCATTCTTTGGCATTGCCTTTCTTTGGGATTGGAATGAAGACTGACATCTTCCAGTCCTGTGGCCACTGCTGAGTTTTCCAAATCTGCTTGCATATTGAGTACAGCACTTTCACAGCATCATCTTTCAAGACTTGTAATAGCTCAACTGGAATTCCATCACCTCCTCGAGCTTTGTTAGTAGTGATGCTTTCTAAGGCCCACTTGACTTCACATTCCAAGATGTCTGGCTCTAGGTCAGTGATCACGTTATCGTGACTGTCTTGGTCGTGAAGATCTTTTTTGTACAGTTCTTCTGTGTATTCCTGCCACCTCTTCTTAATATTTTCTGCTTCTGTTAGGTCCATACGATTTCTGTCCTTTATCGAGCCCATCTTTGCATGAAATGTTCCCTCGGAATGTCTAATTTTCTTGAAGAAGTCTCTTGTTTTTCCTATTCTGTTGTTTTTCTCTATTTCTTTGCATTGATCACTGAGGAAGTCTTTCTTATCTCTCCTTGCTATTCTTTGGAACTCTGCATTCAGATGCTTATATCTTTCCTTTTCGCCTCTCTTCTTTTCACAGCTATTTGTAAGGCCTCCTCAGACAGCCATTTCGCTCTTTTGCATTTCTTTTCCATGGGGCTTGTCTTGGTCCCTGTCTCCTGTACAATGTCACTAACATCTGTCCAGAGTTCATCAGGCACTCTATCAATCAGATCTAGTCCCTTAAATCTATTTCTCACTTCCACTGTACAATCATAAGGGATTTGATTAAGGTCATATCTGAATGGTCTAGTGGTTTTCCCTACTTTCTTCAATTTAAGTCTGAATTTGGCAATAAGGAGTTCATGATCTGAGCCACAGTCAGCTCCTGGTCTTGTTTTCGCTAACTGTATACAGCTTCTCCATCTTTGTTTGCAAAGAATATAATCAATCTGATTTCGATGTTGACCATCTGGTGATGTCCATGTGTAGAGTCTTCTCTTGTGTTGTTGGAAAAGGGTGTTTGCTATGACCAGTGCATTCTCTTGACAAAACTCTATTAGCCTTTGCCCTGCTTCATTCCGTGCTCCAAGGCCAAATTTGCCAGTTACTCCAGGTGTTTCTTGACTTCCTACTTTTGCATTCCTGTCCCCTATAATGAAAAGGACATCTTTTTTGGGTGTTAGTTGTAAAAGGTCTTGTAGGTCTTCATAGAACCGATTAACTTCGGCTTCTTCAGCATTACTGGTTGGGGCATAGGCCTAGATTACTGTAATATTGAATGGTTTGCCTTGGAAACGAACAGAAATCATTCTGTCATTTTTAAGATTGCATCCAAGTACTGCATTTCGCACTCTTTTGTTGACCATGATGGCTACTCCATTTCTTCTAAGGGATTCCTGCCCACAGTAGTAGATATAATGGTCATCTGAGTTAAATTCACCCATTCCAGTCCATTTTAATTCACTGATTCCTAGAATGTCGACGTTCACTCTTGCCATCTCCTGTTTGACCACTTCCAATTTGCCTTGATTCATGGACCTAACATTCCAGGTTCCTATGCAATATTGCTCTTTACAGCACCGGACCTTGTTTCTATCATTGGTCACAACCACAACTGGGTATTGGTTTTGCTTTTGCTCCATCCCTTTATTCCTTCTATATTTATTTCTCCACTGAGCTCCAGTAGCATACTGGGCACCTACCGACCTGGGGAATTCCTCATTCAGCATCCTATCATTTTGCCCTTCGTTACTGTTCATGGAGTTCTCAATGCAAGTATACTGAAGTGGTTTGCCATTCCCTTCTCCAGTGGACCACATTCGGCTGTGGTCCATGTGATCAGATCGGCTAGTTTCCTGTGATTATGATTTCAGTTTGTCTGCCCTCTGATGCCCCCTCGCAATACCTACCGTCTTATTTGGGTTTCTCTTACCTTGGTCGTGGAAAATCTCTTCATAGCCACTCCAGCAAAATGCAGCCGCTGTACCTTACCTTGGACGAGGGGTATCTCCTCAAGGCTTCCCCTCCTGACCTTGAACGTGGAGTAGCTCCTCTCGGCCCTCCTGCACCCGCGCAGCCACTGCCTGTTGGACGTGGAGTAGCTCCTCTCGGCTGCCGGCCCTGGCCTCAGGCGTGGGGTAGCTCCTCACGGCCGCACCTCTTTGCTAGGTTTGTTGCCCGGGGCCGGCGTCTCTTGCGTCGCGTCCAAAAGTCTACATGCAATAAATGCTGAAGAGGGTGTGGAGAGAAGGGAACCCTCTTACACTGTTGGTGGGAATGCAAACTAGTACAGCCACTATGGAGAACAGTGTGGAGATTCCTCAAAAAACTGGAAATAGAACTGCCATATGATCCAGCAATCGCACTCCTGGGCATACACACCGAGGAAACCAGAATTGAAAGAGACACATGTACTCCAATGTTCATTGCAGCACTGTTTATAATAGCCAGGACATGGAAGCAACCTAGATGTCCATCTGCAGATGAATGGATAAGAAAGCTTTGGTACATATACACAATGGAGTATTATTATTCAGCCATTAAAAAGAATACATTTGTATCAGTTCTAATGAGGTGGATGAAACTGGAGCCTATTATACAGATTTAAGTAAGCCAGAAAGAAAATCACCAATACAGTATACTAACGCATATATATGGAATTTAGAGAGATGCAAATTATAACCCTGTACACGAGACAGCAAAAGAGACACAGATGTATAGAACAGTCTTTGGGACTCTGTGGGAGAGGGTGAGGGTGGGATGATTTGGGAGAATGGCATTGAAACATGTATGTTGTTTTATGTGAAACGAATCACCAGTTCAGGATTGATTCATGTTATAGGATGCTCGGGGCTGGTGTGGGGGGATGACCCAGAGGGAGGATAAAGGGAGGAGGGAGGTGGGAGAGGGGTTCAGGAGGGGGAACTTATGTACACCTGGGGCAAATTCATGTCAAAGTATTGCAAAACCAACCAATATAATATTGTAAAATAATTTGCCTCCAATAAAAAATAAATAAATTTAAAAATAAATAAATAAATCCTATTAGCAGAGAGAAAAAATAAATAAAATCAGATTATTTGTATCAGTGTTATTTGATTGTATGAGTTCCTCATATAATTTGGATATTAACCCCTTCTCAGATATGTGGCTTGCAAACATTTTCTCACATTCAGTAGGTTGCCCTTTCATTTTTTTTTTTTTATTGTTTCCTTTGCTGTACAGAAGCTTTTTATAGTTTGGTGTAATCCCACTTGTTGTTTACTGCTTTTATTGCTTGTAGTTTGGGTGTCATATTCAAAAAATCATTGCCAATGCCGATGCTAAGGAACCTTTTCTTGTTTCCTTCCAGGAGTTTTACAGTTTCTGATCTTACATGTCTTTAATCCATTTAGAGTTAAATTTTGTATGTTGTACAAGATATGAGTTCAATTTCATCCTTTTCCATATAATTTCCCCGTTGAGTATTCTTGGCTTTCTTGTCAAATGTTAGTTGATGGTATATGTGTGGATTTACTTCTGTACTCTAAATTCTGTTCCATTGGTCTGGGTGTCTGTTTTATGCCAGTACCATATTGGCTTTTTATTACTATACCTTTGTAATGTAGTTCGAAAACAGGAAAAGTAATGCCTTCAGCTGTATTTTTTCTTACGGTTACTTCTGGCTACTTGGGGACTTTTGTGATTCATACAACTTTTAGGATTGATGTATCTATTTCTGTGGAAAATGTCATTGGAATTTTGACAGGGATTGCATTGAATCTATAGATATCTTTGGATAATGTGGACATTTTAATAACAGTATTATTATTATTATTCTGTTGTATGTACATAGGACATTTTTCCATTGGCTTGCCTCTTCATCGATTTCTATCATCAACTTGAGGTGTACAGACTTTTTAGCTCATTGTTTAAATTTATTTTTAAGTATTTTATTGCTAGATGGTCTTATAAATATGATTTTTCTTATTTCTCTTCCAAATAGTTTTTGTGTAGAGAAATGAAACTGGCTGGGTTTTTTTAAAAATATTTTGGCATGTGTCTGTTTCATGATAAGCACCATCAAATACTAGAAATAAAAGGGAACATCCTCAATTTGTTAAGACTAGTTATAGAAACACACAGCTAGCATATTTGTTTTATATGTGGGTAAAAGATAGCCTCTGTATATTTGCCTTTTGTTCTTTAGTTTTTCATAGCAGGTTAGGAAGCTCACTGGTACCAAACTCAAATTTTTACACATGCAGTTGCTTTAAATATAACTTTAAAAGGAAGATTTTTAGCTATTTAGATCCTTTCTGCTTTTCATATTCTGCAAAACTGCACCCAATATCTGCTGGTCATAAATAAAATAAACCCTGTGTCTATTAATATACCACAACCACTACTAGACTTTGGAGCTCTCTGACACAGAATCCCATGCTACTGAGCACCATCACCTAAACACGTAAGCCCCCTCTCCAAGTACCCTTTTGCAAGGGAACCCTTTGCCCTCTCTTCTTCTGGATGGTAAACAAGCCCTCCTGTCTCTGGAAAGTCTCCTGCTCTAAGGAATTTCCCCTCTCATGCAATTCTGTCTAAACTTTGCCCAATAAAACTTTTGAGCAATACTGCCACCTCATTGTCAAGTTTTCTTTTTTTTTTCCTTTGATTAAGTCCCAAAATATGTGAACTCACCATATACTTACTGGTAAAAGATTGAATACATTTTCCATAACATCAGGCCCAAGAAAAGGCAATACATCTTGCCACTTGTATTCATTTGCCTGGTCTCCCACAACAAAGTACCATGGACAGGGCAACTTAAACCACATAAACTGAGAAATCACAGTTCTGGAAAATAAAAGCCTGAGATCAAGGAAACAATAGCATTGGTTTTTCTGAGGGCCATGGGGGAAAGATCTGTTCTAGGAAAGATCTGTTCTAGGCCTCTCTCCTTGGCTTGTGGATGGCCATCTTCTCTGTGTCTTCACCTATTCCTCTTTCTGTGTCCAACTTCCCTCTTCTTGCAGGAACATCAGTCATATTGGGTTAGGGTCTATCCTAATGACTTAATTTTAATTTAATTACCTCTGTGAAAAGACTGTCTCCAAATATGGTTACATTCTGAAGTACTGAGGTTTAGAATTTCAACATATGAATTTAAAAGACACTTGATCCTTGGAAGAAAAGCTATGAATAATCTAGATAACATATTAAAAAGCAGAGACATCACTTTTCCAATAAAATTCTGTATAGTCAAAGCTATGGTTTTTCCAGTAGTCATGTATGGATTTGAGAGTTGGACCATAATGAAGGCTGAGAGCTGAAAGAATTGATGCTTTGGAATTGTGCTGGAGGAGACTCTTGGGTGTCCCTTGGACAGAAAGGAGACAAAACCAGTCAATCGTAACGGAAATCAACCCTGCATATTCACTGGAAATACATGCTGAAGCTGAAGCTCCAATACTTTGATCACCTGATGCAAAGAACAGACTCATTGGAAAAGACCCTGATGCTGGGAAAGATTGAAGGCAAGAGCAGAAGAGGGCAACAGAGGATGAGATGGTTAGCATCACTGACTCAGTGACTATTAATTCGAACAAACTCCAAGAGATAGTGAAGGACAGGGAAGCCTGGCGTGCCGCAGTCCATGGAGTTGCGAAGAGTCGGACATGACTTAGTGACTGAATAACAACAATATTCATATGCCAGCCCTTCTATAAGGAACCCAGAATAGCTAAAACAAATTTTAAAAGGATAAACAAAGAGTGCTCATACCTCCTAATTCAAAACTTATTACAAAATGACAGTACTCAAGCAAGAGAGTGTGGCAGTGGCATAAGGGTAAACATTTAGATTCATGGCATTGATTTGAGAGTCCAGAAATATATTGTTACATTTTTATGTATTTATGACCAGAGTCCCTAAACCACGCCATGGGGAAAGAGCAGTCTTAAAATAAAAAAAAAAAAGGTGAGTTTACATAAAAATCAACACTTTCATTTTCACTTGAAAAATTAGAAGTTATCAAAGCACTGGATCTGGATTTCACATCACTGGATCTGGATTTTTGCTTAAGGTGGGAGTTGGGGGAGGGGAGATGAGTAGATGTGACTCTCTTTAAACAACATCTGATCTCTCCACTTGCCAGACTCACACTCCATTGTAAGTCATTCATTTGATCTGTCTGATTTTTCATCTGGGGAGTGGTTACATGCTGAGGAGTGTGTTAAAATCTCCAAACTATAAAGTGTATCTAAGTAAGTTGCAGTACTATCAAGGTGTATTGTTACAAAACTTCCTAATACAGGAGCTAGAAAAGTTCTTGTTGATTGTGTATCGATCTAGGACATCTCTCAACTTACTTTTCTAATTGTATAGTAACTAGCCTGACTTCTGGTATTAAGTCAGATGACCTCCACTTTTGATCAAGTTGTACCTGATATCTGAAAATAAGGACTCCTAGTAACTGTACTGATCATTTTTCAAACTTGAAAAATTAAGGAAATATCTATATATTTATTGAGCCAAATTTTCTTCAGTCAGGCAAACCTGTTCACCAATATAGACATAGCATTGCTATAATATTTGCTGATATGACATTAAAGAAAATTGCACTAGTATTCACATGGGAACAACAATCCATCTCCTTTACATTAAGGACAAACTTTTTTTTTTTATTCAGACAGAGTAGCATTACACATTTTAGTAGAATAGAAATTACAGTGATTTACACTATATTGTGTGCCAGTTTTTAAAATGCAATAAGATGATTTTAATAATTAATTACACAACAGGAACTAATTGCCTGTCAGAGGGTGATATGTAGTGGGAGTACTAGAAGGGAACAAAGTGAATACTATATTACTATCATAAACATTCACTCAATGCTCCTACACTGAAACACACACACACACACAAAATCATGAAATAAAGGAAAGAATGTAAAAAGATTTTCAATGCAAACATGCAGATAGTGACTTAAAAAGCAAATATCTCTCTCTATATATATAGATAGATAATAGTAACATCTATGTTACCTAGAAAAGAGAATTCAAAACCTGTTTATTACCATCCAAACAATATAATTAACCATTAAATATACTACTGATATTTCACACTATAAATTTATTTTCTATGTTACTAACGGCATGTTCCTACATATAACAAAACTACCAGTATGAGAAACTGACAATGAGTTCTCCCTTAAGTTTCTCTCTAGATAAACTTACACAACATGAATATAATAATTCTTGGGGAAAGTGCACTGCTTCTGTGGAAGTATATATGGAAATACATTATTTTGGAAATATGTTTTAAAAAGCAGAAGTCACTAAGTATTATTTCTTTTTTAAAATTTATTTATTTTAATTGGAGGCTAATTACTTTACATTATTGTACTGGTTTTGCCATACACTGACATGAATCTGCCCCAGGTGTACATGTGTTATCGTGCAATATCTTTTGCTTCACAGAGAATTATAGGTATTGGCATTCAACCAAGATGAATACACTAACAAGTTGTTTATCTTGATCAAAAGTCACAATAATGTAAAACAAAAGTTCTACAAAATATAAAATGAGTGTTCTTAGGAATAATTTTAGACATTGGAATGCAATGAGTTTATGAAGGAAACAAAACAAAGAACAATGGAGACAAAGGTCAACAAAAAATAGACTGTTCCAAAGACCATTTACTTGAATTTACCTAATTTAGTTGAAATTCCTTACTATAATCATTCAACTCACTTCTGAGTGGTCTCAAAACTTGGTAGGAAGGGGCAAATTAATTCCTAAAGTGTAATTTATGAATGAAAAATGACAATATAAGGATTTACATTATTCAAAATAAGTAGTTCAAAAAGGTATGGTGAAAACCATCACAACATTGTAAATTATTCTCCAATTAAAATAAATAAATTTAAACAAAAAAGGAGTGGTATGAAGGATGATAACTTTCTGTCCAAAAAAGAACATCTCAGGTTCAGAGGGAATCCTTGGGAGAAAATTAGAGGAACCAAAGTGATAAGATTATGAAACAGATCAGAGCATAAACTCTTGAGAAAGGAAGAATATAGGGATAGTGGATTCGAGTACAGATTGTGTAACTAGCAATTTAAGGGGGAAAAAAAAGTAGTGCTGAAAACAGGGGCTCGATCCCTGGGTCAGGAAGATTTTGATGTCTATATATCTAGGAGATTCTTATTCTTCTAAAAGCATACATCCAGCAAGATTTTTATAGAAAATCCTTCATCTCAGAAGACAAATGAATATGTATATAAGACTAGGATTTTTTTGTTTGTTTTGAAGTGAATTAACAAAAAAAAAATATGATAATTTTTATAAATAGCCAGTTGTTTGGCTCAAACGACCACAAATGTCATGAGGTGACAGAGTCACGAGACATGGTATAAGCAAGATTCTAACTCTGATTCTTGTTAATTTCTTAGTAGCAAGCTGGAAGGGTGATGGCTATTGGACTTGCAGACCTCACATAAACACATGGCAGTGACCAAAAGAAGAGAGCTCATCTCTTACACAAAACTTCTCTAAGTGGGAGAAAACTTTCCTAGAATTTCCCCACTGGAAACCACTTCACACCAAAAAACATACCTCCCTTTGCCTCTTATAGGTTAAAATTTGGTCATATACAAATTCACTATGGCCAGGGGCATTCTACATGCTGATTAACATATACCTGATTTCAAAATTCCTAAATGGCAAAGAAACGGGATTGCTTTATATTGATCAGGTCCACTTCTGTAGCTGGGGGTGGGATCAGCTTTCTGAAAGGGAAACGAACTACAATCAAGAGAGGGGTGGATATCTAAGTGAATATCAGAATATTCAGAAAGGATGTAATGAAGTGCATGACTCCATTTTTTCATGTTTGCTGACAAACTTCAAGCTCAACCCCTCTTTCCTTTCCTCTAGTACCACAACTGGTCAAACAGATAAGAAAGCCTGTGTGCTAAGTCTTTTAGCATCAGCTAAAAAAACAAGTCACTCAGTCGTGTCCAACTCTTTGTGACCACAGTCCCTGGAATTCTCCAGGCCAGAATAATGGAGTGGGAAGCCTTTCCTTTCTCCAGGGGATCCTCCCAACCCAGGGATCAAAACCAGGTCTCCCGCATTGCAGGCAGATTTCTTACCATCTGAGCCACCAGGGAAACCCTTTAGCATCAGCAGAAGGTTCAAGTTCATCCTGGTCGACTTACAGAAATCCTCATCCCAGCTTCATTTCCTAACTATAATAAAAACAAAAGCCACTTGCCTCTCCTAGCTCTCTCAAGCCATTCCTGACCTATTCTGGAACCACCCAGCTTCTTCCAGGAAGCCTCATTAGGTCATTAATTAAATCTCTTCATATCCTCTTGGTGTCTATTGGCATTAGCAGTCTTGACATTGGAAAGAATGTTGGGTGAGAATTCATGCTTCCAATACAGGGTTATTATGACAAAGAGTGTAGTAGATGCTGGAAAACAACATAAAGGACATAAAGAAGAAAATCACAACTTTTAATTTGGAACAGACAAGATATTGAAAAGTTCATTATTCTAAGGTTTATAATAATGAAGAAATGGAAATCTCATATGGTCAACATTGACTAAGGACACTTGGAAAGGAAATTTCAGAATGTCCATGAATCAAGAAAGAAAAGAGGATCAATAATTTAATTACAACTCTATGATTAAAGCAAATCCAATAAGAAATGCAACATTTAGGTTTAAGTATCATGTTGTGGCTATCAGAGAGGTTAATACTGATGCTACTGTTAATAATGGTCTGAAGAACTAGGAAATCTGTTATATAATGGATGGGAATGTGAAATCATACAATGTTTTATAAGGTTAATTTTGAACTATCTATAAAATTTATAAATGCACATGCCCAAAATCTAACAAGGAACATTTTAATTAAAAAAAAATGCAGTAAAGAAAAACCATTCGTTGTCTATGTTTCCTAGGCTCTCACACTATGCTACTATGCTTCACTTCTGACACCATATGTGTGGGAGTTTCCCGCACAGGCAATTCAACAACACCAGCTGTGTGCATGCATGCTAAGTCACTTCTGTTGTGTCTGACTCTTTCGCAACCCTATGAACCATAGCCTGTCAGGCTCCTTTGCCCATGGGATTCTCCAGGCAAAGAATACTGGAATGGGTTACCATTTCCTCCTCCAGGGGATCTTCCCACCTCAGGGATCTAACCCACTTCTCTTATGTCTCCCGCATTGGCAAGCGGGTTCTCTACCACCAGTGCCACCTAGAAAGCCCCAACACAGCTTGGATATCTTACAATTTAACTCAATTCCTTCACCATGTGCCTAAAGGTAGTGTGAGATCCCACAAGTTAAGGGTTCAGTCCCACAAGACTCCCACCACTCTCAAGTTTCATTAATTTGCTAGAGTGACTCACAGAACTCAGGAAAACAGTCATCTTTCTAGGTTACCAGTTCATCATAAAAATATATATGAATCAGAAATAGTCATATGGAAGAGAAGCATAGCGCAGTGTAAGGGGAGGGGCATAGAGCTTCTGTGTTCTCATTCGGCCACCAGTCCCCTAGCACCTCCATGTGTTCACCAGTTCAGAAGTTCCCCAAACCACACGCCACTGAGATTTCATGGAAGCTTCATCATGTAGGCATGATCAGTATCTTCTCTATCATCTCTGGAGAATGGGGGATGGGGCTGAAAAGTCTAAGCTTTCAATTATGGCTTTATCTTCCTGATGACAAGCACCCAACCAGGAGCCCACCAAGACTCACCTCATTATAGAAAACTAAAAAACACTGGTGAAAGAAATCAGAGAGGACACTAATAGATGAAGAAATATACTGTGTTCATGGATTGGAAGAATACATATTGTGAAAATGAATATATTACCCAAAGTAATTTATAGGTTCAATGGAATCCCAATCAACCTACCAACGGTATTCTTCACAGAGCTAGAACAAATAATTTCATAATTTGTATGAAAATAAAAAAAAACTTTGAATAGCCAAAGCAATCTTGAGAAAGAAGAATGGAACTGGAGGAATCAACCTGCCGGACTTCAGGCTCTCTTACAAAGCCACAGTCATCAAGACAGTATGGTACTGGCATAATGACAGAAATATAGATCAATGGAACAAAATAGAAAGCCCAGAGATAAATCCAGGCACCTATGGACACCTTATCTTTGACAAAGGAGGCAAGAATATTCAATGAAGAAAAGACAATCTCTTTAAACAAGTGGTGCTGGGAAAACTGGTCAACCACTTGTAAAAGAATGAAACTAGAACACTTTCTGACACCATATCCAAAAATAAACTCAAAATGGATTAAAGATCTAAATGTAAGACCAGATACTATAAAACTCCTAGAGGAGAACATAGGCAAAACACTCTGACATAAATCACAGCAGGATCCTCCATTACCCACCTCCCAGAATATTGGAAATAAAAGCAAAAATAAACAAATGGGACCCAATTAAAATCAAAAGTTTCTGCACAGCAAAGGAAACTATAAGCAAGGTGAAAAGACAGCCTTCAGAATGGGAGAAAATAATAGCAAATGAAGCAACTGACAAAGAATTAATCTCAAAAATATAGAATAAAATATACTTCTATCACCCAGGAAATTCCAAAGATTTAGGATCTCTGTGTCAGGAACCAAGGCCAAAGGCCAAATATTAGAACTAGATATTTGGAGTGCTTTATTGGGGAATTACAAGAGTTTTGGGAACTCTGTTCCAGAAACCAAGGGAGAGACCAATATATATATTCTATTATTTAAAAACGCATATATTTTTTGAATCAGCAATAAAATTTCTAGGTATTTGTACTCCAGCTATAATAATATGTATTCACTGCTATGTTCTCAGCAATATTGGTTGCACTAATGGAAAACTGGGAATATTTTAATTGTCCATATGTAGGAACCTGGTTAATTTATGGTACAGCCATGTAAATAGATATTGGGCAGATAAAAAAGATGCAAATCTATATATAATTCTGTGGAAATGTAACCATCATGTACTATAAGTAATTAAAAGGAAAAGTTGTAGATAGATATTTACAGTATGATACATTTATATTTAAATTTTTTTATTTGTATACAATTTTTAAAGTTTACTTCTCATTTGCAGTTATTACAAAATACTGGCTCTATTCCCCATGATGTACAATAAAATCTTGAGCCTATCTTATACCCAATGGTTTGTGCCTCCCACACCCCTACCCCTGTACTGCCCCTCCCCACTGGTAACTACTAATTTGTTCTCTATATCTGTCAATGTACTACTTTTAGACAAATTCATATTTTTAAAAAATCTACTAATATTGCTGAACTCTGGGGACTGGGATTCTCAGAGCTTGGGTGAGAAGAGGGTTCCAAAATTTTTTGTTTCATAGAGATCTGTAATGTTTTAATTGCATACAGACCTCTATACAGGTCCATACTTATTGGAAAGGGGCTCATAATTCAGAGATTTAAAATTCAGAAGTATGGTCAATGCTGACAGTGAAGAAGAAAACAAGAGAGGCATAAGGAAGACTTTGTAAAAGGGGTGAAGATGGAAACACCCACCAGGATGGATTCAATACCTTCGTAACTGCAAAAGCTGAAGACCCAAGTGGGCTGCAGGCAACACTCCCTCCCCGCCTCCCCCCCCAAACACAAAAGCATAAAATCCAAGATGTCTGTCTTCTGCCTAAAAACATTCACACAGAGGTTTCTTCTGAAACATCATCTCCATGCACTAGATGCCCTTCATTTCTGGAGCCTCTTCCACTTCAAAAGGCTTTCTGAATAGTGTCCTAAAAAAAAAGAGGTGAAGTAGCTCAGTCGTGTCTGACTCTTTGCGACCCCATGGACTGTAGCCTACCAGGCTCCTCCCTCCATGGGGTTCTCCAGGCAAGAATACTGAAGTGGGTTGCCATTTCCTTCTCCAGGGGATCTTCCCGACCCAGGGATCAAACCCGGGTCTCCCGCATTTCAGGCAAATGCTTTAACCTCTGAGCCACCAGGGAAGGGAAGCCCTCTAGTAACGTAGAGATGCTGGATAATCAACCTCTAGAAATTCCTAAAGGAACTCAGGTTTAACAAATTCAAGCAATATTGATTGGGTGCTGTGTCAGGAGGGAGTTAGACTGAAGGGACAGCATAGCCAGTTGCAGCAAAATGCACTACAAGGGGATGCCATCCATTTTCCCCCAATCAAGAACCGTATTGTTGGAAGTCACAGCCAGAGACATTTTAAGCCAATTTAAAGGAGGATTTTCTAAGACGCTTTTAACTGGTCACTTTGCCTCTGGCATTAACTTACTGCCATCCATCCTTTGCAAAACATCCAGAATTATCTGAGACATAGTTTCAGCCATGGCATTCTGCATGAGGTAAAGAATGAGCTATAATGTTACTAATTATCAATATGAAAATATAATTAGCAAGGAACTCAAAGATTTTAGAAAAATTCACACTTTGCCGTCTCCCTCCCAGTAGCAGACTCTGTTCTTAAGGATTTAAATGTCATTGTTTCTGCATAACTGCTTTTCTTTGTTCACTTTGTGACATAATTAGAATATCTACTTAGGTTTCCTCTGTGGCCTTGTTTAGAATCAGTTAACCATAAGAAAAAAGCATACAACCTGGGGTCCTGGTTTGGATTATCAACAATGGACATAGTAGGATATTCCAGAATTTTATTTAACTGTGCTGTCATTGTTCAGTCAGACATGTTAACATATCCCCTTCCCTGCACACCACTAAAATCTTATCATGAGAATGATGAAGTCAAGGAGAGAAATTGAGGGGAAGTTACTATAATTTGGAAATCATAACATTTTGGGGAACACTTCCTTTCTCTGAACAGAGGATATAATTTGACTACCATGTGGCAGGAAACAAATGAACAATAAAAACTTTTAAAATTTTGCTGGTAAAATTATTTTTCACTTTAGGTTAGACTAGTAATCAAGAAATCCACGAACACATGAGAGATGAGTTTTCATCTCATAATGATTCCCCTGACTTTGGAACTGTGTCCAAAGTACTTAACAGTATATTTCAGACTCTCTAGAATCTGGGCTCCTTAGCTCCAAATATGAAACCCTGAACTCTAGGCCTCTACCTGCCTTGTTTCCTTTATGGGAAATATCATCCAACTCCTGTGCCCACACTATTTATCTAGTCATTTTTCACAAGTGAACTGTCTCCTCTTTTATGAATTGTTTCATAATCCAACTTCCCCCTTTAGAGAATTATACCCTGTATATGTTCTTTAAAACCTACAGTACATGCACTTACCTATCCATATTTGTTTCCCTCGACTAGAGTCAAGTCATTGAGGGCAAAGGTTTTGCCATTAGAATGCTGTTTTTCTCATTAGTGCTTAGTATTGAGTTCAGTTCAGTTCAGTCGCTCAGTCGTGTCCGACTCTTTATGACCCCATGGACTGCAGTGCTCCAGGCTTCTCTGTCCATCACCAACTCCCAGAGCCTACTCAAACTCATGTCCATCATGTTGGTGATGCCATCCAACCATCTCATCCTCTGTCATCCCCTTCTCCTCAAAAATGTACCTGTTATATGACAGTTTAAAAAATATGAACTAATATTTTTCCTTTTTAGTAAGAATAATTGATATACCATTGTGATAAAATATTTGAATTGTGTGTTCAATGAATACATTATATCTATATGTTGGGGGGGGTATAATATAGATCAAAATGGAGAACAATTCCAGTATCCTGTAAAGCTCTTCTAGTGTTTCAACAAGTCAATACTCTCCCAAAATTTAAAACTACATCCTCTGACCTCTAATATAGGACGATAAATTAATTCCACATTTTCTTGAATTCCATGTAAATCATCAACATGTCCTTCTCATCACACCTCTGTCAATCAGCATGTCTGGGAAATTAACCAATATTGTCGCCTCTCATCAATTATAAAAATACACAAATATAGTGAAATGTATTTATCTTTTCCACTGTTGATGGACTAATAGTTGTTTCCAGATTTAAGCTATTATGTATACATCTGGAGAACACTCATGGACAAGTGTTTTGGCAGATAAACTGTCATTTTGTTTGATTATATACCTAGGAAGAAAATTGCTAGGTCACAGCATATATATATGTTTAGGTTCAGTAGACACCGTCAAACATATTTCCAGTGAGACTAAAAAAATTCATACACTCACCAGCAGTATCGGTGTATTTAGTTGCTCTGCACCCTTGCCACACTGATGTTGTAAAGTCCTTTTCATTTTAGCCATTCAGATGAGGGTTTATTGTTATCGTCTGTCTTTACTTTGCAATTACATGATGACTAACAATACTGAATAATTCTTCATATACTTATTGAACATTTATTACCTTCCACAAAGTTCCTGAGTTTATCTCATTTCTTTTTCTAGCTTTATTGATATATAACTGACATATAACATTGTGTATGTTTAAAGTGTACCGTATGAGGCAGTCATATGCTTTACTTCATAAAGTGTACAGTGTAATGATTTAAAACACATAACTATTATGAAATGCTTACCACAAAAATATTAGCTAACAATCTTCACCTCACATAATTACCATCATTAGAGAAATGCAAATCAAAACTAAACTGAGGTATCACATAAGCCAGAATGGCCATCATCAAAATGGCGACAAACAGCAAATGCTGGGGAAGGTGTGGAGAAAAGGGAACCATCGTACACTATTTGTAGGAATGTAAATCGGTAAAGTGACTAGGAAGAACAGTGTGGAGATTCCCCCAAAAAATAAAAATACAGTTACTGCTCAGTTCAGTTCAGTTCAGTCACTCTGTCATGTCCGACTCTCCGCGACCCCATGAATCACAGCACGCCAGGCCTTCCTGTCATCACCAGCTCCCGGAGTTCACTCAAATTCATGTCCATCGAGTTAGAGATGCCATCCATCCATCTCATTCTCTCTCGTCCCCGTCTCCTCCTGCCCCCAATCTCTCCCAGCATCAGAGTCTTTTCCAGTGTGTGGCCAAAGTATTGGAGTTTCAGTTTTAGCATCAGTCCTTCCAATGAACACCCAGGAATGATTTCCTCTAGAATGGACTGGTTGGATCTAATTGCAGTCCAAGGGACTCTCAAGAGTCTTCTCCAGCACCACAGTTCAAAAGCATCAATTGTTCGGCGATCAGCTTTCTTCACAGTCCAACTCTCACATCTATACATGACCATGGGAAAAACCATAGCCTTGACTACATGGACCTTGGTTGGCAAAGTAATGTCTCTGCTTTTTAATATACTATCTAGGTTGGTCATAACTTTCCTTCCAAGGAGTAAGCGTCTTTTAATTTCATGACTGCAATCACCATCTGCAGTGATGTTGGAGCACAAAAATATAAAGAGTGACACTGCTTCCACTGTTTCCCCATCTATTTCCCATGAAGTGATGGGACCAGATGCCATGATCTTTGTTTTCTGAATGTTGACCTTCAAGCCAACCTTTTCACTCTCCTCTTTCATTTTCATCAAGAGGCTTTTGAGTTCATCTTCACTTTCTGCCATAAAGGTGGTGTCATCTGCATATCTGAGGTTATTGATATTTCTCCCAGCAATCTTGATTCCAGCTTGTGCTTCTTCCAGCCCAGAGTTCCTCATGATGTACTCTGCATATAAGTGACATAAGCAGGGTGACAATATACAACCTTGACGTACTCCTTTTCTTATTTGGAACCAGTCTGTTGTTGCATGTCCAGTTCTAACTGTTGCTTCCTGACCTGCATACAGGTTTCTCAAGAGGCAGGTCAGGTGGTCTGGTAGTCCCATCTCTTTCAGAATGTTCCACAGTTTATTATGATCCACACAGTCAAAAGCTTTTGCATAGTCAATGAAGCAGAAATAGATGTTTTTCTGGAACTCTCTTGCTTTCTCCATGATCCAGCGGATGTTGGCAATTTGATCTCTGGTGCCTCTGCCTTTTCTAAAACCTGCTTGAACATCTGGGATTTCATGGTTCACATATTGCTGAAGCCTGGCTTGGAGAATTTTGAGCATGACTTTACTAGCGTGTGAGATGAGTGCAATTGTGTGGTAGTTTGAGCATTCTTTGGCATTGCCTTTCTTTGGGATTGGAATAAAGACTGACATTTTCCAGTCCTGTGGCCACTGCTGAGTTTTCAAATTTGCTGGCATATTAAGTGCAGCACTTTCACAGCATCATCTTTCAGGATTTGAAATAGCTCAATTAGAATTCCATCACCTCCACTAGCTTTGTTCGTAGTGATGCTCTCTAAGGCCTACTTGACTTCACATTCCAAGATGTCTGGCTCCAGGTGAGTGATCACACCATCGTGATTATCTGGGTCATGAAGATTTTTTTGTACAGTTCTTCTGTGTATCCTTGCCACCTCTTCTTAATATCTTCTGCTTCTGGTAGGTCCATACGATTTCTGTCCTTTATAGAGCCTATCTTTGCATGAAATGTTCCCTTGATATCTCTAATTTTCTTGAAGAGATCTCTTGTTTTTCCTATTCTGTTGTTTTCCTCTAATTCTTTTTACTGATCGCTGTTGAAGGCTTTCTTATCGCTCCTTGCTATTCTTAGGAACTCTGCATTCACATGTTTATATATTTCCTTTCTTCTTTGATTATCGCTTCTCTTCTTTTCAGAGCTATTTGTAAGGCCTCCTCAGACAGCCATTTTGCTTTTTTGCATTTCTTTTCCATAGGGATGGTCTTGGTCCATGTTTCCTGTACAATGTCATGAACCTCCGTCCATAGTTCATCAGGCACTCTATCAGATCTAGTCCCTTAAATCTATTTCTTATTTTCACTGTATAATCATAAGGGATTTGATTTAGGTCATATCTGAATATTCTTGTGGTTTTCCCTACTTTCTTCAATTGAAGTCTGAATTTGGCAATAAGGAGTTCATGATCTGAGCCACAGTCATCTCCTGGTCTTGTTTTTGGTATCTATATAGAGCTTCTCCATCTTTGGCTGCAAAGAATATAATCAATCTGATTTTGGTGTTGACTACCTGGTGAAGTCCATGTGTATATTTTTCTCTTGTGTTGTTGAAAGAGGGTGTTTGCTATGACCAGTGCGTTCTCTTGGTAAAACTCTATTAGCCTTTGCCCTTCTTCATTTCGTTCTCCAAGGCCAATTTTGCCTATTACTGCAGGTGTTTCTTGACTTCCTACTTTTGCATTCCAGTCCCCTATAATGAAATGGACATCTTTTTTGGGTGTTAGTTCTAAAAGGTCTTGTAGGTCTTCATAGAACTGTTCAACTTCGGCCTCTTCAGCATTACTGGCTGGGACATAGACTTGGATATTACTGTAATATTGAATGGTTTGCCTTGGAAATGAACAGAAATCCTTCTGTCATTTTTAAGATTGCATCCAAGTACTGCATTTCGGATTCTTTTGTTGACCATGATGGCTACTCCATTTCTTCTAAGGCATTCTTGCCCACAGTAGTAGATATAATGGTCATCTGATTTAAATTCACCCATTCCGGTCCATTTTAGTTATCTGATTCCTAGAATGTCTACGTTCATTCCTGTCATCTCCTGTTTGACCACTTCCAATTTGCCTTGATTCATGCACCTAACATTCCACGTTCCTATGAAATATTGCTCTTACAGCATCAGACCTTGCTTCTATCACCAGTCACATCCACAACTGGGTATTTGTTTTGCTTTGGCTCCATCCCTTCATTCTTTCTGGAGTTATTTCTCCACTGATCTCCAGTAGCATACTGGGCACCTACCGACCTGGGGAATTCCTCATTCAGTATCCTATCATTTTGCCTTTTCATACTGTTCATGGGGTTCTCAATGCAAGCATACTGAAGTGCTTTGCCATTCCCTTCTCCAGTGGACCACTTGCTGTCAGACATCTCCACCATGACCCGTCCGTCTTGGGTGGCCCCACACGGCATGACTTAGTTTCACTGAGTTAGACAGGTATGACCATGCAATCCCACTCCTGGGCATATACCCAAAGAAAATTATAATTCAAAAAGATACATGCACTCCAATGTTATTGAAACATTATTTACAGTCACCAGAATCTACCTAAATATCCATCGACAGATGAATGGATAAAGAAAATGTGGTACATACATAGAATGGAATATTACTCAGCCATAAAAAGAATGAAATAATGCCATTTGAAGCAACATGAATGGACCTAGATGATCATGAGAAGGTAACAGGCAGGAAGGCCAGGAGTCTCCAAATGGAGGAATTAGCCTACAAGTGTCAGACATTTTTATCTCTCTTAAGCGGCTGGAGGAAACAAACTAGTGATAATTTTTCCTTTATACAAATTTAAACAGAAGTTTCTCTTAAAATACTGTGTTACCATAATGACACCTAGCTTCACCTGAAGTTAACTGTTCTCAAATCTTGAGTTAACAAATGCAGTTTTCTTATGGAAATGTTGGTCTTAAGGTATTTTAATGTACTATGCATTTACCCAGACTCTATCTTCAAGTCAGTTCCGCCAAATGACTCAGAGTCTACTTGACAAACCAGTATGTTATACTCAGATATTGTTCCCCTAATCTATGTAAAATGAAAGTATCTGTATGGTAATCTGCCCTTCTACAAGATTCAAGTTAATAATTTTATGGCACAGGATGGATTGTCTGGTGTCAGGATTATCCCAAAATGCATCTTATGGGTGAGGGGCCTGGTGCCATTCTGAGTTTTAAGACATTCCTTTCTTTCATTAACAGACTGCTAGTGACTATATAACATCCAACTGAAGATTAGCAGGGGGTACTCTTTTGTCCCCTTCTGATGTCAGAAGCTTTCTCTATTTCCTTTATACTTTAATAAAACTTTATTACACAAAAGCTCTGAGTGATCAAGCCTCATCTCTGGCCCCAGATTGAATTCTTCTCCTCCGGAGGCCAAGAATCCCGGTGTCTTTGTGTCATTCCACAACAACCTTTCAATCATACTAAGTGAGGTAAGAAAGAGAAAGACAAGTATATGATAGAACTTATATGTGGAATCTAAAATAAATGTGACACCAATGAACATATATCTATGAAATAGTAATAGACTTGGAGACATAGAGAACAGACTTCTGGTTGCCAAGGGGGAGAGAAAGGGGGCTGGGGAAGTGAAGGATTGAGTCTGGGATTAGCAGATGCAAACTATTGTATGTAGGAATGATAATCAACAAGGATCTACCATATAGCACAAGGGAATATATCCAGTATCCTGAGATAAACCATAATGAAAAAGAACATGAAAAAACAATATATGTGTGTATAACCAAATCACTTTGTTGGACAGTAGAAATTCACATATTATAAACAACTATACTGCAATAAACTAAACAAACAAACAAAAAAAGAACCTAGGCCCTAGATGTTATAATGAGACAATAAATCTCCTTATTCTTTAAGCCTCTTTGAATGGCTATTCTATTACTTGTAGCTAAACCACAGTGATGCACTTGGCTTGCATAAAATTCTAAGTTTATGATTTTCATGTGAATGTTCTACTAAAACTAATAAAGTCTGGACACTTAAAGTTCATTCTTAGACTAAAAACAGAATGCCTCCCAAAAAATTTTAGAAATGTGCTGTGTAAACATTTTTGATATTGAACTGAATTGAACTGAACTGAGTAAAAAGCTAAGCACTAAAATTTTAACCAACTGTAGAAAAAGATAACTTTCATTGTTTTGGAAGAAAGGTAAAGTCTTAAAACGTTAGTTGCTTTTTTTTTATTATACTGAGCTCATGGTATGAAATTAGATATGAATATAGTAATCAGAATATGATGGTTTACTGTAGTACCTTAGAATGATTTTCATGCCTTGCTACATTGATAATCTAGCTCAAAACTCCGTTTCACACAGAAAATTAAACAAAACAAGGCTTACCTAAATTAAAAATGCAGAGAAAAGATAATTTGTGATCTCCTGAAATATCCCACTCTAGAATCATTAACATACAATAAACTTTTGAGTTTAGAATCATTAACAAAACTAAAAGAAAGCTGATCACCGAAGAATTCATGCTTTTGAACTGTGGTGCTGGAGAAGACTCTTGAGAGTCCCTTGGACTGCAAGGAGATCCAACCAGTCCATTCTAAAGGAGATCAATCCTGGGTGTTCATTGGAAGGACTGATGCTAAAGCTGAAACTGCAATTCTTTGGCCACCTCATGTGACGAGTTGACTCACTGGAAAAGACTCTGATGCTGGGAGGGGTTGGGGGCAGGAGGAGACGGGGACGACAGAGAATGAGATGGCTGGATGGCATCACCGACTCGATGGACATGAGCTTGAGTGAACTCCGGGAGTTGGTGATGGACAGGGAGGCCTGGCGTGCTGTGATTCATGGGGTCTCAAAGAGTCAGACATGACTGAGAGACTGAACTGAACTGAAAATATAATAAAACACTTTGTTTCTTTACTTCAAGTGCAAAACAAAGCAGTTCTTGACTTTCCCAAGGGAATAAATCCATTCACAAAATGCAGAAAGAGCTTCTAAGCTGTGTTCAGTTCAGTTCAGTTGCTCAGTCTTGTCCAACTCTTTGTGACCCCATGGATTGCAGCACACCAGGCCTCCCTCCCCATTGACAACTCCTGTAGTTTACTCAAACTTATATCCATTGAGTCAGTGATGCCATCCAACCATCTAGCCCTCTGTCACCCCCTTCTCCTCCTACGTTCTGTCTTTCCCAGCATCAAGGTCTTTCCAGGGAGTCACTTCTTCACATCAGGTGGCCAAAGAACAGGTGTTTCAGTCTCAACATCAGTCCTTCCAATGAATATTCAGGACTGATTTCTTTAAGATGGACTGGTTGGATCTCCTTGCAGTCCAAAGGATTCTCAAGAGATTTCTCCAACACCACAGTTCAAAAGCATAAATTCTTTGGTGCTCAGCTTTCTTTAGTTCAGCTTTCACATCCATACATGACTACTGGAAAAACCATAGATTTGGGTAGATGGACATTTGTTGGCAAAGTAATGTCTCTGCTTTGTAACATGCTGTCTAGGTTGGTCAGAAGTTTTCTTCCAATGACCAAGAATCTTTTAACTTCATGGCTACAGAAACCATCTGCAGTGATTTTGGAGCCCCCAAAAGTAAAGGCTGTCACTATTTACACTGCTTCCCCACCTATTTGTATGAAGTGATGGGACCAGATGCCATGATTGAGTTTTATGAATGTTGAGTTTCAATCCAACTTTTTCACTCTCCTCTTTCACTTTCATCAAGAGACTCTTCAGTTCCTCCACATTTTCTCCCATAAGGGTGGTGTTATCTCCATAATGTGAGGTTATTGATATATCTCCCAGCAGTCTTGATTCCAGCTTGTGCTTCATCCAGCCCAGAATCTGACATAATGTACTCTGCATATAGTAGGAAAGTCAAGAAAGTAGGAAGTCAAGAAACACGTGGAGTAACAGGCAAATTTGGCCATGGAGTACAGAATGAAGCAGGTTAAAGGCTAACATAGTTCTGCCAAGAAAATGCACTGGTCATGACAAGCACCCTCTTCCAACAACACAAGAGAAGACTCTACACATGGACATCACTAGATGGTAAACCCAGAAATCACACTGATTATATTCTTTGCAGCAAAAGATGGAGACGCTCTATACAATCAGCAAAAACAAGACAGGGAGGTGACTGTGGATCAGATCATGAACTCCTTATTGCCAAATTCAGATTTAAATTGAAGAAACTAGACCATTCAATGATGATCTAAACCAAATCCCTATTGATTACACAGTAGAAGTGAGAAATAGATTTAAGGGACTAGATCTGATAGACAGAGTGCCTGAAGAACTATGGATGGAGGTTTGTGACACTGTACAGGGACAGGGATCAATACCATCCCCCAGAAAAAGAAATTCATAAAAGAAAAATGGCTATCTGAGGAGGCCTTACAAATAGCTGTGAAAAGAAGAGAAGCAAAAAGCAAAGGAGAAAAGGAAAGATATACCCATTTGAATGCAGAGTTCCAAAGAATAGCAAGGAGAGATAAGAGAGCCTTCCTCAGTGATCAGTGCAAAGAAATAGAGGAAAACAACAGAATAGGAAAGACTAGAGATCACTTCAAGATAATTAGAGATACCAAGGGAATATTTCATGCAAATATGGGCTTAATAAAGGAAAGAAATGGTATGGACCTCCCAGAAGCAGAGGATATTAAGAAGAGGTGGCAAGAATACACAGAAGAACTGTACAAAAAATATCTTCATGACCCAGATAATCATGATGGTGTGATCACTGATGTAGAGCCAGACATCCTGGAATGTGAAGTCAAGTGGGCCTTAGGAAGCACCACTACAAAGAAAGCAAGTGGAGGTGATGGAATTGCAGTTGAGCTATTTCAAATCCTAAAAGAGGATGCTGTGAAAGTGCTACAGTCAATATGCCAGCAAATTTGGAAAACTCAGCAGTTGCCACAGGACTGGAAAAATGTCAGTTTTCATTCAAATCCCAAAGAAAGTCAATGCCAAAATTGTTCAAATGAGTGCACAACTGCACTCATCTCACATGCTAGTAAAGTAATGTTCAAAATTATCCAAGCCAGGCTTTAGCAATACGTGAACCATGAATTTCCAGATGTTCAAGCTGGTTCCAAAAAAGGGAGAGGAACAAGAGATCAAGTTGGCAACATCTGCTGAATCATCAAAAAAGCATGAGAGTTCCAGAAAACATCTATTTCTTCTTTATTAACTATGCCAAAGCCTCTCACTGTGTTGATCACAACAAACTGTGGAAAATTATTAAAGAGATGGTAATGCCAGACCACCAGACCTGCCTCTTGAGAAACCTGTATGCAGGTCAGGAAGCAACAGTTAGAACTGTACATGGAACAACAGACTGGTTCCAAATAGGAAAATGAGTACGTCAAGGCTGTATACTGTCACCATGCTTACTTAACTTATATGTAGAGTATATCATGAGAAACGCTGCCTGGAAGAAGCACAAGCTGGAATCAAGATTTCTGGGAGAAATATCAATAACCTCAGATATGCAGATGACACCACCCTTATGGCAGAAAGTGAAGAAGAACTAAAGAGCCTCTTGATGAAATTGAAAGAGGAGAGTGAAAAAAGTTGACTTAAAGCTCAACATTCATAAAACAAAGATCATGGCATCTAGTTCCATCACTTCATGGCAGATAGTTATAGAAACAGTGGAAACAGTGGCAGTCTTTATTTTGGGGGTCTCCAAAATCACTCCAGATGGTGACTGAAGCCATGAAAAAAAAGACATTTACTTCTTGGAAGAAAAGTTATGACCAACCTAGACAGCATATTACAAAGAAGAGTCCTTTCTTTGTCAACAAAGATCTATCTAGTCAAGGCTGTGGTTTTTCCAATAGTCATGTATGGATGTGAGAGTTGGACTATAAAGAAAACTGAGCACTGAAGAATTGATGCTTTTGAACTGTGGTATTGGAGAAGACTCTTGAGAGTCCCTTGGGCAGCAAGGAGATCCAAACTGTCCATCCTAAAGGAAATCAGTCCTGAATGTTCATTGGAAGGCTTGATATTGAAGCTGAAACTCCAATACTTTGGCGACCTGCTGCCAAGAACTGACTCATTTGAAAAGACCCTGATGCTGGGAAAGATTGAAGGAGAGAAGAGAAGCAGACAACAGAGCATGAGATGGTTGGATGGAATCACTGATTCAATAGACATGTGTTTGAGTAAACTCCGGGAATTGGTTATGGACAGCAGGCCTGGCATGCTACAGTCCATGGGGTCACAAAGAGTCAGACACGACTGAGCATCTGAACTGAACTGAACTCTGCATATAAATTAATTAAGGAAGATGATAATATACAGCCTTGCCATATTCCTTTCCCAATTTGGAACCAATCTGTCATTCCTTGTCTGGTTCTAACTGTTGCGTCTTGAGCTGCATACAGATTTCTCAGGAGACAAGTCAGGTGGTCTGGTATTCCCATCTCTTTAAGAACTTTTCAAAGTTTCTTGTGATCCACAGTGTCAAAAGATTTAGCACAGGCAATATAACAGATGTTTTTCTGAAACTCTCTTGCTTTTTTGATGATCCAACGCATGTCGGCAATCTGATCTCTGCTTCCTCTGGCTTTTCCAAATCCAGCTTGAACACCTTGAAGTTCTCAGTTTACGTGCTATTGAAGCCTCATTTGGAGAATTTTGAACATTACTTTTCTAGTGTGTGAGATCAGTGCAATTGTGTGGTAGCTTGAACATTCTTTGGCATTGCCTTTCTTTGGGATTGGAATGAAAACTGACTTTGTCCAGTCCTTTGGACACTGCTAGTTTTCCAAATTTGCTGGCATATTGAGTGCAGCACTTTCACAGCATCATCTTTTAGAATTTGAAATAGCTCAGCTTGAACTCTTGGAGAAGGTAATGGCACCCCACTCCAGTACTCTTGCCTGGAACATTCCATGGATGGAGGAGCCTGGCGGACTACAGTCCATGTGGTCGCTAAGAGTCGGACACAACTGAGTGACTTCACTCTCACTTTTCACTTTCACACATTGGAGAAGGAAATGGCAACCCACTCCAGTGTTCTTGCTTGGAGAATCCCAGGGACGGGGTAGCCTGGGGGGCTGCCATCTATGGGGTCTCACAGAGTCAACACGACTGAAGTGACTTAGCAGCAGCAGCAGCAGCACCAGCAGCACCAGCTTGAACTCTATCACCTCCTCTAGCTTTGTTTGCAGTGATGCTTCCTAAGGCCCACTTGAGTTTGCATTCCACGATGTCTGGCTCTAGGTGAATGATCACACCATCACGGTTATCTGGGTCATTAAGATCTTTTTTGTGTAATTCTGCTAAATATTCCTTCCACATTTTATTTATTTATTTATTAAATTTATTTATTTTAATTGGAGGGTAATTACAATATTGTATTGGTTTTGCCATACATTGACATGAATCCGCCCCATGTGTACATGTGTACCCCCCTCCCATCTCCCTCCCCATATCATCCCTCTGGGTCATCCCAGTGCACCGGCTTGGAGCCTCCTGTATCATGCATCAAACCTGGACGGGCAATTCGTTTCACATATGACAATGTACATGTTTCAATGCCATTCTCCCAAATCATCCGACCCTTGCCCTCTCCCACAGAGTCCAAAAGACTGTTCTATACATCTGTGTCTCTTTTGCTGTCTCGCATACAGGGTTATCGTTACCATCTTTCTAAATTCCATATATATGTGTTGCTGCTGTTGCTGCTAAGTCACTTCAGTCGTGTCCGACTCTGTGCAACCACGTAGACGGCAGCCCACCAGGCTCCCCCGTTCCTGGGATTCTCCAGGCAAGAACACTGGAGTGGGTTGCCATTTCCTTCTCCAATGTGTGAAAATGAAAAGTGAAAGTGAAGTCGCTGTCATGTCCGACCCTTAGAGACCCCATGGACTTCAGCCTACCAGGCTCTTCCATCCATGGGATTTTCTAGGCAAGAGTACTGGAGTGGCTTGCCATTGCCTTCTCCGATATATATGTGTTACTATTCTGTATTGGTATTTTTCTTTCTGGCTTACTTCACCCTGTATAATAGGCTCCAGTTTCATCCATCTCATTAGAACTGATTCCAATGTATTATTTTTAATGACTAAGTAATACTCCATTGTGTATATGTCCATCTGCAGATGGACATCTAGGTTGCTTGCGGGGAGCCGGCCTGAACAAGGCCCCAAATGTTGGCCCTGGGAATGCCTTGTAAGTGCTGTTCCCTGTCCCGCCACCCCTTAAGAGAGTCATAAAACGTTTACCAGGCCTTATTTGTTCTTCCTTGAGAAAAACAGAGCAAATAATCCTTTGCTAGGTTTCTTGTTTATTCCCCCGGATTTATGTAGGTATGTTTTCCTTATCTCTTAAAATAGATTAAGAATGTACTCCCTAATCTTTATAGCCTTCGGTCTAGTTTTTCTTATCTTGTGAGCATTAGTCTAAATGCCAAGCTTGTCTTAGAAAGCAAACAAGCCTTTGTAATCTTCTATAGATGCAATAACTAACCTGGTAAATGACTTGGTATTTTTATGTACCCTGTTCCCTGTCTCACTTTGTATAAAAACCCGGCCCTTTTCAATAAAGTCGCTGATTTGCCTCACGAGCATTCAGTCCTCTTGACCCCATTCTTTACTCTTTAATTCTTTTCTCAGGCTTCTACGTCGTTGCAGTCCAGACCTGTTCTCTTTGCCGGCTGGCACCGGCAGTTGCTTCCATGTCCTGGCTATTATAAACAGTGCTGTTATGAACATTGGAGTACATGTGTCTCTTTCAATTCTGGTTTCCTCAGTGTGTATGCCCAGGGGTGGGATTGCTGGGTCGTATGGCAGTTCTATTTCCAGTTTTTTAAGGAATCTCCACACTGTTCTCCATAGTGGCTGTACTAGTTTGTATTCCCACCAACAGTGTGAGAGGGTTCCTTTTTCTCCACACCCTCTCCAGCATTTATTGCTTGTGGACTTATGGATAGCAGCCATTCTGACTGGCCTGAAATGGTTATCTTTTGCTTCTGTTAGGTGCATACCGTTTCTGTTCTTTATTGTACACGAAATGTTCCCATGGTATCTCTAATTTTCTTGAAGTGATTTCTAGTCTTTCCCATCCTTTTTTTTTTTTTTTTTTGCTCTATTTCTTTGCATTGATCACTGAGGAAGTTTATTTTTTTAAATCTCTCCATGCTATTCTTTGGAACTCTGCATTCAAATGGGTATATCTTTCCTCTTCTCCCTTGCCTTTCACTTCCCTTCTTTTCTCAGATGTTTGTAAGGCCTCCTTAGAAAATCATTTTGCCTTTTAGGATTTCTTTTTCTTGGGGATGGTCTCGATCCCTGCCTCCTGTACAATGTCACGAACCTCTGTCCATATTCATCAGGCACTCTGTCTATCAGATCTAATCCCTTGAATCTATATCTCACTTCCACTGTAGAATAGTAAGGGATTTGATTTACATCATACCTGAATGGTCTAGTGGTTTTCCCTACTTTCTTCAGTTTAAGTCTGAATTTGACAATAAGGAGTTCATGATCTGAGATACAGTCAGCTCTTGGTTTTGTTTTTGCTGACTGTATAGAGCTTCTCCATCTTTGGCTGCAAATAATATAATCAGTCTGATTTTGGTGTTAACCATCTGGTGATGTCAAAGTATAGAGTCTTCTCTTGTGTTTTTGAAAGTGTAGAATCTTCTCTTCTGTTGTTGAAAGAGGGTGTTGGCTATGACCAGTGTCTTCTCTTGGCAAAACTCTGTTAGCATTTGCCCTGCTTAATTTTGTACTCCAAGGCCAAATTTGCCTGTTACTCCAAGTATCTTTTGACCTCCTACTTTTGCACTCCAGTTCCCTTTGATGAAAAGGACATCTTTCTGTTGTTGTTGTTGTAAGTTCTAGAAGGTTTTGTAGTTCTTCATAGAACCTTTCTACCTCAGCTTCTTCACCATTAGTGATTGGGGCATAGACTTGGATTACTGTGATATTGAATGGTTTGCCTTGGAAACAGAGAACATCTGTCATTTTTGAGATTGCACCCAAGTACTGCATTTCAGACTCTCTTGTTGACTATGAGGGCTACTCATTTTCTTCTAAGGCATTCTTGCCCACGGTAGTAGAAATAATGGTCATCTGAATTAAATCCACCCATTCCGGTCCATTTTTGTTCAATGATTCCTAAAATGTTGATGTTCACTCTTGCCATCTCCTGTTTGACCACTTCTAATTTACCTTGATTCATGGACCTAACATTCCAGGTTCCTAAAGCAATATTGTTGTTCACATCATCAGACTTTACTTATATCACCAGTCACATCTACAACTGGGCATTGTTTTCTCTGTGGCTCCATCTCTTCATTCTTTCTGCAGTTGTTTCTCCACTCTTCACCAGTAGCATATTGGCCCCTACAAACCTGGGGAGTTCATCTTTCAGTGTCATATCTTTTTGACTTTTCATACTGTTCATGGGGTTCTTAAGGCAAGAATTCTGAAGTGGTTTGCCATTCCCTTCTCCAGTGGACCACATTTGGTCAGAACTCTCCACCATGACCTATCCATCTTGGGTGGCCCTACATAGCATGACTCATGGTTTCATTCAGTGAGACAAGGCTGTGGTCCATGTGATCAGTTTGATTAGTTTTCTGTGATTATGGTTTTCATTCTGTCTGCCCTCTGATGAATAAGGATAAGAGGCTTATGGAAGCTTCCTGATGGGAGAGTCTGACTGTGGGGGAAAGTGGTCTTGCTCTGATGGGCAGGGCCATGCTTAGTAAATCTTGAATCAAATATCCTGCTGATGGGTGGAGTGATGATCCCTCCATGTTGTCTGGCTTGAGGCCAAACTGCCCACCACAGGAGACTCCTGGACACTCACAGTTGCTTGTGACTTGTGGCTCCATCTCTTCATTCTTGCTGTAGTTATTTATCCACTCTTCACCAGTAGCATATGGGCCCCTACAAACCTGGGGAGTTAATCTTTCAGTGGAATATGGTTGCTTATGGGTACACTCCTCCTTTCTCCTGGGTCCTGGTGCACACAGGTTTCATGTGTGCCCTCCAAGAGTCTGTTTCCCCTATCCTGTGGAAGTTCTGTAATCAAAATCCACTAGCCTCCAAAGTGAAATTCCGTGGGGGTTCTCAGCCCTTTTGCCACATCCCCAGGTTGGGAAAACTCTTGTGGGTCCTAGAACTTTCTATCAGTGGGAGGATTTCTTTGGTGTAATTGCTCATGTATAGATATGAGCATTGGACAATAAAGAAAGTTGATCACCAGAGAATTGACACTTTTTAACTGTGGTATTGGAGAAAACGCTTGAGAGTCCCTTGGACTGCAAGGAAATCCAACCAGTCCATCCTAAATAAAATCAGTACTGAATATGCATTGGAAGGACTGATGGTGAAACTGAGATTCCAATACTTTGGCCACCTGATGTGAAGAACTGACACACTGGAAAAGACCCTGATGCTGGGAAAGATTGAAGGCAGGAGGAGAAGGGAACGACTGAGGATGAAATGGTTGGATGGCATCACTTACTTGGTGGACATGAGTTTGAGCAAGCTCTGGGAGTTGGTGATGGACAGGGAAGCCTGGCATACTGCAGTCTGTGGGGCCTCAAAGAGTCGGACATGACTGAGTGACTGAACTGAACTGAAATTGCTCTATAGTTTGTGGGTCATTGGCTTGGCAGCTCTATTGTGGGGCTAATGACAACCTCCTCCAAAAGGGCTTATACTACACACCACGTATCCCAAGTTTGCTGCAGCGAGAGCCACTGTCCCCACAGCAGGCCACTGCTGACCCGTGCCTCCACAAGAGACACTCAAACACTCAAAGGCAGGTCTGGGTCAGTCTCTATGGAGCCTCTGGTTCCTGGTGCACACATGGTTTAGTTTGAGCCCTCTGAGAGTCTCTGGTGTGTATGGGGTTTGATTCTAAATGTGATTTCTCACCTCTTACCATCTTGTTGGGGCTTCTCCTTTGCCCTTGCATGAGTATAAACTGTATGTAGGCATAAAATAGTAGATCTAGGCTGTGGGAACTCTGGCTATGTACAGTGATGTCAGTGTAAGTACTCTGTTTTAGTACTGAGTGAAGCTAACAGAAGTATAAGTAATGGAATCTATTGTCTGATCAATCTCCCATATTAGCTAGGCCTTATAGGTAGCTTAGATGCTAAAGAATCTGTGTGCAATGCAGGAGATGATTCCATTCCTGAGTCGGGAAGATTCCTTGGAGAAGGGAATGGCTACCCATGCCAGTATTATTGCCTGGAGAATTCCATGGTCAGAGGAGCCTGGCAGGTTACAGTCCATGTAATTGCAAAGAGTTGGATACTACTGAGCAACCAACACTTTCACTTTTCAACATATATTGGGTAGCTCTTCTGGAGCTGCTCCTGAAAGTTCTCCATGTTTCTCTTACCTCTGTTTTGTCATGTGATGACAGTAGGCAACTAAGAGGATGCCAGGACAATAGTAAGAAGTTTGACCAAGTAATGAAACCACCAGAACCTAAATAATAACACATGAATCAAGGTAGAGAGCAAATGACCATTTATAAAGGCCAGAAAAATGGAAAATAATGTATGCTATCTTTTCTGCTTCAATAGATGAAATCATAATAGAGAAAACTTAATCATGAAAGTATTCCACTTCTTAGAAACAGGAGTTATTTCAGTAGAAATTATTTAAATTATTACGTTCTTTTAATTTGCACAGCTACTATGAAACTTCTATTTATAAAAGGAACTATCACATACAAACACACTGAGGGCCTACTATCATCTTAACTGCTTATGTTCACTTGTATATAAATATAAAGTTACAGTTATCCCAGTGAAAGCCATATGTTGAGTATTTGCAGGAATATTAGGAAGTATCAAGCAGGATTCCTGCTCTGAGGATCTATTATTCCTACACTGGGAATGAGACATATGTATTGCAGCTGTAAGTAACAATAAACATCAACTTCAATTTTTTTCCTCAAGAGCAGAATGACAATGCTTACTTCAGAATAAAGAGAGAGCAAGAAGAAAGGGAGCTTATGATGAGCTGGTGAAAAGGCAGGAGGCTTGATGTACGGAATGGAAGTGGAGCTGACCCTTTAAATTGGTAGTACTGAGATAATTATAGCGGGAGATAAGTATTTGCGGTCAGATGAATAGCATAGAGAAATGTAAAGAGGCAGATATAAATATCATTGGAAGGACTGATGCTGAAAGTGAAGCTCCAATACTTTGGTCACCTGATGCAAAGAGCTGACTCACTGAAAAAGATTCTGATGCTGACAAACATTAAAGGAAAAAGGAGAAGGGGGCAGCAGAGGATGAGATGGTTAGATTGCATCACTGACTCAGTGGACATGAATTTGAGCAAACTCTGAGGGACAGTGGAGGACAGAGGAGCCTGGTATGGTACATTCCATGGTGTTTCAAAGAACTGGACACGACTTGGCACCTGAACAACAACAACAATATAATGTGTTTAAGGGCCCAGTAGTAGGAATTTAGGTAGTGAAGAGAGGGAGAGAAGATTGGGAAGATCCACTGGGGCCAGACTATAAACAATTCTGAAGGCAAGGAGCAGGGGCTTGCTTTTAAGCTATAACCAATGGAGAGTCATTGAAGTATTTTGAAAAGAAGAACAATCCAGTCAAAATCATTAAGAGCATAGTTATCTAGCAACGTAAGTTGGGAGGATGGAAGTTGGGACGGTGTGGGCAGTAGACATAAAACCAAATTTACTAATGTACTAGTTTACATTACTAAATCGCTATGTTAATCCATGCACTGAATGATGAGAACCAACCAACATGCGGATGGTAGTACTTGGGAAATAATATATCATAAGCACTCGTGTAAGTCAGAAGTGACATGGGCCCTGCTATAAATTCCTCTGATGTTTCCTGAGGGCATTCAGGAAGAATCGAAGTGATTGCAAGTATGATCTTCCAGCAAGTGACAAAATAAGGATGAGTTTCAGCATATTTCATCTCAGATACAGGGCAAGAATTAAAAATCACAGGAAGAGTTGATCAAAGCAGGTATCAGAAAGCATGTACTGAAATAGTGCTGAATGGGACCAAAAGTTGATATCAAGACCATGATTCCTTCTTTTGTAGATATTTTTAGGAAAATAGATTTTGTTTTGTGTCTGTACACAAACCCACACCCCAGCACATTCTTCTTCCAAGTGGGGCAAATTAAGAGAAATTAACTTGATGACATCTCTAGGTGTTTTCCAGCCTGTGATTCCTGGGTACCATATTTGTTTAATTAAAAAGCTATTCAACATGCATAGAAGATATTAAAAAGGCTGTTAATATTAAAATAAAGAAAATTGCAGAGTCATTTTAAAATCATTATCAAACATTTAAATTTCCATTAAGGAAAATCGAACAATGAATCTTTAAAGACTCCTAAATGGGCGGCACTCTGCATTGTTTATTCTTATACACTTATGAATAGCCAATTGTAAGTAATCCAAATTTCAAAAATACAACTGGCCTGGGGAGGTGTATACAAGTGATTAGAATTTCAAAGAGCCCAGAATAAATACCAGCTCTTTGATAGGATAATTTATGCATAAAGTAGCAGGAAGAGGTGTCTGAGTTGTTCTTGGAAAGTTCACACAGAGCTATATTAGGAGTTTAAAGCGACGTTTGGTAATTTCTTATGTGTAATGAAACTCTAGGAGAGATGCTTTTTCTTATTAAGATGTGTTATTGCCCAATGTTATCAACAAGGAGCAGCTAATTAATATTGCTTTTTCATAAATTAGAAAGCTATAGTATGTGAAAAAAAATAACATGATCTGTGCAGGAGTATCATTGAAATTGATGAATATCATAAAAAACAGCCCAAAGAAAACGGAGATGAATTACCAATTCAGAGGGATACTTGTACTCAATGTCTTTTTGTGAGCACAAAGGACTCACAGGAAACTCTAAATCCTTGAATGTATAGAGCTATTTAGTAATCTGTGGCCCTTTGGGAAGGGAAAAAAGAGACTGAAATAGCCATTGTATTTTGTAGGCCAGTGAGGGTTTACCCAGGTAATGTTAAAGACAGCATCACAAACAGTTCACAGTTTTGGACTAACATTTTTCTGAAGGATAAATATTAAAGAATGTAAGTGCATCATTGGAAAGAAAAAACCAACAAATATTCTGAAAATATATACAATTTATGGCCCATAACAGCATCTACATCCACTCCCAGTCCTGAATTCTTACATTTAAATTGTTCCTTATGGGTATACTGGGGAGAATTTAAATTCCAAAAATCTATTTTGCCCCGGAAAATAAAGCCCTCAATTTGGAGTCTTCCTATTGCTGAGTCAACAACAACAACAAATTCCCAAACTGCAAAGCTACGTGGCCGATAGGGAACATTTTAGGGAGAGTCATGGAATATCTCTATGAAACTTTCCCAGGCCCCCAGCTGGTGCCGTTCCCAGCACAGTGTGACTGGGCCTCTGTCAGGACTCAAGAGCATCCCTCTCAGCCTGGGTCTTAGTGTCGCTACACTCGAGCTGCATCTGGACCCCTGTCCCTCCCAGAGCTTCATTCCATTACATTTCAGGACAAGGGAAGTGGCTGGCAGTATGCAACTGAGGACACTTTGGATTCTGAAGCTAAGCCAGGAAACCCTGACTAAAAGTCGTGATGAGGAACTGTCCTCAGATTGTATGGGGTGGAATCCAAGTTAATTATATTCTCTCTGCTCACACCAATAATCTGAGAACAAAGCATGCTCTTAAAACAAATGCAAGATACGTGCTCATCACAGGGAGTGGGGAGAAGATGGAATCAGTCATCCAGGCAAGGTTTTGTGGGCCCTGAAATCTGAATGATAAAACGGGAACAGGGATAGATCATTGAGGTGCAGGCCAGGGAGGGGGGAAATAGGGAGGATGGATAGGATGTCACATGTACAACACAAGGTACTTTGGTTCAATGTTGGTCTTGTGTTTTTCTTCACTTCTAATTTCAGAAGTTGGCATATAACATAGGACTTTGGTAGAGTGGATTTGGTTCTAATAATGGACTGTCAAAGGCTGTGACTCCTGCTTCATTGCTAGCTGATATAACACCTCTTAGCAAGGATAGAATGCTGTAAGAAAAAAATAGAAAGAAATCCAAAAGAAGAAAAAAGATGCAAACCAGCAAGGGCAGGGTTAACCCACTCTTGGGTGGTTCTGAAGAACAATCGAATGGGACCTTGGTCATGAAACCTGAGTTTAAAATGCCTCCTTAGGGGTCTCACTGAGACTAGTCAGACCTCTGACTGGGATGGCTATACTGAGAAGTTTCTATTCTGGCTATAAAGAAAAAAAAATAGACTATCCAGAAAAAATATGGTGTATATTTCCAATAATCAATGGAACCCAAGCACATGATAGAATATTTTATGCTGCTGCCTCTGTTTCCTGTGAGACTAACAGGTGAGAGGTAACAAAAGGTTACACTGTCTGCTTCAGAGATTTGAATTTCATGAATGGAATTGAATATTCTCGTCACAGGTGCAGGAGCCCAGCCTCCACTGTATGAAGAAGGCAAGCTGACAGGCGGTTCCCTGTGTCAAAGAACTTGAGCCAGGCTTTGACTCCCAGACAGGCAGGATAGCTGGCCTCCTCAGCCTGGTATCTAAGGGAATCCGACACTCTCCACAGTATTTCCTCCAGGATAATCTGCCATGGTTTTAGACCTCATTGCATATTTAGCATCTAATTGCAGCCTAGCACAGTGCATGGGAGTGTGAGATGACAAGCTAGTCAACTGGGATTCAAGTGTAAGTTCCCCTACTTACAAATTCTTCTCACTGGGAACATCAATTAACCTCTCTGAACCTCAGTTTCCTCCTCATTAAAATGGCTGAATCAAGGAATTCCCTGGTGGTCCAGTGGCTAAGACTCCGCATTTTCACTGCCAAGGGCATGGGTTCAATCCCTAGAAAGGGAAGATCCCGCAAGCCACATCGCCAAAAATTAATTAAGTAAACTAAAATTGCTGTATCAATAGCAATGACCACACAAGATCCTTGGCAATTGTAGTAAAAATAAACACATTAATGATATTAAAGCACATTACACCAAATATAGCATGGAGTAAACACTTAAATATAACCAATAGTCTTCTTTTTTCCAGATGACAACTCCAGAATATATCTGCTTTATCACTTCTCAACACCAAGCGATTGACATACAGGGAACAAGCTACTGCCTGACAACGTGAGCTTTCTAACACATTCCTTAAGTTGTTTCCCCCCAAAATAAATGAGACCTCAAAAAAGAACCAGTGTAACGTGGCCAGATTTAGCAAATATAAAATGTTCCATTAAATGAATTTCAGAAAAACAAAAATAATTATACGGTAAGTATGTCCCAAATATTGCATGGCACATGCATACTAAAATATATATTTGTTGTCTACCTGTAATTCACATTTACTGGGCTTTCTGTATTTTTTTCTGGTGGTCAAGAATCCCTTAGAAGAAATGGAGTAGTCCTCATAGTCAACAAAAGAATCTGAAATGCAGTATTTAGATGCAATCTCAAAAACGACAGAATGATCTCTGTCTGTTTCCAAAGCAAACAATTCAATAGCAATAATCCAAACCTATGCCCCAACCACTAATGCTGAAGAAGCTGAAGTTGAACGGTTCTATAAAGACCAACAAGACTTTCTAGAACTAACACCCATAAAAGTTGTCCTTTACATTATAGGGGACTCGAATGCAAAAGTAGGAAGTCAAGAGATACCCAGAGTAACAAGTAAATTTGGCCTTGGAGTACAAAATGAAGCAGGGCAAAAGCTAAGATAGTTTTGCCAAGAGAACGCACTGGTCACAGCAAACACCCTCTTCCAACAACACAAGAGAAGACTCCACACATGGACATCACCAGATGGTCAACACCAAGATCAGATTGATTATATTCTTTGCAGCCAAAGATGGAGAAGCTCTACACAGTCAGGAAAAAAAACAAGACCAGGAGCTGACTGTGGCTCAGATCATGAACTCCTTATTGCCAAAATCAGACTTAAGTAGGGAAAACCACTACACCATTCAGGTATGACCTAAATCAAATCCCTAATGATTATACAGTGTAAGTGACAAATAGATTCTATCACATCAGATCTGATAGAGTGCCTGAAGAACTATGGATGGAGGTATGTGACACTGTACATGAGGCAGGGATCAAGACCATCCAGAAGAAAAATAAATGCAAAAAGGCAAAATGGCTGTCTGAGGAGGCTTTACCACTAGCTCAGAAAAGAAGAGAAGCTAAAGGTAAGGGAGAAAAGGAAAGATACACCCATTTGAATGCAGAGTTCCAAACAATAGCAAGGAGAGATAAGAAAGCCTTCCTCAATGATCAATGCAAAGAAATAGAGGAAAACAATAGAATGAGAAAGACTAGAGATCCCTTCAAGAAACTTAGAGATGCCAAGGGAACATTTCATGCAAAGATGGGCTCAATAAAGGACAGAAATGGTATGGACCTAACAGAAGCAGAAGATATTAAGAAGAGGTGGCAAGAATACACAGAAAAACTATATAAAAAAGATCTTTATGACCCAGATAACCACGTTGGTGTGATCACTCACCTAGAGCTAAATATCCTGGAATGTGAAGTCAAGTGGGCCTTAGGAAGCATCACTATGAACAAAGCTAGTGGAGGTGATGGAATTCCAGTTCAGCTATTTCAAATCCTAAAAGAGGATGCTGTGAAAGTGCTACAGTCAATATGCCAGCAAATTTGGAAAACTCAGCAGTGGTCACAGGACTAGAAAACGTCAGTTTTCATTCCAATCCCAAAGAAAGGCAATGCCAAAGATTGTTCAAACTACCACACAATTGCACTCATCTCACATGATAGCAAAGTAATGGTCAAAATTCTCCAAGCCAAGTTTCAACAGTAAGTGATGCGTGAGCTTCATGATGTTCAAGCTGGATTTAGAAAAGCCAGAGGAACCAGAGATCAAATTGCCAATATCCACTGGATCATTGAAAAAGCAAGAGAGTGCCAGAAAAACACCTATTTCTCCTTTTTTCACTACATCAAAGCCTTTGACTTTGTAGATCACAACAAACTGTAGAAAATTCAAGAGATGGGACTACCAGACCACCTTACCTGCCTCCTGAGAAATCTGTATGCAGGTCAGGAAGCAACAGTTAGAACCCAACATGAATCAACAGATTGGTTCCAATTAGGAAAGGAGTATGTCAAGTACTGTCACCCTGCTTATTTAACTTATATGCAGTGTACATCATGCAAAATGCCTGGCTGGATGAAGCACAAGCTGGAATCAAGATTGCTAGGAGAAACATCAATAACGTCAGATATGCAAATGACACCATCCTTATGGCAGAAAGTGAAGAGGAACTGAAGAGCCTCTTGACGAAAGTCAAAGATGAGAGTGAAAAAGCTAGCTGAAAACTTAACATTCCAAAACTAAGATCATGGCATCTGGTCCCATCATTCCATGGCAAATAGATGGGAAAACAATAGAAACAGTGACAGACTTTATTTTCTTGGGCTCCAAAATCACTCCAGGTGGTAACTGCAGCCATGAAATTAAAAGACATTTTTCCCTTTGAAGAAAAGCTGTGCCCAAACTAGACAGCATATTAAAAAGCAGAGACATGACTTTGAAAACACAGGCTCATGTAGTCAAAGCTATGGTTTTCCCCATAGTCATGCATGGATGTGAGAGTTGGACTATAAAGAAAGCTGAGTGCCGAAGAGTTGATGCTTTTGAACTGTGGTATTGGAGAAGACTCTTGACTGTCCCTTGGACTTTAAGGAGATCCAACCAGTCAATCCTAAAGGAAATCAGTTCTGAATATTCATTGGAAGGACTTTTGCTGAAGCTGAAACTCCTATCCTTTGGCCACCTGATGCAAAGAACTGACTCATTGGAAAAGACCCTGATGCTGAGAAAGATTGAAGGCAGGAGGAGAAGGGGATGACAGAGGATGAGATGGTTGTATGGCATAACCGACTCAATGGACATCAGTTTGAAGAAGCTCCAGGAATTGTTGATGGACAGGGAAGCCTGGTGAGCTGCAATCCATGGGGTCACAAACAGTTGGACACAACTTAGTGACGTAACTCAACTGAACTGAAAGGATGGTTAATTTTATTTTGATAAATATTTTGAAAAATCTATGTGCATCAACACAGTACACCTTACACCTTAAACTTATACAGTATAATGTGCCAATCATATCTCAATAAAGCTAGAAAAAAATCTCTAAAAGATTTGTGACATTGATATTCTGGTATGCATTTCTTTTACTGAGAATTTTTACACTTAGCTGAGGTGAGAAGGCAGTAATATTGATTATACCACCAGCAAGAAAACAACACCTACCACTTATGATATATATCTACTGGGAGCCATGCATTTTGATATGTGATTTATTACACATTTACAATTCTTACAACAACTCTGCAAGGTAAGTGAAGCGCAATAAGATTAACTGACTAGCCTAAGTTCACCAAGCTATTAATTATCTGGTTAAGATTAAAGTCAATGTCTAACTAAAGTTAAAGCCTGCACTCTTTCTAGATGACACCCTACTGCTTCCATGTAGGGCTTATGGAAGTTTCCATGTCTTCTACATTTCTTACAAAATATCCTTCCATCACAGTACCCTACTGCTGAATCACATCTTGTTTTGCATTGCACTTACAGGCATAGGATACTTTTGTTGAAGGTGATTGACTATTTAGATTTTTTTCTACCTTGCATTGAAGAATAGGTACTACCTAGAATTGGGTCCACAAAAAAGTTCTGTTAGCATTGAATTATTGATTATTGCCTGCCTATAGAAGGGCTTCTCTGGTGGCTCAGTGGTACAGAATTCACCTGCCAGTGCAGAACATAAGTTCGATCCCTGGATCAGGAAGATCTCCTGGAGAAGAAAATGGCAACAACTCCAGTATTCTTGCCTGGGAAATCCCTTGGGCAGAAGAGCCTGGCGAGGTACAGTCCATGGGGTCACAAAATCTGACACGGCTTAGCAACTAAAACAACTGCCTAAACACATGATGCTTCCAGAGCTAAAGCTGAAGCACAATGATACAGAAGTTCGACAACTTCCTTGCTATCTTTAGGCACTTTGAGGCAGGTGTTATGATGCTATGTAAGTTGTATGTTGCTATATAGTTGATCAGAACACTGAATTTTTAATAAGGATGAACCTATATTACCAAGTATGTCCCACATAAACAGAACTTGAGTCTTTTTAATAGCACTCACAACCAAATTATTATAAAAGTATGAGAGTAATGTTGGGGTTTACCTTTGCAACTCAGATGATAAAGAATCTGCCTGCAAAGTGGGAGACCCAGGTTGAATCCCTGGGTCAGAAAGAAGCCCTGAGGAAGGGAATGGCTACCCACTCCAGTATTCTTGCCGGGAGAACTCCATGGACAGAGGAGCCTGGTGGGATAACATCCATGGGGTCACAAGAGACTGAGCGACTAACTTTCTACCTCCTGTGCTTTTTCTGAATATCTGAAATTTTGTACCCTTTAACTAACATTTCCACATTTTTTTCACTCTCTAGCCCCTGGTAACCACCATTCTATTTCTGATATTATAAATTTTACTCTTTATATTCCACATATAAATGAGATTAAACAGTATTTGTCTTTCTGTGTCTGGCTTATTTCACTTAGTATAATGCCCTCAAGATTCATCCATGTTCCACATGAAAAAACTTCCTTCTTTCTTTAGGCTGAATAAAATTACATTGTTTTATATGTTTTTTCTCACATTTCCTTTTCTTATTCATACAATGATGGGCACCTAGGTTGTTCCCATATCTTGGCTATTGTGAATAATGCTGCAATAAACATGGGAATGCAGATAACTCTTCAAGATATTTTATTTCCTTAGGATAATAAGGAATACCAGAAGTGGAACTGCTGGATCATATAATAGTTGTTCTGTTATATGTAGCCTCCATTCTGTTTTCCATAATGGCAATAACAACTTACATTCCCATAAGTAGTGTATAAGGGTTCCCTTTTTCCACATCCTCACCAATACTTATCTTTTGCCTTTTTGTTAATACTCATCTTAACAAGTGTGAAGTGATATTTCACTGTAATTTTGATTGTCCTGATGATTCAAGATACTGTACACCTTTTGATATACCCACTGACATTTGTATGTATTATTTAGAGAATGAGTTTTGGACTATTTTACCCATATTTCATTTTGCTTGTTTCTTGTTACTAAGGTCTTTATATATTGCAGATATTAATCTCTTTCCAGATATATGGTTTGCAAATATTTTCTACCTCTCTGTAGGTTCTGTCTTTATTCTGTTGATTGTCTCCCTTTTGGGGCAGAAGTTTTTATTTGAAGCAATTCCATATACTCATTTTTGCTTTTATTTCCTGGGCTTTTAATGTGTTAAAAAATCATTGTCCAGAACAATGTTAAGAATTTTTTCTGTACCTTTTTTATTATAGTTTTACAGTTTCAGGTCTTATGTTTAAGTCTTTAATCTATTTTGAGTTACTTTTTGTATATAAGGAAACAATTGTATTCTTTTTGATGTGAGCATCCAATTTTTCCAACACCATTTATTAATGAAATTATCTTTTCCCTACCTTTGTGTTTGTGGCAACTTTATCCAGATTAATTGATCATACATATGAGGGTTCACTTATGGGCTCTCTATTCTATCCATTGGTCCATATGATTCTTTGAATGAAAGTACCATACTCTATTTATTTCTATAACTTTATAGTATATTTTGAAATCTGGAAGTGTGATATCTCTAGCTTTTTAAAATTGATTATTTTACTTATTTATTTTTGACTGTGCTGGGTCTTCATTGCCCCATGGGCTTTTTCTCTACTTGCACAGAGCAGGGGCTACTCACAAGTTGCAGTACACGAGCTTCTTATTGTGGTGGCTTCTCTCATTGCAGAGCACAGGCTCTAGAGCCCTCAGGCTTCAGTAGTTGTAGCACACAGGCTTAGTTTCTTTGCACACTTGTGGGATCTTCCTAGATCAGGGATGAAACTTGTGTCTCCTGCATTGTCAGGTAGATTCGTTACCAGTGCACAACCAGGGAAGCCCTCTAGCGTTGTTTTTATTGCTCAAAATGGCTTTGGCTATGTGAGGTCTTTTCCATAGGAATTTTATGATTCTTTTTCTGTTTCTGTGAAAAATGTCATTAGAATTTTGATAGGGATTGCATGCAGTCTATACATGGCTTTGGGGAGTATAGACATTTTAACAATATTAACTCAATCTATGAATACAGGATATCTTTCCATTAAAATATGTATTCCTTTTTGTTCATCAATATTTTATAATTCAGAGTACAGATATTTCACCTTCTTGTTTAAATTTATCTTCCTAAGTATTTTATTCTTTTTGATGCTATTGAGATATTGCAAATGAAAATGTTTTCTTAATTTCTTTCCCAGATATGTCCTTGTTAAAGTATAGAAACACAATTGATTTTTATATGTTGGTTTTATATCTTGAAATATCACTGAAAAGTATTTGCTAGTTTGTTAGTTTATTTAATGTCTTTATTTTAAGAAATGACAGGCTTCCCAGGTGGCTCTGTGGATAAAGAATCTGCCTGCAATGCAGGAGATGCAGGAGACATGGTTTCAATTCCTGGGTCAGGAAGATTCCTTGAGGGAGGGCATGGCAACCCACTCCAGTATTCTTGCCTGGAGAATCCGAAGTACAGAGGAGCCTAGCTGGCTACAGTCCACAGGGTCGCAAAGAGTCAGACACAACTGAAGCAACGGATCATGCACAAATGCACATTCAAAGATTATTTAACTGAGATATAAGATATTCAAGTTGGTTAAGTATCAGAACGTTGCAACCTAGTCATCACATTAAATACTTATGACTGATAGTATTTTAAGAATTTCATAAAATTATATCCTTTAAAAAGACATCCACTATTATGATCCAATTTAGTTTAATAGCATTTCTAAAAAAAAGTTTTAATTTTCCACAATTTGTAGAAACATGATAAGGTTTTAAACTAATTAAACCAATATGGGAAATGTTGGAAATTTGAATTACAAGGAACTTAACCCTAGTGTTGAACAGACCAAAATACTATGCTAATATTTTTTTTTTCACATGGCAAACATTCTATAAAGACTTTGAAACATGCTATCTTATTTTGTCTTGAAACTGAAGCCTTATTTTCTTATAGCCATAGCAACAAATGCTTTTAAGTATACAGTTTTCAGTCTCCACAAAAACACCATTTAGTAACTTTATATATATATATATATATATACACACACACATATTACCTGTTAAACCATTCTGTTTATCTAGACTAGATATCCCTAGAACACACGCAAAAGATCTGAATTACTTTTTGATTGGTTAATCAGTTAAAATTTCATAAGAAGTGGCTGTCAGGATAGGAGGAAGCCAGCTGCAGACTAGAGAAGGAAGAACATTTAGATGCAGAAAGAGAGGTTTTATATAAATACACACCCACACACAGGGGAATGACATATAGCTGGTTTTGACATAACTTGGACCCTTGACAATTGTATCAAATCATATAGTTAAAAAGGCAGAACTTATTAGTCTTCAAAATATAAAAAAACAAGGAGGGGATATCTCTCATGTTTAAAAAAAAAATGATCTCTCTTTGAGACAAAGAAGATAGACAAATATTCTCATGAGGATTTTCTTTGCTTTTTGTTCTAAGGTACCCCTCATATGAACCATGTTGTTCACGTCAAAAGCTCCCCAAAGCAGCCACTGCTATTCCAAACTGTCTGTTGAAACTGTCTGATAAGTACACAGTTTAGCTTTATAGTGAGAAAGACTGATGGAAGCAGGTGTTCAGCCTGTAAAAGACATCATTGGAGAAAAAGAATACTCCTCTGAGAACTGAACAACCTGTAAGAACAGTACTTGTGTAACTTGGTGTCTCTGAGTTTGGCCAAAGGGCAATCATCACCAGTCAGGGATCAAACAAAACCTGCTGATTCTGGGTAGATGAAACTGAGCAGGGAAATTCTCCAGAACACAAAGCCAGGATGGAAAAGGAAGTCTTTTCAAGGTTTTTAAAATGGTGTCCCATGAAAGTATTTGCTTCAAGCACACTGGTCTGAGAACAGGTCATGGACAATCTATTGAACTATACTTACCTGATTCCTACAGACTTTTCTTATGAACAAACAACATTCAAGATGTTAGAAGAGCAGACTATGAGAGGAGGTATTAGAAGGCACTAAGCCAATTTTACCAAGGAATAATTTAAAGCAGATTGGGTAACAAAGAACTGAACTGAGACCTTCACTTCAGTTCAGTTGAGTCGCTCAGTTGTGTTCGACTCTTTGCGTGTCCATCGAGTTGTCATGCCATCCAACCATCTCATCCTCTGTCGTCCCCTTCTCCTCCTGCCTTCAATCTTTCCCAGAATCAGGGTCTTTTCAAATGAGTAAGTTCTTCACATCAGGTGGCCAAAATATTGGAGTTTCAGCTTCAGCATCAGTCCCTCCAAGACACCTTATTCCTAGGGAAACAAAATAAACCCAGTGTTGAAGGGGTTCATGAAATGTTGGAGTCCAGTTAAGCATGAATTTACCTTTCCAGTGTGGGCAGGGTGCATATCAAATCAGAAAACACAATGGACCACAGATTCGTGCACTATTACTGTCTTGAGGGTCCTGAATCTCAATGGAACCTCCATTTCAGTCAAGGCCCTCCAAACAAAAGACCACTAGGAACACACCACTGTTTAAACAAGCTATGTATATTATTCACCACAAGAAGGAAGAGCACACACCATGAGGAACCATGAGACATTTCTAGGAGAGGGTATTAGAAAGGACTGATTTTAGGGCTTGTGTTAGGTGATTTTGTGGAGGCTTTAAGGAAGCAGGGCTTTGTCCCTGGGTCAGATGTTATCAGGAAGTGGGATAATTCTACAGTTGGCTATATTAATAAACATTATCTATGAAGAAGGCAGACCAGAGTTGAGCTAAAGCTGTAATTGGTTTAAAAAATATCAGTCACACATATTAAACAGAATGGGGGAATGTTTAATATTCTTTGACTTGGACAATGTTTATATTTTGTCTGTTCAGACAAGATTGTGGAATGGTCTTCTGATCCATCATGGCCAGAGTGGCCTTGTTGGATGTTGTGTTCTATGACATTGTTTATGTTCAACAGAAGAATGCCAAGGCCTAGTAGTGAGTGAGTGCCAGACTATCTCATGGCAAATCAAGGCCTCATGCTCATACCAGTTTAGCTTCTGGGTGTCAGTAGCTGCTTTTCTTGGGCCAACAGACATTTTATCTGAAGACAATAGTAGTTAATAGCATAAACAATAGAGAAAAGTTCTCCTATTAGAGAAAAATAAATGTGTTAGGCCTGAAAAGCAAAGCCCACATCAGAGGTATGTTGTTAAATTATCGAGAAATACCTCACATTGGCTCCTGTATAGAAGGGAAGTGGAGAGAGATAAATATACATTAAGATGTTCTTAAGTCTGTCTTTTCACAAATAGTTCAAACAGGCTTATTTAAGAGCCTATTTTGAGCTGGATTTCTAGCTAAAAGTAAAAGTGTCTAAATGAGAACAATATACCCATTTTGCTCAGCACCAAAACCCTCTATAATTTGCCAGAGATATAATAGAACTGTTGTACAGACAAAACCAAAGCCTATAAAAATCTGTTTACCACTTGCCTAATAATAAGTCATCCCCTCTTAAGTCTCTTCACTTGCAATTGATTTCTAGAGATTGGAAACAAGTTTGTGACTCAGGAGTTTAAAGTCCGTAGGGTGAACTTGCTGCCTCAGTGTCATGCTGCGTCGTAGGCAGCTATGGACTTGAAGGAAACAGAAGGAAACCTGGGCTCATTAAAGGGTTTGGGCATGAGGTGAGATAAGCAATACGAGTAAGGAGGACATCGATATAAGAGGGTCACATCATGTTGACCTGTGAAATGAGTGTCAATTGTCAGAAATCAGAGTGTTGGTGGAGTACTAGAAATCTGAATCAGATACACTGCATCAGCCAGAAAGAAAGAGTGAAGTTATTAAGGCAACCCCAGGAAGTTTTCTACTCTGACTGGTGAGCCTAGCCTAATGGCTTGGCCTTGAAGGACCCAGTTAGTTTAGATCTAAACCATGAACTGCTGGATGGATTAAAATAAAGCACCTCCAGATACAGACTTTACGTTATCTAATAGTGGTGATACTTTGTGAGTTAGTATTTCTTCTCCTTTGTTTTTCATACCACCCCCTCACCTGCCTAACCTCCTTGCCATGGACTTTGAATGCCTCTCTTGTTTTTTCTAGTGCTTACTGCTGAGTCTCTCTGGCATACAAAAAAGTAATAACTACCCTTTCCTTAGAACAATCTATGGACTAGACAGTATGAGGGAGCTCTACCTACATTATTTATAATTCTCACAACAATTCTGCAAAATGGTTGTGATTATCCCTATTTTACAAAAGGAAATGGAGACTCAAAAGTTTGTACCATAAAACAAATTCAAACAACCGGATCCTGCCTTCTCCTGCTCCTGTATTAAGGGACCCAGCTTACTTAGGGTGCCTCTGCTTGCTCTCAGCCTTGACACTTGCCAGGCACATCCCCTTGATCACTGCAGTCAAAATGCCACCTTTCCCAGCAAGATACTCTATACCTCCCTGCTTGCTCAGGGCTACTATTGCTCACAGCAGCTCTTTTATCTAGACAATTCTCCACCAGAGTCATGCATAGCCCAGGATGAGGGACATTTAACTGCTTTTGTAAGTACTGGTCATTCATGGCTCTTTATCCTGCAGCCACTTCCTGTGCCATTGGGCTGCCTTGTCCACTCAGTTTTCAACCTTCCAACTCACTGTCATGTGTATGTTAAGTAATACGAAAGTGAATATGGAAAGATGGTACAGGAAGTGGTATCAATTGATTGAACTGTAGCAGCATTAAAGCTGCAGAACATTACTTTTTAATTTTTAATTTAGAAAAGCCCAAAGGACTCCAGGAAAAGGCATGACCCTCAGAGGTCTCAGAGAGACACAGACAGGCAGTCAATACTGAGGACACCATTCTCCACCCCCACTAACCTCTGAAGGCCAAGAAAGCAACGTGATAGAAGCTGAAAACTCTCACCAGGATGACTGGGTTTGAGTCAAATGTCTCCCTCCTTCCATTTGAAATGATTTCCTGTCTATTCTGTTTGGAAAGCATCTCATGTCTTTTCACCCCATTTAATCTAGAGCAGGTGCTCAACCTGTATTTATTTGCCAGTTGAGTCTTCAGGAATTTTCATCTCAGGATTCCAAGTGTCCAATAATTTGGTGAGGGTCGGAGCTTGGGGAATGGATATCAAGTGACATGAAATTAGAAACCTTAGCCCAGCTTTCTAATTTCATGTCACTTGATATCCATTCCCCAAGCTCTGACCCTCACCAAATTATTGGACACTTTTCTGTGAGAGCTGCACAGTACATCAAACATCATAGTAACTATTGGCAAAATTGACCAAAGGAAATAAACTAACATCAAAGCACTGAACACAACATCTGTTTTTTCTGGAAATCAAGAATTCTTTTCAGATGTCATGAAAAAAAAAATCAAGCATACATTTTATTTATATGGAGGTAAAATTACACTTCTAATTTAGCAAATTAATGTTTAAACTGACATGAGAAAACATATGTCAGCTTCATGTGGAAATTATTGTTCTATAAAAGCTTCGTGCTCACCTTAATGACATACGAATACACAGTTTTTAAACTGTTGAGGATAAGAGATGTGGTATCAGGATGTACTGATTTGGTTCAGAATGAGCCAAATCTCAGTATGTACAAATTCAATGGAAGCCTGTTTCAGAGAAACTCTTTGTGCATATCAAAGGAAAAGAGATTTGCAAACTGTGATATTTCAAAAAATCAGAAAGTATATTTACATTGATTTAAAAAATTCTCTCCTTAAGAATCCACAAGGTCAAAATATTTAACACATAAATGTAGAATGTGTAAAATGTAAGTCAAAACCTACGGGCAGATAATGAATATACAGAATAAATGCCCTGCTCTTTCATCACTTTATTCCAGTTTCTCTAAAGCCTCTGCAGAGATGCTCTTCTGTCCATCTATACTACTTCTGAATCAAGAAACACAGTGGCCTCACCCTGGATTATAAGCCCCACATCATGTGCCATAACCATCTTCAAGATGCAAAATGTTATTAGGAACTTTTCCACTTTTCACAAGGAAAACCTGAGCAAGAATAAAAGAATGTGAGGATATATTAAAAGAGCAAGTTCATCTTCAAATCTAGATGAGAAACAGAAATTTCTGCCACAAAACCAAAAGCTCCACATGTTGACTCTAGAAGGAGCATATTTGGATGAGAAGGTGTGGATGCACTGCCCAGTTTTATTTTCCTTGCTATATTATTTTCCCTTTCTCTTGGGACCTCTTGCTCCTATTTCTCACAATGGCCTTAGGTGAGGTGAGCAAGGTGGTTAACAGAAGTGCCTGGAGGCAGGATGGGGAACTGTCCACTGTGAATTTGGATACAGGCTGCATATCCGGAAAACGACAAGTTCATTACACTTCAGGTAACCTCTATTATGGGAAGACTCAAAAATATGTGACCTCCCTCATTCACAAAGGGATTAATTTACTTCCCCAGCTCCACACAGAGAAAAAAAAAATGAGATCCTGCATGCCTCAACTAAGACCCAGCATAGCCAAAAAAAAAAAAAGTAAATATTTCAATATTTTTAAAAAGAACATGGAAAGAAGCTAGGATTTGCATAGGTAAAGCAGGTAAATCTGAGACATGCCCTTCCTTCCAACAGCAGTCCTTCCTTCTTGCACGCACGTGTGCTCATGCACCAGCACACATACCCAAGCTAGGCAGAATGAAGCCAGCATAGCAGCAGAAAGAGAAAAGAGATCCGGAGCTGGAGAAGGGTGGAAGGATGGAGGATGTCTAATCAGCACCCCAGGGAGCAAAATGAGAAGAAGAGGGCTTCTCATTTTTAAAAGACTATTAAAATATTTTCCAAATGTATTTCCCCATTATTGATTCATAATTAAGGCCATACATAGCATGCATAACAAAGCAGTAAAATTTATCTGTACTCACATATTGCCAGAGGTTGCAAATTTTCATCTGCCTGCTTTATTACTGAAATATCAAATCAATCCTTTTCTTCTGGTTGTGTTTTGATGGCAATCACACTGATTCAGTAGCCAAGATTCTTTTGATTGAAAATGACAGATCAGGTCAAACTCTATGAAGCCATTAAAGGGGTTTTACTGGTTTATGAAACCAGGTAGGAAGGACAAGGTTTGGCAAGAGTTGATGGCTGAGTGCATTAGGAAATTTTGCAGAGTTGCTCCTTGGGGCGTGCATTTGTGGGTATAAAATACAGTACAACTACCAGGGTAACCTGACATTCTGGTTCATAACGTAGCTGCCAGGACATCACTGATTACTGTGTATGACTTTCACCTTGTGTGCTCTATATTCATCACCCATATGGCCCTCTCCCTCACCCAAATTAAAATTACACAGAATTATAAGAAATAATGAATATTTAAAATATTCACACATGAAAACCATTTCATTTGGGATTTGTGGTAGCAGCAGTAAACTGATGCAGCTGCCATCATATGCTTTGTGAAATTATTGTAGTCTCTCTCTGGAATTTCAGCTATGTTGGACCAATTTGTTCCACTCCAGTTTAATATAATGCTATGTTTCTGACTTGGTGTAGATATTTTAAACCACATACTGCAAGCTCTCCTATGCACATACATATCTTTTAAAACATTTATTCATTTCTGAAGGATTCCATCAATTAACTGCGAATGGGCTGAAGTTGAAGTGAAAAGGAACATCATAACCATTCAAGTATTTATTTCAAGGAAACAAGAAAATAAAAGTGCTTTTATCAAAACAGAGATTTCAGAGGATAGAGATAAAAGAAAAGCAGATGATTGTAAGAGTGCTTGAAATCCACGGGGGGGAAATGCTGCCCAATTTCAGGGAAGGCTGTGAGCCCTGGGAGCAGAGGGGGCCAGTCCAGTGTCTGCTTCTGGAAGAATATTCTGTGATGGGATACATGTGGTGGGAGGGTGTCAATGTGAGAAACAGAAGGGCAGAGAGAGGAAGGCAAGTTGTAAAATGCTGAAGTTTGGATGGTAACCCATTGCTTGTTTAAAGAGATTAAAAACGCTGTGTATATCACTGGCATCAGCCTAAAGCCACAGGCCATGGGCTACATGACCAGGAATGTCTGTTGTATGCAGGTAGAGAAGAATATTTTATGCTCTAACAGAAGGATCTTTCTTCCCCTTTAAAATACCTATTAGTCATTCTGGAATGTTCCAAGGATACAGAAAAGAATAAAAAAGATCACAAACACCCAAGCACCCACCCAAACTGAACAAATGTTAATGAACTGTTTGCCTCAGATCCTTGTTGGGGTACAAAAGCAGAGACCCAGAGCCTGCTTCTTGGTCCATAATCTCTTTTCTTGCCTTTTTCTTTGATAGCAGAACCTTGATATAGCTGTGCACAGAGCTTTCCAGAAGTAAGAGCTGTGGACCCTAGCCTATTCCAGTCACTGTGAGACAATGTGACTAAGTTTTAGACAACGGGATGTGAGGGAAAGGGCACCCCATCCACCATTCTCTTTACTTCACATTTCATAGTAAATGTAAGACATAAACTTGTGTTCTTTATAATCCACCCAGTCTACGCCATTCTGTATGTAATAACAGCCCACACAAATGAAGACAATTTTGGACAAACTGATTTTGAGATCTCTAACTGACAGGTCAGGAAGCAACAGTCAGAACTGGACATGGAACAACAGACTGGTTCCAAACAGGAAAAGGAGTACGTCAAGGTTGTATATTGTCACCCTGCTTATTTAACTTATATGCAGAGTACATCATGAGGAACACTGGGCTCGAAGAAGCACAAGCTGGAATCAAGATTGCTGGGAGAAATATCAATAACCTCAGATATGCAGATGACACCACCCTTATGGCAGAAAGTGAAGAGGAACTAAAAAGCCTCTTGATGAAAGTGAAAGAGGAGAGTGAAAAAGTTGGCTTGAAGCTCAACATTGAGAACACTAAGATCATGGTATCTGGTCCATCACTTCATGGGAAATAGATGGGGAAACAGTGGAAACCGTGCCAGACTTTATTCTTTGGGGCTCCAAAATCACTGCGGATGCTGATTGCAGCCATGAAATTAAAAGACGCTTACTCCTTGGAAGGAAAGTTATGACCAACCTAGATAGTATATTAAAAAGCAGAGACATTACTTTGCCAACAAAGGTCCGTCTAGTCAAGGTTATGGTTTTTCCAGTGGTCATGTACGGATGTGAGAGTTAGACTGTGAAGAAAGCTGATCACTGAAGAATTGATGCTTTTGAACTGTGGTGCTGGAGAAGACTCTTGAGAGTCCCTTGGACTGCAAGGAGATCCAACCAGTCCATTCTAGAGGAGATCAATCCTGGGGGTTCATTGCAAGGACTGATGCTAAAGTTGAAACTCCAATACTTTGGCCACCTCATGCGACGAGTTGATTCACTGGAAAAGACTCTGATGCTGGGAAGGATTGGGGGCGGGAGGAGAAGGGGACGGCAGAGAATGAGATGGCTGGATGGCATCACCGACTCGATGGACATGAGTTTGAGTGAACTCCGGGAGTTGGTGATGGACAGGGAGGCCTGGTGTGCTGTGATTCATGGGGTGGCAAAGAGTCGGACATGACTGAGCAACTGAACTGAACTGAACTGAATTGATGTTCAGTGGGAGCTGCTCGGCAAGCAGCTGGTTACATGTATTGGGGATAAAATGCAGGGATGCAGCAGGAGATCGAAATCTGGGAGTCATTAGAGTATAGGTGTCATGGAAAGCCACGATCCTGGGTGAGAGGACAGAAGGAATTATTGCAAATGGAAAAGAGAAGACACATAAGGACCTACTCAGAACTAGGCACTAATCCAGACATGTGGGATATATCGATGAACAAAACAGACAAATATCCTTGCCCTCCTCTGATTTATCTTCTGGCAGCATGAGATACACATTCAAGCATAGATATACTGAATAATCATACATTAACTTAGACAATTTTTTGGTTTGGTAGTTTGTGCAGTAGTTTGAGCTACAACACAATTGCACTAATCTCACATGCTAGCAAAGTAATGCACAAAATTCTCCAAGCCAGGCTTCAGCAATATGTGAACCGTGAATTTCCAGATGTTCAAGCTAGATTTAGAAAAGGCAAAGGAACCAGATATCAAATTGCCAACATCTGCTGGATCATTGAAAAAGCAAGAGAGTTCCAGAAAAACATCTATTTCTGCTTTATTGACTATGCCAAAGTCTTTGACTGTGTGGATCACAATAAACTGTGGAAAATTCTGAAAGAGATGGGAATACCAGACCACCTGACGTGCCTCTAGAGAAACCTGTATGCAGGTCAGGAAGCAACAGTTAGAACTGGACATGGAACAACAGACTGGTTCCAAATAGCAAAAGGAGTAGGTCAAGGCTGTATATTGTCACCCTGCTTACTTAACTTATATGCAGAGCACATCATGAGAAACACTGGGCTGGAGGAAGCACAAGCTGGAATCAAGACTGCTGTGAGAAATATCAATAACCTCAGATATGCGGATGCCACCACCCTTATGGCAGAAAGTGAAGAAGAACTAAAGAGCCTATTGATGAAAGTGAAAGAGGAGAGAGAAAAAGTTGGCTTAAAGCTCAACATTCAGAAAAGGCATCTGGCCCCATCACTTCATGGCAAATAGATGGGGAAACAGTGGCTGACTTTATTTTTTGGGGGGCTCCAAAATCACTACAGATGATGACTGCAGCCATGAAATTAAAAGATATTTACTCCTTGGAAGGAAAGTTGTGACCAACCTAGACAGCATATTAAAAAGCAGAGATAGTAGTACTTTGCCAAGAAAGGTCCATCTAGTCAAGGCTCTGGTTTTTCTAGTAGTTATGTATGGATGTGAGGGTTGGACTGTAAAGAAAGCTGAGCACTGAAGAATTGATGCTTTTGAACTGTAGTGTTGGAGAAGACTCTTGAAAGTTCATTGGACTGCAAGGAGAACCCACTAGTCTATCCTAAAGGAGATCTGTCCTGGGTGTTCATTGGAAGCATGGATGTTGAAGCTGAAACTCCAATCCTTTGGCCACCTGATGTGAAGAGCTGACTCATTTGAAAAGACCCTGATGCTGTGAAAGATTGAAGTTGGGAGAAGAAAGGGACGACAGAGGATGAGATGGTTGGATGGCATCACCAACTCAATGGACATGAGTTAGGGTAAACTCCGGGAGTTGGTGATGGACAGGGAGGCCTGGCGTGCTGCAGTCCATGGGGTCACAAAGAGTCGGACATGACTGAGTGACTGAACTGAACTGAACTGAATTTAGTGCTAAGAAACAGAGAAAAGATGGAGTGTGATAAGGGGAACAGGAGGTACCTTGCACTGTGGGACAGGTTTCAGTTTTTAAAGAGTGGCTAGTGATCATGGCATCTGGTCCCATCACTTCATGGGAAATAGATGGAAAAACAGTGGAAACAGTGTCAGACTTTATTTTTTTGGGCTCCAAAATCACTGCAGATGCTGATTGCAGCCAGGAAATTAAAAGACGCTTACTCCTTGGAAGGAAAGTTATGACCAACCTTGATAGTATATTAAAAAGCAGAGACATTACTTTGCCAACAAAGGTCCGTCTAGTCAAGGCTATGGTTTTTCCCGTGGTCATGTATGGACGTGAGAGTTGGACTATGAAGGAAGCTGATCGCCGAAGAATTGATGCTTTTGAACTGTGATGTTGGAGAAGACTCTTGAGAGTCCCTTGGACTGCAAGGAGATCCAACCAGTCCATTCTAAAGGAGATCAATCCTGGGTGTTCATTGCAAGGACTGATGCTAAAGCTGAAACTGCAATACTTTGGCCACCTCATGCGATGAGTTGACTCACTGGAAAAGACTCTGATGCTGGGAAAGGTTGGGGGCAGGAGGAGAAGGGGACGACAGAGAATGAGATGGCTGGATGGCATCACCGACTCTGTGGACATGAGTTTGGGTGAACTCCGGGAGTTGGTGATGGACAGGGAGGCCTGGCGTGCTGTGATTCATGGGGTCACGGAGAGTTGGACACGACTGAGCGACTGAACTCAACTGAACTGAACTGAACTAAGTGTAGGCCTCAAGGGAAAGGTGGCAATTGACCTGAAAGGCACAAGTTGGACAGTGATGAAAATGTATAAGGAGAAAGCATTCCAGGATGAAGAAACAGCCCGTGTGAAGGCCCTAGTGAGGTAATGAGTCTGACATGATCAGGGGACCGCAAGGAGCCCAGTGTCACTGAAACAGAGCAGAGTAACTAAACCCCATTCCCCACTCTCCATCCACCCAACACACCTTACACTCCCAACACACTGCTGCCCTTTCTCTCCTCCTCACTGTTAAAAGCTTGGCCGAGGTATCATCTGGCATCCTCCATTCCTGTCCACTCACAGGACTTAGACAACCAGCTTCCCCCTTTCCAAACAGCATCTACCTCAGCTCTCTGGGGTCACCCCACCTCCACAGCCCAACGCATGTCTCAGGACGGTGCCTAGTTCAAGTCTTTTGTTCCAATGTCTGGATAAAATGATCCTCACATGCAGAAAGGCCACCCAAGACTGTTGCTTGATCACCTGACTGGCACAGGCAGGAGGACCTCAGTCTGGCCATGGGAAGGAGGCTGGGAGGTATTCTCCGCTCCTGAAGGTTCAAGGGAGAGGAAGGAATGCCATCAGGAACTCTGGAATGCAGCCCTTAGTGGGGCTGACAAGAGTGACTCTAGTCCCTGTTACCAGGCAACTGCCACCTATGCCTGTCACCTGTATCAGACACAATAACTCATGTGATCTGCCTGAGAGTAAGGATCAGGGAACTCAAGGGACTTTCCCAAGCTCACACAGGTTGTAAGTCTGGGAGTTGGGATTTGCATGGGACTCCTAGGCCCATGCTCTTTACCCCTGGGCTGTGCTCATTGAACCCCAAGTCATCTGTCGGTAAAATGAGGCAATGAGATCTGACACAGCATAGGGTCCCATTCACCTCTAACGAGTCATGATTCTGGTCAAAAGACAGAGTTGACAGAAATGGCTATTATGCCACTCTTTTCTATCTTGCTTCTTCATAGCTCAGGTTCCTTGGAGCTGGTACATTTGTACTAGGTGGAAAGGTGACCTTTCTTGGCAGGTGAGACTTCAAGCCTGCCAGCCAAGATGCAGACAGACATCAGCTATATTCTTCCATCCAGGGGGTTGGGGTAGGACATTGAGCCTGACCTACTTGTGATCCCCATTTGGATTAATTAGCTTTGCAGTGCTCTCCCTATCTACACATTGGCTCTCAAACTACTGGCTGCAGGGGTAGACGGACAACAAAAGAGGCAGGGTTGGTGTATGTTTAACTTCATTTCTGGAAAAAGCTCACTGGACTTGACCTTCTTGTACTGGAATAAGCACAAATAGCATGTCTGGTGAGCACATTTCAATAGAAAATGGGCACCACATAGTTTTTGAGGGTTCCCTGCTTACAGAGAAGTCGATATTCAATTTCAGTTTTTTGTCCATGGGGTCGCAAAGAGTCAGACACGACTGAGTGACTGAACTGAACTGAACTGAACTTAGTATTAAGAAATAGAGAAAAGATGGAGTGTGATAAGGGGAACAGCTTTTTGAAAAATGTGAAACTGAAATTGTTTCTATAACAAGTAATAAGGTTTTGGGTCTTAGTATACAAAGTCTGACTGTATAATAATGAGGCTGGAACTTGAGTGTTCCAATTCAGTTCAGTTCAGTTCAGTTCAGTCGCTCAGTCATGTTCAACTCTTTGCGACCCTATGAACCACAGCATGCCAGGCCTCCCTGTCCATCACCAACTCCCGAAGTCCACCCAAACCCATGTCCATCAAGTCGGTGATGCCAGCCAACCATCTCATCCTCTGTTGTCCCCTTCTCATCCTGCCCTCAATCTTTCCCAGAATCAGGGTCTTTTCCAATGAGTCAGCTCTTCACATCAGGTGGCCAAAGTATTGGAGTTTCAGCTTCAACATCAGTCCTTCCAGTGAACATCTAGGACTGATCTCCTTTAGGATGGACTGGTTGGATCTCCTTGCAGTCCAAGGGACTCTCAAGAGTCTCCTCCAACACCACAGTTCAAAAGCATCAATTCTTCGGCGCTCAGCTTTCTTTATAGTCCAATTCTCACATTTATACATGACCATTGGAAAAACCATAGCTTTGACTAGACAGACCTTTGTTGGCAAGGTAATGTCTCTGTTTTCTAATATGCTGCCTATGTTGATCATAACTTTCCTTCCAAGGAGTAAGCGTCTTTTAATTTCATGGCTGCAATCAGCATCCGCAGTGATTTTGGAGCCCAGAAAAATAAAGTCAGCCACTGCTTCCACTGTTTCGCCATATATTAGGTTCTAATTCAGCAAGTCTTTATCAAGCACCTACTGAATGAAAGACTATGAGCCAGTCAAAAAAGAGGCTACAGAAATTAATCAGCCTTATTCTCTGACCTGAAGGGACATGGAACAAAACCTATGTAAACTGAGGATCAGAATGTCTCCACCATTGTGGAAAGAGGTAGAATAAGGAGATGAGTACCCTGATAATGCTGGGAACTCACCCCAAGGGAAGAAAGAATTGGGGTATCTGGGCTCCATTTGGGGATAGTGGTTCATGGTGGACCTAAACCAGCGAAATCACCAAGGGGGTTTCCAGGAGAACCTATTTATATTCCTTCACAGAGAAATTAGAAAGTTGAATGAGCCAGGGAATCTTTCAGGGACAATGAGACCTATGGTTATTTAAAGGTTCAAGTTCAGCTGAAATAGCTAAAATACCCAGGCAGAAGGCCATCTTTCCCTTTGGGAATAGAGGGCTCAGCTAAGAATTACATAAAAAGGCATTGATTTAGAAGAACTTGAAAACTGTGCTGGCCACCTAGGGGTAGTGGATGTGATCCATGGAAAGGGAAGGGCTGTCACACAATGCTGCATAGGTGCCTAGAGTCAAGTGCCATTGTCATTGTCTCCAAGGTTGGTGCAGGCTTCAAACACGCAGATTACTGTCATCATAAATCAATATGGTTAGTGCCACAAGAGTGGAGCCACAAATATTTTGAGCAATGGTGACACCATCATTGAGCCTCCCAAAGTGAAGGTCTTGTAAAAAACACAAATTTTTATGAAAGCCATTTTTTGGTAATAATAACTCATGATTTAATAACGCTTTCTATTAAACAAAGTATGCATTCATCTTTAATCTTATGTAATCTGTATAACAACCCCATCATACAATGCAGACAGCACAGAAAATATTGGACCTATAAAGAATTGGCACTCTGAGAGGTTAGCTGACTTGCTCAAACATATTAAGAGTAACAAACAGTGGAGCCAGAATTCAGTTCACTTCAACAGACACAGTGTGCAGCTTACTGTGAGACAAGCACAGTGATAAGATGTGTGGAATTAGAAAGAAGAATCAAGTACAACATGGTCCTGAGGACCGCATCCACTGATAGAGAAGTAAACATGTAAATGGCCAATGTTAAAGCAGTGTTCTAAATGATCAGACATCTGAAATCCCTCTGGAAGCACAAAGAGGGGGCACCCAATCAAGATTGTGTGGGGTTTCAGGGAACTCTTCCTGGTGGTGATACCCAAATTGAGTTTTAGAAAGTGATTAGAAGCTAGCCAAGTGAAAATGGGCAGCTTATACAACTACAGCTAGTGGTGCAACGCAGGATGGCATGAGGAATTCCAGGTAAGTATTGCTATGCCAATTTGGCAGTGGCAGGGTGGTGGTGGTGGCGGGGGGGTTATTGCAACACACAGCACAGGTGCAGTAAACAAGACTGAGGAGCTGGGAAGGAGCAAAAACAAACGTCCCAGAATGATCCTGGGCTCAAGTATAATTTTAATTTCTCCAAGTGATTCAAACATGTAGCCAGGACTGAGGACTCCTGATATAGGCCTTCCATAGACCATGACTTTCATGCTTAGTGTGCAAAGCAATCATCTGGGTAGTTTGTTAAAAATGTAAATTGCATAAATACCTCCCACAGGCGGTCGGCTTCCCCAGGCCTGGGATTGGGCTGAGGAATACACATTTCCAACAGATGGCAGATAACTGTGATGTGGGTGGTCACCAGAGTATGCTGCAGGTGACCCCCCAACCACTTCAACATATCCAGCTTAAATATACAATCTTCTCAGTTGCTAAGTCGTGTCCAACTCTTTGTGACCCCATGGACTGCCATCCACCAAGCTCAGACTTTGTCCATGGGATTTCCTAGGCAAGAATACTGGAGTGGGTTGCCATTTCCTTCTCCATAAATAAACATTAATGATGTCCAAATCTAGATTTCCAGTCATGTCTCCTTTTTAGACGCCAAGACTCATCTAGTGAACCTACTGCTACAAGTTTTTTCTTGGATGCCCTACAGGTACCTCAAATTCCACGCCCAAGATTGACCTTGAACAAGTACTTAATATTCTACCATGGCTTCCATTATACTCAGGCTAAAATCCAAAACCTTTAAGATGCTCTAACCGGCCCAGAATGATCCGGCCCATCAGCACATAGCTTCTGCTGTCAGCATAATGGACTTCTTTCAGTTTCTCCCAAGTACCCTGTTCTGCCACATCCTGGCCTGTAACACGCTTTTGCTTTGGGCACCATGCTTTTGCTTTTGCTTTTCTGCTTCATTCACATCCATTTTGTAATTTCAATAAATATCATTTCTTTTGGGAAGTCTTCCTAGTTTCTCTCCTATTACTATATAATCCTTTGCATAAAGGTCCTAACAATTGTTATCATTTGCCTAGTGACTGGAAGGAACACCAGGCTAAACTATGAGCTCCATTAGGGTGGAGTCCATGTTTTTCTGGTTCATTATAGTATCTTCATTACCTCATGCAATGTCTGGCCCATAAAAAGCAATTGCTAAGTGTTTTGCACAATGAAGGGACGAAATAAATGACCTAGTGCAGGCATTTGTGCTAAGGGAAAATACAAAATTCATATAGAGATTGATATGCACAGATGTTCATCACAGCAGTGTATAGCATAATTTAAAAATAGGAATGAAAAATCCAAATGTTACCCAATAGGAACACAAGTGGATAAATTATGGTATATCCATGCAAAGTAATCTTATGTATGCACTGAAAAGATGTTTGACTTTCTAAATATTCTGCAATTAAATAAGTTTCACATGTACTACAAGAACTTATGAAAAAAAAAAAAAGCCCTGGAAATGTTGCTTTAGAAACTACAGGAGGAAGAGGGAATGCACTTTCACCTCAAATCCTCTATCATTCAAGGTTTCATCTGGAAGTAGAAGCCACTTTAGTGTGAAACCCACCCCACACATATCCCCACCCCAGACATGGGAACATATACAAGAATGAAAGGACTGGCATACAATGATCAAAGAAGTCACCACAATCTAACTGGTAACAGCAAAGCTACTGTTCTTAAGTACTTTCCCAGAAGCCCCTCAAGATGCAAGTGATTTTCAAGAAATCCCCCACTAAGTGGCTTAAAACCCCGGGTCTCTATACTATGTCCACCTACACCTGCCTTCTGGAAGTAAGACAATTTCTCTTCTGCATGCCACATTGGGCATGAGTAACCCTCACTGAAGGACTGTAACCCTGAACCTATACCTGAGCAAACAGGATTCTATGGGGTGTTCCCAGAATGAGCCCTTCCCTCACATCCTATGCTGTAGCTCCTCTCAGAAGCACCAAGATAATAGTAGCTCATGCATATTTCCTGAGTTTTTCAGCTGCTAAAATCCACCATCCAATGGAAGAAATTAACTACTTGATGATCACAAGCACGTAGCTCCTGAACTTCTGGCACCTACCAACTGATAAAGTTCATCGCAGTGTTACATCAATGACAACCAGAGAATTGTGTACCAGCTGGTCACATACCCTGTGACCCCCTCCCTCACCTGGCCTTTAAAACTCCTTTGCTGGACTTCCCTGGTGGTCCAGTGGCTAAGACTCAAAGTTAGCAATGGAGGGGGTCTGGGTTCAAACCCTGGGCAGGGGAATGGAAAACACATGCCACAAGTACAAGTCAAGAGTTCACAAGCTACAACTAGAGATCCCATATGCCTCAAATAAGACCCAGCACAGTCAAATAAAAATATAAATATTTAAAAATAAATTAAAAATAAAAAAGTTTTGCTGATATCTGTCTAGAAGTTCAGGGGGTTTGGGGGGCATGAGACACCTGTCTCCATGCATGGCCCTGCAATAAACTTTTCTCTGCTCGAAACTCTGACATTTCATTACTGTTTGGCCTCACTGCTCGTCGGGTAGAGGAATTTGCCTTCACTAGCAAACCCACTAGCGAAGAGAATTCTGGAGCTGGAGTAGTTGTCAGCTTCTGGTTAGAAATGCAAATAGAATGGCAGTCAAGGTGGAGAGGTCTAACAGAATGTGGACCACTGGAGAAGGGAATGGCAAACCACTTCATTATACTTGCATTGAGAAACCATGAACAGTATGAAAAGGCAAAATGATAGGATACTGAATGAGGAATTCCCCAGGTCAGTAGGTGCCCAAAATGCTACAGGAGATCAGTAGAGAAATAACTCCAGAAAGAATGAAGGGATGGGACTGGTGATAGAAGCAAGGTCTGATGCTATAAAGAGCAATATTGCATAGGAACCTGGAATGTTAGGGCAATGAATCAAGGCAAATTGGAAGTGGTCAAACAGGAGATGACAAGAGTGAATGTAGACATTCTAGGAATCAGTGAACTAAAATGGACTGGAATGGGTGAATTTAACTCAGATGACCATTCTATCTACTACTATGGGCAGGAATCCCTTAGAAGAAATGGAGTAGCCATCATGGTCAAAAAAAGAGTCCAAAATGCAGTACCTGGATGAAATCTCAAAAACGACAGAATGATCTCTGTTCGTTTCCAAGGCAAAACATTCAATATTACAGTAATCCAAGCCTATGCCCCAACCAGTAATGCAGAAGAAACCGAAGATGAACGGTTCTATGAAGATCTACAAGATCTTTTAGAACTAACACCCAAAAAAGATGTCCTTTTCATTATAGGGGACTGGAATGCAAAAGTAGGAAGTCAAGAAACACCTGGAGTAACAGGCAAATTTGGCCATGGAGTACAGAATGAAGCAGGGCAAAGGCTAATAGAGTTTTGCCAAGAGAATGCGCTGGTCATAGCAAATACCCTCTTTCAACAACACAAGAGAAGACTCTACACATGGACATCACCAGATGGTCAACACTGAAATCAGATTGATTATATTTTTGCAACCAAAGATTGAGAAGCTCTATACAGTTAGCAAAAAGAAGACCAGGAGAAGACTGTGGCTCAGATCATGAACTCCTTATTGTCAAATTCAGACTTAAATTGAAGAAAATAGGGAAAACCACGAGACCATTCAGGTATGACCTAAATTAAATCCCTTATGATAATACAGTGGAAGTGAGAAATAGATTTAAGGGACTAGATCTGATTGATAGAGTGCCTGATGAACTATGGACGGAGGTTTGTGACATTGCACAGGAGACAGGGACCAAGACCATCCCCATGGAAAAGAAATGCAAAAAAGCAAAATGGCTGTCTGGGGAGGCCTTACAAATAGCTCTGAGAAGAAGAGAAGTGAAAAGCAAAGGAGAAAAGGAAAGATATAAGCATGTGAATGCAGAGTTACAA